>NC_062279.1:85874581-87124581 GCF_902655055.1 Lutra lutra
TGAATATTGGACATATTACAGACTCTCTGGCACCCCAGAAATCTTTGGCACCACCTCTGTCTGACTTGATTCTCTGCTTTCCTCCTGGTGTGCAAGCAAGAAAGGCACCAAAATGGATATGCATGACATAGTGATGTGGAGCCCTGGGTAGTCCATGCTGGTGGAATGCCAAATGAGAGCTCCAATGTCATTTTTGGAGTGATAGGATGCCGTGAGCATACCTGTATCTGTATCATCAGGCACTCCCTGCCTGGGAAGAGACTCATTTATTCTCAACAACGATGGAGACAAAAGTTGTGCATGTTACATAGACATACGCAAAATTCTCTCTCAATTTGTAGCACCCTCTTCACAAATTTAGAATATGAGACATCAGGGAAATGAGGATTTTGCCTTAGTTCCCCAAGATTCTTTTAAAATACTCAGAAAAGGAGAAATTTATGAGAGTTCAGGTCTCTTTTAATTTCAGTATCTTATTTAGAATAGTTTCAAGGAGTGAAGAGTCCAGAGTCTCATTCTGTACAGGTGTGTTTATTCATGTCCCATCCTACACTCCCCTGCATTCTTACATCTTTCAGCAAACATTATCCACTTGGGATTCCCTCAACAGAGCTTTCCCATCCATACCTTACAAGAATTCTGAATTTTTTTCCGGTTACTCATATTTCAAAATACTGGGTCTTGAAGAAAATATAAGTAATATAATTATTTTGGGTATCTGTATGTATGCATGCATGTGTATTTGGATCTATTAAAATAAAAGCATTCTGCTTTAAGGAAACCCAAATGCAAATTCACAAGGTAAGATAATTGCAAGGATGATTGAATTACAGAAACATTTTGCTTTCTAAATGATTCAGAGTTCCCTTAAATAGCCTTTAAATTACATATGATTTTAATTTATACTTAAAATTACATGCTATATAGAATAAATGCAGTATAGATATATATTAGATAATTTTATCTTTAACTATATACTGTATAATGTATATTAATATACAATCTGACTTCCCTAACTCCTTATGATTGGATCTGTTGGAACACAAAGTATGCCTTTTGGAAAGGCGTGCTTTCCAAAATTGTATACTTTGGAAAACAATGCCAAAGCAATATCCAACAGACTGGCCTTTGAGAGCAGTCATGTACAGCTTAATAACTATTTATTAGGAGACAGTAATTTTTGAAAAAAAAAATTAAAATTAGGCTTAGAAGTGGCAGCCCTCATTTATTTAGCCAGGCTACACAACAAATGGAACCTTAGGGAATGGAACATATTTTAGATTCAGTAGCAGGAAACTTTTTTTTTTTTTTTTTTGGAGATGTGTCAAATTATGTGGGGAAAGTTTCTAGCTTAATCTTTCAAAAGAGAGTGTGCCTCCTCCCCACCCCCAATCACATCACCTCCTACCTTAATTTACTAAAGATAACTTACTCTCTATCAACCACACTATATGTCTGTGAGTCATATTGATCTCAGACAGGTGATTCAGTCCCTGGCTAAGATAAAATTGGTTTAATGGTATCCTTCCCCCTCCCTGTATTTCTGATGATACTTAAGCATGCAGAGGATACCACAGCCCCCATTCCCCATCAGGAAAGCATGTCGAGGCAGCTTACAATAAAGGACAAGTCTTCCCACAGCCTCATCAATACCTTGATAGCTCTGGGCTAATGGAATCTTGTGACTTTCGGTTCTCATTGATAAGAGAGCCTGATGTAGACACTGATGAGTGGGACATTCTCTGTTCTTGCACACATTTCTCTTTTCGGCTTGCTCCATTGAACATATTTTCAGGATTAGGTCAAAACTACTACCTTTCTGGCTGTGATTCTTCTTCTGAGGTTGAAGTGAAAAGAATTTATTTTGTTTACTGACATTTTCATTTTTTTTTGTTTTTGTTCTTGTTTTTTTTTTTTTTTGCATTCTCATTCGCTACAAAATTAGAGGGGGATCTCCCCAAACCCAGAAAAGGTTTTCATTCTGAAGTGGAAAATGTTGATATCTGCTCCAGATCCATTTATTTTTTAAAGATTTAAGCGCCTAGATTTTCTTTAAGTAATAATAGCTAATATTATTGAGCAGTTACTTTACATAAAGTATATTACATATATTACCTCACTTGGGTCTTCCCTACACCCTGATGGGATTGGTCAAGAGTAATATTATCCACATTTTACAGATGTGGACTGAAGCTTGAGGAGATTAAATATTAGCTCAAGGTCAGCAGCCTAGTGAGTGGTGGACAGGGACTCAAATCCAACTGTGCCTGATTCTAAGGCTTGTGCCACTCATCCTGTCTGAGGATTTTCAGGGGCATTTTGTCTCATGTGGGTATTTTAATCTCAATTAGCACTGTATTCTGTGAATTAGCAAGCTGATTTCTTGACTGATTCTCCTCAGGGGGTTTCTACTTCGTTTATGTCAAGAACTCTATCAGAAGGAACAGTATTAAGCTTTGTTCCAAGCCTGTACTAATCCAAAAATGGCTAAAAGATGTAATCAATAAATCTGGCAAAATTTGATCTCACAACTCCATTTTGGAATATTCTTAATACAGGGGTTTGAATAATAACTATCATTTCTGCTTTTTAAATACCTCTGCCTTACAGAAAATTACCAATATTACCCCTCGAGGACTGAGAATCATGGAGTTACTCATTTATAACTATTCTATTCTTTATTTTTTGACAGTACTTAATGATTTAACTTCTTTGGTTGATTTGACCTTACTTATTGCTCTCCTTGGCCAGAAATAACTGCTTTCACAGCATGTGATGAGGCAGTATGGAGATAGTATTAGGAAAACTGAATGTGGATTAAACACCTAAGGAGGAGGCCTAGTGAAGATCATTGGAAGGACATCTGAAAAGGAGAAAATTGTTCAAAGCGTTTGCAAAAATATTACCAGTGACTTGGACTATAAACTTGGGCTACTTGGTTTTATGCCACAGTTTGCCTTCGGTCTTTCTCTGGGGTTCTGTTAATCGCTTTGCTTATAGGTTAGATTCCCAAAGGATGCTCAGCAGTACCAAGTAGCTCACCACTATCTGTTGGTAGCGGGTATTGCGGACTCATTTTTCCTTCCTGGTGGGTAATTATGTTCTTATTTATAACAGTTCATAAATGAAGGAGTTTCTGCAATAACCTGCTTGAGTTAAGAGCATATCAATATAGGAAGACATTTGATACTGCTGTTTCATGGAGAAGATGCCTCCTACCTTATTTTAGTAAAAGAAAAATCTTGACCTTTCTCTAATGATAGGTTTCTCTAGGAGCTTTGGTTGTAACAGATGCTCAATCAACAGTTAATAAAGATCCTTGAACAGAAAAAAAGTGATTTAGATGCTAACAGATGGATGGTTTGGGGGATAAAAGCATTGCTGGTAGGAAATGTGGGAAAAAAGAAATCCTAAAAGAACTCTGAGGGCGACATTCATGGGAAAGGCTCTGCGAGTTAGCTGCCCTTGGGAAACTGCCGTCAAGTCTCATTATTACCACTGGGTGTCACTCCAGGCAGCCCTTCGCAGCCGTCTAGTCAAGGTTAAAATACTGTAAAGGGAAGCGCTCAGCTAAACAAACCAAGGGAAAATAATGAAAGGAATGAAAAAGTGTCTGTCTCAACATATAGTAGGATTTGAGTGAGAGGAAAGAAAAGCGTAATGCTAAAACACGGCATCAGATGGCATCCTGTTTCCGATGGAGCTGCCATCATTCCCAGCTGGGGATTTTTTAAATTCAGAAGATGTGGCATCCTGATCAGCTGGCTGAAGAGAAAACACAGTTAGACCAAAGCCCAACTAGATTTCGAACAGCATATTAATGTTTTTAAGGATTTTGATCTGTATGACTGAATTGCTTTTCCAGAAAGGTCGTATCATTTTATGCTCAAAGGGAAACTCTTGCCTCTGTCTGTTTCCTTTCAGTGTTAGCAGTACACATTCTTAGCAACTTCAAAAGAGCTGCATACTTACCAGGAGGCAGGAGAAAAACCCAAATGGATTACGTTTGTACTAGATTAAGGAAGATGAGAAATATAATTGTAAGGGGAAAGTGGGGTGGTCTTAAACATTCCTTCAGGTGTCATGTGGGGTGGTATGAGTTCCCAAGTATTTATACTGGATCAAGTCTCTAGTCCTTCATATGTGTTTACTCCTGTTCCTTCGGAGCCCATGCGAAAATCTTGTTTTTTTCCTCCCTTTACTTATGTCAGTCCACCATATTGACATGAAGACTGCTAGTAATTTGAAGCTTTGAAGCTGCAGTTGGGAGATGGGCTCTGAAAATAGAAATCTTGACCTCCATTGCCCAAAGGATGGGAGGAAATGAGGAATCTGCTGCTTGACTCCAGTAGGAACCACGTGTTTTTAGAATTCCAGGATTGCAGTTGTCTCATTTAGGAATGCTTTTGGCTGCATGTAATAGGAAAACTGAGTAACACTGACTATTTTAATGTAGTATTATAATGTAGTCATGTAGTCATTTAATGTAGACATTTATCAATATCTTAAAAAGAAGTCTGGAGGTGTTTGGTTGCTGGTGTTGGTTTGGGTTATCACAGACCCTCCCTCTTTTCACTCTTCTGCTCTGCTATTCTTGTATATTTTGGCCTCATGTTTTTTGTCTGCTGGTCACAGGATGGTTACTTAGATCTGGTCATCATGTCTGAATCCAAAACAAGAAGCAGGAAGTGGCAGTGAAGAAGTTTTTCCTCTTGTCCCTCTCTTGATTATGTGCTTACTTTTTACTGGTTGGAATCATGTCACCTAGTGACTTCCAGCTGGAAGAAGGACTGGAAAAGCAGGTATTTAGTTTTTTCACTTCCCTGGTAGAGTGGAGAGAAAGGGCTTGGGAATAACTGTTGAGTCAGCCAATCAAGAGTGTCTGTCATAAACTTCTGAACACATTTTCTAATTAAAAGAGACATTATTTTATATGGTGGGAGAATGTCCATAGCATTATAGATATGAGTTAATAAGTTTAACCTAACGCTTATGTCTTATGATAAATATGTCCTCATTTCACACTTTTAAGATAAAAATGTACCACTGGGCAAAAATTTCCTAGTAATTTGAGACTATCTGTAGTTTATTACTTTTAAATTTTAAGATAAAAAAATCATTCTCTAAAGCCTTTTAAAAAGCTTTAAGTTTTATGCTGTCAAAATATTTAGAATATGTATGTTGACTAATTTTCTATGAGGGAATAGAAATATATGGACTAATTCTCCTGGGATTAAGATATAATGGCATATAGAAAATCTTATTTAATTCCATTGTGAAGGAACATTAAAAAAAAAATCCCAAGTGAACTTTGATCTTCTTCTGCTCTGAAATACCCAGTGTCTAAATAAGATGCTTAAGAAAATCTATGGCTTAAATTCATTGATGGTTTTGGGTTTACACATCTAGGCATACTCTCTGAAAGATATTTCCTCCTGGGTAACTTGGGTAACTGGTACCATGAATAGGAGACCTTGAGCTTGAAAGGAGAGGTTCAGTTTTTAGGGTCTCTAGGGTGAAAACTGAATAAACATTTATTATCATATATTCCAATTTTCCACAGATGTTTCTTAAAAACTATAAATAGATACCTTGATTAAATCATTTTAACTTATTATACATTATATGTGTGTGTGTGTATGTGTATATATATATATATATATATATATATATTATTGTCATGTCCATACTACCCAAACCAAATACCAAACAACAGACTAAGTTCAGTCCCTATCAAAATACCAATGGCATTTTTCACAGAAATGGCACCTTTCACAGAAAAAATCCTAATATTTGCACGGATCCACAAGAGACCCTGAATAACCAAAGCAATCTTGAAACAAGAACAGAACTAGAGATATCACAGTCCCTAAGTGCAAAGCTATGGTAATCAAAACAGTATGGTATTAGCATAAAAATGACACATAGATCAAATGGAGAATAGAAAGCCCAGAATAGACCCTGATTCTATGGTCAATTAATCTATGACAAAGGAGGAAAGAAACACAATGGGGAAAAGATAGTTTCTTCAACAAATGATGTTGGGGAAAACTGGACAGCTACATGCAAAAGAAACAAAATTGGACCAATTCTTATACCATACACAAGAAGAAAGTCAAAATAGATTAAAGACTCTAATATAAGACCAAAACCATAAAATGCTTAAAAGAAAACATAGGCTGTAAGCTCTTTGATGCCAATCTTAGTGAGATATTTTGGATCTGATTCTAAAGGCTACAAGAACAAAAATAAACAAATGGGACTGTATCAAACTATTCTGTACAGTAAAGGAAACCATAACAAAATGAAAAAGCAACCTACTAAATGGGAGAAAATATTTGCAAATCATATATTCAGTAAGGGGTTAATATTAAAAATATATAGAGAAACTCATATAACTCAATAACAAAAGAAGAGACATCCTATTAAAAAATGGGCGAGTTTCTGAGTAGACATTTTCCAAAGACATACAGATAGCTAACAGACACATGAAAGATGTTCTACATCACTAATCATTAGAGAAATGCAAATTAAAACCACAATGAAATATCATGTCACAAACAGTCAGAATGGCTAGTATCAAAAAGACAAGAAATATCAAGTGTTGGTGAGGATGTGGAAAAAAAGGGAATTCTCATGCACTGTTGGTGGGAGTGTAAATTGGTACAGTAACTGTGGAAAACAGTATGGAGGTTCCTCAGCAAACTAAAAATACAAGTATCATATGATCTAGTAATTCTACTTCTGGTATTTAGGTAACAAAACCACTAATTTGAAAAGATTTGTGCACAGCTCTATTTACTGCAGCCTTATTTACAATAGCCAAGATATCGAAACAACTTTTTTTTTTTTAAAGATTTATTTATTTATTTGACAGAGAGAGATCACAAGTAGGCAGAGAGGCAGGCAGAGAGAGAGAGAGGGAAGCAGGCTCCCTGATGCGGGACCGATCCCAGGACCCTGAGATCATGACCTGAGCCGAAGGCAGTGGCTTAACCCACTGAGGCCACCCAGGCGCCCAGATATCGAAACAACTTAAATGTCCACTGATGGATGAATGGAATGGAAAAAAAGATGTGATATATATCTATATCTATAACTATAACTATATCTGTATCTATATGTGATATAGATACACACACATATGTATATATATTACATACATACTATATATATAGTATAGTATATATTACATATATTGTAATTATACCACATCTCCTGTATACACACACACACACATATATATATATATGATGGAATACTACTTAGCCATAAAAATGAATGTGATCTGCCATTTGTGATAACATAGGTGTGAACTAAAGGATATTATGACAAGTGAAATAAATCAGACAGAGAAAGACAATATCATATGACTTCACTTACATGTAGAATCTGAAAAATAAGACAAATGAACAAACAATAACAACAATAAAAAACAGAAACAGACTCAAATACAGAACAAACTGGAGGTGGGGGTAGGGGGATGGATGAAATAGGTGAAAGGGAATAAGAGGTACAATTTTATGGTTCTAAAATAAATAAGCCATGGAGATGAAAAGTACAGCATAGGGATATAGTCAATAACATTTTAATAACTTTGTATGGTGACAGATGGTAATTATACTTATGGTGGTAACACTGACTAATGTATAAAATTATTGAATCATTATGTTGTACATCTGAAACTAACATACTATTACCTATCAACTAAAAAAAAAGAAATACATTAATTTAAAATACAAAAATACAATGTTCATCTAAAAAAAGAAAAGCAGAATGAAAGGAAAAGAAATCAATTATCTTTGATAGCACTGTTGAACTGCCAAATCATACCAACACTGAAGTCTTCTCTGTTTCTCTGAACATTCCAGTTACATAAGTCAATAAACAAGTCCTCTTTATTATTAATAAAAGAGAAAATAAATATATATGAACAGTTTTTAAGTTGAGCAAAATTAAATTGAATGTAAACATCTTAGTAATGTCTTGAGTCATTAAATCTTTAAGGTTCTCTCATAGAAACACTTGGGAAGTTCTGTGCACATACTGTGACTTCTAGAAGACTTCCGTATTTAGCGAAAACTTGTTGAGCCCCTGTTTTGTGTCAGGCACTGTTCTGGGTTACATGGAATGTTAAGTTATACTTGGTTCACCACTCTCACTGTGTATAAATCTACAGGGAGACAAATAACCAGAGTTGGGAGTCAGTAGGATGAGTGTTAGGCTAGATGAGCACATAGAAGGCTTGAGGCATTTGTCAGCGACTGTTTCTTGGAGCACTTTATGTGCAAGAAAAGTCATGAAGGAAGGGTGATTTTCAGGTAAATTCTGGAGATGACAGGGGAGTGATGGCTAATGATTGTTCTAGGAAGAGGAAATAGCATATGGAAAGTCTGGGGACTGTAGGATTTTGAAGCTTAGAACAGTGATAAAGATACTATTCTTAATTGTAGACTTTTGGAATGAAACATTTATATTTTTCCCTGGCACCACTGATTTTCCTTGAAACGTTATTGATAGTTCTCCACTCTCTTACATGTGAAGAGGAGGTCTGCACTCATGACTTCTTTTTTAAAGGAAAGCTCACAGCATAGTGCTGTGTCTGCGGCCTCAGGGCATATCATTCCAGTTCTGTCAAAATCCTCTTGAGAAACTATGGTTCTGGATCTTTAATCACCTTAATTCCTTTCTCTTAATAAATGCTTATTTTGTTTAATTTTTTAAAAAGATATTACTTTGTGGGTCTGTCACATTCTAAAAGTTTTCTTTTTTAAACTTTATTGATAACCTGTGATTTCTAAGACACTAAACTTTCTTTTTCCTTGAACTCCAAATATCATAAACCTCAACTGAACAAAACCAGAACACTTTAAAAATAGATTATGTTGTAGTTATCGCCTTAACTATATCATTGATGGAACTTTTTTTTCTTTATTATTCACTTTGAAACCTTTTACAAATTTTGATGTTTTGGAAGTGAAGTAGGTCACAGGACATAATTACAAATATCCTGCTTAGTTACTTCAGCAGTCTTACCAACTCAAGGCCTTAGATGTAAAAGGAATACAAGACAGGAATAGAGCAGTAACTGCTGTAATCTATTAATGTTTCTAAACTGAACAAAGCATTTGAAGACACTCTTTCCTTGAATATTGGAGTTTATCGAGCATCTTATAAAATTAGAGTTTCAGAATATGACTTCTGAAAAGTCTAAAGAAAAAAACCTCACATTCAATGATTCATGTTTTTAGAAGTCCTTAAACTTATTGCATGCGTTGAAAGTAATATAAAGACCCCAGATAATGGTGGAACATCAGTCATAGAGTAACTTAACTCACATGGATGTAGTAGCTTTGCAAGAAAATATTAAACACAAAACCAAATCTAAAAGATGGAATCAAGCATTTTGCAAAAGTGGGGTGTAGGGAGGGGCAGGATCCTAAAAAGGAATTGGAAAAGCCAAATCAGCCCCAATGTGTTAGAACAAGAAGAGGAAAGGTGGCATTTTGTCATTTTAGGAGAGAGAAGGGAAAACATTGTTTTGTGCTACATTAAAATGCTTATTTGACATGCAAGCATTGATAAAATCAAATAAAAGCAAGCAGATTTTGAATAAACTATGCTCAGATTATCCGACAATTTTATTAAAGAGCTATAGGAAATTCGGTTGCCCAGAGATAGGCCATCTGAAGTGCATCTTGTTTTGAATAAACCAATATCAGCTTAATAAGAGTTGACTGGAAATGTTTGTCACATGACAAATGGAAATGATTTTCCTTTTGGAGTGTTTTGATGAGCATCAAGGAAGAAATAGAACTGAATGTTGAATTTTCATACTCTTGAGCCTGGATGAAGGATGCCACAGCGATAGTCGGCTCTGGGTAAGTGCTCTCAATTAGATTTCAGTTTGTCATGCCTAGAAGCCACTTTTTCCTGGGTATTGCTGGGATGCACTATCTGGCTCATGTTACTGGCATACAGGGTTCAGTAATGTTAACTGGTGAATGTGTAATTACTTAGCCACCCACAGCAAAGCTTAGTATATTCATGCCTGTAATGTTATATATACCAGTACTTCTTATCAGCTTTGAGCCTTAGAATTACCTGGGGAGTTTTTAAAAATGTGAAGTCTGAGTTCCATTTAGACCAACTGGACAGAATCCCCAGAGTTGGGGACTCATTTTCAGCATTAAAAAAATTTTTTTTCAAGTCATTCACTGCTGTATACTATGCCTATGAAGGCTCATATCTCAACTACTCATTTAGACTTCTAAAAAGTATATTTGTGGACAAATTGTCTAAGTAAATATTGCATAGTGATATGTGACATGCATTGCAGACTTGGAAAAAAAAAAATGTGTCCCTTATATTTTGCATTCCACGCTTCACGCACCATCACTTGATATTGCTGGTAAGGAGGCCTATGGAAACTCGTGGCTGTTAACATATTTTTCCAGCTTGAGTAAAATGTTGGGGGAAGGAGGTCTCTTCTCTCCTAAAAAAGGGACATTTGAGAGACTAGCTTCAGGAAAGCACTGGGGAGCTGCTATTTTTCTCCAGGTGTCTGATGTGACTGACGGCCCCTGTCTGAACTTCCTAGTCATTTGCCATTTCATTAGCTGCCAGGTTTTCAATTTCTGCCTCTTGGAAGTTACACCGCTTTGAACAAGTCCCCACAGTAATTGAATTTGCCACAGAAATAGAACACTGGAAAATTTCATTTTCTTCTTCCCTGCATGAAGGCAAGCAAGCCGGCAGGGCATACGCATATATTCCTGCTGGGCTGCTCCTTGCTTCTTCCACCGGCTCTGGTTCCCCTCCCTTCCCCCCATGCATTCGCTAATGCTCACTTCCATCCTGCTCCCAAAGCAAGTATACAGTCACACAAAAAAGGCCTGCTTTCAAATCATCTCAGAGTGCATCAGCCTGTCACTTTGTAATTTTCTTCTAAATGCCTTCCACAATAATGGTTTTCAAAATGAGCATTAACAGGCTTGATTACATGAAATTGTCCTTTTAATTTACACCAGGATTCTATTGATCACACAAGTGCAGATTAAAGTGTTCAATGAAGCCCGTGATGAGGTATTAACCAGCTAAGGGTCCTCCAGGGGCCGCCAGGGAGGCCAGGAATATGCTAGAAGTGTACAGTTATTTCCCCATAATGAAGTGGCACTATGCGAAGGCATGAATCGCTGGCAGGAAGAATAGATCGGAGATGATGAGCTCTTCAAAGTCATTTCTCCCTCACTCATTCAGCCTCATGCCCAGATCCTCTTGCGATTCTTCTGCATTACTTGTCATGAAATGCCAGGATTTACTTAGCCAGCTGATGCAATTTTTATGACCTTATTGCTTTTTCACCATGGTAATAGTTTTGAATCAATTTATCAATCCAGCGGTGCCATCAGACATATTGCCCTGAAGATCAAGTCCGGGTCATTCCATCAATTCACTGCGGTTTACGAAGATAGAGAAAAAAGCGAGGCCGTGCGGGCTATCAACTTCAAATGGCTTAGTAAACATGCCTCAGCTGCTTTAACTGCTTCACTTCTGACTCCAGGCCTTTATGCTCATGGACGAGACCACCCAAATCAACCCAATAGATCCTGACGTCAGTAGACACAGCCCCAAGGTAAAGAGGCCTGGTAGAGCGAGAAGCATCTCTGGAAAGTTCGCAGGCAGAGCGGTCAGCACACAACTTGAAAGTGTGGCTTGGTCTTGCACGTGAAGTTGGTTGTAGTATGCTACCCACGTTACAAAGCTTTAGTTTCACCAACCAGAGGACTTCGCAGTTGCCAGGGTAAAGGAAGGGGAATGTGAGGTGTGCTCCCTTTGTAATAGGTTTTACAGAGGGGTAGGGATTCATAATCCAATCCATCTTCTCTCTACAGGGGCTGCTGGTCAGTGATAATGGTTTCAAAAGATGAAAAACCTGTAAGTCATTTTTCACAGGATGAGATGTCACTGAGGGCAGGGCACAAAGAAGGAAGAGCACGCTTATTGGAAGAGATGATGTCTTAAGGAGAGTATGAACATTCCTTGCCTAGGGGAGAGAAGGTAGGGATGTGATAGGTGTCAATCTGGCCGTGGAGTTAGGTTGCGGTGTTTGCATGGATAAAAACATTAGGTGTCTCTTGGGAATTCAGTTTAGTTATTTTATGGGCTATATTCAGAGAATCCTCTTAGTTTATTTGCATATTCCTTGTCTTTATACATTATGTCAAAATTTGAGGTCCTGCCGTCCAGATTCTGGTAATAAGTTGTTTTTAAAAAATGTAACAAGAAATTTAAATATTATTAAAACATGTGTTGTTTGTGAGGCCTTAATAGAGATTAAATGCATACTATCAGCTTTGTGCTTTGCTTGGAAGCTGCTATATTCAGCATTTAAAATGAGATTTGTCAGATCCCAAGCTTATGTCGATTCCATAAAAGTTTAATGATCTACTTCCAGGTCTAGGAGCATTTAGGATTTATTTACAGTCTTTATTATAAAATTTGTCCAAAATATACACATTCCCCAAAGACTTCTGAGCTCAGAGGCAGAAATATAAATGCACAAAAGTGAAATATAGCAGATGGTAAAATCTCTGTTTCCTAGGCAGTTTTTTTCTCCTTAATCTTCTTTCTTTCATTTTGTTTTTCTTCTCTATTTGGTAAATACTGATGGAAGCAAGAGAGGGCCTTCTGTTCCTGGAGAATCATTTAGGGGAGTCTGTTGAACAGATTGAATATCATAGGAAAAGCTCATTGACGTGGAGTCCTCCTTTCCCCTGGGTAGTTAGCAAACTTGGAACTGGAAACCAGGATAAGACGCTAGGAATCATGTAATTGTGGAATGTGGATGAGAAGAAACTTTAGCGATTGTCTAAGGCAATTCCTTTATTTTATAGACAGGAAACAGCAATGCCTCCACTGGAGTTCGGTGGTTGTATATAGTCTTCTACTCACAAAACTCAGATGACTCAGAATCCTTTAATACTTCGCTGCTGTGCCAAAGACACAAACATCTTTCCCCCAAAGTCCTTGCCTTCCTCAAGTCCAGTAACGGTTATTATATCCATTCCCACTATCTTCTAAACATGTCAGTGTCTTATAACTCATCATAGTTAACTGAGGGCTCTCAAACTTGAAGTATCTCCAATGACCTGGGTGGTTGTAGAAATACAGACTGCTGAGCTTAATCTCCAGATTTTTCTATGAATTCCTAGTAGGGCTCAGTATTCGGCATTTTAACAAGTACTCTAATTGATCCAGTGCCTGAGTCTCAGGGTTCACATTGTTTTAAATGCAGATTTGGCTGCTTAATTAGTTATATGGCCTAGGACAAGTGATTCCATGTCTTTAAGCCTCAGTTATAGCTATAAAATGGCCCTAAGAGTACCTGTCTTAAAGGATTTCTGTGGCACTGTTTGTGATGTTATAGTAAAAGCACATAGAAAACATTTCACTGCTCTGTGACAAGAATTTAGGTCAATACCCAATATACTGTGTGACAGATAAAAATTGTAATATCCACTTTTCAGTTAAGTGTAAAATTATCATACAAAACTCTTTAAGATAAATCAGTAGGATTCTCAAAAACATTTAAATATCTCTCTGTGAAGTAAAGTAAATCACGGATTATTATGAAGTAATCACTCTTTCTTTTTAGTAGATCAATGATTTTAAAAACATTTAAAAAATACTTTATAAAGAATAACACATTCATAGATATGTTAGGTGCTAAAGAAGGGAACCTAACCTACCAGTTCAGCCACATGTTCATCCCTCCTCTTTCAATTCTAATTATTCTCTTCCACTGAAACATACCTAATGTCCACATGCTCACTGTGACCTCATCCTCTATCCTTCTTCTGACAGTTGTCCCTCCCTCCCTCTTTCCCAGAGCGTCTTGGTTGTCTAACACTTCTGTGGCTCTATGATCAGTATGCATAATTATGTGTCCAATGATTGTGACTGACAATAAACACTTCAGGAATTTAGATGAAGTAGAGATTTCTGTGAGCTGGAGCAGTTAGGAAAGTCTTTTGGAGGTGGTGGGAATTGAGATGGTTCCTGAAACAGCAAGGAAGGAGAAGCAAGGGGGCCCTGCCCATTGAGTTTGGTGGCTGGACTCTGACAGAAGACTCATGTAGCGATGAGATTGGAAAGGTAATTTGGAGTTCGTTGGGGAAGGTCTTGTTTAACTGGAAGTAAAAAAGAATCAGAGATTAGAAAAGAGAGCTCTCTAAATGAATGGTTTTCAAACCATATTCAGTAAAACTCGGGTTATTTATAGGCACTTCAGACATTGAGAATGGAATTTGTTTAAAAATGTGTTTTAATCATTAAAAAAAACCTTTAGCAGAAAGTATACATTCAAATTTTGTATTTGCCATATACAGTAGATACTACTTTGTGTTTTTCCTCTTGTGACACCAGTTTATTAATTCTGGTGGGCCTAAAATATTACTTCATTGTCATTTTGCCTATATTCAGAAAGCAACATGAGATTGCTAAAAGAGCTAACATAAAATTTATTACTTTCCCAGCTTCTTATCAATGTGAATCTGAGTTTTGTTTTCTCAATAAAGTGCAACAAATAAATTTGCATGCTGCATTTGCAAGCTTATGGATGCATATTTCATGCTTATTTGATAAGATCCAGGTATCATTTGACTCCTTCAATTGAAATTCATTGCAAATTTCTCTCATTAATCTACTTAGAACTTTCTATTTATTTTATAAAGTATGCTTTGGATGTGGATCATGTGTGAAAGAGAAAAATAAAATTCTGCTGCTAAAACGTTGAAAGCTATAGCCCAAGGTCATCTAGTCTTTACTCAATATTAAAAGGATGAAGTCAGATGTATGGAATATTTTAAGTGGAACTTTTGAGCAGTGAAATTACACATTAATAGCTAGAAAGGCTTGATAGTTTGCAAGGGATTGAAGGTGAAGAAAATAGAACCATGAAGAGAACATCGAAGGCAACTAACTATTCCATATCTGGGAGGGATAAGGTTTTGGACAAGAATAATGGTGATAAAAATAAAGGAGAAGGTAGTATTTCTACAAAATGATAACTGACAATTCATGGTGCTTACAAGATATTGAGAAATTGAGGAAGAATGGATAGGAAGCAAGAGATATCCAGATTTGGGGAAGGATTCTCAGAAGAACAGCAACAGAGATGTTGGAAGAGTCAGGCTTGAAGAGATGATAATGGCTTCAGTTTTTGTTTTTGTTTTTTTAGCAAGCTCCACACCCAGTGTGGAGACCAATGGGGGCTTGAAGTTATAACCTTGACATCAAGACCTGAAATGAGATCAAGAATTGTATTTTTAACCGATTGAGCTACCCAGGCACCCTGATGGTGGTTTTAAACATTTTATTATCAAAAATTTTTTGAAACCTCCCAAACACCATAGACTCTACTATAGATAATTATGGCCTAATTCTAAATTTCCAGAAGGGATGCCCAAAGGTAGATTGGGACATGTGTGCCAGTAGGAATGTTTGTCAGAGTCTTTAAATAACTTAGTGTCTTAGGGAAACATACTGGCTGTAGAAAGAAAACTGGAAGCTAGGGAGGGTGCATGGGAAGAGCTAAAAATAATAACACTGCCAGTTGACATTTATTGAGAATTCTACTATATGCCTGGCATCATGGCAAGCTTTTTATAGGTATGGTTTCTATAGCCTAATTACTATTTTCATTTTACAGTTGAGAAAACTTAAATCTAGAGAGTCTAATGAACATGTTCAAAATCACACAGCAAGTAAATAGGTGGAGATAGGATTTGAATTCACTTCTCACTGACCCATAACCTTACCCTTCTGCTGACAACCTCTAGAAGGAGAGGGGAAAGCACACAAAAGCAGGTATTGGCAAACTGTTTCAATGGCCACAGAACTGACACTATTGTTAAACAGTTCCAATCAGCCATGAGACCCTGGCCTACCTAGAAAGGCTACATCTGCAAGATGTAAAAACTTCTTTCATGGATAAATGTGCCTTTTCACTATGGTGAGCTCAAAAGTAATTAGTGTTTCCAGTCATGACACTTGCAGTTTGGCTGGAGAATATGAAAGGCCCTTCCTGGACTACAAGTTCAACAGCTGTTCACATTTACACAGTAGGTGAAAATTTATATTTAAAAAATAGTGGCTCATAAAGAAAGAATATGGGACAATGGCAACTACAAAAGGAATAATTATATTCATGAAAAATGAACTAGTGAGTGATACATTATTTTATTTAAGCAAAGCGTGTTACAGCATTAAAGATGGTGTCTTTAATTAATTCTGCCTAACATTAAAAGAGTAAGGTCACCCATACCAAAATTGTTGAATAAAGCAAAATGTGTGAAAGATATACTCTTTGATGTTACTCATAATGAAGAAGGGTTATCTACTGGTCAATACACCACCATTATTTCTTAGTTAGAGATATTACGATTGAAAATAGACAATGGTTGTAACAACTTAATGAGATTACCACATAAAATATACTTTATTGGACAGAAATTATCTAATCATAAACCGAGGTTGTTTCTAGAGAACAAAAGGTGATTACTTCAATAGAAAACTGTAGCTAGAGCTAAAGGCCCCCCCTATCCAAGAGAGTGACCATGCCCATTTATTTCACCTATAAACAAACTAATGTATATATTGCTTTAGGATTTACAAAGGACTGGGTCAAGCAAGCATTCCATTTCGCAGATGATAAAATTAAGATGCCCAAGGCATACCCAGCAAACAAGATTTTTTTTAAATTTATTTTTATTTTTATTTTTTATAAACATATACTATATTTTATCCCCAGGGGTACAGGTCTGTGAATTGCCAGGTTTACACACTTCACAGCACTCACCCCAGCACATACCCTCCCCAATGTCCATAACCCTCTTGCAACCCCCCTCCCCCCAGCAAACCTCAGTTTGTTTTGTGAGATTAAGAGTCACTTATGGTTTGTCTCCCTCCCAATCCCATCTTGGTTCATTTATTCTTCTCCTACCCCCATAACCCCCCATGTTGCATCTCCACTTCCTCATATCAGGGAGATCATATGATAGTTGTCTTTCTCCGATTGACTTACTTCGCTAAGCATGATACCCTCTAGTTCCATCCACGTCATCTCAAATGGCAAGATTTCATTTCTTTTGATGGCTGCATAGTATTCCATTTTGTATATATATCACGTCTTCTTTATCCATTCATCTGTTGATGGACATCTGGGTTCTTTCCATAGTTTGACTATTGTGGACATCCCAGCAAACAAGATTTGAACCTGGTTTACCAACCTGGGTTCTCTGCTACCAGTTCTTCTGCCCTTTCTACTATAAGTTCTTTCCAGACACAGCTGGGGATCCTTTTCAATGAATTGCTTGTGTAAGAACATTGCCTAAGTTGTAGGTGGGAATATATTTGAGTGTAGGCAAGATGTTTGGAGCTGACTAAGGAAGAATAATGAATAATGCCCAGGTATGGTTAAAACTTCCATGTCTTTGAACTGACAGTTGTAAAATGATTTTTTAAACACTTATTTAGAGGAGAGGCTGCGCACTGAGCATATGAGGGAGGACAGAGGGGACTGTGGACAGCTTCTCCAGCTGTCATAGTCTCACTGTTTCCTGGACTTTGGGGCCTTGTAAGGAAGTACAGCCCCTTTGGTGTTCCAAGAACAAACATGCCCTCTGGAGGATTTCATTCTCAGCTTTCCTTCCACTGTGTTCTCCTTGAGAAGAGTTCTGGTAAATTCATTGCCTCCTTTTTTCTCTTATATCTCCACAGATGTCTTTTTTTTTTTTTTTTAAAGATTTTATTTATTTATTTGTCAGAGAGAAAGAGGGAGAGAGAGCAAGCACAGGCAGACAGAATGGCAGGCAGAGGCAGAGGGAGAAGCAGGCTCCCTGATGAGCAAGGAGCCCGATATGGGACTCGATCCCAGGACGCTGGGATCATGACCTGAGCCGAAGGTAGCTGCTTAACCAACTGAGCCACCCAGGCATCCCTCCACAGATGTCTTTTATACTGCAGTGATAAGCTCATGCCCTGTATAGATTTTTACCCTGGGCAATTGCCCCCCAGTCTGCTCTCTAGTTAAGTGTTAGATTTATAGAGAACTTTCTTGTTTTGTTACCAAAATGAAAATTATTAAGCCAGAAGAATTATTTATGTTTATTATGGTTATAAAGACTTTGCAACTCAGGAAAGATAAAATTACCATATATGAAACAATCAGGTGATATTTAAACTGAATTATGCCTTACTGAGTTCAGTGCTATCGAGTCTAGAGAAAGAGAAAAAAAATTAAACTAGGCTTTAAAATGTGGCTAGAATCTTGTGAAGCAGAATGGGAGAGAGAAGGAGGATGACCAACATTCTGTGTAAGGAGAATATGAATAAAATTCTATAAATTGGAATGAGTAATGTGCATCAAAGGGATAATGAAGAGCTGGCTCAGAAGATGGGTGTTACGGGAGAGGGGGGAAAAAGGTGTGACTAATTCACAATCAAACCTGAAACCCAAGAAGGGAAATTTGTTTGATTTAATAGAATAGAGATCCATTATAGGTGACTTGATAGGCAAGGAGAAGTATTTTCAGAGAATGAGTCTAGCATGGTGTTTATAATGGCAAGAAACTTGGGGGTGGGGATGGGAGTGACTTGCATCAGGAGCTGGGTTATGGAGGGATGTACCATCCCGGAAATGGGGAGACCATTGAGGAGCCTGCCATCCCAGGATTTGTCATAAGATCTAGTGAAGTTAGTGATAGGAAGGGTTGGGCGGGGGACAGCATATCTAATAGGTTTGTCAAGGAAAACAGGTAAATATGGAAAGAAGGAATTCAGGGACAGAGAGAGAGATGGAAGATACCAGGGAGAGAAAAAATAGAAACTATTAAGTGCCAGGCTTATGGAGGATTGAGTCTTAATTGGTATTAGCAAACAACTTTATGTTGAGTTTTAGAAAGCATATGGCATTGATTAATTCAAGGTCCTATGCAAATACCTTCAGCTCTAAAGAGCCATTCTAACCTTTTTACATTAATCAAGTCTTCAACAGAATGATTGATTTAAAAATCCTCCTTTTTACAATTATCATACGATCTCCCTGATAGGAGGAATTTGAGAAGCAAATTGGGGGTTTAGGGAGTAGGGAAGGAAAAAAAATGAAACATGATGGGATCGGGAGGGAGACAAACCATGAGACTCTTAATCTCACAAAACAAACTGAGGATTGCCGGGGGTAGGGGATGTAATTGGGAGAGGGTGGTTTGGTTATGGACATTGGGGAGGGTATGTGCTATGGTGAGTTCTGTGAACTGTGTAAGCCTGACAATTCACAGACCTGTAACCCTGGGTCTAATAACACATTATATGTTAATTTAAAAAAAAAAAAGAACTCCTTTTTCTGAGCTCTCATCACTCTTTTAATATGATTCCATTGTAAAATAAAAGATCAGTATCCATATTTTATTCTTTTATGGTGTTCCATGCTTATCATGGTACCTGGTAAGTTTTAAGCAGTTCAGTAAGGACTTGTGAATGAATGAATGAGGTAGGAAAGTATGGTGTTCAGATTAAAGATGAAGGAATCCCTCACTAATATTAATGGGATTAAAAGTATATAGCTGAAAGGAAGCTTAGGAAATCATTTTCTAGCTCAAATTCTTCATATTGCAAGCAAGAAAATGAAAAAAAAAATATAGTCTAGTCTTTGTAACATTTATGGAAAGCAGTATTTCAGCCTTTGCTTCAACACCTTTAGTGAATAGGCAGCTTACTGAATTTTTGGACAGGCTAATTGCTGCAAAACTTCTTCCTGTGTTGAGCCCAAAGACTCCTTATTAATTCCATTCATTGCTATTAGAAATACCCAATGGCAAGTGGATCAATTCCTCTCTTTGTTTATTTAAATATAACTACTGTGAGCTCTTAACACCTGCTTTTTAAACAATTAGGCATAACATTTTTCATTCTCGCAACTCATCTCCATGTTACTGGTTTTGAGATTCCAATCACCTTGGTTGCTCTCCTCTAGTTGAATTTTGGGTTAATGATGTCCCTTTTAATGGTGGCAGTGTTAAACACGTTACTTCTGATCTGATTTTGGCAGGAAATAGTCAGCAAAGTTCTTTTATGAACGCACTCTCTTTCTTAATAGATCCTTATGCTCTGCTAACATTTTTTGTTAACTCATATTGAGCTTATAGTCAGTAAAACTTCTGATTCTTTTTGAATGTGTTAGGATTGTACAATTGGTTTTCACTATTGGATTTCATCTTATTGTATTCTGCTCATTATTCTAGCCAAGTAGTGGTTTTGAGTCTTACCCCTGTTATTTAGTACCCAACATATTCCCTATAAGTTCCTGCTCTAAGCCTTTGAAAACTTGATGAGCATTATATACATAAACTCATACAAATCATTGATGAAAATAAAATATGACAGCACCAAGTGTCATGTCTGTTTTACTTAATATTGCATTTCCAATGCCTAGTACCATGCAATATTATTGAATATTTAATAAATATTCAAAAATTATAATATTATTAAATATTTAATAAATACTTTGAATAAATTAATAAATACTGAATAACAGAGTTCTTCCACTAGGTTGATTATAGTCAACTAATCAGCACTTTTAAAATAATGTCATTTTACCACATATAAATGATGGGTATAATTAATAACAAATCTCCTCTGTATTTCTTGCAAAGATAGCACGTTTTCTCAAATGCAATGATTTAACCAAAATAATCTTTTTGTTGTAGATAGTTTAAGAAACACTGGCTCCAAGAGATAGGCACAAGAGGAAGGGGTGAAGGATCCTAAGTGTTTAGGACAGACTCCTTTTAAACCTCTGTAAGAGGTCCAATGCAGATTATCTTATTAATGATTCCAAGAAAACCGAATAAGTCAATCAGTTTAACTTTGTTAAAGTCAGACCTCCTAGACTTATTTAACATGGAATGTTTTTTTTTTCTTTTTAAAGATTTTATTTATTTATTTATTTGACAGACAGAGATCACAAGCAGGCAGAGAGGCAGGCAGAGAGAGAGGAGGAAGCAGGCTCCCTGCTGAGCAGAGAGCCCGATGCGGGGCTCGATCCCAGGACCCTGAAATCATGACCTGAGCCGAAGGCAGCGGCTTAACCCACTGAGCCACCCAGGCGCCCCAAACATGGAATGTTTTTGTTTTTGTTTTTGTAATAGCTGTTAATAACTGGATGAACTCCTGTACCATGGAACAGGGTTTAGAAGATGCTCAATACACAACTTCTTTCAATCAAAATGAAAATGAAATTTGTCTGGAATGGTTTGCTATTCTTAAGCCCATGTTGACTCTTAACAGTTACCTATTCGCTCGTGTGCCAACAAACTGTCTCACACAAACAGAGTAAGATGTTTAAGAATTTGGCTTGAGTTGACATTGAGCTCATGTAATTGGGGCCAGAGATACCCAAGCAGAGTTGTTAATTCCTGGGGTATGGTTTGGGGGCATCCACATTTCTTTCCTTGTTGGAAGTTGAGATAATCACACTTTCCCTGTCATCCAGAACTATTCCTGTTTTCTACAGTTCCTTTGAGACCTCCAATAATGGCTGTCAGAGATGCGAACACATTTAGAACAAGGCTCTCTGTTCTTCCCATTTATCTTGGTCTTCAATTTTCTCATCCCAATATTTGCTCTAGCCTGTCCAATCAATCCTCCCCCTTGACATAGAAGATAAAAGCAAAATAAAAATTGAGTAGCCCTGCTTTCTCTTTGTCATCTGTCAATATAATTACATTGATCTCAAGAATCATATCTATGCTTTCCAAAATCTAAAACAGCCTCTTTGTTTTCTATGACATATTTTGCAAGTTTCACTACATTCTTGGGATTTGGCCTTCTTGAATTATTATTCACTCTTTTCAAATATTCCCCTGTGTCCTTTTCTCCCTCATTTTATATATGTACACAGATGCAATGATACTTGAAATGAAATTTTATATTGGTATTATGAGAGAAGCATTACAATAGTTTATGCTCCTTATTAGCATTATCAGAAGGCATTTATTAAGAACTTATTTGCTCATTCATCTGTCATTGTAGCATCATGTTCTATATCCTCTATAGGAAGAATGGGAAGAAAAAACTGGAAAAAGAAATAGTGGCCAATGTAAAGCATAGTGATAATAAGTTGCCTTAAAATCACTTTTATTGGCATCCAAATAAATAAGATAACAAAATTGCTTATATGCTGTTTTTCATTTATCAAATGCACCCCCCACATTGCCTTCAGTTAAGGTCAAAAGTTGTTAACATGTATTACAAGAACTTTTGAGTTCTGTCCTCTGTTTCCTATATGTTCTATTCACTCCCTATTTCATTCTCTCTCTACCCATTGTCCTTCACATAGGTTCACTAGGTACCTGAATGATTCCTTCTTGCCATCAAGTGTCAAGTTAGACATCATTTCCTATGTGAAGACCACCCTGTCACTAAAGCTGGGTGTCTTTCTCTCATCTTCTCACTGCAGGGTGTACTTCTCTGTTCCTATCATTAGTAGTCTGTTTATCTGCCTTTCTCCCTCCCTGGGATATTAAGGCCTGTGTTTCATTCATTGTTGTATCCCTAGCACCCAGGACGGCACTTGGTACTGTCTTCAATGAATAGATTTTGAGTGAATGAAAGAGGAAAAGATGGCACTTCTCTCTATATCTTAATCTTCCTGGTAAAATATGGCTTTAGGTATATCAGCAGCTTGGAGCCAGGAAATCTGTGGAAGAGAAAGCTTTCTTTAAGCATCCTCAGCAAAAATGCAAACAGATGTTCTCAGCTCTCTAGCTGCAGATAATACAAGAGACAGGAAGTATATTGTGTGTTTTTTTCAGTTCCCAACTGGAGCTGGTAATGCAAAGACTTTCAGAAAATAATTTTGCTATTTGTAAACTGAAAGAATGTGATATGGAAGTAAATGAGGAGGAATAAATATGGAACTACACAATGTGGCTTTTACAGTCACTTTTGGGGAGATAACTACACTGTAAAAAAGGATGATGATACAAATGGGATAAAATTATTAATGTTTTTCTCTTCACAAGATAATTCAAATCCAGAGTTATTCCATACATTAAACTTTGAAATCTGCTCTCCACAGCTTTTTGAATTTTTTTGTTTAGTTTATGTGAGTTTTCCTTCTGGCTTATTCATGAACTCATGTGGTGTAGTTATCCTTCATAAGGGACCTATGACTTGATTTCACAGCCAGAAATAAAAAACTCAGAAATAGTTTGGAATAAAAATGCACAGTACTTTCCAAAACATACATATTTAATATTAACACTTACATGAAAACATGAAATCTTGAGAATTATTATTAATAAAATATGAATTTACACTGTACTTAGGTTACCACAAATCTGAGACCTGAGTGTTTTTGAGATTCTTCTTAAGCCTGATCCATTTAAAGTCTGACAATATTTAGGCCTTCTGCAGTGAAACAAGCCTCCCTATACAGAAACTTCCATTGCCATCTATATAACTCAGGAGTCCATGAGCTCATGGTCTCTAGGACTAGGGCCCTGGGCCACCTACCTATGGGGCTCAAGCTTCTAGCCCAGAGACTTGTACACAAAAGGAGCTCAGTAAATGTTTATTGACTAAGTGAATGAAGTCTTTAATTGTTCAGTTGTTTGTGCATCACAGAGGATTCTTGCTGGGGTTATTAGGGTTTCTCACATCTCATATTCTGCTTGACCCCACCCCAGGAGTTAACACAGGTTATGTTTCCCATCAGTAGTTTTGTCCTAGGCTCTTCCTCAGCCTTGGGTGTCTCTTGGGATCCTGTGCCTCTCCTGTGACTACTGGGTTCAGCAAACTTAGAGAGATTCATTCTTCTTGGGAATTAAGACATAGAATTCCAGAAAGTTCTCTAGGAATGCCTCAAAAGCTGAATTATCCTTTTAAGTGTTGTCCATCTTCTCTCAGTAATGACCTTCTCTAGCTCACCTTTCTAGTTTAGTTCTTCTCTCATGTCTTTGACAGAGGTGCCATTTTCTCTCCAAAAGCAGAGAGAATATGTACTTGTCTCACCCTTTTCCTTTGAATTTCCTTAGAATATTCTCTTGGCTCTGTGCCTCCCTTATACATGGGATCTCGGTGCCTCTCTTGCCTCCTCCCTCTAAATTCCTTCATTTTTCAGGCTTCTGCTTCATCTCCACCTGCAGCTGCATGGTCCATTTTCTTTAATTCTCTTTTCTCACTGTCACTCGACCCCTTCAAAGTCATCCTCCAGTTGCCAGAACCTTTCACTAAAGCATACTGAATTTGTGTTGCAGGCCTTTTAATGCACCTTTGATTGTTTAAAATATAGTATACATTTGCCTTTGAAAATCAACATCCGTATATTTCATTTACTTGCAAAAGATACTTTGCAAATCCCTGCTTATGTTTGATCACATATAGCTGAGGTGGCTATTGTAATCTAAGTTAACTCCTCTGAATGCATCATCATTGTTTTGGAAAGGGGGGATTTTATTACATTTTCTTTGAAAAAGGACACACTAAGGGGAATCTCTTTGAAGTAGAAAATCCAGTTTTTTAAAAGTGGTTCTATAGGTTATGGAACAGTATCTGCTGAGTCCTAATGCAATTGTTTGAGATTTAATGAATATTCTAAATTAGTGTCTGGAATGCTTTATGTATGGGTTGAAGAGAAGAGACCATTGAAATCTTGGTTGGAGCAAGGATTTATGGGTGTATATGACACAGGGAGTTTATTACTGCCGCTATATCTGAGGTGGATACTTTCGGAAGCAGGATTTCTGGCCAATAGCTACATCACATATCCTGGCAAATATGCTTCCTTATTTTGTCTCTTTATTCTTCATTCCAAATGAATCTAAGTTAATTGCATTTTTATTGATTTTTATTCATTTGGCTTAGGAGGGTCATCAGAAGGGGATCATTTTTATTTTAATCTTCATTTTGAGATGGGTCTCAAGGCCAGTTATAAAATAAAAGGCACCAGATTAGTGGCATTTGAGATCTCATTCTGAAGTCTTCAGTAGTAAACAGGAATTTAGAGGAAAGTGGCAGTCAGGGGAGAGGTGTGCTCACTCTGCTGCTGTCTCTGTGAAGACAGCCACACAGCAACGGGGGCCTGCTCTAACTTCTGATATATCTCTCCTCCTAAAATTATGTGCAAATACATTTAATATCTCAAACTGCTTGGGCTTATCCAAACTTTTGTGGATTCTCTCCATTTTCTTTCTCTTGTTTTATTGGAACCTAGTTGGATAAAGGAAATAAAAGTGATAGCAAGTGATTTTAAAACATGGGGGAGAGAGAGAGTATGTTAGTGAATATTAGACAAAGTATTACTGTTGAATGTAGGTGAAACAAGAGAAAAAGACTGGAAGAGTGCCTGGAGCATTTCAAGGAAAATAAAGATTCTCAAATAGTAAGTAGGAGACCAGGGAGGCCAGAGAAAACTCACCTTGCTGCTCTAAAGGCCTGAAGTGATAAAAGCGAAAGGGTGCGTGCTTTGGCTGAGGAGAACCTGCTTATAGAAGAGAGAGGGAGAGAAGGAAAAAGAGAGAATGGGATTGGGTGTTAATACACAGAAAAAAATGCATTGAAAACAACAGTATTTTTTCTCTTCATTTTTAAGAATAACCCAAGTAGGAATTGACATTTCCAGTAAAGGTAAAAGGTAGGGAACATTAAGAGGGCCAGTGAAGATGTTTAAAGTAGTGTCATCTAATTCTGTGATCATCTAGTTAGCATCTTAGCTGTAATGGAGTCCACCTTGGGTTGGCAACCCACACGCAGATTCTGAAATGAGGATTTGTGTGAATATTGGGAAGTTCCCTGGGCAAGACTGATAGGGGGGTTGAGAAGTGGAAACAGGATGAGAAGGAGGCTGAACAAGAGTATGGTAGGAAGCAAAACTCCATAGAGGGGCACCCTTCAGTGGCTTTGGGAGCCAGCTCTGGTCACATTTCAGAGTGGCCCAATTAGGGGTGAGGAAGCTGCAGTATCTACACTTCTACAGCTGTGGTTCTCAACCCAGGGAACATTTAGCAATGTCTGGAGCCAAATTTGATTATCACATTGGAGCAGTGTGATATTGTTACCTGGTGGGTAGAGGATAGGGATGCTGCTAAGCATCCTACAATGCACAGGACAGCCCCCGCCCCCATAAATAAATATCTGGCCCCAAATATGCATAGTGGTAAGGCTGAGAAACCCTTGTCTGTGCCGGTCAGTACTACCACCAGGATGGACACTTAGGGTCCCACAAAGCCTTTTTGGTAGTTTTAGGGCAGCAAGCACTGTTGGGAGTGAAAACCCGCCTAGAGTCCTTGGGCACAAAAATGGCAAAGGTATTGTGAGGAACACAGGCAAAGCACCAACAGGATGTGTTACAGAATCCTGGAGATCCACGGACATCTTCACTTAAAACAATATGTCTGTCTTTTCCAATCTTATGAACTTCTCTATTCCAATAGTCATCTGATCTATTTTATTCATAATCGGGAATCCAAAAACAGAGAAGAGTATCATTGGGTTGGATACACAAGTTGAGCTACCTCCTTCAATGCCAGGGCACAATGTTTTTTGACATTTCCTTTCTGGCTTAAATAATGAGCCGCATTTTCACTCATCTTTTGCTCCGAAGCCAGGCTAATATCTCCTGAAAGTATTCTAAATTGATACTCAGTAGCTTTCTAAGGTCATTTAAATTCCTAATGAAAAGTCACTCAAGGCCATAGTACAAAATAAATACATTGTTATTGATCATGCAATAAGGTATTAGGCTAATTTAATAAGGCTTCTCCCTGAGATGTACTTAATTCACCGCTCTAGTCATTTCTCAGCCATCAGAGATCCTGCTGTTTTCTCATGGCCTAGAAATGGTCATCCCTGATTTGTCCTCCTCCATGTTGCCACCTGGATATTCTGGGATGCCTCGTCCCTGTTAAACTTCTTTTTCCTGTCGGCAAAGTACAGTGACAGAAAAAGGATTCATTACTCTTGAAGTGACCCTTTCCACAATATCCTCTTTTTATCTCCTTAATCAGCAAAGTGGTGCTCTGAGGACTGGCAGGTTCACTGCCTCGAGGCACATTTATTACCGAGACACAAGCTGAATAATTGTGTATTTACCAACTTCAATTTAACCTCGCAACTTGGCTGTCTCTTGCGACAAGGTGAGAAATAAGACCAAGGTTCTCCTCTCCCTGTAGCTCATCAATAACTATTCTCTCTCCACCATAAGTATTTTCATTGCCACCTTTGCGTGCGTGAGTTACCCTGATTGTGCACGTTGTTTTTATCTGCAGCAGAAAAAAAGCATCTGTTGTCTTGGTCAAAGCTTCAGTTAAGACTTCCTCAACTAAAAAAGAAGGCTGAGGAAGATAGCCTTCCTTTCCTTCCTTCCAGGAAAATGCATGTCAGTGTGTAAGGGAAGAAGGAATTTATTTAGTATTTTTTTTTTTTTTAAGAGAAGAGATGGCCAACTGTATGCCCCAGGTCAATATTTTGTTTGTTTCACATGAAAAATATATTGAAAATTGTAGTAAAAGAGTGGTATTAAAAAACATGTATGCTCTTTGCCGTACCAGCTCCTAAAGAAATAATGGAAGTGTGCAGAGACATAACTATAGGTGGATTTATTCCAGCAATACTTCAAATTGAAAATAATAAAGGAAAATAAATGGAATGTCCCTGAATATATGATCACGGTGAATTCATACAGTGAAAGTTAAATGTACCTGTTAAAATGATAAGGTAAGTCCATGACTACTGACATGGAGAGGTGTCCATGATATATTGTTAAGTTTAAAAAAAAGAATTTTAAAAAATTGCCTTTATGTACATTTTTCAATTGTGTAAAAGAAGTTTTTATTTGCACTAAAAATATGGATGGCTATTTACCAAACTGTTAGCAGAAGTGTTTTGTTATGTTTTGTTTCCGAGAGGCAGGATGACATTGGTACTCAACCAGGGACAATTCTTTTTGTGTGGAAATGTCCAGAGACCTGTTGTCACATCTGGCCTCTAGTGGGTAGAGACCAGGGATGTTATTGAACATTCTGCCATGCACAGGATAGCCCTTAGTGTGCCAATAATGCCAAGGTTTAGAAATCCAGGATTAGAGTGATTTAAACTTTATATTTTTATGCTCTTGGGGGTTGTAATTTTGGATAACAATCTTGCTTTCCTTTTATTTTAAACAAAATTAATAACATTTCCATTTGAGAAAAAAATTCCTGATATAATATAGTTCATTTCTTTGTAAATTTCGAATATAACATCAACTTATCTAACCTTTCTTTTTTTAAAATTTAATTTAATTTTTTTTCAGTGTTTCAAAATTCATTGTTTATTCACCGCACCCAGTGCTCCATGCAATACATGCCCTCCATAATACCCACCATCTGGCTCATCCAAACCCCACCAAAACCCTCAGTTTGTTTCTCAGAGTCCACAGTCTCTCATGGTTTGTCTCCCCCTCCAAACCCCCCTGCTTTTCTTTCTTTTTTTTTTAAAGATTTTATTTGTTTGAGAGAGAGAGATAGAACACGAGCGGGGCTGGGGGGAGCAGGGAGAACAGACTCAGCAGGAAGCTTGATGAGGGACTCAATACCAGGACCTGGAGGTCACAACCTGAGTTGAAGGCAGTTGCTTAACTGACTGAACCATCCAGGTGCCCCTTATGTAATCTTTTCTGAGATAACTCCTAGGTCATTGTGAATTGTGGATATTGGCAGCAATAATAAAAATACATGTCCTAAAACTCTATCTTTGGGGGAGGTAAAGTGGAGACAAAGGAATTAAAGGAGAAGTTAATTGACTAAGGGTAAATGCCTTAATTCTTTTTTAAAGTATTATTTCACACAGCATATTTGTAATCTCCTTATCCATCTGCAGGCTATCTTCTTTGCTTATAGTTGCTATATGATCAGAAGATGCATATTGATTTAAATAACAGACAAAGATCCATATAGAAGACTGTTATTGCAGCACTATTTATAATTTAAAAAATTAGAAACAACTTAACTGTATGTCAAAAGGGGAATGTTTAAGTAGATTTTGGTATGCTTATGAAATGGATTATTAGGCAATCGTTAGGAAAGAGATGGACCTTTGTGTCCTGACATAGAATGAGGTCCACAACTTACTGTGAAAGGAAAACAGTAAACCGTGAACTAGTATGTCTAACATAACCCTCTTTTGTAAATATAACCCTCTTTTGTAAATATATACACATGTAAGGTGTATAGCTGTGTGTGTGTGTGTGTGTGTGTGTGTGACTTGTCTGTTACAAATACAGGGGAAAATTCAGGAAGAATTCACAATAAACTTGTAAAAAGGGGTTACTAAGTCCCTAGAGTTAAAGGGGGAAATTATGGGTGATTTTAGTTTATTGTACTTTTAAACATGCATCATCCTGAAACCAGTGGCCCCTAGAAAAACAATTTGAATTGTTTTTTGGACAATATTTGCTGGTAAAAAAAAAATCAGGAGTCAAATATGTAAGTTAACTATATAAACAAGTTTTCATTGAAACATAAACATTTACAAGTTATTAAAATATATTAGAAGGATGATATAGGGATTTAATAAATGTAGTGAATTGCATAATTCTTTCCTTTTTCTATCTAGGCATGACTAGTGGGTTGAGTTGCTTTTTCTTAGAGGAGACACTGGGAGTGCTTAGTGCTTACCCGGTGTTCACTAAGGGCTGGGTAGCCACTGTTGCAACACCTCCATTAAGTGAGTTCTGTTTTATTCCCATGATACAGCTGAGCAAACTGAGACACAGGGAGGTTAAGTAACTGGCTGAACAAGTGAGGAGGAGATCCAGGATTTAAATTTAAGCAGCCTGGTATAAGTTTATGAATCATCATGGTTGCAAAGTCCAGATTATCTAAAGCAAAACTAATGTGACAGGTCACAAACCGTGATAACTAAACTTTTTGCTGTCATCTCACAGAAACCAGACTGGAACATCATCGCAAACTCTCCTGCTTTAAGCGGCACTAGACCACCAGCATAGAAGTTCCCTTCCTAAACTCAGAAAGTTAAAGTACAATACATGAATCCTACAAACACTGTCACCTACCCAGTCCTGCTGTAGGTTTGTTTTAGGAAAAACTTTTATTCTTCTATTTGACCTGGTTGAGGGAGTCTTTAGCAGAACAGAGATAATCATGATGTAGAAAGACTGGAGTAGAGCCTCACAGTATGAGGAGTTGAACCAGGAGAGCTCCGTCATCACCCCAATCAATATTCCTCCTTGTCAGCAACAACCCCAGACTGTCAGAGACATTTTTCCCTCTGAGTTCATTTCAGCATCAAAGTCCTAAATGATGCATAGAATTCTGCGGCTAGCCCTCTAGGCTCAAATGTTATAATCAGAGGCAGAGCAGGCGCTTTTCACTTCACAGAGTTTGGAGAGGAACCAGAGGCTAGGGGTCTTACTTTTTCTTTTTTAGAAGGGTAGCACAAACATGCCTCTGAAAAGGCTTTCACAGTCCCCCACTGTGAGTAGAATTTCTGTGACTCTGAAGCTTCTAGGGGCAGACTATACAAAATACATTTTTTCCCCCTCCACACTTCTGTTCTTCTAAGCTTGCCACGAAGACTTAATAAAAGTCTGTAGGCGGTCGAATGAACTGAATTGAAAAGAGGAGCTTAAAGATGGTTCATTGCTTGTTGACTATGGAATGGTCCTCAGCTTTCAAGAATACCATGTCAGTGTTTGTTTCCCACTTCCACAAATGTTGGCATTTCTGCATTTCCTCTTATATTTTGAGGAATATAATTAATGGAATTTGGTGAAAGCAAAGAGTAAGATGGTTAAATAGACAAAGAAAAATAGGCAAACCATTCTGCAGTACTGTTTGTTAACTTGATGCTTGCCAATTTGATAACTGATTGTGTTCTCCCCAAAATTCCTATGTTGAAGTCCTAAGTCCCAATGTGATGGTATTTAGAGATGAGGCCTTTGGGAAGTAATTAGGTTCAGAGGAGATCATGGCGGTGGGGCCCTCAAGATGGGATTAGTGCCCTTATAGGAAGAGACACCAGAGCTCGCTCTCTCTCTCTTTTTTCTCTCTCTCTTTCCCAGTCTATTTGTATGCACTGAGGAAAGGCCATGTGAGGATAGAGTGAGAAGGCAGCTGTCTATAACCCAAGGAAAGAGCCCTTATCATAACCTGACCCTGCTGAGACCTTGATATTGGACTTCAAGTCTCCAGAACTGTGATAAATAAATGCCTATTGTTTAAGATATCCACTCTGTGGTATTTTGTTATGGTAGCCTGAGCTGACAGTGATTTGATCCTTCATGCATATTTCTGCCTATTGAATGAATTTTAACAAAACACTCTCCTGATTTGGCTAAGAAAGTTTTATTTTCTGTTCTAATAGACTGATTTAAAAACCAGCCTTGTACTGGTAGTGTCAGTATGACTATAAGTTTGTGGCCCAGTGTGAGAGTTTTAGATAGTCATTACGACAATTATTCCTGACCTTGGCTCTCATTGTGTGTGTACTCTCTACTCACAAATGCACTTGTCGTTTACTGCACATTACCTTAGATATCTTATTGCATCTTAGTTTTTTTTGTCTCAGTTTGTGTGTTTATGTATTTTGACATGCGTGACCATAGCAGTTTGCCTTTGATTGTCTAGAAAACTGGGACTTGCTGTTGTCTTTAATCAAAGCTTAGCAACACTGAAAAGTTGTTCTACAAAGAAACATTATAGCCCCAAATAATTCTGTCACTAGAGAATTAAAAGTAAAGGAACTTTATACTCATAGGGTAAAGGAAAAAAAACAGAACTAGAGAAGAGAAAAAAGATGGAATAGAAAACAAAAGCAATGAAGAAAGCAAAACAACAATGAAGAAAGAGTAAGAAATTCAGATACCCAATGCTTTAAAATGATCAACGAAATTGATAAACTTTTTAAAGAATTATTAAGAATAAAAGAATGCAAGCAGGAATATACAATGCTGCGAACAAGAGAGATGACATGAATACAGATACAGGTGCATTAAAGTGTTATAAGAGAATACTGCATTCAGCTCTATGACAATAAATTTGAAAATCTACACACCTCCTAGCAAAATATAAATCACAAAAATTGATTCAATAGAGGTAGCACACTTGACTTGTCTGATAAATCTAGAAGATATTGGAAACTGAGTAAAGATCCAGCATAGGAAAAAACTACCAGGGAGTTGCAGCTGAGTTATATCTCACCTTAAAGAATAGATGATACCTGTGTTACTTAACTTATTCCAAGCTGTAGAAAATATTGATAAGCCCAGTGAAACGTGTAAAGCCAGAATAAACTTAATTATCAAAATCTGTAGAGAGAATATGAAAGATGGCTATAGACCTATCTCTTGTAAAAATCTAGAAGAGAAACTTCCAAGTAAAATGTGAATAAATAGAATTTTGTATGGTTTATTTCCAGAAGGCAAGAGTGGGTCAATATCAGAAAAATGTAAGTGTAATGCATTAAAAAATGAAGAAAAATCCTATGCTGTAGGTAGATAACTGACAGGCATTTGATAAAATTACACACCGATTCTTTTTTTTTAATTTAATTTTATTTTTACAGTGTTGCAAGATTCATTGTTTATGCACCACACCCAGTGCTCCATGCAATACATGCCCTCCTTAATACCCACCACCAGCCTCACCCATCCCCCCACTCCTCTCCCTTCCAAAACCCTCAGTTTGTTTCTCAGGGTCCACAGTCTCTCATGGTTCATTTCCCCCTCCAATTTCCCCCAACTCACTTCTCCTCTTCATCTCCCAATGTCCTCCATGTTATTCCTTATGCTCCACAAGTAAGTGAAACCATATGATAATTGACTTTCTCTGTTTGACTTATTTCACTCAGCATAATCTCTTCCAGTCCTGTCCATGTTGATAAAAAAGTTGGGTATTCATCCTTTCTGATGGAGGCGTAATATTCCATTGTATATATGGACCACATCTTCTTTATCCATTTCTCTGTTGAAGGGCATCTTGGCTCTTTCCACAGTTTGGCATTTGTGGCCATTGCTGCTGTGAACATTGGTGCACACTAATTCTTAATAAAAACACCGAGTAAAATAAGATTCGTATGAAAGTACCTGCAATAAAGACTACTTTTAAAAAGCAACAATTATTCTGGGGTGCGTGGGTGGCTCAGTGGGTTAAAGCCTCTGTCTTAGGCTCAGATCATGGTCTCAGGGTCCTGGATCCAGCCCCGCATCAGTCTCTCTGCTAAGCAGGGAGCCTGCTTCCCCCGCCTCTCTCTCTGTCTGCCTCTCTGCCTACTTGTGATCTCTGTCTGTCAAATAAATAAATAAAAATCTTTTTTAAAAAAAGCAACAATTATTCTAAACATTAAAACTTCTTTGATTAAAATCAACAGCTAGAGATAATGGCTATCACTCTTACACAATACAATCATGGAGAGTCTAGGTAAAGCAGTAAGAGAAGAAGACTAAAATAATTGCTTTAAACACTAAAAATAGAACATTAAACATTAAAAAAATTAAGGAACTAACTCTTTTTGTTAATATAAATATATACACAGAGGATCCAAGGAACTCACATACTTGGATTAATAAGATAATTTTATAAGTTTGCTGTATATAAGATAAATTTACAAAATTTAATAGTTTTTCTCTACACTAGGGCACCTGGGTGGCTCAGTGGGTTAAAGCCTCTGCCTTCAGCTCAGGTCATGATCCCAGGGTCCTGGGATTGAGCCCCACATAGAGGTCTCTGCTCAGCAGGGAGCCTGCTTCCCTTCCTCTCTCTCTGCCTGCCTCTCTGCCTACCTGTGATCTCTGTCTGTCAAATAAATAAATAAAATCTTTAAAAAAAATGAAAATGTAGAAAGGGAAATGGGAAAATATTTTACTTATAATAGTAACAAAAACAATAAATTTTCAGGAAATAAATTCAACAAATAAGGCCAGGACCTATATTAAATAGACCCTAAAGAAATTATGGAAGGATACAAAACAAGATCTGAACAAACTGAAAAATGTGTCTTGTACATGGTTGGGAAAGTTAATATCATACATTCCAATTCTCGTCAAATTGACATATTTATTTAGTGGAACTCCACTGAATATCATAGCAGATTTTCTGTGAGGTATGAGAATTGTATATAAAATTATTTGAAATTTTATGTGGAAGAATAAATTAATGAGAATAGATAAGTAAAGTTAAAAAATAAAAAAATATAATGGAATAATGAGAAGGAATAATGTTAATAGTTCTTAGAATATACTACAAATCAGTCTAATCAGTAGAATATGATCATAGGAATAGACAAAAATATCTGTGGAACACATTGGAAATAAAGATATAGATATAACTATATATGAAAATATAATATATACTTAATGTCTTAAAAGTGAAATGTTTAATAGATAATGCTAGCTGAACTAGTATCCTTCTGGAATAAAATTGTGTTGAACTCTTTCTTGTGCCATAGATAAAAATAAATTCCTAATGAATTAAAGAAATAAATGCAAAACATAAAATAGTAAAGATCCTTTAAGAAAATCTAAGGAATACAGAATTCCCACTCAGAATGGTTATTTAGCTAACAACGTAGCCATAATGGTTCTTCAAATGATATACCATTTTCTGGATGGCTTTCTCACTCAAAATATACCAAATAAATGGACTATAAGAAGTGATATTTTAATATTTTGGTTTCAGGCAAAGACATACCAATTACTTAAAACAGTAGTTTTCAGTCAGAGAGAGCATTTATATAATAAATTTGAATTGTCGGTCTTGTTTGGGTAAACCCAAAATATTTTCCTTTGTATACATGCATCAAGGGAGAGGGATCAGGAGGTAATACTTTCTACATAGTTTCAATATGTATGTGAACATGTACATATTTCCAGTATGTATATGGCAAGCACATACTATTCCTACATTTTTGAAATGTTTCCTTTTTATTCTTATCTAAAGGCATTTTTCTGGACAATTTGAACATAAGGTAATCATGAATCTCCCAAAAGTTTTAAAAATTGGTAAAGACAATAAGAGAGAAAAAGGAGGGGCGCCTGAGTGGCTCAGTGGGTTAAGCCTCTGCCTTCAGCTCAGGTCATGATCTCAGGGTCCTGGGATCGAGCCCCACATAGGGCTCTCTGTTCAGCAGGGAGCCTGCTTCCCCCCTCTCTCTGCCTGTCTCTCTGCCTACTTGTGATCTTTCTCTCTGTCAAATAAATAAATAAAATCCTAAAAAAAAAAGGAAATTTTATTAAAAAAAAAGAAAGAAAGAAAAAGGAAAAAGCAGAGTCCAAAACATACACGGCATTTTATTTGTGAACTGTATTTGCTTTCCAGTTGTTGTTTATTACTTATTTACACTTGCTTTCACTGTTTAATTAGCACAGTTTTTAATCTGTGAAAATTATTTCGGTATCTCCTGAGTTGTGATGAAAGGAACCATAATTTTTCTGCTTAAAATTAGTGGAAATATGTTTTTATTGAGGTAAAAAACACATAATGTGAAATCTACTCTCCTGATAAAGTTTTAATTGTATAGTACAATCTTATTAACTATATTCACATTGTTGTGGAGCCGACTTCTAGAACTTTTTAATTTTCCTTGACTGAAACACCATACCCTTTGAACAGTACTCCCCAATTCCTCCTGCCTCCAGCTCCTGAAAACCTTCATTCTACCCTCTTCTTCTAGGAGTTGAAATATTTTAATATTTTTAATTTAATTTATCTGGTGGCAGGATTTTAAAACAAATTTAAGTTTGTAAAGTAAGAAACAGGCTTATATGTACAATAAAAGTAGGGTAGAAGGTAAAGTAGAACAATGTTCTTAATATTAACTGTAAATTCAGAAGTTAGAAAAGAAAAGTGGGACATATTTGCCAATTTAAAGTTTATGTTTAGAAAAGATACCATACCCATAGACAAAGGATTGACTTTATGACAATATTTGCAACATAGATGACAATGGGCTGTCATCTATAATATATAAAGAACTTTCATAAGTTTACAAGTGAAAGGACTAGCCATACAGCAACAACAAATGGGCAGAAATCAAAGTATACTATTTATAGAGAAGCCAGTTCAAATGGTCAACAAACATATACAAATGTGCTTAAATTCAGCAGCAGAGAGGAAGATACCAATTAGAGTAAACATGAGCTATGCAATACACCTATCCCAAAGACAAAAGTTTAGAAAGTGAAACCCAGTGCTGGAGAGCATTTGGGGAAAAGTTTCTCTCTTATATCGTTGAAACTGTGAATCATGATATCTTTTAGGAAAATAACTATTAAAAAGACAATCATAATAAATAATATCTAAAAATAAATAAATAAATAAAAAGACAATCATTTTTTCAACATTCACTCTTAGGATCTATCCCACGTAAATAAAAGCACCAGCATGAAAGGGTATGTGTCCAATATTTATATTAACTCATTGTGTATTCAGCAAAAGTTAAAAACCAAGGAAGTGACTATAAATAAGTAAACTTGAATTTTCACACCCACACCGTTAATGTTACGGAGCCTGTGTTGAATTTAAAGCTTTATTAGTTGACCTGAAGAAATTTCCACATTCATTGTGGAATGAAAAAAAACCATGATGTGAAAGAATGTTCGTGATGCAGTCTCATTTTTTGTTTGTAAAGCCATAACCTTTGTGTTTATGTAACAACGTGTGTGCATGAATATATGTGTAGGTATATGTGCATTTATACATGTTTGCGTATGATTAAGTGTACATGGAGAAAAATACAGGTGGACATATTCTAAGTACTTAACGTAGGTTAATTCATAACAGGGCTAAGAGGGATGTAATTTGTGATGAGAGAAGGAAAAGAGATGGAAAAGGAGGAGCAAAAATAAAAAATATAGATTGTGCTTTTCAAAAGTGCCTGTGGTGTCCAGCAGGATGCTTCCAGCTGTAGTTAGCAGACAGTGCTGACTTAACTGGCTTACACAATGACTATATCTGTTCTTTCCTATAACAAGAAGTATTGAAATAGGGTAGACCAAGTTTGATTAATTCCAGGGATAAATTATATTATCAAGGAAACATACTGTTTGTCTTTCTATTCTGTCATGCCAACATATTGACTATGTTCTTGTCTACCTCTCCCCCAAACTCCAGGTATCACAGGTAGTCACAGTTATGTCCATGCTTTATGTTTATTTTTAGAAATGAAGAAACTTATCCCGGAAGCCTGCCCCTATGTCAGCAACCAGCAGGGGCTATGGAATGTCCAGTACTAGTTTTATTGACCAGATTTACCCTTAGGCTTTGGATGGGAACCTTGTTTCTGAAGGCTGGGCACCTAAATAAAACTATGTTTCTCTTTGCAAGGAAGTGGAGAGAAATGGCTGTTAGGCAAGCGATAGTGCTGCTGTATAGAGCTTAATGTAGTATGTATTGATATTAGAAATATATGTGCTTGTATACTGTATGAAGATATCCATACAATTAAATTTCAAAAAAGAAAGCATATGTCCTCGTTGAGAAAAAAAATCACAACAGTAGTTCAATGTGTAATTTTAGAAGTGCAGTACAAGGGCCTCTTTCTGGAGCTTTCAAATTTCAACCCAAATAGAAGAAATTTGCTAGAGAACAAGAAACTCCACCACTGTGAGAAATAATTCTACAATGTTTTTGTGTCACTTAAGTATTTAAGAGGTTAACCTTTTGCTCCACCCCTAAGCAAGCCATTAATCTTCAAGCAATACAGATTTTTTTTTCTTTGTTTCCCCCTTTTTAAATTTGCTTAAGGAAAACTTGGTAGAGTCTCATCCACCCCTATGCAATGTGCAGGATTATGCTTTGTGACCCTATTGTGTTGACTTTTAAGATAAGAGCTCTTAAGGATTTTTAAACCATCAAGCAGTATCCGTCAGAACAAATAAATGAAAGATTGTTCTATTCTTTTCAGGCAGGATAAATTCTGTGACCTATCTTTTCTGTGACCTACAAGGCTTTAGGAGAAGAGCTTCCAGAGTTTTATTGGCAATGCCACTATTAGAAGGACTTCCCTCTCTCTTGCGAGCTCTTTGGGGGTCAGTCTTAAAGCAAGCATTAAGTGAATGGCTAATGGAATTAAGGGTATAATAATAGAAGGATATAGTGAGACAATTGTATTAACAAGAAATAAATCATGTTGAATGTAAGGTAAGTGTTTTTTAATTGATTGATGGGAAGGATGCTCCACAGGTTTTGTCGGGGACTAACAGCCATTTACCTCCCCATCTATAGTAAAAAGTCAAAATGCAGGAAAAAAAGATAAGAAAATTATGCAGTGGGAAGATAAATTATTCAGAGAGGATGGCCTTTTTTGTGCTGACATCACTAATGTGAAAAGGCATTAAATCTTTGACACTAGCTTCATTCCTTAGGAGCTATGGGGCTAACGCAAGGTTTGTAGACATAAAAACTGAAATGTCTACTCCTAAAGCTTTCCTCTGTGCCATGAACAGCTTCCAAGGTGACTGGATACCTGAAGAAATAGCTGGTTCTCTGCTTTCCAAGTTGAATAACAATCTTACACTTTAAAAGTTAGCCTCTTGTCTACATTATTATTTTTCATCTAGTCTTCAGAGCTTACATGCCCTAATATCAAGGATCTAGGATGCTGAATTTTAAAACTAAAATGCTTTGTATTTTACTCTCACAGTTACCAAGTCCCCTCTTTTTGAATTTAGCTCCTCTTATATCCTACATAATCCTCTTTCTTCTTTCTCTGCAGCCATTCTTACTACTTAGTTACTCGGACAGCCCATTTCAGACCAGCAATACTGTACAGACTTTTTCCTGTAAGTCAGATGTGAGGGAAAGTAGGTAGATTCAATCTACGTGTGTTATGCTTCTTGTTACAACTACTTTAAGACTTGCTTTAAATCTTCCTGTTCCTTTATCATGATTTTTCTACTGCCTTTGGTTACTTTATTAACTAGGTTTATAAATAGTAATCCAGGAAACTTTCTTCATAATGTTAGAAACAGCAAATAATGCATAACAACAATGAAAACTGGCTTTTATCAGTATCTCCAAATTTTGCCAGTTCTGGATTTTTAGAGATATTTGTAAGATTTTAGAGATAATTGTAAATTATTTGGTCTTCCCCCCCACCCCTTCTTCTTTTTCTGCTGTTGGAAGGGAGTAGGGCTGGCAATTACTGGATACCTGCTATGAGCTAGGCACCATATTAAGCATTTCACATATGTTATTTATATTTATTCTTTATAGCCATTCTTTGCAGTAACTATTAACATCATTTCACCAATAAGGAAATCAAGGCTTAGGGCGATTAAGTACTTTCTCTAAGCTCACATTGCTAATTAGTGGTAAGGGGTAGTATTGCTATTGAGTGGAAGGTCTAAGAACCTCCAGAGATTCTTCCAAATATAACTGTCATATGTTGGGTTCTCTGAAGTAGATGTAAGAAGAAGTTAGGAGTGCAAAGTATTTACTAGGGTGAAAGGAAAGGAGAGAAAGTAGGATGGGGCACAGGAAGTAGTCAAACCCCAATGTTAGCCCTGTAACACTTTGGACAACCCAGTGAGGAAATTCTGAGCAAACATCCCATCTGAGCATCCTGCAAGGGGCTGAAATCTCTCACCTTGCTCAGTCAGGCTGCTCCATGAAGGACATGACCTCCTGCAAGGAGGCTTGAAAAGCTCCAGGAAAGACCTGATTAAGAGGCAGCAAGTCCTTCCCAGAAAGATCCGAACAGCACATCTCTGTGTCTATCTTAAAAATAACTTCATGCTTTCTATATTGGACAGTACAAAATGGACTAGTAAAATGGTTTCTTTTGTCATTGTTTTTGATTGTGTTATCCAGTGGGATAGGGGATATATGATGGGTGAATTTGGATAAAGAATGTAAGCTTGGGTTCTTTGTTAATAAGGTTGTACTCTGCATGGACCCTTACCTTATTTTCTACTCAAAGAGTTGGACAGATTTATTCATTTTGTATCCAAAGACCAATGACTGTTCCAACTATACTTCCTAATGTCTATTTCTTTCCATGGCAAAGATCAAGTTGACTGACTTTACCTTTGTTTGGCATCACTTACTCTTCCACATTTTTTGAACACTCAATCTTCTTCTTGGCTGGCTCAGTTCTCTCTATCTTATATATTTACTGATCTATAAGTTAGTGTATAGTTTTTGCTCAGTTGCCTTTCATTCCCGTTACACATTTTAGCCAATAAGAACATTAATTTTAAAATATCTAGTGTGTTCTCCCTACTTTTTATGTATAGTGGCCTATGTATAAAATAAGCCCATTTATCTAGTTGTTTAGAAATATTTCATTATGAATTTGTCTTCAGTGTACCTTCCTATTGATTTCCCTTCAGCCAACATTTTGACCAGGTTAACATGACAGGATCATCACAATTTATTCTATTGATATCTTTTTGTGAAATAAGGCAGGACTCGTACTTCAGGTTGCAAGTTCTTTAGGTTTCACCACTTGCTCAACCTGAGATACTATTTATAATTGCTTTCTAGAAATTTGATTGGTTTTATTGGTTTTCCAGCCCACTGTGAAAGTAAATACAGGAAACTTCATTTAAAGTGGAGTGGGGAGCCTTTAAGGGGAGCTCTGACATTCATACCACTCATTGCAGACTGCATAACCCAGCAGGAAGAAGGAAGGTAATATCGACAAGGGAGGGCACTTTTTACATAGGATTTATCTCCTGTCTTTAAGAAAAGGAAAGAAGATCCCACACTGTCCTACCAACAATGGCTGGATCCTAGGACCCTGGGATCATGACCTGAGCTGAAGGCAGATGCTTGATGACTGAACCACCTAGGCACCCCTCAAACTCTTATTCTTAATAAGGGTAATAAGAGTTCTTAATAAGAGTTAACAAAATAAACTTTTGTTCAGAACAACCTACACATATTTTCTATAACCTAATAAAAACTGACCTCTCATTTGTCTCTTTAGGTTTGCCTATGGTTTGCCATAGCTTGCTTGTCCTGAATTGCAATTCCTTTGTTATTCCCAGAGACATTCAAATTTTTTTTTACTCAAATAAAATTGCTCTTTTGTTTAAAGTTAACATCATCAACCTATTTACCATTACTGATTTTGTGGTCGGTGTTCTTATCTAAACTATCCACCAAGTTTACATAAAGTTTTTTATTTCCCTGCCACAGTTCTTTAACACTAATAATCACAATTCCTGTCTTGCTAATTCAACATTCTTTCTTAAGAGTATATACTTTCTCTCTCATGTTTTCTTGGAATATACTTGTGTTGGGAAGATTGGCAACCTCCCCTCCCCTCCCAGCTCCATCATAGTTAAATTCTAAATGAAATGGATGTGATCATCCTGATCCATTCCCAGGGTAACAGATGACCTTTATGACTAATGTAGTACTATATGATTATGGTAGGATTTAAGTAAACAGGGAAAGAAATTAAAACTCTTTTACATAATAATGAGAGAACACTGATTCTAAAGGTAGAATTGATTTTTTGCTTGTGGAGGAAAGGTTCATTTCTGTTTGGGCTTAGACCAGTGTAGTTCAACATTCATATTACTGGCATTTTGAGCAAGATAATTTTTTATTGGGGAGCAGGGCTCTCCTGTACATTGTAGGATGTTTAGCAACATCTTTGGCCTGTACTGCAAGATGGCAGCTGCAAACCACCCTCTCTGCCAAGTGGGACAATCACAAATGTCTCCAGATATTGTCACATGTCCCTGAGAAACAAGATTGCCCTAGATTGAAAACCACTGGCATAGACTACTTCTCAGGGATGGTGGTTAGGGGAGAGGTAAAAAGGAAAGGTTGTCAAATGATTTGTGAAAAGAACTTAGGGAAGGGAAGGAAGGCCCCAGTCTGGAGTAAGGTGCATTGTCCATAGAGAATTTTCCTTATCTCATAAAAGTCTAAGTCTTAAGGTACCATTATTTGGAAATTCAAATGAAAGTTCAAGTGTACTAGAACTTTAATCTCTACTCTCCTGTGCTGTAATTATTTTCTGAAATTTCCTTAACATTTCAATGAAGGTATTCGATGCATTTTCCTGAATGGGTAGTAGCACAAGGTCTTGGAAACAATGAATGCAAATCTGAGGAGGGATTCATGGGTTCCATTAGGGAGGGGGCCCCAATCCTAAAGCAGTCAAATATGATCAAAGGAGGTTGCTCTTTGTATCATACAAGTTTCTGTTGCAGCCATATGGCTGAGAAAAAATTTCAGCAGTTCCTGGGATAATTATAATATTTCCTTAAATTTATTGGGTGCTTACTATACACCAGATACCATATTAACTATTTTAACTATATGATTTCATTTATTTCTCAACTATATTTTGAGGAAGTACTGTTTTTAATTGCTCAATATTACTGAGAGAAAACAAACTCAGAGTTAGTAGACATTTTGTCTTGCTATTTAGGCAGGATATGATAGAGCTGAGTGAGACAACTTGGCACTATAGCCAATGATCTAGGCTCCTTTCCAGAAGGTGATGGAGTGGTGCTGGGCAGAACATTCCATTAGAGTCCATTACACTCACAGACCCATAGTCCTAGGTTATACTAGAAGTCCAGCATTATCTCAAATACAATGATAAATTCCAAAGAGGGCTAATCATTGAATACTTAAAAAAAATCATTATTAATGGAATTCATATGCATATATTAGATATTATATCTTTGACTTAAAAAGCTAAATACAATTATAGGTATTTGGTTATATATAGTTATCTTGTATAAAATAGCATCTTAATATTATAATGGGAATACTGCCATTATCTCCTACCAGATAAGGTTCCTTGAGATATTACTTGCACCTTTCACATATGTTTCTAGTCTTAGAGCCAACTGACAGGCTGTTGATCTAACATAGAGCCATTTCTCCACTCTTCCATTCTCCATATTCCATCACCAACATCTGCCTTCAATTTGACCTTGGACTGTAGTCTATGAATCCTTGTTTTCTAGTATCCCAAGGAGAGGTTAAGTCAACTCCTGAGAGTTGAAATGGTGATACGGATTTAATCTCAGGAGTGGGAATGGGACCAGAGCCTTGGGAAATGTGGAAATGTCAAACAGCAGAAGTCAAAAAAGCATTAGGAGGAAATAAGAGAAGAATGAGATAAAGAACAGAGAGGCCAGGGATCAATTAAGAGACCAAAATGTGCTGTGATCTCAGTAGTCAAAGTTTCTGATTTTCACCATCATAATAAAAAATAAGACAGGGCCTAGGAGTCAAGGATCAAATTATTTGAAGGTACTACAAACAGTTTGGAAGTGGCTGATCCTGGTTATAATGCTAGGTAAGGAAGCAAAAGAAGCCATGAAGGGAAATGGTGGACTGGGAGAAATATAATTGTGTATGGCAAGATAAGAGATAGAAAATCAGGAGCACTGGGTGTGGTGCAAAAACAATGAATACTGTTATGCTGAAAAAAAAATAAAAAAAAAGAGAGAGAGAGAGATAAAAAATCAGGATGTTGAGAGCAGGAGGAGGGCATTCCAAATATTAGATGTTGGATGTGGAACAAAACTATCCCTGTATCACATTGTTGCCAAATGGTGGTAAACCCCCCCCCCCTTTTTTTTAACAAGAGGAGAAGTACTGGCAGCAGTTACGATTCGGGTTCTTAGACCCATCTCCTAATATTCAGTGTTGTTCTTTCTTTTTCCTCAGAAGCTTTGCTGATACAAATTCTTTCTTTTTTTTAAAATTCAATTTTATTTTTTCATTGAACAAGATTCATTGTTTATGCGCCATACCCAGTGCTCCATGCAATACATGGCCTCCTTAATATCCACTGCCAGGCTCACCCGTTCCCCCAACCCCCTCTCCTCCAAAACCCTCAGTGTGTTTCTCAGAGTCCATAGTTTCTCATGGTTGGTCTCCCCCTCTGAATCCCCCACTTCATTTTTCCCTTCCTTCTCCTAATGTCCTTTGTGCTATTCCTTATGTTCCACATATAAGTGAAATCATATGATAATTGTATTTCTCTGCTTGACTTACCTCATTTAGCATAATCCCTTCCAGTTCTCATGTCAATGCAAATGTTTGGTATTCATCCTTTCTACTGGCTGAGAAATATTCCGTTCTATATATGGACCACATCTTCTTTATCCATTTGTCTTTTGAAGGCTGTCTTGGCTCCTTCCATAGTTTGGCTATTATGGACATTGCTGCTATGAACATTGGGATACATGTGCCCCTTCTTTTCACTACATCTATATCTTTGGGGTGAATACCCAGTAGTGCAATTTCAGGGTCATAGGGTAGCTCTGTTTTTAACTTTTTGAGGAACTTCCATACTGTTTTCCAAAGTGGCTGTACCAACTTACATTCCCACCAACAGTTAAGAGAGTTCCCCTTTCACCACATCTTATCCAACAGTTGTTGTTTCCTACCTTGTCAATTCTTGCCATTCTAACTGGTGTAAGGTGGTATCTCATTGTGGTTTTGATTTGAATGTCCTGATGGCTAATGATGTTGGACATTTCTTCATGTGTTTCTTAGGCTATCCTAGATCTAACCCAACAAACTGGTAGGCATGAATCTGTAGGACAATGTTAAGACAAAACTTCTCAGTGCTGTCAAAAGGTTTGAAAACTTCATGTCTACATCCCTGAAAATTGTTTACTTCAGTTTTATATACCCTTTGGCTTCTTTTTCTTCTAGGGAGTCATTCATTATTATAGGTCAATCTGGTGTCAATCTAGTGACATCTCAAAATCTGTTGCATGAAATTGACAGCAGTTCTTAATTTTTCTGATCATTTCATAGTATCATTTCCTGTCAATTACTTTAGCTTTGTTATTAAATAAGGATTTCAGAATGTCAATACAATTTTGCCCTGGGTAAGCTCTGAGGTAGTGTTCTTAGTTCTCCTTTGAGATGACTCTCTTTACATCTTTTAAGATACTTCTAATTTACAGAATCATTTACTGTCTAGAGGTCTTGAATTGTCAGACATAATATTTCTACAGTCAATTCTAACCCCCAAATTTTGCTTTTAGCAAAAGAAAGATTTGGTGCAAAAAGTTGAATGGCACTCTAAGCTCAAGTTATGCTGTCTTTTTTTTTTTTTTTTAATGGAGGAGCTATGTGCAATCTTACAAGAATGTTTTAATATTTAATATACAAGAACTATAATTTTTCATGGGTAATTGAAGCTAAATCTGAAGCATTAAGAAATTAACCACAGAAGACTGAATCTTTCAAATGAAAGAAAATGTCTACTGTTGAGTAGGGCTTTGTTTTGATTAATGCAAAGATGGGAGTAGAAGTGGGGGGAAGTTCCCTGACTCTTCATATGTTTCCAAATGAGGTTTTGTGTTATCTACTATCTGCAAGAATCAGTTTATTGAGCTATGGGCTCATGGAAAAAAGAAATTGGATTTATATGATGAGCTGGTAAATCTACTAGGCAGAGAATTTATACGTTTATTTTTTTCCTTTACTACTAGGTGGAGAATTCTGGGTACTGGTTAGAATCAGACTTTAGAACTAGCCTGCCTGGTTATGGCCTTGGCTAGGTTTTCTTTTCTGTGATTCAGTTTTTTAATCTGTACAATGGAGATGATGATAACACTAATATTCCTATGTAGTTGTGAGGATTAAATATATTAATAAATTCAGAACACTTCATCTCTGGCACAAAATAATAGCTAAAAAATCATACCTATTTATTTTTTTCTGGCATCTGAATTTCACCTTTACAGGGCTGGTTTTCTTTCGGTCAATTTAGCTTTCAGTCCTGTTCTGTGGTTTAGGATGCTCATTGACTCAATTTCATTGTTAGGTTGACCAAGAACATGCCTTCTGTCATAAATTCATAATATTGAAAGAACCAGATTTGCAAGTAGATGTTACCTCACAGCTTAGTGCTAAAGTCTTATTTTGTAGCTAGCTTGTTTCTTAGATACAAATGCTATAGAAACCTATACTGCATTGTACAGGGGTTGTGTCTGACAACATTTATAAAAGAACTGTTTTAAACTGTGGGAAAGAAATAAAAGTCTTTTTGAAGCCTAAAATAAGTCAGCCAGATAAAGCTTATAGTAAGAGATGAGTACCAAAAAGTGTTTAAACATGGCTAGATTATTTCAACAATGAAATGTTAGTTGCAGTAAATAGTTATTGAACTCTGGCTGAGAGAGCTTAAACTCTTAATACAATGTGTGGTACATAATAACCACTCTCTATCTATTTGGTGGTAATATGGCATGTTATGAGCTAAGTATTTTACATGTATTCTCTCATACAATATGACACTATGATGAAGTGAATTGTTTTGCCTTTTACAAGTGTGGAGACTGAGTCCTGGAGAAGTTAAATAACTTGCCCAGGGTCCCATATGAGTAAGTGGGACAATATAGACTTGAATGCAGGCTTGACTTTAAAACCCAACATCTTATTCATAGGTTCTATTGCTTCTCAATGCTTTGCAACAGTTTGCGGAAGCCCTGTGATCTGCTTGGTAATTGTGAACAGTGTAGTAATATCCTTGTAGAGACCTCATGAAAAATAATGATGTTGTAAGTGCTTTGTTGTGACTGTGGCAAGTCATTTAACCTTTCCTAATGTCAGGCTTCTCACTTATCAAATGGATATAATAATATTTACTGTATACATTATTGTAAGGATTAAATCAGGAAAAATATATGAAGCACCCAACACACAATAAACCTTCAGTAGATATTATTTCCCCTTCTCTTTCTCTTTTTGTGCTAGGCACTGGCCATTTACTGCATGGTCTATAGATAGAATATCTGTGGGGTTCTCTCAATTCAATTGGTAAGTCACTGTTAAATCATTTTAGTAATATGATAAGAGATAAGATGCCATTATAGTGGAGGGAAATTTAAACAAGAGACTCACTTAACAAGGACTTATTCTAATCATAGTCCCAAAAGGACTGCACCCTGTCATCCCACAATTCAACCAGATAAGGATGCATTTGCAGACAGTAACTGATAAATCTCTACAAGTCCTATAGTTACAGAGCCTTGGCCACAGGAGGCATTCAGTACATAATTTCTTGCTTCATTAATTCAAAGAAGAGGAATGAAAGAAGATATTGACCATCTTGACTTTATTTTAATAATTTTAATAATCAAATTGTAGAGGTCATTCTTTTATTTTTAATTTTCCCATAGTTTTCTAGCACATTGATTTTTGTTGAGACTAACTAGAACACTTAGGCATTGAATCATTAAACCAATCATCTGAGAATCTGGATGTACTATCTTTAATGTTAATTTGTATTTTATTTTATTTTTTAATTTGAATTCAATTGATTAACATACAGTATATTAATAGTTTCAGAGGTAGAGTTCAGTGATTCATCAGTTCTGTATAATACCCAGTGCTCACTGCATCACCCAGTAATCCCATTCCTTCACTCCCTTCTCCTCCAGCAATTCTCAGTTTCTTTCCTATGATTAAGAATCTCTTATGGTTTTTCTCTCTCTGATTATATCTTGTTTTATTTTTCTCTCTTTTCCCCTATGATCTTCTATTTTGTTTCTTAAATTCCACATATGAGTGAAATTATATGATAATTGTCTTTCTCTGATTGACACTCTTCACTTAGCATATTACCCTCTAGTTTCATCCACATCATTGCAAATGACAAGATTTCATTTTTGATGGCTATATAGTATTCCATTGCTTATATATACCACCTTTTCTTTATCCATTCATCTGTTGATGGACATCTGGGCTCTTTCCATAGTTTGGCAACCGTAGACATTGCTTCTATAAACATTAGGGTGCAGGTCCCCTTTGGGTCATTACCAAACAAAGTTTGTTGGAAACTTTTCCTCTATGTAGGTAATCAGTCTGTAAGAGTCCTGGTGCACCATCTGGTCCCATGCTGAATCTTCAGCACAACTGGCTTGTTCCGTTCCCCCACAAGGACATAGAATTATCTGAATTATAGCTCTTATTTCTGAGTACTTGCCATATGTCAGTTATATTTATTAGTTCTTTTCATAAGTGAAATCATTTAAATTCACAGTAACATTATAGGTATTTTACAGGTGAGGAAGCTGAGACCCAGAGAATGTAAGTACCTTGCAAAGTGTTCTATAGGTACCAAGTGGCAGAGCTGGAATTCTGCCCTAGTGATTTGCTTCTTTATTATTTAGCCTCTGAAAAAGTTAGGTGCTGACCTTAACCCCACACACAGCATTTTCAGGAACTTAGCCTCACTGCATGTACCCTTTCCAGTGACATCTGTGGGAGGAAAAGAAGCAGACCTTCCTTTACCTCCCACGGGTCTGCTGTGGGTCTGTTGGCATCACCTAGCTCATCGTCACAATCATTCTTAAAATGAGATGCAGCTGCTTTCTTCTTTAGCAAGGTTTATACATCAGTCTGCCCTCATTAAACCTCCCTTTTCTCTCTTTTGCTTCCTTTTTCTCTTCATGGGATTTTGTGGGTGATTAACTACTTGACTTCTGTGAAGACAACTGATTGCTACTAACAAAATGGTCAGCTGCTTAGGAAAAAAACCTCTTTGATGCTGTATTAAATTGACTATTATCTTCCTTTTTTTATTTTTATAAATTGAGAGCCACAGTAGTGATGGAGCAGCAGGATGACAGAATGTGGGGACATTACCAGTCCCCTCGATAATGGCCCTGCTACTTTACCTGGCCATCAACTCCTTCCTGATTCTCTCCCAGGGAAGCAGCAGGCCCTGAGGTCCCAGCCTGGGAGAGAGCTGCAGAATGAGGCTTCACAGTGGGGGTGAAGATTAAGCTCTGAGTGGCATTCCTGCAGAGGGTTTAAATGGTGCCAATTTGGGATAGATTTGTCCTGGAGGTCTGCTGAATTCCACCTTTTCTCTCAGTGAACACTAGTGATTACCTCTGAGTGCCCCCAGACCGCAGCTGCCCATGTGTCAAATACAAATGGCTCCAGCTAGGAGCTCATTGCTATCCCTTTGTTTATCGTGGGCTGTTCATTCTGCCTCCCCGAGCCCTTCATCTTCCTGGGCCACTTATGCCACTTTTGCTTGTGGTCTCAGATTCACACTGAAATGCTTTGAAAATGCAAGGGAAAACAAAGGTTTAACCCTGGGTAAAGGAAAATCACTTGGACATCTTTTGACTCAAAAGCTGCTATAAAAACTTAAATCATTATTATTCCCAAGGGTTAAAACAACTTCATTGCCACCATGCTGGGTAAGAGGTGTTCAGGTTCTCAGCATGGCTTGGCTGACACCAGTGGCTGGACCAGCTACTGGTACAGTGGCTCAGCCTTGCTTGCTTGATAACTGTAAGGGGCTGCTTTCCTCACACCATACATAGAAAGCTATTTAATTAAGTTTTCTGTAAAAGAGAGAATTTGGGGATTATCTGTTGTTCCAAATCTGTGCCTCCCCCATAAGTAAAAAACAAATGGAATTCAAATTAAGTTTTAGATAATCATCTCTGGTATTTATGCAATTTGTGTAAAAATGTTGGAAACAGATCGCTATGGATGTTTTTGGCTCTGGACATGTTCCATAGTCGATCGCTGATTATTTTCTCATTAAATACAGTGTGGCTTTTTGTTCCATTTACTCCCAGAAGTCAGAGAGGCAGCAGGAATGGAGTAGAGACTCTTGGGAGATGAATGTAAGGACACAGAACTCTTGCCCTCTTCATTTGTTCTATTTACAGCAATAGATTCCTCATAGACCCTTCCAATGAGAATAAAGCTGCAGCAATAATAGGAGATAAATGGTGTTTTTATGAGGAAAGGTCAAGGAATACAGAGAAGAAAAAAATCAGGAATTAATTTTTTTTTAAACTACATGAATCATTGTTTTAGAGAACTTAAGCCTAAAAAATTTGCAACAGGAGAATTAAATAGAAATGGCATTCATTCAATTTACAAAACAGTCATTTATTGAATGTCCCACTGTGTGCCAGGCTGCAGAACAGATGAAAAGATTCAATCTTTGAGCTTAAAAAATATGCATTTTATACACATTTAAATATGTAATTTTTTTGATGAAATGGGCTATTTTATTTCATTTTTTTCTTTGCTTTATTTTAATTTATTTTTTACTGAAGAATAATTAACATAGTGTTATATTAGTTTCAGGTGCACAATAGTGACTCAATAATTCTGTACATGACTCAGTGCTCTTTATAAGTGTACTCTCAATCTCCCTCACCTATTTCATCCATTCCCCTACCTACCTGCTCTCTGGCAACCCCCAGTTTGTTCTCTATATTTAACAGTTTGATTTTTGGTTTGTCTCTTTTCCTTTCTTTGTTTCGTTTCTTAAATTCCATATATGAGTGAAATCATATGGTATTTGTCTTTCTCTGACTTGTTTCACTTAGCATAATACTCTCTAGATTCACCCACCGTTTTGCAAATATCAGGATTTCATTCTTTTTCATTGTTGAGTGATATTCCATTATATCTATACCACATCTTTTTTTTTTTTTAATAAACATATATTGTATTATTAGCCCCAGGGGTACAGGTCTGTGAATCGCCATCTATACCACATCTTTATCTGTTCATCTACTGATGGACACTTGGGTTCCTTCCATATCTTGCCTATTGTAAATAATGCTGCAGGAAACCTAGAGGTGCATTTATCTTTTTGAATTAGTGTTTTGTTTTCTTTGGGTCAATATCCAGTTGTAGAATTACTGGATCATATGGTAATTTCTTAAATAAAATTTTATGTATATTAAATGTTCTTCCCAGGCAGGACATTGGAAACTCACTAAATAAAATTAGGCCTTAGAAGCCTTAACTTCTCTACCTGCAAGCTTTCTCCCTCCTCACCCTCAAACATCCCCTGCCCCCTCATGACCTAAACAACACAGGTTTTGACTTATAGGGTACTGCTAAATGCTCCATTTCAAATGCAAAATGATGTAATAGGAGTGCAAGTGTTCTGAATCACTGTCTCAAAAACCTCTTTGGCCCTGCACTTTGAGAACTCAGTGCTGGTGTAAGCTAGAAGGGTAGACCTCTCCATCTGCTAGATTTTTGTGTCTTGAAAACCATACTTGGCTCTCCTATTTTGGTTTACTTTGTTCATATTTCCAAAAAAAAAAAAAAGTGACTTTATTGTCCTTTACCTCCCCTGCTCTTACTTTTACCAGACAGTTACTTTAATCATTGAGTTCTTTTGGCTATAGTAACAGACAATTTAATAGTGGCTTAGGGATTTATTTATTTTACACAGTAAGAAGTTCAGAAATAGGTTGATCAGGGCTGGTGTGATACTTCAGTGATGCCATCAGGCACTAAGTTTTTTCCATGGTTTGCTTTGCCATCCTTTTTATGTATGCCTTTATCTTCTTGATTCTTGCCTCATTGTTATAAGATGGCTGTCACAGCTCCAGGTAAAATATCTGCATTACAGTCAAGAAGTTGAGGAAGGAGAAAGAAGAAAAGGGTTATGACAGACAAAAGTATTATCCATTTTTTAAAGGTCAAGACATATCAAAGCTCTCCCAGAAATCCCACCTAATAAATGCCTCATCGTTCATATCTCAGAACTGTATCACATGGTCTGTAAGGCAGGCTGGGATATTCAGGGATGATGGTAGGTACTGAGTTGCTAATCAGCAAAGGAAGAGCAGCTGTGAATCCTTCTAAGTAAAAATCACATGATCTAGTTTGTGTTTCTGAAAACTCACTATGTAACCATCATAAGAAGTGAATTGGAAAGGTGGGAGTATGGAAGAAAACTTCAACCAATCTTTATTCATTGTTTACTAAGTTCTGGGCATTAGAAATAAAAACAGGTGTAGGCAATTCTCTTTCCTTTGAAAGACCTGGAACCTGTCTGAGGGGCAAAGATACATGCACTTAAATGCAGCACAGTTTGATTAAGTGTTATTCTGTAGTATATCCAAAGCAACATAGGACCACCAGGGATGAAACAATTAATTCTGTGGGCGGATATGTGGGGGTCACAAGACATTCATGAGGAGGTGGCATACTAACGGTATAATCACATGGTGTGTTCATGGACTAGTCCACATCAAGAGTGGTTTGAGATAGTGTGTACATGGGAGAACATGTAGGAAAGAAAAGTGAATTTGAATGCCATGTGAATTGAGGGTTGTCTTTATGTATAGGGAGTTGGAACTATCAAAGATTTCTAAACTATGGAAAAGCATTATGGTTGTGGGGAAAATCTTAGGCTTTAGAGACTGATAGACTTGAGTTCAAATCCTATTGTGATTTTCAAACTGTATGACTTTGGCAAGTTCACAGAATCTTTCGAAATCTCAATTTCCTCATGGGGATGGTAATAGGATATACTTTGTTTTGTAGGTTTTAGTGAGAATTAAATGAGTAAATAAATACATAGAAATTACTGAGAATAGTGCCTGGGAGGTACCTGACACTGAATAAATCATTGTTACTATTATTTTAATTTTATGTGGTTTTGAAAGATAGTTGTGGCAGGGGCATGATAACATAGGGATGAGAAGCAAGAAGACTGTTTAGGAGTTGTGGAAGTCTAGGCCAGTGGAAGGCATGAATGGGCAGGAGGAGTCTCTAAACAGATGAGATAGATATGCTTGATGTAGCTTTCGGTGACAGAGGGGACAGGAAGGAGTGTGTTAGGGTGGAAATCTGATTGGAAGATGGTGGGGCAGGGGCTTGGGACAAAAAGGAGAGAGTGAAGTCTATGCTAAAGATGACTCAGCTTCTTGATCTGGGTGCTTAAATGGATGGTGAGGCCATTACTTGAGAAACAAAAAAGGAAAAACTCTAGGTTTGGAAAGAAAACAAAGTGAATTAGGTTTTGGATGTATTACACATAAGTTGTGTGTAGGCAGCATGATAGAGAGTTGGGGGTCAGGAGAAAAATTTAGAAATACAGTTCTAGATATGAGAAGAGAGGTCTGGGCAGGAGACATGTATTTTGAGATGATTCATCTATATATCATGGATTGGCAAACTTTTCTGGGAAAGGGCCAGATAATGAATAGTTTAGGCTTTAGGGGTCATACTGCATCTGCTGCAACCACTGGACTGCCATCTTAGCAATGTAGCAGCCAAGAACAAAACCTAAATGAATGGGTGTGGCTGTGTTCCAACAAAACTTTACTGAGACAGGCTGCTGTCTAGATCGGTGCATGGGCTGCAGATTGCCAGCCCAGTTATAGGTGGCAAGGATACATGATGATGATCTTGTGTAAAGACAGGAAGTGATTAAATTGGAGACAGCAGGTGCTGGAGCACAGGGGAACACCAGCATTCAGGGTCAATGGATGGATAGCGGCCAATGAAGTCACGGTTGGGTCGGGCTGCCCTGGCTATAGGCCTTCTGAGTGTCTTTCTGGTAGCACTAGGATTTATAGAAGACACTGAAACTAAACATTCATGCCCTGTTTAATTAATCTTAAGGGAAGGCCTGTCAGGAGGTGGTAAACAAAAGAGCGATGTTAGCATTTTAACAAGGGTGCCAGCATGCCCACTTTATGAGATTTAACCTCATGTCCTGAACAAAGTTTCTTTCATTTATTCCTCTCCGTTTTGTCTTACATCTCATATTTCTTCCTCCTCCCTCCCCTTCAATGTCACTTCTCCTCCTCTGTCACCCCCGCCTCGCATGTGCCCACCACAGTACCAGGTGGGTAAGATGATAATCATCGAGCCAGCTATTATGAGCAGTATAAACAAATGACAAATCTCTGGGTGCAGGAAAGGTAACAAGAGGCTGATCAGTAGTTCCAGTTATCTTTCCTTCATGTTTATTGCAGTCTGGTGCCGTTATTTCTAAGGGCCTGACATTGATCGACAGCTTCTATTAAGGCCTATCCAGGGCAGCTGGATTGAACAGATACATTAAATAAAGCAGTTATTGCTTTTCATTGCCTTTCCGTAAAATATCACTGCTAAATAGCTTCTGCCATCAGATGCAGTTAGGTACATGGTTTTAATTTGAGGGACTGCTTTATAACACTGCACAATTGACACTGGCCTTTGTTTCCCCTACAATAATGATTGTGTACATCCTGGAGAATTGATGGGCTGTCCTTTTAGGTGGTGTTGGGAGGAGGGGGGAGGAGTGGGCTCCAGCTTTGTTGTTCTCCCTCTCTCTCTTTTACACATGCCAGGTTTGTCACTTGTTTGCAGCCTGGGCAGGAACAATGTCAAGCGAGGGACCTTATCTCAGGATGTTGTAATGTAGGGACTGTAAGCCTTCGCCTGGAGACGAGATAAGCGCAACCTTACAAGCCTGGAGGAAGACAGGGTGGGGGTGGGAGTGTGATTGAGACAACAATGGGAAGCTGTCAGGCAACCGTTAGCTACAGCTCTTTCTGGTACCACAGAAATATATGCATGTGGAACAGTGCATAACAAGCATGAAAATAAAAGTCTGGAATGTTCATCTAATAATGATGTATTTGGAGCAGGATTATGCTGCCCAATGATATTCTTGTTTTATCTCTGGGCTAAACGCTGGGGCAGCTGTGTGCTTTGGCACAGTCTTCTGTCCCTCCTTTTGTGTGCTGCATATTAATCCTTTATTGAAGTAATTAAATGTGTGCTTAATGGCAATGAGCTGGCAGAATGAACGTACAATTGAATTAGCAGTTATGATTGGGAGCATGCTACAAAATGAACTAAATGCAATTACTGTAGGCATTTCTTTCTCCAAGTCGAATCTGGCTACATGACATGACTTAATCAGAGGTGGTTAGATACACTTACTCCCTGATCCTCTAGTGGGTTGTCTGAATTTTAGTTAGAACCCCTTGCCCCACTCTTATTCAGATTCTGTCAGCAAAGACTCCTGATCTCAGCTCTCTTGCCAGGAGGATAAAGTCTGACTTTTCAGAGAGAGAATGCAAACTAAGAGCGACATCTTGAGCAGGATACTCCCGGGTGAAATCTTTTCTGATCACTGGTCCAGCTGTTTGTCTGGTTAGTGAGAGCTACAGCAGGATGTGGCATGCTTTGTGAACTGAGGGACAGCAAGTGTTCCAATATCAGCGAGAGAACTTTATTTGGAAGATGAACTGTACTTTCAGCCTCTAGCTTTTTAGCTACTAATGTGACTCCTGGGTAGAAGGTCACCCTTGAATTCAGAAGCCTCCAGCAGAGGACATCTAGACAGATTGTGCACTTCTTGAGGACATACCTGGGCAGGCACTGAATACTTGCAACACATTGCTCCCTGGAGAACTCTAAATAAGAAGAAATGACTAATGTGTTATTATCATCTTTACTTAGAGCTTTGTAACTGCTCCTAAATACTAGTTCAATTGATGGTTCTTAATCCTGGCTGCACAAGAGAATTCCCTGGAGTACTTTAAACATACTGATGACCAAGCCTTACCCCTAGAGGTTTAATTGTCTGGGGTGGGGTCAGGATATTGCTAGTTCATAAAAAGTCCTAAGTGATTCTAAGTATACTAAGAACTGAGAAGCACTAACTTGGCTAGACTAACTTTACTTTTAAAATTTTTATTAATTTGCTCTCCTACCTTTTTTTGGAGTGCTCCTTGGTACTCTGCAACACATACACGCACTATATATATATATATATATGGGGGGTACTTGAGTCACAGGTGTATAAGCAATGGTGGATGTCAGCAGATCAAAATGGGGTACTAGATAATGGTTGTCTTAATCTGAAACATGAAATTATAGCTTCTTCTCATCCCTATGTTGATCTTTGAGCTACTTTGGAAACTTGGTGCTAGGATTTATAATCCCATCAATTCCTGACCTCCCAGATCTGTCCAACAAGCAAGGGCTCTCATTAGTCGTGCCCCCCTGTTTTGCTTAGAGTTATTTACCAAGAGGCCAATCAATAGTCTGTGAACAGACAGTGGGATGCGAAACCCTCATCAATCCATTCCATTTTCTATTCTCAAAATGGTGGATGGAAGCAGGAGGGGCAGCTCACTACAAAGCAAAAGGAAAAAACCCATTGCCATTTTGAATACCTAAAATGTACATTTTGTTTTATTTTTATTTGAGCGTAATAATGCAGGATCCCTCATCAGTGGGAGCTCCTGGATCTATTTTACAGCCTTCATTCTCTTTCCCAGGGCCATAAATGAAACCCTTTCAGCCCTAATGACCACAATGACTTTCCTCGATCATGTTATTGCTACTTTGGCACATTTATTGCTTTCACATGCACTAATGGATGAGTTTGGATATGTTAACAATTTATATATCATTTGATCCTAAAAAAGAAACCCTACTGAACTAACTTAGCCCCCACGATTGAGTAGCTTTTAAGGAGTATAAATGAATTTAATGCTTTAGAAAGAGCTTCTGTAAATTATGAACATGACACCTATTACATTAAGCTGCATTAAGCATTAATACATCTTCATTACTGGCAAGTTGCCCAAACCTCCAAGGTTGAAAAAGCTGCCTGAAATTGTTCAATGTGACAGTCACCTAGGTCAAGATTGATGGTTCTTTTTTGGGGTGTATGAGGGATGCTTATTGACTAGATCCCTCTTCTGCTTCCAGACAAAGAAGTGTAAGTGGTGTCAGCCAGAGTTCCCCAAACTATGAGTTTAATGGCCAGGCAAGAACTTTTGTATTCTTGGTGTGCTGTTCCATTATCATTACTGGGAGAGGTCCTTGGTTAGGGAGACACCAGGTATCTCAACCTTTTAAGCTCAAAGACTGAGTGGGGGACATAATGTTTCTTTCTGAGAGAGTTACATGTGATTCCTATTATTATTTCTAAAGTATAAAATTATTAACAACATTTATTGATAATAATAGGTACCATTTCTTGAACGTTTACTATATGCTTGCACTGCCAAACTCTTTGTGTACTTTATCATTTAATCCCCCCAATGACCCTGTGAATTAGATACTATTATTTATTGTCCAAGGGTACTGGTTTTCTAGGGCTGCTATAACAAAATACTGTAACCTGGGGGGCTTGAAACAACAGATATTTATTTTCTCACAGTTCTGGAGGCTACAAGTGTGAAATTAAAGTGTTGGCAGGGCCATGCTCTCTCTCTGAAGTTTCTAGGAGGATGATCTGTTCCATTCCTTTCTCTTAGCTTGGGGTATTGGCCAGGAATCCTGGCATTCCCTGACTTGTAGACATCTCCTTCCATTCCCTGCCTTTGTCTTCAAATAATATTCTCCCAGTGAGTCTTTGTCTTTTCTTCTTATGAGGACACCAGTTATATTGGAATATGGACACATCTTCCTCCAGAAGTACTTCATCCTAACCTAACTAATTACATCTGCAAAGACCCTGTTTCCAAGTAAGGTCACATTCTGTGATTCTGACTGAGAAAGAGAGAATGATGCCTTGAAAAAGAATATTCATTAGACTAAAACATATGGCAATTGTGAAGAAAGGGGCTTTATTTCAGTTAGACAGAATTCATTAGTGGAAAAAAACTAACAATTGTGGCACTTAAAGTATATTCTGAGTGACCAGAGTGGTGGGTTACACTTGGAACTACTAGGGTATTACTAAATATAGACACATTTCTTAAGCTCTCAAAGATTCTATAGGTTCAGCTCTATTCTAAGTGATTTTGAGTGAGGTTATAGGTCAACACCATCAGTAACTGTAGACCTTAGCATGTGCCTTGAAAAGTCTAGCCAAAGACCAATTAGTTTGCTCTTGAGTGTGTGGTTCATTAACAGAAAAATAATTTCTTTTGATGAAGGTAAAAATTGCCAGCTGAAGCTGGGTGAGCAGAGATCTGTGTATTTTACAAACTTTTATTCAGTATTTTTAGTTTTTTATTTTTAAATTTTAATTCCAACATAATAAACATACATTGTTATATTAGTTTCAGATGTACAATTAGTAATTCAAGAATTTTATATATTACTCAGTGCTCATCTCAGTACATACACTCTTAATCCCCATCACCTGTTTCACTCACCCCCCCCCCCACCACCTCCCATCTGGCAATGACCAATTTGTTCTCTATGTTTAAGAGTCTGATTTTTGGTTTGTCTTTTTTTTTCCTTTCTTTGCTTGTTTTGTTTCTTAAATTCCACATATCGGTAAAATCATATGATATATGTCTTTCTCCAACTTATTTTGCTTAGGATTATACCCTTTAGAAAAATCCATGTCATTGCAAATGGTAAGATTTCCTTCTTTTTAATGACTGGGTGATATCCCAGTTTGTGTGTATCATATCTTCTTCATCCATTCATCTATTGATGGACGCTTGGATTGCTTCCAGTCTTGCTTATTATAAATAATATTGTAATAAACCTAAGGGTGACTTTATCTTTTCAAATTAGTGTTTTCATAATTCTTTGGATAAATAGTAGTGGAATTACTGGATGATATGGTAATTCTATTTTCAATTTTTTGAGGAACCTCAATGCTATTTTCCACAGTGGCAGCATCAGTTTGCATTCCCACCAATAGTGCAAGAAGGTGCCTTTTCCTCCACATCCTTGCCAACAGTTGTTGTTTCTTGTGTTTTTTATTTTAGCCATTCTGACATGTGTGAGGTCACCTTTCATTGCCATTTTGATATTCATTTCCCTGATAATGAGTGATGTGTCTTTTGGCTAACTCTGCATCTTCTTTGGAGAAATGTCTATTCATATCTTCTTCCCATTTTAAAAATTGGATGATGATGATGATGATGATGATGATGATGATTGGTGTTAGGTTTTATAAGTTCTTTATGTATTTTGGATACTCTTTTTTAGATATGTCATTTTTAAATATCTTCTCCCATTCAGTAGGTTGTCTTTAGTTTTGTTGATTGTTTCCTTTGCTCTGCAGAAGCTTTTTATTTTGGTATAATCCTAATAGTTTATTTTTGCTTTTGTTTCCCTTGCCTCAGGAGGCATATCTAGAAAAATGTTGCCATGACCAATGTCAGAGAAATTACTGCCTGTGTTCTCTTTAAGGACAGTTTCAGGCCTCACATTTATGTTTTTAATCCATTTTGAGTTCATTTATTTATTTATTTTAACATATAATGTATTATTAGCCCCAGAGGTACAGGTCTATGAATCATCAGACTTACACACTTCACAGCACTCACCATAGCACATAACCTCCCCAATGTCCATAACCCAACCACCCTCTCCCTACCCCCCTACCCTAGCAACCCTCAGTTTGTTTTGTGAGATTAAGAGTTTCTTATAGTTTGTCTCCCTCCTGATCCCATTCCTTTTGATGGCTGCATATTATATATATATATATATATATATATATGTATGTATGTATAATCTCACATCTTCTTTATCCATTCATCTGTTGATGGACATCTAGGTTCTTTCCATAGTTTGGCTATTGTGGACATTGCTACTATAAACATTCAGGTCCACTTGCCCTTTTGGATCACTGCATTTGCATCTTTAGGGTAAATACCCAGTAGTGGATTGGTGGGTCATAAGGTAGTTCTATTTTCAACTTTTTGAGGAACCTCCATGCTGTTTTCCAAAGTGGCTGCACCAGCTTGCATTCCCACCAACAATATAGGTCACTACGACCAACTGGGATTTATTCCTGGGCTGCAAGTTTGATTCAACATCCACAAATCAATCAATGTGATACAGTACATTATAAAAGAAAGAACAAGAACCATATGCTACTCTCAATAGGTGCTGAAAAAGCATTTAACAAAGTACACCATTCTTTCTTGATCAAAACTCTTCAAAGTGTGGGGATAAAGGGTACAGACCTCAATATCATCAAAGCCATCTATGAAAAACCCACAGCAAATATCATTCTCAATGGAGAAAAACTGAGAGCTTTTCCACTAAGGTCAGGAACATGCAGGGATGTCCATTATCACTACTACTATCCAACATAGTACTAGAAGTCCTGGCTTCAGCAATAGACAACAAAAAGAAATTAAAGTCATCCAAATCAGCAAAGAAGTCAAACGCTCACTCTTTGCAGATGATATGATACTTTATCATACTTTTGGGAAAACCCAAAAGACTCCACTCCAAATCTGTAGAACTTGTAAAGGAATTCAGTAAAATATCAGGATATAAAATCAGTGCACAGAAGTCAGTTGCATTTCTATACACCAACAACAAGACTGAAGAAAGAGAAATTAAGGAGTCAATCCCATTTACAATTGCACCCAAAACCACAAGATACCTAGGTATAAACCTAACCAAAGAGGCAAAGAATCTGTATTCAGAAAAGAAATTGAGGAAGACACAAAGAAATGGAAAAATGTTTCATGCTCATGGATTGGAAGAATAAATATTGTGAAAATGTCTATGCTACTTAAAGCAACCTACACATTTAATGCAATCCCTATCAAAATACCATCCATTTTTTTTCAAAGAAATGGAACAAATAATCCTAAGACTTATATGGAACTAGAAAAGACCTAGAATAGCCAGAGGAATATTGAAAAAGAAAGCCAATGTTGGTGGCATCACAATTCCAGACTTCAAGCTTTATTCCAAAGCTGTCATCATTAAGACAGTATGGTACTGGCACAAAATATAGATCAATGGAACAGAATAGAGAGCCCAGAAATAGACTCAACTCTATGGTCAACTAATCTTTGACAAAGCAGGAAAGAATGTCCAATGGAAAAAAGACAGTCTCTTCAACAAATGGTGTTGGGAGAATTGGACAGCCACATGCAGAAAAATGAAACTGGACCATTTCCTTACAGCACACACAAAAATAGACCCAAAATGGGTGAGTTTATTTTATTTTTATTTTCATTTTTTAAAAATATTTTATTTATTTATTTTACAGACAGAGATCACAAGTAGGCAGAGAGGCAGACAGCGAGAGAGGAGGAAGCAGGCTCCCTGCCGAGCAGAGAGCCTGATGTGGGGCTCTATCCCAGGACCCTGAGATCATGACCTGAGCAGAAGGCAGAGGCTTTAACTCACTGAGCCACCTAGTAGCGCTGAGTTTATTTTTTTATATGGTGTAAGAAAGTGGTCCAGTTCCATTCTTTTGCATGTACTTTTACTTAGTATTGATAATAAGAGGATGACCTCCAAGACTCATGGGAAGAGATGGAGGAAAGTGAATAAAAGCATAAAGGTGCATTGATAGAAATGTGCAGAGCATATTGAGGGAATTAGACACAAACTGGAGTTGTGCTGGACTGCATGGGTTCAAATCTTGGTTCTACCAATTTCTGGTTAGCAGTTATTAGATAGGTTAAAAATAACCTAAGTCTCGATTTCTTGATGTATAAGTAAGATAATAGTATTTGCTGTATAGTATTATTTTGAATACTAAGTGAGAAACCACCTGTGAATACTTTTTTAAAAATAGATTTTATTTATTTATTTATTTACCAGAGAGAGAGAGAGAGAGAGAGAGAGGGCAAGAGAGAGAGCACAAGCACAAGAGGTGAAGGCAGAGGGATAAGCAGCTCCCTACTGAGCAAGGAGTCCAATGCAGGACTTGTTCCCGGGAATCTGGAATCATGACCTGAGCTGAAGGCAGGCCTTTATCAGACTGAGCCATCCAGGCATCCTGAAATCACTTGTGAGTTCTTAAGGACTTTTTTGGTTATTAGTGACAAACCCACTCCAGTTAGTTAAAGCATAAAAGGGAATTCATTGGGTTTTGTGACTTGGACACCAACAGGTATATTTGGCTTTAGCCACAGGGCATTCAGGTGCTCAGGGATGCTGCCAAGATACTGTTTTCATCTTTCGGTTCAGATTTTTATAGTAGATGTCATTCTTAGGCAGATTTTCCCAGAATAATGGCACAAATGCCTAGTAGCAGCTCTAGAGTCTACCCTAACAGTGGGAAGCTACTACTGCTCTACCACTAGTTCCTGCAAAAGTCCTGGAGAGGAATCTCGTTGACTAGACTTGTCCTTCTTGATCAGGAATTGAGAAGGGAGGTGGGAGCAACCACTAGGACTGAGGGGGCAGTGGTTGATGTTGAGCAGGTGGAAAACATAGGTTTACCGTGTAAACTTGGAGAGCATATGATTCTTATTATGGCCTTTGGGAATGTTATCTATTATCTATTGTCTATTATTATCTTTTACTCCTTTAAATATTCCCAACTAGGTGTTAATCCTGTCCTTAACTAAAACTGGTCTTTAAAATATGGCAGTTATCAATAGAATGTGAGAAATAACTGTATTTGAAATAAAGAAAAATACAATTTAAAAAGCTTCAAGTGTCTTTTGTAAGAAGGGTCCAAAGAGGCAAAAACTTTCATCCATATCTCAGCTATTTTCTACCCATAAAATACAGAGAAGAAAAAATAAATTATTGAATTATGTTTCAGCATAATCATGCATTTTCCCTCTTAAACAACTTTATTTTTCTGTCATAGAATGGATAATATCTGACACTTATATTGTATGTATTATGTGCCAGGCATTATTCTACATGGTTTATATATATTAATTTATTTAATACTAAGAGATTGGTTTTATTATTATTGCCATTTCACAGAGTGACACATTTGAGTCACAGATATTTAGGAACTTGCCCAAGGTCATGTACCCAGTAAGTGAATGAGCTGCCTAGCTTGGGAGACCATGATCTTACTCAATATATTATATGAGCTCATTTCAGATAGTGTGAACAATATACAACAACAAAAAGAGCTCCTTTAACTGCAGCTACTGATAATTTAGTATATTTCTTTCTTCTCTTTTGTCTTTTAATTCCTAGGTTCCATTTTTTTTTATCTTTGCAATTGAATTGTGTGATGCTGAATACTTTCACATTGCCTTTAATTTACTTTATAGTGTATAAATATTTCCCCTTATTATCATATAATTATTTTAAGTAGTGTTTTAAATGCTTGCTTAATAATTTAGCATGTAGGTATGAGGAATTCATCCATTATTTTGATTGGATTTTAGATTGTTTCTTTTTTTAAAAAAATTTTTTAGAGGAGGAGTCAAGATGGCGAAGAAGTAGCAGGTTGAGACTACTTTATGTAGCAGGAGATCAGCTAGATAGCTTATCTAAAGATTGCAAATGTGTACAAATCCAACGGGAGATCAAAGAGAAGAAGAACAGCAATTCTAGGGGCGCCTGGGTGGCTCAGTGGGTTAAAGCCTCTGCCTTCGGCTCAGGTCATGATCCCAGGGTCCTGGGATCAAGCCCCGCATCGGGCTCTCTGCTCAACGGGGAGCCTGCTTCTTCCTCTCTCTCTGCCTGCCTCTCTGCCTCCTTGTGATTTCTGTCTGTCAAATAAATAAATAAATCTTAAAAAAAAAAAAAAAAGAACAGCAATTCTAGAAACAGAAAATCAACCACTTTCTGAAAGGTAGGACTGGTGGAGAAGTGAATCCAAAGCGACGGGGAAGATACACCGTGGAGGGAGTGGCCGGCTCCCGGCAAGCGGCGGAGCAACGGAGCACAAAATCAGGACTTTTAAAAGTCTGTTCCGCTGAGGGACATCGCTCCAGAGGCTAAACCGGGGTGAAGCCCACGCGGGGTCAGTGTGGCCTCAGGTCCCGCAGGGTCACAGAAGGATCGGGGGTGTCTGAGTGTCGCAGAGCTTACAGGTATTAAAACGGGGAAGCCGGCTACAGAGACAGAGCCAAGGAGTGAGCTCTCAGCTCGGGGTTACCTTGAACCGGTCACAGGCTCGGTCAGCTCGGAGCACAGCTGGAGGCCAGGGAGATGGGAGTAATTGGGTGCTGTTCTCTGAGGGTGCACTGAGGAGTGGGGCCCCAGGCTATCGGCTCCTCCGGGCCGGAGACCAGGAGGCCGCCATTTTCATTCCCGCCCTCTGGAACTCTACAGAAAGCGCTCAGGGAACAAAAGCTCCCGAAAGCAAACCTGAGCGGATTACTCAGCCTGGCCCCTGGTAAGGGCGGTACAATTCCGCCTGGGGCAAAGACACTTGAGAATCACTACAACAGGCCCCTCCCACAGAAGATCAACAAGAAATCCAGCCAGGACCAAGTTCACCTCCTAAGGACAGCAGTTTCAATACCAAGGAGAGGAGCTGAATTCCAGAGGAGGAGAAAGCAAAGCACGGAACTCAAATGGCTTTCTCCCCATGATTCTTTAGTCTTGCAGTGTTAATTTAATTTTTTTTCTTTTTCAATTTTTTTTCTCGTCTTCTGCTAAAATTTTTTAAACTTTTACCCTTTTCTTTTTTAACGTTTTTTAACTAGTTTATCTAATATATATATATATTTTTTTTCTTTTTTATATTTTTTCTTTATTCGTTTTCTTTTTTTAATTGTTTCTTTTCTTTTCTTCTTCTTCTTCTTTTTTTTTTTTTTTTTTTTTTTTTTTTTTTTATCTTTCTGAACCTCTTTTTAATCCCATTTCTCCCCCCTCATGATTTGGGATCTCTTCTGATTTGGTTAAAGCATATTTTCCTGGGGTTGTTGCCACCCTTTTAATATTTTACTTGCTCCTTCATATACTCTTATCTGGACAAAATGACAAGGCGGAAAAATTCACCACAAAAAAAAAAAAAAAAAAAAAAAAGAACAAGAGGCAGTACCAAAGGCTAGGGACCTAATCAATACAGACATTGGTAATATGTCAGATCTAGAGTTCAGAATGACGATTCTCAAGGTTCTAGCCGGGCTCTAAAAAGGCATGGAAGATACTAAAGAAACCCTCTCGGGAGATATAAAAGCCCTATCTGGAGAAATAAAAGAACTAAAATCTAACCAAGTTGAAATCAAAAAAGCTATTAATGAGGTGCAATAAAAAATGGAGGCTCTCACTGCTAGGATAAATGAAGCAGAAGAAAGAATTAGCGATATAGAAGACCAAATGACAGAGAATAAAGAAGCTGAGCAAAAGAGGGACAAACAGCTACTGGACCATGAGGGGAGAATTCGAGAGATAAGTGACACCATAAGATGAAAAAACATTAGAATAATTGGGATTCCAGAAGAAGAAGAAAGAGAGAGGGGAGCAGAAGGTATATTGGAGAGAATTATTGGAGAGAATTTCCCCAACATGGCAAAGGGAACAAGCATCAAAATCCAGGAGGTGCAGAGAACCCCCCTCAAAATCAATAAGAATAGTCTTAGTGACAAACAGAAAATCCTGAAAGCAGCCCGGGAAAAGAAGTCTGTAATATACAATGGTAAAAATATTAGATTGGCAGTAGACTTATCCACAGAGACTTGGCAGGCCAGAAAGAACTGGAATGATATATTTAGAGCACTAAATGAGAAAAACATGCAGTCAAGAATACTCTATCCAGGGCGCCTGGGTGGCTCAGTGGGTTAAGCCGCTGCCTTCGGCTCAGGTCATGATCTCAGGGTCCTGGGATCGAGGCCCGCATCGGGCTCTCTGCTCAGCAGGGAGCCTGCTTCCCTCTCTCTCTCTCTCTCTCTGCCTGCCTCTCCGTCTACTTGTGATCTCTCTCTGTCAAATAAATAAATAAAATCTTAAAAAAAAAAAAAAGAATACTCTATCCAGCTAGTCTATCACTGAAAATAGAAGGAGAGATTAAAAGCTTCCAGGACAAACAAAAATTGAAAGAATTTGCATACACCAAACCAGCTCTACAGGAAATATTGAAAGGGGTCCTCTAAGCAAAGAGAGACCCTCAAAGTAGTAGCTCAGAAAGGAACAGAGACAATATACAGTAACAGTCACCTTACAGGCAATACAATGGCACTAAATTCATATCTCTCAATAGTTACCCTGAATGTTAATGGGCTAAATGCCCCAATCAAAAGACACAGGGTATCAGAATAGATTAAAAAAACAAACCCCATCTATATGTTGCCTATAAGAAACACATTTTAGGCCTGAAGACACCTCCAGATTTAAAGTGAGGGGGTGGAAAACAATTTACTATGCTAATGGACATCAGAAGAAAGCAGGAGTGGCAATCCTTATATCAGATCAATTAGATTTTAAACCAACGACTATAATAAGAGATGAGTAAGGACACTATATCATACTCAAAGGATCTGTCCAACAAGAAGATCTAACAATTTTAAATATCTATGCCCCTAACGTGGGAGCAGCCAACTATATAAACCAATTAATAACAAAATCAAAGAAACACATCAATAATAATACAATAATCGTAGGGGACTTTAACACTCCCCTCACTGAAATGGACAGATCATCCAAGCAAAAGATCAACAAGGAAATAAAGGCCTTAAATGACACACTGGAACAGATGGACATCGCAGATATATTTAGAACATTTCATCCCAAAACAATAGAATACACATTCTTCTCTAGTGCACATGGAACATTCCCGAATAGATCAAATCCTCGGTCCTAAATCAGGTCTCAACCAGTATCAAAAGATTGGGATCATTCCCTGCATATTTCCAGACCACAATGCTCTGAAGCTAGAACTCAGTCACAAGAGGAAATTTGGGAAAGAACCCAAATACAGGGAGACTAAACAGCATCCTTCTAAAGAATGAATGGGTCAACCAGGAAATTAAAGAAGAATTGAAAAAATTCATGGAAACAAATGATAATGAAAACACAACAGTTCAAAATCTGTGGGACACAACAAAGGCAGTCCTGAGAGGAAAATATATAGCGGTACAAACCTTTTTCAAGAAACAAGAAAGGTCTCAGGTACACAACCTAACCCTACACCTAAAGTTGCTGGAGAAAGAACAAGAAAGAAACCCTAAACCCAGCAGGAGAAGAGAAATCATAAAGATCAGAGCAGAAATCAATGAAATAGAAACCAAAAAACACAATAGAACAAATCAACGAAACTAGGAGCTGGTTCTTTGAAAGAATTAATAAGATTGATAAACCCCTGGCCAGACTTATCAAAAAGAAAAGAGAAAGGACCCAAATAAATAAAATCACGAACGAAAGAGGAGAGATCACAACCAACACCAAAGAAATACAGACAATTATAAGAACATACTATGAACAACTCTACACCAACAAATTTGACAATCTGGAAGAAATGGATGCATTCCTAGAGACATATAAACTACCACAACTGAACCAGGAAGAAATAGAAAGCCTGAACAGACCCATAACCAGTAAGGAGATTGAAGCAGTCATCAAAAATCTCCAAACAAACAAAAGCCCAGGGCCAAATGGCTTCCCGGGGGAATTCTACCAAACATTTAAAGAAGAATTAATTCCTATTCTCCTGAAACTGTTCCAAAAAATAGAAATGGAAGGAAAACTTCCAAACTCATTTTATGAGGCCAGCATCACCTTGATCCCAAAACCAGACAAGGATCCCATCAAAAAGAGAACTACAGACCAATATCCTTGATGAATACAGATGCAAAAATTCTCACCAAAATACTAGCCAATAGTATTCAACAGTGCATTAAAAGGATTATTCACCACGACTAAGTGGGATTTATTCCAGGGCTGCAAGTTTGGTTCAACATCCGCAAATCAATCAATGTGATACAACACATTAATAAAAGAAAGAACAAGAACCATATGATACTCTCAATAGATGCTGAAAAAGTATTTGACAAAGTACAGCATCCCTTCCTGATCAAAACTCTTCAAAGTGGGGGGTGCCTGGGTGGCTCAGTGGGTTAAGCCGCTGCCTTCGGCTCAGGTCATGATCTCAGGGTCCTGGGATTGAGTCCCACATGGGGCTCTCTGCTCAGCAAGAAGCCTGCTTCCCTCTCTCTCTCTCTCTGCCTGCCTCTCCGTCTACTTGTGATCTCTCTCTGTCAAATAAACAAATTAAAAAAAAAAACTCTTCAAAGTGTAGGGATAAAGGGCACATACCTCAATATTATCAAAGCCATCTATGAAAAACCCACCACAAATATCATTCTCATCGGAGAAAAACTGAAAGCTTTTCCGCTAAGGTCAGGAACATGGCAGGGATGTTCATTATCACCACTGCTATTCAACATAGTACTAGAAGTCCTAGCCTCAGCAATCAGACAACAAAAGGAAATTAAAGGCATCCATATCGGCAAAGAAGAAGTCAAACTATCACTCTTCACAGATGATATGATACTATATTTGGAAAACCCAAAAGACTCCACTCCAAAACTGCTAGAACATGTACAGGAATTCAATAAAGTGTCAGGATATAAAATCAATGCACAGAAATCAGTTGCATTTCTCTACACCAACAACAGGACAGAAGGAAGAGAAATTAAGGAGTCCATCCCATTTACAATTGCACCCAAAACTATAAGATACCTAGGAATAAACCTAACCAAAGAGGCTAAGAATCTATACTCAGAAAACTATAAAGTACTCATGAAAGAAATTGAGGAAGACACAAAGAAATGGAAAAATGTTCCATGCTCCTGGATTGGAAGAATAAATATTGTGAAAATGTCTATGATACTAAAGCAATGTGCACATTTAATGCAATTCCTATCAAAGTACCATCCATTTTTTCAAAGAAATGGGACAAATAATCCTAAAATTTATATGGAACCAGAAAAGACCTCGAATAGCCAAAGCAATATTGAAAAAGAAAGCCAAAGTTGGTGGCATCACAATTCCAGACTTTAAGCTCTATTACAAAGCTGTCATCATCAAGACAGCATGGTACTGGCACAAAAACAGACACATAGATCAATGGAACCGAATAGAGAGCTCAGAAATGGACCCCCAACTCCATGGTCAACTAATCTTCGACAAAGCAGGAAAGAATGTCCAATAGAAAAAAGACAGCCTCTTCAATAAATGGTGTTGGGAAAATTGGACAGCCACATGCAGAAAAATGAAATTGGACCATTTCCTCACACCACCCACGAAAAGAGACTCACAATGGATGAAGGACCTCAATGTGAGAAAGGAATCCATCAAAATCCTTGAGGAGAACACAGGCAGCAACCTCTTCTACTTCAGCCACAGCAACTTCTTCCTAGAAACATCGCCAACAGCAAGAGAAGCAAGGGCAAAAATGAACTATTGGGACTTCATCAAGATCAAAAGCTTTTGCACAGCAAAGGGAACAGTCAACAAAACCCAAAGACAATTGACAGAATGGGAGAAGATATTTGCAAACGACATATCAGATAAAGGGCTGGTATCTAAAATCTATAAAGAAGAACTTATCAAACTCAAACCCAAAGAACAAATAATCTAATCATGAAATGGGTAGAGGACATGAACAAACATTTCTGCAAAGAAGTCATCCAGATGGCCAACAGACACATGAAAAAGTGCTCCACATCACTTGGCATGAGGAAAGTACAAATCAAAACCACAATAAGATACCACCTCACACCAGTCAGAATGGCTAAAGTTAACAAGTGAGGAAACGATAGGTGCTGGCGAGTATGCAGAGAAAGGGGAACCCTCTTACACTGTTGGTGTGAATGCAAGCTAGTGCAACCACTCTGGAAAACAGCATGAAGTTCCCTCAAAAAGTTGAAAATAGAACTACCCTGTGACCCAGCAATCACACTACTGAGTATTTACTCTAAAGATAAAAATTTAATGATCCTAAGGGGCACGTGCACCCGAATGTTTATAGCAGCAATGTCCACAATAGCCAAACTATGGAAAGAACCTAGATGTCCATCAACAGATGAATGGATAAAGAAGATGTGGTATATATACACAATGGAATGGAATACTATGCAGCCGTCAAAAGAAATGAAATCTTGCCATTTGTGACGACTTGGATAGAACTACAGGGTATCATGCTTAGCGAAATAAGTCAATCGGAGAAATACAACTATCATATGATCTCCCTGATATGAGGAAGTGGAGATGCAACATGGGGGGTTAAGGGGGTAGGAGAAGAATAAATGAACCAAGATGGGATTGGGAGGGATACAAACCATAAGTGACTCTTAATCTCACAAAACAAACTAAGGGTTGCTGAGTGGAGGGGGGTTGGGAGAAGGGGGTTGGGGTTATGGACATTGGGGAGGGTATGTGCTATGGTGAGTGCTGTGAAGTGTGTAAACCTGGTGATTCACAGACCTGTACCCCTGGGAATAAAAATATATTATATGTTTATAAAAAATAAAAAAATAAAAAAAGAAATAAATAAAAAAATTTTTTTTAGAGGGAGAGAGATGGGAAGGGGCTGAAGAGAGGGAGAGACAGAATCTTAAGTAGGCTCCATTCCCAGTGCAGAGCCTGACATGGTACTTGATCTCACAACCTGAGATCATCACCTGAGCTGAAACCAAGAGTTGGATGCTAACTGACTGAGCCACTCAGCCACTCCTGTTTCTAAGTTTTTACTCTAAAACCAATCTGCTTAACTTTTCTTTTTTTACATATATTAGTATTAGTTCACTTACTGTAACAATCAGGTATTTGTTTCATGAATATGATTATGAGTAGAAATATATATATTATAAATACAAAAACTTCCATAATTATCTCACAGATTTTGATATAAGACAAATATGGTTTGAATCTGACTCTAGTTACTCAACCAGATATATCATCTTGGATGGGTTATTTAATCTTTTTAGGCCTCAGTATATTTTTTAAGTTGTTTTTGTTTGTTTGTTTGTTTTTACTTTAGTATATCTCTATGTCCAGCATGAGGCTTGAACTCACATCCCTGAGATCAAGAGTTGCATGCTCATCTGACTGAAGCAGCCAGGCCCCTGTAGGTGTCAACATTTTGGTCTATGAAGTAACAATTAAAATAATATATGACATCCATAGAACCTTGTAAGAGTCAATAAATTATTAATGATCTATTATAGACTTTTTGTTGATTGTATTTAAGTATCAAAATTAATATTTTTTCTGGATCTAGGAAATTTAGAAAATATAACAAAGAAAATTAACATCTCCTATAGTATTACCACTTACAGTTAATCAGGGTAAACATTTTTTTGCCTTTCTTCCTGATTCCTTTTCTATGTATTTGTATGTATGTTTAATATATATGTCAATGTTTTTCTATGTGAATATACAGTGAACAGTAATAGAAATTAAACTATATAGATATAAATTCCTCTTCTCTCTTTTAACTTTATTATGTATTATATTATCATATTATTAAATATTCTTAAAAAGCATTATTTCCTAGTGGTTAGTATAGGATTTTTGGAATATGCTATGACAATAACTTATTTATTTATTGTTAGACTTTTAGTTTATTCTCACTATTTTTGCAGTGATGCAGTGGAAAAATTCCATTTACAGAAATCAGTTATCTGCATAGTTCCTTATTTTTTAGTTTTTGAGTTCAAGTGCTATCTTCTCAAAAGGGTCTTCTCTTTCCATCAAATGCTATGGGGAATTTCTGCTAGCTGTATTCTAGGACACCACCTTTTTAAATTTTCTTTGTAGCATTCCTTACGACTTGAAATTGTCTAATTTGTTATTTTTTACTTATCTTTTATTATCTTGCCTTGCCTTCATGTGAACAAGAACTCAATCTCTACAGTGCTTCTTATGCCTAGAACTATGCCTAGAACAGTGTTATTTGGTCAGTGATTCTCTGCACAGGCTCTGAAGCCAGTCTACCTGGGTTCAAATCCCAACTCAACAATTTACTTCAATATGTTACTTTTCTCCCATAGTCTTCATTTTAGTGCATCTAACATAAAGGTAATAGTAGTACCTACCTCATATAATAACTGTGAAAATGAAAGGAATTAGTACAAGTGAAGCATTTAGAACGAAGCTAGTATATGATAAAAACAAAAACGTATGTAGTACTTATATGCCAGGTGCTATTGTAAGCATTTTATAAATATTAACTTATTTAATTCTTACAACCAGGTTATGAACAAGCTATTATCATTGTTCTCATTTTCAGATGAAGAAACTGAGGCATGGAGAGGCTAAGTCACTTGCCCAAAGTTACAGTCAGTGTGTGGCTGAGCCATGATTTCAAACTAAGTAATCTGGCTCTAAGACCCAGGTTCATAGCTGAATCTTATGCTGCCCAAAGCATTTGATAAGCATTAGTTGCTATTATTTACTATAATAAGCACTCCATGAAATAAAATATCTCATTAATTTCTTAGGGTTTAGTTATAGAATGGGATTATTAAATACTTAGTCAGAAAGAAATTATTGAGCATATGGTAATAAATATTTTAAAGCTATTAGTATGTGTTTGCAAAGATATACAGGAAGTCAGGAACATTGATGTCCCAGTGCCAAACATAGATGGTACATCACTGGATGCTTGGCAAATGTTTAACAAGTGTGTGAATGAACTAGTGATTTCTAAAAGGGTTAGATCAGTATGTATTATCACATTTAAGTGTTAAAGTCGGCTTAAAAAGATCCCTGAAAAAGATTTATATACACTGTAGGTGTGTTGTGATGATTAAATAAAACAATACAGCTATAAACATTTTACATCAGAGATAGGCATTGGGGCAGTTAGGTAAAATTATATGTGACTGTCCTTTGCAGTGTTGTGGTGCTACACATAAAGAAGTAGGAGCCTAAAGGATGGAGTGGCTCTGGTAAAAACCTGGGGCTTTTATTTAAAATCTCAATAGGTATATCTTAAGAGTGAAAAATGTGTCTTGGGAGTAAGGTCAAACTGAAAATAGACAATGACAGACACCTAGCATTGACTGAAGCACAGTGGATCTGATTTTACTTTGTGTATCAGAAGAAACTAAATCCTTTCTGTTGGTGGATAAGATCATCTAAAGCCTGTAAGTTTTCATATACAATGTTGGGCATGCAATAGAGTTCTAAGAATGTCAAGAAACAAGGTCAAGTAATTGAAAACAAAGAGAAGAAAGAAACAATAAAAGCAGACCCACAGATGACCTATAAATATTATTAGATATAGACTTTTAAATAATTATGATTAATACATTCAAAGAATAGAGGAAGAAATTACATGACTTGGACACTTGATACAGGATGTCCCTCAATTTTGATTTGACTGATGCTTCCTCATGATTAGATTGTGGTTATATGTCTTTTGCAGGAATACCAAGAAGTGATGCTTTGTTCTTTGCATTGCATCCTATCAGGTGGCATGATTATTTTAATTTGTCCCATTACTGATGAAGATGTTCACTTGACTAATGTAGTACCTGCCAGGCTTTTTTAACTTTAATTATTATTTTCCTTTTGTAATTAATATTAGAATAGATCTGCTTTCCATACACGTTTGTCCTAAAGCTATTAGTTGTGGAAGGGCAAAAGTGTCATCAAGCCTACCTGGAGAGAGTTGCAAGAGCCCATAGAAGGTTATCAGAGCATAGGCAGTCTAAATAAGTTGTCTATATACAGCTCATCAATACTTTTACCATCCTCACATACAGTACAGGTGCTTTAAAATACATTAAGTTGATAACTTCCTCTTTTTATTGGAAAACTATTTTCCAGGTTTTAGTTTTCCTTGCATTTTTATATCAGCATTCTGTTGGTTAGTATTTGTCTGCTATATCCCTTTCCCATCTTTCAACTTTTACTTTCCTGTATGTTTTGGATAGGTGTTTTGCAAACAGTTATTGTATTTGTTGTGTTTTTTTTTTTTTTCCACTTCTTATACCATTAACCAATAATACTAAATGTTCTTTGGAAATTTTGTTGGTTTTTTTGGTGGTTGCTATTCAAATGGTTTTGTTTTTTTAAAGATTTTATTTATTTATATGACACAGAGAGAGAGACAGAGAGCACACAAGCAGGGAGAGCTGCAGGCAGAGGGAGAGGGAGAAGCAGACTCTCTGCTGAGCAAGGAGCCCAGTGTGGGACTCGATCCCAGAACCCTGGGATCATGACCCAAGCTGAAGGCAGATGCTTAGGTAGCTGAGCCACCCAGGCACCCTAATGATTACTTTTATAAATAGTTTATATTTAGTTATCTTTCTCTCTTTCTCTCTTTTTTTGGATAGTATCTTCTAACTCCTTACAAAGGTCAATTACCAAGTTAGTGCATTTTCACTTACTACATCCTCTTCTCTCTGTTATTATACCTGGTTTTGGTCAATTATACTATTTCAACAGCTTTCCCTTTAAACTTTTAAATATGCTTTTACTATGATTAGTTTATTTATCAGCTATAAATTTTATTTTTTGTTCCCTGGCTATTAAAAGATGAGGAATTGGGGCACCTGGGTGGTTCAGTGGGTTAAGCCTCTGCCTTTGGCTCAGGTCATGATCTCAGGGTCCTGGGATCGAGTCCTGCATCGGGCTCTCTGCTCCGCAGGGAGCCTGCTTCCTTCTCTCTCTCTCTCTGCCTGCCTCTCTGCCTACTTGTGACCTCTGTCTGTCAAATAAATAAATAAAATATTTAAAAAAAGATGAGGAAAATAGTATACCTGCACTACTTCCCATCTTTACTTCTCCTTCACTTTCTAATTTATACTAATTATATCTTTTCTATGTTGTTAAGGTTTAAATATTTACATTCTGTTCTCAAACCATAATTCTCATATTTGTTTTATTCTTTATCCTACAGTTAGATGGATTCAATTTTTTACTGGCAGTATTTTTGCTATTGTTTCTTCATTAATATTTTGATTGCCTGAAATTCCTTGTCTAGTACTTTCTTCAAGAAGGATCCATGGGAACTATATCCCTTAAGTTCTTGCATGTTAAAACTGTTTACCTATTATTTCTTACTTGATCCAAAGTTAGGCTGGGAGTAAAATACTTAGATTGTGTAATCTTTATTCAAGAAATTCAAAGTCATTGCTCCTTCACATTTTAGCAATTAATGTAGCTATTGTTAATGTTGTTTTTGGACAATCTGATATTTTTCTCCTTTTAGGAGGCTTGATCTGTTTCCTAGATGCTTAAGAGAGTCTTTTTAATTTTATCGAACTTTGACTTGCCATAATGTTACCTGAACATTTATCATGTTGATCATTGCAGCACATAGTGTAGATTGCTTCATTCAACTCAATTCCAACTCCCTTTAAGCATTCCATCCACTAAAGAATGCATATCTTAGAAATCCCTGAAGCTCAGGTTTAATGTGTGATTTAGCTACCACTAACCACCTATTTGAGATTTGGAAGGTAAAAGAAAGATAAACACAAAGCCTTTTTTCCCCTACTACTATTTTTTGCTGGAAAATCCAGTAGTGCAAGTATTTGCTTTATTCTGTGGCAGCAGTGTCAGAAACATCAGTGTTTGGTCCATATACTGATAGGTATTAAGAAACTATGAATGGAATAACCACCTGGCTGGCATGGATCATGGATGAATCTGTGACAACAGAGCCAATAGTTGTGGCAGTGTTTTCCTGTTATGGGTGGAATGCTTTTGTCCCCCCTAAAAGTCCATATTGAAATCCTAGCTCCAGATGTGGTGGTATAGGAAGGTGGGGCTTTGGGAAGGTGATTAGGCTGGAGCTTTTATGAATGGGATTAGTGCCCTTATAAAAGAGACCCTGGAGAGCTCCACTAATCTTGGAGCTTGTGAGGAAACAGTGTGAAGACTGCAGTCTGTGAACCAGCAAGCAAGATCCCATCAGACCCAGAACCTGCTGATGTCTTGATCTTGTACTTCCCAGCGTCTGGAACTGTGAAAAAGAAATGTTGTTTAAATCACCCACTTTATGATGTTTTTGTTATGGGAACCCAAATAGACTAAGACACTTCCTGATCTCTGGATCAGGACACAGGTGTTATGCAAACTAGTATTTGCACACCAGGCAGTTCCATGATTTCTCAATTTTTTGACCATGGTAGAAGTTGCAGCCTCCTTGATGGGTGCCATACTACCTTTATGATGGTATTACAAGAGTTCTCTCTGAAAGGTCAGTCTAGAGCTTACTCCTTTATAGCCCTTTGTACTTTTGTGTAAGCATGTGATCCTTGTGTATTAAATTCTTCTTAAAAGAGCTAGAGTTTTCAATGGTCTCTGCAATTAAATCTGTTTGATATAATTCTGTGTCATATTCTGATATAACTCTGTGTTGTATTTTTCTGGGACTTGAGGTACTCATTCTGTGTGTTGGTTCAAGTCTTATTTCTGGGAAGTTTTTTTAGTTAATTAGATGTATATTAATTCTGTACTTTTTTTCTTTTTTTGGAGGATTCAGTTCTTCAGGCATTATCAAAATATTGAACCATTTTTTGTCTTCATTAAGTGTTAGCTTTTTCTTTCTAATCTGTTTTAATGATTTTTGCTCTTAATTTCATTTTGCTTATTTTACCAGTCCTGTCTTCCATGTCCATTTGTCTTTTTAGCTGTTTTTATTAGTGGTCTGCCTTTTGCGATTTTTTTTTTAACTTTTATTTGAAGTTTGCCAACTCATGTTTATGTCCTTCTTTTTCCTTACCATATCTTCCTTGAACTACTATATTTGCACTCTTGTTTTTATACAAGTAAGTGTGTAATTAAACTTTTGAAATTTAGGGTAATATATTTGGTTATAGTTTTCATGGGAGCTAAGGTAACATTTTTTTAGTGTTTTTGTCGTTATTTTTTACATTTTTTCTTTTTCTTCTACAGTTTTTGCATAGATCCTGTGCTGATTACTTTTCTATTATTCTCTATTCTTAAAGGTGTTGAATTCTTGGAAATGCCATTTGCAGGAGTTTTGAGTGGAAAACAGGTCAGGACCTGATTCACCAAGTAGCATTGTGTATATGATTTCCTTCTGACTTTACTGCTTCTCAGCTAATACAGATTGACAGCTATCAGTTTTATAGCCATAGGCATTTTTTATCATATTTACTCAAGACCCCAAAGTCTGCTTTCTTGCTTTTATCAACCATCCTTATATGTTGTGGTCACAGATTTATTTTGGTTGTATAGACAGTGATTGTTTACATTTCTGGTTTTTGTTCTACTTTTGCAGTGGTTTTTGGAAATTTCTGATTACATTTAAAATCTATAGTACTCTCTGTATTATGTTAAGAATGATATATTATGTAAGGTATGATCAGAAGGACTGGGAATAAAACTAGCTTCAAAACACAGGTATTAAAATCTCTTATTTTGGGCACCTGGGTGGCTCAGTGGTTAAGGCCTCTGCCTTCGGCTCAGGTCATGATCCCAGGGTCCTGGGATCGAGCCTCACATTGGGCTCTCTGCTCAGCGGGGAGCCTGCCTCCTCCTCCTCTCTCTCTCTGCCTGCCTCTCTGCCTACTTGTGATCTGTCAGTCAAATAAATAAAAAAAATCTTAAATAAAATAAAATAAAATAAAATCTCTTATTTTGTGTAAACAAATTATTTGTCCTATTATATAACAGAATTTGGAGAATGGTGGGACACTTTGTATTCTCTTTTTTTTCTTCTCTTTTCTTTAGATCTCTAAGTGCCAAAATTGAGTTGATCACACTCCTCATTTTATTGTAAACAGGGACCATCTGTCTAACCAAATTCCTTTTCTGTTTTATTTCATAATTTTCTTTTAAACAAACAAACAAAAAAAGATTTATTTGTTTATTTTAGTGGGTGGGGGGGTATCAGGGGAGAAGGAAAGAGAGTCTTAAGTGGTCTCCATAGAGAGCATGGAGCACAATGCAGGCATTGGTTCTCACAACCCCGAGATCACTTCCTGAGCCGACACCAAGAGTTGGGTGTTCAGCTGACTGCACCACCGAGGCACGCCTCATAATTTTCTTTCTGATCTATTATCCTCTCTCCAATTCCTTTTCCTGGGTCTATCAGTACTCACTCTGTATCAATTACCCATACACGGTTTTAGTTACCTGTATATATTTTAAAAACATATAGTGTTCTTTTGTGGTTATTCATTAGATTATTAATGCTAATGAGCTATAAATTTCATTTCATTTCTTATGTTTTTACCAAAATTTATTTTTCAGGTGTGTTCATGTTGCTCTATTCATGTTATCTAACTTTTCTGCCTGCTGCCAGTATCCATTGTGTGCATTTACTTCATTTTACTTACACATTCTCCTATGATGGATGCGTAGATTGCCTTTAACTCTTTGCTGTAGCGAACAAGAATCCAAGTATGTTTGTATTTGTCTTTGTTTGGACCTGGAATATAGTACATTCAAGATGGCACAAATCATTTAGAACAGCTATTGCACAAACTTAGGGAGACTATGTGCATCATGAGAACAGAGCAGACACTTGATAAATTGTAGCTGTTATTACTACTTTAAAATTATCTGTAAATAGAGGAGCTTAATTTTATCTCTAAGTTATACTTTTGTGCTATGAACCTGTAGCATGAAACATGCTAACTGCAGTTATTTCAGCATAAGTATTTTGTACTCATATACATACACATTTATCTTCAGGGAGGATTATATCCATATCAGGAGAAAATCTGATGCGTTTGTAAGGAGTGCTTGTTGGCTTGTGTTTTTCCAAGAGAAGTTCAAGGTCCTTCATTAATTTAATATGATTAGCCATTCTGTTGAAATTAAAATAGTAGCATATACTGCTAATACTTAAAAAGCTTTCTAAGGCCCTGTTTTATTTAGGAGATAGAATAGTATATGAATGCTACTATCCCATTACAAAAAACACTGTCATTTTTTATTTTTAGGAAATGTACATTATATGAAATCCATACATTAAGAATATGTTGCATGTGGCTATATGGACACTGTTTTCTACTTTATGTTGAGTGGATGGATAAGAGTGGTTTTTAATTAGTCAGGACCTTGCTCCAGGAGCTGACCTCTCAGGTTATACCACTTTCTGATGGCTCTGGAACATTTATTTTCTTCAGGTCTTGACTGAACTGATATATTAGAATCAGAAAACTAAGATTTAAATCTGTACTTTATTACTAACTGACTATGTGATAATGGGATGAATCACTTAAATTATTAGAGCCTCCATTTTCTCACCTGTAAATAGGGGTCACTCTTGATAATCTCAAGGGCAGTGGGGCTTAAGCAAATCATCTGAATCTTTGGACCTCACTTTACTTTGTTTGCAGTGTGATGAATCTTGGATTAGTCTTTTAAAGTTTCATTTTAACTCAAATTCTAGAAATAACATTACCTGCGAGAAGATGTTATATATTAAAGTGATTGCAAAACTGAAAAATGCCACACAAAAGGAATATAGTAAACATTAAGGTCCTTAGGGCCTGGTTAATTGCCTTTGCCTTTTGTTATATAATTTATACTACTATAGCACATAGCACAAACCAAGTAAATACCAAGTAAACAGATTGCTCAAAGTACCAGATACACTGAGAAAAGCCCTGATGATGACTTGGGGAAAGTTTTTATTCACTTATTAATCATTTCATATCATTCCCATTTTGGTTCCATACCTGATACTGCCATGAATCTTCTCTCAGCTGCCCTTCATGGTTTCTATCTTCTACCAGAATAAAAGAGAATTATAGCAGACATTCAAAAAATATCTATACATTGAACTGGCTTAAAATTGTTTCACTCATTGCAACTTAGGGTTGGCCTGCATTGAGATCGATTGTTGTCAGAGTTTTCATATCTGTGTCTAGTTTGGTTGTCATCATTGGTTACTAAGTGTCATTTATCTGTTCATTAATGTACTGTTGATTGAGTGCCTGTCATGTGTAGACCCTGTGCTGGGTTCCATGTATTCAGTGATAATTAGAAAAGGTTCTATTCCTTAAGCTCATAGGCTAGTGGGAAGACACACATTTATTCACAATATAGTATAGTAAGTGTTATAATACGGTTAATTATAAAATAGTGAAGACATCTGGTTGAGGAACAATAAAGGTCTAGGAAGGTCAGGGAAGGCTTCCAAGTAGAGGTAAAATCTATTTGTGTACCAAGAATCAAATTGGTGTGTAGCCCGTTTGGTAGGGGAAGGACAATTTCATTAGAACCTTGAATGTCCCTTTAGATGAGTATGACCAAAACCAAGGAGTAGTTAAGGAACTTAGCAGGTACAAGGTGGAACTAGTGATTTTTTTCTGGCTGTAACAGGATGCAAGTGAGGCAGTGCTCACAGCATAGAGAGCATGGATTCAAGGGTCAGTGGCTGGGTTGACTTCAGTCTCTGCCGCTTTCTACAAGCATGATCCTGGAAAGTTACTTGGTAATTCTGTGCTTTAATTTTGTCATCTGAAAAGTGAGAAAATTAATTGTGTGTACTTTATAGGTGCAGAGTGAGGTTTACATGAGATTGTCAATTTAAAGAGCTTAGAATAGTCCCTTACATGTAGTAAGTGATCAAAGTGTCAGAGATTATTATTGTCAAGGAATGATGGGAAATGAAGCTGAAAAGGTCATCAGGGGCTACAGACATGGGGACCTTAGATTTTATTCTACAGGTAATGGTGAACTTTTGAAGGGATTTAAGCAAGGAAAAGATATGGTCAGATTTGTTGTTTAGGAAGAACTCTAGCTGCTATGCATATCATGGACTAGAGGTAATGAGACTGTGGTTTAGTCCAATTTGTTTATTCACTCGCTTATCCATCCAATAATGAGCTGACTGAGTGTCAACTCTGCATTAGGCACTGGGGCTGCATGGTTATCTGGATGAGAGATGATAGGGTCCTGAAGAACACAGAGAGATATGAGGGATAGAAGGGAGCAGTGGGATTGGAGGACATTTAGAAGAAGGTGTCGAAAATTGATGCCTGATTGCATGTACAGAGGCAGATGTTTAGAATGATCTCTGTTTATTTCTTGAGCTTTTGGGTAGAGGAAATAAATATCAGGATATCTGGAAATATCTGGAGTAGGAGCCAGTTTCTTGAGGGAAGAAACTGAATTTATCCTTGAACAAGTCTGAATATAGAGAATATAAAGCTATGGGAGGTGATGAGATTGCCACATGGGTAGAGTGTGGTCGTGTGCCTCAAGGAACACAGCTATTTAAGCTGTTGTAGAGAAAGGGAGGTCAGGTAATGGAATGGAGCAAAAATTATCCTAGAAGAGAATTAAGGAGAGAGTGATGCCTAAGAAGAGAGTGTGGTCCCTATGGCCAAATTATATGAAATGAATAAAGACAAGGACTAAGTAGAGACATTAGATATGATTAAGACCTCAGATATCACAAGAAATCTAGGAACTATAATTTCCTTGAAAAAGGGGAAGTAGAAGCAGGTTTGCTATGAAGTAGGGAATGAATAGGATATGAGAGAAGGTAACATGGAAGGAGACTAGAATTTTAGGCAGCAGCTCTTAATTGGGCATGATTATGGTCCCCAGGTAGGCACAGGCCCTGCAGAAAGTGGTACCTTCCACCCAGTACTCCACCTCAGTCTTGTGGTCTTGTTGGCCAGAGACCCTATCACCATTTCTAGTCTGACAGGAGGAGGATCACATACTGACAATCTTATGTCTCTCAGAATGTGGGGCAAGGTCATCAGAATGAAGGAAGAAGGGGGATGGGGCAAAGGTTCAGAATAGCTCTAGAAGGGAATATGAGCAGGAGCTGACTCAGGACAGTTTGAGAAATGGTGTTGAGAATTCAGCTAAGATCAGAAAACATAAATCTGTAGTGACACCAATCTGTGGGGTTGTGTACTTCTCTCTAGCTATGCTTGGCAGTCTCCATGTAGGCATAGAGAAGATGGATTACTGGAGGAATTGGGAGTTTGAGGTTTGTAGGGGGTATATGGCAGAAGGCAAAGGGTTGAGGATATTAAAGGTGCTGACAAGAGAGAGGTTGAAATGATGCACCATGGGGTCCTGGCTCAGTAGGGAAGGAAACAAAGCCAGAGGGGGCTGATAGACTAGCAGAAAATGGGGGATCAAGGGAACAGAGGTCTCATTAAGGTCAAAATGCTGGTTAAAAAATTGGAATACGGTGTGAGAGAACTGGCCTCTTTCTCCTCATCCCAGTTTCTGCATGACTGTAATTAGTTAGTACTGCTGTCATGGCTGTCCCTATTGTACATTTTAATGACTGAAAACATTATTACAAATGAGTACTAAATGTGCCATTAAAATAGTTCTGTTCTACATTCGAGTATGCTCAACAAAACGTACCAGACTCAATTGACTATTGGAACGAGAAAGAAAGGAGAAATATCGGGAGCCAGCCAAAAAAACCCCGAAGTCACTTTTTGTAAATTACTTAAGACCATTAAATAAATTAAGCTGCAGTGGGGTAGAGGCATGCATTTCATGGAGTTCCAATTTAGCAATTACTGTTCTGCAGCAAAATCAATAAAATATGCATCCAAATCATACAGAAAAAAAACATGTCCAAGGGGCCTCAAGATTGGATCTTAATTCAGAAATATTCATAGATTAGGTAAAATGTATCAGGCTCAACACTGGGTTGTGGTTGGGGAAAACTTTCTTCTTCTTCTTTTTTCTTTTTAGTATTTCTTTTAATCAGTTATAATACATGGCTCAAAAATCAATATGATATAAAAGGCATACACTGAAAAGTCTCAATGCCACCTCAACCCTGTCTACCCTGTTCTTTTTGATCATGTTTTTATTCCCCCAGTGTTTCCTTATATCAGTCTTAGCAGATACAAATATGTACGTTTTTATTTCTTGCCTTTCTGGAAAGGAAGATTGCACACCATAAAGACTATTAAGCACCTTGATTTTGTTTCCCATTTAACAATATATCCAAAGATATCTCCCTACAAATTTATAGGCACTAATTTTTTTTTTATCATTTTTAAAATTTATTTTCAGCATAACAGTATTCATTGTTTTTGTACCACACCCAGTGCTCCATGCAATCCGTGCCCTCTCTAATACCCACCACCTGGTTCCCCCAACATCCCACCCCCCGACCTCTTCAAACCCTTCAGATTGTTTTTCAGAGTCCATAGTCTCTCATTGTTCACCTCCCCTTCCAATCTCCCCCAAATGCCTTCTCCTAACTCCCCATGTCCTCCATGCTATTTGTTATGCTCCACAAATAAGTAAAACCATATGATAATTGACTCTCTCTGCTTGACTTATTTCACTCAGCATAATCTCTTCCAGTCCCGTCCATGTTGCTACAAAAGTTGGGTATTCATCCTTTCTGATGGAGGCATAATACTCCATAGTGTATATGGACCACATCTTCCTTATCCATTCGTCCGTTGAAGGGCATCTTCGTTCTTTCCACAGTTTGGCAACCATGGCCATTGCTACTATAAACATTGGGGTACAGATGGCCCTTCTTTTCACTACATCTGTAGCTTTGGGGTAAATATCCAGTAGTGCAATGGCAGGGTCATAGGGAAGTTCTATTTTTAATTTCTTTGTGGAAACTCCACACTGTTCTCCAAAGAGGCTGCACCAACTTGCATTCCCACCAACAGTGTAAGAGGGTTCCCCTTTCTCCACATCCCCTTCAACACATGTTGTTTCCTGTCTTGCTAATTTTGACCATTCTAACTGGTGTAAGGTGATATCTCAATGTGGTTTTAATTTGAATCTCCCTGATGGCTAGTGATGATGAACATTTTTTCATGTGTCTGATAGCCATTTGTATGTCTTCATTGGAGAAGTGTCTGTTCATATCTTCTGCCCATTTTTTGATATGATTATCTGTTTTGTGCGTGTTGAGTTTGAGGAGTTCTTTATAGATCCTGGATATCAATCTTTTGTCTGTATTGTCATTTGCAAATATCTTCTCCCATTCCGTGGGTTGCCTCTTTGTTTTGTTGACTCTTTCCTTTGCTGTGCAGAAGCTTTTGAATTTGATGAAGTCCCAAAAGTTTATTTTGGCTTTTGTTTCCTTTGCCTTTGGAGACATATCTTGAAAGAAGTTGCTGTGGCTGATATCGAAGAGATTACTGCCTATGTTCTCCTCTAGGATTCTGATGGATTCCTGTCTCACGTTGAGGTCTTTTATCCATTTCGAATTTATCTTTGTGTACGGTGTAAGAGAATGGTCGTGTTTCATTCTTCTACATATAGCTGCCCAGTTTTCCCAGCACCATTTATTGAAGAGACTGTCTTTTTTCCACTGTATATTTTTTCCTGTTTTGTCGAAGATTAACTGACCATAGAGTTGAGGGTCCATATCTGGGCTCTCTACTCTGTTCCACTGGTCTATGTGTCTGTTTTTATGCCAGTACCATGCTGTCTTGGTGATCACAGCTTTGTAGTAAAGCTTGAAATCAGGTAACGTGATGCCCCCAGTTTTATTTTTGTTTTTCAACATTTCCTTAGTGATTTGGGGTCTCTTCTGGTTCCATACAAATTTTTGGATTATTTGCTCCAGCTCTTTGAAGAATACCGGTGGAATTTTGATTGGAATGGCATTAAAAGTATAGATTGCTCTAGGCAGTATAGACATTTTAACAATGTTTATTCTTCTGATCCAAGAGCACAGAATGGTCTTCCATCTTTTTGTGTCTTCTTCAATTTCTTTCATGAGTGTTCTGTAGTTCCTCGAGTACAGATCCTTTACCTCTTTGGTTAGGTTTATCCCCAGGTATCTTATGGTTCTTGGTGCTATAGTAAATGGAATCGATTCTTTAATTTCCCTTTCTGTATTTTCATTGTTAGTGTATAAGAAAGCCACTGATTTCTGTACATTGACTTTGTATCCTGCCACGTTACTGAATTGCTGTATGAGTTCTAGGAGTTTGGGGGTGGAGTCTTTTGGGTTTTCCATGTAAAGAATCATGTCATCTGCGAAGAGAGAGAGTTTGACTTCTTCATTGCCAATTTGGATACCTTTTATTTCTCTTTGTTGTCTGATTGCTGTTGCTAGGACTTCTAATACTTTGTTGAACAAGAGTGGTGAGAGTGGGCATCCTTGTCGTGTTCCTGATCTCAACGGGAAGTCTGCAAGCTTTTTCCCATTGAGGATGATATTTGCTGTGGGTTTTTCATGGATAGATTTGATGAAGTTCAGGAATGTTCCCTCTATCCCTATACTTTGAAGGGTTTTAATCAGGAACGGATGCTGGATTTTGTCAAATGCTTTTTCTCCATCAAATGAGAGGACCATGTGGTTCTTCTCTCTTCTTTTATTGATTTGTTCTATCACATTGATTGATTTGTGAATGTTGAACCATCCTTGTTGCCCAGGAATGAATCCCACCTGGTCATGGTGGATAATCTTTTTAATGTGCTGTTGGATCCTGTTTGCTAGGATCTTGTTGAGAATCTTAGCATCTATATTCATCAGTGATATTGGTCTGAAATTCTCCTTTTTGGTAGGGTCTTTGCCTGGTTTGGGGATCAGGGTAATGCTGGCTTCATAAAAAGAGTCTGGAAGTTTTCCTTCTGCTTCAATTTTATAGAAACAGCTTCAGGAGAATAGGTGTTATTTCTTCTTTGAAAGTTTGGTAGAATTCCCCAGGGAATCCGTCAGGTCCTGGGCTCTTGTTTTTTGGGAGGTTTTTGATCACTGCTTCAATCTTGTTACTAGATATTGGTCTATTTAGGTTGTTGATTTCTTCCTGGTTCAATTTTGGGAGTTTATAGTTTTCCAGGAATGCATCCATTTCATCTAGGTTGCTTAGCTTATTGGCATATAACTGTTGATAATAACTGCTGATGATTGTTCCTACTTCCTTGGTGTTAGTTGTGATCTCTCCCTTTTCATTGATTATTTTATTAATTTGGGCTTTCTCTCTTTTCTTTTGGATTAGTGTGGCCAATGGTTTATCGATCTTATTGATTCTTTCAAAAAACCAGCTTCTAGTTTCATTGATACATTCTACTGTATCTCTGGTTTCTACCTCATTGATCTCAGCTCTAATCTTGATTATTTCCCTTCTTATGTGTGGAGTTGGTTTGATTTGTTGTTGATTCTCCAGTTCTTTAAGGTGTAGAGACAGCTGGTGTGTTCTGGATTTTTCAATTTTTTTGAGGGAGGCTTGGATGGCTATGTATTTCCCCCTTAGGACTGCCTTTGCTGTATCCCATAGGTTTTGGACCAGAGTGTCTTCATTCTCATTGGTTTCCATGAATTGTTTCAGTTCTTCTTTGATCTCCTGGTTGATTCAAGCATTCTTAAGCAGGGTGGTCTTTAGCTTCCAGGTGTTTGAGTTCCTTCTGAACTTCTCCTTGTGATTGAGCTCCAGTTTCAAAGCATTGTGATCTGAGAATATGCAGGGAATAATCTCAGTCTTTTGGTATTGGTTGAGTCCTGATCTGTGACCCAGTACGTGGTCTATTCTTGAGAAGCTTCCATGTGCACTTGAGAAGAATGAGTATTCTGTTGTTTTAGGGTGGAATGTTCTGTATATATCTATGAGGTCCATCTGGTCCAATGTGTCATTCAATGCTCTTTTTTCTTTATTGATTTTCTGCTTCGATGATCTGTCTATTTCAGAGAGAGGCGTGTTAAGATCTCCTACTATTAATGTATTCATATCAATATGACTCTTTATCTTGATTAACAGTATTCTTATGTAATTGGCTGCTCCCATATTGGGGGCATAGATATTTACAATTGTTAGATCATCTTGGTGGATAGTCTCTTTAAGAATGATGTAGTGTCCTTCTGTATCTCTGACTACAGTCTTTAGTTTAAAATCGAATTTATCTGATATGAGAATCACTACCCCGGCCTTCTTTTGAGGCCCATTGGCATGAAAGATGCTTCTCCATCCCTTCACTTTCAGTCTGGGTGTATCTTTAGGTTCAAAATGGGTCTCTTGTAGACAACATATGGATGGGTCCTGTCGTTTTATCCAATCTGCAACCCTGTGCCATTTTATGGGCACATTTAGGCCATTCACATTGAGAGTGATTATTGATAGATATGTTTTTATTGACATCGTGTTACCTTTGAAGTCTTTCTTTCTGTAGATTGTCTCTATATTTCTGTTCAATGCTATTCTTAGGATTTTTCCTCTTTTATAGAACCCCCCTTAATATTTCCTGCAGTGTTGGCTTGGTAGTTGCATAGTCTTTTAAGCCTTGCTGGTCTTGGAAACTCTTTATCTCTCCATCCATTTGAATGTCAGTCTTGCTGGATAAAGTATTCTTGGCTGCATGTTCTTCTCATTTAGTGCCCTGAATATATCTTGCCAGACCTTTCTGGCTTGCCAGGTCTCTGTGAACAGGTCTGATGTTATTCTGATGGGCTTTCCTCTGTAAGTAAGGAGCCTCTTTGTCCTAGCAGCTTTCAAGAGATTATACCTACAATTATGATTCCTCAATTTGACTATCAGGTGCCTTGATGTTTTTCTGGAATCTATAATCTTGGGTGGAGACCGTTTGGCTTCTAGTACATGAATGCTGCTTCCATTCGTGAGATTGGGAAAATTTTCATGAAGAACTTGTCCCACTATATCTTTTAGACTTCTTTCTTTCTCCTCCCCTTCAGGGATTCCAATGATTCTGACATTGGAACGTTTCATGGCGTCATTTGTTTCCCTGATTCTGTTTTCATGGTTTTTAAGCTGTTTGTTCCAGGCTTCCTCTTGATCCTTTCTCTCTATCTGTTTGTCCTCCAGATCACTAATTCTATCTTCTGTCTCAGTTACCCTAGCTTCGAGAGAATTTAGATTAGATTGGAACTCATTGAGAGCATTGTGAACCTCAGCCCTGGTAGCTTTTAGCTCTGCCCTAACATTGTGAACATCCTGTCTGGTTGCTTTCAGCTCGGCCCTAATCAATTCCATTTGGTCATCCATGGCTTTCTCCAACCTAGCTATTGCCTGGATAATTATTAGCCTGAATTCTCTTTCCGACATATTGTCTATGTTGATAGCCATTAGCTCTGTTGCAGAAGGTCCATCCTCTGCATTTTTCTTCTGTTGGGCATTCCTCCTCCTAGTCATTTTGGTGAGAGATGACTGAACAGATGTAGCTGGTTGTATCGACTGTGGTGCAGTCTGGGTGCACCCTGGAACACTTCTGAGCAATCAGGATTCCCCACCCAAATGAGAGAAAAAAGAAAAGAAAAAGAAAAAAGAGAGAGAGAGAGAGAGACAGGGAAGAAAGGGAAGATGAAAGAGAAGGTTCAGCCCAAATGGTCCCCAAGGTAAGATTTATGAGGTATACAAACAAAAACAGACAAACAAAATACTGATAAAAGTATATAACAAGAGAAAAAAAAATATATATGCAAATAAAGGAAGAACCTTGTCGAAAAGAATCCCAAGTGTAAGATTTATATACTATCAGGACAAACACAAAAACACAGAAACACTGGTGGAAGAAAAAGATGGGAGAGTGGTTATAAATTCTCAGTGTGGGTGAGGAAGGTTGTTTTGATTCTTCCTGGATGTATCTTGGTATCTTTGTTAAAGGACTCAACTTTCCTAGGCTAAAGGGGGATTAAATATTGGTTTACCTATAGGGGTAGTATTGATTGGGGAAAGGGGATTACTTTGAAGTTTAACTCTATATGAATATTAGAAAATAAAAATAGAAAAGGAATAAACTAGACTAAACTAAACTAAAATTTAAAAAAAATTCAAAAAATAGAAATGCAAAAGAAAAACACAGGTGTATGTATCAAAAAGTTCAGGTTAGAAGGTTATTATGGAATTTGATGCACTGGACAGCTTGCTGTGATGGTAAATAGGTTAAAAAATTATCTATATAAAAAAAATGAGCCAGAATAGTGGGAACAAATTAAAAATAAAAGTTGTCCTATGAAGTAGTGGTGGTGGTTCTCTTGTAGTCTTTTTTTTTTTTTTTTTTTTTTTTCTTTCCTGGTTGGTTTTCTAGGGGTGGGTGGGTTTTCAGTCAATGATGTTCCCTGAGTTAAGTCCTCCAGTTCCCCTCAAGGGGGTAGGCTCTGAGGAAACCGGTTTTTTCAGGCTTTTATTCTCTGGAGATTTTTATGTTTGTTCACCTTTTTTTTTTTTTTTTTTCCTCTCGCCTTGACCGCTTTTGATGTTTTTTGTAGGTTTAGAGGAAAGCAAACTGCACCCTGACCTCCCTCTCAGAGGAAAGCCTCAGTTGTTTTTCTGTGGGTGTTGCAGAGCCCATATAAATCCCCCCTTGGCCGCTGGCAGAGCAGGTTCCGAGTTGCAGTCCCTGGGGACACAGGATCTTCTGCTTGTACCCAAAACCAAAGCAGCAGCAGCTGTTTGGGCAGCTCCAGACCGCCAGAGAGGTTCCAAGCAGCGATTGCACACTGAGATTTTCCCGCTGGCCCTGGCTGGGAGTGCCTGGTCTTTCTGGGTCTAAGAGCACCCGGCTTGTGCACACCTCTCTCAGGGGAGGCTGTGGGTCGCGCGCGCATCTCAGGCTCTGAGAATGGGGCGCAGGTCCGAAAGCACCAGGCTGGGCCTTCGCGCACCTCTCTCAGGGGAGAGTTTGGGGCGCGTGTCTTAGGCTCTGAAACAATGGCGTGGGTCTAAGAGCGCCAGCTGGGCCTTTGTACCTCTCTCAGGGGAGGGTGAGGGGCGTGCGTGTCTCAGGCTCTGTAGCAGGGCTCGCTCATTCTGCCGTCGGGCGTGGCTCCCAGCCCCTCACAGGGGCCAGAACCCGGGCAATCCCAGGCACGCTGGCGGTTCAGGGACCAAGACCTGGTTTCTCCACCGCACTCTCTCTGGCTCAACGCCAGGGGAGGCTGTCCTGGGACCGGGGACTTAAGCCCCTGTCCCTAGCCATCCGATTCCCACAATATCCCCCCCCCCCCCCCCCCCGTGATCTTTTGCTCTTTTGGAGTGCTTTCAACCAGTCTCCAAGTTAATGCTGGTCCCCAGATGCAGGGTACTCTCGCTCATATTAGGGGTATTACTTTCCAACCGGTCACCTCTGGTGGCTCCCTCCCTCTTTTGTTTATCATCCGATATCAGTCCGCCTTTCCCACTCCGCTTTACCTGCCCACTGGTGTCTTCTGCCCTGTAGAGATCCAGATGTGTGTAATTCTGATCTCAGGCTGATTTCATGGGTGATCGGAGTTCTTTGGTAGGTAATCAGCTCACTTTAGGGTACAGGTTGAAAAGGCGCCTCCTCCTACTTCCCCCGGCACTAATTTTTTTAACAGCTGTATAATATGCCATGGAATAGATATGTTGTAATTGAACCAAATTTGCTTGGGTAGTTGTCAGTTTTTTTCCCCAATATTTCATAAAATAGGTTACTTTGTATAACTCCAGGGTATCTGTAGGGAAAGGGTCAGATGTACGATTGCTGAGTTAAAGGATAAACACATTTGTATTTGGGGCAGCTATTGCCAGATTCCATCCCCAAAAGATTTTTACTTCGCCAAGTTCCCACTAGTGTGAAATGAATTGTTAAGGAAAATAATTTAATGTTAAGTTTATTTGCTAACAACACACTTTGAAGTTAAAGGCAGGTAATTTCTAAAGTTTGCAGGATATTGTGAAAATAATGAACACCATGCACAGGGCTAGAGAAGGTACTAATACTTCATCCTGAACCAAATCTATGAAATTTCATATGATGAGTGATGTGGGCACAGGGTGTGACAATGCAGCATCACTGTAACATTTGTAGAGTGATTTTTAACATACAAAATTCTTTAGCTTTATCTATTTAACATATATTTAGCAAGCATCTACTGCCAGGTGAGGGATTTGGGTATTGATTCTTTCTCTCTTTTACATATAAAAGAGCCTTCAAAATTTGCTCACATGTACCCATTAAAAGAGGGCACGTATTGCATGGAGCACTGGGTGTGGTGCAAAAACAATGAATACTGTTACGCTGAAAAGAAATAGAAAATAAAAATAAAAAAATAAAAAAGTAAAAAAAAGAATTTTGAAAAATTATACATTTTAAGTATAAACAGAATAGTTGAAAGGTTGTATTTTGATTGTAATTATTGGCCTTTTAAATATAATAGTCTAAATATTGGGCTTTTAAATAAAATTGTTCTATCACTCTTTAAAATACATCCAATGGGATCTGAGTATTGATTTGAAATCCACCATCACCTATTTAAAAATATATGAGTCAACTCTCCTTTAACAGGGCTGAATGTTTACATCATTTATTTTTCTTTTAAACCTATATTTCCATTCCACTTTTCTCAGATAATTTTATCTTTATGTAATATACTTTGTTTGGAAATCTCAAAAATCGCTGTATCATAATTCTCTGTAACAAAATATGTATATACATTGATATTTTATTTTATTTACTTTTTAAAATATTTTATTTATTTGTTTGAGAGAGAGAGACAGACAGAGATATTGACAGAGGTAGTAAGAGAGAGAATGAACAAGGAGGAGAGGGAGAAGCAGGCTTTGTCCTGAGGGGTGCTGAGCCTAAAGCAGGGCTCAATCCCAGGATCCTGAGATCATGAATTGAGCTGAAGGCATATGCTTAACTGACTGAGCCACCCAGGTGCTCATATACATTAATATTTTTGTTAAATTTTTTCTCCAACCACCAAGTTTGTAAATGTTGAAATATTGACTGAATTATGATTATTGATAGTACACAATTGGGTAAGAAACACACATTATGCATTTTGATAAATAATTTTAAAACAAATTTTTATTAGAAAATGCATTTCTTATAAGATGGCTAAGCCTATACTTTCTAAATTAGTTCAATTAAATTTCAGTGTAATAGAATCATGGATGTCTCAGCATTGCTAGAAGTGGACAGGCTTCAGCATAATCTTTTATCTTAGTTTTCATTTTTATATATTAAAAAAATTCAATTCTTATAAATGAAAATACTGAAATACTTGTTCAGTAAATAAGAAAATGGGAAGGGAAAAGTTTTGTTACAGTAACATTTTTTTAATTGTCTGAAATTTTAGTATACCACCCAAATAAAGAATCGAAACTATTTTCAATGCTCCATTGGGTGACAATTAGGTCCTTGTGAAGTGTGGCTGAAAGAAAAGAATAGGAAATAATGACAAACTCAACTATTTTCCAAGTGTCTCTTTGTTTGGCACCCTCAAGATCTTTATGCCCTGGGGTCATTGCACCTTTGGTAAGAATGGAAGAAAGGGAAAAGCGTATCTTTTTTATTTTTTTAATTTCTTTTCAGCATAACAGAATTCATTGTTTTTGTACCACACCCAGTGCTCCATGCAATACGAGCCCTCCTTAATACCCACCACCTGGCTCCCCCAACCTCCCACGAGAAAAGCGTATCTTTTGGGTAAAACAGGAGAAATAAAAGAAGAAGTCAGAAATGTAAGCTTGTTCTTTTTTTTCTCTTCTTTTTTATTATGTTCAGGTAGCCACTGTATAGTACATAATTAGTCCTTGATGCAGTGTTCAATGATTCATTAGTTAAATATAACACCCAGTGCTCCTCACAGCACATGCCCTCCCCAACACCCATCACCCTGCTACCCCCTCTCCTCACCCTCCTCCCCTCTGAAACCCCCAGATTGTTTCTCTGGGTCTGTAGTTTCTCATGGTTCATCTCCCACTCTGATTTCTCCCCCTTTGGATTTCCCTCCCTTCCCCTATGGTCCTCTGTGCTATTGCTTATGTTCCATATATGAGTCAAATCATATGATAATCGTCTTTCTCTGTTTGACTTAGTTCACTTAATATAATCCTCTCCAGTTCCATCAGTGTCGATCCAAATAGTGGTTATTCATCATTTCTGATGGTTGAATAATATTCCATTGCATATAAGGACCACATCTTCTTTATCCATTCATCTGTTGAAGGGCATCTTGGCTCTTTCCACAGTTTGGCGATTGTGACCATTGCTGTTATGAACATTGGGGTGCATGTGCCCTTTCTTTTTTAATAAGCTTTCCCTCAGGCAAAATTAGTTTTAGGAAAGAGGATATATATAAAAGTTGAAGATCTGGAACCTAATTCCTTTAAAACCTCCCTGACCACACACAAACCTTGGTAAGTTCTTGTTTATTTCTGGAGGTACACATAGTCCAGTTTAAAGACCTCCTGATATATCTGACTTTCTGCAGAAGATGTTCAATACCAGGTCACCAGGAACGTGAAAGGCAAGAGTCAAGAAACAGCCTCAAATGAAGGCTGTTAGAAAACCAGGCAAGATGAGTGTGAAGAGGAGGAGATACACCAGCCAAGGAGAGAGACTTGAAGAAATTTCACTGTGACAATGTTGTAGACTTTTTATGTGGGTTAGTATGAGCATCCCAAGATGAGCCAAGTTTATTAAAATGACTGGAACAAAACATAAAATCACCAGAAAATGCATTTTACCAAGTCTCCTTAGTACATTCCATTACAAACCTTTACTTACATGCCTGCTTCTTATGTTAGGATTTGAGATAGCCAAGAATAAGAAATGATATTCTGGTTAAGATCACAAGCTATAGAGAGAGAGTACTTTGCCTTGAACCCTGATTCCAACTAGTTTATGAACTCAGGCAAGTTACTTAACTGTTCCAAGTATCAATTTTTGTGTCTGTTAATAATTAAACATAGCTTGTGTGTTTTTGTGAGAATTAAAATAATCTAAGTAAAGCTATGAGCACAGTGCCAGATCATTTAATATTTATTCAATCAAGAACTCTAATTCGGTATATATAAATGAATAGGAGAAGACAGATATGCAAACATACAAGGGCAATAGCACTATACAACAGATGTGTAAAGTAGGTATTAATTTCATTTTACAGATATGGAAGTGGAGGCTATAGGAATTTAAGCTATATGCTTAAGATTACCAACCAGTAAGTAGAGAGCACAAATGACTCAGAATGCTAGATTGCTTATAACTTCTTCAAGTATGTAGTGGCAGCTCACTGCTGGGTTCTATAGACTGAAATATTCCTGGGTCATTCCAGCTGAAAGAATAGTTCTGGATGCTCACTCAGCACCAACCGCAGGCAGCCAAGCCTTTTGGTTTTTGGTCTGTGTATGTCTCACCATCTCTGTAGGCTAGGGAGAGCATCCTCCTATGCATGAAGGGCATTCCAAGGTCAACAAAGTGCTTCAGGCTCCATAAAGAAAGCAGCTATATAAATGGGGGTTCTTGTTAAGATAATAAAGCTCAAAAGGCCACTTTTTAAAAGGGAGGTCACCTGGAGGGTTACCAGGAAAAGCCAGATGCCCCAGATGTGCTATTTAACCTCCAGTTTTCATAAAATATACACATACTGTAGGAATATATCTTTAATTATTTTGCTTTTAGAAAATGATGACTCTAACATTGTTTAAATAAATTAAGTCAACTCCTATTATTAGAAGCAAAGTATCTTACATTTTACAGGTGCTGAGGCTAGTAGGAATGGCTTAACCAGAAACCTCATTAAATGTATCACCACTGTCGGCCAAACCGTACAAACTCTTTGGGGTATGATAGGGTTCCAACTGTCTACTGAGTGCATTCATAGTGGAGAGTGCCTCAGTGTATTTCCTTGTTTTGAATAAATTGTGGTATTAAATTCACAGCCTTCCTTCATCAGAAAGGGAAAATGATTTGACCCTCACATTCCTCAGAGCTGAACTCAAACCTTGGAAACACACTTCAAAGCTCTGTAAATAATATGAGTAACACTTTGGACCCTTCTGAGGTGGGAGGGAAATTCCCTTTCTGAAGAACACCCAAGTCTTTAAAAAGAAATGGTCAGGTTTAAATATCTCACTGTTTTTCTTGTTTGAGGCTCCATGCTGAGGATTTTATTTTCCTTTGCAAAGCTTATGCTGCCCGAGCCCTTTTCTCAGAGGTCGGCTGGCGTTGGTGCGCAGGGCTCCTTGCAGGTTCCTTGGAGCAAGTTTATTTGAAGTGTGGCTGGGGCCAGGTTGAAGATTTCATTATGATGCGGGAGGCTCCCTAAGTTTGGAATATCAATGGCACTTCAAAGGGCTGGAGCTGCGAATTAGCAGTCTGGATTCTTCTCAGGCCCCAGAATAGAATAAAATAACCCACCAAGAGATGTGTTTCAAGATAAGAAATGGGAGAATTCTCTTCAAGGGCCCTAATTGTAAAGTGGGCACCCTTGTGTCTTTATAGATGACATGGCCTCTCTTTGGGCACAGGAGATTGTCATGGATTTTGCAGAAGCCCCTCAAGGATCCCATACTGAAATCTTAAACATAGTACTGGACACCTTCCCAAACTGTCAAACCTCTCGAATCCATTAACATTAACCCCCTACTGAAAAGAGTAGCCTTAGGAGAAGGGTAACTAAAAACTGCTTAGCCTAATTTATTTATTTCCAAAAGGCCAAACACCATATTAATCTCAAGATTTTCTAATCTTAAGATTTTTTTTCCCTCTAAAATCCCATTCCCTTGTTTTTCTTTACCTCTGTCTGCACTATAGCAAAAATAGGGAAGAAAGAAAGTTAGGGCTTTTGTTCACCCAAGTCTCTAATATGAGTCAGCATCAATCTGGCTATAGGCAGGCCAGCAAAACAAAACAAAACAAAACAGAACCATGAGCCCTCTCATCAACTTGCTACATGATTATGTTTAAGTGGCTCTAGAATGACAGCACTTCAACTCAGAACACTAAACTTTGCACCTCTAGGAATGACTACCCTATGCCCGCACCTCACTCTCCAATCGTATTTAAAATTGAATGAAAAGTGTGTATACTGGGGAGGCCCTAGATTGGGAGTATAGTACTGATCTGTGCCTGGCTAGTGGTCATGGTCATGGTAATTTCTGCATCCTTGGTGCTTTTCTAATGCCTTGAACATTGTTTTGGCTGCCACCCTCCTCCCCTTTAAGAAGGGGGTATACCTTCACAGTCAAGACAGGGGAGTGGAAGTGCCCTGGACTGGGACTTAGGTACAATCAGGATGATCATCTGACCTCTGTCATTTTCTGATTTTCTCCCTCACTACGTGACTTCCTGTCGGCTGGAGTTGACTGGCAGTGCCACTATAGTGAATAGTCTCCTTTTAATGGGGCTGCTTCCTGTTTTCATTCATTTATGCTATTTGTCTGGCTCCTGAAGGCACTTTTGATCTGCAGCCTTTGGCTCAGAATCTCAACTCTAGGCCTTAATTCTGCTGGTTTTACCTGTTAATACTTGTTCTTTTTACTTAACTGACTGTGAGTAAGATCCCTCAGGAATCCATCTTTGTCTTTCATTCTCTGGGAAGTTTTCTTGACTCCTTCAGCCCAACCTGTACTTTTCCTTGGCATCCTGTATCTCCCCATCTTAGCTTGTATAGTGCTGCCTAATTTGTTATTGGTTCTGTCACTGGGCTTGAGGCTTTGTAAAAGAGATCACATATGTTTTGCTCATTATTATATCCTGAGTACCTAGCACAGAACCTGAAATCAAGTAGATGCTCAAAAATTTCTTTCATGTTTAATTTAATTAAATGTTTAATCAGTTTAATTAACTAATTAATGTATTGATTAATTTCAGAAAAATATTTTTAAAAATTCTCCCTGTATTTTTGCAATTTCAAACATACTGAAATGTATAAAGAATATCAAAATGAACAGCCCTATAGCCTCCACTTAAATTCAACAATCTAAAATATTTTTTACTCTTACTCATTATGGGAATGTATGATTTTGCTGAACTATTGGAAAACTAAGCTGCAGACATCATGACTCTTTATGCCAAAGACTTCTGCACACATCTTTTCTTAATTAAGAGCTGGATTGTGGTATAATTGATACATAAAAACTGCACATAGTTCATGTACACAATTTGATAAATTTGGGCATAGGTTTAATGTATACAGTTTGATAAGTTTGGGGATACACCTGTGAAACCACTATCTAAATCAAAGTAATAAACATATCTATCACCCCACAAAAATTCACTGTGTCTCCTTTCTCTGAGTGTGCATATGCATGTTATAAAAGCACTTTATGTGGGAACTACTCTTTAAATTTGTTTACATGCACAATACAGTATTATTAACTTTAGGAATAATGTTGTACCATAGGTCTCTGGAATGTAGTCATCTTGCATAACTGAAAATATTTCCTCATTTCCTCCTCATTTCAGTGCCTGGCAACCACGATTCTCCTTCCTTCTTCTGTGAGTTTGACTTCTTAAGGTACCTCATATAAGAGGAATCATGCAGTATTTCTCCTTTTGTGACTAGCTTAATTCACATAAGATAACATCCTCCAGGTTCATCCATGTTGTCACAGATGACGGTTTTCCTTTTTTTAAGGATGACTAATATTCCACTGAATCTGTATGCCACATTTTCTTTATTTATTTATCTGTCTGGGGACATTTGGGTTGTTTCCATGTATTGGCTATTGTGAACGATACCACAATGAACATGGGAATGCAGATACTATTCCGAGCTCCTGATTTCAATTCTTTTTTGTATATACCAGAGATGAGATTGCTGGATCATAAGGTAGTTTTATTTTGAATTTTTGAGGAACCTCCATACTGTTTTCCATAGTGGTTGTGCCATTTTAAGTGTTGGCAAGGATATAGAGAAATTGAACACTTTGTAAACTGCTAGTTCCCACTAGCTAGTTCCCACTAGCAGTTTACAAAGTGTTCAATTTCTCTATATCCTTGCCAACACTTAGCTTTTTTCTTTTTTTATAATAACCATCCTAACAATGAGGTAATATCTCATTGTGGTTCTGATTTGCATTTCCCTGATGATTAGTGATGCTGAGCACCTTTTTGTGTACCTGTTGGTGATTTGTATTTCTTCTTTGAAGTCATATCTATTCAAGTTCCTTGCTTATTTTTTACTCTGATTAGTTTGGTTTTTGCTACCGAGTTGTAAGAGTTCCTTACATATTTTGAATATTAACCTCTTACCAGATATGTGGTTTGCAAATATTTTCTCCCATTCTCTAGGTTGCCTTTTTATTCTGTTGATTGCTTCCTTTCTATGCAGAAACTTCTTAGTTTGATATAGTGTCACTTGTCTGTTTTTGATTTTGCTGTCTGACTCTGCAGGCATCTTTAAAAAAAGAATAAAAAATTGCATTTCAAATAGTGGTAATACCATTATTATAGTTGAGAAAATTAATAATTCTACAATATCATTTAATATCCAGTTCATATTAACATTTCACCAAATGTCCCTACAAATTATCTTTTAAAAAATTGAGATTCACAAATTCATATAACACAAAATTAACCATTTTAAAGTGCCTATTCAGTGACATTTAGTGCATTCACAATGTTATATACAACTATCACTTATATCAAGTTCTAAAACATTTTCATCACCCCTACCTAGCAAACTACTAATTTACTTTCTGTCTCTCTAGGTTTCCTTATTCAGCTATTTTATATAAATAGAATTATCCAATATATGATCCTTATGTTCCCCTTAATCAACTTTTGGCTTTTTGTTTTGTTTTGTTTTTTAGGAAGAAATTTTAAATAGGAACAGGAAAAAAAATTGGTGGAGTATTTCTTCCTTTAATGATCATTTTTAAGTGACAAGACTTCATTTTGCTCCCAAGCCTGCCTGGGCAGCCCCTTGTCTCCTACCCAGTTACAATGAAGGAAAACAGCCATGCAAGATGAGACACATGTGGTCTACAACTCAGAAAAAGGGATCAAGTATATTTCCCCTCAACCTTTTGTGGCTGTTAGGGATATTGGGAAAGGCTGCCAGGCTGAACATAAGCTATGAACTAGTCTCCATAGTTACTGTAAAGATGCTGGCCAGGGGGAGGGAGAAGTGGAGACACTAACTGGCTATGATTACAGGCACAGCCTATTGTCAAGCTAGCTCAGATTGATGTGGGTGGTAGTGATATATTTGCTTAAAAGGAAGCATTTCTCTTCAGAACTAATTCTACATGACCAGTCTGAATCATAATTCTGCAAGACCAGTCTAAATCAGTTATCTTCTTTGCTTCACTGCCAAAGATATATTCTGCAATATTCTTTGCTCTATAAAAGAAAGCACATTTGAGAGATATAGTAATAACCACTTCCCCTCTTAATCCACTTTCCTCATCCACCTTCTGGGGCTTTTCCAGGGTGATGTTCTGTGCTCAGTAGTAATTCCAGCTGACTCCTTTCACTGAGCACCAGCTTGGGAATCACTTGCACTGTTTTTTACTGGGCATGACAGCTTGAAAGAGTGGCAAGGATTCCATGGGTTTGGAGGAACTGCTTGGCTTATCATTTAAAATTCTTCTGAGGAATTTTCAGTGGCTTTAAATGCATATATATGTGGTTTTATGTCTAATGTATATAACAGGGAAGGTAAATACCACCCATCATGCTCCCGCTTCCTTGTTCCTTGGCCCATGATAGAAGTCATTAGTTGGTTGCAGACTTTTTTCCCTTTGGGCTTACACACACCCCCAGGATATTTCTCAACAAAGGGTTGCAGGGAACCATAGCCATTCAACTGGACTTTGCATTCAAGAGGAAACATCTTTTTCTTTTCATTTCTGTGATACAGTCTTCCCAATGCTCAGACTGTCAGAATAAACATGTACTTTGATCATTACAAATTAAAGCATATCTCAACAGGAGGCCAAGAGTGTTTATGTTTATTGGTTGAACTCCCATCTACAGCAAGTCTTTAAAATGCTAATCCTACAGCTTGCTGTAGCAAAATTTATAGCAAAAATAATTATGTGAGGAGGTAGTGCAATACATAATTAATATTCAAAAGTAGACTTCGGTAAATTTACATGCCAGGATGCTTCACCTCCCTAGAGATCCAGCACCGAAAGTGATGTGGCATATCTTTTCTAAAATAAAATTTATTATGGAATCTTATTTTTTGAGGTCTCACTAAATAACAATGCAGTGCTGACACCCTGATAAGCATAGAAATCAGTGAAGGGATAGGAATGGAAAAATCTAAGTGCAAAGTGAGAGAAGTTTGGATGGATCTTTTAGGACAGAATCAATTGAGGCCACGTAATTCTGTTTCTTGGTACTTGTGCCCCAGCCACTAAAGTTTATAGTAGCCTGTTTCCTGATAACTGGTATTTTCATGGGAGCAAGAACAAGAGTCTGTGACCTCAAATGAAATAAAAATAAGGTTTTTAGTTTTCCCAGGAGTCCTTTTACTGTTGCTAAGTTGTGCCTTGGTTTTATTGCTGTGTATTTGATGAGTAGTTCATGAAGAAGAAATACAAAATTTAATCTGATTGAACCATAGAGCCAAAGGGATTCTTTGCAAAAAAAAAAACACACACACACACACAAAAATTCCCCCTTTTTAAACCCCTTTTATCTTTTCATCTACTGATGTATTTTATTTTGCTGTGTTTTATTTATCTTTATAGGCAACCTTAAATCTATTTTTGGACAAACTAGGGTATAAATAAATAACCAATAGTAACAACAGTAAGGTACTATTTATTGAATGTTCACTGTATTTCAGACTCTTCTAAGCGCTTTAAAGTACTACTTTATTTTAACCTGCCCACAATTCTGTGAAGAAGGTGTTTTTATTCCCATTTTACGGAGAAAGTAAACTGAATCTCAGAGAAGTTATATACCTGGTAAACAGTGACTGGAGATTTGAACCTGGATGCTTTTGACTAGGAAGCCTGGATCTTTAACACTGCACTGGACTTCTCTGCATGTAAATGACTGGGGACCATTGTCTTTGTATTTTCCTTCAAGTGCTGCCTAGATCAGTAGAAGCAGTTTGCTTGTTTCTCTGATTCTTCCATTGAGAGACAAATCCCAGCAGCTTCACCAGGATTATTGTTTTAAGATGTGCTCTGGTTGAAAACATTCTACTCTAATATTTCTGAATATCACTATGTTAAAATGAATTTAGGAAAGTAACTGACCAGACTCTAATATTTTCTGCAAAAAAATCACATCTAAGTTTTCTTAATATAAAAAAATAGAGAAACATCAAAACTTGATATGACCAATGCCAAGAAAAGTAACAAAATAACTGTTTATGGTATATTTACATTTTTGCTCTGTCCATTAGCCACTTTATTTTATATGGCCAGCAGATGTTGGGACTTACAGCACCTGCTAAGAGAAGTTGATTCTTTATGGCTGGAGCCTGGTCCCATCTCCGTGGGATTTTATGTCTCCCCTGCTGCCTTGCTGGGGCCCAGTGGAATCTGTGTTCTTAGTTCATTAGTGCAGCCAGAGTCTGTGGTGGGTCTTGGATTCTCCATTCAAGAGAATCTGCTGGGCCTGCTTTGATAGTGCAGCCAAGCAACTGCTGGCTGCAATGTAAAAAATGCCGGAGGCTTCTTTTCTGTGTAGAAAAATCATCTGAAAGCCCAATAGCAGGAGAAAAAGCACATGTTTCCTTGCCATAAAACCTTAAAAACAAGTTTGGGAAAGAAGGCTTAGACAACAACTGTGCCCTGTTTCTGTCTGTCCTCGCCTCAATGAATGCACCTGCAATTGGAAAAACTGCCACTCCACTTTCCCCTCATTGAAGAGACTTTTGAGACAGGTTTACAATACCTTGTGAGAGATATGCCAACCTATTCAATTTTCCTCTAGTGGAAGTCCTGTCAGAGAATTAAGGTCACATCTTAATTAAGGCCACATCTACCCACAAAAATGCAATGGAAATCCTTTTCCCCATTTCAGATATCCTGGATGATTGTTTCAATTTTCCTCTTTACTTTTCATGTTTATATGGCCAAGCCCAACTCAAACTAGTAATTGCATCTCTATTTTCTACTTCCCTTTTCTGTTTAAAGAAAGCTTTCTGTGAAACGAAGGAATTTTAGATTGTATGTAGGTATAAGATCAATGTATAAGGTACACATTAGATTTTATGTAGGTATAATGTATAAGGTATACATTAGATCGTTTGTAGGTATAAGGTATAAGATTAAGTGAATAAAAAGAACTTGCCAAGAATCATTTAAACATTATTTTCAAGAGAAAATATTAATTTATAAGTCTTATGAATGCATTTAAAATGATTACTAGGGAAAACTTTGATTCGTCATTTCTCAGTCACCTTGTTCATATATTATAAAGTGTTTTATCAGACACTAATTTACTTCCTGACTTTCTACCACATACATTGAATGTTATTTATGGTTAGGGGGGAGCATAATCGGAGACAAGAACAAGTTGGGTAAAAGCTTGTGCAGAGGGGACTGCCTTGGTGACTGGAATCTGTCCTCCTTCATACCCTTAATTTTACTTTCTGGGGCAATAAGGAAAGAAATATATTTGAGCTCTGAGGAAATTCTAGCCAAGTTTAGTAGCCTTCCTGGGAGAGTACTCCAGGTCTATGGGACAACAGTATCAGGAGAATCTTTAGTAGAAAAATTCTGTCCTTTTAAATTTTTTATCTTCATCTTTTAGTGTATCCACATGAGCTGTTATTACAGATTTACCCACTATCCATACAGCGTCTTCCACCATATTAACATAGAGACATGTCCCCGTAAACAAAAGCTGCTAGTTAAATGTTCTTGGGTTGAGATTTGTGTTTTTTAATGGTGATAGCTTCTTTCTTCTTCTGCCTCAGTCTTTCAGACCTAAGGATGAACCATCTTTATTTAGCATAGAAACTTACTATGTCTTTCCTGTTCCCTGCTCAGAGAAATACAGAATGGCAGGGAAGAGTCACATTATAAAATAACATGAAAGCTTCTAGAAGAACCAGGGAAAAGGGGAGTGAAATACATTTATGCTGTTCAATCATACAAAGATTTCTTTTGAGGTTGGTTTGCTGCCCTGCCACCCATGTATCTCCTGAGGACAATTCTGGTTACAGTGCATCTTGCCAGAAATGGACAGAAGTGGTCAGGGCAATAACATGTGATCTCTTGTGGTGCTGAGGAATTTTTTGAACTTCTGTTTGTAGGAGAGAAAACCCATGATAATTGTTAGTTTTCCCATAATACTACAATAGGATCATTTTGTAAAATAACCACCAAAACTTCCATTTACATTGGGATACACAAATCATTAATACAAGATTTTTATGTTTTTAGAGGGCAGGGAGATCGAGACAGTGGTTAATTATATATTCCTACCATTTCTCCAACAAATAAGGCAAAATTAATTACCTTGTCGAAACTTGTTTATGTTGAAGCTTTTGGAGACCCAAATTAAGGATATTAGGACACTGTTCTTGGAATGTTTTTGGATAAATCCTGGTTCTTAGGACTTCCTTTGCCACTAGTGAATAAGTATGTACAGTTGCTTCTTTTTCATTATAAAGCAGTCACTCATGCTTTATTTATTAGAGAAGCCATAGCAACAGTACTAAAAATGAACAAAACAAAAAATAAGTAAACAAAAACAAACACTGAAGGAAAATCCTAATTCCTTGCACATATGACAAGTTGGAAAGCAGATGAATTAGCCTTGGGCAATTTAAAGAATATAAAATTCAAATGGCCAATAAGCTTAAAAAAATAAAATCAAGTTCCAGTAATCAAAGACAAATTAGTGATACTTATCAATCAGGAAAAGAGTTTCAAACATAATACTATGGTTGATGAGCATGCCGCTAAAGTTAATATTGATACAAGCTTTTGGGGGAGTGGATGTGGCAGTTTAAAGCATTTTTTCCACTTAAACAGGCAAATTTCACTTTAAATAATGTACTCTAAAGGAACAGAAAGGTGCATAGAGATTTACATCTCTTGAGCACAGTGTTTCTAATAATAAAATATTGAAAATTACTAACCCTTTATTATGGACTAATTAAACAACAATTATAGATTCACGTTCTGAAATGATTTTAGATGGATATTTATGTGGTGATAAAGACAATAAAATATCATTCAACACCATGGAAAATTCTAAAAGATGTTATTATGAAAAGCAGTTTATAAAATGATATCTATGTCATGATTCTAATTATGTAAAAATAAATTCATAGGAAAATTATTAGAATGTTAATGGTGGCTAACTTTGGGGGCATGGATTATGCATAATTTTTGCCTTATTTGTGCTTTTATGCATTTTCCAAATATTCTACAACAAGCACATATTTACTATGTGATTTGAATAAAAATAAATAGGTGCTGTAAAGAATGGTCTGGAAGTCTGGTTACCTGCTGGCAAATTACTTAAATTTCTGGATCTAAAACTGCAAAATAAGCCAATAGAATAGATGAACCTGAGGCTAACTCTTGGAATCTGTAATACCGGGTTTTTCAGCAATAGTAACATCTTCTGCTAAACTCTGTCATTTTGGCTAACAGGTATTGAAGGAGAAGGTAAAAAGCATTATTAATTTTTAAGTGTTTGGCATATTTCCAAAACACTGAGTCAATTTAATGTAATTACTTTTTCATAATTATAATTTCAGAAGTGCTTCAACTCCAGTTTCAACTAATCTTTATATAGCTACCTATATTCCCTGCCTGTGAACTTGAAGACTTAAAGGAGAGTAAACAGACATTTAGGCACTTTGGATTTCTGTTATTTAAAGAACACGTGGGCAAAATAATTATTTGAAGCAAATTATCCTCTGGTAATAGAATAGCTGCCAATGTCTATTACATTAACGAATTTGCTCATACCAAAGTTGCTTAAAGTGGGGCGTTCTGGAGTTATAAATTTCCTTTGAATGACTCTTGGCCACAAGCCACAGTGACTTCTTGGGGAGATCCAATGAAAATAGCAAGATGGTGACTAGAATGTGTGGTGAAACCAAAAATTATGCTTTGTCACAAAGATCTGGTGTGGAGAGGTAACTCTATTTTGACTTGTTGTGAGTAGCTTTGAGAAATTAATTACTATTTTTTTTTCTTCTGAGGCTTATAAAATGTAGGCTTTGAATGTAGAATATTATCAAGAAATGTACAGTATCTGGGATTTTGTCCTACTACAGTTTAGGTGCTTACCATAATTTTATGGATGTTTGGAGAAGACATGAGATTACTGGATCAGAGAAAAAAGACTCCATAACTCACAGCAAGCAAGTACCATGGACTTCATATTCTTCTTTGTTCCCCAGCCCCCAGATGTTGTGAGGTTAGGTACAGGGGTCCAGATAGATGCTGCTTACACAGTGGATTTGTGTCACAGCCTAAGAACCCCAAGCTTAGCAAACACAAATCTTTTATAACAGGCTGCAAGCAAATTGTCCAACCTTTGCCTTACAGCATCTTTATTATGCTAGATAGTTAGTACATCTGCCCTTTGATCTGGATGGAGACAACAATATCTCTGTCTTTCAAGGATGTTTATTATATAAACATATATTAATATATGTTTATATATATATAATATATAATTATAAATATATAAACATATATTAAATAAACATGTTTATTATATAAACATCCTTGAAAAGATAATCTAGAACCATAGCCTAGCTAGTGCCTCTGCTCAAAAGATGTGCAGAATCATGAGAAACCCATAGAAGATTGTCTCCCTCAAATAAGAACATAAGTACTTTACTATATGCAAGAAAAAGTATATATACCAGCTAGTCAAGGGCCAAAATGATTTATTGTTGAATTTTAGTGTTTATGCAACCTAACACCTCCCAGAAGACAACAACCATACCTGAGCAGCAGTATTTTAGTAGGAGCTAATAGAAAAAGGGCAAGAAAGGTCTTGGGCACTGAGGCTTATATCTCAACATAATCACTTCTCTTGTCCTGCTTTAAAAGTGAGCACTGCTAAGTATCTTCTAGTAGAAAAATCTACCTTGTGGCTATATCAACTTAGTTTCTCATTAAAAAATGAAAATTACTAATCTGTAAAATCCTAGTTTGTTACATTTATTTTATTTTATTATTATTATTAATTAGGAGTAATAGCATGTTTTATGTCAGCTGGTAAAGTAAAAATACTTTCTTCCTAAGGCCTTTTAATTGTTTAAGGATGGAGCAAATGTGGGTAGAATATTAACGATCAAAAGTTAATTCCAGGAGGCTCTGAGGCCTCTCCAACATCTTTGAAATGTTTGTAGCTTTTCACTCATTCATGTTCTTATTGTTTATACTCTGTTTCAATAAAGTATTCAAATAGTATAATAAGAAATAGTTTAAAAAAAGAAATGGTAAAATATGCATTAAAATGAGAAAAAGAAAACACAGTTCTCTAAGAAATTAAACTAAAGATAATTGCTACTGCTTGTTGACTAGTAATCTTACACTAGGATATTCATTGCATCATTATTTATGGCAGCAAAGATGGTGAAAAAGTTGAATCCATCCAAATAAGGGATAGATTAAATAAGGTTTTCTCAGTCTTGGCACTGGTGACATTTTGGGCTGGATAATTCTTATGGGAACTGTCCTGTGCATTGTGGGATGCTTAGCATCTCTCGCCTCGACCCATTAGATGCCACTACCATCACCAACAATTCTGACAACCAAAACCTTCTCTAGACATTACCAGATATCTCCAGGGGAACAAAATTGTTCCTGTTGAGAAACACTGGCTTAAATACATTTAAGAGATGTACAGTTTTCTAAGTTGCTATAGCAAATCATCACAAAATGAGTGGCTTAAAATAATAGATATTTATTCTCTCACACTTTTAGAGGCTAGAAATCCCAAATCCAAGTGTTGGTAATATTGGTTCCTTTGGGAGATTCTGAGGGAGAAGGGTTCATGCGTTTATCTGAGTGTCTGAGTGTTGATGGCAACCCTTGGAGTTCCTTGGCCTATGCATCCCTCCAATCTCTGCCTCCATCTTCACAGAGAATTCTCCCCATGCAAATGTGTCTGAACTTCCATCTCTTTGTAAAGACACCAGTCACTGGATTAGGGACCATTCTAATCTAGTATGACCTCATTGTAACTTAATTATATCTGTGAAGACCCTTTTTCCAAATAAGTTCATTTTCACAGGTACTAGGGGTTAGAACTAAAATTAATTTTTTGAGGGACACAATTCAACCCATGGCAACAGTGTACTTTCAGTAACTTTTTAAAAAGTGACTCTTAAGGTCTTTCAGTGTTTTGGGTACTGTAGAAATTATTATTCAATTATTGCCAACAGTTTGTACTTAGAAATAGAGGCATCACATGTAAGTAGAACATTCTCAATTGTCCTTGGAAAAAAGCTATGATTACCATGACTTGAATATAGATTCCTCAGACTGTGGTGTAAAATGTCCTAGCTCTGTAAATTGGGGGGGATCTTTAGCAGACGGTAAGTTTTCAAATGAATAGAAATACTTTTTTTTTTAAGGATTTTATTCATTTATTTGAGACAGAGAGGGAAAGAGAGAGCACAAATGGTAGGGAGGGCCAGAGGGAGAGGGATAAGCAGCCTCTCCCTAAGCAAGGAGCTCAACATGGGGCTCGATCACAGGACCCCAAAATTATGATCTGAGCTGAAAGCAGATGCCTAACTGACTGAGTCACCCAGGCACCCCAGCAGAAACACTTTTTACTCTAATATACATTTCACTTGATGGTGCTTCAAAGCTTTGCAGTTCTTAAGAGATGGCTATCTGTATTTTTTCTAAATATTTGGTTTCAGGAGATGGTGAGACCAGACCTAACCAGGAGACATTTGTATATTAACTTCTGGAGAAAAATCTGAAACAGTTGGTCTGATTTTGTCACAGTGCTACCTAACACACAATTATGTAGCATCTTATAAAATGAATGTCAGTGATGCTTATTTTATGATGACCTGTTACTATGATGAAGATTCTGATGCACCTGTTTATGTGCCCCGTTTCCAAGACCAAGCAGTGGTGAAGAGAAAACATGCAAAACAGTTCATAAAATATCTATAAGAGAGTCAGAGTAAAATCTGCCTTCTGGTGACTAAGAGGCCTGACATGGAGTACTGAGGAACTGACCTGCTAGCTACCGTGATTGCTCTGGAAGTGGAAAGGAAGTTATACAAGCACCTGCAAGAGCTGAAGAGCTTGACTTCTAAGAATAGTGAAATTGATCTCTTAGAATTCATGAAAAAGTTCTCAGGTAAATGGAAAAGGAACATAAGGTATCTGTAATACTAGCATAGCTATCAGGAGGAATTAGAAAGGCTGGCTGGGAAGGAAGGCACACCTGAACGTTGTGCGGAAGCATGGAGCCAAGAGACTTCAACATCTGAAGGCCACACAGCAAGTCTTCCATTGTAGTAGTTCCCACTTTGGGAAATACCTGGTCAACTCTTGTGATCACCTTGGTTGGGCCACAAACATCAGACCAAATTCCCCAAGTGAAGGTGAGAGCTTTCTCTGAAAAGAAATGGGCTTTCACTCTCAATCAATCTGGGAAACAGGAGTATTTGGAATGGGGGAAGGAAAACATTACTTTTCCTCTGAAGCCAAATGAGAAGGTAGACCCAGGACTCTGGGGATGGAGATGTCTAGTAATTTCTGCTGGTTACCCCTTCCATGTGGAGAGTTCTAGAAGAACCCACCGGGTTGTAAATCATTGAACCCATATTAACCATAAGCTTTTATTAACATTCTGTGTACTGTTACAGCCTGATTTTAGCTGAACTTCAGGGACTTTAAGGAGGAGCCTGTATTTGCCATGGGGACAGAGGGATGAAGAAGCATGTCTTCTTCACTGACTTTGATCCTATCCTCTAAGTCTGGTTCTTGATGGTCATGCTACTTCAAGGGGATACGGGACCCAGGGGTCTTTGAGTGATAGTCTGTGCCAGAATAGAGAGCAGTGGTTAGGACCCAACTAAGAGTGTGGACATAGACTTTGATGACAAAGACAGACAGGTAGGCATCCTTAGGAATTCCCAGATAGTATTAAGGAAATCTGGAATATCCCTCATCGCAGGTTAGGGAATCAGAGAATTATTATTTTAGCCTTAAAGGAAGAGTGACCTCTGATAGCTAGAGAACTTGGAAACACATGGATTATATAAATTACAATATGCCCATCTGATGCAATACCATAAAAATGACTTAAATCCTATTACTGAAAATAGTTAATAACACAAAAAATATGCTTTTTTAGATATAATGTGAAGTATAAAAAGACCCTAAATTACATATACAATTTGATTCCAATTTTGTTACTTAAATACTATAAGAAAGACCCACACCAAACTGTTAATACTGATTAGTTAGGAATGGAAAATTTATAGGTGATTTTTTTCTCTGTTTCTTTTTAATTTTCTATGGTTTCTAACATCTCAATGAACAGATGCAAGTTTAAGGATCACTACACATTGTGGAGAGCAAAATTTGGTCTTGCTGGCCAAAGCCGAAGGCAAAACATAGTGAGTAAATAATACTTAAGCTAGTGGTTTTAGTAGTTATTCAATAACAGTCCTGATGATGAGTCATTCTCTCACCTGCCAGAAAAGGAGGCCTTGAGGTCCTTGGGCCCCTGAGGTTACTATTTGTGTCACACTCTAACTCTGATGCAGCACTCCCGGGTCTCCTTTACCCTTGGCTTCCACCTCCTTCTTCCCTTAAGGGAAAGTTATCTTCTTTTGTAGGCAAAGTAGCCACCCAGAAGCTGTAATGGAAGGCCTTACTACCAGCAAAATCCCACATGACAAATTCGTCCTTTGTGCTGCTACAATTGACTTGTCACCTCATTTTTACAGCTAATTAGCTCTTTAGTAAGTGATGGCTAGTGTCAGAGGTCATCTGATACCTGATTCTGGTAAATTGACCATAAATATTACTGTCCATCTGTATTTGCTATTCAAAACACTGCTCAGGGACCAGATTTTAAACTCTTTTTGTAGGAAACCCTCCTTATTTTTGCTGGTGAGATAGTTTCCAGATAATGTCCATGAAACTTACCATCCCTGAAGTTATCTGGGGTTGCTGTTCAATTAGCCTTTTCAATCGGTCATGCCACCCACAGGGCAGGGGAAAAGCATCCACACAGTTTCCAACTTTTCCCAAAGTGTCTTTTGTTTCCCTGTCTAACTCAGAAAGTCACTGAAGAACCCTTGTTCTGATTCTGTCCATCACTCAAAACTTCTAGGAACAGTTTATTGTTTTATAACAATCACACCAGGACTGCTAGGAGAGCTCACTATGTGCCAGGCACTGTGCTAAAGATCATGTGCATTCGACTCTTGCATTCTTACAGGAGTCTATTTTGGAGATATTAGTAATTGCCAAATAACAGATGAGGAAGCTGGGGCCTGGAAGGTTGAAGTTTTTGCCCAATGTCACACAGATAAATAGAAGATTGAGGCTTTGCTGGGGTCTATCTGATTCCTAAATCAGAACTCTCAACTCCTAAGCTGTGTAGCCTTATGAATCTGGCTATCAACATGACTAGCTAGTTAAAATATTAGTTCTTAAACTACCCATCAAGTGAAGTAAGTGAGTGAGTGAGTGTGTGTGTGTGTGTGTGTGTGTGTGTATGTGTAAATCGTCATTTGTTACCGGCCATTTAGAGGCCAGTAATGTCCAGGGAATATAGAATAACAACAACAAAACAGATCAGAGGGGACCTAAGTTCTTGGTTTCAAAGGGAGTCATAGATGATCCAGAATGAGTCTGGCAATCAGAACTGAACTGAGGACGAGTCTAGTGAGCAGTGTTTCTTCTCTTGGTTCTACTTGGAAATCCAGGGGCAGCAGTCTATGAGCTGTTAAAGTGTGTCCAGGCGATAAGGCAAAAGGCAGTACAGTCATTAGATGGAGCAGATGAAAAGAACAAGCTTTTCACATTGGTGAGAGTGTATAGAGGACCGATCCTGGTTGTGTTTCTAAAATGCTGGCAAACACATTTTTGCATTGCTAAGTCTTACTTGTTTCTAAACTCAAAACACAGTATCAGAGAATTTAGTAGATTTCTCCACTCCCCTCCAGTCCCACATCCCTGCCTCCTTCCTGAGGGAGAGTGGGTAATAAGGAAGCCTTCTTGGAAGGCATATTAAAAGGATTAGGTCATCGATCACTAATGAGATGTCCAGGATTTAGTAACAAGTAGACAGCATCTAGGACCCTAGGCTAGCCCAGTTTGTGCAGAGATAATAACAGAAATCAAGGATTACAGAGACTGCAATTTTCCTTAAGATAAGCTGACCATAGATATAGACAGCATTTGATAGTAATAAAAATATAAAATGAGCAAGATTTTACTTTTTATTTAGAACAGACCAGAACTGGATGTACCTGACTGCTATGTAAATTCATACTGTAGGCTAAAAAACATAAGAGGTTAGGTATGCAAATGTGGGACTACAGCATAATCAATCAGCCAACCCCTAAGTGTATTGAATAGCCTTGAGTAATAGAGTCAGCAGTGTGTGTAATGCCAAATGATGACACAGTCTCTGACCTTATCTAGGGAGGCAGAGAAGGTATAGAGCGGACAAATGAGAGAACCAAACACTTCATCATAACGTGCCAGTTGAAGAAGAGAGACAATATGGGCAAAGGAATTTTAGAAGGCAGTCCTGAATAGAGGAAAGAAATTTGTTTGGAAATCAAGAGACTTAATTTCCATTCCTAGTTTTGCCACTAATTATCCGTGTGATCTTTAACAGGCACCTTTATCTCTCTGGGTCCTTCTCAGTTGCCCATCTGCAAAATGAGGAAGTCGTAGGTGGTAATCTCAAAGGCTTTTTCAGATCTAACATTCTAATACAGAGGAGGAATCTCTACAGGCCTGTCATTGGAGGAGATGTCCCAGAAACAGGGGGCAAAAAATAGCCAGGCATGGACACAGTGTGAGTGTGTGAGAGTGTGTGTGTGTGTGTCTGTGTGTGTGTTTGTATACATATCTGTGTGCGGTTAAAGAGGTGAGACTTGTGCAGAAGGGGAGCAGAGAGGTAGGGGGATGGATTTAGAACGATGTCAGGTAGAGAAGGCGAGGTGACGCACGCTCACATGTGACAGCCAAGGCCAGTGACTGTAAACCTCACTTCCCTGATGTGAAGTAACTTCACAGTTAATCATGCCCCCAGGCAAGACATCATTTTTTATTTCTCTTTCCCTTACTGAGCACATCTATGTCTATCAAGAAGATATACTGAGACCAACTGATTTCTCTCCCTCTCTATCACCAGCTTAGTCCAGCTTCTAGCATCTCTCTTTTGGAAGAAAGCAAGAGCATCAGAACTGGTCTCCTTGAGTCGATCTACTTTTGAGTTAGTCTTCTGTGATGGAGCCAGAGCAATCTTTAAAAATAATGAACAGAGGAGCCCCAGGTGGCTCTGTTGGTTAAACATCTGTCTTTGGTTCAGGTCATGATTTTAGGATCCTGGGATTGAGCCCAGTATAGGTTTACCTCCCTCCCCTGCTCATGCTCTCTCTCTCAAATAAATGAATAAATAATCTTACAAAATCATCAACAGATACTGTCACTCCCCTGCCTAAAGTCCTCTAATGACTTTGAACTGCCCTTAGAATAAAAGCAATCTCCCCATTATCATTGGTACGTCTGTAGGCAAATCCATGACCCTACCCCAGCCTTCATCATCCTCATGTCTCCCACCTGTTCATTTTCTCTTGGCCTCAGTGGTAAGTGAGCTTATCTTTAGGCATCCCTAGCTACTTTTACCATAGATTCTGTGCACTTTGCTCTTCTTTCCCCTAAATTTTTCATGGGTGGTTTTTCCTGTTATATTCATGTTGCTGCTCAAAGATCACTTCCCTAAGGGGCTTTCTTCAACCTCCTGTCAAGGGTGGGTTCCACCTTCTCCAATCATGCTTTATCATAGCATCTTGTGTCATTGACTTCATATATACTTGGAAATTATTTTGTGTATATATTGGCTTGACATCTGTTTCCCCACTAGAATGTGAACCCCAAGAGAACAAGGAGCTATTCCGCATTGTTCAACCTTGTGTTTCCTGCCCCTGTAATAGGCACCCAGTAGATTTTTGTTAAATGAATGAAAGAATGCTTAAGTAATATGTAGGAATAAACACATTTATATGTCACAGTGAATCCAGGCACCATGGATCAACTGGCAAACCTGGGATTTGAATCCACTTTTTGGCAGCCATATGACCTTGGGGAAGTTCTATAACCTCCGTAAACCTCATGTGTAAAGTAAGGAGGAAAATGATGTCAGCTTCATATTGGATTGTGACATACATCTCATGCAACAATATCATGAAAGCCCTGACCTCAGTGCCTCATAGAATTAGCTCCTTATTTCTTTTTACATTTTGCCTATAGTTGCTCCTTCTTTATGTTTAGGTTTAGTTTGGGCAGAAAAGGAAAATGATATATAATACATAAAGGGATTTCTCTCCCTCCCCTCCTCTATTTCTACCTCTCCCCTCACTCTTTCCTGTTCACCCTTTCACCTTTCCATAAATCTAGTTTATTTATATGGATGCATGTGTATTTATAGCCAAATGCTAATATCATGCATTGGGTAAATGCAAGTGTATTATAACTCCTTTTATTGTTGTTATGAAAATTTCTTTTTATTTGTTATTAAAATTTTTTGTGAAAAAATATGGCAAAATGATATGTTGGCTGTTAAATCTGCCCTTTGAATAGCTAAAATGTCTATATATTAATAATAGTCATTTGTACAGTATTTAGGGTTGTAAGTTGTATCTAGTAGCATTATTTAATCTGACTTTATTTGATTTGATGTAATTGCCACATTGCACACAGGAAAACAAAAAGCTCAGGGCATTGGGTAGAATGGTGTTCCCCTTACAAAGATGTGACCAAATCCTAGCCTCTGGTGTCTCTGAATGTGACCTCATCTGGAAATATGGTAATTGCAGATGTAACTAAGGATCTCAAGAGGAGATCATTTGGAGTTTAGAGTGGTCCCAATATCCAATGACGAGTGTCCTTATAAGAGAAAGAAGATACAGAGACAAACAGGGAAGAAGGCCACATGAAGACAGGCAGAAGCCGGAGTGATGCCTTTACAAGCCAAGGAATGTCAAAGATTGCCCACAGCCATCAGAGGCTAGGAATGGCCTGGAATGGATTCTTCTCATATCTTCCAGAAAAAAACAACCTTGTTGACACCTTGATTTTGCATTTCTGGTCTCCAGAATCACAGAAAATAAACTTCTGTTGTTTTTAGCCACTGAGTCTGTAGTAATTTGTTACAGTAGCCCTAGGAAACTAATTCATAGATCTTTTTTACAGGAACCCTGAAATAATCTTCTAACTGACACTCTTGCCTTCCACACCTACCTCCTGCCAGCAAGAATGAATTGATCGACTTGGATTCTCAATGGATCACTTTATTCTAAGTGCACTTAGAAGCCATGGACTCATGCCTTCAATGGCTTTCCATTAAAATTAGAGTAAACTGTGCCCTTCTTACTATGACCTCCAAAGTTCTCTAAGACCTGCTGTGGCTCTTCTTTCCAGTCCATCTGCAGTTTCCTACCCTTGTTAATTCTGCTTCAGCCTTTCTTTTTTTTTTTTTTTTTTCATTTTATTTTTTATAAACATATATTTTTATCCCCAGGGGTACAGGTCTGCGAATCGCCAGGTTTACACACTTCACAGCACTCACCATAGCACATACCCTCCCCAATGTCCATAACCCCACCCCCCCTCTCCCAACCCCCCTCCCCCCATCAACCCTCAGTTTGTTTTGTGGGATTAAGAGTCACTTATGGTTTGTCTCCCTCCCAATCCCATCTTGTTACATTTATTCTTCTTCAGCCTTTCTTATAAAGTTATACACAACAGGAGGAAAGAAACCATATCTGTCTTGTTCACCTTTGTATTTTCAGTGTCTAGGGAAGTGCTTTGCACTTAATAGATACTCAAAAGATATTTGCTAATTTGTTAGGTGAATAAAGAGATGGCTTAAGGAAGGTCTCTATTCCTTTGAATGTCTAACATAGATGTGGCAACAGAGTCTTTTGACAAGAGTGCATTCATTTTAGCTGATATTTTTGCTAGAATCTACAGATTGTCATTGCAGTAGTTCTTGTACTTGAATAGTCAACCTAGGAATCGAGCCAATTGGAATGGTAAAAAGGATATTGCTCATTAAAATGGGAATTGATAAATCTTCCCATTATTCCAAAGGCTGCATTTTCATTTTTCAGCTATCTTGTCCATGGTCTATTACTAATTACTTTTTTTCTGTTTGTTAGCCTGCCTTCCCACATCTCCTCCTGTTTTGCTTTACTCACTGCCCTCAGGAGCTGACCATCACAGACAGATTCACCCTGGCTTCCTAGTCAGCTACCTTCTGTTCTGTTTGGCCAATGAGAGATACTGGGAGGAGACTGGAAGGCTGGAAGAGAGGGAGGTTTTACTATTTCTTCCCCAGTCCATTTATGCTCTGTTCATATTCTCTTATAGTGGCCACATCCTTGTAGGACATAGCTCCTGTGTGGCTACTCCTCTTCAATAGCTCCAACACTCGCTGGGCTCTGGGGATGTTATTTCACCTTGCCCTTTCAGGAATCATCTCTAGTGGGTAATAACTTCATGCTATTGTTGGTTTCTGAGGGCCTCTTCATTCATTGGTGGTTCCTTTGACTGCATCCATACTTCATAAATAGTTCCTTCATTAAAACCTCTTGAGCCATCTGTGTTGGATTCTGTTCTTTTCTGGAATCTGGACTTAACACTGTATTAACTATTAGGACAGACGAGCAAGGGTCTGAGGTTAGACAATATCTACTGGTTGGCTCACAACCAGTGTGCAAGTCTAATTTTGTCCTGATTGATTGAAGTTCATTTTCTTCTTCAGGCTAACGTAAGAGAAAGTGTTCTTTGCCTGCCACCTAAGCTAATATCAGACAGAATTAATTGAATAACCTTAGCTTTCATGTCATAGAAGAAGCCCAGAATCAGTTTCATAAATTATTTTCACATGCTATGGCAGAATTAGTTAACATTCACCCAATATCCATGTGTTCTAGCTAGGCTGGGCCTTGTGATTGGATTCTGGCCCATGAGAAATAGGCACCATTGATGTGTACCAGTTTCAGGGAGAGCCTTTTTAAGACATCTCTCATTGTCCTTCCACTTACTCTTTCTTAATTACAGTGACCTTGGGGGCCAATATACAGATGGTCCAGCTACAAAAAGGAGGAAGTCTTCTCAAAGTGCTTTAGACTTTGCATGACTGTCAAATATATCTTTCTTGTGTTAGTCATTGAGATTTAGGATTATACTTGTTACCTCAGCCTTGCCTAGCCTATTTTGACTAATACATGTACCAAGTAGATTTACTCATGCCTAAGATTTTAGGCTTTTTTTTTTTTTCCTAAATCAGTAATAAGAAATACCCAACCTATTATTACCTCTCCCTAACACCAGAGTCAGGGCCTGTACTCTGTGATCTGTACTTCAAACTCCCCAAATTCTTCCACTTTATATAGTCTAGGAGGGAATTGTTTATTCATGCTGAATAAAATAGAAAAAAATAGATTGATGACTGTTGCATGTGAAGATCTTTTCTGAGCTCTCCAGTGTTTTGCTTAGTTTTAGTTGTAGTATTGCAAATGGTGCTTCATGTTTAGCTCCTGTTCTCTGTGACACTTGTATTCATTTCTCCCCTACAGGATAGTTGGTTACTCCCTATATCCTGTTTAGAAGTTTAGCATGTCCTTTCTCAGTCTGCTGTCCTAGGGTGGTGTAGGGTGGTGGAAAAAGCATAGACGTTGGAGACTGGCAAACCTGGGCCCAACATCTGGTTCTAACTAGGGACTGTGGCTGTGGGACTCTAAGTAAATAAAGTAACTTCTTGAAGCAGCAATTTCCTATATGTGAGGTGGAGGTACTTCCTATACTTCATAAAACTGTTTTAGAAAATTAGATACCATGTGTGTGATGTATAATATAAATAATTGTTGCCCAACAAGTGCTAATTTCCTCCTCCTCTTTCCTTTATTTGAGCAGTATTCTCCTGGCCTCTGACCCTTCTAGAGCCTACATAATCCAGGAGAATCTTTCTCATGTTCTTCCTGCCTTTCCCAGTAGATGAGTTAGAGATAAAAGAAGAATGAAAGTGGGGCGCCTGGGTGGCTCAGTGGGTTGAGCCGCTGCCTTCGGCTCAGGTCATGATCTCAGGGTCCTGGGATCGAGCCCCGCATCGGGCTCTCTGCTCAGCAAGGAGCCTGCTTCCTCCTCTCTCTCTGCCTGCCTCTCTGCCTGCTTGTGATCTCTGTCTGTCAAATAAATAAATAAATAAAATCTTTAAAAAAAAAAAAAAAGAAGAATGAAAGAAAAAAAAGAAAGAAAGAAAGAGCAACAACTGACAAACCCCATTCATTTCTTCCCCCTTGATAATTCTAGATGCCAGTGACATTATATGGGATATGACCAGTTTCCAGAATCCCATTCTCGCTACCATTCAAACAATTACAATTCTTGAGTGCGTAGCACGTGCAAATGTGAATCTAAACACACACAACACAACTATGTTACATGTGGAGGCTTAGTTCAAAAGAAAGGAAGTTATAGCCCTGCTGTCTAGTCACAAAGTAGCTGAGAACCAACGCTCACGCACTGAAGATGATAGAAGAACTTTTACAAAGCATCAGACAAATAAGGATAAATTACTTAATACAAATCCAACTGTACATTAGAGCTTTAAGGTATTTCGAGTAGGAGAGATTAGCATCAACTCAATGACATTTATTGAGCAGTTTTTATGGAGCTGGTACTGTGCTTGGAGCAGGAGATTAAAGTAAAAATGAATAAGATATGGTCCATGCTCTCATGAAACTCTCTGTCTGATGAGAGAGGCAGACATATAACCAGATAAACACAGGGCACATTCAAAAGCACTTATACAATGCACAGAAGAAAATTGTTTTTGACTTCTGTTAAAAGGGCAGTAGTAGGATTTGTTTAGGCCATGGCCTAGAAACTGAAAATCCTAGAGCAGTCAGGAACATGTAAAAGAAAAAAAAAAAAAAACTTTTTGAACAAAACAGTAATTCAGTGCAAGACATTTATTGCTTTTGGCACTGTATTTGTATTAACTCATTAAATTCTCACTATTCTTATTCTACCTATTATTACTTCTATTTTTCTTTTTGAGGAGACTGATGCACAAAAAGATTGAGCAACTAGTCTAAGGTCGTATCATCCAGAAGTGGCATAGGTCTCAAATTTAGGCAATCTGGGTCTGGTGCTGATGGCATTTGCCACACTTCATGATTTCCTTTAAAAGAGATAGCCACACAAGTGATATGATCAGTGATAACTTCATTCAGCCTTGGTGTTCAAGAGACAATAGGGAATGATGGAGACACCAACTAATTGTTGTTTTCAGAAATTATAATTAGGTAACCTTTTTTTTCCCCCAGACGGAGTCAGAAATCAAGCTTCCTATTCCCCATTAACTATCCAAAATGTTAAATGCTGGCAAATAATTAAAAAAATAAGCCTTCTACGTACAAAACAAAACATGATCTTAAGCTGCAAACAGCTTGGGTATCAACACATTGAGACTGAATCACCACATTGGATTAGGCAGAAAAAGAAGGTAAGAAGGAGAATTATACGCAAAGGGATCACATTATGTAAATCCATGGAAAAGATCATGAATAATATAGGAATAGAATAGAACACCAAGACTGGATGAGGCTGACAAGGCATTGGTGCACACAGTAAGGGAGTTTACATTTTACCCAGTTTACAAAGGGAAGCCAGTGAAGAATTTTCCTCTGGCATTATTTGAGACATTATTCCCTTCCATAAATAAGGAAAAGGTCTATGTCCCTTACTAGTTAAGGCACTAGTGTAAAAACACTTTCAAGTCAAGGAATATCTTATTGTCTGTATTTCTAGAGTATGAGACAGTGTTGTATATATAAGAGATAGGAACATGTTTGATGAATGAATGAATGAATGAATGAATGAATGAAATGAATGAATAGATGATGGAATAGTGCTTTTCTGAGATTATGGAGTTCTGAGCTGACTTTGGAACACAGCAAAGTTTCCAAACGTATCTCTTAGATATTTTGTCTGTTGATCTGAGGGGATGTTTTGGTTACTTTTTGGTATCTTTTGGGTTCAAGCAGATCATTTTTTTTCTCTTCCAATTTATCAACAAATCCAACAAAACAATGTTTTTCAGAGTTGCTTGTTTGAGATAGCTATTGCTGTATAACAAGGCACTCCAACATTCAACACTTGAAACAACAACCATCGTTATTCATAAGTCAGCTTTGTCATTCCATTGATTTAGACTGGGCTCAGCTTGTCTAGACTCATTCATGTACCTGTGGGCAGCTGGAATCCATCTGTCTCAGCACCAGATCTCCTGATTGTATTAGCTTTTGTGTTCTCACTATGTTCATATTTCTATTGCTGAAAGTATAAATGATAAATTAAGACCACCCGTGCCAATTATTTCCTTAGGAGGTGGATCATTCATTCAGTCATTCAACAAATAGTAGTTAAAGGACAATTCTGTGCCAGAAATTGTGCATGATATTAGGAATAAAGAGTCAAATAGAGATACTTGGGTGGCTCATCCAGCTAAGCATCTGCCTTTGGCTCAGGTTGTGATCCCAAGGTCCTGGGATCAAGTCCCACATTGGGCTCCCTTCTCAGTGGAGAACCTGCTTCTCCCTTTCCCTCCCCTGTTTGTGCTCTCTCTCTGACAAATAAATAAATAAATAAATAAATAAAATCTTAAAAAGAGAGAGAGAATCAAATAAGTTTCTGATCTAGAGAAGCCAGGGACTAGTAGGGGGAGACAAATGTACCATAGAAAAATCATTGTCCCAGAGTGTAATAGTAGAATTGTAACAATAGAAGAGTTATGAAGTGAAGAGGGAGGCATGATTATCTGTGTGAAGTAGGGGGTCAGTGGCAAAGCCAGGTAAGGAAAGGCTTCTTGGAGGAATAGATGACTGAACTCTTACTGAGATAGGCAGTTATTTAGGACTTGTGCTGCCATGTAATATACCCTTAAGGTATTGATCTTTCATAGCTATAATATTGTTATTTGAAATATGGAAGTGAAAACCTAGCACACTTTCCTCTGCTAGCCATTTGTCAGGACCTGGCAGTACAGAGCCATGCTTAAGAGTGCAGACCCTTGGGTCTGATTGGATTTGAATCATAGCTTCACTGTTGATTAACTGTGCTTTGGTTTTCTCTTCTGTAAAATGGGGATGGCAGTGTGAAGATTGAATGCATTAATACCTCTAAGCATAGAGCCTAGCACATATTAAGTGCCCATTCATTGTTATTTTTAAGGATTTTTTTTTCCAAGCCTTTTTTTTCTTTCCTTTCTTATGAAGTGGAGATAAGCCAACAGACACATGAAAAAATGCTCAGCATCACTAACCATCAGAGAAATACAAACCCAAACCACAATGAGAGATCACCTCTCACCAGTCAGAATAATTAGTATCAAAAGTAAAAGGAAATAATAACAAATTTTGGCAAGGATGTGGAGAGAAGGGAACCCTTGTACACTATTGGTAGGAATGCAAAATGGTGCAGCCACTGTGGGAAACAGTATGGAGGTTCCTTAAAAAAACTAAAAGTAGAAATACCATATGACCCAATAATTCCACTTCTGAATATTTACCTGAAGAAAATGAAAACACTAATTCAAAAAGGTATATGCACTGTTACATTTATTGCAACATTATTTATGATAGCCAAGATATGGAAGCAACCTGCATCTGTCAATAAATGGATGGATAGAGAAGAGGTGATATATATATACAATGTATACTCAGCCATAAAAAGAATGAAATCTTGCCATCATAACAACATGGATAGACCTAGAAGGTACCATGCTAAGTGAACTAAGTCAGACAGAAAGACAAATGCCATATTATTTCACTTATATATAGAATCTAAAAACCAAACCAAAGCAAACAACAGCAAAGACTCATAAGCATAGAGAATAAACAGGTGGTAGCCAGAGGCAGAGGCAGGTGGGGAATAGGTAAAGTAAGTGAAAGGGATTAAGAAGTACAGATTTCTACTTATAAAACAAAAAAGTCACAGGAATGAAAAGTACAGCATGGAGAGGATTGTCAATGATACTGTAATAACTTTGTATGATGACAGATGGTAGCTATACTTATTATGGTGAGCATTTAATAATGTATATAATTATTGAATCACTATGTTGTAAACCTAAAACTAGTATATATGTCAAGTGTAATTTTTAAAAATGTAGAGATAAAATCCCACTTGATAGGTGAATGTGAAGATTTTATTAAATATATGGAAGTCACTTTGAATAGTGCCTAGCACCTCATAAGTACAATTCAAGGGCATATTATTATTATTATTCTGTTTATTCAAAGAATTGAAAGCATCTATTATCACTTTCTAGCTGTTCAAAACATTTTATTTCTTATTATACAGTCTTCTCTTTCACTAGGCAGAGACCACAATTTACTTACGAATTTCCATTTAGAAGCATGGCGGGTTGGTGGGAGAGTCAAGATTTCCTGAGAAAATCTCCAACACACTATTTGAGTGGTCGGGCTTTGCATCATCCTGACGTTGCAGTGCATTAGGAAAATGGGTCCTCAGGGTAAACCTCTTCCCACAGACCTGCACACCCATCTTCCTTGGCGATGGGTGTATCACGTGACAGCCCCCACTATATCTTCTTGTACCACTTATCTTTTGATTATATGCAGGGAAGCAGCAGATCCCCAGATTGTAATGTTTACTGTCTCCAATAGTTATTAGCTATTGCTTAGAAGGATGCTAACAAAAGTAATCAATAGCACACAGAAAGATGAACCACTGAAAAGAATATAATGAGATAGTAGAAGTCACCTCAGATATATTGTAGTTGCATAATTATAGAATCTCCTGGCTAAATTTTAAGTTAGTTAAGCAATAGGTAGAGTATTTTCAAAGGATATCTGGCACATAGGAAAAATTGAGTAACTCTTAAGTGAATGGATGAGTGAATGACAAGGTTATGAAAATGCTTATAACATTGATTACATGCTATCAGAGAAAACCATTTAAAAGCTATACTTTGATTATTCTACTAAGAATGAAGAGATTTTTCAGCACTGTGGCATATCTGTCAGAATTATTTCCCTAAATACTTAATGAATTTTATAATGCTGGTGGCCTGATTGAATTTGTAATTTGAAGACCACAGATATAGAACAAAGGGGAGCAGGCTGAAATTCTATTCCTGAATTAAGAGAGCAATTTGAGTATTAAGTATTCAAGGTCTAATAGAATTGAAATGCCAATCTATGGCAAAGCCTTGCAGAGTCATTTGTCACTGTGTTGATTATGCTATAAGGCTTTATTTGATTATAAAGCTCTGTAGTGGAAAAAATACTAGATGTGAAGGGTAACAGACTGAACTATAGAGAACAAACTGATGGTGGCTAAAGGGGTGGTGTAGGGGCATGGGTGAAATAGATGATGGGGATTAAGGAGTTCACTTGTGATGAACATCTGGTGTTGTATGGACTTGTTGAATCACTATATTGTACACTTGAAACTATTGTTACAATGTATGTTAACTAACTGGAATTAAAGTAAAAACTTAAAGAAAAAGAAATAGACCTAGATTCATAGCCAGCACATATAAGGGATGCCGTTCACATAGTCTACAATGTGTGCAGTCCCTCATAGAGTCATGTAAAATTGTGGTCCTGCTCAGATTCAAACCCTTGTTCTGCTACCTACCAGCTTGTGTGATGTGAAGCAAATCAGTTAACCTCTCTGAATGTAGTTTCCTCTACTAAAAGTAAGATAACACAGTAATAGTACAATATCTAACCTTGTATTGGTGACTTTTCTACATTGCTACTTGTTAATAATTATAGGAAAGCATTGACTCTGGGTCTTATTAGAGTAAGCAATTTTCCATCTGATATTTGCCTCACTAAGAGGCAGCTTTATATACCATGATGTTTAAGAAATAAATTCAGCTCAGACCTCCTCGTTCTGCCACCAGCTATGCAACTTTGAGTTAAATAGCAGTGTATTACTTCAGCTTCTTCTTCTGTAAAATGTGGTAATAGTAATATCTCCCTCACTGGGGTGTTTTGAGGATTAAATGAGTTAACATTTGTAATATATATGGAACAATATCTCCCTTTCTACCTCCCTCCCTTCTTCCCTCCCTCCCTCTCCCTCTCTCTCTTCTTCCCTTCCCCTTCCTTCCTTCCTTACTTTTCCCTTTCTTTCTTTCTTTCTTTCTTTCTTTCTTTCTTTCTTTCTTTCTTTCTTTCTTTCTTTCTTTCTTTCCTTCCTTCCTTCCTTCCTTCCTTCTCTCTCTCTCTTTCTTTCTTTCTTTCTTTCTTTCTTCTTGTTACCATTTATTGAGCCCTTACTCTGTGCCCACCAGGACAGTATTTTGCACATATTATCTTATGTAATTTTCCCAATATTCTTTCTTTCTTTCTTTCTTTCTTTCTTTCTTTCTTTCTTTCTTTCTTTCTTTCTTTCTTTCTTTTTCTTTCTTCTTGTTACCACTTATTGAGCCCTTACTCTGTGCCCACCAGGACAGTATTTTGCACATATTATCTTATGTAATTTTCCCAATAACCCATTAGATAAGTTCCATTATTATTTCCATTTTCTAGATGAGGAAACCATGATTCAGGGAATTGAAGTAACTTGTCTAAGGGCACACGGCAGAGCTGTAATTGAACTGCAGTAAGAATGTCATTCTCTCAGGTGCCTTTTCTTATTCATCCCCATTTTCCAAACAGTCGAGTAGTGAGGTCTTCTTCATAGGTACTCAAGAAAGAACCTTCCTTACATCCTCAATCCATGATGGACCCTGCAACCAAAGCTGGAACAGTTTCTGATATATACTTAGCACCACACAGATATGTGTTAAAATCTGATAGGTACCCAGATAGCTGAGATGACTAAAAGAAATTGATGAGTTATTGTGTGGGTACTAAATGTGGTGGGCAGAATTTTCAGTTTGTGAACATAAGACAAAAATAAAAGTAAATTATCAAGGGCATTAATATATATTTTTAAATTGATATATAGAAGATTGAGTTAATCATACTTCTCATTATCATCATTGGTTTTCACAATGGTCCTCTCTCAAATGTGTATATGTACATAGGAATGTGTATGTTTATATATTTAAATGTATATGTATATGTATAAATTTAGGTATACATGTATTTATTATCTTTCATGTCCTATAACTCTCCCTTTCCTGTTAGGCAGCTAGTCTAATGTATTTAATATGTATGTTTTTGTTTGAAAATGTATTTTTCTCTGTATATTTTTAATTTACATAAAGGATATTGTGAAATATATATTTCATTTTCTTCCTTAGTTGTCTTGACTCATCATTTGCCTTTAAGAATGATCCTGGCTGGCTCAGTGGGTAGAGCATGTGACTCTTGATCTGAGGGTTGTGAGTTTGAGCCTCACATTGGATGTAAAGCTCATGTAAAAAGAAAAAAAAAAGGATGATCTATGTTGTTGTATATGTACCTTGCTTCTGATTACTCCAAGTACTCCATGGAATACTTCCATCACATTTGGCTTGTCTACTCATGAACACTTTGTTTTCAACTTCCTGTCACCACAATCAAGTTATTATTCTATTACTTCTTGGTATTCATTGTAATTAGAGCTCTCATGGCAATCTAATTATTACATCCTTATAGATATAATAGAAGCCCTCTTTTTTAAAGTTCTCAGGGATAGTACTTAATAATTTAGAAAAACTTTTAAAACTAGGATTTGTAGAAGTCATACACAATTTAAAGTTTTTAACTTCAAATGTTTAAGTGTACTTTTATTAGCCCTTTAAAAAAAAAAAACTAAGGTAGGGGTGCCTAGGTGGCTCAGTTGGTCAAGTGTGTGCCTTTGGCTCAGGTCACGATCCCTGGGTCCTGGGATGGAGTCCCACATCAGGGTCCTTACTCTGAAGAGCCTGCTTCTCCCTCTGCCTGCCACTCCCTCTGCTTGTGCTCTTTCTCACTCTATGACAAATAAATAACTAAAATCCTTTTTTAAAAAAGATTTTATTTATTTATTTGACAGAGATCACAAGTAGGCAGAGAGGCAGGCAGAGGGGGTGGGGTAGCAGGCTCCCCACTGAGCAGAAAGCCTGATGTGGGGCTTGATCCCAGCACCCTGGGATCACCACCTGAGCCAAAGGCAGAGGCTTAACCCACTGAGCCACCCAGGTGCCCCAATAACTAAAATCTTAAAAAAAAAAAAGTAGGGTAAAAGCTTCTGTTGATTATATGTACATAATTACTTTTTTAAAAAATTTCTCTATTTTTTATCTTTTTAAAGAAATTATTTACTTTTCCCCAGCTTTTGAGATACAATTGACATATATAATGTTGTGTAAGTTTAAGGTATATGATATGTTAATTTGATACACATACACACACATATTGTGAAATAATGTATAAGCTAATATAAATAGCTAAACCATAGTATTAGCTAACATCACCATCACCTCACATGATCTCCATTTCCTTTGTGATGAGAAAATTTAAGATCTACCCTCTTAGCAACTTTCAGTTATATAACACCATATTGTTAACCATGCTGTACATTAGATCCCCAGGATTTATTTGTTGTATAACTGGAAGTTTGCACCATCTGGCCAACATCTCCCTGTTTCCCCTATGGCCTGGCTTCAGGTAACCACCATTCTCCTCCACTTCTATGAGTTTAGCTTTTTTGGATTCTACACGTAAATATCATACAGTATTTGTTTTTCTATGTCTGTCTTATTTCACTACTTTTGGTTTTATTTTAGTGTGGGTCTACATTTGGAATTCATTTTCATATTTCTCGTGTAAATGACATGCCAAGTGCCTTGTGTGCTTTTCCTATTTTGTTTTCTTAAAAGAGTATTAAGAACTTAAATATATTGTGGAGAATTCTAAATGTAGAATTCTTTTGGGTTTTTAAATTTTCTCCTTTTTTACAGTTGTTCCACCAACATACTTGCTTTTATCAAATATTTCCAAAGTATTCAACTTTGTTTTTAGAGTGATAATTAGTGCTTTTTTACAATTATCTTTTATTACTTTAAATATTTAGCCTTACACTTATCTTTTATTACTTTAAATATGTAGCCTATAACCACATAGAATGAAACAAATGGAATTCTCTACAAATGTGATTTATTTTAATTTGGAGGTCTAAGTAATTATCCTAGATTTTGGGTCTCAGGTTTTCTTTACTTAGTTGGGGACTTGGGCCTAGAAAGTCGTGTTTTTCTTTTATTTTCTATCTTTTTTTTAGAGAGGGAGAGAGAGGGAGGAGGGTCAGAGAGAGAATCTTAAGCAGACTCTATGCCCAGTGTGGAGCCTACATGTAGGGCTTGATCCCAAGGCCCTGAGATCATGATCTGAGCCAAAATTAAGAGTTGGACACCTCACTAACTGAGCTACCCATGCACTCTGCTTTGATATTTTTGGTAAACATGAAATCATGCTTGGAATTTTAAAGAGACAGTAGACTAGAAAGTATATCCTGTATTGCATAAAGGTATATGTATATAAGTTAGTTTTAAGCTCTGTGTCTATATTGCTCCCACCATAACCTCAGTGTTCTGCCTAGTCTCTGGCACATAAATGGGACCCAAAATAAATATTTGTTCAATAAATGAATGAATACATTAAAACTAGGGAGACTGCTTAAGGATGATTTCTTATTTTAAAAAAATTATTTTGAGATATAATTGAGATAGAACATTGTATAAATACAAAGTGTTCAATGCGTTGATTTGATGCATTTATATATTGTGAAATGATGAACACCATAGTGTTAGCATGCTTTCTGATACCACCTTCTGCCTACCAAAACACTTTGGTATTTACCACTGAATGTAAAGGATTTCTCTGAGCTATTGCATTTTAAGAAGAACCTGGTTTCTTCTTATTTCACTCTTAGTAGAAACTTATGGAGTATTTTTTAGAAACTTAAGGAGTGTTTTAGTGTCACTTTCCTAACAAGAGATAATACTATTCATTTTCTCTGTAATGATAATGTTTAGTCCTAAAACAGAGGCTGCTAAAAATTTTTTTTTTTTTTTTTTTTTGGTACAGAATCCTTTCATACAGAGTTTAAAGCTGATTGGACTACTTTGGTTTTGGAGAGTATACTGGAAAAATGGGATCAGAATTAGTTTTCATACCAAATTCTAAGAAACGCAGAAAACATTGATAGATGGATAGCTGGGTGTATGTACAGTACTCATGTTTTTATCTATTTATTCATTCAACAAATATTTATTACCATTCTATTATGTGCCAGTCAATCTGATGAAAAATATTGACTATGTTACCGCTCTCATGGAGCTTGCATTTTAATTACTGGGAGTTAAAAAAACTTTAAAAGGAGCTAATAAATGAACAAACATAACAATTATAATAGGATAAAGGCTAGAAAGGAAATAAAAAGAATGTGAAAATGAGGAGTAATAGGGAAGAATGGTCTGGGATGTTTCCTCTGAACAGGGGATATATTTATGTTGAGAACTGGAGGATAAGGACCAGCCAGGGATCAGAGGTCATACTCATAGAGGGAGCCTCAATTTTATGTGCTCTCAGTCTTCTATTAATAATTTCAAACAAATTCTTGAGTTACATAAAATCTTTATATATAGCCTTATTTCTTTTTAACAAACAAAATGAAACCAGTAAGGATACCTCCTATATACCAAGGCAATTTAGGTTTTATATAAACACTATCAACCCTCTGCCCCCTAAAACAATCCAAAACAATTTAATGGACACATTTTCACATTGATTTTTGTCTGTAATGTAATATTGGAACTCACTTTTCTTTTTAAATATGTAACCTGATAAAGAAAAAAAAAAAAAAAGAAACATATGGAAGAACAAGTATGGCTTGCCAGTTTGAGAATCTGGATGATTCATTCTCAGAAGATTATGACCAGTTTCCTACTTTGTAGATTATTCTCTTCTGTTGATTCTCATGCTTTTTCTCTTTCCACCCTCCCTTTGGTTATTACACTGCTCATTAGCATTTCTATTAAGCCATTCTGAGGAGGGGAAAAATCAATCAAGGGAAGGAGCTTCAATTTAAGGCTTGGTGGGTGAGAAGTTGAATCTATTGGCTAAAATCAGATTATTTTTGGATTCTCTGTGGATTTTCTTTATCCATGTTATTTCTTTCCCTGATAGCATAGACCAACACAAGCTGATTATATTGTATGACATAGAAACCCAGCTAAAGATTTTTGGAGAACAGACATATTTAAACTAAAACTTTTAGGTGACAGTAATTTTAGTGATTACAATTTGAAGAGTGTTGAGGTGATGTTAGTAATAAGAACAGAGATTCCACTTGAAAGGCATGCCATGTTGGTGCCTGTAGCCACAAGGCCCAGCACCTATAGTAAAGAATTCTTCACATCTGGGCAGTAGCTGACCCTGCAGCATAAAAAATATACTAAGTTATGTTCCTGGCCCTTCTCTATTTATGACAATGCCCTTTAACCCACATGAGCTCAGTTCTTATTAGTTAGGGTCTAGGGCAATAGAAACAATGTGTTTGAAATATTAACCATAAATGTGAATAAAGTCCAAGCACACATCCTAAATCATGGCCATCACTTATTTCATGTTTGTAAATCTTGGAAAAGCCTCCATGTTCTTTCTTTTCTGGCCTGAAGCTATTTCTTTTTGAGTGACCGTTGGCCCACTTTGCTCCCAGGGGGTTGAGTAGCTGTACAGCCATGGAATGCTTGAAGAAAGGGGGATTAGAGACTAGGTTCCATGAGTAGGTCAGAAAAGGACATGGGGAGATTCTATGTCCTTGTTGGAGATGTATTTATGCTGAACTTGCAAAATGTACGAGTTCAGTGTCATCTGTTTTCAGTATTTCCTGAACAATTGATTTATTCCACATTATTAATGAACTTTGCAGCAGTTCCACTTGTCAGAGCCTACTCTGTAGGGGTCAATAATGAGAGGAAACCTGATGTTAGTGAATCCAGCTTAAGTGATTCTGTCATGCTAACGATTCAATATATCAGGACAAATGTCAGTTCCTTCCAATATGTTAATTCCTCTGATCCTATTTGCATAAACTACAGTCAATGAAATACAAGCTCCCCCTCTAAGATAGTTAATAGAGATTTGTAAAGGATTTTTAATTTACTTTTTTTTTTTTTTTTGTCTCCTTCAACATAAATTCTAAAGTTAAAAAAGGGACATGGAAAGCAAGAACAACAGATTGGGGAAAGGATGTAAAATAGTACAAAAGCCAAAATATGAAGTAATATAAAGTAGTTTCTTAAGAATTTTGTGCATTTGCATTTACTGTTTTCACGAGGAACAATTATTTTTTAAAGAAACTTGACAACAAAGTATTGATATATTCTTTTTGTATTTTGAGTTCATATTTCAGTGTCTCCAGTCTCCTGAAGTCAATCACCAGTTCATTAGCTTTCCCAAAGGACATTATATCTGGGTTTCCTATCTCTCCTCCTAACCTGCATTATCTCTCTGGGGCCACTGCCATGTGACAGCAGTGTTTATTTTAGAATCACCATTTCTTTTATTTCAAGTTCTAGGTGAATATATATCACAATTTAAAATTAAGATTAAGAAATCAGAATTTCTTTTTTTTTTTTTTTTTGGATGAAATACATGGTTATCTGATTTATCCACTGAAGTAATTTCTCTTCTTTTCTTTTTTATTTTATTTTATTTTATTTTATTTTATTTTATTTTATTACATCTTTAAGATTTCTATTCATTAGGGCTTCTACAAGTTTTTGTCAGCTGCTTATCACCTGGAATTCATTAGCTTTCTGAATCTATTTGCACTGCCTGCAACTGTAACTTTCATGGAGACAAAACATTTTTCTTGTCTACTAATTTCCCTGGGTTTTGTTTTGCAATGTGGCTCAAAATTTTACTTCTTCACCCATGACTATTAGTATAGATTACTGTATTCAGGTAGCTTTGGTAGAAATAAAACCAAGATAGATCTTGAATTTTATTGTTGACATTTGCTTAGTAGCTTCCTGCCTCCCGGCAGTGCCTGAGGTGGTTTTCAGGCTCACTTGCAGCAGAGATAACAATGATGAAGCTAATGGCAGAGAACACCATCAATCAACAAAGAGCAGTATCAGCAATATGGACTCCATTTTCCATTTTTGCTGAAGTGCTTACCTGCCATTGGCCTGGTGACCTGTCTGTGTCTGTTTTTTTAGGTTGCAAGATGAGTTTACTAGCTATCCAAACCACACTCCTTGCCTGAGTTGCTATGTTTCATCTTCTTTAACCCTCATTTAATTTTAAAGATGCAGAGCTTAGTGCTTTGGAAATTACTACAATGAATCGTTCAGTACCTATTTTGCTCATCCTTTGCCCTAATACATACAATTGGGATTAATATTTTCATGTGTTCACCACCTATAGTGAGTGGGTAAAAGTGTTTTATTAAGACGTCCACAGTATTTGAAGCAGAGGATTGTGGGTCAGGATGATGCACGCACTTACAGCCAGTGCTTTGCATGAACTGAATTGTTGTGGTTCAGAGTGCTCCCCAAATGCCATGATTAGTCAGTGTTCCTAAAGAGGCCAAATACCAAGAGACTGTAAATGACTCTGGTCCCCGAAGTCCTCAATGTGCTGAGGCTCTGAGTTTAACTCTGGTTAAGCAGGGAGAATATCTCTCTCATCTACTGTTAGTCACACTTCCTCATGGAGATACTAGTTAGGGCTGCTGGCAGCCTACCTTAGAATCTGTAGCAGAAGCATCTCCTTTATTCTCTTCCTTCAGACTCTTTCCATAGAGGACTTCAGTGACTCATGGCATTGGGTCTTGCCCCTCTTCTGAAGACTCCTTCCTCAAGTTATGCTTAAAAATAAGCTCATTCAGACAAAGGCCTGAGGGCGCCCACAGCAACAGTTCACCACATATTACCACACATGTCAGAACCCCCACAATGATCCCAGCTAATGCTCAAATTGGGATTCAGTTACATCTTGAAGAATATATGACTCTTTTGATTTAATCGAATTGAATGAATTGAATAAAATAAACTTGAAGAATACGCAGTCTTCAAATGTTGCTCTGCATACATAATTTACTTCTACCATTAAAATTGATTAGTATTTGTAGAGGAAATTTCAGGATAGAAAAGAATAAGGTTTGTTTTTCCTTGAAAATCTGATGGACAGTGCCATGGGAATCTTGGAGCTAGAATCAGTGATGATGTCTTTGGGTGCAAGTAACAGAAAACTGATTCAAATTGCCCACTTCACAAGGACTGTAAGGAGAATGGAGTTCCAGTTCTAGGAGTTCTTTAGCATGCTAGATTTATTTCTGTTTCTTTCTTCTTCTCTTGGTTCCTTCCTGACATTTGTTAGTTTTTATCCTCAGGCAAGATCACAGCATTGGTTGGGCGAGGGGAAAGCGTACATCCAAAGAAGACAAAGTCCAGAAGAAGCAGAAGAAACTGTGTTCCTCTCTTTATTTTTGAGTGAGAAAACTTTCCCCTGACACTGCCAAGCAAATTGTCATTTATGTCTCACTGGCCAGAATTAGCTCTCTCAAGTCTGTTCTTAAACCAGCCATTGCAAGAACAATACTAGCTTAATTGGCTTAGGTTAATCACATGGAAGTGGAAGTGAAGTTAGGGAGTTAACCATCAAGACCACTCCAGTGCTTGTGAAATCATGCAGCCTGTCGATGTCTGTGGACACGTTAGGTGTCCCTAGTCTTTGCCCTATTAGTTCTGTGCTGATGGACCCCTAGACACACTCATTGTATCACGAGCCCAATAATTGGTGTGCAGGTAGCTACAAACTTAATTAAAGTCTTTTTGGCTTTGATATTCCTTTGAAAAGGTATTCAAACAGAAAATTAATGAAGTCAAATATAATCTCTCTCCTAATCACTCTAAAACCTTTATCTCTAGCTCTTGTTTCTCTTGTGAGCTTTGACTATGCTTATCCAATTACCTACTGGACATTCCTGCAGCAACATCTGTGGTGGATGTGCTAATGTGGCAGTGTCCCCATTTCAGTTGCCTTCTACTGGGCCTTCCTAAAATGTAGGGTCTGGAAAGCAACAAAGAAAATGCAAAGCAAATGCAACAGACTCTCTTATAGCCAGGCTTCTGGGTTCAAAATAGGTTCTACCTACTAGATGCATTCTTGTAAGTTTGGGAAGGCAGAAATGACCACAGGCCATGGTCTGGTTGCTTTGGCTTGTGCTACAACCGAGCAAGGTCATGAACATATTGGGCTTTTCTGTGCCTCTGGATCAGGGTCTAGTCCCTCACTGTGGCTATGGAGAGCAGTTGTAGTGACAGTATGAGCTTCATGATTCTGGATTGCAGTTATGGCAGTGAGTTCTTGCCATCAGGAATTCCTGTGGTGGTCTCCTAATCTTCAGCATCTTGATAGTGGCAAAGGTAACACCTCCCCTGGCCAACCAGCTCAGTAGTATTTCTCTGGCAGTTTTTTCTGGAGGATCATCCAGGAATCGTCTCCTCTAGTGCTTCCAATTACTTGTAAGCATTTAATTCCCTGTTTTAATTTTTCTTTTCTGCTTAAATTAACTCAAGTGTTTTTTGGCTGAAACATGACTGATACAACATTCATTGTCACTTCAAACCCAATTTGTTTCAAATGAAACAGTAGTCACTCTCTTAACAAACTCTTACACCTGACATCCCAAGTATTGTCACCCACAATTAATTTTTTTCTTCATCTTCTTTCTCTTTCATAGCCAATCAGATCTTTCAGAATGTCTCTTCTTATGCATACCTTTCTTTCTAGTCCTCATGCTGGCATCAAGACTAGATATTACTACTTCTCAGGCCTGGAATATTTAAATATGGGCCTACCTCAGAGACAATGTGGGCTTGGTTCCAGACCTACCACAATAAAGCAAATATCGCCATAAAGCAAGTCAAATTAATTTTTTGGTTTCCCAGTGTGTATAAAAGTTTTGTTTACACTGTACTTAGTCTGTTAAGTGTGCTTTAAAAAACAACATACATGCCTTAATTTTAAAAAATAGTTTATTACTAAAAAATTATTATAATTACTTGAGCTTTCAACAAATCATAATAACTGATCACAGATCACCATGGCAAATAATAAAATTTGAAATGTGAGAATTACCAAAATGTGACACAGTGACACGAAGTGAGCAAATGTTGTTGGGAAAATGGCACCAATAGACTTGCTTGACACAGGGTTCCCATAAATACTCAATTTGTAAAACAATAACAGCAGCAACAACAAAAAAAACACAGTAACTGAAATATGGTAAAGTGAAGCATGATAAAACAAGGTATGCCTCTAGTCTCTTGGCGATTCTCAACTCCATTTCTCTGTACTCTTTAATCGGTCATGCCCCAAATGTCAAATTTATTTTCATAAAGTACTGTTTTTATCATATCACTACTAGTAAGTGCAACAAATATTAAATGATTTTTCTAAATTCTTAGCCTTGCTAAGCAGACTCTGCACTTAGCATGAAACCAAGGCAACACTCAATCTAAGAACTCTGAGATGAAAATATGAACAGAAACTAAGACTCAGTTGCTTAACAAACTGCCACCCAACCACCCCTTCTACACTTCTTGAAGTCATTCATGGACTGAGGTTAATAATCCGTTTCTTTTTTTTTTTTTTTTAAAGATTTTATTTATTTATTTGACAGAGAGAGATCACAAGTAGACAGAGAGGCAGGCAGAGAGAGAGAGAGAGAGAGGGAAGCAGGCTCCCTGCCGAGCAGAGAGCCCGACGCGGGACTCGATCCCAGGACCCTGAGATCACGACCTGAGCCGAAGGCAGCGGCTTAACCCACTGAGCCACCCAGGCGCCCCTAATAATCCGTTTCTTAGAGTTGCTGTGAGATTAAAAAAAAAAAACTATTACTAATATATTATATAATAATAATATATATCTGATATATATTATAAAATATTGCATGGAAAAGCTCTACATAAACTTATAAAATGGCATATGAAGCAAGATGGCTTTCAACAAAGAATTAAATAAGTAAATGAATGAATGAAACTTAGGAGTAGTAGGTATCTTAAGACTTCATCTAGTTCATTCCTACTGTTTTTTTTTTTTTAAGATTTATTTATTTATTTATTTATTTGACAGACAGAGATCACAAGTAGGCAGAGGCAGGCAGAGAGAGAGGAGGAAGCAGGCTCCCCACTGAGCAGAGAGCCCAATGCCAGGCTCGATCCCAGGACCCTGGGATCAAGACCTGAGACCCTAACCCACTGAGCCACCCAGGTGCCCCCATTCCTCCTATTTTAAAGAAGTTTTTCCTAGAACTAGTTTGGATGATTATAACAAAGAACTCCAGAGAAAATAATTCCTACAATTCAGATTTACTGCAATAAGTTGTTGTCAAAAATCGCCTTCTTGGGAAAAGATGAATAATTAATTCATAAAAGAAGACATACAAATAACCAATGAACATGTAGGAAAAAATTTCATGTTGATAGTTAAATGCAAATTAAAACCACAGTGAAATATTCTTCATGCATTACATTATGATTATTAAATCGAATAATAGCTAGTGCTGGTAAGTGAGTAGTGTGCTCATGTGTTGCTAGTGGGAGTAACTTTAAGCTTTTTGGGAGGCAATGGGTAATAGGTAAAAAAAAAAATCTTATAAATGCATATATACACTAATCAGTTCTGTTTTTAAAAATTCCCTCCATGGTTCATTCCCATCCCTAGTTATCAAAAATGTAAAAATATATTTGCAAGGGTGTTATTCAAGCATTACTTATAAACACCCAAAATTGGAGACAATGTAATCATGGAATTGACTAACTAAATTTTAGCATATTCATGTACAGGATACTATGAGCCTTTTACATATTGTTGTAGAATATTCAAAGTATAATTTTAAAATGTTCATATTAAATTGCTATGAGAAAAGAAAAATTGTAAAATTATATGTAGAGGACAGAAAAAAAAATTATGCATAGTAAACAAAGCCAGAAAGGCCATATACCAACATGATAATAGGGTTATCTTTGGGTAAAGAGATAATAAAGCTTGTAATTTTGTTTTTTGTTTGTGGTTTTTTAACTTTTAAAGAGCAAACACACATTAATTTTATAATAAGAAACTTAATGTAATGAGCACTGCATGTTTTATGCAACTGATGAGTCGCTAAACTCTATCTCTGCAACTAATAATATACTATATGCTAATTAGATTGAATTTTAAACAAAAAATTAAAAAGCAAGTTGTTATAATTATGTTTATATCTGATGTTAGTTCCTCTTGCTTTTCTAAGTTTTTTAAAAATCATGTCATAAGTTTTTTTTTTAAGATTTTTATTTATTTATTTGACACAGAGAGAGAGATCACAAGTAGGCAGAGAGGCAGGCAGAGAGAGAGAGGGAAGCGGGCTTCCTGCCAAGCAGAGAGTCTGATGCAGGGCTCGATCCCAGGACCCTGAGATCATGACCTGAGCTGAAGGCAGAGGCTTAACCCTCTGAGCCACCCACTTTTCTAAGTTTTAATGAAATGGAATATAGTTGATGGCCATCTTTCCTATAGAACATTGACAAAATTTATGATCTTTTTAAAGTTCCCTCTTGCATGTAGCAAATGCAAATTTCTTATTTTTTCTCCTAATTTGCATCTTACTTGGCTTCATTGATTCTGTTTGGTATTTATTGTATTATATATCAAAAACTTACTTCTGAAGTCATTAACCTCTCTCACCTTTTGGTTTTCTTTGACACGAATTTAGGAAGGAGATGATTCTTTTCCGAAACTGCAATTCTATCACGAGGTTGGGGTAATCAGTGGCATAAAAAGACATTAGGAACTTAGATTCTGAATACCTGGTTTGAGATCCAGTTCAGTCTTTTCTTAGTTATATAAGTTTTTTAGGAATCTTTAACCTTTCACAAATTTATATTTCTTGTCTTTAAGTGGTAATAATAACAATCCATCTATCTACCCATCCATGGCTAAATGAAGTCAAAGGGCTGTGTTAATGGCTAAAAGAGATGATATATTGAGGAAACCTTGAAAACCCCAAAGTACCTCTAATATAACACATCTGAATTGTTTATTCTTTTGTCAAGCAGATTGGCAAAGAAACCAAGAAACCTTAGTTTTCCTGAAGACTCAGAATTATGGATGCACAATGTTGGTAATCAGTCATCCCCAGCTTGTCTGCAGTTTCACTTTCTGCAGTTTGTTACCCATGGTCAGTCAAGGTCTGGAAGCAGAGGATCCCTCTTCAGGAATTGTCAGAAGGCCAAAGTAGCCTAGTGCTATGTCAATATGCCTACGTCATTTACCTCATTTCATCTCAACACATAAGCATTTTATCATCCATATTATCACAAGAAGAAGGGAGAGTATAGCAAGGTGTTTTGAGAAAGAGAGACCACATTCACATAACTTTTGTTATAGTCTATTGTTATAATTGTTTATTTCATTATTATTTATTGTTATTAATCTCTTACTATGCCTAATTTATCAATTAAACATTATCATAGGCGTATATAGGAAAAAACCGTATATATTGGGTTTGGTACTATCCGTGGTTTCAGGTATCCACTGGGAGTCCTAGAACATATCCCCTGCAGGTAAGGGGGACTACCAATTGCTCACATCCTAGCTTCCTATTCACTTCTTCTGCCTTTGTCCTTCCTTCTGTCTTCCTTCCCATTAAAAACTCAAATATACTAAGAGGAAGCTTTCACTTTTTAAATAGACTATATTGGCACAGTTTTCTTTTTCACCATCTCTGAAAATTAACATGTGACCAAACATTTCACCTCTGGTAGCAGAGATATGTGGACTATACTCTTCTGTAATGCCAGAAAGGCATAATCCAATTTAGTAGAGGCAAGTAAAGAAAGGAATGGAGATAAATTTCTATGTAAATGTCTCATGTTAGCGTGAGATCATCTATAACCCTCTTATTTGTCAAATAAAGAAATGGAGATTCAGGGAGTTAGAGTCATTTTCTATCACAAAGTTTGTAGCAGAATCAAGACTCAAACCCAGTTCTTCAGAACAAAGCTCAGTATGTTATATCACAGTTTTCCCCAAGCTCAAAAGCTTCAAGATCAGGGAACAAAATTTGCCATCTTCTACTTAGAATATGTCGTCAGGCTTTCTGTAAGTATGATTGTATGTGGGAATAAATTAGAATGTGAAACAATTGGGAGATTTTCCAATATTCTCACAGGAAAAATTCATTATTATCCAATCAAAGTATCCCTATCAGTCAATGTTAAGACTCAGTAATAAATTATATAAGCCAGTCATTTTGGTTTATAGTGGGTGGATATATCTGATTGCATTTATCCAGTGGTCTTGCCTTATTTGTAAAAGATAAGTCGGGGATTGCCATCTTGAATTTTTCTTCTTGGTTATGCTCCAACCCTCACTCCAGATTTTACAGTAATTAATGCAAAGGGGGCTTTCTTTTCTTTTTTGGATTGCAGATGTGAGTGTGTTAAAGTTTCTAGGGACAGAAAAGATAAGTGGCTGCTGCTTTGTTTTCTCTTGCTTCCTCCATATATGAAACCATTCTGATAGATCTGCAGGAAGAGATTTAGTCACAGATGGCAGAGGTCAGTGTCTTGTGTATTCAATGTAGTCAATAATAAAGTCAGGACTTATGCTAACTGAATGTTAATAAGGAAGCACAAGGACCTTGGAAAGTCATTATGTCTGGTCATTTGCTTCATAATATTACTCTAACAGGCTCAGGAGGCCAATGCAAAGAGATTTTTAAACGCGTATCAAGAAAAGGCCAGAAAAATAAGGAAACAATTGAAATGCTATATAAATTATAAGGTTCATGTGATATACTATACCACAGCAGCAGCAGAATTTTAAAATGTAGTTTCTATGTAGCAGAGGGACTAGTATTATTTCTTACTGAAGGAAATCTGGTCTTTATCCAAATCAAAATGTTATATTTTTCTTGTCTAAATAGTATGATTCTTTCTAAATATAGTGGGCTCTGACAGGTACTAATTAAAGGTCCTTTGAATGAAGCTAGTTATGTAAAACTGGCAGTATTTTTCATGGAAGAATATTTATGCATCACTGCATTTGGATAAGTAGGTGGGGAGAAGCTAAGACCCAGTGACTGGTACAGGCAATGCTTGTAAATGTAAAGGAGCTTCAGTCTCCCATTCTGTACTTTTTCGTCCTAAACTTCATTTCTTCACAGTATGAAGATTAACACTGTACCTATGAGTTCAGTCTGAGCTTGGGCTTCATCCTTTCCTTTCTGAACTTTCATTCTCTATCTTCAGTGGGTCATGATGCCCATACAGCAGAGAAGGAAGCCACAGTGACACAAGTTAGACACATTCACAGAAAAAGAATAAAGTTGTCACTGTGCAATAATTAGGCCCAAAAGGGGAAGCACTATCAGTTGCACTGTCCCTAAGGAGGAAGCATCCCAGTTCCTCAGGGGAGGGAGGAGTGCTGAGATCTTTTCTCCATACTAATTTATAAGTACTGGGAGAGACGCACTTCACCAAAGATCCTGCTAATTAACTAATGTTAAAAGAGAATCACACAAGGGTGCCTGGGTGACTCAGTGGGTTAAGCTTCCGCCTTCGGCTCAGGTCATGATCTCAGGATCTTGGGATCGAGCCCCACATCAAGACTCTCTGCTCAGCAGGAAGCCTGCTTCTTCTTCTCACACTCTCACACTCCTCCCAGGCTTCTGTTGCCTCTCTTGCTGTGTCTCTCTCCATCAAATAAAATCTTTTAAAAAAAGAAAAAAAGAGAGAGAGAGAATCGCACAATTTTAAAACTTGGAGTCCTTTAGACTTTAAGAGTTCCTTAATTTTAGAATCTCTATGATGTGGTCTTGTTGGTTTATATATCCATCCATTGATTCCACATTTATAGAACATAGGTTCCATTCTTTTGGCATTGTGTTATTGACCAGGAGATAGAACAAATCTAGTTCTTGTTCCTTTGTGATGTCAGCAGCTACTGATGCTCTAAACTTAGATCTACTTATTCACTGGGGGTTATAAAATGGTGTTATTCTGATTCCTTCATTTTATCTAATCCTATGATTTGGTTTTTATATATTAGCTGGAGAAGTTTATTAAAAGTTTATAAAGGAAAGAAGTCCCCTTATATATCATTTGGTTACCTGGTGATAATGCTGTGTTTTTACTTACCCAATATTTAAAAAAAAGGGGGGGGTCTTTTGAACTCATGGGTTTCAAAGGTAATTTCAGTATATTTGATGGTTTTTAGTACCAATGCTTATCCTTATTGGAGTTTAAATAAGTTTCATCTTTGGCCAATGGGGGCCTCATAAATTAGTTTTTGAGACCTTTTTTTTTCCCTAAAGATTTTCTTTATGTATTTGACAGAGAGAGAGAGAGAGTGTGTACAAGCAGGCAGAACAGCAGAGGGACAGGGAGAAGCAGGCTCCCCACTGAGGAGGGAGCCCTGATGCGGGGCTCTATCCCAGTACCCTGGGATCATGACCTGAGCTGAAAACAGTCGCTTAACCAGCTGAGCCACCGATGTGACCAGTTTTTTAGTCTTTTTGACATGATTCTGATAGCCTTGGATTCCTTGCTATCCATTTGATATGTCAAGATGTTGCAAGGTCATCTCATACATTTCCTAATCCTGACCTGAATCAGCCATGTCTTTAAAAGCTCTGGTTTCTTTTGATGGAGATGATTTTTCAAGAACATAGTCTATCTTGCTAGAGTTTCTTATTTCTACTTGAGTGCTTACTTTTGCAGGTCTTTTATTGGAAATATCTAGGGTATATACAACATGTATATGTGATATATGCTAATATGCATATGTGTATGTAATATATTATATATGTAAATATTTATAGTATGAATAATATATAATATGCATTATATGTTTTATTATACAAATATAAAGATATAAAACTGAAATAATTTTTTCATATGTAACCACAAAATGCTTATAAATTTATACCAATATTTCCAATTTATATTTAGGATTAAAGTGGTTTTACTTATCTGCAGTGCAATCTATATTATATCTTTAGCCTCTTAACCAATCAAGAATCTTAGCTCTCAAGGACACTGGGGTTAATAGAACTAGAAAATTCCCATCATTATTTGTTATTGCTCTTTATATATACACGAGTGACAGAACAATACTAAACTACTACTGCCAATTCTAAAAAAACTAAAAATAATTAATTATTTTTATTAGTTAATAATTAAATATAGTAATTATTATTTGCATGTGTTTGTTTCATACTCCCTACATTTTAATGGTATACTGAATCTACCACATAGCCATTACATACTACAATCTTCCCCTCTTAATCTTCACTAAATCTTAATTTTGTAAGTAGATGCATATCTAATACTTGCCACCAATCTTTAGTCATGTGTCTTGTTTGAAACTTGTTCCCTGGTAGATTGTTCGAGAAGCACTGTTAAGGACAACAGGACTTGAATTATTGCTTGCTCTCTCTTTTTCACTTGAAACTCAGTCTGAAGATAGAATCTATGCTTGTAAGGGCCTACTTAGCCAGAGCAACTCCATCTCAGTAAAACAGCCATTTTGTTGTTTGTGTAGTAAACTTAAATTGACCCTGTCCCCCCAGAGGAACTTACTTAGAAACAAGTCTGGGAAACCAGTAAAATATGGTTGACCAGTCCCTCATAAAAGAACCCAAATACAAGGACAGGTCAGGTCAGATGGAGACATACAGTCAGTAAAGCACACATACTATCTCCCTAACCACCAAAGAATGTAAACCCTGCCTTTTGGGCGCCAAACTTGGGCGCCAATTCTGACCAAAGTGATAGGCTAGTCAAACAGCTACTATAGGGTAAATTGTAATTCAATTGGCCACCCATGTGTGACCTAACATGACTATGCAACTTTCTCTGTGTGTTACAATCTCATTGGCCAGGGTCAACCGCATGGCCTTTGCCCTATAAAAGCTAGTCTGTGAGGCTGGGGTGGGGGGGGTCGCTCTCTCTGTAAGAGACGGTCCCGGCCAGTCGGTTTGATTCTCGGTGCTGGTGCAAAATAAAGCTTTGCTTAACCTTCGCTTTGTATCAGTCTCGCTCCTTTGATCACAGACCCCATCATGCTTCCTATTTTTTTTTTCCTTAAGTATTTTAAATTAGTAACTCAGTTGACTTTTGGCATACAGTGTTGTTGAAAAACTTGGTGACAATCTAATAGTCCAATCTATTACATAAGTTATGCGCTCTTTTATTCTATATTCCAAAAGAATTTTTTTCTTTTTCTTTAAATTCATGTTTTTCTTTTTAAAGATTTTATTTATTTATTTGACAGACAGAGATCACAAGTAGGGAGAGAGGCAGACAAAGAGATAGGGAAGCAGGCTCCCCACAGAGCAGAGAACCTGAGGATCTTGGGACCCTGAGATCATGACCTGAGCTAAAGGCAGAGGCTTAACCCACTGAGCCACCCAGGCACCCCTCCTGCTTAATTTTTATGAGAATATGCGGGGGTTTGTTTTTTCTTTTGGGGTCATTCTCGGTTTATATTTTCAGGTATATGGTGTGCATTTTCAACATGTGGGCTCAATTCTCTTTTACTTCAGTAATTTGTTCTTGATTTACACTCTCTAGTATTTGTTTTAATACTTATTAACATCAGCTTTTATAAGATATTCCTATTACCCATATATTGGGTCCTCTTAGTCAGTCTCCAATACCTGTTTTCTTTCCCAAATCACTTTCATCTATTTTTCATTTATTTTTGTTTTTTAATATTTTTCTTTTTTATCTTCTATTTCTATTAATGTATAATTTGTGGTGCTTATTTATTCTTGTTTTCTTTTCATTTAGTCTTAATTTCTAAAATAATTTTTCTTCATTTTTAATTACTTCCTGAATGTTAGTATGTCAATTCTGAGTGATTCTCAATAGGATTTATGTTTCATATTGCATGGTGTTCTTACAGCCTTTAGCACATTTTGAAATATTTTATTTCAGTTTTGGTCTGTTTTTGAGTGAGCCTTTTTGCAGAATTTTATTTTCTAAAGCTGTGCTGTCCAATACAGTACCTATTAGCCTCATGTAGCTATTTAGAGTTAAGTTAATCAAAATGTAATAAAATTAAACATTTGTTTCCTCGAGCTCACTAGTCAATAGCCACATGTGTTTAATAGTTACTATACTGGACTGCACAGATACAGAACAATTCTGTCATTGAAGAAAATTTTATTGGACAGCCCTGGACTGTAGAGATGTTACTCTGCTCCTCATTTTTTTTTTCCTTTATAGTAACTATCTAAGACGTAGACCTCAAAACTTTACTGCTAGTCACCTTGACTTGAATTTAATGTTTCAAATTGTTAGGAGATTTGGTTCAGACAGCTTTCCTAAACTCACAGAACTCCCTCTTCTCTTTTTTTATTGTTTGCTTATTTTCATGTAGTGCTAAAAAGCGTGGTTTTAAAAGTATTCCTGGCTTGATTGCTAAGATTTCTTGACAGTTTTCCCTGGATCCACTTTTATCTGGACCATTTCCTTTCTTTGTCTCTACTGTCCTTATCCTTCTTTATTTTGATTCTACTCTCAGCAGTTTCTCCTCATTATGAGACCCTGTCCTGGATGGGATCCCTGGCTGGCTGGTTTCATGTGTGCACAGTGGCTGAACTGCTCCAGACCTTTGGGGTTGTTCCTTAAGCTGCTTGTACTTATACACTATTAGATTGAGCAGAACTACCTCGGTATCAGTCACAACTCTTGAGCTGGCCTTCCATGATTTCTGGTAATACTGGCTGGCTATTTTGAAGTTCTCCTTTCTCAGTCCACAGACCTCTGTTGTTATCTTCTGCTTCTTGCAGTAATGGTAGCAGGCAGGTTTTGTGGCTGGTGGTGGTTTGTCCTCACTTGCTTGTATTTTGGATTCATATAACCTCATTTTGTTGTAAGCCTTGTCCCTGAGTTTTTAATTTGGCTCTCTAGTTGTTCTGTGGTAATGAGAGAATTGAGCATATTCTAAGCCTCTGCTACTACTGCCATTGCCACCTCTGCCAATCCACTCCTCATCAATTCCTTTGAAGAATAAATTATTTGAAAATCATTGTAAACTTCTCTGCTTCAAGGGAGAGAACTGTCTCTTCATGATGGTCTTCACAACTGTCTTGCTGTAGTTTGAGCCAAGTATCTGGGCTTCAATCAGGATCTAGCTTGAAGTAAAAAGTTGTTAATAAACCATGCAGGTCATACAGCAGTACTCCAGCCAGTTTACTCTGGGTGCAACACACAATGGTTGACTTTTCATTTCATTTGGAAATACATCTTAAAATCTTTTCCAGCCCAGGGGCTATATGTCTACTGTGGACATGTAATACATGTTGCTTATTTAGCTAGCTACTGATAATCCCATCTCATATAATAAACCTACTAATGGTGTAAAATTCAAAGTTGAAAGCATCTTCACAGATCTTCTAACATAGAGTTTCTCATTAGGCACTGTGGACATTTTGTGCTAGATAATTCATTGTTGTAGGGATTGTCCCATGCACTGGAGGATGTTTAGTAGCACCCCTGGCCTCTACCCACTAGATGTCAGTAGCACCTCCCAGTTGTTAAACCAAAAATATCTCCAGAGATAGGGAGAATGGGACTGGGGGTAGGGGTGAGGATTGCCTCCTGTTGAGAACCACTGTAATAGTCTCTTACTGAAGCTGAAGAACAGGCAGAGAGGAACAGTCATCTATATAAAGTCACGTGACTATGTCTAACTGTTTACTAACTCTTCTGGAGGACATCATCATAAAACATAATTATGCCTAATTATGGTTCATCTTTGAAACTGAGTACTTAGAAGATTTTGAAAAAAATTAAATAAATATAAGATTTTGGTAATTGGGATAAAAACTTTTTTTGAAACAAAATATTTTTTAGGCCAACTTTATTATGGATATTTATCATAAAAAGAAACAGTGTTCAGTGTTGGCTCTTGAAATGAAGACTAAAACACTCCAGGAATGTCTTTGGACTTTGAGAGAAATGTGGAAAATAGTTGTTTGGATAATAAGATCCTTTGGGTTTGTTGATTTCTAGGATTATTTTGAGACTGCCCCCCCATTTTTTGAATTTTCTTTGAGAGTTTCAGGAAGAAGAAAAAAGTGTGCTAACATATCTTTTTAACTGGTGGGAATAATCCTAAATCCAATCTGGTAATGCTTTTATCACCATCTGCTGGAGACTTTTGACAATATACTGTTCCAAATTTTGTATTTGGGAAATTTGACAGAAATGAGAAATGAGAAAGAGAAGGAGGGAGGGAAATGAATACACAATGTACCTTAGCAAGTTCAGCATAGGTTTATTACTAAATATTTCTTCATGGTGGCATCAATGACTTTTTGATGTTTTATCATGTATTGCTGTTTTCCTTCTCATATCTTTCTCAAAACTCTAAGTTTTAGATATACTAGAAGAAGACTGTGGAGAAGACTTTCATAAAACTTTGCTGCAATTAAGCTGGACTGTAATTTTATATATATATATAATTATATATATATATATTACAGGTTATAGAATGGTATAGATGTACAAAACCTCTGGGGTTTTGTGTGTTTTTTTTTTCCTTTTTTCCTTTCCTTTCCATAGATGTCAGGCAATGGGATTTGTCTCATAGGTAAGTTCCTTTTAAAAGATACCTTTTCACACTTATCATATGATCTCACTGATATGAAGAATTTAAGAAACAAAAAAGAGGATCATAGGGGAAGAGAGGGAAAAAAGAAAGCAAAATGAAATAAGAGACTCTTAATCATAGGAAACAGACTGAAGGTTCCTGGAAGGGCGAGGGGTGGAGAGATGGGGTAACTGGGTGATGGACATTAAGGAGGGCATGTGATATAATGAGCACTGGCTATTATCTAAAAGTGAAGAATTACTGATCTCTACCTCTGAAACCAAAAATACATTATATGCTAATTAATTGAATTTAAATAAAAATTAAAAAAATAAAACACACTTTTTCATTACTTTAGAAATTAATCACTCTCCCCTCATGGAAATCCAATATAAGTGTTTCTTAAATTGCATTTCAGTTAGTGGTAAATTATGTTTGAATAAGTTGGAGGGAAAGGAAGTGAAATAGAGGGGCAAATAACATTTGTTGAGCCCAAAATGTATATACGCTATCTCCTATAGCCCTTAAAGCAACTCTAGGTGTAGGTATTCTCATCCCCATTTTTCAGATCAGGAATATTCTAATACACATATATATACATACATATATAATATCATATATGTGAAGCTCTTTTATATGCTTTACAGTAACAAATCACTTCAAAGATATTGAACATGTATCAGGGATGTCTAACAACTGATTTGGTAGCCTTTTATTAATATTTATGCATGAATGTTCTATAGACTTAAAGCTCTTCATATGTGTGTCATCCAATGAAGCTCCATAAAAGAAGGGACTTTATAGTCTAATTTACTTGTGAACAATGCATGGTAGGTAATAAATGCTTGAAAAATATTTCTTGAATGAATTAATATATCAAGAGAGTATAATAATGTTCATCTCAAAGAATTGTAAAAACTGAATGAGATAATGCAGCAAAGCACAAGACCCTGTGTGGACATCCCATGAGGGCTCATTCCTTCTCCTTCCTGAACAAACTCCTATGTACCCATCCATGACACACACTTGTGACTGACATTACTTTGAGATGAAATCTTCACCAGCTAGGTGAGGCCTTCACTTGCTAGGCCTGGATTAAGTCACTCCAGCCCATGGAATGGAAGTGTCCATTGTTTTTCAGAGTCCATAGTCTCTCATGTTTCAATCCATTGAAAAATCAGTGGCTTCTGAGACAACTCAAATTCTAAAGGCCTGCATATGAAATTAGGCTAGCAAGTATGATTCCAACTGTAGGGCACAGAGCATGAGACATGTGCTTGAATTGTTCAAGAGGCATTGAAAGGAAGATTTGGGGGGAAAAGGAGTATGGGAGGAAATGAACATTAGAGAACCATTTACCTGTCGGTGTGGTTACTCTTCATTAAAATTCATAGAGCCTGCATCAGTGCTTTGGGGCTGAGAGACTAAGTCTTTCCAAATGTTCATTGCAAATATGGTGTTCAGGTGCTCCTCTTGAACTCCCATTGAGTTATAAAACTAATTTTATTTCATTGAATTTGTCATGCAGCTCCGTCCTGATGAACATATGACAGAGAGAGAAACAAAACAATTTTCTGCACTTTCCTTTTTTATCTTTAATTTCAAACCTAGCTCCCCTCTGCATTTGGAAGACAGAAGAAGCTTAGATTTTTAATATGTACAGTTATGTGCATTTTAACAAACTTTAAACTTCAGAGATTAACTATACTTTCCTGTTCTGCAGTGTGCTCACTGTTGCATGCATAATGATGAAGATTGAGAACAGGGGAGAGAGAAATGCTCCTGTATGGCAATTATGTCTGGGAAAGAGAATTTAGCTTCATCAATTTTACTGATAATCCTGAATCTTCATATGGAAATGTGACTCATTTTTCTGAGATGCCTACCATATACGTTTCAGAATATTAAAAAAAAAAAAAGAAGGCATATATTTTTCCCTGGCACCCCCCACTTGTAATGAAAACTATTTTAACATAAAACTCCTAATACTGATGAACTGGAGGGGATGGATTAATGACGGTTAATTTTGTATAGAGGAGTGAAGATCTGCATCTTCACTTCATGAAAGGAAAGTTATCGAGGCTTTTTGGTAAATCATAATGTTTTCACTTGGGAGGGATATTCTTTTTGAGAAAGTGTTTTGGGAATCATGAAGTGCCAATCAAACATTAGTACCTATAGCCAAAGATTGATTTTTTTAAAAATTTTATTTATTTATTTGACAGACAGAGATCACAAGTAGATGGAGAGGCAGGCAGAGAGAGAGAGGAAGAAGCAGGCTCGCCTCTAAGCAGAGAGCCCGATGTGGGGCTCAATCCCAGGACCCTGGGATCATGACCTGAGCCGAAGGCAGAGGCTTTAACCCACTGAGCCACCCAGTTGCCCCAGATTGATTATTTTTAATAAAACTTGAGTTTTGCCCAGATCTCACATAACATACCTATGACGTATACAACATTTACCTGCTTCTTACCTACCTGAAACTTTAGGGTCCTCCCATCCTCCACACCCACATGAAAAAGGATGATGTTAAACTGGGGGGCTGTCTGTTGTGCTCAGAAACAAGTTCGTCAACCACGATCTCCAGCTGTCCTTCAATGCCCTTGTCCTTTCCCATGTCCATTTCCCCAACTCTTCCCCTACTATCTTTTGAGTTTCTCTAGGAAAGAGACATTCTTATTCATGTTTGTGTCTCTACAATCACCTGACACATTACCTGGCTCATCCTTGATGATAAGTAGATAGTTGTTAAACTGAATTCCTGGATTCTGCTTCGTCATCCAGTGTGCTGGCGAAGTCATCTGGGAATTCCAGCAACAGCCTGTGAGGGGTCTCATCTTAGTTATTAATGCCACAGAGATTCTTTCATGGAATTTAATCCTTCATGGAGTAGAGGGCTGAGAATGAATGAGCTCTAGTATTTCTTAAGCTTCTAGAGACTTTGTATCATTTTTGTTAAAGTGGGTTTTAGACTCAAGACAGACTTGGGTGTGAATCTTGATTTTGTTGCCTGGTGGTAGTGTTGCCTTGGGAAAGTAAGTTTCAGGGCCTAAACTGGAGGTGCTCAGTAAGTGTATGTTGAAAGAGTTAATGATCTCTAAACCTCATTTTTCTTATCCCTAAAATGGGAAAATAATATGTATCTAGCAGTGTTGTTAAATACCCTACTTGGCAAACTCAGAATGTAGGAAATTATTTTGATATAAACATACTTTTGGATATTCACCTGTCATTTTTTTAGTGTCCTTTCTACATACTTGTAATCTTCTAAGTTATCTTTCTCTCTCTCTCTCTCTCTATATATATATATGTATTACATTATATATTGTATTACAATTACATTGTATATATATCATTATATAGAGAGAGATACATTATCACATATATTATTTATTATATAGAGATATATTATATTAATATATATTAATTTCAGAGGAGAGTAACACCTGATATTATTTTTTATATTAATATGATCCCTGTTTCTACAACATGCTGTTTAATTTTGCCTCATAACAACCACCTGAGGTTATTAATACTATTATCCACATTTTGCAGACCAGAAGCCTGAGTCCTAGATAGAAATTTGATTTCCCCAGAGTTATAGCAGTAACCGAAGTTTGACTAGAACCAAGATCTCCTGACTTAAAATCTGACAGGCTTTGACTTTTGTCCTATTGCCTTCTCAGTGATCAGGATTTCTAAAATGAAGCAAAACATTTATTTATCTCTGCACCCCAGTTCTTTTGATGAAACAGAAAGGAGAGAAGACCGGAATCCTAGTTTATTGAGTGGCTTTTATGCTGATACACTTAAGTTATTTTTTTGATCATCGCAATTTGTTTGTGGGTGGGATGAAGAAGAGGAGTAGGGAAAGAGCCCATTAAGCCTGACAGCTGTGTTTGTGTTTGTAGCTGTTGATATGCAGGGAGACCCAATTTGCTGGCTAGGAGTTGGTCTCATGGTCACTGAGTACATTAGGTCCTAAGAACACAACAGCTTCCCTTGCGAGCATTTAAGGATTTGTTGGAGTTTAGAAGGTACATGGAAGTCCTACTCAATTTGGGATTCTTAAATCTCTCTCACTCTTTTCCTGTATTAGACAGAAATTCATGCCCGACAGACTCCAGCAAGCAGGTTTGCTATGATGGGGCTGGGCAAGATGAGGTGAAACTATTGATTGTTTCAAGAAGTAGAGGGCACCTGGGTAACTCAGTCCATTACATGGCTGCTTTTGGCTCCAGTCATGGTCACAGGGTCCAGGGATGGAGTCCTGCATCAGGCTCCTTGCTGAGTGGAGAGCCTGCTTCTCCCCCTGCCCCTCCTCCCATTTGCTTTCTCATTTTCTCCCCCTCTTTGTCTCACCCTCAAATAAGTAAGTAAAATCTTAAAAAAAGTAGTAGTAGAATAGAATATTGGTTAAGTGTGGTTTCTGGAGCCAATGAGTACCCACTATGTGCAGGGTACAGGGGACAAAGCAGTGGGAAAATAAAATCCCTCCTTTCATGGAACTTACATTTTAGGGGGAAGAGGCAAATAAAAGAGTAATTAAATAGTAAATGATATAGTATATTAGACACTTACCTGTGCTGTGGTCAGTTTTCATGACTCATCTTTTCAATGTGTCAACTTCTAATTCTTTTACTGTCTTGATTCTCCTTTTCTAATGCTTTCCTTCTTTTTTCCAGGCAAGAAAAGGATTTATAGGTTGCATCTGGTATGGACAGAGTAAGTAGTCATCAATATGGTATGGATTTGAGTGTGAATACAGAAAAGAGGAGATATAAGGTTTCCTTTGTGAAGGCAGGTAAAAGCTTGGGGCCTTCAAAGAGCAGGAGAGAGATTTTCTCATTCCCTGAGCCTACCCTCTAGTGTTGACCCTCCACATCAATGACTTCCAAACATTTTTGACCATGTTCCCAAGTTAGAAATATATTTTATACTGCCATCCAACACACACACACACACACACACATACACACACACATTCTTTATTCCTACATTTAGAGTTTAGATAGGTGAGATAGTACCTATCATATCTGATATCAAGAGAGGGTCATTTTTTAATAATCTTCCTCTACTTCCTCTATAGAAGTATTTTTAAGAATTGTGAAATGAAACAAAAAATAACAAGAGCCAAAAAAGAAATGTGGATGTTGACCTTTTAAAAACTGAAGTTGAGGGGTGCCTGGGTGGCTCAGCCATGAAGCATCTGCCTTCTGCTCAGGTCATGATCTCAGGGTCCTGGGATCGAGTCACACATCCGTCTCTCTGCTCAGCGGGGAGCCTGCTTCCCTTCCTCTCTCTCTGCCTGTCTGTCTGCCTACTTGTGATCTCTCTCTGTCAAATAAATAAATAAATAAAAAATCTTTAAAAAAAATTTAAGGAATTTTATATTATATATATTCTATACTAAATATATTACAAACATAGTACAAAAGCAGAAAAAACTGTAGATTGTTAACATGTTTATTTGAAAAGAAAAACTATTTGTTATAGTAATAAATAATAGTATTACAGTTTTTTGTGTTTGGAAGCCTGCAAATTTGTCAATGACATTGTTAAATAGGTCTTTGCATATTTTGTTCAGTATAGTCATATATGTTAAACCATTTTTGATCATAATTTAATGAAGAACACTTTTGTTCCTTTGAAATTTGAAACATTTTTTCCCATGAAGCAATGAATATTTAAAATTTAAAAAAGGGTAACAAGAAGAATACATTGATCAGAAATTCCTAAATAATCCCATTTTACAAAAAAGTTTCAGGAATTTCAATACTGTCCAATTTGTTGTTCCTTTAGAAGCTTGCAAATATCTCTGCAGTCAAAAAATTTCCACTAAAATGTCTTCAGCAAAAAGTTTATCATACATTTGTTATATATACTGTAAAAACTTTTGAGATTTTTCATCTTCTACAAAAATCAGAAATTGGCTGAGTGATGGAGAACATTGGCATGATTTAATCCACTGCTTTAGAAAGAACTACATAATTGAACTAACTCCAGTTCTATTCATTTCACAACCACAGTGCTGCTATTGTTTATTTAGAATCTGCTGCTTAAAAACAGCCATATGTAATACCCCTGGAGTAGAGACACAAATAATAGCCAAAGCAAGCCTGAATGGACTGTATCATTGGAGTTCTCCGAATTAACTTCCATGTAGAATCTAAAATATCTTGTCAAAAAATAAGAAATACACATGTACTGGGGCACCTGGGTGGCTCAGTGGGTTAAGCCTCTGCCTTTGGCTCAGGTCATGATCCTGGGGTCCTAGGATCAAGCCCCACATTGGGCTGTCTGCTCAGCGGGGAGCCTGCTTCCCCCCTCTCTCTCGCTGCCTGCCTCTCTGCCTACTTGTGATCTCTGTTTGTCAAATTAATAAATTTTAAAAAATCTTAAAAAAAAAAGAAATACACATGTACCTATTTGAAGGTAAAATGTAGTATTAAAAGTCAACCCTATGATAATTGACTCTCTCTGCTTTACTTATTTCACTCAGCATAATCTCTTCCAATTCCATCCATGTTGATGCAAAGTTTGGGTATTCATCCTTTCTGATGGATGCATAATACTCCATAGTGGATATGGACCACATCTTCTTTATCCATTCATCCATTGAAGGGCATCTTGGTTCTTTCCACAGTTTGGCGACCATGGCCATTGCTGCTATGAACATTGGGGTACAGATGGCTTTTCTTTTCACTACATCTGTATCTTTGGGGTAAATACCCAGTAGTGCAATTGCAGGGTCATAGGGAAGCCCTATTTTTAATTTCTTGAGGAATCTCCACACTGTTTTCCAAAGTGGCTGCACCGACTTGCATTCCCACCGACAGTATAAGAGTGTTCCCCTTTCTCCACATTCTCTCCAATACTTGTTGTTTACTGTCTAGTTAATTTTGGCCATTCTAACTGGTATAAGGTGGTACATGGGGAGATGGAGAGGAGAAGGAAGCTGAGGGAAATTGGAAGGGGAGATGAACCATGAGAGACTATGGACTCTGAAAAACAATCTGAGGGTTTTGAAGGGGCAGGGGGTGGGAAGTTGGGCCAGCCTGGTGGTGGATATTTTGGAGGGCACATATTGCATGGAGCACTGGGTATGGTGCATAAACAATGAATTCTAGTACACTGAAAACTAATTTAAAAAAATAAAAAATTTTTTTAAAAATGATGGGGAAAAAACCCTTTCAATAAAATAATTTTAGCATAAAAAAAGTCAACCCTTTCTATAGCAATTGTTTTAAACTTAGAGCTACAGAACAATTGTCCAAGAGCAGTATTTGTTGTTGCCTGGGGTGAACAGCCGGCAACATCCCACCCCTGATACGCCACCAAGAACAGGTTTTTAGTTGAGGCAGACTGATCTGAGTTGTGGTATGGTTAAGTTTCATCTCCAAAGGGCATCCTACTACAAGGGTAAAAGAAATCTTCAGCCTCTGTGCTGGATAACATTCTTGGTCTGAAGCAAAGTGACCCATCATCAACACTTCTTTTCTTTGAGGTGGGATAGCTATGAAGGAAAACCTGTGTGGCCCCTACAGACCAATCCTTTCAGACCAGAGGCAGTGTGCTTACAAGTGAGAAGTACGGTGTCTATTCAACCCAACCATCAGGTTCCCAGGTCTGTCACCGATCTATGACACAAATGTGGGCAAGTTACGGAATCTCGCCATGCAACGTATTCTTGTCTGTAAAGTTGGAGTAATAATAGTACCTACCTCAGAGATTTTGCAATGATTAAAAGAGACAATGCATTTAAAGTGCCTAAAACCGTGCCTGGTACATGGAACACTCTCTTTTGTATAATGGTCATTAAGGACAGGATAGAAATGTGTAAATCAATAAAGGCAGTTCCTTTAGAGGTTTGAGCAAGTGTCATAAAAGATATTTCTTAGACTGATCTAATTCTAGTTTAAGTAAAAGCTGGATTTATCCCATTTGTGGTATTTTTAAAAAGTGCTACACCATCTGTACATCATTCTAAATGTTGACACTCAGTAGACTAGATTGAGTCTGAATTCACATGATAGGTACTTTTAATCATACAGGAAAATCTACAGAAGCAGCCCAATTTTAAGAGATGACTCAGGTCTGAGGGAAGCTGGTTTTCTTTAAGGGCTTGAATTGCCCTCTAAGGGTGAATTCCCACCTCCCAAGTGCAGGCCCTTAGAGGATTTGCATTATGGAAAATAGTTGATTTCCCTGACCTAGCAGTTCACCCCAACAACCAGTATTCCAATTATTTCCATCCTCTCCTTACTTCTGTTCAAGAACACATCACAATGAAGTTAACTAATACAGTTAAGAAATTGAAACTTTGTGTCAAAAGGGCTCTTTTGGCTTAGCTTCTTAATTCTAGCTCAGCTTTTTTTTTTTTTTTTAAGATTTTATTTATTTATTTGACAGGCAGAGATCACAAGTAGGCAGAGAGGCAGGCAGAGAGAGAGGAGGAAGCAGGCGCCCCGCCCAGCAGAGAGCCCGATGCGGGGCCCGATCCCAGAACCCCGGGATCATGACCCGAGCCGAAGGCAGAGGCTTTAACCCACTGAGTCACCCAGGCGCCCCTCTAGCTCAGCTTTTAACAGCTTCTAGAATCTAGCTTCACTACCACTTTACCGCATTCACTTTACTCATCCATTCAGGCAGTACCCATACTATAGCTGCTCATTCTTTCTACAGAGCTTGCCTTTCTTTTTACCTCTCAGACCTTTTTTCCTTAGTGCAGGGGAGAATTCTCTAACTGTGCCAGCATCAGATGAAGAAACTGAGGCTCGGAAGGTGGGATGACTTATCTGGGTCGACATGTTTAGCTTGCTTGCTGCATGGCAGAACTGATCCTGGAATTCTAATTCTAGTCTACGGATTTTATCCTGAAGAACCATTGCAATTAAGCTTCAGAATGCAGATTAGCTAATTTCCCTTCCTTCACATATTTTTCTATAACTGGGACCTGCTTTTTACTTACCTCCCAATAAGCAAGAGACCTTAAAACTCTTGGAAATGAGGCACGTGGGTGGCTCAGTCAGTTAAGCGCCCAACTCTCCGTTTTGGCTCAGGTATGATCTCACAGTGGTGAGATGGAGCCCTGCCTCAGGCTCCACGCTCCTTGCACACTCTGCTTGAGATTCTTTCTTTCTCTCCAACTCCTGCTCTCTCTCTCTCTCCCCCCATCTCTCTAATAAATAAATAAATTTTTAAACGAACAAAATCTCTTGGAAATAAGTTTCAGTGCAAGTCAAGTTGTGTGTTTGTGCACGCACACACACGTGCAGGTACTCACTAGGGGAGTCAGGGTGGAGAATAAAGCTAAGGGCAGTGTTTAATTGACAGAGGTAGTGTTGTTTAGAGTAGTTGAGGATATAGCATTTCAGTAAGTCTTTCCCTTCTGACCAGTTTCTTCAGTCCACACACTTGCATGCTGCATCGTTATCCTTTCGTCACTTTTGGCCAGTGGATTGGAACGGTGATTTTTATCGCTTCTGACTGGCATTTTGAAGAAAAGCACTTTGTCTTCTCTCTTACCTGTTTGCATTGAACAGAGACAAGGATTGGAAATAATGTGTTCTCACTTCCACTTTAACTTTAAAATTAAAGGTGTGCCTCCCAGATTTCACAGTACCAGGCGATAGGAATGTAAATAAACATACTTCAGTGGAATTCTTACAGGCAGAGCATTGAGGTATAGTTCATACAAGGACATGGTTGTTTTAAACTGACCTCTGTCAACTGACATAATTGAGTCTAACCAACTTATAATGTTTAAATACCTAATATTAAATTTATAATTATGGACTTTAATATTAAAAAATGAATATTACTATTCCTGACTGTTTAGGTGAAAATGTAATAGGAGGCATGACTATAGAGAGAAGTTCTTCAGGAAACTTTCAGAGAACAAATCCTCTTTTTATGCAAATTTTCAAGAAACTGGTGAACTAAAATATGCTTCAGATTCTGTATGTCTGCATTTATTTCACTGATTAGACACATGTATATATAATAGTTAAAGAAAAAGCTCAAAGTAGAGGTGATTTATGTCACTGCTAGGCCCCCAATATAGAATTTTTAAAGATCAAAGTTGGGGTCAATGATTTTACTTGTATTAGTTTGGCAAAATGTAGAAAAATTTTGAGTTAATATGGATATCAATTGTTTTTGTCTCACACACATTTATTTTTCTCCTGCTATCATTTCATTCAACTTAATTCTAGACACATTTAGAGTAGCTACTATGTACCATATTCCGTGCCAGATGCTCTGAATGATTCAAAATCAAGTAGGATGCATTTAAAACTGGTAGCAAGATAGGCCCAGTACAACTAAATGTAATATTGTTTTTATACTATTGCTATGAATGGAGTAAGCAAGTCTCTCTGGACAGAGAAAAGCTTCACAGAGAAATGGGATTTGCTGGTGGTAAAGCAGGGGAAGGTCATTCCAGGCAGACGGAGCAGTGGGGAGCCAAGGTACACCTCAGATGGCTTACACTGTGTGTAGGCTGAGAAGGAGATGAAGGGGAAGGTGGGTCACTACAGGTCTTACCACCATGTCAAAGGGTGCAGACTCTTCCAGGAGCAGCGGGGGAGAAATGACGATGATAATGATAATAGAATAGTGTCGAGTGCACAGAAGGAATGTCAATGGTGTTGATTCCTGACAGCCCCAAGTCTCCTGAGGAAGGAAATAGCAGGAATTAAGGTGCACTGAGGACTTGGCATGGAGGTTGGGTTACTGGAGACAGTGTAGTTAAATGTTGAATAGATTCTGTAGGGGATGCAAAAGGAAGCCGAACAGTAATGAGCAAGAGGGTTGGTAAATAGCATCCCACTAAAGATGAAAAATCACACATTTGTTATATAGCTAATTAACACAGTTAATATAAACTGCAGCAACATTCAATATCAAGGTGAAGGTAGTTGGGTTGATTTTATTGATAACTGATCATTTCACAGACACATGCTGTTTGATGTCTTCCCAGTCCCTCAAATGCCTTTAGTCACTCATCTTTCATCAGGATCTATGATGAAGGCCAAAAATGTGCTGGTGTGTCCTGAGGGGTGGGGGTGGAAATATTTTACCAAGAGGAGACATTACGCCTTTTTGACAAGAGACAAATGTTTCATTCAAATGCTGCATTTCGCATATTGGAAACCATAATGAATTCTTGTGCACCTCTCTGCCTAGTTCACAATGTCAAGCCCAGGCATTGAAACACCTCAGGCTTTCCTCACAAAATTAAATTTAACGTTACACCCTCCAGTAGAATGGTGCATAAATCAAGCATTTGATTTGCATGGACTATAGCAAGCAGCTCTCTTCTGGATAAATATAAACCCAACTCCGAATATTATGTCAAGGACAGGAACAAAGCAATCTAGGACTTCCAATAAAAGTCTGGTACCAAGTGTAATTCATGCTGGTATTACACTGCTCTGTGTCAAGCCTGTTATGAAAACTCTTGTTTTAACCTCCTTTTTTCATTCCAAAAGAAAATGTTTTTCTTGACCTTCCTGTATTCAGAAAACCAGTGCACAGTCAAATCAGTACTATTTATAAACTGGTGTCTACTAGTGACAACCATGGACATATTTTTTTTTCCCCATCTACACTTACCCAACAGAGAGTACAGGAGGGGATACATATGAGTAATCAGGTGGAAAGGAATGAAACAAAGGGCATGGAATAAAATACACCATGGGAGATTAGGTAACATGGGTAATCACTAATGTTTTTCCTCTGACCGTGGTCCCAAGAGAATGAGAAGAACAGCTTCAGGGCAGACAAGTTTTAAAAATGACTGAATAGACAAAGTGAATGCACATTCAGATGCAGAACATGCATCCAATTCAGGAAGAGTGAGTCTAAATATGCATCATTTGGTCTTGTTTCTGGCCTTCAGCATATGCTGAGTTATACATTTCCCTGACTCATATTTTCCCCATCCCAGGGTATCTGAACTATCTTTACTAAAAGTAAAATGACTGTGATCTGAAATTTAGGGAGGCTCTAAGAAGCATTTTCACAAATGCAAAATGAGTCCACTCTAAGTCCCTGAAGAACATAAATAGATCACAGACTCGCACATATTCTACTCTCCATCAAGGCCCGTCATGTTTATTCTGGAATGCTATAGAGGTATTACAAACAGAGTTTGCTCCTAAAGCCAAGTGCATTTCCAAGAAGGCACAGCTGTCTGGAACACATAACCAGGTGAAGATGTGTGCCTGAGAGTTAAGCTGATGATTTGGTCTCCGCAGTGTAATTTCTCCCAGCTGTCCACAAACATCTGTTAGAATTTGGAATGTTTCAAGATCTGAATAGGTGAAAGCAGGTGTCTGAAAAAATAAATTTATGATGGTTTAAGGACAGTAAATTAGGATTCACCCACTTATTGGTGAAAAGAATACATCAATAAATATTTATTAAATAGATGCAGTATGCCAGTCACTGTGATAGCTGTTGTGAGGGGATGTAAAAATGAAATAGTCTTAGATTCTACTTTCAAGGAATTTATAGAAACATTTAAAAGAGCATATGAGATATATGGAACTATTGTACAAGATAAAAGGGTCATAAGATATATAGATACAGTTCTACATGGCATGAGAAAAATACATTATTTTTAATTGGAAGAAATTAGGGAAAGCTGAGCAGGCAGGACTTGGCCATTGCAAAATAAATAGGGGCAGGAAAGGGAAATCCAGTGTGGGGGTGGCAGGGTGAGCATGGTTAAATACTTGGAAAGGGGAAATTTCATACAGAGACCATGAGTAATGAATAGTGACTAGTTTCATCTTACTGAACTAGTGAGTGAATGAAGACAAGAAGAGGGAAATGATTGGAGAAGGTGGATAGGATGGGCCTGGCCACTGAACACAGGACTAAGCAGTTTAGACTTTCAAAATTAAGCAATATGGAGCCATTAAAGATTTTTGAGCAAGGAAATGACATGATCTAATCTATGCTTTAGGACGATTAATGTAATCAAAGCATGTAAAGTAGATTACGGAGCAGAAAGAGTGGTATTACGGAGTCCAGTTGGCCCTGGAGAAGAGTATTGAAGGCCTAAACCAGGACAGGAACAGTGGGAGTAGACTAGAAGGAACAGGATATTATACAAGTAGAATCCACAAGACTTGGCAGATTGGTGAGCAAGAGGAGAAAGTTGATGGGGTTCAGATCAAGGTACCCCAACTTGACCATATTGAATATTTAAGCTGAGAGAGTTTGACAAAATAGAGAAAGTCATCAAATAGTCCATAAGACCTTTATGTGAGTTGTGTCTTCCCTAAACCTGAGGAAAGTTGCATCCTTATCTCTGAGGACAAGGGACCACCAAGAAAAATCTGAACAAACAGGCTTTGCTAAGTTTCCCTGATTACTACCATCATCACCCCATACTCCTTAACCTATTATATTCTCCCACTTTTCACCAAACTCAGCATTGAATAACTCAGGTTTTTCTCTTTGGGGGTCTTCATTTTTTTGTGAAGCCTCCCATGCTACATAAAATTTATATTAAATACATTTATATGCAGTTCTCCTGTTAATCTGTCTTTGTCAAGTGTAATTTTTAGACCTACCCAGGGACCTATAATGGTTGAGGAAAACTTGCTGAGGTTTTGACTGGGTGAGTAGAAAAATCATAGGCATTAATAATAAAAACTCAAAAACTCAACATTATTTTTTCCTTTATCTTAAAAAGATCAATGCTTTCATAAAACAGAATGTAATGTAGCTGCTTCATATCTCTTACCTGAGCTCAAAATGTTACTTAAAGCACCTGTAATTGTAGGGTACCCATTTCACATAGTAATTTGGGAAGAGTTGAATGACTTCTGAGTTGAGAGAAAGAAGAGAAGTAAAATGTTTCTAAATGGTTTCTATGGTTATAAAATCAGCATAAACGTTTCTGGCACTTATCATTCTGATTATTCCACTAATATTTTTAGAAATCATTATAGAGAGCCAGAGTTTAGCATGTCCCAAATAGAGAAAATGGATAATTTCAGGTACATTGACCTTGTTGATCATGATTTAAAGATTCGTATTGGAATAGAACAGCATCTAGTCCAATCCAAGTTTATTTTGAAAGTACAGTCAGTCCACTTCATGGATAAGGTGTTTTCTAATTGACTGAAACACCAAGCAGGCTGATCTCTAAGCCAGCCTGTCAATACTCATACAGAGAAAACCAGTGCATGCCCCCCTCCCACACCAGCTCTCAGGCCAAGTGATTAACTGTGCATCGGTCATTTAGCGTAATAAATGTGAAGTCAGAGCGATTGAGTGTTGCCACAGGACTCCTGCTGTGGAAATAAATGCCCTCCCACCTTGGCATGCTTAGAGCAGACACAAAGAATTTGCTTTGAGAGTGTTAGGGAGCAACAAGCACCCTTTCCGTTTTTGAAATAGAGTCTCATGTAGTTAATTCTACCTGTCAGGCAATGTGGAATGTGCTGCCTATTATCACTGCCTTCTGAATTTGAAATAAGTCTATTTTAATGGAAAACAAGAAGTGATTCCTTAGTGTCCTTAAGATGTCATTTTCTAACATTCGACATACACCAGCTCTAAAGAGTGTACTTCTAGTTTGGGAGAAATGGTAGGAATTCTAGAAATAGGGACCATGGAAAGAATGAAGACTCCATTTTGAACATTTCTTCTCTGCTCTTAGAAATCAGAGAAAGAAACTGTAGTTGGCAGTCTATTTATTGCCAAATAAGTACCACAGATGCCCTTGTTCTTTCTTAAGATCCCTCAGCCTGTTAAGGAAATGAGCTATATTTCATTTGTCTGCCAAGTTTCTGATTTTGTAAATTTATTAAACCAATGAAATAGCTAGTATAATCTGGTTGTTAATTCTAGCTAATGCCTCTGCCTAGATTATTTGATCTAGGTTATTGCTACTGTAAAAGAGACATGGTTTCCAATAAAATGAAGCAACTGTTTGATCAAATTAGGTGAAAATCATTTGGGGCAGGGCATATTGAAATCCATGTCCTCCCATCTCCACTTGCCAGCTCCAGAAATCTGCCTCTGACCTGCAATAAATAGTTGTGGTTCTTGAGCTATTTAAGCCTGATTAAGGTATTTGTTATGCATTTGACAGTACATAATAGTGCACGATGTCAATTCTCAACTGTCATCATCATGATTAAAAAGGGTAGAAGAGAGTGACCTCTATGGGGGATGAGTTGTAATAAAGAATAAGGCTGCTATGAACCTGTAATCCAATCAGAGTTCAGGCAAAGTGGGGGAGGGGGGGAAAGCCCTAGCAAGATCTAACCAAAAAAGTTGCTAGGCAAATGACACTAGATTTTCTTGTTAACAAAAAGTACTTTCTGTCATCTGGCTATACCATATCTTCAGTTGTTAGGGGATGCTGTTATGAATACAAATGAGAGGAATGCAATTTACTTGAGAGAAGCACCCCACATGACCTCCTTGTTCTCAAGGTTGGCTTATTGGAAGTTTCTTTTTTTTTTTTAAGATTTTATTTATTTATTTGACAGAGAGAGATCACAAGTATACAGAGAGGCAGGCAGAGAGAGGTAGGGAAGCAGGCTCCCTGCTGAGCAGAGAGCCCGATGTGGGACTCGATCCCAGGACCCTGAGATCATGACCTGAGCCGAAGGCAGCGGCTTAAACCACTGAGCCACGCAGGCGCCCCCCTTATTGGAAGTTTCTTAATTTGAAAAATAATTTAAGTTGAGGGAGGCAGTCCAGTCAAAATTCAAGCAAAGAGAAGACTTCAACATGAGAGGAAATGCCTAAACTATAGTGCAGCTGGGTTACAAAATCTTATAGGCCTTTTTTTTTTTTTTTTTAAACAGGTCTGACAAGTGTTCATTGGCTCAGTCCTAACAAGGAGCCAAAAGAAGGCAAAGCCAGGCTATGGTCCTGAGAGCCTGAGCATCAGTGTGACATCAGACATACAGTCTGGCCCACTTATTCATGGAATTGTCAGAGAAACTCCCTCTGCTGAGCCCACATTTTAATAACGGTGAGTCAAATGATAATAGCAAAGGACACCTGCAATTAAAAGATTATCCACGGTCGCCAAACTCTGGAAAGAACCAAGATGCCCTTCAATGGATGAATGGATAAGGAAGATGTGGCCCATATACACTATGGAGTATTATGCCTCCATCAGAAAGGATGAATACCCACCTTTTGTATCAACATGGATGGGACTGGAAGAGATTATGCTGAGTGAAGTAAGTCAAGCAGAGAGAGTCAATTATCATATGGTTTCACTTATTTGTGAAGCATAAGAAATAACATGGAGGACATGGGGAGATGGAGAGAAGGGAGTTGAGGGAAATTGGAGGGGGAGGTGAACCATGAGAGACTATGGACTCTGAAAAACAATCTGAGGGTTTTGAAGGGGTGGAGGGTGGGAGGTTGGGGGAACCAGGTGGTGGGTATTGGAGAGGGCATGGATTGCATGGAGCACTGGTTATGGTGCATAAATAATGAATTCTGTTACACTGAAAAGAAATTAAATTAAAAAAAGAAATTAAAAAAAAAGATCATTCATATCCTTTATTCAGAATCTACCATGACGAGGCTCTATGTTAGACCCTTGGCATGGATGATCTCTTTTACTGCTAACGTCAACAACTGAGGTTGATCTTATTATTACCTCTATATTACAGAAGAGGAAAAAGGTTAAGTCATATGTGTTGGCTAATATGTGGAGGATTTGGGCATCAAGCTCCAGCAATCTTTCATTCCTGTGTTCTCAACGGTTAATGCTATAATGTAAATCATGTAGACAGACTTAAAAAATTGATTCTTGTTTTTTCATTGTGAGAGATACTTCTTTTTTTCTTGGGATTACTAAAGTTAATCTGCTTATAAAATAATTATTATCTATTCATTTAAAAAGTATTAAGGAGCACCTGGTTGGCTCAGTTGGTTGGGCAGCTGACTCTTGATTAAGCTCAGGTCATGATCTCAAGGTCGTGAGTTAGAGACCTGAGAGGGGCTCTGTACTCAGCATGGAGCCTACTTGAGACTCTCATTCTTCTTTTCCCTCTACCCTTCTCCTTGCTCACATGTTCTCACTCTTTCTAAAAATGAATGAATGAATGAATGAATGAATGACTAAACAAATAAATAAATAAATAAAATCTTTTTAAATAAAAAGTATATATTAAGCTTCTGCTATGTGCCTGGTACTGTTGATGTTAAGGAGATAAAGGATAAAATGTGTACCCCCAACTTTTCAAAGTGCTCTCTATGTCTACTGGGCTAATTTATGCACCATAACCAGTGCTCCATGCAATCCATGCTAAGATATAACAATATTCATGTATCTATCTTTTTGTCATAATCATGGTCTTCATGGTCATCATATTGATAATACCCAACATTTATAGGTTGATCATAATAAAACATTTTCAAATACATTATTTCATCTGCATCTTATCATCCCTTATGAGGTGGGTAGGGCCAATATTTTACCCCTCCTTTATGATCAAGGTTGCTGATACTCAAAAGGTGGAATTCCCCTTACTTGGGTATCCTGGGTTCCATTCTCCTGAATGAGATCCAGGCCACTGCAATGATGTCTGCAAAGGTCTCTCCCATTTTGTTTCTGATACTACATATGAAGAGATGTGCGAATTTTGCCTTACACAAGTTGTAGTCTTTGCCTTAAAGACCTTTTATTGTATTTATTTCTTCCAGACAGACCTGACAGAAGTCTGTCTCTTAACTGTGGTTAGCCCCAATAACAGGCCCATTTCCACTCATGATTCTGGCTGCCTCCTGAACTGCAGTGTGAGCAAATGAGATAAGTACAAAATATTCCTACACCACTGGCTCCATGCTCTCCTCATATTCAATCATAAAGACTAATGAATCAGAGATGATTACGGTGGTAAAAATCCAAATGCAGATTTTTGCTGTTCTTAATAATGAGAAAAAAATATAGTAGACCATTGGCCTAAAGGCTCCAGATGCGATTCCTTTGTAACTTAGAGTGCATTAAAAAAGCTTCAGTCAGCAAGATAAGTTAATTTTTTTATGACCTTTATAAACTCTTTTAGCCTGTATCTCAGGAGCTTCTCTTAAAGATTAAATTTTAAAAATCCTTTTAGCTCAGGCCGACAGTCTTTTTTGCTTCAAAGGCCACATCCAAAATCTATAAAGAAATTCTGTTCATGACAATTATTGTCAAAGTAATGATTAGGTAACATGTCATTTTTAGTTTTTACCGTTCTTGTCTCTGCAATGGTAATCCAATAGAGCTCACTTCTTAATGTATAAGTTGCGTAAAGGATGCATCATTCCCAGTTGACTTTGCCTACATTTGCAAATTCTTGAAAAAGCAAATTGAATTGTCACTAGCAGCATCTCTTTCACATAATGACAATTGGGTTAAAATGGGATTGTGGGGCACAGATACCAAGATTTCATTTAAAAACAACACAACAACAACAACCTTGGGTTGCTTGAGTGGCTCAGTGGGTTAAGCCTCTGCCTTTGGGTCGTCATGATCTCAGGGTCCTGGGGTCGAACCCCGCATTGGGCTCTCTGCTCAGCAGGGAGCATGCTTCCCCCACCACCGCCTCTCTCTCTCTGCTTGCCTCTCTGCCTACTTATGATCTCCGTCTCTCAAATAAACAAATAAAATCTTTAAAAAAAAACCCACTTCACCATAAGAACTGTAAAGTTGTGTTAATACACCCTTGAATCGATGGGCTTCAGTAGACCTTATGTACGGTTACTCAAAGGTAATGGGTGTAGTTTTGCAAGGGAAGAATTTTGGTTGACTGTGAGGGCTCTTCATTAATGGCACCACATATTTAATTGACTGCATGAAATACATAGTTTCTTCTGAACTTTTTAGTCGAAAGGTTTCAGTTTCTTTTAAACACTGTGTTTTTAACTGGCTTGATTGGTAACTCCAAGAGTCATCATCACAGGCATCTGTCACTACTTCTATTATATCCAACCTACTGACCCAGAAAATCTGTGGTTGACACAATTGATTTCTCAGTAAGATTCATTCAGCATTTATTTTATTTTTGACATCCACCTATAAGGTCCCACAAAAACTCAGTTCCTACATCTCTGTGTCAGAGAAATATAGCTCTTTATGAAAGGTGTGTATCTTAAGCTAAGGGGCTGAAACAAAGCATGAATGTTACTTAGAATGATTCACTGATATAATTAGATTTATTAAGATATATATGAGCTTTGAAGACTAAGCCATTAAGGACATGGTGTCAGTCTCATGAGACTCTTTTGAAATAACAACAGCAGCAGAAGCAAATAATAATAATTAATAATAATAATAAAATAAAAAGAAAAGTTTCGAGTTACAGGACTTCTTATTGCACTATCAGACTTTCCTTGAGATCAAATCTTAACCTTTGCCCCATGTTCCTTTCTCTCCCTCCTTTTGGAGTCCCTTCTCCTTGGTCCCAGAAAGCATCTTGGTTTCTAACTAAGATATACAAATTGCATGCTTTAAATAGGTTCTTGACAGTTATCTATTACTTTCCTTCTATTATCTTTGTGCTACTTAATTATATAGAAAGGTTACATGATTTTTTTTCAAAGCATATAGATAATTAAGTGCCAGATTCAGAATTCAAACTCAATTGTTTATCTTATAAATAAATCGACATCTTCTTCCGTGCTCTAAAATCTAATGATCTGGCTTGATCATGAATCATCCTATAAATTTTGCTAAGAAATGAGCAATGGGAAGGAACATGGAGGTCTGTATAAAATTGCAGTAGTGGTCTTTGCTTAGTGAATTCACTTATCTAAGCAGATTAAATTATTTCCCTTTTTATCTCATCAGATGAGACTTTCAGCTTGCATTGAGTCTCAGGCCTAGTCAGATCTACTTCCTATTTAAGACTTTTCATTTTTTTCTAGTAATTTCAATGTTTCATTTTCATTTTCAGTAACTTAATGGTAATATGCCGGGACCATATTTTCTAGAAAAGTCTTTTTGGTTTGACATAGAACAATGTAAAGTGTTTTATTAATCAGATACATGACTGGACAGAAAGGTCTTCAAATGAATATCATTTGTCAATTTCTTCTGATTCCACTAAATATTGCTTCTTCTCTGCAACAAAAAAATGAGTGAGTGAAATGATTTTGGAGAGGAAGCAGCATCAGTTGGCTCTATCAAAGATGAAACACTTCCAGGGATCTTGGGGCTGACTTTTACTAAAGTGCCACCATGAAAGATCTGAAGATCATTATTTACTCGAAATAAAGGAACAAGGCAGAAATCGATTACTACGACACTAGATTTATGTTTCCTTTGCTCTCTATATACATCTCTATTTGTCCTAACTTCACAGGGAAGATATTTAATACATAATGGAAGGAGTCTGTTGCTTTTGATTCATTTTTTGTTTATTATTTTTGGCATTCCATGAAGAAATTCTGGAAATCAATACTGTGTGTGTGTGTGTGTGTGTGCCTGAGTATTCTGGGCACAGTGTAGATTGAAAGGTTCAGGAGGGATAAGGAAACTTCTTCTACTTGCAGAGTTCTCTTGTAATTAGCAAATAATATTATGCACTCACGCAAGGGAGCTACTTTTCTTTCTTTGTATGTTTTATGTGACATTATGAACACAAATATAAAGGCTAATTTAGCCATAATCACAACAAGAAAATGCTTTGTAGAATTTACATTTATAGACTATCTCCTTCTCTAGAGCTCATGAAGGGACTCTCACTAATCCTCGCTAACTCTCTCTTAGCAAATTATTAGAAAATTAGGATATATCTTAGGTCTATGAAGGCACAAATACAGAAATGTTCAAAATTTTAAGTTTATTTTGGGTGAATAAGGTGTTGGCTGGTAATGCATATAAGGTAATATGGGCCCTGTCTTTAAATACTTTAAAATTAAGCATTTGGACTTGAAAAAGGCAAGTAGTCAATCAGCACTAATTCATCAAGACCATGTAAACAGGAAGTAATATGTAAAGGAAGGGATGTATTTTCTGCTCTATGACTTTTGATAGCTGAATAGAAATCTAGGACAGAATAGTTGTAAAAAGAATAGAAATAAGACTATTCAGTGTTATATAATGGTAAAAGAGAGTAGACAGGTGGAGCTGGAATACTTTTAGAAACCTTTGAAAAACCCAATGGAAAAAAAAATATATGAACTGGATTGTTGCTTTTTGAAATTACTGGAGTGACATGGTTGAAAGAGCACAGATTAAGGTCCCACCTGTATAGAGTAACTCCTGAGAAGTAGTTGGGTCAAGTATTGATACTGAGATTTTACAAATGAGAAAGCAAGTTCAGAGAAGCCATTTAACAGGATTAATGGAGACATGAAATACAGACTTGGGGAATTTGTAATCAGGAGCAGCAAGTAGGTTCTTTTTGGATTTTTTGAATATTAGATATAAAAGAACAAGCTCTTTAATGCAACTCAAACCCAGAACCTCCCATGTGGTAACAGGTATGAAAAGTGAAAGAATTTTAGGCCCAGAGTGGCTGCTTACCAAATGGTTCTGACTTAACCTTGAGTTTTATCTTCTAATGGAGTTGACCTGACTTATAGAGCCGACTTGACCTTGTCATGGATTTTCTTGAATGGAACCTCTCTGCCTTCTCTGGGCCAAAAGCCCCAGTAAATTTGCAACCCAAGCATAAACAAACTCTTATTCTTGGTTACCTCTAACCAAGATGAGAATGTCTTGGTTTTAAAAATGAGGGTAACTAAATACTAAAGACAAAAGGAAAATAAAGAGAATTTAGAATGTTGATGCTAAAAAGAAAGGGTTTTTATCCCATCATTCCTGTCTTGCTCCTAAGTTGTAGATTTTGCTTCAATATATACTTTGTCTTCTAAGACAACTACCTCTAGTCATAGAGGGCATGTGCATCTTCACTTAAAAATTTCCTGACATCTTGTTTTTCCAGCTACTAACTTATTTTTACCTGGCAGATCCCATTGTGATTTCCATACCCCAAGAGCTGGTTCTTGGTAACACATTTTTTTTTCTCGTCCGAAGTCCAGAAAAAAAAATTTTGAACTGACTCTTCCCCCTGGAATTCTGGTTTCTTTTCTGGGAGACTTGCCTCACTCATGGCTGGTTATTAGGACTATGGTAATTGACCCTCTATCCTCAAAGTGTGATTATTCTATAACAATACACTAGACAATAAAGTTAACATAAACAATAACAGGAGGATACTTTTTTTTTTTTTTTCCCACAAGGTGCCAGTGTGCTAGATATAGAAGTCCAAAGAAAACCAGAAATATGTATTTGGAATTCAGGAAAAGAAATTTCATATTTGGGATCTGTCAACATAGGAGTCAAAGTGATTGGCATGGTTAAGATTTCCCTAGGAGAGTATTAGTAATAAAATTGAGGCAGAGGACAAAATCTTAAGAAACAAGCATAGTAACGGTAAAGGGACTTAAAGAAGAACAAGAAAGCAGTGTTGGAGCAAATAGCAGTGTTACAGAAATAGCATGCACCAAATACTACATTGGGTCAGGCAAGGTCAGGATAAAAAATGTCCACTGGGTTGAGGGCGCCTGGGTGGCTCAGTGGGTTAAGCCACTGCCTTCGGCTCAGGTCATGATCTCAGGGTCCTGGGATCGAGTCCCACATGGGGTTCTCTGCTCAGCGGAGATCCTGCTTCCCTCTCTCTCTCTCTGCCTGCCTCTCCATCTACTTGTGATCTCTCTCTATCAAATAAATAAATAAAATCTTTAAAAAAAAATGTCCACTGGGTTGGCCTCAGGAGGTAACTGATAATCCTTGTATGAAACAGTTTCCAAGGCTAAATATTTGTAAGTTTGCCTGGGTATTCCTAAAAGAGGGCAGCTTTTTGCACTTGTAACTTTCTTTACCAAAGTGACTCCTTTGAAAGTCAATCAACATTTTCAGCTAAGATTTCCTTATCCAACTTTTCCAACATTCCTCCAAAGTTAGTACACTTTTGGAGAGGGGTGGTGAAATCATGTTCTCCTTATTAAGAGTGAAGGGAAGAATTAGGTAAGGAAGGTTGATATGCTTTATGTTGGGAACTATAACAAAAACCTTCACTGAATTTTGAAAACCTTGCCTACTAAAATTGAAGAGGCTTGAGGAGCAAAAGTTTAGAATATGCATGTGGTACTCCATGGAGGATTTATCAGTTTAGCCCCGCCCTCCAACTGCTTCAGTAGGCATGCACTCCTCTGTAGTTGGTCATTTCTCCCTCCCATAGCTTCCAGGTTTCTGGCTAAACTGTTTGTTTCATTACCCATCAGTCCCCGAAGTTTAGTTCCATACCTAGAGATACTCTCCACATGTTGTATTTTTGTTATGAATATTATTTTAAAATGCTAGCCACAAAATACTGAGTATTTGTTCTGTGTTATACACAGTGATAAGTACATTACATAGCTTATTTTATTTGACACTCACACACACAAAAACAACCACCTCTGGGAAGTGTTATCCCATATTATGCATCAGAAAACTGAGACTCCAGCTTACACAGCCACTAGAAGAATGAGGGCTCAGATCTGGGCATCTCTGGTGTCATGTATTCTTGCTCTTAAGGAGTGTTTCTACTACTTCTTAGTTATTTGTATGATCAGCTGTTAATATATTATTCCTTACACTTTCAAGTTGTGATGCTTGACTTGTGATTACCTTCAAATCTGGTGGAATCATAAATTCAGGCATAATCAGTAATTGCAATTTGTTCATAAACTGTGCATGTATCTCCATTAATCTTAATAAATAATTGAATTGCTTATTAAACAATCTTAGATACCCTATTACTTTTGGAAATGTCAAGCTAAGAGTAATAGAACATTATATGATATATTAAAACATGCTGGAAGTCAAATTCCAATTTCAAAACATCACATCTTTTAAGGAACAAAATTACTAGTATTTTCCTCAGCAAATAAGAAATTCTAAATTCCTTCTATTGTTATTTATATTATAATGTATATGATTCTCTTCAATAAAAAGTTTTTTTTTAATCTTTTATTTACTTATTTGAGAGAGAGTGAGAGAGAGAAAGCACAAGAGTGGGGAGGGTCAGAGGGAGAAGCAGACTCCCCACTAAGCAGGGAGCCCAGCGTCTATCCTGGGATTCCAGGATCATATCCTGAGCCAAGGGCAGATCCCTAACTGACTGAGCCACCCAGGTGCCCTCCAATAAAAAGATTAAAAACAAACAAACAAACAAATACACTTTAATATACAATGAAATATATTGGTTGTACCCCTTACCCCATTTTTAGTACTAAAGTAGCTCAGTTGTATATATAATAAGATCCCATCATTTTCATGTCTGTGATTTAGATTTTTAGTGAGAGAAGTTAAAAGGTTTTAGGGAATAGTGGTAAGTTAAATAAACCCAAGTCATGAAAATGAGGAATTTTTGAATTTAGTGACTTAAAAATGTGCCCCTCATGGTTTTGAGAGATAAGGGTGTATTTGTTGGAAAAATAGGACTTCATAGGCCAAATGCCTAACTCACAGCTAAAGCCTCAGTAGGTAAAGAAAGAAAGAAAGAAAGAAAGATCTCCTAAAGCAGAATGTTGACCAGGGTCCTGCTAAATAAACAAACATACACATGCAGACCTTCCACCATCTTCTGCATGGTGTTAAGATCCCTCTATTGGGAGTGCATTAGTTCTTCCTTGAATCATACAATCATAGTGTTGAAATATGCATTAAAAGAGCCTTATATATCTTAGTCACACACAATAAGAGACAAGTTGCTCTGCCTTTATACAGAATCAGTAGACATTGTCTTCTGAATAAAGATCAGGGTCTTCCAGGACATAAAATTTTCGACACTGCATTCACTTTCTTCATATCATTCTTCATCAAATCCCTGCACCTCCAACTAAAATTATAGCTATTTCTCAGTCTACAGTACAATTACTCTCTTCAAAATCTCTATTCAGGTCGGTGGCATATCAGCAATAGGACTCTGATAAGAGCAGAACAGTTGGGTACTGAACCCTCCAAACCTCTGAAACTCACCACAAGCAGACAAGTAGCAATGCCCAAGTTCCCTTGTAGAGTATGCTGATGGTTATCAGAGGGTTGAAATAAAAGCATTGCACAGGGCCAATGTGTATCAGCCAATGTGTGGATAGTTGCTTTTTTATTCTGCGAGGCTGATACCCTGCTGCTTGTCAAGCTCCCAGTAGATGTGCACAAACTGGTCAGGTTGTCTGTTCTTTTCCAGTTGTAGGCACGATGTGGGGTGTTTTCAGGCCATACAAGCTCTGAAAACATTAGAAATGGGCTCCAACATTTATCAATAACACTTTATAGCTGATATATAGCTTTCTAGAAAAGAGTAGGAATCCACTGAAGCCTAACAATGCTGCTCCCACAAACATTTGCTCCAGGACTGGGATCAATGTCATCAGTGAAATTTATGGGAGCACCATGTAACCCTCTGAGATGCAGTGGCATTCTCTGCAACCTTTCTTGGATTCCATCAATTATAGTCTAATAAGGTTTTTCCTGCCATAGGAAAAGGCTTTCATCCCTTCACTCCCTCTTTCTGTATAAATAAAAACAGCTGTTTCTTTATCCTAAGTGTGGCCTCCTCAGAGAGAGGTCCCTAGTGTCTTCCTCAATCTACTTATTTGGGTTCTGGTAAATCTCTGATTTCCCACACTGGGTCTGTTTGCTCAAGTGAACCTAAAGGGCTCTTGAGATCAAAAACAAATAAATAAAAAACAAAACCAAAAAACCTGTATGTAAAACATTCTATATTTCCTGCATGTTGAAAACCCATAAAATGGACCTATGTGACTGAACAGTATAGCAGCAAAACATGTCTATGGAAACAATCCAAGGCTCTGTAGGAAAGGAGTAGACTGTGGTATGCTGGATATGGATTTGCTCGAAATTGTCAACCTCCTCAACAGCGGTGGGGGTGAGGGGCAGAACTGTGGGTCTTCAGACCTTTACTTCTTCTTCAGATCAATTCTAGTTCATCTTGATGGTGTCCTCAAAGTTGACTTCAGTATGTACTTATGAAAGTCTGTCTCTTTGAGAGGTAGGTCTGTGGCTTACTCTTGGAGAGTAACTAAAGCCAACTTCCTCAAAAGAACACTCAGTCATTAACAGAAAATAGCTTTCACTTCCATGATGCACACATATGCTGACACATATCCACATTTATACATGCATTTGTCCTTATACTTAATATCTACACACGTACATGTGCATGTATTTCCATGAATTTTAGGAAAGATGCTATATGAATGTTACGTTTTAGGAATAATACATCATTATTCATCATGCTTTTTCTCTGGATGAATAGTGCTTTATTTTCCTAATGTGATAATTACAGCCTTAGCTCAGTAATGGGCTGAAGACAGAAGCCAGGCTTCCCTTTAAGACTTAAGTCACATGTTTGATACAAAAAAGAAGTCTTACACTAATACAAAGCAGACTTCTGAGGTAAAGTCTGGTTAGAAAGAAAACCAAGATGGGAAGAAATGGGAAGCTTTCATTTTATCAAGGCACCATCTGGCCTTTACTATTCTTAAGTATCCTGAGTGACCTAGAGTCATTCTACTGTGGCTCAGTCTTCTAATTTTACTACTAATAGTTTCAGTGTCAAATTTAAGACCATAAAGCCCTTATTAAATGACATCAAGGTGAAGACAGGTGAGCCAGCCTAAGTACCTGATTAGTTTCCTGGGGCTGCCATCATAAATTGCCACAGATTACATGACTTAAAACAACAAAAATTCATTGTCTCTGGAGGACAGAAGAAAAAAATCGAGGTGTCAACAGGGCCACACTCTTCCTGAAGGCTCTATGGGGGAATATGCTCCATGCCTTTCTCTCAGCTCTGGTATTGCCCACAATCTTTGGTGTTCCTTGGCTTATAGACCCATCACTCCAATCTCAGCCTCAGTCATTACATGGTGCTCATTCTTTGTCTTTTTATGTTTTCTCCTCTTCTTTTAAGGACACCAGTCAGATTGAATTGAGGGCTCTCGCCATTCCAGTATAACCTCATCTTAATTAAATCTTCCAGAAATTATTTTTAAATAAGGTCACAATCTCAGGTTCCAGGAAAGGCATAAATTTGGAGGAAGATGCCATCTAACCCAGTACAGTACCTAGGAGGGTGTTATGGCCCTTCATTGAAACACTCCTTAATACATCAAATTAATATATTAACTTGTTGCTATATAGAAGAAAATGGACAAGGTGAGTATTGGCAGGGAGAACAAAGAGGGGGAAATAAAAAAATATCCAGAGCAGTGGTGTTCAATGCAGTAGTCACTAGCCCCCTGTGACTATTTAAATTTGAATGAATTAAAATGAAATAAAATTAAAAATTCAGTGTTTTAGTATCACTTGATGGTCACATGTGGGTAATGGATAGTCTGTCAGATAGTGCAGAAATAGAACATTTCCAACCTTGCACAAAGTCCTTTTAGACAGTGCTGGTCTAGAACACATCAAGAGTAGAAGCTGCCATAGAGGTTCTTAGGAAAGGTAAAGATGAAAGAGAGTGAAGTGGAGTAATGTTGCAGCAGGCAAGGGGAGAAAAAGGAAGCAGGAGGTGAAGGCAAATAATATTGTTATATGTTACTATTTCATATTATTATAATATTATTATGGTGCTTTCCAGCACAGCCCAACTACTGGATGTGGCTCTCATCTCTTGACCCTTACATTTTGTCTTAGAGAGAGGAGGTACTCACTAAATAGTTTTTGAACCATTGAAGGAAAAGATGAATACTTCAGCCAGGATGGAATGTCGTTCAGACTGGCAGTGCTGCTGAAAGAAAGGTAGGATTTCCATGAAGGCTTCTAGGAGACAGTGCTGGGTGTATTAGTGAATCTCCACACACTGACCTTCACTTAAAGCCAGAAGACACTTGCTTCTCATGCCTTACTCCTTTACCAACATCATCTGGACTCTGTCTCGAGTTATCGGGTTCCCCAGGAGCATAAACAGCTGCTTTCTTTCTCAAGGAAGGATAGAGTGGCATTGTATTACTTGCACCCTTTGCACTTGTGCTGGTTCAGCAATTTCCCTGTCGACTGCCATTACAGTGCCCTCATACTACAAAGCCACCAGCTACTACTGTGCATGTCCAAAGCCCTGTGGCAAATCCCTTCCTGACAATTTTTCCTTTCCCTACAAGATGGGAAGAACAAATTGCAATTGGGTTTGAAAGGGATGGGTAAGGTACCTGGTCTCAGGGGCTTTGAGAGCGTCCTGTTGCCGTGCCCACTGACTGGAGGGCTGACACAGCTCATTTCCCAGGGCTGGATTTACTGTGATCCCCTGTCACAGTTCTGTGATGAGGGAGGAGGAAAGGGAATTTTTATCAGTGCAATGAATCCTTGTCGTAGCTCCTTGAAGTGACCCTCCAACACACACACACACACACACACACGCACACACATGCACACACACACAGTCACATGTGTTGATCCATCCCTAACTATTGTCATCAATATAGACAACAGTTTTTCTATATGTCCCAAAGAAAATTTGGAAGATCGCCCCATATGTTCCCTTATTTATTTCTCTTAGCTCAATTTTGATTGTTTTAGACACATAGAAGAAGGAATACTTCTTTTTTTTTTTTTTATTTTATTTTTTATAAACATATATTTTTATCCCCAGGGGTACAGGTCTGCGAATCGCCAGGTTTACACACTTCACAGCACTCACCATAGCACATACCCTCCCCAATATCCATAACCCCACCCCCCTCTCCCAACCCCCCTCCCCCCATCAACCCTCAGTTTGTTTTGTGAGATTAAGAGTCACTTATGGTTTGTCTCCCTCCCAATCCCATCTTGTTTCATTTATTCTTCTCCTACCCCCTCAACCCCCCATGTTGCATCTCCTCTCCCTCATATCAGGGAGATCATATGATAGTTGTCTATACCATGACAGAGGCATGTGATAGAATAAGCCAATGTGCATATTCTAAATAAATAAGTCCCTAGAATGTTGTCTTCTGAGAATGTGTTGGGCTGTACATTTTTACTTATTTGAATCCAAGGGACTGCCATGGAATGATATGGTGGACACACTAAATAATGAGTAGCATTGCATATTTATCGAATAAACTATCTGAATTCCAAAAGGTAACAAAAGACTTCTGATTTTCTCTTTCGGATAGTAAAACAAATTAAATCCAAAGCATTCCAAATTACATTGACTAAAAAGAGATTAATGGTTACCTGGTGTCAGAGGTGACATAGGGGTTAGGATTGACTGCACAGGGGTAGCATGAAGGGTAAAGGAACTGTTCTGTGCCTTGGTTGTGGTAGTGTCTGCATGAGTATGTGTAATTACCAAAAATCATCAAACTGTAATACTTAATACGAATGATTTTATTATAAGTTAATATCTTAATTAAAAAGTTAATATTGATATTCAAAATTTGAATTGCAATATCTAAGATGAATTAAAAAATGAAGACTTTGGAAAACTGATTACCATAGAGGACGTTTTAAAAACACCTATAAGTAGATAAGAGTTTTCCTTATGAAGTATTGTTTAGGTGAATCCAATACTGTATATGGATGGTGGAATTATTAGTCTTTTCTAGGCACTCAGAAATATACTCCTCTTAGGTCCTTTGCAATTAGCTGGGACCTTATAACAGGTTCACTCCAGGGAACTGATAGTAGAATTGCCATGTTCACAGGAAAAAGTACCTGCACGACCCTCTAGCTTTCTTTCTTTCTTCCTCAGCAATACAGGGAGCGACATGTCAAGATGGCAGTGTCACAAGAAGGTGGAGCTGCTCTCAGTCAAGGATACTCTGTGACTACTTAGTGTGGAACCCCTTTGCCAAACTGCTTTAGACATGTACACAAGCAAAAACAGAACTTTTGTTGTGTTAAGCTATTGAGGTTGGGGGCTTATTTGTTACTACAGTATAACATAGCTTGGGCTGACTAATATAATATATTGCCATCATTTCAAAACCCTCAGAGTTTAATGGCCATTGACCCATTGAAATGTTGCCTCACTGGAGAGTATGGATTTTGATAAACACACTATTCCAGTAGGCATGGTTGATAAAAGAGGAACTCAGGTGATGAATTTCTGCTTGGTAATTCACACTGGAGAAGAGAGAGACTGGGCAATAGTAACCTGAATCTTATGAATGAATTCCTATTATATTCTTACTATCTGGGTCCTCTGAGACATGGTGAGGTTACCTCCTGACAGCTTCATCATAGACATAATTCACTTGAGGATCCTTGAATTCCAGATTACAATATAAAACTAAGAGTGCTCCCTTAATAACACAGAATATAAAACAGCTGAGAATTTATCGACTGACCTAGGATTCAAGTTGGCACCTGATTGTTTATCCTTTTTTTTTGCACTCTGTGTGTTCTACAAATTGTACATTTATCACTACTTTGTTACCTTTTGCCATTTTACTTTATATCTTTAATAGACAGGGTCCAGTTTCTTATTAAGAAAATGAATTCTTGGTCCTATTGAATCAGCTCCTGTTTACTCCAGAATTTCGGTCTCAAGTAGTGAAATATCTTTTGTGCTGTTAAAACCTACATTGCTATCAGCAAATATTCATATGTTTTAAAATAATTTATTTTGGAAGAGGCACTGAACTTGGGGGGAATGTACTAAAGAACCAGTTTGGCAAATCACTCATAGTAGTAACTCTCAGTAGACCCAGTAAAAGAATATATTTATCAGAGGGCCATGGAGAAGTACCTAGTGGCTTTCCCTGCAACAGAAGAATGGAAAAGGATAAAGACAGAGGCAATCAAGTAGAGAAAAATACTTTTCTAGTGAAAAGGTAGTTTTATAGGTTCATGATCATAAGGAAACACAGGGACCCAGGACATTGCAGTATATGTGCATTTGTTTCTATATCCCTATTGCTCATGCAGGATCTTGAAATAAGGGATTGAGATGCACTAGAGTTCCTAGACCTCTGGGACTCTTGCTTTAACTCGTTCTTCTGGTGTTGCTCCCTATTCAAGAAGTCACCTTGTGCCAAGTCTCACTGAAACATATTTACTATAATCTCTGAGTTAGAGTTTCTCTCTTGGTGCTTTAACATCATATTACTGATACTAAATACCACCCCAGAAAAACAAACTGTAAATACTTATAAATTAGGCTAAAGTTGTATGGATCTTAAGTACAGTATACTCTAGGGTGAGTGAATTGTGCTTTGGTTGGGAGAACAAGGAGTGTGGTCATGGTAGTGTCTTCCTCAAAGTTGAACCAGAAGGGTTTTTTAAAAGATTTTTAAAAAATTTATTTGAGAGGGAGAGAGAGTGAGAGAGAGCGCAAGAGTAGGGAGCGGGGAGCAGCAGAGGGAGAGGGAGAAGCAGACACCTGGCTGAACAGAGAGCCAGATGTGGGGCTCGATTCTAGGACCCCAGGATCATGACCTGAGCCAAAGGCAGACACTTAACCGATTGAGCCACCCAGGTGCCCCAGGAGTTTGTAATTTGTTAATGAATCTACAATTTGTAGGACAAAGAAAAAAATGAGAAAATTATTAGGGCCTGTGTTGTGAAAAGTAGATAAAGATCTACAGTGTTTGACAGGTAGGAGTGGGAGGAGTGGGGGGGTGTGGGAGAGAGTATAAGAAGGCCTCCCTCCAGCTCTATAAGAATACAGGCTGCAGAAAACAAAATCGAAAGCTAATTTTCAATATTTTATTGTAATTGGGAGAGAGATCCTGGAAAGTTTCAAGCTAAGAGAAAACAGATTTGGGATAAATATAAATAATTAACCACCTAGGCTTGAAAAAAAAAATCAATGTGTTTAAAGTATACTGTCTTTGCCATTTTAGTTACGTACATTTAGCAAAAGTTATGGAGGGGTTTCTAGGTTTTCCCTGTTGAATTAATTAAACAGAGAGGCCATTAGACTGAGGTGGCTTTAATGCCTTAGCAGCCTGTATAACCAAATCAAAACCAAAAACCTCCAAATGCTTCAAAGCTAAGAAATTGAAACCTAAGAACAACCCATCACAAATGGTCAGTCAGCCTTTCCCAAAGAATGCAGCTTCTTCAATCAAATAATTGCTTTGCTTTGCTTCCACTTCTTACCTGTAAAAGTCTTGTTCCCAACTCCTGTTGGTGGAACACTCCTAACTAGTTCCCATCTGGTGCTGCTTGATTCAAACTGATTTTTGCTCAAATAAACTCTTCAATTTCTAAATGTGCTTCAGTTTATATTTTAACAACTTAGAGCCTCAGTTCCTCAGTCTGATTTTTCTAAGAAAGTCTTAATTTGATCAGCTGAATTCTTCCAACAAGAGCTTCTCCTCACCTCTGTGTTGGGAGAGAGACACTCATTTTCCCTAAATCCATGGAGTGAAGTGAATATTTTGAGTTTCAGGATATTTTGGGAAGGCTTACTTGCAGAGTTTTAGATCTATCGTTCAGGATCAGAAAACCGTGAAACCTCCTTCGGTCAACTAGTTCTCAGGCAGTTTCTTACCCACTTACAGCTTTTTTCCTGTGGCCACAGGTTTTAATACACATTCTTTCCCTGTGACAAACTGTTCCCACCCTTATTTCAGGTTGACCACAACATGGGAGAATTCTTTTTTCTCTCCTTGTCATACTTCAGAGTAAGTATTGTAGACTTTTTCATTTTAGAGTTTTACTTTTAATCACGATCAAGAAATAGACAGGCAAACAGGGACAAAACACAGGATTATGAAAGCTTCTCAAGTCTTTGTAGTGCTTGTTCCTGGTCTGCAGTCCAGCCCTTGATTTCTTTGCTGCAATTGCAGAAGCCTCTGGTGTGGGAAACTTCTTGATGGTCTTCCAAATCTATTCATCTACGTGGAATGTCCGTTGGAGCCCTGGCAAGCTGTGGGTTGGTACCACTGCAGAGCCACTTTGGTCCTTTCCAGAACCTGCATCCCACTTTTCCCACCCATTCAGTTCCTCTGCTCTGCTCTGTGACAAAGGCTTTGTGGGGTTGGCTTCTGATCATGTCAGCCATTCTTGCAGCCCTTGTCAGTGCCTCCCTGCCCCTCTGGGGGATTCCCCTAGCTGAGAGCTGATGAAAGCCCTTGTTCTTTTGCACGTCTCTCCTACCTTTAGAAATTATTCTCCTATGTTTCAGACCATACTGCACTGGTCTGGAAAATTTTTTTACTAAGATTTCATAGCAACCTTTTCTTTTGCTTGACCACCTTGCCATCACCACAGCATCATTCATTGGCCAGGTAGTGTAAACCAAACATTGGGCTAGGCACTTTACATCAGCTAGAATGTCCTTTTGATTTTGCTTGCTGTAGATCCAGCTGCTCGTTGATAAGGCTGATGGTACTCTTAGTATAAACAGACTCGCCCCATCTTTTATTCTAAACAAACATGTGAGTATCATCTTTGGATTGCCTATGTGATCCTAAAGTCAATTTTATGGCCTTTGTGCTTGCTTCATATTTTTTCATTTTCATAATGCTAGCAGCTTTGTCCCTTTCCTCACTCAAAGAGCTCACACATTTTCTTAGACTTTCAATGAGTTTTGGTTTCCTAATTCAAGTGAAACTATCAGTTCATAGGGTCCTCAGAGAAATGCCCTGAACCCATTGAGTGATTTGGCTCAGTGGTTCTCAAACTTCTTTGTGCATGGGAATAATATGGAGAGTTTTTGTTAAACTGAATGGGAAGAAATCAGAGAGGGAGACAAACCATGAGAGACTCTGGACTCCAGGAAACAAACTGAGAGTTCCAGAAGGGAGTGGGTGAGGGAATGGGGATGACTAGGTGATGGGTGTTAAGGAGGGCACATGTTGGGATGAGCGCTGGGTGTTATACACAACTAATGAAATTTTGGAGACTACAAAAAAAAATAAAAGGATGTAAACAAATGAATAACTAAATCCTACCCACACAAAAAAAATGCAGATCCTTGGGCTCCACCAGAGTTTTACTATTTTATTAAATATTATTAAATATTATTTATTTTATTATTAAATATATCCGGGTTAGGCCCAAGAATTTTTTCACTCTCATCCCATGTGATTTTCGTGTAGGTGGTATGGGACTATATTCTTAATTTAACTTTCTTGGTTTTGGTTCTTACTTCTCTCCACTACCTTGGGCTCTTTAATGATCACTGCTTCTGGTGTCCCTATTCAGTTATTTTATTTTATTTTTTAAGATTTTGTTTATTTATTTGAGAGAGAGCATGAGCGAGAAGAAGGTCAGAGGGAGAAGCAGACTCCCCATGGAGCTGGGAGACCGATGCGGGACTCGATCCTGGGACTCCGGGATCATGACCTGAGCTGAAGGCAGTCGTCCAACCAACTGAGCCACCCAGGCATCCCCCTATTCAATTATTTTAGATATTACATTTATACAAGCCCATGCAGACCTGTACAAACTACTCTAGGCATAATTTCCACCAAAAAATAAAAGACTTTTTCTTCTCTTCTCACAGATATTTTTTTCCATTTTATTTTATTTCTTTTCAGTGTTCCAAAATTCAATATTTATGTACCACACCCAGTGCTCCATGCAATATGTGCCCTCCATAATACCCACCACCAGGCTCACCACCCCCCCCCCAAAACCCTCAGTTTGTTTCTCAGAGTCCACAGTCTCTCATGGTTTATCTTCCCCTCTGATTTCCCCCAACTCACTTCTCCACTCCATCTCCTCATGTCCTGCGTGTTATTCCTTATATTCCACAAGCAAGTGAAACCATATGATAATTGACTCTCTCTGCTTGACTTATTTCACAGATTTTTTTTAGTGCATACTCAAAAAAGTGAGTATGTGGAGTATCTGGAGATGAAATAAATTTTTAAAAAGATTTGCAAGGTACTATTCAAGTCAGCAAATATTTATTTATATTAAAATATTAAATGTCCACTCATTAAGATTATTTAACTGCATACATTATGTAATGCACAAACACAAAAAGTACAGAGAATAATATAAAACAGACACATATGAGTTCATACCTCTGTATTAACGTTTTACCACATTTAAAAAACCTTTAATGTCTATCTTATTAAAAAAAATTTATTTATTTATCAAGCAGGCAGAGCTGCAGGCAGAGGGAGAAGCAGACTCTCCGCTGAGCAGGGAGCGTGATGTGGGGTTCGATCCCAGGACCCTGAAATCTTGACCTGAGCCAAAGACGGATACTTAACCAACTTAGCCACCCAAGCACCCCTGACATCCATCTTTTAAATCTTTTACCACATATGTCTTATCTTAAAACAATAAATAGTATTGCTTTCAGCATTTTTAATTTTTACATAAGTGGTATATACTATATGTATACCTTTGTAGATTTTTAAAAATCAACATTGGTTTTGATATTCATATTGCTCCATGTAAACCAAAGTAAGTTATTTCAACTTCTTTATAGAGTTCTCTTTTATAGATCACAACTTATCTTTACCTTACTGATGATTGTTAGGTACTTTTTTTTTTTAAGCTAAAAGGTTGAATCACATAGTTGTGTTAGAATTTCCTTAGATTATAGCAACTTGATGTGACATTGCTGTATTATAAGACCTGTGCATTTGTAATTTTAAAAAATAGTACATTTAAAATTTAGAGCCAAAGGTAATAACCAAACTAAACTTTTGTTATATTTTACTAAAAATTTACTTTGAAACACCTATGCTTTGATAATTACTACTCCATCTACTTTTCATTCTGTCTAGAAAACTCTTTCAGAGAAGTAACCAATGGGTATGCATTATTTTTTTATTCTATTTTTTTACCTAACATAATTATGTATAAATATTTCATTCATTCAACACAATAAATGCTTAATTAATGATTCCTGTGGGCTAGTCTAGCTCCTGAGAACAGAGACAGCAAAACTGGCCTTCTTAGATCTTTCATTAATGCCACATAATCTCATAGGCTATAATTTTATCATTTAGATAGCAATTAATATTACTAATATCAACATGCCATAATTTACTTATGGAATCCTTCAGGGAATTTTGTTTATTTTAAAAAATGTGTACATACATAGCATCCATGTCAGAATTAAGGACTGAATTTGACCAAGGTGATGTTATCATGGGAAGATTATGTCTGTAACGCTCAGATTGACTTAAAATAAGCTATATCTTAGCTATTATCATTAACAGTAGTCCCTGCTCCCCTTTTTCTCCTTATTCACTCTCTGTAACACAGCCTAGAACTTAGGTTGTTAGAGTCATGACAGAACTGAACTTCGGAGTGGGTTTAAGGATAAGTTCCTTGGCTTGTGAGATGCATGAACTTGGAAAATTGGTCAACCTCTTGTGTCTCGGTTTTCTCTTCTGTGAAAGGGGGTAATAAAACATTAATAAGACAGTTAATACTTGGAAAACTCTTTAAACAAGATAGCAAGAGTTAGCTCTGGTTAAACAATAAAGCTGGTTTTTAAAAGTCTGGTTTCATAAACCAGTTGGCCACTTGTTCTTCCAGTTGGTTTTCTGAGGGAGGGGCCTGCAGGGAACAGTATATGTTGATGAGGATGTGGAGAAAGGGGAACCCTCTTACACTGCTGGTGGGAATGCGAGCTGCTATAGCCTCTCTGGAAAACAATATGGAGGTTCCTCAAGAAGTTCAAAATCGAGCTATTCTATTACTCAGCATTTGTACTACTGGGTATTTACCCTAAAGATACAAATGTAGTGATATGAAGGGGCACCCCCAATGTTCATAGCAGCAATGTCTATAATAGCCAAACTGTGGAAGGAGCCGGATGTCCTTCAACAGTTGACTGGACAAAGAAGATGTGGTCCATATATACAATGGAATATTACTCAGCCATCAGAAAGGATGAACATCTACCATTTACATCGACATGGATGGAACTGGAGGGTATTAGGCTGAGTGAAATAGGTCAGTCAGAAAAAGACAATTATCATATGGTTTCACTCTATGTGGGACATAAGAAATAGGGAAAACTGAATGGGAAGAAATCAGAGAAGGAGACAAACTGTGAGAGTCTCTGGACTCTGGGAAACAAGCTGAGGGTTACAGAAGGGAGGGGGGTAAGGGATGGGGTAGCCAGGTGATGGGTATTAAGGAAGGCAAGTGTTGTGGTGAGCACTGGGTGTTATACACAACTAATTAATTATACTACATCAAAAACTAATGATGTACTATATTCTAGCTAACTGAACATTAGTAAAAAAATTTTTAAAAACCATGTTAGAGCTAAAAAAAACTAATGATGTACTATATGTTGGCTAATTGAATTTAAATTAAAAATAAAGAAGGTGAAAAAATAATAGAAGTTCAGTTTCACTTCCTAAAGCAAGTTACCTGAAAGCTATGTTGGGAGATTGAAAAAAAAAAAAGGCAGTACAATCTGACTTTGTTTTCTTTGCAGGGAGTCTGGGGTCCATCTATCTGCATCAGGTTCAGAGTCTGGGGCTCACTGGATAGAAGGTGTTCGCTATGGTTCCCTCTATCAGATGTCTGCCTGGAGCTATGAGTTCTGGGATTCCTGCCTCACAGACAGGTACTGAATGTGTGTATACACACACACACACACACACACTACACACAGATGCACAAAGGAGAGTGGGAAAGATGATTAAGTAAGGGAACTAAGCCAAGAAGTTATTGTTAGTGACAACAAATTCATCAGTTTGAGTATTTTACCTAATTGTACAGCAGGTTGTTTCTAAAATGCAAAAATTAATCAATTAGATCTTTGGGCTGCTCTCGCTACATGTGAATACAATGGTCATTTATTCACACACCCCAGCCAAATAATCTAAAAGCGAAGAAAGTATAAAGGAACAACCAATCTTAATAAAACCAGTTTCCAGCTCACTTCCCCTTTCGAAAATGTTTGTTATCACCCACTGGCTTCTTTCCCCCTCTTCCTTCTTCCTCACTCTTTTCTCCTTTTTATTCTTCCATAGCAGAATAACTTCTAGCCATGGGGAAAATGAACTGATATAAACTATGTCTGCATCTCTTTCTCCAAATTACTGTTTAAGTTCAGTTCGGACATGAATCAAAAAGTGCAGCAGTGAGTTAAGGAATGCATTCTGTATGCAGTCGGCTCCTATGAAGTCACTGATTAATATAATTAAAAGCCTGAGTTAATTGCATTACTTTCCATTAGCTTTCATTGTATACCTACCTTCCAAGGATCTGACTACCCAGGCCTATGGGGCTCTGGTCTCACGTTTATCCAAGTGAGATGGCTGCTTTCAAAACGAAACCTTTCATCAACCCCCTATTAATTAGCTAAATGCTGCACCAGATTATGCATTCATGCCTGCCAGCCAGGCAGGAGCATCAGGAGAGCAGAGCTCATGGTCCTCTTGGCTCATCCTCCTGCCTGGTCATTGGTATTCCAGGACAAGTCAGCTTACTGTAATTTGAAATTGGTCTGCCGTCCCATTAGGAATCTGCCCGATCAATACCAAGTGAATTAGAGTTTCAGTGATCTGATTAACTCCCCATTATTTTCTACCCTGGCTGATTTAGAATGCATGATGAGACAATATTCCAGTTTCTTTGCTTTATCCCAGTTTAAGTGAAATATAGACATGTAAGGAAGCAGTGCCTGTGCATTTGCTTTGGCTCGGCTGTAATAAAGTCAAACACCGTGAGTATCTCCCTCATCAAGACAGCCTGAAGTGACTGAGGCCTGCCTCCTGTGCACAAAGGAGCTGTGAGTGGCAAGGGGCAGTAACAGGTGAGAGCACTCACTGCTCATCTCTCTTCTTTTTGGCTCTATCTTCTGAATGGACTCCTCTGAGGCATTTAATAGGGTGGTTGAGTTATCTGTCATATGATCAACATTAGCAGCTTTGTGACTGAAGCTCTGGGTCATGTGGTTGGAAGGCAGACTATAATTCTCTCCCAAAGGCACAAGAGGTTCACGACAATAGAGTAACTCAATGTTGTATCTTGATGACTGAAAACAAGCATTGCAGCCAGTCAGTCCGGCTGGGGCTAAGTGCTGCCCTGGGGGAAAGATTCTTGGTGTCCCCAGGGAGTGAATTTGGCTTCCTGTGCAGAAAGACTGTGTTTATGGCCTGGCCTGGGGCTTCAGAGAAATCTGAATGAACCTCAGTAAGTCAGTGTGCATCTCCAAGAGGCTCAAAATTCAAACTAGTTGAAAACACAGGATCTGAAATAGCACAAGCCACGGTACCACATCCTTTAAAAATGCAGTTGAGGGGCGCATGGGTGGTTCAGATGGTTAGGTGTCTGCCTTTGGTTCAAGTCATGATCCCAGAGTCCTGGGATCAAGCCCCGACTTGGGCTCCCTGCCCAGTGGGGAGCCTGCTTCTCCTTCTCCCTCTGCGGCTCCCCCTGTTTGTGCTCTCTCACTCTCTTAAAAAAAAAAATTTTAAAAAGTAAATACAAATAAAAATGCAGTTGTATGATTTCCTCAGATGTTTGAATTTGGTTGGCCAAGCAGTATCTGGTGGAAGTTCTCATTATTTCTTTAAGTGTGTGATTTGCAATGGGTTTTTCAGTTGCTTTAATATTGCACAAACAGTTTAAAAAATAAAAGCAGTATATTTTCCAAATAGAGTGGAACCATTGTAATGTAGCACAATAGTTTTTCACTGGTGATCCAAAAAATATTTGGTGTAGCTTATATGATCCAAAAAAGACTCGGTATAGCTAGATATATATATGTGTATATATATATGTATACACAGATATACATACATATTATATATATGAGTAAATAATAACTCATTAATATGGTTTATGCTAAGTATCATTCCATTTTCCTCTTAGGATTTACTTAGCAATTAGAATGTTTTGTGCTGACGAAAGGTGAAGACATTTGACTAGAGATGATATAATATGATCTGCTAGCTAGTTATATAAACACCTGGACTAGAAGTAGAAATGTATGAGTGGAGTAACTTGGCATTGACAAATGCTAGCTTGATGAGAGGTTTGGTCAGCCCAAGGTTTGGTGAACTTCATTGCTATTCTCCATTACTGACTAGTACTCAGCTGAACATTTCTGAATATCTTGTGTTTTGTCTCCCAGTTATGGTTTATGAAGCTAATTAGAGCAAAATCATAATGGGGATTTACAAAGAGTAATAAAGTTTGAAACATCACAGATCAAAGCAAAGAATTTTTCTTCTTGGGTTTGAATCCTGCCATTCATATATAGGTTAGTTTATTTGCCTCTTTAAGCCAAAGATTTTTACACCTATAAAACAGAAGTAACTTCTGTAAATATTATAGGATAGTTTTGTGGATTCAATACAGTAACATATGTGAAGTATTTAGGGTATAACAAATGTTCAAAGCTTGTTAGCTTTCTTTTCTTTTCCCCTGCATGTTTAAAGAATCAGCAAGAACATTTTTCATGTCATTCTCTGCTTTCAAATGTTCCATTTTAAAATCTTAAATTGAAAAGAAAAAAGAGTTTCAGGATAAATGAGTTGTGTCAGATATTTTTTATGCATATGATTTAAATGGAAAATTACTGGGATATTGCCAGTCCTCTGAAATATCTGAAATTTCTCACCTGGGAAAAATTGAAGTTATATAAAGAAATTATTCAAACTGTCTCTGAAAGTGGAATGATGAAAAGCTCTAATTGATTAACACAAAGCCAACTCATCCTCTCTGGTGGAGACAAATGCCTGCCCCAGGGCTCACCGGCTATGGCTCAGAAGGACTGTTTTTGGGTATTTCTGAAATCCCTGTCTTCTGATTTTATTCTGACAATAGGCCTCATCCCCTCAATGACTTTGATTCTGTATTTCTATTTATAGGTTGAAGTCAATATTCCATTGTGTTTTTGGTCAATTAAAACTCTCAAGCTTTTATCACATCTACTTCTGTTTTTTGTTTTTGTGTGTGTGTGTGTGATTGATTATTTTGTAACATGTGCTATGTAACATTTATTTTCCTCAAATAGATTTTTTTTGTTGATTGCACCCTATCATCCCAATTTATTAACATCTTTTTGAATATGTATTACATTATGACATAATTATTTTCCTAGCTTAGAGTTCTTCAGTCACTAACAGAACATGGTCCACAGTAGCACTAATACTTGTTCTGATTTCAATCTCAAAATTCACACCCTTAGTCATAGGGTTGAATAAACATGTAACTTGTGCCAGTATCTGACCCACATTTCTCTCTACTACTACTGTGCTGCATATCTTCCAGTTGTCCTTCCACTTCTTATCCTTGTCCACCCTACTTTGTGTCCTGGGAGGCTGGCCTATATGGGCCGTCTCAATGTCTACCTAGCTCCTGGCTTTTAATTGGGCTCAGCCCATGGGGTGCTGACTAGAGATAGGAGGGAGGAAGATGAGTGAAATCATGGAATTTTTTCTCCTAGCTCTTTCTCTGCTGAATTCCCACAGGTTGTGTGCCTCTTTGACCCAAGTTCCTGGTCTTAGGGAGACATTATACATCTCATGATTATTGCACATATTGTGAACTGAGACAAAATGGACAGTTACCTTACATATACAGCTATTACATTAATACCAATTTATGTCTGTTACAAATTACTGTTAAAGATTTGCTGACTTGTACATAGTCAATGCATAAAAACATATATAAAATTTTATCATCTTGGAATTGCTATACTTGATGACACCATGCTGTTGCGTTTTAGTGATAGTTTGAATGTTGCTTGAAGCTTGACATATAACCCAAATGTCACAATTAAGTTATTAACTGGTTGGTGAAAATACTCATATGTAGCACTTACATGTTGCTTTTCATCATTAATGTGTATGACAAATAAAAGCTAATCAATAGCACAGCAGTGTATTCAGTAATGATCTTTTACTGTTGCTTGGTTCATTTCAGTTCAGAGGCCTTTTACTAGTAAGCCCATAAAACTGGTGACAAGTTTCAAGTTAATAGACAAGATTTATTTGAGTATCTCTCTGCATCCTCTTACCTGTGTGATTTCCCACTGGATGGTAAACCCCTAAAGGCAGAGAATGTCTTGTATCTCTGTATCCCTGGTGCCAAGTACAGGGCCTGACACCTAGTAGACATTCAAAGAAGTACTTGTGTAGTGGGTAAACAAATGGGAAATATAGCAAAACTGTTGAAGTGGTCATTAATGATGTTTCTAAAATATACTGCAATAAGTATTGGGAGGCAGGGGGTTACAATGTCAGAAATTTTCTAACTCCCCTTCCATTGAAAAGAAGAGCCATAGTTCAAAACTTTTGGAAGCCATACCAGTGTTTATTGAAAGGTAGAAAAGAGCTTGTACTGATGAAATGGACACAGCTCACAATGTTGAGGGGAAGACCAAAGCCTGTTCCTCTGTGGTCACCGCTCACAACAGTCTTTGCCCCACGCAGCTCTTCCATGTGCAAGGGAGTCAGGCTGCCAGGGAAGACCAGGGAGATAGTTACTGGCAGTATGCAGATCTTCCATCATCTTTTCCTTGGTGCCTTGGCCATCAGGGAGAGGGCTAGTCTTTTTTTTTTGAAGAGAGATTCTGCAGCTTTCCAAGAAGGCAGGCAGTTCCTGGCAGTGATAGTGAGTGGCCTTGACAGGTGAGGTCCAACACGTTGGGCATCTGCATCATTACTTGTCAGCACTCACCTTAGAGAATAGGAGAAATGTTTTGAAATGAATAAAAAGAAGACTGTGGCAGAAGACAAAAACCAATGTGGAAAATAAGTAACTGCACAGCTCTATGTAAAAAAAAAAAAAAAAAAATCTCAATGTCATGTGCTAACAAGCATGAAGAAGAGGACTAAAAACAAGAGTCCAAATTAGTGCTGAAGGAGAATCAGATTTAAAAAAAACAATCTTTGAGGGGCACTTGGGTGGCTCAGTTGATTAAGCATCTGACTCTTAGTTTGGCTTAGTCTTGATCTCAGGGTAGAGGGATCAAGCCCCATGACAGGTTCCACACTGAGTGTGGAATCTGCTTGAGATTCCCTGCCTCTCCCTCTCTAAGACCCTGCTCACACACATGGTCTTAAATAAATAAATAAATAAAATCTTAAAAATGTAAAAATAAAATAAAAACAAAAAAAGCAGTCGTTGATACAATCCAGTCTGATCCTTTCATTTTACAGATGAGGAAATTCTAACCCAAAACAGATAAATGACTAGCTCAAGATCATATAGCCAAGGCTTATTCTACCATTTTTCTCAATACCATCTTCATTTCCACAGTGCTTCGGACTCAAGTATCTATCTAAACTTTCTCAGTAGTTCTAGAATTTAAAACTGAATTATGAAGATTCTTCTTCCAAATATTTAGTGGGAGCCATTTTTTTATTAACTATGGATGATATGCAGATAAAACATTCCTACACTTGACTAGCTTTGGTGATTTATCCAGTCCTAAGGACAGAGGTGAGAATATTTTTGTGATAAATAGCAAAAATGAAGCTTCTTTAGTTCATATTCTTTTAATTTAAAATTAAATTAAGTTAGAATTAGAATTAAAATACATTATAAGTAATGTCAATTTGGTTTAAAATAAGTGCTTAAAAAATAAAAAAATCTAGTATTAACAATTCCATTGTCTTGTCTTCAACTACCAAGTTTATTCTATTACTATGCTTTCATTTTTATGATATGTTTTAATGTTATAGAGGCCCAAGAAATCTACAATTAGAGCTACAATCAACATGGATTATTATAATAAAAATAAAGATGATTTATCAATTTAAAAATATAACAAATGTAACAAGACAGTGAAACTGAGGAAGAGGCAGGGCTGGAAGACTTAGAGACAGAGCAGTCCTTGCCAACAACAAGTAAGAGTAACATGTGATGCTCCTGTCTAAACTAAAACAACTATGTGAAACAGAGAAACACTACAATTGGGTCTGTTGAATCTGTTTTTTCCATTGGCACCAGAGAGGGTTTCAGAGCAATAATGTACTGGAGTGGAAAGGAAAATGGACCAGAGACAGGATAGTTTAAGTGTAGCATATAGCCTTCTGGAAGTTTAGAAGGGACCTCTTCCCCAAAGCTGGAGTAGAACCAGTGGACAGGAGATGGCCATTTGACTGGTGTTACTCAGTAGGAATGCCTGGCCACCTCAAAGGAGTACCAAGCTCAGCAGAGCCTTAACAGAGTTGGAGGGCTATCCCATCTTCTAGCCAAACCCCAGGGAAAAAATAAATGTGTACATGGCTGGAGTATGGATTGTGAAGAAGTAGTGGCAGGTGAATAGGATAGAGAATTAAACAAGGTCTGGTATATAGTAGGTGCTCAATTAACAATGAATGAATGAATGGCCTATGAGCCAGAATGAAGGAGTCTGAATATTATCCCAGGCCAATGGATACCCAAAAAAGGATGATAAGATCAAATCTGCACTTCAGAAAGATTCGCACTGTGGTGAATGGATTTAAGCTGCAGATCAGGAGGCTACTTAGGAAACTTCTGCTGGTGTCCCAAGTAAAGATAGTAGCTACTCAATCTTGGAATTTGGGGTTTTAAGCATTTTATATGAACTAAAGTAGTTCATGCAACTACATGGCAGTAATTAGTGCTATGTGTATCAGATAATCCCAGGAGTGCTTTTACCATGCTACCTGGCAATATTGTGACATTAGGGTTTTCAAGAAAGTACAGTAAGAGCTAAGTTATCTAATGTAATTAGAACCATTATGAAAAGTTGGATACTGTGGGGCATAACTTAAATATTTTACCTAACTGCAAACCCTAAGTACATATTCATTTACCAATCTTTCAATCTAGAACCAGAAGTCTTTTTTTTCTGAGCATAGATCTTTTCATTAGAGTTATTTATAGTCTTTTGCACACATGACAAACAATGCATTGCTACTATATCCAAATTCATTTTCATTCACATAGAGTGAGAAATTATAAGCTATACTGAAGCAATTTGAAATTTTTTACAATTGTGTTTCCAAACTTTTCTTTGCCCACATTAAATTTGATAGTGATATTTTATTAGCTACTTGCCTTGATGGTTTTCTAAGGCAGTCACCTTATTATTTTCTAATGGTGTATGGACACCTTATATCATCTTGCTACACCTTTTTTTCAGGTCTGGTTGCAGCCACAGGCATTTTGCAGACGTAAACTTCCAATATTAGTCTCAGCTATACTGTTTTCCAGAGCTTTCTAATGGCACATGAGATGCCTTTGTTATGCCTTAGGGAAACTCTCTGAACACACACGTGTGGCAGCCTCATACATGTGCAAAGGAGTTGTGCCCTATGGGAGACCTTTCATAGGGGCAGATGGGACCGTATAGATTCGTTTTACATGGCTTCTCAGGGAGTTCCAGGTGAATTCTGCCCTGGGTGCTAACAACAATAACCTACTCAATAACACACCCTTATATTGGTTTTCTGTTCTTTCCGTTTCTTTGTTCTTGGGGTCACATTAACTGTCTGCATGAAAATCCTTATCTGATATTTGACTTTCCAGGATGGGAGTCAAACTAAGACATATGGAAGCAACACCTCTGTTCTTAAAACATTATTTTACTAAATATTTAATTTTATTAAGTATTTATAACAAGTGCAACTGGCATAAACAGGTTTGGGAACAAATTCAATTGCCCTTGGTAAATATCCACTGTAATTACTGGGAGGTACAGAGAGGAGCCTACCAGTCTCCAGCAGTCGGCATGCCCTACTTTTTGCATGGGAAATCTGTTTTACACTGGGGTGGGATAGGTATTGGTGAATCTGATGATGTTGCTAAGTGGAGCTCAGGTAAGAAGCCTTCTACAGAATGTTGTTCTCTAATTCATTAGAATTTTTAAGATGCCTTAGCTACCTTAGGGCAACAGTGTGAAAAAGATGAAGTTTTAATCCACTCTTTCCATTCTTTATCTTTCTCAGAAGTACTCTCTGCATGCTTTACCAACATTGGTTCTCAGGAAATAACCAACATTCATTTACTCTCAGGAATAAAGTACTAATAATGCTTGATGTGTGACCATCACTATACTACCCTCCAACATTCTTAGGAATATGTGCATTTTTAAATAAAAATATTAATTCACTAAACATTGGCATTTAGAGTATAAATGAACTTGGGGAAGAGGTAAGTTTTGAAATTGGAGGGGGAGAAAAAATAGGGAGAAGGAAACCTTAATGTCTTTAGAAATCACTCTATGCAGGTATTCATTTATACTTATTGAACTTTAAAGATAGTTTTATTCAAGTGGATTCACCTATCAATTATCATTTGCCTTCTAAACAATTTCCTTACATAAATTTCTTATATACCTCATTGGATAAAAACCTCTAGTATCTGCTTCTTTTTCTGTCATCTGGCTCAGAATTGGTTGAAGTAATAAGAAGACTTGGTTTGGAAATTTCCAACAAATAGCAAATGCTGTATCATGAGTATTATGTGCCGGACACTGCTAATTCTCACAAGAAACCGATGAGTACTATTATAATCACCTTATAGCTGGAGAAACCAAGGCACAGAGAAGTTAATACACTTGTCTAAAATCACAACAAGTAAATGTCATTTGGCCCTATTTTCAATTAAATACAAATATAAATAAAAACATAAATGGAAAGCAAAAATCCTAGGATTGTTGTATTTTAAAATAACTTTAGGGTAATATTTGACGGAAGTCCTAGCCCAACCACTGAGCTGTCTTGAGGACTAAAAGGGGCATCAGTTTATTCTCCAGATTCCTCTCTAGGGAATAGGACTCAGGACAGCCTACTTGAATGCTTCCCGTAATTACCCTCCAAATGGAAGCACAAAACCTCCAAAGTATAGCCCCGCCACCCTAGAATAGCATCTGGAGCAACCCCCCAGAATGCTTATGCTCAGGGAACCTGTTCTCAGTAAAGCCAGTTCTGAGAGAAATATGCTAATTTGTAATTTTTCAATGCCACCTTATCTGCCAGACATAGCTTTCCCTCTGCAGCCTTATTCACACAATCAGTGGAGCTCACATTTTAGAGATTAGAGTAATTCCAAGACATATAACTCTGTGATCTTTTCTGTAGTTCTGACTTTTACTTTATAGTGATGCTGTCTTCCTCCTCCATCCTTGTCAACAGTGCTCAGCTGTATTTATTTTGATGTTTTCTAGTAAATACTCTATGTAGTAGAGATGTAAGCCTATTTTTTTTCCTCTTAGAAGGACTTTTAGAATCTTAGAAATTCTGTATGACAAGTTTTGACATTGATTTTTATCATAGTATATTCCCTGAGGATTACGAAAGATTCATTTTATAGGAGGATTAACAAACACTGCATTCACAGTGATCTAGAAGGTTGATTTTTCTTTGCTTCATTTAATTCCCTGTTTTTTTTTTAAAAAGAGTATAAAAATGTTTGAGGCTTGACTCATTTACAACAACATCTTTGCAACACAGTGTTCTTAGAGCTTTTACTCTATTTCTTATTAAATAAAATAGAGCAGATATAATTGCCATCAATACTATAAAGATTAAGCTAGATTTTCAACAGCATTAGCAAAAAATTATCTTCACCAGCCAAAGTTTCACAATTTATTTATATTTTATAGTTGTTTCTGAGAAACCTTGATAGCATTCTATTAATTAAACCTCACTCTGACATGTGGGTTCTAATAGGAAATACTGAGATTTTATCTCATTTATGCATTTACAGCTTTATTTGTGCTGCCAGTTAACCACTATGCTTGTCCAGTGAAGTTCTACCAACCCACAATGCATCTGGGCTGTCCTCCACTTGGCAGAAATAAACCATGAGGTGGCAGATGCTTTAAAGTGGTCTTCAGTGATGTCTTCTCACCTGTCTGTGTCCTGTCTTTAGGAGTTTGGTTTTCTGGTTGTTGGATACTCTGGATTCTTTCTAGCTAAAAATGGGTAATATTTTCAACTCACTTTCAACTTTTCTGTCTCTAGTTTTACAAGTAGACATCATCCTTGTAAACTTTGTTTAGAGACTGATTGTAGGAAAGTTTTGCCTAAACTCCCTAAAGCAATGAGGCATCAGCAGTGTGTGCCTACCATAAGTCTACATGATGACATTAAATTGATAAGAAATGACACCATGTTCCATTTACATTGTAACCAATGTAATTGTGTCTTGGTATATGATTTTCTCTATGAATGATAGAGATTATAAAAAATATAAATGGTGCAGTATAGCTTAGTTAATAAAAACAGCATTTTGTTAATTTGTTGACTCTATGATGCTCATAAAAAACATATTATTTTCTTCTGATCAGTAAATATTTATTTGAAACTTCTGGCACCAAGGATGGGGTTTTAAAGATCAAAGAAACAGGGACCCTCCCATCAAAGAATTGTCAGTCTGATCATGCTCTGTGACTGCTTCTCATCTCCAGACACTAAGGTTATCTTGTCTCCAGATAATCTTATTTGAAGATGAGACTAGTAAATTTGAGCTAAATGGTTTATTGGCTGCCTGCTGATTAGTGATAGGATTGGTACTAAGCTACTTTGAGAATTATAGACAATATTTGGTTTAGAGAAAAGTTCTGCAAACTGATTGTTATTATTGGCCTATAGATATTTTATTTAGCATTCACAGTGGGTATTTTGGTTTGTTTATTTGTTTTCCTGAAAATAACTTTATTGCCTTCACCTTTTTTTAATCAAATTTGGGAAGTTTGAGAACATTTTTTTCTCACTCCCTTCTTTTGGGACCCCAGCCCATACATATCTGTGCTAAACCTTGTGCCTTTTTCCACTGGTCCCAAGCTCAGTTTCTGCATCTTTGGGAAATCTCTCAACCCATTACTGATCTGATCCCACTTTTGGAGTTCTTCTTCCAAGCACCAGTGAAGGATGAAGGCCTCAAAAGGACTTTTCTTGGCATTCCTATCTTGTCTCTAGTCTCAGCGGTTTGGCCCTTTGCACTTAGTAAAGACCTCAATGTCTCCAGCAACCTCCCTTACTTCTCTTATTCTACCCCAGCCTTCATTGTACTACTTGAATGCCCTTGCTGAAAACACAGCTGATGGGATGAGTGCAGATTTGTTCTGTGGCTGGAGGTCCTTGGAAATCTAATCCATAATCTTTAAATGCATACAACTATTAAGAGTTGGTGAAAAGTTTAACTTATTTTTCTTTACTGTTGTCTATGGCAGATAGTTCCTTTTCCTGATACTATTAGGGATGAAAATAGCTGTGCATCATCTCCTTTATCCTAGGAAGGGCACACTATCTTATTTAGGTCTCTTAGTGTTCTCAACTCTTCAAGAGTTAAAACAGCAATAACAGCAACAACAACAAAACTACGATTTTGTAGCTTAGCCATCTTTTTCTAATTATTAAGGGTAGGGATAAAGGTGTCTTGTGAATTTCTAATGTCCTAACCAGAAGCAAAAGTCTTCTCCAGTGTTCAAAAAATTAAGGTTAGCTACTTACCAACACTAAAATTTTGAGAGACTTCCATAACAATCTTATTTCTGGTTTCTCTTGATAAGAGAAGCTCTCGCAAGAAAGAGAAAGCCTAAATTTTCTAGTACTATAGCTGGAGATGAGTTATAGCTGCTCCATTTATATGAAGGAGATATGGCATTTATCTGTTCCTTTATAGGAGGATACTTCATCATATTATACAGAGGCAGGTCAAGAAGCAGGAAGATACACAGTAATAGAAATACTCCTTTGTTTGGGTTCATGTAGCATTTTAAGTCAGGCCATTTAACGAGCTCTTAGTGTGGTTTCTCAATGACAATATTTCTCTTGATCTTTTTCAAGTACAATGAATTCCTCACTCCTTCTGTGGGTTCATTAGTGTTAAGATCTATTTACGGAGGCAGACTGTCCCTTTCAAAGTAATTATCCTTCATTGAGTGAAAAGATTTGTTGAAATGTGTTGTTTCCCCAGAGCATATGAGATTTTCTGACAGATTTTTCTTTCTTACTTTTGTTTAAATGTGTGTGTGTATAAGTGTGTGAGTTTCTTATCAATAAAATGGACTGTGACTGAGACTTTGTTTTCATCATTTGTAGGAGATGGAATAAGAGTACAAAAAAGAAAATTAGTGAAATATATATTTAATAAATTATCAGCAAAATACTCAAAACTTAATCACTATACTCATTGATAAAGAAATTGTACTGTTTAAAGACATTCACTTGTGCTATGTGTCAAGGTCTACTCTACAAAGAAACAAAATCACAAACTCCTTGCATTTTCCTTCATTCCTTTATTTCTTCTGATAGTCATCTGCTACTTGCCAGGAACCTAGCAAAGGCACTGAGGATGCAATTCAAAGCCAGACAGACCTGGTTTTTACACTCATGGGAGTTGGGGATGCTAAATAAGTAATTACCCAAATTGTGTGAGGTCCTATAATGTATAGTGGACTGTGCAAGCATATTACATGGGTCTCACCATTACTGCCCTAGAAAATAGTATCCTAAGTGTAAAACTGGGAAATATGTACAGAGGATTAGTCTGATCATTAGGGTTTAAAGCCAGAGAAATCATGAATAATCATGGAGGTTTAGACTTCCTAGGCCTTTAGATTTATCAAAGCCATATGCTAAGGGTCAGTGAAATCCATTAGAGCAGAACAAGCTAGAGGTCAAGGTTGTGTTCTCAACCTCAGGTAACTCTAGATTATCCACAATTTCTAATCAGAGGCTGCTGTTTCCTAGGCAAGTTATCCATTAGGTCAGCCCTCCTACAACCAGGTCCAGGATTCACAAAGTCTACAGACACTTGACTTTTGTTTATTAAAAGTTATAGGTATGATGGGAGAACATCTAGAAATTAATGATAATTTATTTCATATCTAATTGGAAAGGCTTTGAAATTATTTTTTTTCTTGCTCTTTCCAAAGAATATAGCTTTGGATTTCCTTTCCAAATCTATCACACATTCTTTTGGATATTCTTAGTGGTGGAACATCTTTCCTTGTGCAGGAAAGATTCACTTCTTGAAATAGGCCAAACATTTAAAATCCTGATCAGTTGAATAAGACAGGGTACTACTGTTTGGGGGATGTATTTGTTGTTTTTCCAAAGCAGTTATAATTATAGTCAGGAGGGTGTGTCTGTGGTCAACCACCTCTGGAGATAAGTTTTAAAGAGTAGCTCCAAAAATCATTTGGTATGCAAGATTATTCATGAATCATTCTCTAAGTTTGTTGAAGTAAACAATCACTTGAATATAAGTTTTTTATATATTTACAAAAATATATGCCTTACTAGAGGGAATTATAAGAAGGCAACAAAAATAAAGTTCCAAAAAATATGCATTGTCTAATAGTTTATTTGGTAGCACAATGCTTATTATGCATATGCAGCAGCTTATAAAATAAATGAACTGTATTTCTTCGTAGATTTTTGTATTTCTGGTGTTAAAATAGCTTATCTAGACATGTTGCTTTCAGATTGAGAATGTGCTTTGATTTAATTCTAAAATATATATTATTTTCTTAAGGCACTTATGGCTAGCAGTTCTGAAATTTTATATATAAAATACATTTTTATTAAAAAATGTCAGTTACATGCAAAATTTTGGAAGTCAGACAGTGCACTGGTGAATTATACATGAGCACTCAACTAATCTTAAATAGTTATCTCAGGCTGAATTAATATTTGATTCATTATGATAAAACAAAATGGCATTGGCCTTGGAGCTAGAGAAATATAAGTCTGAATCCTACTTTACCAAAAGCTAACTCTCCATGGCCTCAAGCAATTTTTTGTTTTTGTTTTTTAATATATAATGCCCATCTTAGGACTCCTGGGTGGCTCAGCTGGTTGAACATTGGACTCAATTTCGACTCAGGTGATGATCTCAGGGTCATGAGATTGAATTGTGCATTGAGCTCTGTGCTGGGCACAGAGACCGCTTAAGATGCTCTCTCTTCGATTATGCTGAGTGAAATAAGTCAAGCAGAGAGAGTCAATTATCATATGGTTTCACTTATTTGTGGAGCATAACAAATAGCATGGAGGACAAGGGGAGATGGAGAGGAGAAGGGAGTTGAGGGAAATTGGAAGGGGAGGTGAACCATGAGAGACTATGGACTCTGAAAAACGATCTGAGAATTTTGAAGGGGTGGGGGGTGGGAGGTTGGGGGCACCAGGTGGTGGGTATTGTAGAGGGCACAGATTGCATGGAGCACTGGGTGTGGTGCAAAAATAATGAATACTGTTATGCTGAAAAAAAAAATTAAAAAAAATATTAAAAAAAAAAAGATGCTCTCTCTTCCTCTCTTCCTCTCCCTCTGATCCTTCCCACTGTAACTTCCCATCCCTGTTCATGCTCACTCTCTCCCTAAACAAACAAACAAATAAAAATAATAATGTCCATCTTATTTGGCTAATGTGTGTAATGTGCCTGGCATCTAATGGGCTCAACAAATGGTGGTTATTATTAAGAGATGATATGGAAAAACAGCAGTTACATTTTACATACTCGTAATTTCCTTATAATTAAGAAAACATTTGTTAAGACTTACTAAATGAAATTTTAAAGACAACCATAACTTGCTTTCTTTTCACCAATGCTGACAGAGGTGCTGGTGCACAAAGGATACTCCCAGTAGTTTTGGAATCCATAGGTTTCCAAATCATAGCATATGAGACTGTCTGATCTCCCAAGTGGCAGTTGCTAGTCACTAGAAAGAAAAAAAATTAGTTTTCTTGGATAAGGTACATCTAGCACTTTCCTTTGAGCTAAGATGGGGCTAGAACTAGAGCTTGGTAGGGAAAGTTCTAATTTTTGTTATATGTCTGTGTATATGTGGGCACTTTAAGATTTTCCTAATGTTTGACTTCTGAATCAGCAGCACTAATGCTGGGCACCAGGACCATAGTGTGATTACTTTGCTTTTGTAATAAATCCATGTGTGAGAGCTCGATGTTTAAATTCACCTTTTTTGTTGGTGGTGCTAAAGAGATTATCATCCCTAAATAGAATCTCAAGAAAGTTCTTGGGCCCCGTTTTAATAAGAAAAGCTCTGGTTTCTCTTTGCCAAATCCAAGGAAAGGGCTTTTTATTATATGAGAAGAATAGCATTGCATTCCAGTAGAGGAAACGGGCAATCACCTTTTGATCCCTAATGTGGGTCCCCAAGTTTGTAAATTTAATAAAAAGATAAAAAAATGTGGCAGTGTTTTTATCTGAAGCAATAAACTCTGATTAAATCTTGCCAGTTTGATGCTAGCGGTCTTTCTGGGTAGCGTGAAGGTGAGTGAGAGCTTGGACAAGATAATAGCGACAGACAAATGTGAAAGAATATGAAGCTTTAAAGAGCCTTTCAGAACACTAAAGAGTTTAGGAAATTAAAATAATCAGTATGGGTTTTCATGCTCCTGAGTAGTCTTAACTGCCTCATTCATTCACTTCTCTGTCATTGAGTAAATCTATCTCTTCCATTGTAATGACTTTCTTAGTCTGTAATGATTATCTTTCGTGTTCCTTTTTATTAATATTTAAAAGTAAAGATGGGCCAGAAAGTAGTATGTGTATTATCTGTTGAGTCTAACAGGGTGCCAATCAGCTAAGCGTCATTGCTCTTACAACCAATGAGATGAGTTTGGGAAAGGTAGGATATAGAACTTATAAAAATTCATTTTTGTCATTATATTGAGCAGAGGCTATAGCATATAGGAATAAGCAATAATAACTATAAGGTGTTATAAATGTTTGGCTGTGCAGACACACCTTTGAAATATCAATGCCTAACAGTGATCCTAAAAATCAGAAACGTTGGATGGAATGCTTTATATAATAGATATTTGGTGTAATTCAATTTAGTTATGAATGCTTATACATACTTACAGAGTATGGTAGGGTCTTTAGTTAAAATAAATCACAATTAATGTTGCAATTAAGTTTTCTTTATGTCAACCCTGTTTGTTAGTTTGTATCTATCACATACGTATGAGGATAATATCTTGATAAGGGAAGCGAGGTTTTTCCATATAGATAGGAGGCAGTGATTGCCATACTGGTCTTGCCTTAATCACTTGTTCTGGTTAATGGTAATAGTAATTAGGAAATTCCAATATTAACTAGTTTATGATTTTAGCTATAACATATTTTTATTTAGATGCTAAGTTGAGCTGGCTTCTTTTAAGGTTTCATAGTTGTAGTTATACTAAAACATATTAGTCTGGCAGAGCTTTCAAAAGTGTACCCTCTGTTAGATAAAGGGTGCCATAATGGCTTCTGGAATGATCTATTATTTTTGGCATATAAAAATAAGTTATAATGCTGTTCTTTAAAATTTATGTTTCATAATAAAATGAATAATTCATTCACTCATCCACTGACAAGCAGAATACTTAAATTAATGTCTCAAAGTAAAAAATCAGCACCAAACCAAAAAGCTAGGGTTGGAGGTAGGGAAAGAAGCCTGGCTATTAGGATATAATACATTTTCAAAAGATAACCGTAATATAAAATGAGTCTGAAAGTCATTTATAAAGAACAGGATATTAAAAGCTATAAGAAAAAAAAAAGACCATTTATCTATTTGTGTACTATTTTGAAGACTTGAGCCAAATGTTTCATCAGTGATTTGGGTGCCTTCCAATAAATTGGGCAGGGTTGATGTGTGCTGGGGGAAGGGGGTGGGCAGCAATCTCTTTTTCCTTTGAGCTTGGTTTATTTAAACCTTCATTCATTAATTCAACAAATGCCTATTGAGCAGCTGATATGTATAAGGCAAGCTGCCAGGCACTATAATATATATACAAAGATATCTAAGCCATGGAGTTTAGGATTTACAAATGATGAGGACATACCTAGGTGAACTTAAGAAATGATTAATTTTAAAAATAATTTTTTAAAAAATAATAAAATGAAATTTATTAATGACTAAGGATGGATAAATAAATCTTATTCATTATCTCTTTTTTACATGTATGACAATGCATTGTCATCATCATCATTATCATCACCTTGTTACCAACATAATAATAATAGCCAAAATGTGTATCCCTAGGCACTATTCTATGTGTTTTATGTGTATTTACATGTACATAATAATCTATGGAGTAAGTGCTATTATTATATCCATTTAACAGATAAAGAAACTGAGGAACAATTATGTAACCAGCCTAGACTCACACAGGTAGTAAAGACAGTCAGACTTACCCCCAGAACCCAAGCTTTTTGCTATTAGAAATGACATAAATGCAGGCATTGCTATTCATTGGAATCAAGTTGGCCTGATTCCCTGATAACATCTAGTGGATGTTAGAATTGTGAGGATGTTTTCAATTTGCTTTCCCAGTTTTTTTCAAAGTTGTCAGTAGCAATATCCACATAGTTAGCAGCAAGTCAAAGAGCTCAGATCTTGGTAATAAAAAGGAAAACAATATGAGTATGACAGGATTACTTTTGTTTACATGTGAACATTGACCTTTACAAAGAACTGTTATTTTCTAAAACTAATGTTTATCAAGGTCAGTCTAGAGAGCTATAAATCAACAGAGATGGTTTCTGGATTGGTTAGATTATATTCATAATAGAAGACTTTGGATGCGGGTTCTGTGAGCCTGGCCATATCACTTTTCTGGACCTCATGTTTTCCCTGTACAAAATGAGGGAACTGGATCAGGTCATCTCCTGGGTCTATTTTAAATCTTGTGCTCTGGGGGTTTATATCTCTCTGGACCAATTAGGCTCACGAAGGTCTGGATTTAATTAAAAAAAAAAAAGATTTTGTGGGGTGCCTGGGTGGCTCAGTCAGTTAAGGATCTGCCTCTTAATTTCAGCTCAGGTCATGATTGCATGGGTAGTGCGATCAAGCCCTAGGTCAGGCTCCCCAGTCAGCAGGGAATCTATTTGAGATTCTCTCCCTATTCCCTTCTCCCAGATCTCTCTTTCTCTCTCAAATAAATTAAATCTTTAAGAAAAATAGATGTTATTGAGGGAAATTGCAAAATTCCCTCTTCCCAGCTTTGTATAAGCAATTACCTTTGTTCCAATAACACCTATCTCTGGCTAAGTCAACTAGCTTGCATTGTATATATAAATATACTACATGATATTTCTTACCAATTTAAAATAGTTGTTTCTCTTTAGAAATAGGTGTCATTTTGTTTAGTCAGAAGTTAATTGTCATATTTAAACACTTGTTTATTATTTCCCATCTGCTGGCTGTGACATAAAGTAAGTTTCTAAAGAGGAAATGTCTAAGTTCCAAAAAGTAAATATTTTCTTACCATTTTGGGTGTATTCCAGTTATTCAGAATAGAAAATTGAAGTAGCAAAGTGTAAATTTTTTAAGGCTCCTTTTTTTTTTAAACAGTAGTAAATGGTCAGTATCCATTTCTTCTAAATGTAAAGCCTTAGGACAGTGGAGTTTACTACACCTTCTGGTGTTTGGTGGACCTCACTTCTGTTTTGTAGAGCAGGAGGGGAGATCTTTAGGTCTAGGTCCTTTATAATTGCATGGAGCACTGGGTGTGGTGCAAAAACAATGAATACTGTTATGCTGAAAATAAATTTAAAAAATTAAAAAAAAAAAAAAAAAAGAAGGTAAATCTGTCCAAGGAAGAGTTTGTCTATCTATGGAGGAAACTCAATGTATTATCCTTTTTTCTTTTCTTTTCCTTTTTTTTTTTTAACAAATCAAAGGTTTCTTTTTTTTGTAATTTTATTTAATTTTTTTCAGTGTTTGAAGATTCATTGTTTATGCACCACACCATGCAATATGTGCCCTCCTTAATACTCACCACCAAACTCACCAAACTCCCTACTCCCCCCGCTCCAAAACCCTCAGTTTGTTTCTCAGAGTCCACAGTCTCCCCCTCCAATTTCCCCCAACTCACTTCTCCTCTCCAGCTCCCAGTGTCCTCCACGTTATTCCTTATGCTCCACAAGTAAGTGAAACCGTATGATAATTGAATGTCTCTGCTTGACTTATTTCACTCAGCATAATCTCCTCCAGTCCCATCCATGTTGATACAAAAGTTGGGTATTCATCCTTTCTGATGGAGGCATAATACTCCATAGTGTATATGGACCACATCTTTATCCATTCATCCATTGAAGGGCATCTTTAGTTTGGCGACTGTGGCCATTGCTGCTAAGAACATTGGGGTACAGATGACCCTTCTTTTCACTACATCTGTGTCTTTGGGGTAAATACCCAGTAGTGCAATTGCAGGGTCATAGGGTATCTCTATTTTTAATTTCTTAAGGAATCTCCACACTGTTTTCCAAAGTGGCTGCACCAACTTGCATTCCCACCAACAGTGTAAGAGGGTTCCCCTTTCTCCACATCTTCTCCAATACTTGTTGTTTACTGTCTTGTTAATTTTGGCCATTCTAACTGCTGTAAGGTGGCATCTCAATGTGGTTTTGATTTGAATCTCCCTGATAGCCAATGATGATAAACATTTTTTCATGTGTCTGTTAGCCATTTGTATGTCTTCTTTGGAGAAGTGTCTATTCATGTCTTCTGCCCATTTTTTGACATGTTTATCTGTTTTGTGGGTGTTGAGTTTGAGGAGTTCTTTATAGACCTTGGCTGTTAGCCCTTTCTCTGTAGTGTCATTTTTTAATATATTCTCCCATTCCGTGGGTTGCCTCTTTGTTTTGTTGATGGTTTCTTTTGCTATGCAGAAGCTTTTGACCTTGATGAAGTCCCAAAAGTTCATTTTTGCTTTTGTTTCCTTTGCCTTTGAAGACATGTCTTGAAAGAAGTTGCTGTGGCTGATGTTGAAGAGGTTATTGACTATTTTCATTCTCCTCGAGGATTTTGATAGATTCCTGCCTCACGTTGAGGTCTTTTATCCATTTCAAGTTTATCTTTGTTTATGGTCTAAGAGAATGGTCGAGTTTCATTCTTCTACACATAGCTGTCCAATTTTCCCAGCACCATTTATTGAAGAGACTGTCTTTTTTCCACTGTATATTTTTTCCTGCTTTGTCGAAGATTATTTGGCCATAGACTTGCAGGTCCATATCTGGGCTCTCTACTCTGTTCCACTGATCTATATGTTGTTTTTGCTGTCTTGGTGATCACAGCTTTATAGTAAAGCTTGAAATCAGGCAATGTGATTCTCCCAGCTCTGTTTTTCTTTTTCAACATTTCCTTAGAAATTCAGGGTCTCTTCTGGTTCCACACAAGTTTTAAGATTGTTTGTTCCAGCTCTTTGAAAAATGTTGGTGGAATTTTGATTGGGATGGCATTGAAAGTATAGATTGCTCTAGGCGGTATAGACATTTTAGCAATGTTTATTCTTCTGATCCATGAGCATGGAATGCTTTTCCATCTTTTTGTGTCTTCTTCAATCAAATTGAAGGTTTCTAATTTACATTCAGAAAAAGGTCTTGATTCACTAAAAACAAAGAATAAAAATTATGACATCAATAGAATATAATGTCATTTCTGTTTTTTGGAAGATGAATACACATATATACACGTAGATATTTTTTTCTATTGAGATATAATTTACAAATAATAAAGTACACAAACCACAAGAGGACAGTTTTGCGTCTATATCTGTGTGTAACTATCACCAAATTTCCAGAAGATTTCCAGCCCCTCACAGCCCCTACTGCCACTCCCATCCCAAAGGTTACCAGTATTTTGTCCTTTATCACCATATATTAATTTTGTTTGTTTTTGAGCTTCATATAAGTGTAATCACACAATACATACTCTTGTGTGAGGCTTTTTTTCTGCTCAACATTATTTCAGTGAGAATCTTAGTCATGTTGAAGCAGGAAAAAATATCCAATAGAAAAAGGACAGTCTCTTCAATAAACAGTGTTGGGAAAATTGTACAGCCACATGTAGAAGAATGAAATTGGACCATTTCCTTACACCATATACTAAGATAAACTCAAAATGGATGAAAGACCTAAATGTGAAACAAGAATTCATCAAAATCTAGAGAACAGAGGCAGCAACCTCTTTGACCTTGGCTGAAGCAAATTCTTGCTAGACATATCTCCAAAGGCAAGAGAAACAAAAGTAAAAATGAACTATCAGGACTTCATAAAGATAAAAAGCTTCTAGTCAACAAAATTAAAAGGCAACCACAGAATGGGAGAAGATATTTGCAAATGACATATCAGATAAAGAGCTAGTATCCATGATCTATAAAGAACTTATCAAACACAACACCTAAAAACCAAATAATCCAGTCAGAAATGGGCAGAAGACATGAACAGACATTTCTCCAAAGAAGATATACAAATGGCCAATGGACATATGAAACAGTGCTCAACATCACTCATCACGAGGGAAATACAAATCAAAACCACATTGAGATGCCACCTCGCACCAGTCAGAATGGCTAAAATTAACAAGATAGGAAACAACAAATGTTGGTGAAGATCCAGAGAAAGGAGAACCCTTTTACACTGTTGGTGGGAATGCAAGCTGTGTAGCCACATTGGAAAACAGTATAGAGGTTCTACCCTATGACCCAGCAATTGCACGACTGGGTATTTACCCCAAAGATCCAAATGTAGTGATCTGAAGGGGCACCCCAATTTTCATAGCACCAATGTCCACAATAGCCAAACTGGAAAGACCCCAGATGTTCAACAGATGAATGGATAAAGAAAATGCTATATATATATATATATATATATATATATATATATTCTGATGGCTGAGTCCTATATATATAGGACTCAGCCATCAGAAAGGATGAATACTTACCATTTACATTGATGTGATTGGAACTAGAAGTATTATGCTGAGCAAAATAAGTCAATCAGAGAAAGACAATTATATGGTTTCAGTCATATGTGGGATATAAGAAACAGTGTTGAGGATCATAGGGGAAGGGAGGGAAAACTGGGGAGTCATCAGAGAGGGAGAACATGTGACTCTTAACTATAGGAAACAAACTAAGGGTTGCTGGGGGGAAGTTGGGAGGGAGGATGGGGTAATTAGATGATGGGCATTAAGGAGGGCTCACGATGTGATAAGCACTGGGTGTTATATGCAACTGATAAATTATTGAACACTGCATCTGAAACTAATGATGTACTATATGTTGGCTAATTGACCTTAAAAATAACAACAAAAATTTTAGTCATGTTGCATATGGAACTTTAGTGTTCTTTTTCACTGCTATGACTTATTTCATTGTATAACATAGTAACAATTTATTGTTGATAGAAATTTGGGGTGTTTCTAGGTTTTAGCTAATATAAATAATGCTGCTATGAAAATTGTTATGAGTGTTTTTGGAGTACATAGCACTGGGAGTGGGATTGAGGAGTCACGAGATAAAAACATGTTTAGATTTAGTAGATGGGCAAAAAAATTTTCCAAAGGGACAACTCTAGTTTATATTTCCACCAACAATATGTGAGAATTCCACATTTTCACTAACATTTGATATTACAGGACTAGGTTTTTTCACTTTTCACCATTTTGGATAGTGTATAGTTGTATTTCATTCAGGTTTTAATTTGCATTTATTCAGCTGGCTAAGCAAGTTGAGCTTCTTTTTATGTTTATTGGTCATACACTTCACTTTTATGAAGTGCCTGATCAGGTCTTTCCCCGTTTTAAAAAAAATGTAGGTTGTCTATGTTTTCTAATTGACTGGTAGCTCTTTTTATTCTAAATATGAGTCATTTGTTGGATATATGTATTGAGATTATTTTTTCCAGTTTGTAGCATAACTTTTCATGTTTTAAATAGTGTCATTCAGAGAATAGAAATTTTAAATTTCATACAGAGCAATTTGTTTATCTTTTTCTTATGGCTAACTCATTCTCTTTTCCAACTTAATTAAGAAATATTTACCTATCTCAAGATTGAAAATGTACTCCTATGTTTTCTTCCAGAAAATTTATTGTATATCTTTCATGTAGGTTTTTGCTCCATATTAAATTAATTTTTGCTCATGGTGTAAGGCAGAAGTCAATGTTCATTTTTTTTTTGGCCCCCATTTATTGAAAAGACTGTCCTGTCCCCCTGGATCACAGTGATATTTTTATTATAAATCAGGTGACTGTAGCTAGGTGGATGTCTTTCTTGGCTCTCCCTCCTGTCTCTTAGGTTACTTTATCTATTCTTGGGCTTAAAGCTCACTGTCTTAGTTATTTTTGCTTAATAGTAAGTCGTGCACTCTGGGAGCAAGTTATACAGCTTGGTGTTCTTCATCTTCTAGGTTTTCTTGACTATTTGAGACTATATATTTCTGTAAATAGATATTTGCAGGTGTTACTTTTGAAAGCTTTTAAAAGAGATTTTGGAGAAATAATAAGAAGTATTCCAAAGCAAGAGACCTCTTCTCAAACTGGTTGTGATTGGAAGATATCTGGTGAGTGAATGGATTCTTGAGACCTCAATTTCCATCAGAACAGGACTAAAAACTATCCATCAAGCTCCTTGGATGCTGTATGGCTAAAACACAAATGACTGTAAATCTGTAAATTGAATTTAGTACTAATGAATTAGGGTCGTTAACTTAGGGATGGAAGGAACCTGGAGGATTATCTAGTTCAAGCCCTTTATAACAAATGAAAAAATTTAGGTGATTTCCTAACATCTGCCTTTCAGATTCATAAGCCAGTTTTTTTTCTACTAAAGCTTGCCATCTTTTAATCAAGCCTAGAGTACTTCAGGAAGCACTTGTCTCCATACATATATCTCTTGCATCTACTAGAGGAAAAGGATGTGTGATCTTAAGAATGTTAAACTTCAAAAAAGGGGAAAACAGTTTATAAGAACTGTTCCTTTGTGATGTAGAGAGATACTTAATTAACTAGAACATCATTGAAAATTGGAGTGTAAATCTTTTAAAAATTAGCCCAAGTCCCTATGAATTATGCTTCCCCTGATTGTGCAGTCCAAAAGATTTTAAATCAGCAAGACACATCTTGATCTGAGAACAATGTTAGTGTTTGCACATTCTGCATTCCCATTTGCTTCAAGAAAAGAAGACTCCTCCTTCATTCCATTGGCAACAGCCAGATTTTGGAGGCTGAACATTAACAGTGTACAATTAAGACGCATTTCAGTTAATAATGAACTTGAACATATGAGGTACATCATTGAGAGTGTATCTCCCCCATCCCCAACACTCTCCCTGAAACACTATTTGTTTCTCTTTCCTTTTATTTCATTTTAATCACTCTTCTGAGACATTGTTGGGGTTGACACTTAATCAGGTGTCCAGCTGAAAAATGGTTATTGTATCCTGCTGAGGCAGGGACAGAAGAACAGCAGCCAGCACGTGCTGCAGATGTACGAAGTGGTAAGTTTGGGAAGCGGTGATAATTAAAGAGCATATGGTCAGTAATAAATCTGTACAGTTGTGCTAGCTCATATTAATTGAGGGATTAAGAATAATAGCACATCCTTATGAATAGTGTGTTAAATCTCAAGTTACATTTCCTAGGCTCAGTGTAAATTTGGTGGTTTTTCTTATTTGATGTAACATATGAAGTGTGAGAAGAATTATGATATAATTTGTGTACATATACCCTGATCAAAATGGCTGAGAAGGGTCTGACAAAACATCAACATCTGGAGGTACAGATGTCACTCCCATGAAGCTGACGACCGCCACAGAGCAGGAGCATATGACAGACAAGCAGGGCTCACAAGTGCCAAGTTTCACATGATTTTGATAGAAATGTGGTATGAGTGCTTAACATCTTGATTGATAGTTTTAGGTGAAGAAAAGTATCCCTTAAGCCTCTGCCTACCTTTTTGTTTTGTATTTGCTCTTTATTTTTACTCTTTCATAGTGCCAAGTTTTACCAGAAAAGGTATCGAGTTTCCGAGCTTGGTAGATAGAGTTCATACTTTTGAAGTGGGGAAAGCTGTGTTGGACAAGGTGACTCATATCCATGTTTTCCTCTGGACTGAAATGGTGTTACCAGCAAAGAGGGCAGAGGTGCTGAGTTCCTTATTCATTTGCATGTACTCAGTATCTATATATTAATATTCCCAAAGCAGCTACCAAGAACCAGTGTGTGTGTGTGTGTGTGTATGGATATCCTAAAATATTAATAATGTTATCTCTGTTTGCTGGAATTATTGAGATTTTTTTCTATTTTAATTATGTAAATGTTCATTAATGATTAAGATTAAATGGTGTTTTTCAGAAGAAAATACTGAATGGACCACCAGGGTTCCAGTTCTAATTCATCAGTCTTTAACTGACCCAGTGGCTTCCTTTTGGTTCTATTAAGGTTAAAGAATAACTGCCACTTTTTTCCCTTTATCTCACTATCCTCAAATCAAAATAAATTAAGACATAATTATTCTTATCAGTTAAAATGGATGAGTGCAGAATATTTGAGCCTGGCAATTGTTATGAACCTAAATGAGCAAAAACATTTGGGACCATGTGGTAAAGGATATAAATATATAAGATAAAGTGGTGCCTGTTGCAAAATTCTAGGGGCCAGGCTTTGGAAATTCCTGAAAGATCCTTCCTATAGAAGAAGAAATATCATCTTGCTATCAAATTAGTAATTCTTTCTTTAATGAATCAATATTCCACTGGCTGAAGATTTTTGGGAATAGTATTTAGAATTTGTATCTCTTGTCTTCACTGGAATAGTCAAAGCTGATATTAAGAGTAATGGCTTACCCCTGTGTTCTGGGGATGAAAACGCTGTCACTTCCCATGATCTCTTTTTTTTTTAAAGAATTTATTTATTTACTTGACAGAGATCACAAGTAGGCAGAGAGGCTGGCAGAGAGAGAGAGTAGAGGAAGCTGGCTTCCTGCTGAGCAGAGAGCCCGATGTGGGGCTCAATCCCAGGACCCTGGGATCATAACTAGAGACAAAGGCAGAGGCTTTAACCCACTGAGCCACCCAGGTGTCCCCTCATGATCTCTTTATAAGATCAAAGTATAGGTGCCATCTTAGAGAATATAAATTCATGCATATAATAAGTGAATGGTCTATTTATTCATTTGTTGGATATAATGTTGAATTGGGAATACAATGAATAACAATAACAAAGTAATTAGGGATGCCTGGGTGGCTCAGTCAGTTAAGCGTCTGCCTTCAGTTCAGGTCATGATCCCAGGGTCCTGGAATCAAGCCCCACATCAGGTTTCTTGTTCAGTGGGAAGCCTGCTTCTTCCCCTGCCTGCCACTCCCCCTGCTTGTGCTCTCTCTCTCTCTCTCTCTCTCTGTCTCTCTGTTAAAAAAAAAAATTAAGATTAAAAACAATAGCAAAGTAATTAAAGCAATACTGAGTTTCTCTTTTAGAGTGACAGAGGATGATTATGTTGCCATGAACTCTGGAGTTGAATAGTAACCTCAGCTGATAAGCCACTCATTTTTCACCCTATGTCATTCTGTTCATCTCTGGCCTCTTCCTAGCCATACTGTGGATGAAGAGCTACACTTTCAGACTTCCTGTTCTGCCAGGGCCTAAGGAAGCAGCTCCTGATGCTGTGGAAAGCACAGAAGCTGCAGATGCCAGGTTTTACTTTCGTCTACTGGGGGCTTTTTTTTCTTGCAGGCTTCTAATGAGCAACTTTATATTTTATACCAGCCATTCTACATCACAGGCTAAAGAAGGGTTAATGGCTCAAAAGATTTGACATGAGGGTCATGTGTAGCCTCAAGAAAAGCTTAAATATTGTCCTGGAAAATTTCTTTAGCATGGAAATACCAGGGAACATTTTTGAGTTACTTCTGAAACAAACAGAAAGAGGAGACATGGGGCACCTGAGTGCTTCAGCTCAGGTCATGGTCCAGTGTCCTGAGATCCAGTACCACATCGGGCTCCCTGCTCAGCGGGGAGCCTGCTTCTCCCTCTGCCCCACCGCCTGCTCGTGCTCTCTCTCTCCCTCTCTCTCTCTGTCAAATAAAAAATAAAATGTTTTAAAAAATATTAAAATAAAAACAAAGAAGGAGATAAGACAGACCGAGAAGTGGACGTAGGCCAACAGTTGTACATGATAGGTTGCACATTCAATTCTCTTCTTGGTGCTAAGGAAGAGTGCACACATATACCTATGTGTCTATATATAGTAGTATATATAGCACACATAGTAGTAGAACTAAGATGTGGTTCTGATTTTTGAAACTACAAATTCTTATTCACTGTAGAATAAAAATCATGAGAGATCTGTGTCTTTTCTTTGTCTTAATCTGGATCCTTTTCTTTATTAGTCCTAGTTCCATATTCACATCCATGTGTCATAAGTAATTTTGGAAAAAGTCTCTTTGCTCAGAATAAAGTTAATGGTCTTAGGCACCTTAGGCACTCTTTGCTCAGAATGAAGTTAATGGTCTCAGGCACTTTTTCACAGTGCCAGACTTTTTGTTCCCATTTGCTACTATATCAATCTATGTATTTATAAGACCTTCCTTAATTAAAATTCTTTTTTTTAAGGATTTTATTTATTTTTTTGACAGAGAGAGAGGGATCACAAGCAGGCAGAGAGGCAGGCAGAAAGAGAGGGAGAAGCAGGCTCCCCACCAAACAGAGAGCCCGATGTGGGGCTTGATCCTAGGACCCTGAGATCATGACCTGAGCTGAAGGCAGAGGCTTAACCTGCTGAGCCAACCAGGCGCCCCCTTAATTAAAATTCTAATCCAATGCATGACTTGCAAAAAATCCTACTGAGGTGTTCTAAAATATCTGTATTGCAGCAATGAGAAAGTTTCCTTTGTTGATTTGTGTTTATCCTAGCAATGATGCCTTGGTTTTTAGTTTAAAAGAAATCCCCCTCTTGGCATACTGTTGCCTCGAAAAGTCTGCCTCTATTTCTTAGTATTCTAGGCTATGGCTATTTTAAGTACTAAATTATCAGATGTCACCTGTAGCATTATTTACTATGTTTAGATTATGTAATTAGTGCTTTCTTGGGATTTTGTTGCATAAATCACATGCAGAAAATTTCCTTTTTTGGCAAATGTAAAAATAATACCTTATTTTGTGGATATACAACTCTAATATTTGGGAAAATTGAATACTCCTAAAATGTTCATTAATTTGATTATTTTTTTTTTAGGAGAAACTGCAATAAACAGTATATAATGTTGCCTGAAGCATACCCACATGTGTACACACACACAAATCTCCAGGAGTTATATTCAAATGATAAAAGTAGAGAACCCCCAAGGATAGCAGAGTCCACAATTAATACTACAAGGTAAGAAACCAAAGAACTAGACTGCTACTGTACAAGGTAGTTTCATTGTCCGCTTTGCACAGGAAGGAGCAGTCGTCTATATATTACACTCTCCGTGCTCCTCAACCCTACCTCTACCCCCAGAAGCAGAAAATCCACCAGAGCTGAATTTTTCAAGAATTGACCCAAGACACAAAGGAGGAGGGGCATTCTTTACTTTGAAAGCAGAGAGACAAGTCTGTCTCTTTCAGAAACTAAGTTGAAACATCCTGTGGAGTTGGGAGCTGAAGTTGCCATTTTGGAGCACATAAAAGAGAAGTTAGCAGAAAAATAAGTCTGTAGAATAAGGAGAAACAAAGTGACAGAAGGGCAGGCATTGTGTGGCCCCTGAAGAAAATAGGAGGGAAGAATATTAGTCAAATGTCTTGACTGATTTCCAAATCAAGGTCCCTTGAGACCCTGCTCCATTATTTTCAATATGGCATTGTCTCCTAGGTTTACTTCTTTTGCATGTGAAGAAGTGGAGAGGGATGAAGTCTGAGAAATCTTGTAGCTTAACACCTGATTTTGCAGACTAGCAAATAGAAGTTTATTAAGGTTAAAAATAAAACTTTTTCAAGATAACATAGTGATATAACTATCACATCTCTTCTTGATTATAATTCTTCTCATAGACAGGATAGTCCAATTTATTATCAATATCAATAACCATATCATTTGCAAAGTCATGAATATTAGTAATATTTTCACTTCTAAGGATTGAAAGTATTTTCTCTATAGGCTTTCAGGGGAAAAAAATTGCTTTTCTGATGGATAGTCTGAAATTCACTCACTATGAAAATGTACAGCCTTCAATGATCTTTCCCAAGTTATATTTGTAGACCAGTTTGCACTATTCATATTTGTAGACTCTATGCTCTCATCATACTGTTCCCTGAAGATGCCTATTTTTAATCTTTAAAAATTAAAAAATTATAAAATAATATTTATTTATTTTTATAGATACACTTGGGGCATCTTTTTCCTTCTTCACCCTGGCTGCGTATAAGTTCCTGGGTAGGTTTAAAAAATACAATGCCCAGCTCTCAGAGGTTTTGATTTAACTGGTCTATGTTATGGTATCAGCTAACTGAAATATAATTAATGTACAAGAAAATTCATCCATTTATTATATAGTCTGAAATTGTGCTAACTGTATGCAGTTGTGTAACTACCAGCACAATCAAAGTTTAGAACACTTCCATCTCCTTAAGTTTCCTTGTGCCCATTTATGGTTAATCCCCTCCTCCTCCACTTGACCGCAAGCAATCACTGATTTGCTTTCTATCACCATAGTTTTGCCTTTTCTAGAACTTCATATAAATAGAATCATAAAGCATATAGTCATTTAGGTTTGACTTTTTCTAGTGAGCACATATTTATGTTTTTGTGACTCAACCATATTGTACCTTTTTATTGCTGAGTAGAATTCCATAGTATGGGATAAGCCACAATTTGATTCTCTTTTCATCAGTTGATGGAAGGTTGAGCTGTTTCCAGTTATTTGGTTATTATGAACAATTTTTCCATGGATATTTGCATACAAGTCTTTGTATGGATATGTATTTTCATTTTTTCAGGATGGGATTGGATTGCTGGGTCATGTAAGTATGTGTTTACTTTTGTAGATACTGCCATATTACTTGTCCAAGTGGCTGTACGTTTATATCCCTACCAGCAATGTGTGAGAGGTCCAGCTGTTTCACATGCTCACCAACATTTAGGGATTTGGGACTTTTTAACTTTAGCCATTCAAGTGAATATGTAGTGAGTTCTCTGTTATCAGTATCTTTAATCAATATTAATTCAAGCATGAGTATTCTAAGAAACATTCTCAGATGATTTTAATATCTGCCTTGGATGACTCTCCTACAAGGACTTTTCATGACAATTCTCAATATTTGAATTTTATGCATTCTTCAGGCCTCAACTTAAATCCCTTCTTTTCCATGAAAACTTCTCTCACTTAAGACAGGAGTAATTTCTTCTTTCCTGAAACCCCCTGTCAGTATTACTTAGCACTTATTATGTTGCTATAATAGTTATTTATGTATGTGGTTATCATATTTACTAGACTTTAAGATCTTTTAGGTCAAAGGCTTTATTTTTTTTATGTTATCTTTGCAGGCCTTATGAATACTTGTTGAATGAGTTATGAATATTTGCAACACTTACTTCATATTTTATGTAACAGAATGACTGTATTAAGAACACAGACTCTGGAAAAACAAAACTGGAGGTATTACAATTCCAGATTTCAAGTTATATTACAAAGCAGTAGTAATCATGACAGTATGGTACTGGCACAAATATATACACATAGACTAATGGAATCTAATAGAAAACCCAGAAATAAACCCACAATTATATGGTCAATTAATCTTCAACAAAGGAGACATGAATATACAGTGGGAGAAAGACAGTATATTCAACAAATGGTGTTGGAAAAACTGAACACCAACATGCAAAGGAATGAAACCATACAACCTTCTCACACCATACACAAAAATAAACTGAAAGTGGATGAAAGACCTACATGTGGGACCTGAGACCATAAAAATCCTTGAAGAGAGCACAGGCAATAATTTCTCTGACATTGGCTGTAGCAACATTTTTCTGGATATTTCTTTTGAGGCAAAAGAAAAAAGTAAAAATAAACTATTGTGACTTCATCAAAATAAAAAGTTTCTACATCATGAAGAAAACAATGAAGAAACTAAAAAACAACTTACTGAATAGGAGAAGGTATTTACAAATGGCATATCTGCTAAAGGGTTAATGTCCAATATATATAAAGAACTTATGCAACTCCACACCAAAAAAAACCCTCTCCAAATCAGCCAATTAAAAATGGACAGAAGACATGAACAGACATTTTTCCAAAGAAGGCATAAAGATGGCCAACAGACACATGAAAAGATGTTCAACAGCATTCATCATCAGGCAATTGCAAGTCAAAACTAAAATGAAATATAACCTCACACCTGTCAGAATGGTTAAAATAAACACACACACACACACACACACACACACAAGAAACAACAAGTGTTGGCAAGGATGTGGAGGAAAAGGCATCCTCTCGCACTATTGGTGGGAATCCAAACTGATGCAGCTATTTTGGAAAATAGTATGGAGGCTCTTCAGAAAGTTAAAATAGAACTACTCTAAGATCCAGTAATCACACTACTGGGTATTTACCCCCAAAATACAAAAACATTAATTCAAAAGGATACATGTACACTTATGTTATTGCAACATTATTTATATTAGCCAAATGATGGAAGCAGCCTAAGTGTCTATTGGTAGATGAATGAATAAAGATGTGATATACATATATAGTGGAATATTATTCAGCCATAGAAAGAATGAAATCTTCTTGCATTTACAATAACCTGGATAGAGCTAGAGAGTATAATGCTAAGCAAAATAAGTCAGCCAGAGAAAGGCAAATACCACACTGATAGGTGGAATTTAAGAAACAAAACAAGTGAGCAAGGGAAAAAAAAAAGAGAGAGAGAGAGAAATCAAGAAGCAGACTCTTAACAAACTGATGATTACTAGAGGAGAGGTTGGAGGGGGGGATGGGTGCCATAGGTGATGGGGACTAAAGAGTACACCTATCATAATGAAAAAATAAAATAAAATCATCTTTGGAAGAATGTATGGATGTAAATAAATAAAAATTGCTATAGAAAAAAATAATAAACTGGCTCATTGTCACACTCAAAAAAGAAGAAAGAAAGAGAAAGAAAGAAAAAAGAAAGAAAGAAAAGGTATAAAATGTATAAAAGGTATCCAAATTGGAAAAGAAAAAAAAAAAGAAGAAGAAGAACCCTGGAGCTGGACTGTCTACCATCCAATACTTATTTTGTGTCTTAAAACCCTGTTATCTTAGGCAAGTTAATTAATTTCTCTGTGTCTCAGTTTTATTATGTGAAAATGGGGCTATAAATGGTATCTATCTCAAAAGGACAGTCTGATAATTAAATGAATTAATGGTCATAAAACATTTAGGATTGTGCCTAACACACGGTAAGCAGTATACAAGTATTAGGTGTTTTGGAGTGTGTATGTGTATGTCTGCTCTATGATGTATGGGAGTGGAAAAAGCAGAGATATTACACAGAGAGGGGAGCATGAGAGGAGAGACAGAGAACTAGGATTCTCCCCCAAAAGCTGGCTTTGGGCAAATTAAAAATCAAATATTCTTTTAATCCTCCTCAATCCAGGTCCCTAGATGGGTTTTGCCATCATCTGAGTGCTTTCCTCCCCACGATCAAGCACTGTGACATTTACCTAATGTCTGATTGTGAAGATTTTCCCCCTTCAGTCTGTCACTTGCTGTTTCATCAAGAACTAGTTCTGATTTCTAGCCAGTTGATACAGCTTTCAGTTTAGTCTCTGTAGGGGAGTGGACTGGCTACTTGCTGTCTACAGTAGTGATCTGGGTTTCCTCATGGCTAGAAGCATCTTTTTTTGCCATGACCCAGTTAATAATGTCTACTTGGTATGGAAAGACTTTTATTGAGAATGATTCAGTCGCCAATACATATTTTTGTGGTCAGTTGGTTTAAAGTTGTTATGTTCTATCTCTTCTCTCCTTTTCCAGTCACAGACACCTTGTATCATGGAAAGTGGAAGTCCAGCCATTGGAATAATCACAGTGATGGGCATTTCTTGGATTGTTACACAATATCAAGCATTGCACTAAACGTAGTCTGTAGGTTATCACACCTGATCCTCTTCACTTTGCAAAGAAGAAATAATGGCCCTCCCCAAATTATGAATGAGGAAACTGAGGCTCAGAAAGGCTAAGTGACTTGTCTGATGTCACAGTGCCAGTAAGAGTCTAAACCATATTCATTTTCTCATTCACCCACTGATCATTAGAGTACTGGTACCTCATTCCCTAGATTCACATCTACCAGAGGGAACACTGGTTTTTCAAAGAAGCTCTTAAATTTGTTACCTGTAAGGATACAGGTTTTCCTTTCCAGCATCTCTGTCTTTTTGAAAAATGTTTTGCTTTAGGTCTTTTCTACGAACTTACTTGCCCAACAGTGAAACCAGAATACTTATAAATAAAAAAAATCAGAGTCAGAAAACAGACTGATGATGTGCCCTAGATTCCACTCAACAGCACCATCTTGAAACAACTTCCCCTGTCCATGCCAGTGCTCTGGCTTCCTGTATTGTGTTGAATCAAAGAAAGCAGATATGTTCAACTTCAGAGAGGCCCTGAAGGTGATGGTGTAGATTTAAACTCCCAACTCATAAACAAATTTTGTGATCCTGACCCTAGACTGGCATTCCCAGAAATGATCTTTTTTGGGTGGGCATTCCATATGATTTTTCTGCCTCTTTTTTTTTTTTTTTTTTTTTTTGAGTCCCCAAACACTTTCAAGGACTGCATAATGATTACTCTCCCTCTACCAACTGGTCAGATATTAATGCTGAGACATGTTTCAATATCTTAAACGTGGAATCAGTGTTATTTTTAGTCAGAGCAGTTACTGGAAATTTCACCAGTTTTGCTTCTCAGGAATTTAGCTAGGAATTTTTTTATTTGTTTCACCTGTCTTCCACATGACAATGTATCTTTTATTCCATGATAGGGTGTAGAGTGGTGTTTGTGCATTCCAGGGTATACCTTTCAAAAGAGCTGATTAGGATGATTTCTAATTGAAATAAATAAAATATTTCACCAAATCCTGGAAACAACAGCCTGCTTATACTCAGATTGTATTCATGCTGTGGGAGGAAAAGAAACACTAGTATTATTTGAGTTTTGCTATTGGGGGGAATGAGAGCAGCTTTGAGTGAGGAGACATCTTTCTTCAAATGTTTTATCTCTGGGGCCTGCCAAGGTTGGGAGGATTCCTTTCTTCAAATACTGAATATTATGCAGTCACCTTATGGTCTACCAGATGTTCCCTGGCTCCTCCTGGCTGAACCAGTGTCTGCTGTTCTTGTTGCTCTTAGAGGTCTGACTGGGAGCCCTCTGCAAGATTAGAATGTGGTGCAAATGAAGCCTGAGCCACAAGCTTGTTCCAGGTGTGAGCTAGTCAGCTTTGCACAGAGAAAAGATTTGTCTTTAAGCCTCAGTTTTCACCTAGCCCCTGCCAGCCATTCTACCAATGGGTCAGGAAAGGAACCAGGTGAGTGAGCATATGTTGATGAATGAGAGATTCATTTCACTCTAGAAAAATAAAAACAGAGGATTTATGCCACCAAAGGTTATAGCAGCATCTTTAAAAGTGTAGGCCACTGGGTGGTAATTAATAGGAGGCAGGCACTTTGAATCAAAACGTAAAGCTACACAAAAGTACCTCTTATGGACACAAAGGAGGCATGATTTTCATACTCATGCTGTTCAGAAGGAAAACAAAGAATTTAATTAACATTTATTTATTGAGTGTGTAATATGGCCAATTCCTTTTCATTTGCTGAGTGGGGTACTCAGATAAGTCTCTGTCCTCAAAAAAGTTAATGCTGGTAGAAAAGAGAAATGAGTTAGGTAGACAGATAACTACAACACAGAAAACATGAGTTATGAAATGTGTAAAGAAAATGCCCTAGGAATTTGGGGAAGGAGAGATCACAATTACAGAATACACCAGTGGTTTCCCCAGTATTCATTCCCCTCTATTTTCCTTCCTAAGAGATCTATGATTTTTTTTAATTGGTACCCACGATTCTCCACATAATCGTGGGTTCCAGGGAAACTGACTTCTTGTCTAGCTTCAGAGAACTTAAGCTAATTAGTTTAAGTCAACCATGGGAATCCTATTTTCTCTTTTGCATTGTTCAGGAAGGGTTATGCACCCAACTCTGGCCAATAGTGATTGTTGGGGGTAGGGGTTTCTGGGAAGCATTTCCTTAGCCTCTAGCTAGAGGGAGAGTGGATCCCTCTTCTCCCTTTGCATGTTGCCATGACCAGATATAATGCCTGGTACTGTTGCAGTCAACTTAGCATCAGACTGAGGAAAAGGCTAAGCCATGGAAGAACACACAGTAGGAACTTCAACAGATTTGAGTCAGGTTTTCTGTTATTTGAAAGTGAATTTTATGCAAGTCACATTCTTTCGGTGGGGGGTGAGAAAAAATTTATGAGAAAACACACATTCAAGATGAGCACTGAAGAACAGACACAATTTTGAATACTGGAGTACAGAGAGTAAAATATTTTAGGTGACGGGGTAGTGATGGTAAGGTGGGAATAATTTAGGTTAAGAAAAAATTTTTTAAAAAGGCACAGAGATTTTAAGGTTCAAAGTATGTTCATCCAGACTGGAACCTGATCTTTTCATGCATGTTTCACTTCATTCTATTAAGATATAGACCATTTATAGGAAAGATATTGTTAAAAATAAATTATAAAAAGGAACATAACCAGATGGATGGGAGATAAAAAATACAAGTTATAATAAATAAGTTCAATATCTACACAAGGAGATTGAGGAGAAGGGAAATGGACACAGATGGGAAGTTCTAAAATTATACAGTAACTAGATTTTAACATGACCATCAAATTCTTGGTGACCAAAATGAAAAAGAAAACTGGTTAGTTACATAGGTCTCATTTCATATTTGGAGAAAATGTGCCAGTTCCTTAAGAGAACTTAGTTATGTGAATATTTGTATGTGGAACAATGGAAAATATAAAGGATGATGTCCCCATCAAATTCTCTACAGGGAATTCATCATTGGTTCTGATGTTCTTTTCAACTAACCAAAAGTCAAGTATTAAGTGAGTCTTGAGAAGAGAAGCAGAAAAGTTTAGTTAAGTTAAGCCATATCTTGGAGCAGTTTGGATGACAGGGTAAGAGCGCTACAATTCATTTCATTGTCAATAAGCAAATGTGGAGTCTGAGGATCAAATCAGAACAATTATAGCTGATCTCCCATAGAGTTTGATCTATTAGTGATCTGTGAATAAAATGAAAGGGAGATAACCATGGAGACAGAGAGGAAAAGAAACAAACTAATATAATTTTGAGTAGTTGCAAGATCCTAGGCATTACTTATGGTAGTTTAAATAAATGTGACATCACATTTTAAAAAATCTATTGATGATCATATGAGTTTTCTCCTTTATTTTGTACACTAGATGAAGTATGTTGATGAATTTTCACAAATCAACTTTTGTTCCTAGAAGAAACTTAACATATTAACTTAAAAAAAAGTCACTTGATGGGTATTAAGGAGAGCATGGATTGCATGGAGCACTGCGTGTTATTAACAATGAATCGTGGAACACTACATCAAAAACTAATGATGTACTATATGGTGACTAACATAACATAGTAAAAAAAGTCACCTAGATCGATTTGCTAATTCATATTTGTTTAGGATCTATGGATTATGAGAAATATTTGCCTTGTAGTTTACTTGTAGTATCCTTATAAAACTCAATACCAGAAAAGTGAATAATACAAATAAAAATGGGCAAAAGACATGAGTAGATATTTTTCCAAAGACTTACAGATGGCCACATAAAAAGACACATGAAAAGATGCTCAACATCATTCATCATCATGGAAATACAAATCAAAACTACAATGAGATATCACCTCACATCTGTCAGAATGGCTAAAATCAATGATGCAAGAAACAACAGGTGTTGGCAAGGATGTGGAGAAAGGGGAACTCTCTTGCACTGTTGGTGGGAATGCAAACTGGTGCAGCCACTCTGAAAAACACTATGGAGTTTCCTCAAAAAGTTAAATATAGAACTACCCTATGAACCAGCAATTGCACTATTAGGTATTCATCCAAAGAATACAAAAATATTAATTCAAAAGTGTCCATATACCTTGATGTTTATAGCAGCATTATCTACCATTGCCAAATTATGGAAATAGCCCAAATATCCATTGACTGATAATTGGATAAAGAAGATGTGGTAAATGCATACAGTGAAATATTACTCAACCATAAACAAGAATGGAATCTTGCCATTTGCAACGATGCCATTTGCAATTTGCCATTTGCAATAGCCATTTGCAATAATATCCTCTAGGACCTAGAGTTCCTAGAGGATATTATTCTAAGAGGATATTATTCTAAGCAAAATAGGTTAGTCAGAGAGAAACAAATGCTATATGATTTCACTCATTTGTGGAATTTAAGAAACAAAACAAACAGAGGGGAAAATAGAGAGAAAGAGGCAAACCAAAAAATAGACTCTTCACAATGGAGAACAAACTGATAGTTACCAGAGGGAAGGTAGATGAAGGCATGGGTGAAATAGGTGATGGGGATTAAGGAGTACACTTGTCATGATGAGCACTGGGTGATGTATGGAAGTGTTGAGTCACTAAATTGTACAACTAAAACTAATATTACAGTGTATGTTAACTGGAATTTAAATAAAAACTTAAAAAAATCCTTGATATCTTTTAATGTTAGATTTATGATGGCTTCATAAAATGAATTATAAAGTATTTCTTCTTTTTTTATTCTTTGGAAAAGTTTGTTAAGATAGGTGCTATTTCTTACCTAAATGGTAAGAAGACTTCTCTGCTAGCCATCTGAGCTTAAAGATTTATTTATGAAAAGGCTTAAAATTATATATATCTGTGTATGTGTGTGTGTGTATTTAGATTGTATATTTGTTTTTGTGTCGACTCTGGTAAGGTGTATTTTTCAAGATTTTATCCATTTCATTGAAATTATTAAATGTTGGCATACATATGTTTTTAATATCCTTTTAATTTGCTTTACTTTCTGTAAGGTATATAATGATGCCTCTTATTTCATATATCATATGAAATATGATTTTTCCTTCATCAGTCTTCTTGAGATTCATCAATTTTTTTTTATCTTTCATACGTTTATTTTCCAAAAGGCTAATTTTTGGCTTGTTGATTTTCTCTATTGCAAATATGTTTTTATTTAGTTAAATTCTGCTGTTATCTTTATTATTTCCTTCCTTCTATTTCCTTCATGCATAATTTGCTGCATTTAATTTTTTCAGACTCATATTTAGATCATTCAATTTTGCCTTTTCTAATAAGTATAAATAAGGCTATGGTATAAGATGTCCTCTATATGTTATTGTGGCTATGCCCACAAGTTTTAATATATATTTTTTATTGGTTAAAAATATTTTCTAATTTCCATTTTAATTTCTTCTTTGATCCATCAGTTACTTGTATGTATCTGGTTTGATTTCTAAATATTTGGGGCTTTTTTAATATATATATATGTATACACATATTATAGATATTACATATAATATATATATTATATACATATTATATGTATATGTAGATATTATATATATAAATATGTACATATTATATATATTATATATACATATATATTTTTTATTGTGTTATGTTAGTCACCATACAATACACCATTAGATTAGTTTTTGAGGTGTTATATGTAAACAATGAATCTTGGAACACTACATCAAAAACATTTGGGTTTTTATGTTACTCTTTTGTTAATGACGTCTGCCCCGATTTTGTTGTATTAAAAGTGTATATTCTGAATGTTTAAAAGTCTTTAAAATATACTGAAGTCTACTTCATGTTGAACCACATGGTTGAACTCCATAAACACAATTCTATGTAAGTTTGGTAAGGGATGTGTAAATTGTATTTGTTGGATGCAGGGCTCTTATACAGTTAGTTCAGGTTTGTTAATCTTGTTCAATTTTTATACATCCTTACCATTTTTTGTCTGCTATGCTATCAGTTCCTGAGAAGTATGCTCTAGTATCCAATACAGTTATGTAATATGTAATTATATATGTAAAGATAATGTGGTTATATTATATATAATTAATATTTAACTATGATATTTTTTACTATAATTCCATTTTTTAGAATGAAACTTAAAGCAAGCACTGGAAAGATTAAGTTTATGTCATTGTGCATTTTCCTTTTAGGCCTGTGCAGTCTTCCTTAAAAATACAAATTTCAAGCAAAATTTTGGAGAGGCTAGAGCTACCCTTTCTAGTAGAATAAGGTTTTTTTGAACTCTAGCCTAGAAGTATAATTTTGCAGACAATAGTCAGAAAGCTTTGGAGTTTCTGAAGTGGCCATTTCCCAGGCATAGAGGTAAAAATATCATGGAGAAGGCCCATGTTTCTGGAAAGGCAGCAGAAAAACCTGACCTGCTGGGGAGGGGGGCAATCCTTAGGTTTTCAAATATGAATGGAACTAGAGGAACAATCTTGGCTCCTAAAGTGATCTCCTTTCCCCTTTACCCTATAACACAGCCTCTCCTGACAAGGTTTGGGCTCTGTTACTATGCAGCTAAGTGCATGGAAGAAAGTCTGAGCTCAGTTGACTTTCAAAATACTGTATTCTTTTTTTTTTTTTTTTTAAACGGAACTGAAGAAACACAGCAGGTTCTCCTACAATCAGCTTCTGGCCCCTTGTCATACGGAATAGCTCTCCATCAGTGGCCGGCAGGGAGCCAAAACTTGCAAGGAGGGGCAAGCAATAAAATAAAAATCACATTTTCAAAATTTCTCTTCCCTGCTACCCTGGGTCATATTTGATTAATAGACTGCATTTACTTTAAAGGTGTGATTGCACACACGTTACCTATACTGTGCCACTGTGCACTTGGCAGAGAGAAAGCTTGTTATGAATTCTGAACCACAGCAAGATGTTAGCACGTCATTAATATGCATAGGTGCAGATATCTGTCTGTTGTTTTACAATGCTATTTCATTTATATAGTGCCGGCACTTGACGGATATAAGAGACTCCATTCCCAGCTAGAGAGATTCCTAAATAAAACTAGCAAGTTATTGCAGAAGTAATCAGACAGAGCAAAGGAGTTCAGGTTCTTGAGTCTCTATATGAGGCCAGTTCTTGAGTTTCATTTCAAATGCCTCTCCATGTGGACTAGCTTAACTTAATCCTTTCTTCTCTCACTGACAGCAAATACACCTGTTTTTACCTTTCTTTTCTTGTTTTTTCCTTCCTTAATTCTGTTTAATCTGAAAATGCAGTTTGCTGCTGTTTTGATTCCACCAGCTTGAAAGCAGCCTCAAAAAAATAAAACCTCTTAGGGTGTAGGACCAGGCTGCTTGTACACATCGGTGTGTATAGTGATGGGCCACCCTAAGGGGAGGTGGGAGAGGTGGCCTATGATGAGACTCCATGGACTGTCAGGAAGAAATGGGACATATGGAGTCATATTTATTTTCTTGAAGTTGTCATTTCAGTATCCTACTCCTAACCATCTTGAAGAGGAAAAGCTAAACTCATTAAGACAGTATGCAAAACATTCAAGGCCCTCACCCATCTCTGTAGCTGCAATCATGCACCATCACTCCTGCACCTTTATTCCAAACATATAGAGCTCCTTGCTGCTTTCCAAAGCACTATCTTGCCCTATGCTGTTTCCTTTCTCTTTGCCATCACACATTTTCCTCCTTCAGTCTGCAACATATTTCCTCTTCTCTGCTTGGTGATTCCATCCACATCACTGCAAATGGCAAGATTCCATTCTTTTTATTGCTGAGTAATACACACACACACACACACACACACACACACACACACACACCACATCTTCTTTATTTGTCCATCCATCAGTCAATGGATATTTGGGCTATTTCCATAATTTCAAAATGGTAAATAATGCTGCTATAAACATCAAGGTATATGTACCCCCTTGAATTAGTATTTTTGTATTCTTTGGTTAAATACCTAATAGTGCAATTTCTGGGTCATAGGGTAGTTCTATTTTTAACTTTTTTAGGAAACTGTTTTCCAGAGTGGCCACACCAGTTTGCATTCCCACCAACAGTACTAGAGGTTTCTCCTTTCTCCTCATCCTTGCCAACCCCTGTTCTTTCTTATGTTGTCTATTTTAGCCATTCTGACAGATGTGAGGTGATAGCTCATTGTAGTTTTGATTTGTATTTCCCTGGTGATGAGTGATGTTGAGCATCTTTTCATGTGTCTTTTCATGTAGCCATGTGCATGTCTTTGGAAAAATGTCTATTCATGTTTTCTGCCCATTTTTTAATTGGAGCATTCATATTTTGGGTGTTGAGTCACAAAAAAAATCTTCCCAGGGATTTACTCTTCTGTGGAATCTATCATGAATCCCCATGTGGAGTTGTCCTCTATCTTTTTCATGTTTCTGTTGTACTTTGATATAATATCTATTAAAACACCACTTACACTGAAAAAAAAAAACCATTGGGAACTTTGGTCTTAAGAAGTTGTGTGACTTCTTAAACTTTTGTAGCTTCTCTGTGCCTTTAACTTATTAATCTACCTTTCTAGTAATAAATAAGAGCAAACTCCTTTAAAACTCACATCATAAAATAAATTCCTTATATGTCTCTAGTTTTACTAGACTGTGGTTGCCTGTGAGGGAAAGGCTGTGTTTATTGTCCTTATATCTCCAGTGCCCTAACAGATCCTTGAAATGATAGGTTCTAAATAAATATATATTGTGTGTGTGCCCTGGCTATGGGAAGATAACATATAAAAAATACCGTACTGTGTATTTGAAATAATGGGAGATTTCATCTGAATAGAGAAATCCGTCAATGTCACCTGCAAGTTAGCACTGTTCGTTCCTCCCTTTCCTCAAGGCAGGTGGGAAAGGCTCTTCTGGAAATGATTGTGATAATTCTGCTGAGGTAAGTGGTCATAAGCTGGAGTCCCTGGCCAGGCATTGCATACCTGAAGTCTCACTAGTTACACTGAGCTTTAAAATGTGTTTATTTGGCCTATCCTGTTTAGAAAAATTAATTAGTTATCAACATTAGAGAATATGGAGATTTCCCATAAAGATCTGAATTCCAATCTTCTCTGAAAGCAAAAGGACTAACAGTGGTGCCACATTGGCAAAATCAGATGACATATGTTGTCTATGTGCCTCAGACCTACCCCCCTCATTTCAACTGGCTATTCCACTATGTTAAATGTCATATAGGCATAGAGATTGTGTGGAGGTTTAGTCTGTGTGAACTTATAAGCATTTCTGAAAGAACAGTGCCCCTATATCTCATCATAATTCCAAGGAGGGGTGTGAACCTAAGTAGGCTAAAATTAAGTAAACGTATTTGGATAAAACTGCACATAAGAGAATGCCGTTGAGCCAAGAGAAGAGTACTAAGATAAAATAGACATAAAAAAATCATACATGAACTAGATTCATCATTTGTCAGTGACTCTGAGTGATTGGATGGGAAATCCAGTGGGTTTTGGGTAGGGAATAGAGTTTTGTTATTGTCACATGGCTAATATAACTGAACATACACACGCCAGACCCTGCAAATACTCCTGCTAATGAGAAAAAGTGTAACAAACACTGGAAATCCCACTCCAGTGATTTTAAATATTCTCAGTGAATACCTGAATAAGTGAAGATGACTAAGATTAGGATGATCCATAGAATAATTACATAATTTAAGTTTACTGTGGCTAACTATCCAAATCACATATGAATCTGGAATTCCCATTTTCCTGAATTTGATCTTGGTTTCTTAATGGCAATCTCCTGCTATTAACTGAGTACAATTTAATTCCATTCATCCTGTTTTTTTTTTATTATTATTAAGGACAGCCTTTTAAATATGAGCCTGGAATTGGCTTACTTTGTTTTATTGTTACTTTTTAGTTTAACAGGAGAATCCCTCTTTATATTTCATCTCCAAACATTTTAAGGAGTAAAACCTATTATTAATTTGGAATCTACTTGGTCTGCATAGTTTTTATTTAAATTACAAAATGCGGGGAAGTCACATTTTATTCTTTGTTTTCTGAGAGTTCCACTTATTAGAGATTTTGATAAGTAAATGTCTATTATTGAATTGAAGCATAGTAATGATTTAGTTAGAGATTTAAAACTTGCTTTATTCTCTACCTATAGGTAGGCAAATCCTAAGTAATAGGGATGAAAAGTAAATTCTATTTGAAAGAAAGGATAATTGAAAACATTTTTCAGTAACTTGTCTCATTGTTAGAAAATCTTTACTGCTACAAAATTCCTACTTATAAGAAGGCAGGAATCACTCATGACAAAGATAAAGCTCATTTTCCTATCCATTTATAAATAATGTATATGATCCTGTCATTATGTCATTTGTTAGTTGAACAGAAGTAAGAATATAGCTAGGAATTCCTTAAGTTAAGGAAAAATTCCTGTGGGACCAAATTCAAAGGCTTAAAGAATCTTAAGTATAAAATGGAAGATGTCCTCAAGTAGTTTTGTCAGCAATATTTCACTTAATTTCAAACACTTAGAGCAAATCAAAAAATCAAAAGATATTTATTGTTGATTTGGAGTTACATAAAATAACAGCATGACTCGGATATGATATCGATTGAGTTTTCTTGGAGGTATATAATCTAGTTTTATGGTGAACTTGGTAATGGAAGCTGTCAAGTGACAATGAAATGGTCTATTAATTCTTACTAAAGTTATCATGCTTATCTCAGGAGATGGAGTGATACTATATACTATATAATATATTATATATATATATATATATATATATATATATATATGCTATATAATAAATATTCCTTGGGGATTTATAGTGAAATAAGCCAAGCGGAGAAAGACAATTATCATATGGTTTCACTCATATGTAGAACATAAAGAATAGCGTGGAGGACCACAGGGGAAGGGAGGGAAAACTGAATGGGAAGAAATCAGAGAGGGAGACAAACTATGAGAGACTCTGGACTCCAGGAACCAATCTGAGGGTTACAGAAGGGAGGGCCATGGGGGGACGGGTTAACTGGGTGGTGGGTAGTAAAGAGGGTATCTGTTGTTATGAGCACTGGATGCTATACACAACTAAGTAATTGTTGAGCACTACATCAAAAACAAATGAGGTACTGTATGTTAGCTAAGTGAGCATAATAATAATTATAACAAAAGAGATTAGTATTAGATGTTGGAAAAAGTTTCTACTCTAACACTCTTCCCAATGAAATTGTTATTAAATTGAAGCATATTCTGCCACCAAAATTTTTAACAGATCTTTCCCTTAAAATATTGACTGAAGGGAGTTGGGGGAAATTGGAAGGGGAGGTGAACCATGAGAGACTATGGACTCTGAAAAACAATCTGAAGGGTTTGAAGCGGCGGGGGGTGGGAGGTTGGGGGAACCAGGTGGTGGGTATTAGAGAGGGCATGGATTGCACGGAGCACTGGGTGTGGTACAAAAACAATGAATACTGTTATGCTGAAAATAAATTTTAAAAAATGATTAAAAAAATATTGACTGAAAAATGGCAAGTGATTTGCAGTGGCCAGACATAGGCTCTGTTGTCCCGTGGTGGCAGCCTCAGATATTGCCCTCCACAGGCCACCTAATGGAACCTCTGAGAATTCTGTGGCAGTATCAACTCTTGTTCATGCAAGCCACTTAATATATTTCATCAAATCTAAGACTTCATCAATTATAAGTCACACGAATATTTTATGTTCCATTAAGAAATAAAACATGCTGCCAATTAGACTAAGATCCACTATTGCCTGTAAGACATTTCTGATTTCAATCAGAGATGTTAAGATGTGAAAAGAAAATATGTCTTGGAATGATGAGGAAAGGTATTCATGATAGTCTTTGAGCTCTCTACTGTGAGGGCCTCTTACTAACCCACCAGAGTCCTACATTTTGGAAAATGATAATATGGCGACGTCTATTTAGAATAACTGGTGATGCTAAGTGTGCTTTTTTGTGTGTTAACTGTTAACATGGAAAAAATAACCTGTCAGTTATTTAAAGATACATTTTTAGTCTGAAATATTTTCCAGAAAAGTGCTCATTAAAGTTAGGTTTATGTGATAGGATGTTTTGACCAGTAGAACTTTTCTCCATCTGTTGTTGGTTTAGACCTGATATGCCCTCAGAGCCCTTAGACACTTGCTTATAACTCTGTCCCCATGGTTGTACAAGAAGCTATGTAGGCATGTTGCATCTCTGAATGATGCAAAATACTGTACTAAAAGTGTTGCATACACACCCACATGCATACACATGGAACGCTATCTATTGTCTAGCTGGGAAGCCTTACTTATGTGCCAGGCATTGTTTATGCATTTTATAGACATTTGATTTTAATCTCACAATATTCATAACAACCTGTGAGGTAGATACTACTAGTGTGTCTACTTTACAAATAAAACCGAGGATTAAGAGATAATTGCTTGTTCATGCTATGCAACTAGAAACTGGTGAAATCAAGATTGCAGCCTAATTTTGTCACAATACGAAGATAGTTTTCCTTTTTAAGCACTGGGATGCCTCTCCCAGACACATCACATTCTTTTTTTTTTACGTTCTTATTTCTTTTTAAGATTTTTATTTATTTATTGACAGACAAAAATCACAAGTAGGCAGAGCAGCAGGCAGAGAGAGAGGAGGAAGCAGGCTCCCTGCTGAGCAGAGAGGCCGATGTGGGGCTCGATCCCAGGACCCTGAGATCATGACCTGAGCTGAAGGCAGAGGCTTAATCCACTGAGCCACCCAGGAGCCCTTATGTTCTTATTTTTTATACCTATTTTACTGCATTGTGGTTTTTTTTTTTATCGCGTTTTACTCAGATTTGTTCCAGGTAAGCCTTCTGGAAGTGCACCTCCCCTCCTACACACAAACATACATCCTACACCAAATTATATAGAGATAAAGGAGAGGAAAGAGAGGAGAAGAAGAGATGAGCATTTTCATGCTACCAAATGTTTTTAACAATATACTAGAAATCGGGTTTTAGGTTTGATTTTTCTGCTCTTCTTTTTGTGTTGGTTAATTAAGTTCTTAAGATGCTTCAGTATATCATGAAACGAATGATTCTTTCTAATGTTTAGATAAGCAGGTGTTCTATCCCACTCTCTGTTCTTTTCCTCTTTTGAATTAAATAAATGGTTTTCTTTGGAAGGAAGCAGGATGCAAACTTAGACCTATTGCCATTGATCTTTTGGTGTTTTCCTAAGGTCTTTATTTTATAGAGTGTGCCATCAGAGATGCAGAAATCTACCTGACATCCAATGGGTAATATTGGATGTGAGGAAAAAGAATGCTACTAAGTGATATAGTTTGTGAAATATCAGGGTACAGAATTTGGATGATTCCAGGCCCAAAAAGTTAATGACAATATGCTCATCCTTTTAATGGAAACATTACTAGGAGGCTCCTGGCTACATCATCCATCATACTGCAGAAGACTTGCTGACTTATGCTTTGTGACGGACCAGTGAGAAAAATATACAAACTCATACACCAATGTTGCAAATCAATTCTGCCGCAAAGTGGAAATAACTCTTGTACCAATAAGCAGTAAGATCTACGGAGGAAAAAACCTTTTCTGTATTTCCAACTTGCAGATAGAAAGAGAAGCCATCAATCATGCTGGAGAGCTTCCATTTCAGGGCTGTTGTTCTTAAAGGCAAACCAGATGAAATCAGACAAGACCAGAATATGCAAAAGCCTTTGGATTTTTCCAGTCTTGGTGCAGGAAGGAAACAAGGAGAAGCAAGTCATTCTCTCTTTTTCTTCTACATGTGAAACCTGGAGTCCAGCAAAGCCATATACATAGGCTCTGTTTATTGTCAAAATGACTAATTAATCACTTCACAAATGGCTATTAATCATACATTAATGAGATAATCTCCTAGCTATGGCAAATAGCAGTTCTGTGGTGATCCTTTCTCCTTGGTACCCGGAGCAAGCCAAAAGCATGCAGAACTCAATTAATCTTGGAGCAGCATGGGGTGTTTGAAACTGCTCACAGTGTGAAAAGAAGCAAATAGCAAAGACATTTAAACTGTCCATATTTCACTCTGTAAATTCAGAAGCACTTAATCATCCCCTACACATTCTTTTGTTCCCTTTCTCCCTCTGTCATGTTATAACTGTGTTTTAAGCCTCCCCTATTTTTTTTCCCAAACTTGTACACTGAAGCACAGACCAAAAAGATCAGGGCTTCTAATAAATTGATTCTCAGTCCTCTTGGATAAACAGACAGTTAGAAACAATATGCATACAGATATGATATTCCAATAAAAGCAATGCCTATGCCTAGGTGCATAAATTAGCAATTGAATGCCATCACTTACTAAGCAACATCTACGTAAGACTTCCATTTCCATTTCCAGATTTCTGGCTGACCCAGGGCGGGGAAGCCATGAAATGTGACTCAGTTAAATTCTCCACAAACAAAGGCCTCCAATTTTTATGACTGAATGCTTTAGTTCATTCAACAGACATCTACTGAGTATTTACCCTGTTCAGGCACTAAGGGTACAAATATGAGCCAGTTTTATTTCTTCCCCTTGCAGGGCTTACAATACAGTAATAGAAATGAACTGCTGTTTGCCTAAGGGAGTAAAGGAAGCAGGAAGAGGCAGTGTGAGGCCTGACCACCAAAAGAGCATGATGTGTTAGGTGATGGTGAGTAATAAGGGAAGGCTGGATACTGGCTGTCTGGTGAGGAGGCTGAACGCATGTACAGATTGGTATTGGAAAGGAGGGGGCAGCCAGATTGTGATGGGTGTTGTCTACCATGCTAAATGCATTGGGCAGTGACTAAAAGGTTTTTTTTTTTTTTTAAAGATTTTATTTATTTATTTGACAGACAGAGATCACAAGCAGGCAGAGAGGCAGGCAGAGAGAGAGAGAAGGGGAAGCAGGCTCCCTGCTGCGCAGAGAGCCCGATGCGGGGCTCCATCCCAGGACCCTGGGATCATGACCTGAGCTGAAGGCAGAGGCTTTAACCCACTGAGCCACCCAGGCGCCCCGTGACTACAAGTTTTTGCTCAGGGAACTGACATGACATGTCAGGACTTTGAGCCCAAGGCCGCACCTGAAAAAAAACTTGTGTGTCCTGGGATGGGTCTGAGTAGATTTTGCACATGGGAGGGATATGAATAACTGCCCCCATGAGGGTTGATTGCAATAAATTTATTTCATTAGCAGCCCCAGTTGTTCACCCCTCCCTGGATCCACACCCTGTTCACCATGAAATTTTGCAGTGTCTCCCTCTGTGGGTAGGGCTCCTTCCTGCTGGGTATGGTCACATAATTTATTGGCATGTGGTCATTTTTGGCTCATTCTAAAAGTTTTAAATCCAATCACCTCCTTCCTTTTGCCCACTCAAGCTGAATTTGGATATCAGAGTGTGGTCAGCTACCCAAGCTTCAGTGGGATCTGGAGGAAAGAGGAATGTGCTCTAGGCTGTCAGTAATGGAGGATGCAGAGGGGAAATAGATACCTCAAGTCTGGTTCCAATTCTCCATCAGCAATGGCTGTCATTCATTCTGCTTTTTAATAGTCCAAGACAAATATATTTTGCTTCTGCAAAAAAAAAAAAATGATTTTCTTCTCAAGATCACTTAGTCTCAAGAATACTGAAGTTTACATGTTATTTCTTCCAAAATAAAAACCTTGGCCGTATTATACTAATTAATAATTTGTTTCTTTCCTGGGCCTGGTTTACATTTAAAAAATCTCTCATTTTAATGGAAAAATTTTCCTGTGAACCATATGGGACGAATGTAACCAATTAAACACAGTTTTTCTGATTCTTAAAAAATGTCCTACTTAGTTGTGGAGGCGTGTTGGGTGGGGAGTATCAGTGCATCTCTTAGCCCTTCCTTATTTTCCCCTCCCTCCATTTTTACTTTAAATGCGAAGTAAACACATAGAAAGGGCTTTTCCATATTATTTTTTTAAAAAAACTAACTTTAAAAGGTATAGTTTGTGTACAATAAAATGCACTGTTTTTAAATGGTCGTTTGATGAGTTTTGACAAATGACTCATCCATATAACCACCATCACAATCACTACATAGAATACTTAAACATCATCAGAAAAGTTCCCCTGTGCCCCATCCCATGCAATCTCAAGCCCCAAACCTGGCCCCAGGCACCCACTCATCTGCTACCAGTGCAGATTAGATTTATATTTTCTAGCATCTCATTAAATGGAAGCCTATAATACAAATACTTGCATCTGATATTCTTTTCATTCAACATGATTTTGAGATATTTTGTAAGTCCATTTTCTGTAATTGCTGATTAGTATTCATTTTTTATATATACAATAATTTGTTCATTCACCTGTCCATGGATATGTAGGCTGTTTGGAGCTATTGTGAATATAGCTCCTATGGTTATTTATATGCAGGTCTTTGTGTGAATATATGTTTTCATTTCACTTGAGTAAACACCAAAGAGTAGAATTGCTGGGTCATTTGGTAAGTGTATGTCTAACTTTATGAGAAACTGCCCCGTTGTTTAAAAAATGGCCATACAGCTTTACATTCTTATCAGCAGTGTGTGAGGATTTGTTTCTCCACATCCCTGCGAACATTCAGTATTGCCAATCTGTTTAATGTTAGCTATTCTTGAAGCTGTGTACTGGGATCTCATTGCATCTGAAATTCCCTAATGACTAATGAATGTATTTTTATGCACTTATTTGCAATTTGTATATCATCTTGGTGAAATGTCTGTTAAAATATTTTCCTATTTTAAAAAGGCAGGTTGTTTGTCTTATTGTTCTTATTTTAACAGGCCTTTGCATATTCTGGATATGAGAAAATTTCCCTTGTCAAATACATGTTTTGCTAATATTATTTCATGGTCTGTGGCTTGTTTCTAATCTATAGTGGTGTCTTTTAGAAAGAAAAGTTTATTTTTGATGAAATCCAGTTGATTAATTTTTTTGTAGTTTGTCTCTTGTATCTTAAATCTTTATCTAAACTCAAATCATACATATGTTTTCTTATTTTTTTCTAGAAATTTTATAGTTTCATACCTAACATTTAGGTTTATGATTCATTTTGAATGAGCTTTTGTATATGGTGTGAGGTGTGAGTCAAAAATCATACTTTTGTTATCTGACTATCCAAGTGTTTCAGCACCATTTGTTGGAAGGAATGTCTTTTTTGTTTTGTTTTGTTTTTAAGGAGTATCCTCTTTCTGATCTAATTACATTGATGTCTTTGTTAAAAATCCACCCATTGATCATATACATGTGTGGGTTCAATTCTGGACTCCCTATTCCATTTCATTAATTTTTTTTAAGATTTTATTTATTTATTTGACAGAGAGAGATCACAAGTAGACGGAGAGGCAGGCAGAGAGAGAGAGAGGGAAGCAGGCTCCCTGCTGAGCAGAGAGCCCGATGCGGAACTCGATCCCAGGACCCTGAGATCATGACCTGAGCCGAAGGCAGCGGCTTAACCCACTGAGCCACCCAGGCGCCCCTCATTAATTTTTTTAATCTGTTCTTACCCCAATGCTATTATTTTAGAGGGTGTCTTAAAATCAGTCCTCCAACGTTATTCTTCATTCTTAAAACTGGTTTAACTTTTCCAAGTAATTTGCATTTCCATATATGTATTAGCATTAACTTCTCAAGTTCAAACAAACAAACAAAAAGAACCACAGAAAATAAAAAACTGAGGTTTTAAATTGTATTCTATTGAATCTCCAGATCAATCTGAGAATTAGCATGCTAACAACATTTGGACTTATGTCCATTAACAAAATACATCTCCATTTACCTAAGACTTGTTAAATTTCCCTCAGTAATGCTTTATAGTTTTCAGTATTTCTGACACTATATATTTCTACATATTTCATGTTTTTGATGCTATTTAAATGTTTCTGTATTTTAATTTCTAACTGTTAAGATATAAAACAACTGCTTTAAAAGTTTTCTTTATGGGGAGTCAGGGTGACTCAGTCAGTTAAGCGTCTGACTCTTGGTTTTGGCTCAGATCACAATCTTAGAGTTGTGAGATGAGCCCTGTGCCTGGTTCCATGCTCAGTGCAGAGTCTGCTTGAGATTCCCCCCTGCCTTGCCCTCTGCTCCTCCCCTCCCTACTCATCCTCTTGTGCTCTCTTTCTAAAGATAAGTAAATAATTAAAATATTTTTAAAGGATTTTTTTAACAAACTTTATTTGTTAGAATAGTTTTAGACTTACAGAAAAATTGAACAGATAGTACAGAGAGATCCTATATATAACACCACCTCTCCCTCAACAGTTTCCTATTATTAGCATCTTATATGCATATGGTACATTTGTTATAGTTGGCGAACCAATACTGACACATTATTATTCATTGAAATCACTAATTTATTCAGAGTTCCTTAGTTTTTGCATAATATTCTCTTTTCGGTTCCAGGATCTATCCAGTATACCACATTGCCTTTACTTGTCATGTCTCAGGCTCCTCTTAGTTGTGACAGTTTCTTGGACTTCCCTTCTTTTTTTTTAATTTATTTTACTTTTTCAGTGTTCCAAGATTCATTGTTAAGGACTTTCCTTATTTTTGATGACTTTGACACTTTTGAGGAGTACTAGTTGAATATATTGTAAGATGCCTCCCTATTAGAATTTGTCTGATGGCTCTTATCAAGATTAGGCTGGGGTTATGGGTTTTAGAGAGGAAGACCACAATGGTAAGGTGCCATTTTCACATCACATCATCTTGTTAAAATCAGAAACAAATGGAGATCAGTCTTGAAAATTCCCTGAGCAGGCAAAACTAGTTTAGTCATACAAGCAAAACTTAATTTAGTTTATTTTGCAAGACTAACTTGATCTGAGTCATTTCTTATTTCTGCTTCTGAAAATCCTAAGCAAAAGTTGAACTGTTTCCCAGTGTTGATATGAGGTAACTACTCACCAATTCCTTATCATTTAAGAAAACTCTAATGTTAACCAATCCCTGTGAAGAATAAACAATCACTGCCTTCCCACTATATAAAGGTGCTTTATAACATGTTTTGGTTTGAGTGCTCCCAGTTTGCAAACTGTCTTCTTGGTGAGTGCACAATAAACTTACACTAATTACTAATTTGGTGTTTCATTGGTTTTTCTTTGGATATTTCTGAACTTTTGACAATATCAAAAGTACATATTGTGAATGTGATTCATGACTATTGATGTTAACTGATCACCTGGCTGAAATAATGTTTTTCAGTTTTTTGCACTGTAAAATTACTATTTTTTAAATACCTTTTTTTTATAATCTATCTACTATTTGGAAGGAAGTCACTATGCATAGCACATATTTAAGTGGTGGGGAGATATGGTGCCCCTACTTTATGGTAGAGTCTCTGCATAATTTATTTGGAATGCTTTTGAAGAGCAGATTTGTCTCTTCTTCCCACCTATTAATTTATTCACTCATTTATGTTACTAGAGACTCATGGGTATTTATTTTATGCTCTGAATTATAATGCAACATTATTTTATTCATTTTCTTGCTTAAATTGGTCCAGCTTTGACAACTGGAAGCTCTTTTAGTTGATTCCTATAGCTCTTTGCTTGCTTTTGCTTGTTTTTTTTACTTGTTTTTGAGGACCTTCTTACCTTCTGACCCTACAAGACACTCAAGGCTCATCTTGTATATTTGTTGTCCCAGTCCTAGAATCAGCCATTGGGCCAAGGAGCATAGATTCTTTTTTTTTTTTTTTTTTTTTAATAATATTAGAAACCGGACGCCTGGTTTAAAGCCTCTGCCTTCAGCTCAGGTCATGATCCCAGGATCCTGGGATCAAGACCCGCATTGGGCTCTCTGCTCAGCAGGGATCCTGCTTCCTCCTCTCTTTGCCTGTCTCTCTGCCTACTTGTGATCTCTGTCTGTCAAATAAATAAATAAAATCTTAAAAAAAAATAATATTAGAAACCAAAATCTGGGTTCCTAGTGTGCTTGTTGCTACTGGGGTGTTGTTTCTTTTTGATCCTCTCAGCAAATAGAGAAAAAATACATGTGCATATATTTCTCAATGCAACAATCTCAATAATAGTTTAAACATGAATCTTACTCATGTCTCCAACTCTAATTCATCAGCACACCCTTTCATTCTGGCCTCCCCCTTTGCTTATCTGTAAATTCTCATGCCAATAGTCAAAAACCTAGAGTACACCAGGTTTTATCCATTTTGTTCAAATCCAGTGTATATATACAGCAGTATCAGGATTGTTAACCCATACCTCTGTGGGAAACAACTTTATTAAGTAAGTTACATTTATGTGAAGTTTGATTTACCTGTAGTTTCACAGATTCTATTAATTTCCAAAGTTAAAGTCAGCACCTTGTCACCCGACTTGTTTCATACATTAGATTCTCTTGTCGCAATCTTTATTCTTTCTTGGGATCCTCTTACAACTTAAATGACTTTTAAAAATTTATAAACATTAAAGTTCACTTTTTGTGCTGTAGCATACTATAGGTTTTGACAGATACATAGTGTCATGTGTCACCATTATAGTACCATACAGAATAGTTTCACAACCATAAAAATAACATGTACTTCACATATTCATATTTTCCCTCCTCTTGGCAACCACTGATACTGTTACTATCTCTAAAATTTTGGCTTTTCCAGAAGGTCATGTAATGGGAATCAAACAATATGTGGCCTTTTCCAACTGGCTGCTTTCAATTAGCAATATGCATTTAAGGCTCCTCAATGACTTTTTGTGGCTTGATAGTTCATTTCTTCTTATCACTGAATAATATTCCATTGTATCAATGTGCCACAGTTTGTTTACCCACTTACTATTGAAGGACATTTTGGTGGCAATCATGAATAAAGCTGCTGTAAACATTGATGTGCCGGCTTTTCGTAGACATACGTTTTCAACTCATTTGGGTAAATACTTAGGAACATGATTGCTGGATTCTATGATAATATTATATTTAGCTTTGTAAGAAAATGTCAAAAAGTCTTCTAAAGTGGCTGTACTATTCTGCATTTCCATCAACAATGAAACAAAATTCCTGTTGCTTCACAGCCTGTCAACATTTGATATTGTCAGTTTTTTGGATTTTGGCTATCTTAGTAAGTATGTAATGGAATCTCATTATTTCAATTTTCAATCCTCTCATGATATATGATATTAAACATTTTTCTTTTTAAATTTAAATTCAATTAATTAACATATAATGTATTATTTGTTTCAGGGGTACAGGTCTATGATTCTTCAGTCTTATATAATACCTATAATACCCAGTGCTCATCACATCACATGCCCACCCCCAGCAATGTCTATCACCAAGTTACCCATCCTTTTGTGCCCCTCCTCTCCAGCAGCCTTCAGTTTGTTTCCTAATATTAACAGTCTCTTTCAGGCTCTCTGCTCAGCAGGGAGCCTGCTTCCCCCTCTCCCTCTGCCTGCCTCTCTGCCTACTTGTGATCTCTTTCTCTGTGTCAAATAAATAAATAAAATCTTGTTTTTTTTAAAGAGTCTTTTATGGTTTGTCTCCCTCTGGTTTCACTCTTGTTTTATTTTTTTCCTCTGTTCTCATATGATCCTCTGCCTTGTTTCTTAAATTCCACATATCACATAATTGTCTCTCTTATTGACTTATTTTGCTTAGCATAATACCCTCTAGTTCCATCCAAGTTGTTGCAAGTGGAAGATTTCTCTTTTATGATGGCTGCATTTATATATATATATATATATATATACATATATGTATATATATATATATATGGTCACAAGTTCTTTATTCATTCATCTGTCAATGGACATCTGGTTGAGCACCTTTTCATATGCTTATTTTCTATCCATATATCTTCTTTGGATATGTGTCATTCAGATTTTTTACTCATTTTTTAATTGGGTTATTTCCTTGCTGCTTAGTTTTAAGAATTGTTTATGTATTTTGAAAACACTGAATGTGTGATTTGCTAATATTTTCTCCCGGTGTGTACTTAGTTTTTTGATTCTCTTAATAGTGGTTTTTTCAGGGCAGAAATTTTTCATTTTAATATTAAGTCCAGCTTTTTCTTTCATGGATTGTTTCTCTGATACTGTCTCTTGAAAGTTGTTCACCAAACCCAAGATCACCTAAATTTTTCCTATGATTTCTTTCAGAAGTTTTGTAGTTTTGTGCTTTGCTTTTAGGTCTCTGATCCATTTTGAATTAATTTTTATGAAAAGTGTAAGGTTTGTATCTAGATTCATTATTTTTCATGTAGACATTCACTTGTTTCATTACCATTTGTTGAAAAACCTTTTTTTAACTGAAATGACTTTTCTCCTTTGTTAAAGATCAGTTGACTCTACTTGTGTGGGTGTCTTTCTGGGATTTTTATTCTGTCCTGTTAATCTATTTGTCTCCTGCCCTCCTAGTACCATGCTGTCCTGATTACTATAGCTTTACAGTAGGTCTGGAAGTTAGGTAATGTTAGTCCCACAACTTTGGTCTTCCTCTTTAGTATTATATTGACAATTCTGGGTGCTTTGGATTTCCATATATACAGTTTGAATCAGTTTGTCAGTATCCACAAAATAACTTACTGGAATTTTTATTGAAATTTCAGTGATTATAGGTCAATGAGGGAATTGATGACATCTTGACAATATTGGGTCTTCCAATCCAAGAACATAGAATAGATATCCATTTATTAAAAGCTTCTTTGATTTATCTTATTGTAATTTTCTACATATAGATTCTTTACACATTTTAAAAGAATTATCCATAAGTACTTCATATTTTGTTGGGTTTATACGTACTTTAAATTAAACTAGAGCCTTGGACAAAGCACTTGACTATTAATCGTATGCTTGTCAATGAAACAAGAGAAGCAAGGCTTGTGTCAAGGAGAGGTGACCTAAGAAGTACAGGAGACTATCCTCCATACCTAAAACTGATAGCATGATATGGAGTAAGAGTTGAAGAGTTGGAAGCAAAGAAGGCTGCTTTATGGAAGTGGACCCAATTGTGTCATTTATGTCCAAAATTAACTTACATCTAGCCTCATCAGTCAACTAGCATCATATCATACAAGTAGTAAGGACCTACATGTCTGAAATATACTTAGGATTTATTAATCTGTTGGGGTGATCATTTACAGATGGAGTAATTACTCCCCATTCTCTATAAATCATGTAGTCTCTTTATTCCATTCGAACACATTTTGTCAAATATAACCTTTTAAACATTAAGCTTCTGAGCTGCTTAGGAATCATCAAACATGTGCACACTCTCCTTTCCTTCTTAAGAGCTTCTGTTAGCTTCCTACTTCAGGGAAAACTTTCTGGGTCCTTTGGAAAGTAGAAAATTTTCTTTGACCCTATTCCCTCCATAATTTTATATTCAGCCACCCCCTTTGCAATAAACATATTTCTATCTCCACATACATACATATTTATTTGAAGTTTACTTCACTGCTTGGGTCTTTGGCTGCTACTATTTTTTTAATCACATATTGTCACATCTTAAGGGCAGATCTAATAGAAAAATACAGTGAAACAGGCATTGAATAAATTCTTTGATGCAATAATGACTGTGTCTAGAGGGGCTAGGCCAACAGGCTTAATGCCAACAAAATGATGCCAATGTCAACATAACAACATCAGCTCCAACACAATGCTATTGATACCAGCATTTTAGTATTTGAGTAATATCGTTGGCACTAGTGGAGAATGGACCTAATATAGGCTATTAGGTCCCTTTTTGGCTAAGAGTCACTCATTGCATGCCTTCTGAGGGTCAGAACATGTGGCACAATTCATAAGTGGGAGATAAATGGGCAATTCAACACTATTTGATGGCATCCATATTCTATACCTTTTCTTGCTAGCAGGTATTTTAAAATGTACTTATTTTCAATTTAATAAAATAATATGGTAAAATGTGTAATGTAAGAACTTAATTTCTTTTGTTATTTTTTTTCATTTTTTTTTAATTTTCAGCATAACAGTATTCATTGTTTTTGTACCACACCCAGAGTTCCATGCAGTCCGTGCCCTCTCTAATACCCACCACCTGGTTCCCCCAACCTCCCACCCCCCCACCGCTTCAAACCCTTCAGACTGTTTTTCAGAGTCCATAGTCTCTCATTGTTCACCTCCCCTTCCAATTTCCCCCAAATGCCTTCTCCTAACTCCCCATGTCCTCCATGCTATTTGTTATGCTCCACAAATAAGTAAAACCATATGATAATTGACTCTCTCTGCTTGACTTATTTCACTCAGCATAATCTCTTCCAGTCCTGTCCATGTTGCTACAAAAGTTGGGTATTCATCCTTTCTGATGGAGGCATAATACTCCAGAGTGTATATGGACCACATCTTCCTTATCCATTCGTCCGTTGAAGGGCATCTTGGTTCTTTCCACAGTTTGGCAACTGTGGCCATTGCTGCTTTAAACATTGGGATACAGATGGCCCTTCTTTTCACTACATCTGTATCTTTGGGGTAAATAACCAGTAGTGCAATTGCAGGGTTATAGGGAAGTTCTATTTTTAATTTCTTGAGGAAACTCCACGCTGTTCTCCAAAGTGGCTGCACCAACTTGCATTCCCACCAACAGTGTAAGAGGGTTCCCCTTTCTCCACATCCCCTCCAACACATGTTGTTTCCTGGCTTGCTAATTTTGGCCATTCTAACTGGTGTAAGGTGATATCTCAATGTGGTTTTAACTTGAATCTCCCTGATGGCTAGTGATGATGAACATTTTTTCATGTGTCTGATAGCCATTTGTATGTCTTCACTGGAGAAGTGTCTGTTCATATCTTCTGCCCATTTTTTGATATGATTATCTGTTTTGTGTGTGTTGAGTGTGAGTTCTTTATAGATCCTGGATATCAATCGTTTGTCTGTACTGTCATTTGCAAATATCTTCTCCCATTCCGTGGGTTGCCTCTTTGTTTTCTTGACTGTTTGCTGTGCAGAAGTTTTTGATTTTGATGAAGTCCCAAAAGTTTATTTTGGCTTTTGTTTCCTTTGCCTTTGGAGACATATCTTGAAAGAAGTTGTTGTGGCTGATATCGAAGAGATTACTGCCTATGTTCTCCTCTAGGATTCTGATGGATTCCTGTCTCACGTTGAGGTCTTTTATCCATTTCGAGTTTATCTTTGTGTATGGTGTAAGAGAATCGTTGAGTTTCATTCTTCTACATATAGCTGCCCAGTTTTCCCAGCACCATTTATTGAAGAGACTGTCTTTTTTCCACTGTATATTTTTTCCTGTTTTGTCGAAGATTAACTGACCATAGAGTTGAGGGTCCATATCTGGGCTCTCTACTCTGTTCCACTGGTCTATGTGTCTGTTTTTATGCCAGTACCATGCTGTCTTGGTGATCACAGCTTTGTAGTAAAGCTTGAAATCAGGTAACGTGATGCCCCCAGTTTTATTTTTGTTTTTCAACATTTCCTTAGTGATTTGGGGTCTCTTCTGGTTCCATACAAATTTTTGGATTATTTGCTCCAGCTCTTTGAAGAATACCGGTGGAATTTTGATTGGAATGGCATTAAAAGTATAGATTGCTCTAGGCAGTATAGACATTTTAACAATGTTTATTCTTCCGATCCAAGAGCACAGAATGGTCTTCCATCTTTTTGTGTCTTCTTCAATTTCTTTCATGAGTGTTCTGTAGTTCCTCGAGTACAGATCCTTTACCTCTTTGGTTAGGTTTATTCCCAGGTATCTTATGGTTCTTGGTGCTATAGTAAATGGAATCGATTATCTAATTTCTTTTTCTGTATTTTCATTGTTAGTGTATAAGAAAGCCACTGATTTCTGTACATTGACTTTGTATCCTGCCACGTTACTGAATTGCTGTATGAGTTCTAGGAGTTTGGGGGTGGAGTCTTTTGGGTTTTCCATATAAAGAATCATGTCATCTGCGAAGAGAGAGAGTTTGATTTCTTCATTGCCAATTTGGATACCTTTTATTTCTCTTTGTTGTCTGATTGCTGTTGCTAGGACTTCTAATACTATGTTGAACAAGTGTGGTGAGAGTGGGCATCCTTGTCGTGTTCCTGATCTCAACGGGAAGTCTGCAAGCTTTTTCCCATTGAGGATGATATTGGCTGTGGGTTTTTCATGGATAGATTTGATGAAGTTCAGGAATGTTCCCTCTATCCCTATACGTTGAAGCGTTTTAATCAGGAACGGATGCTGGATTTTGTCAAGTGCTTTTTCTGCATCAAATGAGAGGACCATGTGGTTCTTCTCTCTTTTCTTATTGATTTGTTCTATCACATTGATTTGCGAATGTTGAACCATCCTTGTAGCCCAGGAATGAATCCCACTTGGTCATGGTGGATAATCTTTTTAATTTGCTGTTGGATCCTGTTTGCTAGGATCTTGTTGAGAATCTTAGCATCCATATTCATCAGTGAAATTGGTCTGAAATTCTCCTTTTTGGTATGGTCTTTGGCTGGTTTGGGGATCAGGGTAATGCTGGCTTCATAGAAAGAGTCTGGAAGTTTTCCTTCTGCTTCAATTTTTTGAAACAGCTTCAGGAGAATAGGTATTATTTCTTCTTTGACAGTTTGGTAGAATTCCCCAGGGATTCCGTCAGGTCCTGGGCTCTTGTTTTTTGGGAGGTTTTTGATCACTGCTTCAATCTCATTACTAGATATCGGTCTATTTAGGTTGTTGATTTCTTCCTGGTTCAATTTTGGGAGTTTATAGTTTTCCAGGAATACATCCATTTCATCTAGGTTGCTTAGCTTATTGGCATATAACTGTTGATAATAACTTCTGATGATTGTTTCTACCTCCTTGGTGTTAGTTGTGATCTCTCCCTTTTCATTGATTATTTTATTAATTTGGGCTTTCTCTCTTTTCTTTTGGATTAGTGTGGCCAATGGTTTATCGATCTTATTGATTCTTTCAAAAAACCAGCTTCTAGTTTCATTGATATGTTCTACTGTATCTCTGGGTTCTACCTCATTGATCTCAGCTCTAATCTTGATTGTTTCCCTTCTTGTGTGTGGAGTTGGTTTGATTTGTTGTTGATTCTCCAGTTCTTTAAGGTGTAGAGACAGCTGGTGTGTTCTGAATTTTTCAATTTTTTTTTGAGGGAGGCTTGGATGGCTATGTATTTCCCCCTTAGGACCGCCTTTGCTGTATCCCATAGGTTTTGGACCGAAGTGTCTTCATTCTCATTGGTTTCCATGAATTGTTTAAGTTTTCTTTGATCTCCTGGTTGATCCAAGCATTCTTAAGCAAGGTGGTCTTTAGCTTCCAGGTGTTAGAGTTCCTTCCAAACTTTTCCTTGTGATTGAGCTCCAGTTTCAAGGCATTGTGATCTGAGGATATGCAGGGAATACTCTCAGTCTTTTGGTATTGGTTGAGTCCTGATTTGTGACCCAGTATGTGGTCTATTCTTGAGAAGCTTCCATGTACACTTGAGAAGAATGAGTATTCTGTTGTTTTAGAGTGGAATGTTCTGTATATATCTATGAGGTCCATCTGGTCCAATGTGTCATTCAATGCTCTTGTTTCTTTATTGATTTTCTGCTTTGATTATCTGTCTATTTCAGAGAGAGGCGTGTTAAGATCTCCTACTATTAATGTATTCATATCAATATGACTCTTTATCTTGATTAACAGTATTCTTATGTAATTGGCTGCTCCCATATTGGGGGCATAGATATTTACAATTGTTAGATCATCTTGGTGGATAGTCCCTTTAAGAATGATGTAGTGTCCTTCTGTATCTCTGACTACAGTCTTTAGTTTAAAATCGAATTTATCTGATATGAGAATCGCTACCCCGGCCTTCTTTTGAGGCCCATTGGCACGAAAGATGCTTCTCCATCCCTTCACTTTCAGTCTGGGTGTATCTTTAGGTTCAAAATGGGTCTCTTGTAGACAACATATGGATGGGTCCTGTCGTTTTATCCAATCTGCAACCCTGTGCCATTTTATGGGCGCATTTAGGCCATTCACATTGAGAGTGATTATTGATAGATAAGTTTTTATTGACACCGTGTTACCTTTGAAGTCTTTCTTTCTGTAGATTGTCTCTATATTTCTGTTCAATGCTATTCTTAGGATTTTTCCTCTTTTATAGAACCCCCCTTAATATTTCCTGCAGTGTTGGCTTGGTGGTTGCATAGTCTTTTAAGCCTTGCTGGTCTTGGAAACTCTTTATCTCTCCATCCATTTTGAATGTCTTGCCAGGTCTCTGTGGACAGGTCTGATGTTATTCTGATGGGCTTTCCTCTGTAAGTAAGGAGCCTCTTTGTCCTCGCGGCTTTCAAGAGATTATACCTACAATTATGATTCCTCAATTTGACTATCAGGTGCCTTGATGTTTTTCTGGAATCTATAATCTTGGGTGGAGACCGTTCGGCCTCTAGTACATGAACGCTGGTTCCATTCGTGAGATTGGGAAAATTTTCATGAAGAACTTGTTCCACTATATCTTCTAGACTTCTTTCTTTCTCCTCCCCTTCAGGGATTCCAATGATTCTGACGTTGGAACGTTTCATGGCGTCATTTATTTCCCTGATTCTGTTTTCATGGTTTCTAAGCTGTTTGTTCCAGGCTTCCTCTTGATCCTTTCTCTCTATCTGTTTGTCCTCCAGATCACTAATTCTATCTTCTTTCTCAGTTACCCTAGCTTTGAGAGAATTTAGATTAGATTGGAACTCATTGAGAGCCTTGTGAACCTCAGCCCCGGTAGCTTTTAGCTCTTCCCTAACATTGTGAACATCCTGTCTGGTCACTTTCAGCTCGGCCCTAATCAATTCCATTTGGTCATCCATGGCTTTCTCCAACGTAGCTATTGCCTGGATAATTGTTAGCCTGAATTCTCTTTCTGACATATTGTCTATGTTGATAGCCATTAGCTCTGTTGCAGAAGGTACATCCTCTGTATTTTTCTTCTGTTGGGCATTCCTCCTCCTAGTCATTTTGGTGAGAGATGACTGAACAGATGTAGCTGGTTGTATCGACCGTGGTGCAGACTGGGTGCACCCTGGAACACTTCTGATCAATCAGGATTCCCCACCCAAATGAGAGAAAAAAGAAAGGAAAAAGAAAAAAGAGAGAAAGAGAGAGAGACAGGGAAGAAAGGGAAGATGAAAGAGAAGGTTCAGCCCAAATGGTCCCCAAGGTAAGATTTATGAGGTATACAAACTCTTTTATTATTTTAATCCACATGTGCTTTCTAGATTTGGAGACCTGAGAAGTCTTGGAATAAGGAATATAATTCTAAGCATTGCTACCAGTAGGTTAATGTCTTTTCCATTTGTATAGTTAGATGCCAGCCTTGGCCTAATGCCCAGACTTTACTGATCTTGCCACACATCAGGTGGACACTTGATCTTCACTTGCCAGCTAGACCTCTTTTCATGCTTTATGTCAAATCCTAAAACTTTTCAGTTTTCCAAGAGAATCAGATAAACATAAAGAAGCTGGGACTCAAGCAAGATAAGAAACAAAGAACCCCACCTAACTGTAGATATTACAACCTTGTTCCGTAGGCAAAGATTATGCTAATGGAGAGCTCTGAGCCTTTGGGGAAATAAATGCTCCATTAGGAGTATTTCCCTAATGATGTTTTCCATTTCTTAATCTGCTGAATTTCATAAATGATTGCCATTTTCCCCAAGACCTAGATTTTTATCTCTGTATCCGAGGTTGTTGCCTGAATTCCCCTAACTCCCTATTTGTTTTGATCTGGGAATAGTGTCAAGTCATGGATATTATGACCAAGCATCATTTATCTTTTCAATGATACCCTTGTTTAAAATATCATTAAAAATATTTCAGTTCTGGACTACCATAAATTATTTTATCCCATAAAGAGTGAATATCATATTTTATTTCCCCCACATATCTGAATCACCTTCATTCCAATTTTTTTATGTGCTACAGATATTTTAGAGAGTTTTATTTATTTTAGAGAGAGTTTTATGTGTTTCTATCACTGTATTAGCACTAGAGATTTAATGGTGAGAAAAAAGACATGACCTTGGTGTTCCACTACCAGTTAGAATGTAGAAAGATATAAAAGACTTCTACTCTCATGGTGTCAAGAATCCCACAGAGATAAAAACTATTTTTTTCCTATGGGTTAGAAAAGAGCAGTAGTCACTGGAAGCCCTGTTAAAGCGAATTTCAGAAGGAAATGAGATTTTCACATGAGCAGAAAACTTTGATCTAGTTTCAAGGCCAGGGGGCAGTTTTCTGGTCCGGGTGGGATGAACAGAAGAAATAGTGTGACACAGATAAAGAGTCTGAAGGGATGACAAGAAATTAGCTGAACCTTCAACAAAAACATAGGCCAGGAAAATAGACAGGAAGCTGAAAGAGTCATGGATACAGCAACAACAAAATTACTTAGCCTGAAAATTTTCTTCACACTATTTATTTTGTCGAGAAAGTGGTAGTGAGTGAAGATCTGGAAAAGAAAAATTACAGATATCTGTACATTTTTAGAGTTTGAATTCAAGGGCACTGCTTTGGTTGAATCAAAGAAAATGCCAAAAGTATCCGAAATGAAAGCCCAACTTCAATCCAGCTAAAATATTGACAAGATGAAAAAGTTAACTTTGCTTCAAAAGGTTAGAATTTGGGCTAATCATAGATTAACTCAATCTAAGAAGAGTTGAAGTCCAGTTCTAAATCAGCTTAATTCTAGCTATAGAGAAAAAGGCTTACAATCTCTATAAAATAAGCAGAATAAAAGAAGAAATATATTTCATTATCTATTGTTTTATGTTTTTTTTTAAAGATTTTATTTATTTATTTGACAGAGAGAGATCACAAGTAGACGGAGAGGCAGGCAGAGAGAGAGGGAAGCAGGTTCCCCGCTGAGCAGAGAGCCCGATGCGGGACTCGATCCCAGGACCCCGAGATCACGACCTGAGCTGAAGGCAGCGGCTTAACCCACTGAGCCACCCAGGCACCCCTATTGTTTTATGTTTTTCAAATTACAAGATACATGGAAAGGTAAGAAAATATAACCTATAATCAAAAGCAAATATGTTTAACTAAAGAAGACCTGTAGATGGCCCGGTTATCTGAACTGGCAGAATAGACCTTAAAACAACTATTCTAATACTAAAGCATTTATAGAAAAAAAGAGGAGTGTGTGGTCAAAATGTAAGATACTTCAGGAGAGAAATGAACATTTTCATAAAGAAAAAAATAGAAATGCTAGAAGCAAAAGATAAAAATAGCTGAAATCAACATTTTTATTGGATGGCATTTACACTGAATTGGACAGGAGAAGAAGAAAGCATCACTGAACTTTAGGATATATTAATAAAAAATATCTAATTGAAACAGAAAGAAAAAAATTGAAAACAAACATAAGCAAAGAAATCTTCAGGGTTAATATAAGCGGTCTATGGAATACTGTAAAAAGAAGAAAGAAAAAATGGGGCAAAAAAATCACTTGAAGAAATAATATAGATTAAATAACTCAACAAATCTCAAGCAGGATAAATATCAAGCAAACTATCATAATGCACATCATAACCATATTATTGAAAACCAAAAATAAAGAAAAACTCTTAAAGCAGTGGGAGAAAAAAAAGACATATAGAGGGTAACAGCCATAAAGGCAATTGCTTATGTACTAAATGGTGACTAATGTAACATCAAAATAATAATAATAATAATAATAATAATAAATTTTTTAAAAAGGTAATGGCTTAATTTACCTCAGAAACAATGTAAGCCAGAAAATACTGCAGTAACACTTTAAATATTAGACATGCCTCATTTATTTTTTTATTTTAAAATTCTTTAAATGATAATTGACTAAAAGCAAAAATAATAAAATGTATTGTGGGGTTTGTAATATATGTAGAAATAAAAAGTCTTTAAATTTAATTTTTTGATGTGGTTGAGTTTAAGTCTACATCTTGCTCTTTGTTTTCTATTGCTTTCTTATTCTTTCTTTTCTTCTTTGGACTAAGGGATATATATATATATATATATATATATATATATAGCCTTTAGAACCAAATCACTGATTACTTTTATTTTATTTTAATTTTTTATTCCTTCTTTTAAATTAACATGTATTATTTGCTTCAGGGGTACAGGTCTGTGAATCATCAATCTTACACAATTCACAGCACTCACCATAGCACATACCCTCTCCAATGTCCATAACCCAGCCACCTCATCCCTACTCCCCAACCCCCAGCAACCTTCAGTTTGTTTCTTGAGATTAAGAGTCTCTTATGGTTTGTCTCCCTCCCCATTTTTAACATTCTATTTTATCTTTTCTAGCTATACTTCTTTGCATTATTTTCTGTGTCTCCTCTTGGTATTAAAACATGTATTCTAAACATTTTACAACTTAATTTGAATTAATTTTATGCCACTTTACATGTTATGTAAAATGTTACATAATATTGTCCTGTTTACCTCATTCTGCTTTAGAGAAGGGCCAATTCAAAGGCAGAGATCATTGCTTGAACAAGAGAGTAAGATCCAAGTATATGTTGTTTGACAATCATATAAAAAAATGGGCAGAAGATATGAACAGACACTTCTCCAGTGAAGACATACAAATGGCTATCAGACACATGAAAAAATGTTCATCATCACTAGCCATCAGGGAGATTCAAACTAAAACCACATTGAAATACCACCTTACACCAGTTAGAATGGCCAAAATTAGCAAGCCAGGAAACAACATGTGTTGGAGGGGATGTGGAGAAAGGGGAACCCTCTTACACTGTTGGTGGGAATGCAAGTTGGTGCAGCCACTTTGGAGAACAGCGTGGAGTTTCCTCAAGAAATTAAAAATAGAACTTCCCTATAACCCTGCAACTGCACTACTGGTTATTTACCCCAAAGATACAGATGTAGTGAAAAGAAGGGCCATCTGTATCCCAATGTTTAAAGCAGCAATGGCCACAGTTGCCAAACTGTGGAAAGAACCAAGATGCCCTTCAACGGATGAATGGATAAGGAAGATGTGGTCCATATACACTCTGGAGTATTATGCCTCCATCAGAAAGGATGAATACCCAACTTTTGTAGCAACATGGACGGGACTGGAAGAGATTATGCTGAGTGAAATAAGTCAAGCAGAGAGAGTCAATTATCATATGGTTTTACTTATTTGTGGAGCATAACAAATAGCATGGAGGACATGGGGAGTTAGGAGAAGGCATTTGGGGGAAATTGGAAGGGGAGGTGAACAATGAGAGACTATGGACTCTGAAAAACAATCTGAGGGTTTTGAAGGGGCAGAGGGTGGGAGGTGGGGGAACCAGGTGTTGGGTATTGGAAAGGGCACGGATTGCATGGAGCACTGGGTGTGGTGCAAAAACAATGAATACTGTTACGCTGAAAATAAATAAAAAAATAAAAAATACATATATATGTTGTTTATAAGATACTAAATACAAATATAAAAACACAGATAAGTTAAAAGTGACAAGATGGTACATATTGCATGGAGTACTGGGTGTGGTGCATAAACAATGAATTCTGGAACACTGAAACAAAATAAAAAAAATAAATAAATAAAATTTTTTTAAAAAGTGACAAGATGGAGAAAAATGTACCATGCACATAAGGAATAGCATGGAGGGCCATAGGGGAAGGAAGGGAAAACTGAACAGGAAGAAATCAGAGAGGGAGACAAACCACCAGAGAAGCTGGACTCTAGAAAACAAACTAAGGGTTACAGAAAGGAAGGGGTGGGTGGGATGGGGTAGCCCCATGATGGGTATTAAGGAAGGCATGTGTTGTGATGAGCACTGGGTGTTATACACAACTAATGAATCATTGAACACTACATCAAAGATGTTGGCTAACTGAACAGAAAAAAAATATATACCATACATATATTAATTGTATGATAGCTGCATTGATATCATTTAACATAGAAAAGGACCATTAACTGAGATAAGGACATTTTATAATAAAAGTTCAATTTATTAAGAACTAAATGTCATATATATACATATATATATATAAATATAAAATAGAACTTCAAAATTTGTGAAGCAATATTTGAAAGAACTAGATGGAAAAATAAGCAAATATTTTTCAGACACTGATAAAACAGATAGATATAAAAAATCCATAAGGACACAGAAGATATGACCAACATCATCAACCTACTTCACCTAATGGACATCTATAGACCACTCCATCCAACAACAGCAGAATGAACATTCTTTCACATGCACGTGGAACCATATGCTGAGGTCTAAAAGATATTTCAATAAATTTAAGGGAATTTAAATTGTACAGAATATATTCTCTGACCACAGTGGAATTAAATGAAAAATTAATAAGAATAAATTGTTCAGAAAATACAAAAATATTTAGAAACCAAAATATTCCTCCTAAATAACTTAAATGTCAAAGAAGAAATTACAAGGAAAACTAGAAAAAGGAAAATGAAAACAGCATATCAAAATTTGTAGGATGCAGCTAAAATTTTATTTAGAGTGAAAAATAATCTTAAAATCCTTATCATATAAAAGAAGGAAGGTTTTAAATCAATAATCAAAGCTTTTGCCTTACAAAAGTAGAAAAAGAAGAAAAAAATGAAACTCAAATTAAGTAGAAGGAAAATACTGGTAAGTCAAGATCACTGAAATAGAAATCAGATGAAAACTGAGAAAATCAATAAAGCTGAAATTAGTTTTTTTCAAAATATTAATAAAATTGAAACATATTAAGCACTGAAAAACTTGAAGCATTTTTAGACCATATAGAAAGGAATGAGCTAACAAAGACTGAGAAGGAACAGCCAGAGAAGTAGGAGGAAAACCTTTTGTGATATCACAGAAGCCAAAGAAGGAAAATATTTCAAAAAGGAAGGAATGGCAGCCAGTGTCTAATGCTATTGAGGTACCTACTAAGAGGATAACATGAAAATGCCTGATTGATGTATTAGTAACATAGATTTAGATGTTGTTGACATCTAAAAATTTCAGTGCAAGAGGCATTCAACAGATGAGCTAAGGGGACTCAATAAATTCCCATAAATTATCAAGTTTTTATGTAGGCAAATGACTTTTTCTGTGGAAAGGACTTAACAGATTTCATCATATACTCTCCATGAGGGTCGACCACCTTCTTCCCCCTATTTGGGGTGTGTGTGTGTGTGTGTGTGTGTGTGTGTGTGTCCATTTTTAGATTCTGGTTCCTGCAGATCCTTGCTGAAGAATACTGATATTTAGTTTATCTTTCACACATTAACAGAGAATAAACTTTAAACTGGTTCTGTTTTTGTTTTGTCTTCTGATGAGCAGCATGAAGGAATTCTGACAATCTTTCAGGTAGAATTTTTAGTATTGGAGAAAAAGTGCTGAATTTAGGCTCAGAAAAATGGAATTTTTAGCCAGTTCTTAGCTGTGAGATCTTGAATTAGATATTTAAACCTATCACACCTCAATTTCTTTGTCTGTAAAATAGGCAAAATAATATTAATCTAGAAGTGTTATTGGAGGATAAAATAAGATGTTGATTTAGAAAGCACTTTGCAAGTTATGAAATGCTATAAAATGGCAATTATTATTTACTACATATACTTTATGAAAAGAGATGTAAAAAATGGAAGAGAGAGTCTTAATTCATGTTGTGGTAGGAACAAATGGATGGAGTAAAGGAGGAAGCACTTTCCTGGCATCTTAAGGAAGGTGGCTCCTAGGCTTTCCACTATGCTAGTATTCCCAGCACTGACTCCCATCAAAACAAAACCAACCAAAACCAAACACCTTTATGAAGTGGATGAAAGCACATCACAGAAACCAGGAAGTTAGGCCGAAGGTCTTCATTCACTTTTTTGGTAAATAGAACAATCTAATAGAGTTAGGTACATTTTATGCAAAGCAGAATATAAGATGACATTTAGTTTGGGAGTAAAATCTTCCAAGGCCTGAATGTTGCCTCCTCTTCCTTTCCAAATAGCTGCTTATTAGTTTCTCATGGTTTCACTTCTGGAAGAAGTTTGTATTCATGTGTGATAAGGGTGACAAAATGCATTTTCTTATCTCTATAGCAGAAAGACTTTTTCTTAGCCTTTCTTAGCCTACCCGTCAGTGAAAACAACAAACTCTTCAGTGCTGGAAGATCTAAAATGCTGACTCGGAGCTAGTTCCTTTTCGGGGAGGACTTGTTTTCATTAACTTCTCCATTAATAGTACAAATTGCTTTATTGAAATGCCCAATGAAATCATCCTATTCTGTCTTCCTCCACAGCAAGTGTTTTGAGATATTGCTACTGATTCTGTCAAATAAAATATGGTCCAACTTTGACAAGTTAAGATGAAGTTGCAGCAGGCCCTTGCCATTCCCTCCCCTCATGGCCAAAGAGAAGCCCACAGCATTCCAGACTGTGCAGGGACTATTATTAGAGAAGCCTTCAGATTGATCTCCTTACATTGAGCACTTTTTGGTTTGTATCATTTGTTATAAAAGCAGCTGAGGACAACTCCAGAAACTGTAATGGGAAATGACCTCTTGGAACCTATTGGTGCCAAATCACATTAAAAAGTAATGCACGTTTCCTGAAAATTGAAATGTCTTTTTTTTTTTTAAAGATTTTATTTATTTATTTGTCAGAGAGAGAGAGAGAGAGAGAGAGCGAGCACAGGCAGACAGAGTGGCAGGCAGAGGCAGAGGGAGAAGCAGGCTCCCCACAGAACAAGGAGCCTGATGTGGGACTCGATCCCAGGACGCTGGGATCATGACCTGAGCCGAAGGCAGCGGCTTAACCAACTGAGCCACCCAGGCGTCCCACTTTTTTTTTTTTTTTAAAGATTTTATTTATTTATTTGACAGAGAGAGATCACAAGTAGATAGAGAGGCAGGCAGAGAGAGAGAGAGAGAGGAAAGCAGGCTCCCTGCTGAGCAGAGAGCCCGATGCGGGACTCGATCCCAGGACCCTGAGATCATGACCTGAGCCGAAGGCAGCGGCTTAACCCACTGAGCCACCCAGGCGCCCTGAAATGTCTTTTTAAAAAAATTCAAATACAAATATACTTGAGAAAATATTTTCAAAGGAATTAAACATATTTTGTTACTATTTGGGGTCTTTTGTTAATTAATGTCAATTATCCTGTATTAATATCTTACGCTGTATTGATTTTTAAAAATATGTTGGGTTGTGCCTGGAAACTAGCAAATTTTTTTTTCTTTGCAATTATCTCCTTTCAGTGTAGCCCCATGAGAGGACTTGAGTCTTTTTTACTATTATTATTAACATATGATGTATTACTTATTTTAGGGGTACAGGTCTGTGATTCATCAGTCTTACACAATACACAGCACTCACCACAACACATACCCACCCCAATGTCCATCACCCAGCCACCCCACCTCTCCCACCCTTCTCCACTCCAGAAACCCTCACTTTGTTTCCTGAGATTAAGAGGAAATCAGAGAGGGATACAAATCATAAGAGACTCTTAACCTCAAAAGACTTGTGTCTTATTTCAACAATGCTATCGGTGCTTAAAATAGTTATTGACTACTTTCCTGCTTGACCTCCTTTATCAGATTTGTCTCCAAATGAGTCTTGACTACTTGGAGAAATGAAATCTGCCCTCAGTGATGAAGATTTTCTACTGACATTTTCATAAATCAACTTCAGGCTTTGAAGGTTATATTTTAAAAAGGCATTCCAAAAATGGTTTTAGGGTTGCCAGTATTATTGAAGATAAGTATATATTATTTTTTACTTTGTCAAAGGTAGGGTGATACCTAATCCTGAGTTTACCCAGAACTTTCTCACTTTTAGTAGCAAAGTCTGCATCTTAGAAAACCTCTCAGTACCAAGAAAAAATGAAAAGCTTCCTTAGGAAGGGGACTAGAGTTGCCCTTTAAACCATACAGGGATTAGGAGTGCTGACCCCCACCCAGTCAAAAATTTGCACTTTTGACTCCCCCAAGACTTAACTAATAGCCTATTATTGACCAGAAACCTTATTGATAACACAAATAGTAGATTAACACATATCTTATATATTTTATATATTACATAATCGATTTTTACAATAAAGTAAGCTGGTGAAAAATCATATTAAGAAAATCATAAGTAAGAGAAAATATGTTTACAGTACTATACTATTAAAAATCTGGGTATAAATAGTCCCATGTGGTTTAATCCTGTGTTGCTTAGGGTCAACTGTATTTTTATTTGGATGATGGCGATCTTAGAATCTCTTCTACTCTATTAAAACATATAGAATTTATAGCTTGGCACAAAAGAGCTCAGAATAAAGACTTTGTCTTCTAGCTTTCTTTCCAGCTAGGTATGGTCATGTGATTAAGGACTGGACAGTGGGACATAAATGTGACTATTAAATAGAACTTCTGAGAAATGTCCTTAAAGTGAAGGGACATGCCCTACTTCAACCTTCTCTGTACCTACCACTATATTGAATACTGAGGTAATCTTGGGGAGGAAAGTCACATCCAGTAGAGCCTGGGTCATTGTCACTGTGGGGTACCATATTAGCCCCAGATTGTTTATCTCTGTACTTCTTGACTGAGAGAGAGGGAAGTAAATGTTTTATTTGTAAAGCTGCTGTTATTTGAGATATTCCTGTTACTCGGGGAAGCTGAATCAAATCCTCTAACATGATAGTAAAAAGTTTTCAAAGAAAGATGATATTTTTTTCAACTTTTTCATGATCAGAGGAGAATCTAGACCTTAGAGCAAGATTACTCATCTTAGTTTTGCATGTTGAAATGTTCTCAGATTCACAAAGTTCTAAATTTAAAATTAATTTTAATTTACCTTAATTTAAGGTATAGAACAGAGGTCAAAGTGATGTTTTACAAAGGAGGAAGAGATCAAGCCCGACCTCTACTTTTCTGAAGTTTCTGTAGCAATTCCTACCAAGAGACTTTGGAGGTGGGAATTTTGTTGAGTTTGGAGATCTTGAAACACCTCACCATGCTTGTCTAATGACAGCCCACTCTCCTGGCTGTCCTTGTACCTCTCTATTTATTCCCTCTGACAATGCTTTGGGGACACTTCTTGTTTCACCAATATATTTTTCTTTTTTGATGTACTTCTCTTCCCTCATCCTTAATTCAATATTTTTCCCCTTTTATGCCATATTTTAATTGAACTCATCTACAGTTTTATTGAAATATACTAAATATATTTAAGGAAAAAACTCTATATACATAGGCATATCATTCTTTATTTTACCTTTATGTAGTTCCTAGCTTTTCTCTTAACCCATGGCTTGTTTGCCTTTGCCTTGATTCTAGCTGTTTTCCTCAATACAAATGTGAACTGGCTGTTAAATGTTAACTTGCTATTTTTAGAGTAATCTTTATTTTTTCTTTTCACCCCTATCTAAAAGAGACCACCTTTAATTTGTCTCAGTCTGGGCCAGGGAATTCAAATGTTTTTGGCCATAACTCAAACACTGCAGCCCAACACACACACACACACTACATGAGGAGCACTCTGTTTTCAAGGCTCTTCTATTCCAGTCTATTTTGTTCTCTTCTATTTGGTTCAAACTGAATATTTAACAAATTAACAAAATTAATTTTACAATCCACCATCAGGTCATTGTACACAATTTGAAAAACACTAAAATATTCTTATTAGAAAGGAAAAGAAAGGGAGAATGTCCTTGATATTGTCCAGGACTCAAGAGAGTTTCCAAAAAGTCAGATAAATTAAAACCCACTGATAACTGCGTTCATGGGATCAAAATTATATTTTTACTGTCAAAATAAAGCAGAGGATTAGATCTCATCCTTTGGATTTTAAACTACTATTATAACATTGATTATTTCCACAATTTTATCTCTAATCCAGACTTTCTGTTCCTACAGTTCCTACAGTCAACCTGGACAACCCTCTGGTATCTTTAAGGTGGATACTCTATCTGTTCACAATTCATACTGTGCACAATCCAAACTGATTGAAAAGAACTTTTTCTCTCTAAAGCTGTTTCCCATTGTGGACTCTAGGTCTCTATTTGAGTGACATAAGCAGTCAGCCCAGTTAGAAACCTGTCATTTTCAACTCTGCTTTTTTTCTCACCCTCCAACCCCCAAACCCATTTTTCATTATTCAGTAAGTCTTGCACATTTTAGAGCTTAAATATTTGCTGAACCACCCCATGTTCTTCAACCCTACTGTCTTTGTCCAGTTTCTGACTCTCCCTATATCTCTTCCTGAGTTGCCACCACAAGTTTTGAATCACTTTACTGCTCTAATCTTCTCTGCCTTGCATCCCATTCCTCCACGCAGGTAACATAAGGAATAATCTACATTTCAAATCTATGATGCTCCTTTAATTAAATCTTTCAGTGACTTTGCATCACCTGCAGGATATAATCCAAGTTCCTTGGCTGTTCAAGAAACCCCTGGCCCTCTGGTCCTGGCTTATCACTCCAGCCTCATCTGCAGTTCTTTTTTTTTGAAATAGATGTTCTGATGATACAAAAGTGCTCTAGCACACACAGTCAGCTAAGTTTCACATCTATGTTTTTGCTAATGCTCCATCTGCTCCTTTTTCATCATCAACCTTTAAAACTAGTTTCCCTTTGAAAAGCCTTCCAGGGAGACTCCAGGGTGAATTAAATATCTCTTTGTTCTGCTTTCAAGTGTCTTGTGATTTTTCTCCCATTTTACTCATCATATTGTTCTAGTTATTTGTTTAAATATGCATCTTCTTATTAAAATACATTGTGGACCCTCAATAAATATGTTCAATAAATGCATAAATTCAGTTATCCATTAATGAGTGAACTAGAAAGTAGTAATGTAGTGCATGGAACAGAGACACAATAGAAATAATTTTATTTGATTCTGAATATGAGATGAGCTGGAAACTGTTATCTGATAGATTTGATTCATCTGATTTTCTAGTTGGATAGGTGTCCTTTGTCCTTTGCCTTCCATAATTCTACATGTGAACTCCCTGAATTGAAAGCTTGGATATGGTGTCCTTTTCTCTGAGGGAAAAAAAAAGAAAAAAAAAATCTCAGTTTACATTGTTTTCTGTAAGCAGAACTGTAAGCAGGATTGGCTCAATAATATTTCAGGAGATTGATATTGATGATATCATTCCTGACAAAGGAATTACTTCAACCAACTTTACATTTTGTTTTATGTTTCAAATTTTACAAATTCTTAGAAAACTAGTCCATTTGAATGAACCATTTGATGGCTCAAAGATTAATTTCTGACTAAAAGGAAATTGGGCTAACCCACCTGTGTATAATATTTGGCAGGAAGTTAACTAGCTTCAGAATAAAAAAAAAAAAGTCAGCAAATATAAATCTCTCTTCTAGAAAGCACCTTGAAGAAATGTTAGATAATTTATGACTTTTTATTTATAATCCTAAAATTTGCTCAAATGCCTTTTTATTCTTTATGTATAACTATTCAACTATAGTAAAATTTCTATCATATTGAAAGTATCTTTTAACTTTCTCTAAATTGAGCATATACGGATGCCTGGGTGGCTCAATCAGTTAAGTGTCTGCCTTCAGCTCAGGTCATGCATGATCTCTAGGTCCTGGAATTGAGCCCCACATCAGGCTCCCTGCTTAGAAGGGAATCTGCTTCTCCCTCTGCCCCTTACCCCACTCATGCTCTCGCTTTCGCATTCTCCCTGTCTCTTTCACAAATAAATAAATAAGATCTTTAAAAATATATAAATTGAATATATATTTCAGTTCTTCTTTTGTCAAGACCTAGTCTACTTGTCAGAGATAGCATTTTTTCAATTTATTTTTTAATCCCAGTATAATAGGCATAGTGTTAGTTTCAGTTGTCCAATATAGTGATTCAACAATTTTGTATATCACTCAGTGGTTCATGAAAGTAAGTGTACTCTTAATCCCCTTCACCTAGTTTATCTATCTCCCCACCCACATTCTGTCTGATAACCACCACTTTGTTCTCTATATTTAAAAGTCTCCTTTTTTGTCTCTTTATTTTCTTTGTTCATTTGTTTTGTTTCTTCAGTTCCACATATGAGTGAAATCATATTTGTTTTTGTCTGACTGAATTACTGCACTTAACATTATACCCTCTAGATCCCTCCATGTTGTTCAAATGGCAAGAGTTCACTCTTCTTTATCACTATTTTCCATTATATATCTTCTTTATCCATTCATCTGTTGATGAACACTTAGATTGCTTCCATATCTTGGCTGTTGTAACTAATGCTTCAAAAAATGTAGGAGTGCATATATCTTTTTAAATTAGTGTTTTCATTTTCTTTGGGTAAATACCCAGTAGTGCAATTACTAGATCATATGGTGATTTTATTTTTAATTTTTTGAGTAATCTCCATACTATTTTTCCATAGTGATTACACCAGTTTGCATTCCCACCAACAGTGCATGAAGGTACCTTTTTCTCCACATCCTTGCCAACACTGTTGCTTCTTATGTTTTTGACATTAATCATTCTGAAAGATATGAGATATGAGCTATAAGATACTAGGTGATATCGCATTGTGGTTTTGGTTTGCATTTAAAGAGAGATGACATTTAATTAGGAGAAAGACTCATGCATAGAAACTGTAAAACCTGCACATTGCTAATGCTTGAGAAATTTGGATTTCTAATCCTTTTAATAAACCTTAGAACTAGGTCTGCATGTCACAAAGGAGGCAGACTGATCATCTTTTGTGCAAGTTACAAAGAACTGTTTGTATGTCCAGGCCAGTTGGGCTAGAATAGAGTGAACATGGGGCAGTGTGGCATAACATGGGATTGCAAAAGTGTCTGAGTGAAAGGTAAGAGTGATTTTAGATGAGAAGTGTAGTAAAAGAACTATAAATAGAGGACTTAGGCAAATGTTCTTTTTCATTATTTTACTCAGGTCACCTGTAGCCAGCACAGTATAACATGGCCAGAATAGCATCTCTCTTGGAATGAGACTTAGGCTGCTTTTGAAAAGCCAAGTAGGAACCAGAGATGCCCAGTTTTGAGGACAGTAATGTCTGAGGAACCAAGAAGAGCCTGTGAGGCTCACACATGGTCTGGTCTAGGTGACCAGGGTAGAAAAGCTTACAGTGAAGGAAAAAAAAAAAAAAAAGCCTACAGTGAACTGGGGATAAATGTATAATTACTTACAAAGAGTATATATTTGTTTGGAGAATCCACTGGAATTGTGATTGCAGCATTGTTTCTGAATTTAAGGATACTGTTATTCTTTTCATCTGTCACAACTAAAATGGGACATAACTGTACTTATCATTTTAAATACCACATGTGCTTTTTTGACATATCTACTGTGTGAGCAAGAAAGGAGAGAAGAAAGGTGCTAGAAACAGATATATACAAATCCATATGTACTTACATTTAATACATATTTGACAATGAGATTTAATATTTGCTGGCATTTACTCCAATGTTTTTCTTTGTCTTAAAGGACTGAGGTTTATTTTCAAAATGATTTATCTCTATGGCTCATACTAATACATCACCACTTTAAAATTTTGCTTCATACAGCTGTAGCATTACCCATATGCCACAGGAAAACAAACCTTTTTAATATATGAAGGGTGTCAATGTTAGTCATGTGATTTGTAATGCTTTTTCTTAAATATTGATTTTTTTCAAATTCAATTTTTATTGATTTCTCTTAAATATTAATCATTTCTAATGACAGCTTAAAAAATAGGCTGAGCCCCTTGAACATTCTTGCTATCTACTCTTTCTAGAAATAGAGTACAATTTTAGTATGCTTCAAATTAAGTCAAACAAAAACATACTGCTTTTTCATTTAAAGGTTTAATGTCATAAATCAAAATTCTATTTGCGCCGAATCAAGGGATTTATGCAGAGTATTAACTGTGGCTATGCAGTTTCTCCATGAACAATCCAATCCATCTGTGATCTCTAGCCAGTTTATCTGTAACCTGCCACCATCATTGCTTCCTGAAAAATCATTCCTGGCCTATGGGACATCAGTGAAGTTGACTGGGCTTAACTTAAATATGACTAGAAAGTGGCAGACTGTCAACAGTTCCAAGGGACTAGACTTCTAGGATATTAGTGTATGGAAGATGCCCAACTCTTCTTAAAAACAAAAGAAATGTCACTTCCTCACATTGGCTGTGTTCTAAAGTTTGATTGAGAGTTAAACTTGGCAATGCTAAAGGTGAGGCTTACATACAACATTTAACCCCTCTAGCTTGGTTTCCCCATCCAAAATATGAAGGAAATAACACTTGTCACTGGCTGTTAAGATCTTGGTATGGATACGTGAACTACCATTGGTGGGTCCTTGAAAGAAAGGCAGATTAGGCAGTTACCAACTTGAGAGGGTTTGTATTCAGAATTTTTTTTTTCTACATGGATTGAAATTTTGGGATATGTTTATCCATATAAGCAATTTATAAGTGGTAGTAGGATTTCAATCCAGTTCACAAAGACTTTTAAACCCATAAGGCAGCTAAAAAATAAGGGTTTTTATATGAATTCTGGATTAATGAATGAAATATTTTAACCTGTAAGGTTAAAAAAAAAAAGGAAACATTGTTGAAGTACTAGAGTGGAAGACCACAAGGGAAGGGAGGAAAAACTGAATGGGAAGAAATCAGAGAGGGAGACAAACCATGAGAGACTCTGGACTCTGGAAAACAAACTGAGTGTTACAAAAGGGAGGGGGTAGGTAGATGGGGTAACCAGGTGATGGGGGTTAGAGTGCATATGTGGTGATGAACACTGGGTGTGATATACAACTAATGAATCATTGAATACTACAACAAAAACTTATGATGTACTATATGCTGGCTAACTGAACATAATAAAAAAATACTAGAAATTAAAGAGAAATGCAATAAAGCAGGATTTTTTTTTTCTCTTGGTTTTTGGTGATGGTGTTTCAGAAAAATAAAGACAATGAGAATGTGGTTAATGACAAAATTAAAGAATATTTCTATATTTTAAGAAATTTTTTTTCTGAACCTAATGTTTATTTGTCTTTGGCATAGGAAATTTGGAAAATAAAGATAAACCTACAAAAGCATAAAAAATAATCTTCCACCAGCCAGAGATATTTATTATGATACGTTTACCTTCGCTTTTAATTTAAACTAAACAAGACATTCAACTTTGCCTTTCTTTAATAAAAGTGCCTCATCACCACTATACTTTTATTTAACCACCATGGTAAAACTTCTTCTGTCTCACAAATAAACAGGGCTAAAATACAGTATAATAAGTAATATATCCAAGCATCTGTTATGGTCATAGTGGTGAAGAAGGAAGCCTGAAGGTTAAGAAGTTAATTAGGCAAAAAGTCTAGGCCTGGTGAACTAAGGAAAAAGGATATGGAGGAGGTAGTATGTACAAAGGACCAGAATTAAAAAGAGACCACTGTATGCTTACAAATATAATTAGTTCTGTATATGAATCACTAATGAATTTTCAAACTATTTATCTTTTTTATGGACCTGATTTAGCCATACCTGGGTTCCAGTCTACCATTTAGTAACTAGCTCTAGACAAAATTTATTTAACTTTCTTTTTTTTTAAATTGGGGTGAATTTTATAGATCACAAAATTAGCCATACTGATGTGTACACTTTTGTGACATTTAGTACCTTCACAGCATTGTGCAACCATTACTTCTATCTAGTTCCAAACATTTTGACCACTTCAAAAGAAAACTTAGATCCATTAAGCTTCCCTCCCCAACCCTCCTCCTACCCAGCCCCTGGAAATCCATCCCCATTGATTTACATATTTTGGATATTGCATATAATGGGATCATATAATCTGTGATCTTTTCTCTCTATTTAACTTCTTTTTGAGCCTCAGCGTCCCTCCACTATATTTTTGACTTAACAAGTACCTTATGGGATCATTCTGTGATTAAAAATGAGGCATGTAAAATACCAAACAGAAACCCTGGAGCCATCCAAACTGTCCGATTGTTTCTCTTTCACTGTTTGGCTTTAAATTGTCGCATATATTTCTGTACGTGAAAAGATATTACAATAATCTGTGAGGACTTACTTAAAAAAGCTTTCCTCTCTTTCATTAATTAACTGCTTTTGTGACCTGTTAATGTGGGTATTTCTAAGGATTTTCATTTTGGCCTGTGGTGCTGCCCTGTTCCCTCACCTCATCTCCTGCCTTCTTTTCTAAACATAGCTGTATTTCCATCTATTTGGTGGGTCCTGGGAATTTTCTTTTCATATCTGTGAAAACAGCAAGCTGACAAGCTTCTCCTTGGCATGACACAGCATGTGTGAATCTATGTTATGTCCAGCGACTTTGTTCATAGTTAATTTGTTAAATTCCTTTGGAGAACAGACATGGTGTTCCCCACTGAGCAATCAGCACAGCTGTGAAGCCAGGCAGTGGCCAAACAGAACCCAGTGTGAAATGTGTATTCAAAGCCTAGAGACTGTGGTCATGGCTGAGCCCCTGAAAGTTTACTGGCCTCTCTGGGAATATGAAACATAACTTGTCCTGGAACCCCACATTGCCAGTGGATCTTAGATGCATAAGTTGCCTGGCTGTGAACGTTTAATAGACACAAACAAGCAGAAGGTGATGCTCAACAGTGTGTTGTAATCCCATCCCTCCCTATGTTCTTCCCTCCTTTGTTCCTGTTTTCATTTCCTTCCCTTCCCTTCCCTTCCCTTCCCTTCCCTTCCCTTCCCTTCCCTTCCCCTCCCCTCCCCTCCCTTCCCTTCCCTTCCTTTCCTTTCCTTTCCTTTCCTTTCCTTTCCTTTCCTTTCCTTTCTTTTCCTTTCCTTTCCTTTCCTTTCCTTCTTTTTTGTTATCCTAATGTTTCCCTTCCATCTCTACAGCAGCTGCTTTGATCTTGGTATGGTGCTCTTTTGACAATTAAATGATGGGGACTGCCCCGTGACAAGTCTTTATGAAGGGAGCTGGACTTTAAAAAGAAATAAACTAAACCTTAGGCACAACTTGTGTGAGTCAAAAAGAGACCATGTACCACTACCTTGCTTTGGGTAGACAGTGGGTGGGCAAAAATGACTGTATGTGCACAGTCTTCAGTAAGCACTCCTATTAAAGCTCCCCCCCCAGCTGAGATGATCAAAGGCTGTTTTCCCCAAAGCCAGCCTACAAATTGTGGAAGTCAGCTTGGCATTCAGAGGTCAGAATCATATGTTTCCTTAAAATATTCCATATAGTCCAGGACCAGACCCTTTGTCATCAATAGAAAAACAAGCACAGGTTGGACAAAAGATTTCAAGGAAATGGGCCAAACAAGATTATCATAAAACTTGGTCTCTCTTTGTGTGTCTTTTTTCAGGGCAGATTGGTTCTTTTAGGCTACTGTGATAATGGCTAAAAGGCAGAACCTGACAAAGAAAAATGTGAGAGTCTCATGAAAAAGGATTTTTCACAATTCCCAGGAATGTTTATGGAATTCTGCTGGAATTTTCCAGTCTTCCCATTTGGCGGAAGGATGATCTGCCTACAAGTTTGTTTCATAAAGTTGTTTAGGAGCATTATGTATAGAAAAGGAGTTTAAGGAAACTTCTGATTAGACGTGTGTGTGTGTGTGTTAGACATGTGTGTGTGTGTGTGTGTGTGTGTGCATGTGTTCGTGCATACATTCACACACATATGGGGTGCTCTGAGCATTCTGCTAAGTACTTTACATGTTATATCCTTTATTTTGATCAATGTAAGGTGGTGTTTGGAAAACCTGAAATTCAGAAAAAGCAAAGCAACATGTGTAAATTGGTCAGGTAGCTAGTAGGTGTCAAGACCAAAATTTGAACCCAAGTCTCTCTGACTCCAAGTCTGTGTATTTTCCACTGTGTCAACTGTGCCCCCTGCCATCATACTGCCCAATAACTGTTTACATAAGATGTAGTTTCCCCTCCCTTACTAATTCCTTTAAAGCTCACTCATTCAACAAATATAGATTAGGTAATTTATACAAGCAATGTTCTAGAGGGTATAAAGGTGAGGAACACTTCCTACCCTCAGGGAGATCTCTGTTTAGGTACAGAGATAAGGCATGGAGTCAGATAATAAGAACATAGAAATAATGTGCTGGGGTAGCACCAGAGCAGGAGAAGTTCATGTCCAGCTGGGAGTACCCAAGAGGTTTCATAGAGGAGTGGCACTAGAGCTTGGCCTTGAAGGGTGGGATGATTAGGAAATGGAAATAGGGGAAGAATTTCAGCTGAAAGGACAGAAAAGAAAAGTGAAGAAGGGACTCATAGGTTGAGGGTGAGGAATTGTGAGTCTTCCAGTTTGTCTGGACTCTATGCTAAGATCAAATCAGGTCTGGACTTCAGTCTGAAGGTTTTGGACTTTGTGGTTTACTTTGTATTAGATATCTGCAAGGACAGAAATAAATAATGATGAGATATTACACCAGAAGTCACAAATGGATGATTAGCAAGCAGATTATCAAAGGCTGAAGCATTTTGTTGGACTAGAACAATGTTTAAAAATGTTTTTTGCAAACATTTAAAACAAAGGAATTTAACATAAGAATCTGAATTTCTAAGTTATGTTGTGTAGTCATTTGGCATAGCAATAATTGATTGCAACTGGGTAGAAGTTGTCCCTTTTAGACATGCCATACATGTCTTCAGTTTAACAGTCTCTGCCTAATCCAATACCTGAACTTTCATTCATTTATATTATCTACCTAATCCCTGTGGGCTTTTGAGTTGCCAATACCTGTGTTAGGGGGTCCCCAATGGATAGCCTATTGTCATAAAGTAGAAAAATTAGAGATTTAACTTAGTGGCCACACTGAGGTTTATATTGTTATCTTAACCACACATTATATATATTGTTTATAATCCTATAAAAGTAGAAGCCTAGAGTTTATTGATAAAGATCAATAGATTTTTGAGGAGTCAAGATGGTGGAAAAGTGCTAGGCTGAGATGACATCAGGTAGCAGGAGATCAGCTAGATAGTTATCAAACCATCCCTAACACCTACAAATCCAATAGGAGATTGAAGAGAAGAAGAGCAGCAATTCTAGAAACAGAAAATTGACCACTTTCTGAAAGGTAGGATCTGTGGAGAAGTGAATCCGAAGTGACAGGAAGATAGACCATGGGGGGAGTTGCTGTCTCCTGGCAAATGATGGAGCAATGGAGCACAAAATTCAAACTTTTAGAAGTCTGCTCCACTGAGGGACATCGCTCCAGAGGCTAAGCAGGGGTGGAGTCCTATAGGGACAGCATGGTCTCAGGTCCCGTGGGGTCACAGGAGGATTGAGGTTGTCTGAGTGTCACAGAGCTTGCAGGTATTAGAGCAGGGAAGCTGGCTATAGAGAGGAGCAGAGGAATGATCTCTCAGCTGGGTGTTACCTTAAACTGTGGCACAGTTAGGCCACTGCTCTTTGAGCAGGATACAACAAGTGGCAGATCTGGAGAGACACCCCTGGAAGAGTGGCAGGGATCTGCTGGGTTTGGATACCCCAAATGGGGCTGTGTGCCAGAGATAGAAATGCTCAGTCACAGGCCAGGTGAGCTCAGAGTGCAGCCAGAGACCAGGGAGATGGGAGTGATTAGCGCTTTTCTCCGAGGACGCACTGAGGAGTGGGGTCCCGACCTCTCAGCTCCTCCAGGCCAGAGTTTGGGAGGCTGCCATTTTCATTCCCATCCTCCAGAGCTCTATGGAAAGCATTCAGGGAACAAAAGCTCCCAAGAGGGAACTGAGCAGATTGCTTAGACAGGCCTCTGGCAAGGGTGGTGCAATTCTGCCTCAGGCAAAAACACTTGAGAATCACTACAACAGGCCCCTCCCCCAGAAGATCAGTAAGAAATCCAACCAAGACCAAGCTCACTGATCAAGGAGACCAGCGGAATTCCAGAGGAGGGGAAAGCAAAGCATGGAATTCATGACTTTCTCCCCAGATTCTTAAGCCTTGTGAAGTTAATTAAATTTTTAAAAATTTTTTCTTATTCTACTTTTTTTACATTTACTCTATCCTCTTTTAACATTTTTTAATTAGTTTATCTTAACAATACCTTTCCTAAAAAAAATCTTTTTAGCCTTCATTACTATACTCATATTTTATCCTTCACTGTATCTAACTTTATTTTTTGCATACACATAGGGATTTTTCATCTAAAAAATTTTGGGATACAACTTCTAATAGATCAAAATATACCCTAAATCTAGCACAGGGTTTGTTCCAGTCTCCAGCCTGAGCAAATTCTCTCTCCACTTTTTTTTTTCTTCTCCCAACCAACTTATTTTATCAACTCCCTTTTTTAGAAATTTTTTAAAATTTTCATCTTTACAGTCATATTCCATCCTTCATCATGTTTACCATTATTTTTGCATATATACATGTAAGTTTTTCTTTCTTTAAAATTTTGGGAGGTAGTTTATTCTAAGAGACTAAAATACTCCCCAAATCAAGTGGGTGGCTCTGTTCTATTAACCAATATAATATATATATTTTTAAAATTTTTTTGAACTTCTTTATACCCCCTTTCTCCTCCCCATGATTTGGAATCTCTTCTGATTTGGTTAAAGCACATTTTTCTGAGGTCTTTACCACCCTTTTAGTATTTTATTCTCTCCTTCATATATTCTTATCTGGATAAAATAATAGAGTGGAAAAACTCACCACAAAAAAAAAAAAAAAAAAAAAAAAAAGAACAAGAGGCAGTACCAAAGACTAGGGACCTAATCAATAGACATTGGTAATATGTCAGATCTAGAGTTCAGAATGACGATTCTCAAGGTGCTAGCTGGGCTCAAAAAAGGCATGGAAGATATTAGTTATTTCTCTGTCTGGAGAAATAAAAGCCTTTTTTGGAGAAATAAAAGAACTAAAATCTAACCAAGCTGAAATCAAAAAAGCTATTAATGAGGTGCAATTGAAAATGGAGGCTCTTACTGCTAGGATAAATGAGGCAGAAGAGAGAATTAGTGATATAGAAGACCAAATGACAGAGACTATAGAGCTGAGCAAAAGAGAGACAATTACTGGACCACAAGGGGAGAATTTGAGAGACAAGTGATACCATAAGATGAAACAATATTCAAATAATTGGGATCCCAGAAGAAGAAAAAAGAGAGAAGGGTGTAGAAGGTATATTGGAGCAAATTATTATAGAGAATTTCCCTAATATGACAGAAGGAACAAGCCTCAAATTGCAGGAGGCTCAGAGAACCCCCCTCAAAATCAATAGAATAAGTCCACAACCCATCATCTAATAGTAAAATTTATAAGTCTTAGTGACAAAGAGAAAATCCTGAAAGCAGCCCAGGACAAGAAGTCTATAACATACAATGGTAAAAATATTAGACTGGCAGCAGACTTATCCACAGAGACCTGGCAGGCCAGAAAGAACTGGCATGATATATTCAGACCACTAAACAAGAAAAACATGCAGCCAAGAATACTATATCCAGCTAGGCTATCATTGAAAATAGAAGGAGAGATAAAAATCTTCCAGAACAAATGAAAACTAAAAGAATTTGTAAACACCAAACCAGCTCTACAGGAAATATTGAAAAGGGTCCTTTAAACAAAAAGAGAACCAAAAAGTAGTAGACCAGAAAGGAACAGAGATAATATACAGTAACAGTAACCTTACAGGCAATACAATGGCACTAAACTCATCTCTCTCAATAGTTACCCTGAGTGTAAGTGGGCTAAATGCCCCAATCAAAAGACACAGGGTATCAGAATGGATTAAAAAAAAAAAACAAAACCCATCAATATGTTTTCTACAAGAAATGCATTTTAGACCCAAAGACACCTCCAGATTTAAAGTGAGGGGGTGGAAAACAATTTACCATGCTAATGAACATCAAAAGAAAATGGGGGTGGCAATCCTTATATCAGATTGATTAGATTTTAAGCCAAAGACTATAATAAGAGATGAGGAAGGACACTATATCATCCTCAAAGGGTCTGTCCAACAAGAAGATCTAATAATTTTAAATATCTATGCTCCCAACATAGGAGCAGCCAACTATATAAACCAATTAATAACAAAATCAAAGAAACGCACCAACAAGAATACAATAATAGTAGGGGACTTTAACACTCCCCTCACTGAAATGGGCAGATCACCCAAGCATAAGATCAACAAGGAAATAAAGGCCTTAAATGACACACTGAACCAGATGGACATCACAGATCTATTCAGAACATTCCATCCCAAAGCAACAGAATACATATTCTTCTCTAGTGCAAATGGAACACTCTCCAGAATAAATCACACCTGGGTCCTAAATCAGGTCTCAACAGGTAGCAAAAGAATGGGATCATTCCCTGCATTTTTTTTTTTTATTCATCCTTTCTTTCTTTCTTTCTTTCTTTTTTTTTTTTTTTACAGCTTTATAAACATATATTTTTATCCCCTGGGGTACAGGTCTGCGAATCGCCAGGTTTACACACTTCACAACACTCACCATAGCACATACCCTCCCCGATATCCATAACGCCACCCCCTCTCCCAACCCCCTCCCCCCATCAAGATTCCCTGCATTTTTCAGACCACAATGCCCTGAAGCTAGAACTCAATCACAAGAGAAAATTTGAAAAGAACTCAAATATGTGGAGACTAAAGAGCATCCTACTAAAGAATGAATGGGTCACCCAGGAAATAAAAGAAGAAGTGAAAAAATTCATGGAAACAAATGATAATGAAAACACAACTGCTCAAAATCTGTGGGACACAGCAAAGGCAGTCCTGAGAGGAAAATATATAGTGATACAAGCCTTTCTCAAGAAACAAGAAAGGTCTCAAATACACAACCTAACCCTACAACTAAAGGAACTGGAGAAAGAACAACAAAGAAAGCCTAAACCCAGCAGGAGAAGAGAAATAATAAAGATCAGAGCAGAAATCAATGAAATAGAAACCAAAAGGACAGTAGAACAAATCAACAAAACTACAATCTGGTTCTTTGAAAGAATCAATAAGATTGATAAACCCCCAGGCAGACTTATCAAAAAGAAAAGAGAAAGGACCCAAATAAAATCATGAATGAAAGAGGAGAGATCAAAACCAACACCAAATAAATACAAACAATTGTAAGAACATATTATGAGCAACTGTATACCAGCAAATTTGACAATCTGGAAAAAATGGATGCATTCTTCTAGAAGAATGGATGCATTCCTACCACAACTGAACCAGGAAGAAATAGAAAACTTGAACAGACCCATAACCAGTAAGGAGATTGAAGCAGTCATCAAAAATCTCCTAACAAACAAGAGCCCAGGCCAGATGGCTTCTCAGGGGAATTCTACCAAACACTTAAAGAACAATTAATACCTCTTCTCTTGAGACTGTTTCAAAAAATAGAAATGGAAGGAAAACTTCCAAACTCATTTTATGAGGCCAGCATTACCTTGATTCCAAAACCAGACAACATCCCATCAAAAAAGTGACTTACAGACCAATATCCTCGATGGACACAGATGTGAAAATTTTCACCAAAATACTAGCCAATAGGACCCAACAGTACATTAAAAGGATTATTCACCATGACCAAGTGGGATCTATTCCTGGGCTGCAAGGTTGGTTCAACATCTGCCAATCAGTCAATGTGATACAACACATTAATAAAAGAAAGAACAAGAACCATATGATACTCTCAATAGATGCTGAAAAAGCATTTGAAAAGTACAGCATCCTTTCTTGATCAAAACTTTTCAAAGTGTAAGGATAAAGGGTACATACCTCAATACCATCAAAGCCATCTATGAAAAACCCACCGCAAATATCATTCTCAATGGAGAAAAAGTGAAAGCTTTTCTGCTAAGGTCAGGAACGTGGCAAGAATGTCCATTATCACCACTGCTACTCAACATAGTACTAGAAGTCCTAACTTCAGCAATATACAACAAAAAGAAATTAAAGGCATCCAAATTGGCAAAGAAAAGGTCAAACTATCACTCTTTGGATATGATACAATACTTTATGTGGAAAACCCAAAAGACTCGACTCCAAATCTGCTAGAACTTGTACAGGAATTCAGTAAAGTGTCAGGATATAAAATCAATGCACAGAAGTCAGCTGCATTTCTAACAACAAGACAGAAGAAAGAGAAATTAAGGAGTCGATCCCATTTACAATAGCACCCAAACCCATAAGATACCTAGGAATAAACCTAACCAAAGAGGCAAAGAATCTGTACTCAGAAAACTATAAAGTACTTGTGAAAGAAATTGAGGAAGACACAAAGAAATGGAAAAAATGTTCCATGCTCATGGATTGGAAGAACAAATATTGTGAAAATGTCCATGCTACCTAAAGCAATCTGCACATTTAATGCAATCCCTATCAAATACCATCAATTTTTCTCAAAGATATAGAACAAATAATCCTAAAATTTATATGGAACCAGAAAAGACCTCAAATAGCCAGAGGAATGTTGAAAAAGAAAGCCAAAGTTGTTGGCATCACAATTCTAGACTTTAAGTTCTATTACAAAGCTGTAACTATCAATACAGTATGGCACTGGCACAAAAACAGACACATAGATCAATGGAACAGAATAGAGAGCCCAGAAATAGACCCTCAACTCTATGGTCAACTAATCTTTGACAAACCAGGAAAGAAAGTCCAATGGAAAAAAGATAGTCTAGTCTCTTCAACAAATTGGATGACCACATGCAGAAAAATGAAACTGGACCATTTTCTTACACCACACACAAAAATAGACTCAAAATGGATGAAAGACCTCAATGTCAGACAGTAATCCATCAAAATCCTTGAGGAGACCACAGGCAGCAACCTCTTCGACCTCAAGCACAGCAACTTCTTCCTAGGAACATCACCAAAGGCAAGAGAAGCAAGAGCAAAAATGAACTTTTGGGATTTCTTCAAGATCAAAAGCTTTTGCAAAGGAAACAGTCAACAAAACCAAAAGACAACTGACAGAATGGGAGAAGATATTCACAAATGACATATCAGATAAAGGGCTAGTATCCAAAATCTATAAAGAACTTATCAAACTCAACACCCAAAGAACAAATAATCCAATCAAGAAATGGGCAGAGGACATGAACAGACATTTCTGCAAAGAAGACATCCAGATGGCCAACAGACACATGAAAAAGTGCTCCACATCACTTGGCATCAGGGAAATACAAATCAAGACCACAATGAGATAGCACCTCACACCAGTCAGAATGGCTAAAATTAACAAGTCAGGAAATGACAGACGCTGGTGAGGATGTAGAGAAAGGGGAACCCTCCTACACTGTTGGTGGGAATGCAAGCTGGTGCAGCCACTCTGGAAAACAACATGGGGGTTCCTCAAAAAGTTGAAAGTAGAGCTACCCTATGACCCAGCAATCGCACTACTGGGTATTTACCCTAAAGATACAAATGTAGTGATCCGAAGGGGCACATGCATCCAAATGCTTATAGCAGAAATGTCCACAATAGCTATAGTATGGAAAGAACCTAGATGTCCATCAATAGATTAATGGATAATGAAGCTGTAGTATTTATATACAATGGAATACTATGCAGCCATCAAAAGAAATGAAATCTTGTCATTTACAGTGACGTGGATGGAACTAAAGTGAAATGCTGAGCAAAATAACTCAATCAGAGAAAGATAATTATCATATGATCTCCTTGATATGAGGAATTTGAGAGGCAGAGTGGGAGGTTTGGGGGATAGGGAAGGAAAATGAAACAAGATGGGATCGGGAGGGAGACAAACCATAAAAGACTCTTAATCTCACAAAACAAACTGAGGGTTGCTCGAGAGAGAGGGGTATGGAGAGGGTGGTTGGGTTATGGACATTGGGGAGGGTATGTGATATGGTGAGTGCTGTGAGGTGTATAAGCCTGATGATTCACAGACCTGTAGCTCTGGGGCAAATAATACCTTACATGTTAATTTAAAAAAAAAAATGAAGTGTGTAAGGCCACTGAGGGTGCCTCTTAGACTGGTTTGGAGCTAGGAATAGAATAACCATATGCTTGGGTGAGTATGTCTTAGCTGAAGTCATGGACAAAGATGCAGTCACTGAAAGAAAGTCAGCCAGGATTTGAACGCAGGTTAATCTAACTCCAAAGCCTACACTCTGCCTATGACCCACACTGCCATTTCCAAGGATAGTATGGGTTTACTATTGTTTATACTGTTTCTTACACTTGGGATGCACTTTCTCTTCATCACTATGTCCTGAGATCAGAGCTATTCCTCAAATCTCAGCTCAAGTCCCACATCCTGTACAGGGTCCCCCAGATTACTGTCAGCATTAATCTTTCCTGACCATTCTTCCAGTGAATGTTTTTACTCCTCTAATATAACACTTAGAATCTTAAGACATTGGAAGATCTTGAAGAGTCATTTAGCCCAAGCCTCACTGTTACAAGAACATCCTCAACAACCTCAGGTAACCCCTCCTTCAACAATTCTATGAGCATCCAGTCCAAAATTTCAGAATCATCCCATTCCAATTAAAGACAGTTTCAATTGTTGGAATTTTTTTTTTTTAATATCCAGAGCTGTCTGTTTCAAATTCCACCCACTGGTACCAGCTTCACCTGTTGGAGTCCACTCCCTCTTTACCTGACAGACCTTCAGTTATTAAAGACATTTGTCATGTACCACTTTATTGCCCTTCCCAGGGCTAAACATCCTCAGTTCCTGAGGCCACTCTTCAGGACATGTTGTGTTTGCTTCCTCATCGTCTTTTCCTTTTCATTTCAAAGTACTTCAGTTTGTCTATCCCCCTTTTAAAATATGATACTCAGAGCTTAACCCAATAATATAAATATGATCTAATCACCACCAAATACAGCAAAACTATTCATTGTTCTGGACATTTTTAGTACCTTAAATACAGCATAATATTTTATAGGTATTCTCATGGCCCTTATCTATTGACTTATATTGAATTCACAGTCAGTGACTTATTATAGTTGCTTTGGATCATGGTTATTTTTAAATGTGCCTCTTCCTTCTTGTAATTATGGTCTTTGGATTTATCCAAAAGCATGTATTATTCATCTTTGTAATCATTTTGCTCAGCACAGTGCCTCTTGTGTAGTTGGAGCGTTATAAATGCTCTACCTTCTAACCAACATTGCTTGGAGTGATTTTCTAAAGGTGTATTTTCTTAAAAAGCCACAGCCAAAACAATGACACCATTTTGCCCCTTTATTAAGTGATGAAACTTTTTTGTCTGCTTGAGTTATTATCAAAAAAGGATTTAATGAAACAATGTTCTACTAAGAGAAGATGAACCTTAAATTTGAGTTTAAAACACCAAATGAAAAGAAGACTGAAGTTTCTCCATGATACAATGGAATTTATACCTCTGCTTTTTTAGGAACATGTCTGAACTCAGCTTTGATCTCTTGGAGTCTCTAAGAACCCTGTCTCTGCATTTTGCTACAATTAATTTCTAAGTCAGCTGAGAGTATGTTGTATTCATCTGTCTTCCTAGCAAGGCTTTCTCTTAATAAAATGCTGAGAATTCATGCAAAGTGACCCAAATGTAGTTTCCAAGATTAGAAAGAGTGGATAATCAGGGGGAACATGCATACCATAGTAATTTTTAGGAAAAGTACTCAAGTGAAAAAATCATCTGAGTAACTTGAGAATATTTAAACATGAATTTAGCTGTTCATTTGCATCTAGATGACAGATGAAGAAAATAACTTAGTGTTTATCTGCAGTCAAGAAACCTAGAATCTCCACATTAAAAAGATCACAATAGGCCTTCTAATCCAACATTTTAACAAGACTCTCCTCCAAAGCATCCCTAACCATTATGAGGTTGTCTCTGAGAACTGGCAGCACTTAGGATTACATTTTTAAAAGTGTGTGTGTGTGTGTGTGTGTGTGTGTGTTTTAATCTGTCCTACTTTCAGAGTTGATATTCTTTAGGTACTGGATTTAGGATCATCTCTGATCTACTTCCCTGCTTGGTGGTGCAGTTAGAATGAATCATTTGCATTTCTTCTGCTTTGTACTTTATTCCTTGTGCAGTTTTTCTAGAGACAAATTATTTGTGAAACACAATGAAGATGGATCTTCGGCAGGCCAAACTGATTAGAGCCTCTCTATGTCATTTCAAGGTGTCCAAGATGAGTCTATTATTTTTAAGGACAGAGGCAATAAGAATCCAAAGTATGGCCTAGGGATGGAGGTGGACATTAGAATACTAAAAATCTCCAAGACTGGGCCACCCTCCCTCTGGCCACGTAAGTAAATACATAATCTAAATAAAAATATTGTGTGTGCTATGTAATTTTCCTAGTTCCCAGAAACATTCCTTCCCATAACACTTCCTCTGTCAAAATTCTAGAGTCCTTACCAAACAGAGGCTTCTGATTCATTTACAAATACACAAGGTAATTTCATTAATGTTACCAGGTTACTTGTCATTAAAATCAGGTATTGCTATTGTTGGAGGGCTCAGTTAAGAGTAGATTGAGACCATTTATGACACTGAGATTTCTTGTCCCTTCTCTGTCACATTCTCAATTTGCATTAACTTCTGCTGGTATTCCAGGTTATCTCTATGATGCATAAGAAGCAATCATGAATGCCCCCAGTGTTTCAAAGATAAAAAAGAAATTAAACTCTTTCTGAACATCCACTATTCATTCCACTATATATGAAGCTTGGTATTGGCTAGGTTCTTTATGTACATAATCCTAATTCTCTAGAGATCACTTTCTCTCTGAATGAACATCAATCCACGCATTCCTGAAAGAGTTGTCACAAAGATGAATCCATAAATCTCTAAGCGCAAAAATTTTGAGCCAACTCTAATGTCATCAGGGTTTAATGCCAATGTTGCCTTTAGTGGTCTTCACAAGATTTTCAAGAATGAATAAGTAGCTAGTTTTGGACATCTCAATAGTAACCGTACCAAGACCTCTAGTTTATAGGATATTAGGAACCAGAGAAAGAATGGAGAGAAATTCATTTTTAAATGCAAGTAAAGATAGGGGGCCCACATGGCTCAGTCAGTTAAGTGTCTGACTCTTGCTTTCAGCTCAGGTCATGATCTCAGGGTCGTGAGATCAAACCCTACATCAGGCTCCATGCCTCCAGGCATGGAATCTGCTTAAGAGTCTCTCTCTCTCCATATGCCCCTCCTCCATCTCAAAAAAATTAAAGATTTAGTGGTTGTATTATGGTTATTAAATAATTTAGCAAATAATGAGTTTGTGTATTCCAGGCACAGGGTGAATGGTTAGTTTCAGAGGTTTAAAACAAACCTAGTCTCTGTCCTCATGCAGCTCACAATAAAATATAACACAATTACCATTAAAAGAAAATCAGAAAGATCTGGTTTCTAATCCTGGTTTTGCCTCTAACTACCTTAAATAAGTAGTTTAGACTCTTGGGGCTTCAACTTTCCTATCTCTAAAGTGAATGAATTGACTAATACCAATTCTTTGATTTGTATTTCTATGGATTTTAATTTTTGCCTTGTGAAAATTGATTTCATCTGCTTTGCATTAGGTATCTTCCAGTTCTTTGACCTTATGATTTCATGAGGGGATGTTGAAGCATCTTTCCAGTGAGGAACTGTTATCAGTTACAGATCTTATTTCTCTCTCTTTTAAGAATTTCAAAAAGGAAGTTTAAGAATCTGGCTGGCAATTAGAATAGTTTCTGCTCAATCCAGTCCCTTGGTGTCCCAGTAGTTTTTGCCCAGCATTGTATTTTAGTGTTGTTATTTATGACTCTTTAGTTAATTTTAATTAAGTCATTTTATTCCTTACCTAGCCAATCAAGAATAATTTGGGGCACAAACTGTTCAGGATATGTAATACTATATATGTCTATTTTATTATCTGGCATTCTTCTTATTGTACATATAAATCATTGACTCTTTTCTGATGTTACAGTCTTATGAGGCTTAATAAATATTTTCCTTGGTTTTTTTCAATGAGTGTTCCGTTTCCTTCAGGTTATTAAATAATTCAAATGCACATTATATTGGTTAGGATTTTTTTTTTAACTTTCAAGTTCTTTCCTTGACTCCATTTATATTTGCTGCCTCCCATTTCCCTCTGCCTGCTCTCAATTTCCTCTCTTTAACCTCAGTTCTTGAAAACAATGGTCTGCAGTTTAGCAACTTCATTATATGCTCACCTCTGAACTCTAGAATGCATATTTCCAAGTCACCCTGATTTATTCAGATTTTCTATGCATTTTTTAACCTATCTTATATTAATAGCAATTTTTACAAGGTCTTCATTACTTCCTAATTCTGCAAATTCCATTTCCTTATTTATCTTGCCAAAGACAGAGTTGAAAAAGGAGTTCATTATCTCAGCTATTTTAGAGTCATTATTAATTTCACTCCTTTCCTTATTTGTTAATGGCTCTACATATGCTCGAATATTTCTTTTCCCTGGTACAGTTGTAAAACACCTTCTTACTCCCGTTAATGTATTTGGCCAGCATTAGCAGATTATTCCTTTTGGCTGTCCTTCCCATTCCATTCCTGAGAGTCCTGATAGATTTTTGTATCTTAAGAGGGAAGTGGTAGGGACAGGGGCAGATTCAGGTCTATGGGCTGCCTTACAAGAAAAGATGATAAATTTAAGTTGAAATGTATTTATTATAGGATAGAACTGGCAAATACCATATTACAAAATCATAAAAAATAACAATAATTTTTCTTAATTAATTCCCAGCACCCCTCTCTAAGTCTTCCTTTTCTGCTATCTTTTGGTTGTGTATTTTTTGGTCATCTCTTCATATACTAGTTATTTTTCATTTGTGGGGTTGCCAGATTTAGTAAATAAAAACCTAAGATGTTTAATTAAATTTTAATTCCATGTAATATTGGGAATACTTACACTAAAAATTATTTGTCATTTATCTGAAATTCAGATTTAACTAGGCATTTTATATTTTATCTGAAAACCCTAGTAATACCATTTTCTATGAAAGAATAGAAAAACAGTTTAGTCTCTCCTCTGGAATAATTAGTTAAAGAATTTTTAATTTCCTGGCAGTTCAGAAGCTTTTCTACAGATTCATAATTTGTTACTGGTAATGTCATGTAAAATTTTATAATTGTCAAATTTGGGAAAATCTGTCAAGTTTCTTTCATATACGAACTATAATATTTTGTAGAATTTCTCCAAACATAGCTTCTAGCTTTGTCCATATCAAAGGCCTTTCTCCTCCTCCAGTCATATGTTTCTGGTGCTGACAGCATGGGACATATTCATATGGCAGTATGAACTCTCACCCCATGACTGTCCACTTTCTAAATATATCCCACTAATTTGAACCAAAGATATTTCTAACTTAACTTCCCTTAGTCTATCCTCAAATGTGCACGGTCCTTCTAGTACCACCTGGAGAGGAAAGTCAAGTGGAAAGAGACAGTGGCCTTGACTGATTGTAGTGTAAAGATCTTTGGTTTGCAAATTTAATAAAACATGTGAAAACAGACAGCATAGGCCACTCCTTTGGGTCCTGGAAGGGGACTTGAGCAATGAGAAGCTCTAAAACTTAAACTTTATTAACTTCATGGTGAATTTGCCTCTGGCAGTGATGGGTATGTGTGTGTGTGGCAGGGAAGGGAGGCCTATATCTTATTTCCCACATAGTACTTTCTCATCTGCTCATTCTCTTCTCTTTCTCTCTCCTTCCCTCCTCTCTTTTCTCCCCATGTGATTTTTTTCTTGAATATTCTGCTCATATCTCAGTGTGGAACCTTACTTTTTCATGAAAAGAAGTTACTGGACCCAATGATGTTATCTTTGAAGACTCTTCAAACTTTCTCCCAACATTTGTATATATTCCCATACATTCTCTCAATGTTCCTAATGCACCACACTCTTGATTCTCTAAACTGTGATTCTTCGAAACCTGAAAATCTTCTAGGACTGGGACCCATGAAACTACTCCTTACTCTGCTGAATTCAGGCTGCTCCTTCTCAGAGATGAGAAGTTCCTTAATAGCCTTACATTTTCAGTGGCTTTGTTTTATTTAGGAGTCCTCCCTTGGTGGCCTTCCGACTTAACACAGGGTATGACCTAGGTCCACACATATCTTTAGAGTCAACTGCATAATGAATGTTATCTGAGTCCCAAATCTCCTAGAAAGTGAAACTCAGATTTTCACATCCTGTGAGGCCTTTGGTCCAAGTTTCTAAGATAGGAATTAGTGTGAGAAACCCCTGCCTTTAGTATCAGGATTTCACAGCAAATACTTCACTGTTTTGCATATCCATTCACTCCTCACCCTTTCACTCTTTTTACTTATGTTGCTTCTTCTTGTATACATTCCAAAATCCCATTGTGAATACACTGTCTTCAGAAATATGGGATATTTCTAAAACCTGATGTCTTTCTAAAAACTGTCACTATTAGTTTTGGTTTTTTAAAGCCAGTTAAATGATTAAAATAGATGACCCATATAGCCATTTAGTTGGAAAGAGCTTTCACTTCATGGTATAATAAATAGAATCAGTTTGAAGGAAAGTAAAAGTTGAATTGATTCTCAAACCACTGTGTTAATACTGTTAATGATAGCTACTACTCATAAAGCATTATTTAATTTAATCCTCACAATAACCTAGTGAAGTAGAAATTATTATCTCCATTTTATTTGCAAGGAAACTAGGACTGAAAATCTGCTCAAAGTCAAGGATATAGTACATGGTAGAAAGGGGAGCCAAATCCAGACTTTCTGGTTTTAAAATCTGTGCTTTAATCACTACTACAACATAGGTAACAGGATTACCAGTGGGACCAATAATTTCAAACTGGAAAATTTCCAATTTAGAGAGTTATAAGCATTTCTGCCTTCTAGGAGGGAGACTGGCACTGGACTTGGAGCAGATACTATCTTTGCTTTAATAGGTATCACCCTGATGGAGAAGTTAGAACTTAAGATAGGAGGTAAATACCTACCAAATGGTCTTTAATTCAGTGAAATTGTCTAATTGCAGTTCATCAGACTAAGATAATAAGAGTTCTGTTTAGCAATGTGAATTGGGGGTTTTATTATATAACTTTTGAAGAAGTAGAAAATTCATTTTTTATGTACCTATATTTGTATATGGACAGCTTTAATCCCTTGCTCTTGTTTGTCCATTGTGCCTATTTTCTCCTTCTTGAATAGCATGTCCTTGAATGAATTTTTCCTAAAATGAGAGAGAAGCATAACATAAGGTAGAAAGAGGGAACTCAGATGTGACAATGGTGAGTATGTGGTATCCTCAGGGAACTCCATCCCAGAACTTCTTAGTTATATAAATCAATCAATTCTCACCTGAGATCATTTCTTAATTTGTTTGTTATTTACAAAACTCTGGAAGCCGGGGTGCCTGGGTGGCTCAGTGGGTTAGAGCCTCTGCCTTCGGCTCAGGTCATGATCTCAGGGTCCTGGGATCAGCCCCACATTGGGCTCTCTGCTCAGCAGGGAACCTGCTTCACCCTCCCTCTCTGCCTGCCTCTCTGCCTACTTGTGATCTCTGTCTGTCAAATAAATAAATAAATAAATAAATAAGTCTTTAAAAAAAAAAAAAAAGTCTGGAAGCCAAGACCAAACCAGCAGGAAAATCATGCAGGTCCAAGTTCCTTACCTCATGACAGAAGAAATAATGCAAAAAATATAGATTGAATCTAAAACAGTGCAAAGTGGACCAGACTCTCTATATTACAAACATCAACACTTTAAGCCCCAACAAGCTTGGTTTGGGTAAAGTTATTCTATTTTAATTGTGTGGTTTTAAGACCAGATTCCAGACTGTGAGTAGAGGTTTACTCCTGAAAGGAATATATTTGTGAATTGTCAATCACCTTGTGAATAGGCTACCACTAGGGCAAGATATCATAAGTGGCTTAGACTTGTGGAGGGAAAGGTTGCAGGAAGAGGGCCTTTCTCTTCTCTTTGGGCTTAAGGGGATAGGAGTTCTGAGAAGGGCTGGACTTTGAGGCCGGAAAAATTTGGAGCATGTTCATCCCTTTAAGTGAATAGGGGTCTCTACATGGGGAAAAATCAGGGGACAGGAAAGACACTATGCCATGGGATGTCAGTGGCTATCACCAGGAGAGGATAGTTGCACCAGGAAAGTGGTGATCTCATGATTCTCATCAATAGGAGAAGCAGCCACCAATGGTATGAAAGGCAGGAACAGAAGAACATGAAGGACCAGTTCTTAAGCATAGTCTCTGGGAAGTTCAGAAATAGTTCAGAAATATCCCTCAGATATCCTGAGGGAAGATATTTTCTACAGATTAAGCAAGCAGGGACTCCAAGAGAAAATAAATATGATTTCATTTTGTATGCAAAGACTAGCAAGGACAGGAGCATTTAGGTTTTATATAGATGTGATGTTCAATAACTAATTACTGATAGTTGTGGCTAATTGGATTTTCAGAGACCTGCCAGCAGGGAGTTCTCTTCTAAGAAGAGTACTCACATCTGAAGCTCTGTACCAACCCTCTATTAAACAGACTAGTTCCAGTGGAATAGTGCCAGGAAATTACTGGTTTTAATATCATCTCCCCTTGGTTGTAGCTGTCATGATAAGCCATAGTTTATGTACTTTAATTAAAATGGAGATGGTGTTCTTTAAACTTGAACTCTGAGTTGGTTCATGTAGCTGGCACTATTTTTTTTTTAAGGAAAGTAAATAAAACTGACATTTTCATTCTTAGTATATTTAGCCCAGATTACATATCCAAATCAGCTTTCTGCTTAAAAATTAGATCTCATTGGCACACTAATTCTTGTCATATAACAATGATTCTCACATACAATGTTTGAATACCCAATTTAATATTTACAGAGTTTGCAGGTCCTTTATCTTTTTTGTTCATCAGTGAACTCAGTGAAGCCCATGTGGTAAGAATTATTGTTATTCCCAGTATGCACATGACACAATTAGGTTTAATGAAGTGAAGTGTCTTGCCTAAGGTCATAGCAATGTTAAATGGTGTTCCAATGTCTTTTAAATCCAGAGTCTACTCTCTTTCCATTATTCTTTCTAATTTCCTACTTAAATTTTGTTAGTGGCACTTATTGCTCATGGTGTGTTCCAAATCTCATTCTATCAAAGTTAGGAAGGCCTTTGGGCAGATCAAGATATTCTCTCTGGATTTCATATTTTTTTTTAAGATTTTATTTATTTATTTGACAGAGAGAGATCACAAGTAGATGGAGAGGCAGGCAGAGAGAGAGAGAGAGAGGGAAGCAGGCACCCTGCTGAGCAGAGAGCCCGATGCGGGACTCGATCCCAGGACCCTGAGATCATGACCTGAGCTGAAGGCAGCGGCTTAATCCACTGAGCCACCCAGGCGCCCCAGGATTTCATATGTTTTTGAGTATAGAAATGTAGAGCACTGAATGAGGAGTTGGGTAAGACTGGATTCTCTTTACATTCTATTACATGGAGAACACAATTTGTCTTTTTAAGAATTAATTTCCCCATATACAAAATAAAAATCCTTGACTAAGTGATATTTAATTTCCTTCCAGCCCATGCAGATAACATTCTTCTACTTGCCATCCGTGGTTGCAGACCCCATGTTTTATTTACCTCTAAGTGTTTTACTCTGTGCCATTTATTTATATTATATACTTTTATCATATTTCTAAATTCTATTTTTTGAAGAAATGAGATTGGATCTAATAGAAATACCTCTAATAACCTTCATACAATTTCTTTTTATATGTTTGTACCTTGACAACTTTTAGGGAAATCTAGTTATACATGTCCTAATATCCTTATATTCCTGTGATAGCCAATGACTTCAAAACATGTTGGATTCCATTGCACTTTTATCATAATGTTTTGAATTAGATTTGTAAGAGATGTAGAGTAATTTACACTTCTTGAGATGGGTCTTATTTATTGGGATGGCATATTACCACAAGTCAGTGACCAGCCAACAATAATTCCTCTGTGAAAGAGGATCCTGGAACCAAAATCACAACTCTCTCTAAAGTTTAAAAAAAAAAATGGTTTGGTGGGGAGGGGGAATAGCTATATACACGGGTGAAGCAGAATGTTTTTGCCATCTGAACTGAGAGAACTAATGTTATGGGCTGAATCAAGTCTCTCCAAAATTCATATATTGAAGCCCTAAACCTCAGTACCACACAATGTGAATGTATTTGAAAATGCGGTCTTTAAAGAGGTGATTAAGTTAAAATGAGGCTATTGATGTGGACCCTAATACAAAGTGGCTGGTGTTCTTACAAGAAGAGGAGATGGAGACACACAGAGAGATACTAGGGGCATGCATGCCCTGAGAAAACGCACCATGAAGAGGCAGCAAAGAGTGGTTGTCTGCAAGCCTAGAAAAGAGGCCTCAGAGGACATCAAACCTACTAAAACCTTGATCTTGGACTTCCAGCCTCCATAACTGGTAGAAAATAAATGTCTGTTGTTTAAGCCACCCAGGCTGAAGTTTTTGGTTATGGTAATGCTAGCAGAGTAATACACTGGCTTTACTCCTATTTTTTTTTTATTTTGTAATATTAATGAAGAATTTTATTCATACTCACCTGAATGAAGTTCAACCCACTGTAATGAGAAGTACTGTCAAGTATGTGACATGTATATCCCACATCACTAGACAATGCTGGTTCTTCCTTTTCTCATCTCCACTTTCCTCCATTTTATACTCAGTGGCCTCCCCCTTTACTATCATCAGAATAGTGAATAATCTGAAATGATCTTTTATATTTACTTATCAGCAGATTACATGTTTTAAGGTTTTTCCTCCATTTTCATTCAACATTTATTGAGCATCTGTTATTTTGCAGATGCTAGAAATACATCAGTGAATGGATCAAATGAAAGTCTTTATATGCATGGAACTCTTATTCTAGAAATGGGAGAGAAATTAAAATAAAAACAAATGAATAAATAAAGTATCTTAGTATTTAAGATAGTAATAACTACAGGGGAAAATAATGCTGGTAAGGCCCAAAGGCATTATGAAGGAATTTGGTTATATGTGGCATCAAAGTCTTTGTCTTAAAAAATAGTTGGAAATACCAATGAGCAATGAAGCAGAAATGTGGGATAAAAGGGGGCAAGGAATGACCTATGGCCCTTTATAAGGCTAGTCTCAAAGATGAGCTTGATTAAGCATTTTATAGGACACCTTGGTAGTCTTCCGAGATGATCGCTGGGGAGAAGGACCAGAAGACTGGGCTACCAAGGCTCACAATGTCCCATCACAAGCACTGAATGAGCTGGAATTTCTGGTTCTGATGATTTCCTAACCTTCAGATCCCTTGGCTTAGATTGCCTTTATGGATAGAGGTAGAATGATCATGACCCTTCAGTCCAAATCCTACCTGAGCATATCAATCCTTTGTAGCTCCTTTTAAGTCAGTCCTTTATCAGTATCTGTCCTCTACTTACTAAATATGTGACTGATGTTTTCTGACAAGTTTACCACCATTTTAAGCCAGCACTTAATAAATTTGTTTTGGGAATACTTATTTGGCAGTAGGTATTTTTTCTTCCTCTTACTTATCTGATTTTGTACATTTTCTACCATAAATAGGTGTTGCCTGTGTAAAGGGAGGAGCTTTAATATATAGTATACATTTCATGAACAAACTATAGCAGCAGAAACTGAGATACCATTAATAACCTTCCATGATGCTATTACCATGCTCCACTATTTAAATTTTCTTAATTTCCTATCAATCCTTATCAATATGCATGCATATTCAAACAGGATTTTGAGGAGTAGAAAGATGATAATTTTTGAGGATCTGTTATAAACAAGGTATGTGTGAAGCACAGATGTTTCAGGTAATCCTTGTAACAATCCTATGAGTCCTCTGTTGTAGAGATAAATAAACTAAGATTTAGAGAGGTTAAATAACTTATCTAATATTGCACACCCAGAGAGTGCTAGAACAGTGATTTGAACCCAGAAGTCCATGTTCTCACCACTCTATGTCATGCCTACTTTATGAACCCTGGCATAGAAGGACCTTGATATGGTGAAGAAAACTCTTGGACAGGCAGTCCGAAATCAGAATTCTATAATATTAAGACTCCTGAGTAGGGGCACCTGGGTGGCTCAGTGGGTTAAAACCTCTGCCTTCGGCTCAGGTCATGATCTCAGGGTCCTGGGATCAATCCCTGCATCAGGCTCTCTGCTCCGCAGGGAGGCTGCATCCTCCTCTTCCTCTGCCTGTCTCTCTGCCTGCTTGTGATCTCTGTCTGTCAAATAAATAAATAAATAAATAATCTAAAAAAAAAAAGACTCTTGAGTAAAAATGACAAAATAGTTTCTGGACTAGGAGAAAAACTCAGTCTCACAACTCTGAGATCATGACCTAAGGCAAAATCAAGAGTTGGACTCTTAACTGACCAAGCCACCCAGTGACCCCATGACAGAAAAACTTCAACACAATCTGGGCCCTGTCAGAGGAGGAGAGAAAAACTGGGCTATGACACTTCTCAAGAGTTTTACAGGTAAGAATGCAAAGGCTGTCACTTGATTAATTTTAAAATAGTATTCACACCTTTTTTCCTTCCATAGGCTACTCATAGTTTTCAGTTTTAATCTATTTATAGTTAAAAACTTGCCTTTTGCTTTGTAATTCTTCAGAATGGTATTTGATGATATATTGGCTTACAAGATTTTTTTAATCATGTCTGTAACTATGTATTAATCTATGTTTCATATCATTTCTATCAGTAGGAATTAGGGAATTTTCTGTCTAAAAGTGATCTTTCAGGTCATCTGATCCACCTTTCATTTTGCAGATACAGAAGCTTACATTAAAGGAATTTAATGCACTCATCGGTGTTTGGAAAAATTTGCATCAAGTCATGAAGCAGAACTCATGACTCTCCTTTCTATGCCGGCACAATCACTGGAGAAATGTTCACAAGAATGTTAATCTGTGCCATACACAGCCATGGTCTCCAAACTTTATTTGTATCTTCAATTTTCTCAGAAGGAAAAGCAAAATTCAAAAACAAAATTATGTCTATTAACTTTTCACTTCTAACTACCAACACTGCATATCATAATGTGGAAGAAAGAACAGAGAGAGGGTGGGATGTTCTTGAGCTAAACTCTTTTGTTAAAATATCATTACTATATGTGCTTCGCAAAATCAAATGAATTCAGAGAAAAATTTTCTTCCCATTGATATGTTGAACTAGAAAATTGTTTTATGAAAGATAACTATTACTTTTCTAGATTAGGGTAAAAATTATTGTTACCTATTTTAATTACTTTACTATTATTGTTATCTATTTTCATTTAGAAGGCAATATGACTTAAGTAAGTAAAAAATATATTTAATTAAAAGCAATTTATTATCTTCTGTTACCTTGCAATTCTTATTATATTTCCTTTGGTTTACAGATGTATTCTAAGTGCCTAGAATATCAAGTGGTATATGATAAGCATTCTTTAAATGTTTATTTAACAACTATGTGAAATACTTGTTAAACATTTTTTTAAGAAATGACTTTCTGATGGTCCAAATAAGAATCTCTACCATACTATGTGTATTATAAGAAGCTAATTGTCAACTTTGATTTTCATTATGATATTAGAAAGGTAACATTTTTGAATCATTAATTTCAAGGATTTTATCTCTAAAAATTCCATTCAGAACAGAAAAGTATGTGGTATAAGCATGATGTTTCTTATCATGTAGATTCTCATTTGCACTGATACTATATAGTCTTAGTATATAAAGTACTTGGTGTTTGAACTTCATGCAGCTCTGTGTGTGCATTTAAGTAAACATGGGAGAAAGACTTGCTATTTAAATAGTTGAGAAACCACATTTTGAATTAACTTTATCTCCAAACACTTGGTTTCAAAAACCTAGTCATGAAACATTGGCATTGGGGAAAAGAGAAATAGAGAGTGATTTATTTCCTTAACTAGATTTCATTAAATGTGACTGTTTACTTGCCTTTTCCATTTGTAATGGACTGACTTTTTAGTTATCGTTAATGGACTCATTTAGATTTTTTCCCCTACAGACCTTTAGCTGTACATTTCTTTTTTATCTTGAATTTGTGGTAAAATATTCTCTTTTGTAAAGATAAAGTGACTGGAAATGTATTTTATGAAAGGAAATGTCAAAAGTTAAATGAGAGGTCAAAAGAAACCATTGAATGGACTTAAAACACCACATACACATAAATAAATTATATATATATATATAGTTATATTATGTGCATAATATAACTATATACATGTGTATATACACACACGCACACACACACACTATATATATATTATATTATATATATTATATAATATATTATATATTATATATTATATAATATGTATTATATATAATATATAATACATATTATATATTATACACACACACACTATATATATAGTGTGTGTGTGTGTGCGTGTGTGTGTGTGTTGCTATAAACGAAAAATGTCTCTTACATTGTTGTCATGGTTTAGTCCTTCTAAGTACTTTCATATTTTATCTTATTTGACCTTTAAATCAACTTTGTAAGAAATATAGAATGAGTGTGATTATCTCAATTTTTTTAAATGGATGAAGAAAGAGGCCCCTTGTTAGTTAAGAAAAATGCCCGAAGTATGATTAGAGGGACTTGTGGGTAGTTAAATCAGGACCAGACCCTGGTCCTATGACTTCTTCTCTACAACTCTGTCCATAGATCCCTGTGGTGTCTGAGTGGCAGTTCTCCTTTCAAAGAAGGGCAGATCTCTCCTACCTCTTTCCCTTACAGCATGAATGGATGTCCCTCACATCAGATGAGTTGGGTTTTGCAGCATGATTTGCAGTAGGTAAGGGTAGATGTCTGTTCTTGTCCTTTCATTTCTCCCATTTGGATTAGGCCCTCAAAGAGGAAATGAAAGTCTTTTTCATGAGTAGTTACATTAGAAAAATAACTTCAGTATATGTTTGTATAGCCTATATTAGACAAAAAAGTAAAAATTTTGGTCTTAATAGACCATATGAAACATATATTAGAGAAGAAAATTTTTCCAGCTTAAAGATGAAAATAACCAGGAGATGACTATCACTTCAAGCTAAAGACATCAAGGACATAGTGATAGTATTTGAACAAGAATGGAGTTCTGTCATCATTCAAATATTCATTCCTTTCCCCACCCCACTCCACACGCTCTTCAACACACAATCTGCACATGCTGGTAGTACATGTTGGCAAAGGAGCTGCCTACAGATCTGAAGAGAAATGAAGGTAGATGCTTCACAACCTATGTAGCTACAACCCAAATAAACATTTGCTGGAGATGACCTGACTGGAATTCATACAGCTGTTTATCATGTATGAGAGCCAAAGTGCCTGACAAGAGGGAACCTACTAATGAATTTTGTGGAGGAAACTCCCAGGGTTCCCTAGGCCCTGATATTATAAAAGTAAGCAATCTTCACAGGTACTGCCCAGGGCCATGGCTACAGCTACTTGCAACTACCATTCCTCCTATGCATTACAAGGCTTGAACCATCCGATGTGTTGTGATACCAGAAGCAATGATTAATTTGCATGGATCCTCCAACGCTCCTCACCTTTGTGATGCTAAGCTTGATTTTCTATAATGGTTGAACAGACGAAAATGTTATAGTCCACAACCATAGGACTGCATGGAGTTAATTGGATTATGCTCAGGATTTTCACTTTCTTGGGTTAGACACTTGTATTAGTTTTAACTCTTTAGTTGTAAGTAACAGAAAGAAAACATTCATATAAAAATGTTGAGGTGTAAAGAATAAGAAAGCAACCAGATGCCAGGAAAGGCCATCAAAACGATGTCTTTATACTTCATTTCTGCTTCTCTCCATGGGTCTAATATCCTTATCTTTCTTTCTGTCTTTCTGGATACCTATATTTTATTCTCAATCCACTTGGAAGGTAGAAAACTTTCCCTGTGAAGTCCCCATATTTACATTTCCTTCAAAGTAATAAACTAAAACTACCTGCCTGCTTTTTAGTTATAAACCAAATTCCTAGAAGAAAAATGTCATTTGTCCAGCATGAGTCAAGTCTCCATTTATGGTTCAGACAGAATGATATACAGATATTGGTAGCTGAGAATGTTTGAGAATATTTCATGTTGACCAGGCAGGCAGTTTCCAGGGACGGCAGACAACTACACTCCTCTACAACAATTACCCCAGAGCTGATCCTCCAAGAGTACCACCTTATATGGTGTTGTGCAAGCTATACAATGCTTTTGTATACCTTGTTATGTTTAACGATAATAGAGGGAAAAAGTAGGATTTTTTTGGCAGGCGTGGAGGAAGAGTACACATGTAGTCAAAATATCTCCAATTAAATACTGGCAAACATATTTAAAACTGCAGTCTCTCTCTATTGAGTTTATTTTATAGGTTTAATGGATTATTCAAATATACACCTGTGTGTGTGTGTGTGTGAGGGGTGGGGGGAGATGAAACAAAAGTAATAAAAACAAAGAAAAGCATCTCTAACATTGCCTTAGAAAGAGCAGTAAACTGAAAAGCAACCTTAAAGAAGAATGAAAGAAAATGTGGTAAAATGTAAATGATAGACCTTAAAAATTGTAAAGATTTGGGGTAAACAATGATAGGCATTAAGAAAGTGACAAGGAAGTTTTCTTTCACAAACCAAATGTGTACTTTGGACTCTGAAGCTACCCAAGGAAGGGATTCCACTAAGTGGATGACTCAGGGATCCAGAGAAGGTAAAGGGCTAAAATGAAGATGGTAGATTGAGGAAGAGAGGATATAGAGGGAAGTTCAAAACAGGAAGGCCACCCCAAGGTTCTGGTTCAAGATGGCAACACAGGAAGACCCTAACTTACTCCACAGGACACACCAAATTATACTTTTTAATAGAACAATTCCTCCTGAAGAAGAACTGAGGGCTGACTAAACAACTACTGAACAATCAAAGACAGAGAAAAAAGCAAGAAAACAGCAAGAGAGACAGAGACACAGTAACAAAAAGAATTCACACCCTGAATGCTGTAAGCTGCTATGGGGAGGGAAAGTTCTGAGGGACTGGGAACAGAAAAAACTGTCCTTGGGCACAGAAGAAAAAGAAAACAAAACAAAACAAAACAAAAAAACAACCTGTGGTTTAAAAGAGCAACCAGCATATAAAAGAGACACAGTAGAACTCTGTCAAGTGGCAGAGGAGCTGTGGGGAAGTTCTGCAGGTTAAAAGGAATGAAGAGCAACACGGTTTATATTCCCATCCCTTGGAAGCCTGCACCAGAACAGAATCAGGACACCATAACTGGTGGATCCAGTCCAGTTATTTTAGTGAGCTCAAAACTTAAGTGAGCCCAGGGTCCATAAGCCCACACCAGCCCTAAGTGTGCTAGGACACAGAAAAAAAGCCATGGTTTATAAGGGCCAACGAGAGATACCTGGGTGGCCTAGTTGGTTGAGGGATTGACTCATGATTTCGGTTCAGGTCATGATCTCATGCGTCATGAAATTGAGTCCCCAGTTGGGTTCCTTGATCAGCATGGAGTCTTCTTGAGATTGTCTCCCTCTGTTCCTTCCCCCACTCACTCTCTTTCTCTCTCTCTCTCACTCTCAAATAAATAAATTTTAAAAAATAGGTAAAAAGTAAAAGGGCCAAGGAACTGCAGGAACATTCTCTCCCTCTCCACCTCAAAAGCCCAGACTGTAGCAGGGTCTGGCTGCCATAAGGACTGAATTTGGATGCTATATTTGGAGGTTCCTTAGGCCACAACTGGCAGGTCCAGTCATTATCGAGAGTTTGTCACCTCAGTAAGCCCAGGGTCCTAAAGCCCACATCAGATCATGCTGGGACATAGGGAAAAAGCCATGGTTTCAAAGGGTGGAGAAACTGTGAAAATGTTCTCTCTCCCTCCACCTTAAGAGCCCAGACCAGAGTAGTCTGGTTCATAGTGAGCTTGTGATCTCAGTAAGTCCAGAGTCTACAAGCCCACAGCAGCCATCCTATGATGCTGGGCACCGAAAACAGCTACAGTTTTCTGCATTTGTTTTTGTTTGTTTAATTTTTATTGTTTTATTTTATTTACTTTTAAAATTTTCATATTGTTTTATTTTCATTTTTTTCTTCTTGCTTTTGTTTGTATCTTGTTCCCTTTTTCCTTTTTTTATATTTAAATTTTTCTTTTCTTCTTTTATTATTTTATCTTTTATATTATTATTTTATTTCCTTTATTCTTTCTATAAAAAGCCACAGTTTAAAAGAGTAACTAGAATATATAGCCACAGCTCCAGCCAGCCAGCAAGTCACCAAATCTGCATAGGGATCACCATACACAAGATCACCCTTCAACTTGAAAAGAAGTAGCAGTTTCACCTAATCCATAGAAAGAAACATGGAAAATCAAGCAAAATGGGGAGACAGAGGAATATCTCTAAAAGAAAGAACAAAAAGAAATCCTCAGTAAAAGAATGAAATGAAACAGAGATAAAGCAATATGCCTGATAAAGTAATGATTCTAAAGATACTCACTGGGCTAGACAAAAGAATGGAAGAACTCAGTGAGACCTTCAATAAAGAAAGAAAATATTAAAAAGAACCAATTGTAGCTGAAGAATACAATAACTGAAATTAAAAACAACACTACAGGGAATCAATAGTAGCTTAGAGGATGCAGAAAAATGTATCAGTGTTCTGGAAGACAGGGTAATGAAAAGCACATGAGCTGAACAGCAGAAAGAAAAAATATTTTTTTTTAATGAGGACAGATTAAGAAATCTCTTGGACATCAAGTGAATAAACATTTGCATTATAGGGATCCCAGAAGAAGAGAAAAAGGTGTGTATAACTCATGTGAAGATATAATAACTGAAAACTTCCTTAACCCAGGGAAGGAAATAGACATCCAAATCCCAGAAGCTCAGAGAGTTCCCAACAAGATGAACCCAGTGAGGTTCACACTACACAGAAAAGTGAAACTGGACCATTTCCTTACATCATACACAAAAGTAAGTTCAAAATGGATTAAAGACCTAAATATAAGGCAGGAATCTACCAAAATCCTAGAGGAGAACACAGGCAGCAACCTCTTTGACTTTAGCCACAATAATTTTTGGCTAGACACAGCTCCAAAGACAAGGGAAACAAAGGCAAAAATAAGCTATTGGGACTTCATCAAGATAAAAAGAGACTCTTAACCATAGGAAAGAAACTGAGGAGGGAAAGGGGATGGAGGGATGGGATAACAGGGTGATGGGCATTAAGGAGAGCATGCAATTTAATGAGCACTGGTTGTTATATGCAACTGATGAGTCACTAAATTCTAGCTCTGAAACTAATAATACACTATATGTTAATTAATTGAATAAATTAAAAAAAGAAAATAGATCCCAAAAGAGGAAAGAAAGAAAAACTTATATATACAAAAATAATAAAATACAATGAAAGGAAACAAAAAATAATATATATACATTATATAACATAACATATATATAAAAAAAAAATTAAGAGTTAAAAAAATAAGAAAAAGCTGAAAAAAATAATACTGAAAGACTAAATAATAAAAAACTGCACAATTGCTATATACAGTTTCCCCCAAGAGTTGACGTTTGCAGTTCTCTGTGATCAGTAAACTTGGTGCTAGCCAGTGTTTCTTCTGGTCTTCTGAGGAAGGGGCCTGTTGCACTGATTCTTAGGTGCTCTTGCCCTTGTGGAAATCCACCTCTCTTGCTAGGGGGCCAGGCTTAGTGTAAGTGGCTCTGGATTCCACTCTGTGGTGCTGTTTTGCTCCCTGATGGTTTTTAGCACTGAAGGGCAGGATGAAAATGGTGGTGCCCTGCTCTCTAGCCCCAGAGCTGAAAGTTCGCACCCCCACTCTTCTTACAGAAAAGCAGTCAATCACTCTTATCTCCTTAGTTTCTGGCAAAACTCTATTCACCCAGCCTGTGATGGAGAATTTTTATCTTAGATACTTGACTGAGTTTCAAGACTCCAAATTTTACAGACTTCTGTGGGGTGGACCAACACAGCTCCTCCCAGGGGAGGAAGACGGGTCTTGCCATGTTTCTGTCTTTTGGTGGGCCCCTGCCAGGAAAGCAGTCACATAACCATGCAGTAGCTCATAGTTTATGGTAACACAGAGCAGAAAGCAGGCACCTAGACTCACTCTTTTCAGCTAGCTTCCCCGTTCCAGTGTCTGGGAAATCTGCTGCACTCAGGCACTCGTGTTCTTCTTGTGACCCTAGGGATTATGAAACCATGCTGTCCTACCTGGGATTCTGACCCACTTCAGCTTTAAGTCAGGGATGTCCCCACTGCAGCAACTTCTAAAAGTTCTGATTTTGTGCTCTGTTACTTATAATACTTTGTGGTAGCCTATTCAAGCCAGCTCCTCCCCTTCTATTGTATCTTCCAATATATCGTCCCAGATTCAAGTCTCTGCACCTCCTACCTTCCAAAAAGTGATTTCTTTTCTATTTGTAGAATTTCTTTTCTCAGCATTTCTTTTCTCAGATCTCCCCTTGAGTTCACAGGTGTTCAGAATGATTTGATAACTATCTAGCTGAATTCCAGGACCAACAATCTTAGCTTCCCCTACTCCTTTGCCATCTTAACTCCTCCCCCCATTTTTAAAAATGTGTTTGTACTTAAATACCCATCAAATTAATATGGACTCTATTTACTTAGGATGTTATATATAAACCTCATGGTAACCACATACCCCAAACCTATGTTAGATAGACAAAACATAAAGATAAAAAAAAACTAAACAAAACATTATAGGCATTCATAAATCCCAAACAGATCAAGAGAAGAAAAAAAGGAACAAAGAAGAACTACAAAAACAACCAGAAAATAAATTTTATAAATGGCAATAAGTATATACCTATCAATAACTACTTTCTATGTAAATGGCCTAAAAGCTCCAATCAAAATATACAGAGTAACAGAATGAGTAAAAAACAACCACCTATATGCTGCCAACAAAACATTCGCCTCAGACCTAAAGATATGTACAGACTAAAAATAAAGGGATGGAAAAACATTCACCATGCAAATGAAAGCAAAAAAAAAAAAAAATCTGGGGTAGCAATACTTATATCTGACAAAATAGACATTAAAATGAAGACTATAATAAAAGATAAAGAAGGGCATTACCTAATGATACAGGGATCAATCAAACAAGAGGATATAATATTGCAAATATCTATGTACTGAATACTGGAGCACCTAGATACATAAAGCAAATATTAACAAAGAGAAAATGGTAATACAATAATAAAAGATGACTTTAACACTCCATTTATATCAATGAATGTATCATCCAGATGTAAAATAAATAAGGAACAATATCTTTGAATGACACCCTGCACCAGATGGACCTAACAGATACATACAGAACATTCCATCCCAAAACAACAGAAGACACATTTACATGCATGTGGAAAATTCCCCAGAATTGATGATGTATTAAGTCATAAAACAAGTCTCAATGAATTTAAAAAGATTGAAATCATATCACAATGGTATGAAACTAGAAAAGAATAGCAAGAAAAAAGCAGGAAAAACACAAACACATGGAAACTAAACAACATAATACTAAATAGCCAGTAGATCGCTGAAGCAAAAATAAATGAAGGCAAATGAAAATGAAAACACAACAGTTCAAAATCTCTGAGACAGTGAAAGTAATTATAAGAGGAAAGTATATGGTGATATAGGCCTAGCTCAAAAAAACTCAAATAAATAACCTAGCCTTATGCCTAAAGGAACTATAAAAAGAAGAACAAAGTCCAAGGTAAGTAGAATGAAGAAAACAATAAATATCAGAGCAGAAATAAATGATGTAGAGACTAAGAAAAAAAAAGAAAAGAAAAGAAAAAAAATCAATAATACCAAGAGCTGGTTCTTTGAAAAAATCAACAAAATTGATAAACCATTAGCCACACTCACCAAGGAAAAACTAGAAAAGACTCAAATAAATAGAATCAGAAACAAGAGAGAAGTAAAAACAGACACCACAGAAATACAAAGGATAATAAGGGACTACTATGAAAAATTATATGCCAACAAACTGGACAACCTAGAAGAAGTGGATAAATTTGTAGAAACATACAATCTTCCTGAACTTAACTGAAAAGAAATAGAAAATCTGAGTAGACCATTTACAAGTAATGAAATTAAATTAGTAATCAAAAACTATCAAAAGTTACAAATCCAGAACCAGATGACTTTACAGGTGAATTTTACCAGACATTTAAAAAAGAGTTAATACCTATTCTCTTCAAACTCTTCCAAAAAGTAGAGGAGGAAGGAAAGCATGTAAATGCATTCTATGAGAGCAGCATCACCCTGACACCAAAACCAGACAATACTACCAAAAAAGAAAACTGTAGGCCAAAATCACTGATGAAAATAGATGCAAAATCCTGAACAAAATATAGCAAACCACATACAGCAGTACATTAAAAAGATCATTCACCATGATCAAGTGGAATTAATTCCTGGGATGCAAAGACGGTTCAATATTCACAACTTAATCAAGGTCATGCACCACATCAACAAAATGTAGGATAAGAATCATATGATCATCTCAATAAATGTAAAAAAGGCATTTGACAAGATTTGACATCCATAAAAAAAAAAAAAAGATTTGACATCCATTCATGTTAAAAACTCTGAACAAAATGGGGTTAGAAGAAATATACCTCAACATAATAAAGGCCATATATAAAAACCCCACAGCTAACATCATACTCAATGGTAAAAAACAGAGCTTTTCCTCTAAGGTCAGAAACAAGACAAGGATGTTCATTCTTGCACTTTTATTCAATATAGTACTAGAAGTCTTAGCTGCAGCAATGAGACAAGAAAAATAAATAAGAGGCATCCAAAATGGTGAAAAAGAAGTTATACTGTCACTGTTTGCAGATGACATGATACTATACAGAGAAAATCCTAAAGATTCCACCAAAAACTACTAGAAGTAACAAACAAATTCAGTAAAGTGGCAGAATACAAATTAATACTAATAAATTGGTAGCATTCCTATACATTAACAATGAAGTTGCAGAAAAATAAGTAAAAAAACCCACAATTTACAATTGCACCAAAAGGAAAAAACCTAGGAATAAATTTAACCAAAAAGGCAGAAGATCTATATTCTAAAACCTATAAAACACTGATGAAATTGATGATGACAGAAACAAATGGAAAGATATTCCATTCTCATGGATTAGAAGAATTGATATTGTCAAAATGTCCATATTACCCAGAGCAATCTACAGATTCAATGCAATCCCTATCAATACACCAACAGAATTTTTTGCAAAACTAAAACAAATAATACTAAAATTTGTATGGAACCACAGAAGACCGTGAATAGTGAAAGCAATTCCAAGAAACAAGAAAAAAGCTGGAGGTCCCACAATCCCAGATTTCAAGATACTCTACTTGTAGTAGTCAAAAACAATATGGTACTGGCACAAATATAGACACATAGATTAATAGGATAGGATAGAAACTCCAGAAATAAACCCACATTTATATGGTCACTCAATCTATGACAAAGGAGGTAAGAGTATACAATGAGGGAAAAGATGGTCTTTACAGTAAACGATGCTAGGAAAACTGGACAACTACATGTACAAGAATGAAACTGGACTACTTTCTAATATCACACACAAAAATTAACTCAAAATGGACTAAAACCCTAAATGTGAGACCTGAAACCATAATAATTCTTAAATAGAACACGGGCAGTAACTTCTCTGACATTGGCCAGGGCAACATTTTTCTAGATGTGTCTTCTGAGGCAAGGGAAATAAAAGCAAAAATAAACTATCAGGACTACACAAAAATAAAAAGTTTTTGGGGTGCCTGGGTGGCTCAGAGGGTTAAAGCCTCTGCCTTCGGCTCAGGTCATGATCCCAGGGTCCTGGGATCGAGCCCCGCATCAGGCTCTCTCCTTGGTGGGGAGCCTGCTTCTTCCTCTCTCTCTCTGCCTGCCTCTCTGCCTACTTGTGATCTCTCTCTGTTGAATGAATAAATAAACTCTTTAAAAAAAAAATAAGTTTTTGCACAGCAAAGGAAGTCATCAACAGAAGGCAATCTACTGAGTGGGGGAGAAGATGTTTGCAAATTATATATCTGATAAGGGGTTAATAGCCAAAATTTATAAAGAACTTGAACATTAAACATGAAAAATAAACTATCAAAAATAAAAACAAACAATCTGTTTTAAAAATGGACAGTGGACCTGAATAGGCATTTTTCCAAAGAAGACATACAGGTGGCCAACAGAGACATGAAAAGATGCTCATCACTAATCTTCAGGGAGATACAAATCAAAACCACAATGAATACCACCTCATACCTGTTAGAGTGGCTAAAATCAAGAAGATAAGAAACAACAAGTGTTGGTAAAGATATGGAGAAAAAGGAATCCTTGTGCACTGTTGGTAGGAATGTAAGTTGGTACAGCCATTGTGGAAAACGGTATGGAGGTTCCTCAAAAAATTAAAAATAGAAATATCATATAATCCAATAATTCTACTATTGGGTATTTACCCAGGAAGAATGAAAACACTAACTTGAGAAGATATATGCATCCCTATGTTTATTGCAACATTATTTACAATAGCCAAGACATGGAATCAACTTAAGTGTCCATCAATAGATGAATAGGTAAGGAAACACACACACACACACACACACTATGAAATATTACACTGCCATAAAAAAGGTGAGATCATGCCATTTGACACAACATAGATGGACCGAGAGGGCATTATGCTAAGTGAAATAAGCCAGACTGAGAAAGGCGAATACCATATGATTCCACTTATAAATGGAATCTAAAGAAAGAAAATGAATAAATAAACAAAAACCAGAATGAGAACTATACATAGAACAAACTGACAGTTGTCACAGGGGAGGGGGGTGGGAGTCTGGGCAAAATGGGTGAAAGGGAAAGGGAGATATAGGTGTCTAATTATGGATTGAGGAATAAAAATCAGAGCATGAGGAATATAGTCAGTGATATTGTAACAGTGATGGAATGGGACAGATGGTAGCTAAACTTGTGGTGAACATAGGATAATATATAAGCTTGTCAAATCACCAAGTTGTACACCTGAACCTAATGTAACAATGTGTGTCAACTGCATTCAAATATAATTAACAATAATAATAATAATAAAAGGAAGAGCAAGGACAGGAAGGACTGGAAGAAAACACAGGAAGATAGAGCTGAAGTGACTAGAACCCAGCAGGTGTCATTGATCAAGATGAGGCTAAACTCAGAATCTAGGAAAAGCTGGTCCAGCATTTCCTGAGCTCAGAGCTCAGGAAACATAGGCCAAGTTGGTGGATCAGGTGGCTGACAGGGAAGAAATTCTCATTTGAAACCAAAGGAAATGGGCTTGAAATTAAAAAAAAATAAAAAATAAAAAATAAAAACAAAGGATCCACTCTGTTTTTGAAAAACAAAGCCATGAAGAAGAGTTCGGGTCAAGCTTGGTATAGAAGTAGAACATTCCAAAGTTAGTCTATAGAAGAAAGGTTTGTAAACAGAAAGAAGGGGTAACTACAGGGAATTCCTGGAAGGGCTCCATTGCTGATTTACCCTGTGTTAAATGGCCTGAATCTTGAAAGATTCTGTACTCGAGATGTGTGTCTGATTTTTAGTTCCTCCTCCAAAGTTTACACCCACAGTAGTTGATACTTCATACACAACACTGAGGTAGATCCACAATAGCTGTCTAATGCCACTACTCAAAGGGGCTTACTTAAATCCAAAATTAATTAAAAATCAAATAAAATTTAAAATCCAGTTCCTTGGTCACACTAGCTGCATTTCTAGCCCTCCAGAGACCCATGAGACCACCTATTGGACTGCATATATACAGACTATTTATATCATTGCAGAATATCCTACTGAACAGTACTGCTCTAAGGAAAAAGATCAACAGAGGTCCTGAATCCAAAGTTACCATCTGAGAGGGGAAAATGCCTCCTGAGGATTCCTGGGAGGATTCCCAAAATACAGGAATCCTGTAGGAAAGAAGATGCTTCCCTTCCTCGATGTATTTTTGAGTTGCCACAGTTTGTCACAGCATCCGACCCCCTTAGGTTCCCTCTGTCCTTTTTCCTGTTCTCCCCCTTTAATATTCTCGATTACAAAAAGGAGTGGGCAGACAGAATAAACAGAGTAAGAAACTGCATAGTCACATGAGCTGGGCTCTTTGAGGATGCGTACAGCAGCAATTTTAGTGGGCATTGTTTGCTGCAGACTCAAAGCTCTGCGAGCGTACAGATCTTTTTCATGAATCCTTAGGGATCACTAACACTACCTTAAAAAATCTTGTGATTCTCCCAATATGTGTCCCTGGTAACCATAAATCAGTTATGCAGTTACACGATCCAATTTACTATCCTAGTTATAATCATTTAAACAACAGGATTCGCCATTGTTTCTTATTGAAAAATTGGTGGGCAGTCACCAGGATGGGGAAAACTCACATATACATAATGTTGACTATTCTGTGGTAAGAGAAACAGAAATGAGAATAATTACCAGGAAAAAAAAATAATATTTTCACTGACAGTTGAGGGCAGTTAGTTTCCCAGGGAGAAGTGCTGGTGGCAAAGGGCTTTACACAGGGAGGCCTTTGTCATTTTATGGATGCTCATCTGTCAACTGTCAGCATGTTTCAAAGAGACTCAGGCCATAATGTTTTCCTCTGCACCTTTCCCATCACGGTGGCCCAAATTTCCCTGACTAACCATCCGTCTTCCTATTTGCCTAGTCTGGTCACTTACAATGAGCAGGGATGTAGTGGTGATTCTGCAGCTGCAAAGAGTAAGGAAGAGGGGCGGGTGGCCTGAGGGGAAGGGTTGGAAGGAGGGGGCCGCTCAAAGAATTCGCTTAGCATCTCTATGGAAGCACTTCTGCCCAGGGAGGAGTTTTTTTGTCTATGCTGTTGTTCCTTAGGAAAAAAGGGTCGAGCCAAGTGTGAGGTTGGCAGGACAGGAGCAGGGGATGCAACAAGGCACAGTAAATCATAACACCCACACACCCACCCCCAAAGTTCTTAGGGCTCCACCCAAGCGGCAATGTCCTTCTGTAAAGTTCTAGGACGAAATTAAGTGTAATTGTCTGAGACGTGATAGTACATGCGATCAGCTATGATGACTATGAACCATAAGTCACAATTCTATTTGTTCCATGGCAGCCTAAATACCATAAATATTTTTGGCAACTAAAATAGCAATAAACTATGAACATCTGTAGGTTCAAATTCTGTCTCATCCACATGCTTGATGGACCTTGGGGAAGCCCCTTGAGCTTTCTAAGTTTTTATTTCCTCTGTTCTGAAATAGAAGTTATAAAAATATTCATTCCATAGTTGAGGATTAAATGAGATAATGTAGGGAGAGAAACTCCTGAACCTTTTAATGTTGTTCTGACTGTTCTCCTTAATTCATTTTTTACTATCTCATTCTTGCTCAGTGTCCTTTTCATTGCTTATGCTGAAACAATCCTCATCTCCCAGGGTAGGCTGGGCTCACAGCCCCTTGCAGGCCTGGCTCTGCACCTCCGAAAGTTCCCACCCATGAGATGGGACAGACAACTAGAAAGACCAAACATTTCCCACCTCCTTCCTTCATTTCTCCTGTGAATTGTTCCCTTAAGCCCCTTTCCCATTCTGAAGGGTATTTTTCCAATTGATTTTTTTCCATTTTATTTTATTTTATTTTATTTCTTTTCTTTTCAGTGTTCCAATATTCATTGTTTATGCACCACACCCAGTGCTCCATGCAATACATGCCCTCCATAATACCCACCACCAGGCTCACCCAACCCCCCCAACCTCCTCCCTTCCAAAACCCTCGGTTTGTTTCTCAGAGTCCACAGTCTCTCATGGTTTTTAAGAAACTTTTATATGCTTATTAAATCTTCATTTATCTTGCATGTTATTCCCTGCCACCGCCCCCCCATTTTCTCATTTAACGTATATGTTAGGGAGGTTTTATTGACATAAAATTTTTAATTCTGCACTACATATATCAATTTTTGCCTTTGCAATTTTTTCTTCTGTTTTGTTTCTAAAGTCCTTTATCATCCTAAGATTCAATATCTATTTTTTTCTTTTCTTAAAAACATAACATTTAACCAACTTGTATCAAATTTTGGCTTTCAGTAACACAGAATATGCTACTGTATGTTTTGTTTTAGGAAGTCAAAAAGCTAGACACTTGCATTCCCACATCCCAGACAATCAGTTTCAGGTAAAAGGCTGAAGCTTGGCCATTGGACTCTGCCATCCAGAGTCCTTAAGTTAGTGAGGTAAAGAACAGGAACAGCTTCAAATTCACTTCAGTGGTTAACACTCTATCTTGGGTCTGGAGTAGTCTGCTGTGGCATCCATTGTTTAGGGTCAGACTCTCCAGGCCAATCAGCTTAGTCCTGGGAGCAGACATGACTGGCCTGGATAATGACCTTGTGCTAATTAGAGCAAAATATCCCTCCAGGTGGACACAGGGCCTGGGTGGCACAGCTTGGCAAATATATGGGGTTTTTGTGTGAAGACATATGACATTTTTTTTTCCTCTGGGTCAATGCGGCACATACAAGGACACATGGCTTGGTGAGCAGAAGATGAATTGGACTTCCACCCCTAATTATCTCCTCAGCCAAATGTGTTTTGGCAGTAGACAACCTGTTTAACCATAATGGGAGGTCCATTTCTCAAGATGGTTTCATGGGGTTCTAATTAATTTTGTGAGCTACCTAAAATCCTTACTAATAATTTTTTTTTCAGCTTACATACAGAGTCAGTTTTTCTTATTTGTACCCCAAAACTGGATTGGTACAATGGTGACCTAGCTATATATATGTATGCATTTTTATTTATCAACTGATATATAGCAAATTGTTAATTAATAGACCTAGAAACATTTCTCTTAATACATCTATTTCTCATACTAATTCAAAATACCACCTTTAGAATAATATTATTTCTTTATACTCTCAGAAAGACATACAGATTTTATTTCTGCCCCATTTATCTGTTTATTCTTGCACTAGCAAGTGCTCCTTTCTCAGTCGCTGTGTAGAAGCCCATCTACAGTGCTGACCTCTAAGACTGGAAATACAGATAGATTGATGCACTGGAGAATGAAAACTGAGGCAGTTCCTGCCTGATTGTCTCCATTTCCTTTGAGAAATAGGAAGGTAGGTCAAGGATTCCTTGCAACTTATTCCTAAGCATAAGCAGCCTTTTCTGGGGACACCGTTAGGAGGTGCACAGAATGTGCATATTCCTTTCTGAATGTGAATCCATTGAGCAGGGGTTTTACAGTCTTCACCATCGGGCATAGGACTTATAGCTGCTTAACAAAAATAAGAGAAATAGTTCTTCATGATAGTGTCTGAATTTGATATTTAAATAAAGCTAATTCTGAAATAGATGAGAAACATCATTAAACTCTCTGCCAATGTGCTGTCATATTAAATTTTAGCAACCTTCATGGCAGAAGAGAAGTCACAACCAAACCAAGTCATGTCCCAGGTACCATATGCCTTGGATTTTGGGCTTGAATGTGAGTGAGTTGTGGTATGAAACCTTTGTGTGTTCTCAGAGCCACTAAGCCCCCAGAGTATCACTGCATTTCCTTTTGCTAAAACAAAGTGAACATTGATTTTTCCAGGAAAAAAAAATAAGAGGGAGAGAAAAAACAAATAGGAAATGCTACTACCCATTTCCATCTACATTGATTGACCATTTCTTGAGCACACAAGCCCAGTCAGCCTAGTAGAGCATTTAAGAATACAGATACCAGAGAAGACTGCCTAGTTCGATCCTGGCTCAACCATATCTTAGTTCTGTGACCTTGGACACATCCTAGCTGTGTGTCTTGGTTTTCTTTTTTCTAAAATAAGTTGGTTTTGAAGCTGAATAAAGCTCGTAGAACAATGTCTTACATATAAATGCTATATAAATGCAACATAGCTGGGGCAGGAGGTATTGTCGATGCTACAACCTTAGATTCTATGAACAGGAACAAGCTATGCTCTAAGCTCTAAGAGCTCTGTGGAGACTCCTGACAACTGATTTTCACAAATTAGCTGTTCTGTGATACCCTGAGAATGGGAACCTTCCCAGTGGGCTAATGCAGGGGTAGGCTTTATTGGTCCACTTTTAAACCACTATTGTAGGATCTGAATGGATGCCCTAAGAGACTACTAGACATAGCGGTTCTTCTGTGATTAAAAACAAAACAAACAAACAAAAAAACTATAAATTGTGATGACACAATTTTAGGATCACAAACTAGACGTGGTCTTAATTGAAAACTGGCCTTGTTATCTATGAATTGCTAGAAAGAAGAGCTAAAGATCAATTCGTCCAAAATCAAAATCATTATTGTTGGCGAGCTCACCTCAGCTTTAATCTGACCATCCTCTGTAGCAGCTGACTCTGTAGCTCATTTAGAAAAATGAGAAGAAATGTGTCACTCATTTTGCAGAAGGCACAAGAATTCACACAAAAGTGCAAAAGAAATGACATTGATGTGAGTGTTTTACTGAGATTTTTTAATGGTCAAGGTAGAAAAATCTGTTATGTAAATTGTCCAATTAAAATTCTCACCAGCCACACTCAATAGCAGAGAACATCGTCTTCATTATTGGTTTTGTGCATTCAGGTAGATTTAAAGAATTACTTCCTGATGAGAATCTTGGCCCTGCCTTGGGTCCTCTCTACTCATCTTCACAGGAAGATGAAATGGTCTCTATCCAAGGCTGCTCAGCTTTTATTTATTCTCTCCTCAGTATTCTCAGCTTTTAAAGTATGCAGCTCTGGACTTACCTTGCCACATAAAATAACTGCACTCCAAGGACATGTTAGGAAATATATTCTCAAAATCACTGCCAATCAATAGTTATTTAAGTCTCTTGAAGGCAAAAATATTAGTCCCGTTGATTTAAACTCCTAATATTTCTCAAATCCATTCTCCTCTTCATTTCCATCGCAACACTGTACTTTCAGTCACCGTGATCTTTTGTATCACAAGAGCCTTCTAACTTTACTCCTCATATTTATTCTTATCCTAACCTCTGCAGGCTCTGCCCCCTCACCCTGAACTAATACACACACACACACACACACACACACACACACACCCCTGTTTCAAAGCCTTCGCACTGGCTTTAGGTTAAAATCTAAATTCCTCATTCAGTACTATGAGGTGCAGTCCATCCTCCATCCATCTCTAGTCTTGTCTTACAAAACTCTTCTCCTGCCCTCCTGCCTCCACCCCCACTGACCTTCTCTCTCTCCCCTCAGGGGTACCCAAATTCTACGTCATGTAGAATGTGCTGTTGCATGTGCTGTTTTCACTGCAGATTGCTTTTGTACCCCTCCCCTCTCTTCCACTCCCACTATCCTCTCTTTTCCTCTTGATATGACAACCTCTACCCATGCCTGGATAAATCCTACTCTGTCATTAACTTTCTAGATGTTTCCCTTAGCATACTTGTCATAGTTAATAATTATATTTCCATTTTTGAGATTATTTGTTAAACATCTGTCATCTTTCTCCCCAAATAAAAACAGATGCTAACACTACTTGAAGGATTCTCTTCCCTGAATTTAGCATTGTGCTTTGCAGAGAATAAGTATTTAATTAATGTGAGGGAAGAAAATGATTGCCACAACAGTATGCAGTTCTCCATTATTCTAGATATTTCAGAATTTATCTTCAGATAAAGTCAATTAATAAGAAATATACATACCTGGATCCCTAGACATTTCCTTACCACACCCACCCACTATATAATTAACTTACATGTGCCTTGGAATGATTTTATCAGTTTATAATGGAAGATGTTATAAGAGATAATCTTATGAAACAAGTATTTAATCTAAAGCAAATTAAAGACATTATCCATTCTATGAGGATCCACAGGGCACATGTCTCTCCAAAATAGTCATGCTTCTTTGGAGCTACTGGTTGGTTTTTGTCTTACAAACACTACAAAAAGCATAATTAATGGTTTCTTATTCTTTAAACAAATTGGTGGCCCTTCTTTGGCAAATGTATACAATTTCATGACATACTTTTTATATGCTAATCTTATTACTAATAACACCTTATTTTCTTACACTTTTTATTTTGCCTCAACTTTCTCACCTCTTGTGAATTTATTTGTGTTATCATATGCATCTTCATAAACCATCTTATATTCATTCTGGAATATGGTAAGGCATAAATAAACAAGAAATGTATAATATATGCTTCTCAGCAACACTTCTGTGCATTTCCCTGGAGGCACAAAACAATTGTGAAAATAAGGCCAACGAGTTCTTTTCAGTTTCCTCTACAGTCACAGAGAATCACTTAGGGCTCGCTGAAACTGCTCCCTAGATGGAGTCAAGTTGCTTTTTTAGTAATTCCACTCATAAATACACATTGGCTGTCTAGTAGAACACTTGAAATCTTGATAATCAAAAGCTTATTGTATGTTTGAGAAGCTTGAAAAGGAAATTGAAGTTAATACCAAGGGAGAATAGAATAAACTTAGCTGTTTTCCTTCAAAACCAGCAGGAGGTCATCGAAAGTATAATGTAATGCACAACTTTTAACTTCAACCTTTTTTGCTTTTCTTCTTTTTTGTTTTGCATTTACAGTAGTAAGGTTACTCTACCATACATAATTAACTTGCTATCTACAGTAGAAGAAAAATCCAGAGTTGTACGGGTGCTTTATGATTGAACAATAGGCATGTTTGGCATCGTAAATTTCTTATTTGCAAAGCTATCAGAAGTAAAAAAGTTAAGGACTTAATATAATCATACCTATGCCTAGTTATTTATCTCTCCCCCAACACACATCCAACATACAATCGTGAAATAGAAACAGAATCACTGTAGTAAAAAAGAGTCATTTAGCAAAAAAGAAAATGGAAAACAAGTGTCACTGGCCCATAGCAGCAAGAACTGGGCAAAACTCATAAAGAATTTTTTTAGCCCACCTGGCTGCCTTTCCTTGTCCTTAGGAAGTTCTTCTTTGATCTTTGTCCTCTGTGGTCCCTGGTTCTACACTCTGGGACTTCCTTTTCTTCCATTTTCCTCCATGAGCCCATCTGACATGGGCATGGGAGTTAGGCCCTTTTAGGGGGGTTCACAGTTTTTGTATTCTGCTTCTTGCTGGCACAGGTTTTAGAGCCCAGGGATTATGTTAGGGACTGGACAGACTTTTGTAGGCTGAGTTTACAGTTTCTCTAGTCATACAATCCCCTCAGAAACTTAATAGGCTTCTGATCTCTTTGTGTCCAATCTGTTCCATGGGTGGGTAATCCTGGCCAAAGATCTGGTCTTTTAATATAAAAGTTCTCAGTCTTACTTTCCTATGTGATTCCTCCTTTCTCTTTCACCTAAATAAAGTATGGCTTCCTTGCAGCCATCTGAAGACAACCTCCCTAAATTGATATGTGCCTCTGAAGTGACTCCTGTTTCTTGCAGAGAGCAGTTATCAGAAGTTTGTTAGAAACTGTGTTGGGGCAGAGTCCTATCTGTGGTTCGGCAGTCCTTGCTTTATACCACTCCATTCAGAATACAAATGCAGTTAGATTTGTCATCCTGGCAAGACCCCGAATTACTGAGCCCTTGGCAATTTGTAGGCCACAAGCCAAGAATGTTCATTTCTACTTCTATCTGCAGATAAGCTAGCTCTGGCCTGAGTTTATCTTTCTCCTTTGGGATTATGCTGAAAGTGACATGAAGTGGCCAACACACACCAACATTCTGCATTTTCTCTATAGCGCCAATCAGCACATGGTTTGCTTTCCAAAGTGCTGCTGGAAATGATTTAACAGAATGTTTCCCAACATTTTATTAAACCTTTTACTATCCTACCAAATTTACTAATCCAATGACTCACTTTGGATCTATTTACTTGCAATATCCCTTGGCCAGATACCAAATTCTAAATCACTTAGGATTAGGTTTAGTTGAGAAAGACAGAAATCCCAAAATAACCCATATTAAATAATATGTTATGGTTGCTCCCCCGTATCTGTGGGAAACACATTCCAAGACCCCCAGTGGATGCCTGAAACCCCAGGTAGTACTGAACACTGTATGTACTGTTTCTACTATACATACATATCTATGACAAAGTTTAATATATAATTAGGCACCGTAAGAGATTAACACGTACCTAATAATAAAATAAAACTATTGTAGTGGTATACTTTAATAAAAGTTATGTAAATGTGATCTTTTTGCCCTCTCTCTCAAAATATTTTATCATATTATACTCACTGTCCTCTTCTTATGCTAACATGAGATAGCAGGATGGCTGCATGATGAGATGAAGTAAGGGAAATGATGTACGCTTTGTGATGTAGCATTAGGCTACCATTGTCCTGATAATATGTTAAGAGGATTGTCTGCTTCTGGACCATGGTTGACCAAGGGTAAATGAAATTGCACAGAGTGAAACTCTGGATAAGGGAAGTCTAAGTATAAAGTTTACTCACATGTAAACAATACACAATAAACAGTCCAGGCTAGAATTGTGCTTCTGTTCCTAAATACTTAAAGGCTCTGGCTTTGTTACCAACCACAGAGTTTTCCCTGGATGTTGCCCTATTTTCATGGCCCATAACAGAGTCCCTGGGTCAAATTCACAATCCAACAGCTGCCACTTTTAGCAAAGTTCCACAGGGGTGAGTAAGAAATGAAGAAAGACATGTCCCATATCTAAAGTTGGCACAGGTCATTAGTCTTTATTTTGGGTTGCCATGAACTTAGCTAAAAATCAGGGGTTCTGTTTATTAGAGAAAATAATGAGACTGGGTTTTGGGAGGTAAGAAGAATAATCACTCACAATTGAATAAATTGGAGAATAATAGAGATCAAACACTGGGATGGCACTAGACTTGGAAGCTGCATTTCAAGCAGTGTCCTGTGTGCCTTTGCACAAGAGTCTGGTGGAGGGGCAGGACAGTCATAGGGCTGGACAAGCAGTTGCGCATGAATTCAGGAATTAGAGACTAAAAAAGCAGACTGGTTGGATGTGCCATCTAGTGGGGACAAGTCTCAGAGAGTTAATGGAAAGCCTGATGGGATTCACCAAATTGTTATGTAATGTGAAAATGAAAGATGCTGTCTGAAAAAGCCTATTAAGAAGCTCTCAACAGCTTGGAAAACAGTAGTGTTTCTTTTAGCAGAAAGTTGACTTTGGAAGAGAATGGAAGATTTAGGAATACTAGAATGGAGTGGTGGATTGTTTTCTCTGAAAATAAAAAAATAAGTTGGAGGAAAGAAAATGTGCTGACCTGGTCAAGAGGTTAAATGGAGCTTGAGAATAAAGATCAGACAAAGCTAGAATTCCAGGCATTTGGAGGACAATATGAGAGGAAGGACCATACCTCCTATGGTGTGGAGGAGGACATATTTTGAAAGACTTAGAAATGGACTTAATATTTTGATTTAAATTGTGTATATGATCTTATAGGCATTCTCATGGCCTGTAGGTTTTTGGGTAATGACATATCAGGTTACTGGAAAAGTTTACTTTCCTCAAACTGATATGATAGAGTGACAGGGGAGTAACTATATATGACAACAGTGAGATCGAAATCCACACACCTGATAGTAGCAGCTCTATATCAGCCTCTTTAAGACAAGAAGAGAAACAGAAGGCTGAAGAAATGAGACACAGATCAATGGCTCCAAAACCTGACTAGATTTAGGGGACCTTATAAAAGGACTGGTTTTAGAACCTCCCAGATGGACTGCCAGATCTTCCATTCTAGTACCCAGGACTCAAGAATCTGTATTTATAACTTAAACAACCACTCTCAGACTATTCAGTCTAGAACTGGCATTTGGGAACTACTGCTATAGACACTCAGTGACAGGTTTGTTAACAACTTTCCAAACCACTTTGCAAATCACAAAACTGGCACAGAGAGAAAGCCATGCAGAGTGGGGAGCAGGACATACCCAACATCATCTGCACATTTCATTCTGATGAAGCAGAGCATCTGATACTTTCTGTACTTACCTCGACACCTCAATAGGAAGGCTACCTCCCTGAATACTGAATGAATGTTGAGGAAGAGATGAGGACAATGTGTACCTGGACTTAATTCTGAAGAACAAGCAGAATGGCAGTGCATGACAACACCTTGCAGAATGTGCCCTTGAGACACTCACAGACTTGGAGTGGCAGAGCTCTCCCTCTCCCAAGCCTTGAGAAGCAAGAACAGGGATAAATCACCAAACCCAGGAGGAAAATCCTGTAGAGAGGACACCTTACTAGGAGTAGGGTCTTTCCAACTAAAACACTGCCATCCTCTGAGACCTCACAGGAAGGGGACAGAGGTATAAATACCCAAACCTCATTTTCCTGTCTCTTTCTAATCTCCTATCCAGGCCCCTCTCATTTGCTGAATCTAAAGGAAATCAGAGGGCTCAGAAGCCTGCAATATGACCCATCCTGGAGAGAAGAGGAGGGTAAGGGTGTATCTGGAGAAGCACATGAAGATTTCAGGGGCACCGAATGCATAGGAACTAGCCTAGTCCCAGTACTACAAATTTGTGTGACCATTCGATCACATCTGTCCCCTACCCCTCAACCCAGTTCAGAAAAATCTCTTATGGAAGCATCATCTCCATTCATAAAGATGAAGCTAGTCTGGCTAAAGAAAAGAACAAGTTATAAAAAGGAAGTGGAAATGCTAAGGCAGGAAACATAGGCATACCTGTTATTACAAACACATTCATTTAAAACGGACCCCTTATTTATTCCTTCTTCCAGTGGTGTCTGGCTAGCAGATCACAATCAGTGTACTCTGGGACAGATGAGGTGAACTTCATCTCAAAGAATAAATGATGGCTGAAATGCATGGCAAATATAGGAGTCTAGATTAGGCTCATTTATTCATTTGGGGTTCAACCTTTCTTTTGACATCCAGGCATTAATCTAAAGCAGAAAGGAGTAGAAAGAATTTATTTCAGTTTTATTTGCTGGTGTCTCCTTAAAGTAATGCCTGCAGTTGTTATGCTGATAAGCAATTGGTTTGGGTAAGTTCTAACTTGGGAAGGAGAGAGTATATAGGTAGAGTGAGAATTTATGGCATCTGAAAGTTGGGCATAAGAGGTTTCACGGAGATTAGCCAAACCAAAGGTTATAAGAGGTTTACATGAGTTGTATATTCTATTTCCCTGGCTTCTGGAAGAATAAGTCACTGTAACTGTACTGATCTTGAACTAAATATCCCAAAATTTCCAGATGGCATGGCCAGCAGAATTAGGTTGTGACATGGGATAAGTATCAGAGATTTTCAAAAGGCACTTCTTTGAGTTTTCCCTTACAAAGGATCAACAAATCCTCTCTCCTCAGATTCACTAGTACTCTTTTTATCTGTTCTTATCACAGTGCTGGATACATAGTAAAAAATCAATAAGTTCTTTTTTGTTTGATTAAAATTTGCCAATGTACAAACACAATTCTCTGTCAATATTTATTCAACAAATATATATTAATTCCTACAAATATATATTAATTCCTGTGCCAGGCCAGCCACTAGAGATAACAGAAAAAATAAACATGGTCTCTCCTCTCAAGGGGCTTGTATTCTAGTGGGGGAACCTGGTGTTAATTAAATAATCATGAAAATAAATACATAATCACAAACTGTGATACAAGTCATGAAAGAAAACTAGAAACTTTGAGTGGTCTTAACAGGAGCTTGTAATCGGGTTTAAAGATCAAGAATATCTTCTCCATGGAAATGGTATTTCAGCTGAGATGTAAAGATAAGTAGGAATGAACTCCTTTAAGGAAGGGAGTGTTCCAGACTAAACCAGACTAAACAAACAAAAAATCTGGAAGGACAGGGTGCATTCTAGAAGATGAGCACTGCAAGAAACAAAGAGGAGTAGTATAAGATGAAGTCAGAGAGGTGGGTAGCAACCAGATCAGAAAGAAAACTTTATGGTCATACTATTTGCTTTAAGAGTCTTCCTACTTTAAGAGTAATTGAAAATAATAACCAGAAGAGGATCATAGTTTAAGCTATTTTTAAAAACATCACTTTGAGAAATGGATAGAGGACAGCACCAAAGGATGCTGTCCAGGGAAGAGATGATATTAGTTTGGACTAGAGTGATAGGGGCTAAAACAGATGGAAGTGAAGAGATCCAAAAAATATTTAGAAGTCTACATTGGTAGGACTTGCCACTTTATCAGGTGTGTGTGTGTGTGTGTGTTTGCTTGTGTGAGAGATAATAAAGAAAGCTGTCAAGGATAACAATTCTAGTTTCCTGCTTTAGTAGATGAATGAATAGTAGCACTGTGATTTCTTGAGATAGCACTGGTAGATGACAAGATTTAGAGGAAATATCATGAGTTAAGTGTTACGTATGTGTACTCTGAGGTGCCTTGGAAACATCCAAGTAGAGAGGCTGAAATGGCAGCTGGAGCTCAGTGGAAAGATCTGGTAAGGATTGGAAGAACTGTAAGTTGTCTTGCACAATAACAATTCCTAACTCTTTTCTTTTTTGCCCACTCATACTATACAAGCTGGATAAGCAGCCCTCTGTTTCTTTGTCTCTTGTATGTAGTGATGGTCATGTGAAAAAGATCTGGTCAATGTGACATAGGATTGAGTTTGTTCAGGCATTGTCAGGAAACCTTTGCTCCCTGAAACATATACTACCTCACCTCTACCTTATTCTATCTCTTTCAATATAGATATAATGGGGCTGGAGCTTCAGCAGCTATATCGTTGCCATGAAAGAAAATGCAGGAGAGTCATAAAGACTTCAGCAATAATGTCATTGAACAGCTGAAACATGCCAGCAAAAGCTACCTCCAGACTTTATGAAACAAAAACAAAACTATACTCATTTGAGCCACACCTTTTCTTATTACTTACAGAAAAAATCATTTCTGACTGATGATATTGGTTGAGTTTTAAATTTGACAATCATATAGATGATGAGTAGAGTCAGAAGCCAGAAGAAGTCTCCACACTGATCTGAGGAAATCCAACCATTAAAGTCTGGCTGCAAAACAACAAGCAAGAACAGGGTACTAAGGGTGTCAAAACATGTAAGAAGACAACCAGAAGAGTGTTTAAAACCAAGAAGATGTGTTATAAGATCTTGGAAGATAGAAGAAGATGTTATAAAAAGAATGAATGATCAGTGGTATAAGATGCTGCTCTAAGCTGACTCCTAAAATATCTACTGGACTTAGTGACATATAAGTCACTGGTGACTGTGATGAGAGTTATCAGTGGAATTAGTGGAGTGGGTTAAATGGAAAGAGTAGGCCACGAAAGGGAAATAAGAGATACAAATAACTCTTTTGAGAGCTTGGGCTGCAAAAGAAGAAAGAGTGCAGTTGGTTTCTGTTTTGTTTTTTCAAATGGAAGAGATGCAGAAAGTTTAAATGTATGGGTATAGGATCATCCAGAACAGATGAGGAAACAGAAAAGAAAAAGGTTATTGATAGTATGAGATTCCCAAGAGGGTGAGGCCAACTGGAGATCATAGCAGATATAGAAGGATTGGTTTTAAAATGTAAAAAAATATGGACTCATAGAGTCAGGTAAAATTTGATCAAAGAGATATCCTAAACATAGTCAAGTTCTTAGAGGTGATCTTAGAGCTGATGACCATTGCTTTCTGGATGTACTGATTATGTAATTTACAATATTAAAGAAAGAGCCTCCATGGAAATATGGAGAGCTCCTGTGGTGATCTGGGATATTGTGGGACAAAGAGAGCAAACCCACTTTGCAGTTGCCCCATGGAGTGACTTTTATTATGTGGTGGATATATCTTATTATAGGATCTAGCTCTTAAATCTTACTTTAGTGGGTATATCATATTCTAGGATATAATACCCGGTCTTACCAATAGAGTAGATAACAGTCTAGAATCTAACTCTTAGTCTTGGTGAGTATGATGATCAGTTGTATATGTCAACTTAGCCAAGCTACAGTCTCCAGTTATTCAAACACTAATATAGGTGTCTCTGTGAAATTTTACAGATATGATTAAAGTTCATTAACTGGTTGATTTTAAGTAAGGGAGATTATCCTACACAGTCTAGATGGACCTGATCTGATCAGTTGAAAGACCCTGAGAGCAGAGTTGAGGCTCCCCTGGATGAAAGAAGAAATTCTGTCTGTGGGCAGCTGCTTCAACTCATGCTCTAGAGTTCCAGCCTGCCCACCTGATAGCTTGCCCTATGGATTTCAGATTTGTTTAGCTGGACCCACAATTGTGCAACCAATTTCCTGCAACAAATCTTTTAATACATACATTTTCTTAAAAAAAAAAAGAAAAAAATGATTTATTTATTTATTTGAGAGAGAGAAAGAATAAGAGAGTGGGGGGGGAGGGCAGAGGGAGAGAGAGAGAGAATCTCAAGCAGCCTCCATGCTGAGTGGAGCCTGATGCAGGGCTCAATCCCAGGACCCCCAGATCATGACCTGAGCAGAAGTCAAGAGTTGGCTGCTTAACCCACTGAGCCTCCCAAGTGCTCCAATATATATCTTTTCTTTTCTGGTTCTGTTTCCCTTGTTGAATCCTAACTGATATAACCCACAGTATTACAAAGAGCTTATTTGTTAGAAATACCAAGGGTGGGCTTGACTCTCAAAGGCAGACCATTGAAATAGTTAACTGAAACACCAGAAATATTCAAAGTCCATGTGATTGGCACATTGTCCTCCCACAGTCACACTCACATCATCAGAAGACCTACAGAGTCAAATATGGAAGCAGGAACAGTTGAACACCAACCTACATCAGGCTGAGAGGGCCTATCCACCCATTTTGCCATAGAGACCCCTTCTTGTCAGAAGAAGCTGAAATAAAGTCCCCTTGATAAAGCTCTCTCCCCACAAGGGTGTTAAGACAGCCATTAACAATACTTGCCTCCCTGACTTGCCCTTTTCTAATGGCTTCTTTTTCATAGTTTGATACTGATATGTTCAATCCAATTCAATCTCACTGGCCTGGGTCTCTTTCTACCTACTTCCATTAGTCCTTGCACATCTCTCTGATCCCATTCTGTGTCAATGTGACAAACTAGCTCTCAGAAGGCAGTGAATCCCCCCTATTTTGTGAAAGCTCACCAAAAGCTTTTATGAAATTAGCACTACTATCCTGGACAGAGGGGTTGGGGCAGCTGGGGAATATGCTTTCCTAGTCCAGAAAGTGGCAAAATAGACTGAGGCTCTCAGACTGACCCGTTCATCATCAAGAAAGTAGTTAGACTCCATTTCACAATGTGTATACCTACTTTCAACTTTCCCCTTTAATATCAGTGTTTACAACATGCCAATCTCTTTGCTGAAGGCCTTGTATACATTAGTTTCTATAATAATTGTAACAAATTTATGAGCTGATCTTTGTAATATAGATGAGAAGTCAAGGCTCTTACACAAGTTGCCCAATATTACATAACTAGTAAAACATAGGAATTGGGTCTGGGGCCAGGCCTCCTGAACCCAAATGTGGTGCCCTCCCTCACAGCACTGTTTATATCTGTTCCTTTAGCAATTAGCTATATCTACTGTGAGGCAACATGGAATCAGAAAATTGTTTTTTTAATACCAAGGCAGATTTCCTTCTGGTCTCCTTTGTAATCTGATACGCTTATGTTAAACACTGTTTTCATTTCTGGTCTCTCTTTTTCTATAGTACATGATTACATGATGTTAAATCTATTTTTTTTCTTTCTTGAGACCAAATGTATATCAGTTCTAATTTCTTATCTTCCTCTTCTTCACCTATATCTCTATTCACTCCTACAAATTCAAAAGATGATGTGTGATACTTTGAGTTTCAAATCATTTATCAGCATCTAAATTTGTAAATTTAAAAAAATCACAATTTTGTTGCTATTTGTTGACATTCTGCTTTAAAAATCACTTTAAAATTATAAAGTATATTTATTATATCTGAAGAAATTTCATATACATTATTTTGTATGATCCTTAGAGTATCTTTAGGAACTCAGTAAGATAGATATTATTGTCATTTTTCAGACCAAAAAACTGAAACATAACATTTAGGTAATTTTTCCTTTTCTGTCAAAATAGATTAGATGTATGTAAGTTTACTTCGTAATACCTACTAGGGCTAACTCACTGAATTCATACAATTGAACAAAAGGAAACTTAATGGAGAAATCAAGTCATCCAATCTCACAGCAGTGAGAACAAACAAATAAAATTAGTGTGACTAGTCTCTAAAAGGAAAACGTTAATTCTTCAATTTGACCAGTCTGTTCTTGGCTTAACCAGATGATACTAGCCCTAAATTGCCATAATTGAAGTACTCCATTTGACCTTAATTCTTTGATTTTTCTGCATACTTTTGTGAAGGTAGGGATAGGTGAAGAAAATTTAGTATGCATATATTTTTCAAAAATTGTCATATATTTTTGCCAGAAAACAAAACCAGGTAAAGGCATATTCTAGAATTCCCCATAAGTTTCATTTTATTCTTTATGTTTCCTCCTTCTCTCTTCCTGCCTAACTAGCCCCCACGATTCCACACACACTCATACACACTCTCTCACACACACATATCCGCATGCTCCATAAATAACTCAGCTGCTCTACAAGCACTAAAGGATATTAGTAAAGCTCATTGACTTTCTTGGGTATGCTTTCCTCTCCTTGCCATTGAGTCTTCTTTGCTGATGAAAAGAAAAGACATTTATTTTCCTCAGATCCACCTATTGAGGGCTTTTATTTAAAAACACCATTAAGGACACCAAGTGTCTAGGACAATCATGTACAGTTAACCACAAGCTGCACAACATTCAGATTTTAAAACAGCCATCTTCCAAGCAATTTGACTAAAATTTCATGCTTATGGGGAGCCTTCCAACTCTGTGCTGGGCTTCTTCACCCATTTAGGTTTAGATGTGAGCGTATCTCTGAGGGAATGTGTCTTCATATGCTTGTGCATCCGCACTTTCGTAGTAATGTGTGCATGGCATTATTGAGGCCACAAAGCTACTTAACCTATTGTGATCCATTATCTTGAAACTGCTTCAAAAACAAATTTTTAGAGTTTTTGCCTTTGGAAATTAAACAAAAAAAAAAAAAAAAAAGAAGAGGAAGAAGCTGCAGCTAAAGAAGGAAGAAAGAAAAGAGTAATGAAAGGGAAGTCGTTATTTCTTCAATCTGATCCGGATATCCAATCTTTAAAAAAAAAAGTTCTCAAACCCTAAGCCCAACAACCAAGAAAAACTCCAAGAATACAATAGATATTTTAAGCTGAAAGTGTTCCAGATCCCTCTGACAAAGAGCCTCCTGAGGATTACAATGCAGTCAATGTTGCTTTAATTAAATTTAATGCTGTGTGAAATGCACTCCAAGAAACTTTGATGAATGACTGGGGCAATTCACGGAGCTCACTAAAGGGCATCCAGCCCTTGCCGGGGTGTCAAGCCACGATGAATTGGTTAGTACAGGCATGTTTATAGACTGCCTCGGGAACCTTGTATCTGTGTGGTAATGTCAGAGATAATGTTATGATTCGCTGGACCTGAGGGGGCTTTGATGACACGGTTAATGAGATGTCCCAGAGAGCATCCCAGCAGGTTGTGCTCAGACCTCCCACATCAAACGAGGCAGGCTTGCCCCTCCAGAGCTGCTGCCCTCCAAATCCCTCAGCTGGCCTTTTCTTTCCTTAGGGTCTTTCCTTGCTTTTCTTTTTTCTTTCCTTTTCTCTCACTTTTTTTTTTCTTCTTAGTCAACATTCACTTTGTGTGGCTGTTGAAATTCAAAAGTTGTTAGTTTTTAATTTGGCTTCTTGTTGACCTGATAGTGAACAAAAGGTTTTCTGGGGTTGTGTAGAAACTGGAAGGGGGAAAAGGATGCCAGGAAAGGGTAAAGAAAAAAGAAAATAACCCTAGTCTAGAAAAATAATGCACAAAAACCACCCTACTAAAAAAATAAAGTAAAATAAAATGGTTTTGCTCTTGAGGACTTTGGTGATATAATTTTGTCATATTGTTGGAGGCTGAATAGGAGAACTGAAACTTCATTTGATTTACTCAGTCTAAAAGAAGAAAAATTCAGAAAATCCATTGATAAAAATGAAAAATTTGTTAGCCAAGGCAAGCACATAAGCAAGTAATTCATTTATGATTATAAGGGACACAGTTGTATTTCTAACAGTTTTTCTCCTCATCATGTACCGTGGGTGGAAAAAAATCCTGCTGGGAATTGAAGAAAGTAATGGTGGCTAGTAAATAAACATGCTTGGAATATATCTATCTCTGCAAAAGTCCCCAGACAGGAAATGAACAGACAGTATTACCTCATTAAAGAGGATATGCATAGCATTGAAGGGGTAACAGAACTGTATCAAATAACCTTTCCTGAGAAAGAAAATTGTTTTGTTTATTTTATACTTTAAAGACATTCCAAAATATTTGCCTGTCTAAATGTAGCCAAATATTTCCTCCTTGGGGAGGAAGCTGTCTTTATTATTAATATTTTAATATCTTTTCATAGACAAACAGAACTATGACTCCAACCTTTAAATTTCATAAATATGCTTGTTACTATTACTTTTCATATTTCTACAGAAATCACTTGAAAATTCTTAAGAAAAACAAACAACAGAAATATTTCACATTTTTCTGTTGTACTCTTCCTTAATTTTTTATAAGAACTACTGAAATACTCTTCATTCTTTACTGCTAAAAGGTGCTTGATCCAGATAGAAAGCCTCTTAGGGTAAGTGAGATTTATTTAAAAATATTCTTGCTTTTGCCTAATAACACTATAATGAGGTCAAAATTAAATCACAGGAACAAAAGGGCTATACATGGTTTGCTTGGCTGTTTGCTAAACAGAACAAAAAAGAAGCAAGAAGCTAATATATTTTAAAATAAGTCTAGCTCCAAGATGGTGTGATGAAATAATCTTTGTAGTCATTAAGATTAAATTAGTATTTCCTGTAACTGGAACCTTTCCCATAATTATAATAAAAGGGCAGAAGATCTCAGCTAGATTAGAAATGTCTATCTCAGTTGTAAGTTGGAGAGTTATGTTTTAGGTGAAATGGTATTATTTATTACAAAGTTGAAGTTTGGGTTGTTAAAAAAATAAACAACTCCTTAGTAAATAAAATTATTTCAAAATATTAAATATTCCTTAAAATGAAGAAGAAGAATTAAATTTAAGTGATTAAAAGGGAGGGATATTTAATAGCAGAACTGGAGGTAAATGTGATGCCTCTTTTCTTTATAAGTATCTTTATAAAGTGTGTTTGCTTGTTAATACATCTAAGCCAGGCTCAAAGCCTTTTCTTTTTGCAAGTGACCAAAACCCAACTCAACCTGGTTTAAATAAACTTTTAAAAAAGGAAATATATTGGCTTATTTTAGTGCAAAGTATAGAGAGATATGTGCCATCAGGTGGGACTGCATTCAGATTTCAAGCAGTATCCTTAGATTTAGCTCTCTCTGTGGTCCTCTGCAGATGCCATCTGTAGTTCCACATGATCACAAGAAAACTGCGATTGTTATTGCCTCATATTTTTTCAGATTCAAGTCAAATGGATAGTCAGACTTGAGATTCACTCTAATTTCAAGAGCATTCATCATGTGCTCAGCCCTAAGCATCATGTGCCCACTATAATCCACTGCATAAATTGACTTTGGACTGGACTATATTCCCCACCTCTGGTGCTTCGAGTAGCATCCCACACAGAGTACCTGGACTAAAATAGGGGGAGTACATACCCAAATAAAGAATGACACTCTGCTGCTGGACTAAGAGGAGTTCTGTGATAAAGAGACAAATAAATATTGAGTCCAATATGCCATATCTCACCATTCTTGCAGGAAATATTCCACCCTTTTTACAATTCGAGAAGTCTACCCATATAGGTCTGGAATGAGTGTAATAAGAGATAAAGAGGCTATGTCTCCTGAAGATGGAGTTAAGAGTGCGGACCAATTGTCTAACATATTAAATACCTAAGTACAATTTTACAAATACTCCTTGCAATTACAAAGAACATCAAAAGTGGGAAAGGAAGTACCTGGTGATGTTGTTATCATAGGAAAATCTAGGTTTAGCTCATCAGCATCTGTTCCATTCTGTGCATGTTCTTTTGAGTTTTAGGTGGTTAAAACCACCTTTAAGAAAAGAACTAGGAAGAAAAGAACCAGGTAGTTGGGCCTGGGTCCTACTAGGGCAGGCAGCTCCACTGGAAGAGAAGGAAGAATATGGCCTGGCAAATGTCAGGGCACCAGGGCAGTTACAACTCTGAAGCACCACCAAGTAACTCTATAATGCACCAGTGGTGAAGACAAAAAGAAATCACAGGTGCAGACGGAGCCAGGTAAAACAAAGCCTCATGTACCACATGAGGAAATGGCATGCAGTGTAAGTATTATAAAGCATACACTATAAATTCACAAAGTTCAAGAGTTTTCTGGATTGGGTTTAAAACCAGGAGGGTCTTTAACTCTAAAAAGTGAAGTTTCATTATTGCAAAAGAAGGTCAAATTTAAAAACACTTAACAATGACTAGATAGAAGGCATTGGTTTGAGACCAGGTAGTGTACTCATTTATATCTACCTTCAGATAATACTTTTGTAAATGTTAATACAAAACAAGACATCAACTGTTTATTAAAATAATGAAAATTGTGAATTGTACTTTTAAAAAAAAAACTAGAATTGGTTAGATTATTTTTATTCATCACATACCTCTCTCTGATAGCAGGTACACAATAGCAGACAAAGGACCCTGTAAAAGTAAACAGTCTCAAGAGAACAGGCATTACAATACAGGGCTAATTCAACAGCTGTAAATGTCACAGGTGTATCCACTATGCTACTAGTTTTGGCTGCCTTGCCTTTTTCTTAACCTTCTAGACCCTCAGTATGAACAAATTTCACATTTTTTAATATCAAAAGATTCTATTCTTCACAATAATAAAGATCTTTGAAATATATCAGTAATTATATATTATTCTTATGTAATAATCATGGTAATTAAATGAGACAGGTTATAGTCCTTTACAAAGCACCTAACACAAGGAGTGAGTCATTTAGCAGGTGACTTGTTCTGGCTGGTTGCCCAGCCGGCAATATCAGGGGTCTTATGAATGTGTGGGCTGCTGACAAAGATAAATATGTCCATCCTAGAAAGGTCTGATAAATTTCATAAATTAGTTCCACAATTTTACTGTAAACTCCTGAAGCACAAACTTATAACAAACTTATTATTTCCTCAAAGTTGAACACCAGAAAATACATAAATTGAGAGCAGTGGGGTAAAAAGATAAAATAAAATAAAGTAGAAAGATGAGAACTTTTCTCTAAAACAAACCCAGAAAGGTGAGAACTTGGAGTTTCTGAAAATAGATATATTTTTTAAAGATTTTATTTATTTATTTCACAGACAGAGATCACAATTAGGCAGAGAGGCAGGCAGAAAGAGAGGGGGAAGAAGGCTCCCCGCTGAGCAGAGAGCCCGATGTGGGGCTCTATCCCAGGACCCTGGGATCATGACCTGAGCCAAAGGCAGAGGCTTTAACCCACTGAGCCACACAGGCGCTCCTGAAAATAGATATTTTAGCATGTGGTTCCAAAAATCACTTGGTTATCTGAGGTTGGTACAAAAGGCCCCCAGATATGGTGGTGCTTGAGTTGGATTTTAAAGAAGAGTAAGGAAACAGAAAGATAGGCTCTCTAGGTAGAGGATCAGCAAGCACAAAGGCACAGAGATAGGGTTTCTGTACTGCTATAGGATAATATTATATGTAGGCTTCAGAGTACAGGTCTTTCACTTCCTTGGTTAAGCTTATTCTAGGAACTTAATCTTTTTGGTACAATTATGAATGGAATTGCTTTCTTAATTTCTCTTTCTGCTTTGTTAACAGTGCACAGAAACCTACCAATGTCTGGGTATTAATTTTGTATCCTGAAAACTTACTGAATTCATTTATTATTTCTAATAGGTTTTGGTGGAGTCTTTAGAGTTTTCTATGTATAGTATGTGTCATCTGCAACTAGTGAAAGTTTTACTTCTTCCTTACCAATATGGATGCCTCGTTTCTTTTTCTTGACTATTGTGGCTAGGACTTCCAGTACTATGTTGAATAAAAGTGGCAAGAGTGGACATTCTTGTCTTGTTCCTGATCTTAAAGGAAAAGCTTTTAGTTTTTCCATCATTGAGTGTACTGTTAGCTGTGAATTTTTGACATATGGCTTTTATTATGTTGAGGTATGTTCCCTCTAAACCCACTTTGTTGAGAGTCGTTGTCATAAATGTATGTTGAACTTTGTCAAATGATTTTCTGCATCTATTGAAATGATTGTATGATTTTTATCCTGTTTTATTGATGCAATGTATCAGATTGATTGACTTGCAAATATTGAACCATCCTTGCATCCCTAGATTAAATTCTGCTTGATTTTACTGTACAATACTATAATGTATTGTTGAATGTGATTTGATAACATTTTGTTGAGGATTTTCACATCTATATTCATCAGGGATATTGACTAATAGTGGTTGTTTTGTTTTGTTTTGTTTTGGTGTGTTTGTCTGGTTTTGGTGTCAAGGTAATATTGGCTTCATAGAATGTATTTAAAAGCTTTCCTTCCTCTTCTACTTTTTGGAATAGTTTGAAAAGGATAGGAAGAATATATATTGATAAATGTCTATACTATCCAAATCAATCTACAGATTCAATGAAATCCATATTAAAATAACAAGAAGATTTTTCATAGAGCTAGAATAAATAACACTAAAATTTGTATGGAACTACAGAAGATGCCAAATAGCCAAAACAATCTTGGGAAAGAAAAATAAACCTGGAGGTATTAGAATTCTAGAATTCAAGATATACTGCAAAACTATAATAATCAAAACAGTATGGCATAAATAGACACACAGATCAATAGAACAGAATAGACAGCCCAAAAATAAACCCACTCTTATATGGTCAATTAACCTATGACAAGAGAGGCAAAATATTCAATGGAAAAAACAGAGTCTGGTTCTGGGGAAACTGGACAGCCACATGCAAAAGAATGAATCTGGACCACTCTCTAATACCATTTACCACAATAAACTCCAAATGATTTAAAGACCTAAACAGGAGACCTGAAGCCATAAAAGTACTAAAAGAGAATATAGGCAGTAATTTCTCTGACATTGGCCATAGCAAAATTTTTCTATATATGTTCTCTAAGGCAAGAGAAATAAAAGCAAAAATAAATTATCGGGACTGCAACAAAATAAAAACTTTTGCATAGCAAAGGAAACCATCAACAAAACAAAAGGCAAACTATTGAATGGGAGAAAATATTTGCCAATGATATGTATATATGTCTATATATATATATAGTAAGGGAGTAATATCCAAAATAAAGAACTCATACAACTCAACACCAAAAACAAATAAAACAAATAATCCAATTTAAAGAGTGGACAGAAAACCTGAATAGACATTTTTCCAAAGAAGACATACAGATGACCAACAGACTCTAGAAAGATTCTCAACATCACTAATCATCAGGGAAATGCAAATCAAAACCACAAAGAAATACCACCTCATACCTGTCAGAATAGCTAGAATCAAAATAACAAGTTGGCAAGGATGTGCAGAAAAAGGAACCATCATGAACTATTGTGAGCAGTGATGGGGAAGAGGTGATTGGTGGCAGAAAAATTAGACACGTAGACAAAAAAAAAGAAGAAAAAGGTTACACAGGATTTACTTTTCTATGCAAGGATAATTAGTATTTTATATAGCTTCAACAGGAACCATTGAAGAAATTTTAAGAGAGAAAAAAACCAAATGATTGTCTGGTAAAAAAATGGAGCAGGAACAGGGAGGAGGAAGACCACAGGCAGGGCATTGATGAGTAGGCCTTTGTCATAATCCAGGTTGCACATGATAAAGACCTGACCAAGGGCAAAGGCAGTAGGATGGAGTAGAGGTGATGGACACAACAGATAAATATTAAATTTTCAAAAAAACCTGCAATCACTGCGGAATTTATTTACTTACTTATTTATTTATTTATTTACTTTTTTTTTTTTTTTTTTTTTTTTTTTTTTGCCAAACAGAATCTGTTATCTTACATGGAACCATAGTAGGTCTGTTTTGTTCAAGTGGAGCCCTACCCTTCACCTTCCACTCACCCTGCTGGGTATAAATTGATATGTGGGCCTGGTTGAGTGAATGTGACCAGGCAGGACTCTGGATTTCTTGACGTAGGCAACTTGATAGATGTGATATTCTTCCACATGGAAGGGACACAGGAAGAGCAACAGACCATGCCCAGTTATTCCTGCCAAACCCCCTTCTCCTTGTCCCCACTTTGTTCTTTGTTCAATCTTCTTACTGAGATTTTACAATGAAAACTGCTACCAGAGCAGGAGCTTTGGACCAGATAAGAAGGTGAGGTAACCAATGAAGTCTAATGACTTCAAAGTAAAAAACTAATGCTAAAAATAAAAGGTAATCCTACTCACCATTTTTTCTGGAAGTACAAAAATCCTAATGGTCAAAGATCAATTCTTAATTTCATACAATTAGTTACCTACTGTGGTTTAAATTTCTTTTTTGAGCTAAGTTCTAGTGACAGTAATTATCATGGGGTGTGTGTGTGTGTGTATGATGTACTAGGTAATATTTTTATATAAAACATATTTAATACAAATTTTATATAATAAATAAAGGTTTATATATATAACTAAAGGCTTAGACTTTATTAATTAAATCACACATGATTTAACACTTAGCAAATGTTTGATGGATAAATCATTCATCCATCAAACGTTTGCTAAGTGTTTACCATGTATCAGAGATAAGGCAGTGGACAAAAAGCAGATCTATTGATTTATTCTTTTCTCTCATGGAGTTTACATTCTAGTGAGTTGAAACAAAGTCATTTCTTGGCTATACTTTAAGGGTAAGGTCTGTTAGAAAATGGAAGCACATTATCCACTCGACCATTCTAATTTGGCAGTGCTTGATTCAGTGTTATAACTTGAAGCAACATGATAGGGATCACAGGGGCCATTAAGAGTTGGGCAGTGACACCAGAGAGATAGAGTAATTTGGTCTTTATGTTTCTCATCAGCATTGTTTTGCACTTTGGATCAAATCTTGACATGGGCTGTCAACCTCTCTTCAATGTCAAAAAGGTAATGCAGGCTTCAGTTTTATTGAAACTTGGGATGTTGGGCAGGTAAATGATTAGTAACTTTGGTTAGAGGAAGAATGAGTGACGGAGATAGTGACAGGGGAATTGCCTCCCACCAGGCTGTGTTTTAAACAGTGATACAAGGAGTTGCACACCACCACCTCCCTATTTTTCTTTCTCAAATGCTTTCAGATCTGTACACACATTCTGTCACTTTTTGCCTTTCTTTATCTTTGTTTATGGGATGACATAGAAGTAGGCACTAAGGCCAAAATGGGCTTCAGATTCCATCCCTGGTAATGCTTTCCTGTTAAACGTGTAGGGCTTTATCCTATTTAAAGAGTAGAATTTCTGAGTACTTTTGAACTTTCTTTTTCTTTACTTAGATAGCTTAAGTCCTTCATTTATCCATTTCATTCAAGTCTTTGAAATCTGCCAAGTCACTTTGCTATTTCTAACTCAAGATTTCCATACTTCTATAGTTCTGTTACTTCATTCTTCTTTTTTTTTTTTTAATTTTATTTTTTATAAACATATATTTTTATCCCCAGGGGTACAGGTCTGTGAATCGCCAGGTTTACACACTTCACAGCACTCACCATAGCACATACCCTCCCCAATATCCATAACCCCACCCCCCCTCTCCCAACCCCCCTCCCCCCATCAACACTCAGTTTGTTTTGTGAGATTAAGAGTCACTTATGGTTTGTCTCCCTCCCAATCCCATCTTGTTACATTTATTCTTCTCCTACCCCCTTAACCCCCCATGTTGCATCTCCTCTCCCTCATATCAGGGAGATCATATGATAGTTGTCTTTCTCCGATTGACTTATTTCGCTAAGCATGATACCCTCTAGTTCCATCCACGTCGTCGCAAATGGCAAGATTTCATTTCTTTTGATGGCTGCATAGTATTCCATTGTGTATATATACCACATCTTCTTTATCCATTCGTCTGTTGATGGACATCTAGGTTCTTTCCATAGTTTGGCAATTGTAGACATTGCTGCTATAAATATTCGGGTGCATGTGCCCCTTCGGATCACTACGTTTGTATCTTTAGGGTAAATACCCAGCAGTGCAATTGCAGGGTCATAGGGTAGTTCTATTTTCAACATTTTGAGGAACCTCCATGCTGTTTTCCAGAGTGGTTGCACCAGCTTGCATTCCCACCAACAGTGTAGGAGGGTTTGCCTTTCTCCACATCCTCGCCAGCATCTGTCATTTCCTGACTTGTTAATTTTAGCCATTCTGACTGGTGTGAGGTGATATCTCATTGTGGCAGAAATCAATGAAATAGAAACCAAAAAAACAATAGAACAAATCAACAAAACTAGGAGCTGGTTCTTTGAAAGAATTAATAAGATTGATAAACCCCTGGCCAGACTTATCAAAAAGAAAAGAGAAAGGACCCAAATAAATAAAATCATGAATGAAAGAGGAGAGATCACAACAAACACCAAAGAAATACAGACAATTATAAGAACATACTATGAGCAACTCTACGCCAACAAATTTGACAATCTGGAGGAAATGGATGCATTCCTAGAGACATATAAACTACCACAACTGAACCAGGAAGAAATAGAAAGCCTGAACAGACCCATATCCAGTAAGGAGATTGAAACAGTCATCAAAAATCTCCAAACAAACAAAAGCCCAGGCCAGATGGCTTCCCGGGGGAATTCTACCAAACATTTAAAGAAGAACTAATTCCTATTCTCCTGAAACTGTTCCAAAAAATAGAAATAGAAGGAAAACTTCCAAACTCATTTTATGAGGCCAGCATCACCTTGACCCCAAAACCAGACAAGGATCCCAACAAAAAAGAGAACTACAGACCAATATCCTTGATGAACACAGATGCAAAAATTCTCGCCAAAATACTAGCCAATAGGATTCAACAGTACATTAAAAGGATTATTCACCACGACCAAGTGGGATTTATTCCAGGGCTGCAAGGTTGGTTCAACATCCGCAAATCAATCAATGTGATACAACACATTAATAAAAGAAAGAACAAGAACCATATGATACTCTCCATAGATGCTGAAAAAGCATTTGACAAAGTACAGCATCCCTTCCTGATCAAAACTCTTCAAAGTGTAGGGATAGAGGGCACATACCTCAATATTATCAAAGCCATCTATGAAAAACCCACCGCAAATATCATTCTCAATGGAGAAAAACTGAAAGCTTTTCCGCTAAGGTCAGGAACACGGCAGGGATGTCCGTTATCACCACTGCTATTCAACATAGTACTAGATGTCCTAGCCTCAGCAATCAGACAACAAAAGGAAATTAAAGGCATCCAAATCGGCAAAGAAGAAGTCAAACTATCACTCTTCGCAGATGATATGATACTCTATGTGGAAAACCCAAAAGACTCCTCTCCAAAACTGCTAGAACTTGTATAGGAATTCAGTAAAGTGTCAGGATATAAAATCAATGCACAGAAATCAGTTGCATTTCTCTACACCAACAACAAGACAGAAGAAAGAGAAATTAAGGAGTCCATCCCATTTACAATTGCACCTAAAACTATAAGATACCTAGGAATAAACCTAACCAAAGAGACTAAGAATCTATACTCAGAAAACTATAAAGTACTCATGAAAGAAATTGAGGAAGACACAAAGAAATGGAAAAATGTTCCATGCTCCTGGATTGGAAGAATAAATATTGTGAAAATGTCTATGCTACCTAAAGCAATCTACACATTTAATGCAATTCCATTCTTCTGATTAAAAAATAAATAAAACAAAAGTCTTATCTATCATGCTCCCTTAGCAGACGTTAAAGATTCTCTACTGCCAGAATCCAATCTTCCTTTCTAGTCAAATCTTTTTGTCCCTTCAAGTCCTTTCTATGGCTGTAAGTCATGCACCTCTTCCCTTGCTCACTCTATCGGTATGATCCGGAATGCCCCTTGTTTGACTTTCATTTGTCAAAATAACCTAGCTATGGTGAGGATAAGCCACATTATCTCTGGACTTGAAGTTTCTCAAGTAGATAAGAAACCATTCATCCTATTTGATTCAGTTGGTTAAAACACCTCATTTTCCCATAAAATTTCTTTCTTCAAACAAAAGCCCATGTTTCAGAGTTCCAGATTTATGCTTCTTTAAATGTCATTAGTGTCATGCTTTAAATGCTGCAAAGATAAAACCAAGTCTAGTTTCATTCTTAGATCTTGAGAATCATTTCTGGTAACGATTTTTACATGAAAGCATACATTGTTTGAATGAGATTGTGTAGTCCAACCCATGCAGAATGAACAAAATATAGGAAGCCTAAATTGATATTTATGGGTATGAAATTGTGAAACATAAAACGAGTAGTGAATTGAGTCTCCCTGAGGAAAGAACAAGGATCTCTTTAAAGATCTTGAATATCAAAGGTAACTGAATTTAAATCATTGTCCAAAAATATCTATATAAAGATTGAGTGTTTCTCTGAATTCTCTGAGTAAGAAGAGACCAGAACAGTGCTTGACACATAGAAGGTGCACAATAAATACTTGTTGACAGATTTTCAGTGAACTCAGAAAGGGAAGAACCAGGTCCAATATTGAACAAACAGGAAGAATTCAGGACTTGATTTGAAAGTTTCTCCCTGCAGAAAAATATCTTGACTACCTGGAATTTTGCCAGAATTACCTCCTTAAAAATATGCCACCTCCTTTCCCCTTTATATTTTCCAGAGCTCCTAAGATGATGCTGATCAGGCAAGTATATGGGTAAATATCTGATATAGAGTTTCCATGTGCTTCAGAGTGTGAAATAAAGGCCTAGATTTATTGATATATTCCTTTGAGTCTTGGGAAATGGTACCTCCTCAAGCATGCTCTATTGAAAGTTAAGCAGCTTTTTAAACTATCATAATCCTCAGGAGGAAGTAGGCAGTGGTACCTGTGACAATGGCTAAGAGCAGAACCCCCCAGAAATAAGGTACAAGAGAGGCACCTCGTGAAGATTGCATGAGTGAGGGAGAGGGGTTTGAAGTAAGGCCTGCTTTGACTGGTGGTTATATTACACTGCAGTGGTAGAGAAGGAAACCTTATCTTTCTTTTTGCTTCAACCCCTATTTTTTTCTTTTTGCTCAACGTTACCTTCCCTCCCCTCCTTCTCTTGCCTCAGGCAAAGTAGCACTTGGGAAAATCTCTTTGATGGACATCTTCCCTTTGCTCCTCTTTATTCTTCTTTGGTTCTGCTTTTCTTCACTACGTTCTGTGCCCCAGAGGCTAGCTTCTGTTGAGTATCCCACTGGAGAACATGGGCAGCAAACTAGAAGAAGAAAATAGAATGAGGCGTGGATATTTATTCTCTTGGTTTTCACTCTCTGGGGTTGTTGAAGGTGGAACTAAAACAAAACTCCATAGTCCCTGGCATCTGGCTTCTTGTTTTCTGTTCCTCTCCCCTCATCTTTTTTCTTCTGGTAAGTGTTCCCTTCCCTTCCCTTTCAGGTCTTGGGATGTAAATACTCCCCCATACTATATATCCTTCACTTGGGATGTATGTGCCTGGAATGGTGTATTACTCCTTGTGATTTCCCAAATCCTTCACCACGTTTTTGAAAATATGCCATTTATTAAACTCACAATAAATTACCCAGTCTGAGCGTGCTATCTATTTTCTGCTAAGACCCTGACTGACTCAACTTTTTATCTTATAGAGAGACTCATCTGAAGTCATGTGTATTCACAAAGAGTTAAATATTTGATCTGGGAGCTCCATATGAACATTTTATTATGAAAGACTTACTTTTTGGTAGCTATCAGACAAAAAATATTCTGAAGCCCTATTTACAAATGTAATCCTTTGAAAATTCCAATTCCATAGGGTGCATTAATTGTGCTCATTAGGCATAAAGGAGGAATTGGGTTTCTTCTTACCTCCTAACCAAACTATTAAATATTTCTCTCTAATGTTTTTCTTCAGTTCCTACTAAAGATTTTAGGTCAATATTTTATGGAAAAAAACCTCAACAGAGCCAAAACATTATTTTTCAGACTGCCTAGCTTCTCCAGATTTAAAAGAAAGAAATTAGAGGGGTACCTGGATAACTCAATTGGTTAAGGGTCTGACTCAGTTTCCGCTCAGGTCATGATTGTAGGGTCCTGAGATTGAGCCCCACATTGGTCTCTGTATTCAGCACAGAGTCTGCTTGTCCCTCCTCTCTCTTTCATAAATAAATAAAATCTTTTTTTAAATAAGAAAGAAATTAGATTGCACCAATTAGATGACCTTAATAAACTCATTGTTTTTCAATTCTGGAATGGTATGTGACTCTGGAGTAGAGCAAGATATAGATTCCATTTTTCTAGCAAAACTCACTGGTTCATCATCATCTTCAAATAATACAGTAGCAAAGCCTTTTAAAACAGGAAATGAAATAAAGGATTTGCTGAGGCATAGATAATCATGCCCCAAAATGTGGCTAGACCAGCTAGAAGCTGGTCTCATGCCCAACACAGGAAATCAAAACCAAGGGAAAAGCAACATTACAGAGCACAAATTTTAACTCCCAATTGATGACATTATATATTTTTCTTCCCCAGTGACAGAGTAGATCAGGTCAATTGTCTGAACTTCCATTTGGTGTTTAAAATACCTAACCCCGGGTGCCTGGGTGGCTCAGTGGGTTAAAGCCTCTGCCTTCAGTTCAGGTCATGATCTCAGGGTCCTGGGATCGAGCCCCACATCAGGCTCTCTGCTCAGCAGGGATCCTGCTTCCTCCTCTCTCTCTCTACCTGCCTCTCTACCTGTGATCTCTCTGTCAAATAAATAAATAAAATCTTTTTAAAAAATTAAAAAATAAAATAAAATACCTAATCCCCACCCAAACCAAAGAAGAAGATCTTCAAATTATGAAGGCCTGACAATGGTCTAAGTCAACAGCCAGAAGGAGCCTTTCAGAGTTTTCCTTTGAAGCTGGGAGGAAGCAAAAGGCTTGTAATTGAAGGTTCATGTACAACCCCCAGGATGGCTCCTGCTTCACACTCCAGTTTTGCCAGTGTTCAGGGATTCAGATTTGTTAACTTTATTTTGGAAGGATTATACATTCTTGTATAATGATTTATGCCCAGGGGTTCTGGACTGAGACTAGCTGGATTCAAGTGTCATCATCACTTACCTCTATGTGACCTCTTACAGCCTCAGTTTCCTATCTGTAGAATATGGATAAAAATGATGTCTAAACCTTAGGATTGTCATAATTAAATGAGATAATGTATTTATTCATTAAAGTTATTAAATTAAAGCTTATTGAAAGTTATGAAATTAGTTAATACATGAAGTGCTTCTAGAACTGAGCCTAGAACATGGTAAATGCTCAATAAATGTGAACTATTTATCATCATTGTATAAAGTATTCAGTATTTTCTAAAGTGGTTTGAAATATTAAATATTTTTATTATTATCTTTCCAGATTTTGCTCTTCTAACGATATTACATGTTTATCAATAAACTGTCAGAATAATATTTTCCACTAATTCCTTTTTCTTGAGAGCATATACTCAACAATAATGAACATCTTGACAATAACTACTTTTTTATTCAAGTGGAAATGTTCAGCTCATCTCTTGATTTTTCAGAAGAAAATGTAGGATAGGTTTCCCAATAAAACTGTTTTCATATCCTGCTTCTTGTTTTTTTTTCCCGTTTTGGAAGGATTTGCTTTTGGCAGGCAATGTTTAACTCCAGTTATTCAAATAAGTATTTCTAAATAGCGTTCTGCCCTGTACATATGGAATAGAGCAATTTAAAAAATATGTCAAAATTTTGAATTCCAAGAAATTTTAGATCATTACTCAAAGATGGAATATATCTGCTATTACCACCATCATCCACACACTCTCACCCAAGACAGACATTGCTAATAGATTGCTACAATCATTTGTGCTATTTTGGCTTCATTTCAACACAGCACACCAGATAACTGCTTTTAATGAGTAATAAGATAAAGCCTAATGAACAAAATATATAATATGCCTCCCAACACAAAGATCATAATGCATCAATAGTAGCAGTTAAATCTAGCACTCAGTTTTTCCAGATATGGAAATTCATGTTTATAACACAGTGAATGAAAATATTGTTAGAAACAAATTTCATGAGACTACCTGAAGATATTTCTATCTTCCAAAGTGAATTGCATGAAGAAAGAAGCTTTAGTCACATTTGAAGTTTGCTTTAGCCCTTTTTCTCTACAGAACTCTGAGAATGGCTTTAAAATCTGTAATTTTACTTACTTCATATCTCATTTTAGCGTTCATGAAAAATCAACCAGACCCTTAACGATCCACAGGAAGATTTGTTCTATGTCAGAAATGGAGTTGACTGATGAGCTAGAGACATATTTTTGTCTTCAGTGTTGCCAACAGTAACATCAGTAAAATAATTTTCACACTTGCCAGACTCCCTGAGCTTGCCTATGCCACCATGGGGCCTCTTGGAGAATCTCAATCACTATGTTCCCTGTAAGTCCTGTCCTAGGTGCTTCAGTTTTCACTTGGCTATGCTGAAAGGTCTAGCAAGTGTCATGTCTGCTGTTGTCTCAGGGTTCAGATTCAGGGAATATTTCCTTAATTAGCAGATTACATCAATATGAAGTAAGTCCAAGAGACTCTCTGGCAAGAAAACCAGTCAGTATCAGGAAGGAGCAATATTAGAAGGTTGTATAGTCATCAAATGGGATACAGAGTTGGTGAGAAAGGCAGGTGCTGCCCTATATAATGCAGAATCTCATTGATTCTTGATGTGAACAATGACATCCCTTTCTGCTACCTCTCACAATACCAGATCTAATGTAGGAGTCATGGGAGAGGGGGATGGTAGAAAGGGAGTGTTGAATCCCACTCCCCTTCTTTTTTTTACAAGCCACTGTGTTGCATTCAGTTTGACTTCAATTTGGAGATACTTTTGTCATATGAAAGCCAACCCTCCCTTCCCTATTTCCCAAACGGGTGTATTCACATCAAATAACTCTCTCCGTGGAGGGAGATTCTCTCCGTGGAGACTGGAAAGCTCTATCTAACCTATCCCCTTCCTCCTTGTTGAGATGGTTATCCATCATAATAATTCTACCTTGCATCATCTACTAACCTTGACAGTGTTCAAGGGTCTCCAGATGAATGATCTCATTTGATTTCTCATGCTTTGCATATGAGAAGATGCTAACTGCTAACGAACTAAGCATTAGAGGGGGAAAAAATAAGAACAAAAATCTTAGAAAGACTAACAGAAAGGAGAAAAAGTAAGTACTATTTCAATTTGTCCCATATAGGCATGAAAATAACGACAGTCCATCAGTGCTTACACATAATTCATTCTATTAAGAATGAGTGTTAAAGGGGTGCCTTGGTGGCACAGTCAGTTAAGCGTTTGCCTTCGGCTCAGGTCGTGATCCCAGGGTCCTGGGGTTGAGCCCCACATCGGGCTTCCCGCTTGCCAGGAAGCCTGCTTTTCCCTCTCCCACTCTGCCTGCTGTGTTCCCTTTCTTGCTGTGTTTCTCCCTGTCAAATGAATAAATAAAATCTTAAAAAAAAAAAAAAGAATGAGTGTTAAAGTTGATTCCTCAACACTACTCTACCAAAGACCCTCTGTGGGCTTCATGTTCGAAAAAATAACCTGAAAAACAGCATTTATTAAAAAGCAATTAATTTTGTCCCCATTGTTATTGATAATAGCTATATTTAATTATGATCAATTGAAACAATTCTGAATTGCTATAAACAGCCATCCAAGGAAAGGAATTTCCTTTAGGTTTTGAAGATCATCCTAATGGTCCCTAGATGCTTGTCGTTAGTTTTATGATGCTAAAGGAATTGAAACTGAAGTTTGGGAAGCATTGATATAGTCTAGCCTCTTTCTTTTAAAGATGAACAAGTTGAATAAGAAAACTCAGAACACTTGGTTAAGATTAAAAACCTACTTCATATCAAGCTGAAACCAGAATACAAGATTCTGAGTAATTGATTCTAAAGATACATAAATCAGATCAAAATAAAATCCTATTATGAAACCATGCAGGTAATTATAAAATGAAGTCATTAGTTAAAAGAAAAACAACATCACAGACTTGATTAAATGCTGAATGTCACTTAGCCTTAGTATTGCAGAGGCAATGGGAAAAGAAAGGACTATGGCAAAATTAAAGGCCATGCCCTGTCCAAGGAAGAAAACTTACTCTGCTTCAGCTAATCGTAGTTGTGCTAGAATGTGAACTTAATATTATCGAAAATTCAAAGCAAGAAATGAAAATTTTTATGTGAAATCTCCCAATGTTCAAACGTTGCCAATTAGTTCAAATATTTTTTTTAAAATACCATTTGGGCCAACATTTTGAGAGCCAAAGAAAATATATTTTTGAACCACTACTCTGCGGTTGCTTATAAAAGTAATCAATAACTGAACATGTGTTTACTGATGATAAAATTTATTAAACTCCTAATATTAATTCATCCATCTATCCTTCTATTTATGTATGTGATAAATACTTGAGTTTCTAAATATGGGTATTATAGTACGATATTGGACTTGTGGGAGGCACGGAGTGGGACTAAGAATCTGAGGAGAATAGAACAGCTTTGGAATGGCTATCAAGGAGAATTAAGTATGATAGTTGTTCTCAGCTTGGCTGTATATCAGAATCACCTGGGTCTAACACATAAAAATTCTCTTTTGTCTTTTCAAGATTTTATTTATTTATTTGAGAGAGAGAGAGAGAAAAAAAAAAAAAACACAAGCTGGGGGAGGGGCAAAGGGAGAGGGAGAAGCAGACTCCCATGAGAAGGGAAGCCCAACCTGGGGCTTGATCCCCAGGACCCTGAGATCACTACCCAAGCTGAAAGCAGCCAACCAGGAACCCCTAATCTGTGAAAATTCTGACTCAGTTATTGTGAAGTGCCATCAGCAGTTAATAAGAGATAGATAAAATATTGGATAGCAATATGTCAGACTACATGAATTGCTGGTGAATTCAGTATTTATGATATAATGACTTCTAGCAACCTCAGGATAAAAGAAGAGAAATAAGTGCGGCTGTAGAGGAAAGTAGATAGGGGGTCTCTTTTAGACTGACAAGATGATCAGAGCTGGAATGAATGATCATTGGGTCCAGGCTGACGTGGTGGCTGACTGGCTGGTAGGCAAGCAGTCTATGGGTCTTGAAATAGAAATTCTGGATCCGTAAACATTGTCCTCCTTGTGTTTCAGGAGAAACAGAAGGGGCTGATGTCTTAATTAAACAGAAGGGGCTATGTTCAAATCAGACAGTCTAAACGATCTTGCAGAAATTGTTCACTACATTCCAATTTCCTCATCTTTTAAATAAGGTTAATACTGCTGAGGAAACAGTTTGAAACTTATAGAAGCAGTTTGCAGGATGAAGAAGTGATGCACAAATGCAAGTATTATGATTTTCAAATTTTTTATTTTGGTATTTTAAGTGCTAAAAGGAGTTTCTTGGAGAAGTCTTTCTCTTTCATAAATCCAATCAGAAATGTTCAATTTCTACACACACGAATAGGCAGCTACAACTGGGAAAATGATTTTGTGATTCCACATATTTCTTTGACAAGTCACAAATGGGTTTTAGTGACCAGCTGCAGCTTGTGTGTTAAATTCAAATAATTCATTCTTGGCACAGTTATTTTTTACATTCCTTTGCATTAGAAAAAAAAATCATGCTGCCTACCATTACACATTGTAAAAGCGATAGGTTATATCTATTTGGAGAGGATATTGCATGCTAAATGCATACAATGAAAATGTCAATGAATTCAACAGTATGTTTCGCCTCTGATCAGTGGTGGCAAACCTTCTTTGGATCTTTAGTCTGTGGGTCTGCTAAGATCTTCAGGGAATTTTCTTATCTCATAAACCACAGAAAATATAAAATGGAGATGATTGCTGACTACTTTCCAGGTACTCAAATGGACACTAGATTTTAGAGCTTAGGTTGTTCCAGAATTCTTTCCCCTCCCAAGGGTTTGGAGCCAATAACAATAACACAGACAGACTATCAATCTGCTTAGTACACTTCTGGTTTTCAGAAACAAAGTTTTCTCTTCAAGTCCAAGAATGCTCTCACCGTGGATTGAATTATTGTTTTGAAGGGACCAGTTTATCCATAAGTGTCCTGAGTTCCACTTAATAAAGAAATACATTTTAAACTTATTTTATCTCTGTGGTTATGCAAGTCTATGATCATGTAAATACACCCTAAGTGCAAAAAAAAAAAAAAAAGCATATGCAGAGTAAGAGATGTTTCAAAATATTTAGAATAATGATTAGTATTATTACACTGGAGGTAGTTTGATAGAAAAGGGTTCTTGGGTGTTTGCATTTAGTTGCTGACTAAATCAACATAGAATTTCTACCAACCTAATTAATCTTAAATTAAGCATGCCTACTGTTTACTGTGATTACCTCACCAGACGAGCTGTTTCAGCGTCTGTTTTTCCTCATGGCAAAAAAGGTTCTCTTTTACTTCAAAAGTGAGTTTTCCTCCTCTTAAGCTCAGTTGTTTGGCCATTTCTATCCAAAATAAATACTGCTTTCTCACCTATTAGCTGTTTCAGGCTGAGTTGTGTCTTTAAATGCATGTACATGACTCTCAGGGCAGACATTTGACTTCAGTGGGAGCTATGAGTCTTTGAGGGCCTGATCTGACCCTGTGTTTGTGCTCAGTATATAAGTGTTTATGTAATGTTTTCATTTCCTGACCCGCTCAGTATCATTTCTTTGGCAAAATATATTCACTTCCCTCACATTTTCCCCATCTGTTATATTCTTAAGTCTGTCTATTACTTTGCTTACTTTCCTTTGATCTTTTTTAGTCTGGGTATCATTTCCCAAGGACAATGCTCACACACACACACACACACACACACACACACCACATGTAAAACAAAAGAATATTTAATATTTGTTTCCCACTGTACAAATTACTTACATTATCTAGTGTGGCAATTAGCTTTACATATAAAAAGATATGCATCCGGGGTGCCTGGGTGGCTCAGTGGGTTAAGCCGCTGCCTTCGGCTCAGGTCATGATCTCAGGGTCCTGGGATCGAGCCCCGCATCGGGCTCTCTGCTCAGCAGGGAGCCTGCTTCCTCCTCTCTCTCTGCCTGCCGCTCTGCCTGCTTGTGATCTCTGTCTGTCAAATAAATAAATAAAATCTTTAAAAAAAAAAAAAGATATGCATCCTCATACAGATTTTACCTGTATATATATATATATATATATCTATGATGACAAGATGAATTGATCTTTTGCTATTATAGAGACAATGAGTTCTCTATTTCTTAATTTTATGAGAAAGAAATTGATATGAGAAAGAAGTAATATCTGTGTTTCCTTAATTTCCCTTCTCTGGGTCTAATTCTTGGATATTATCTAGATGGAGAGATTTTCAGTTTTTCTTTTGATGAACCCATATTTGTTTTCCCTTTGTTCCCAGATCGTATGTTTGAAAGCATTGCTAGCTTACCATCGTAAAAGATGGTAACATTCAAGAAAATATCAAACTGGGTTATCAGGCCTCTGTGGATTCATTCTGGATTCCAGGTGGGTATTTGAGATACAACAAATGAAAAGGTCCATTTTAATATATTTGCCTCCTCTTGTTTTCTCACTTGACTTCCCAATCTAATTTCTTTTCTGCCAAGGGTTCTCACTCATATCACCATTTAAAATTTAAAAGCAATATATATTTAAATGCAAAATAATGTGCTTATATGGAGACTTTGCCACAGTGAGAAGTATGACAGTGGATTTCATTTCAAAGAGTTCTGGATGATCTCCCGAGTGGTAGAGCCAAAAGTAAGAAATGTTAGATCATTCCAAATGACTAGAAATAAAACAAATATTATTCCCTGTTTGATCATGGTCTGTATCTTTCCACATTAGAGAATTTTTGTTTTTATTCGTTTGCTCTTTGTCATCTTCCTTTTGAATGACCATGGTTGCTGTGAATAGCAGAGAGAGCAACTTCCAAATTTATTTTAACAGTAGGAAAGGTTACAAGTCACCCATTCTCACACTTTGAGGAAACTGAGAAATTCTGTTAGTAATGTGTATGTATTTTAGGTTTTCCTTATAAGCCTTCCTATTGACTCAAAATACCCATCTGAAATCTGTTCTCTAGATTGATAAGGGAATTCAGATGGAGGATTCTACTCAACATCCTGTTTTATCAATCCAGTAGAGTGATCAATTACATGGGGCTTGCTGCTTGCACAACCTTCTGCCACAAAAGTTAGCAATGGATAAGGAAGATGTGGTCCATATACACTCTGGAGTATTATGCCTCCATCAGAAAGGATGAATACCCAACTTTTGTAGCAACATGGATGGGACTGGAAGAGATTATGCTGAGTGAAATAAGTCAAGCAGAGAGAGTCAATTATCATATGGTTTCACTTATTTGTGGAGCATAACAAATAGCATGGAGGACAAGGGGAGTTAGAGAGGAGAAGGGAGTTGAGGGAAACTGGAAGGGGAGGTGAACCATGAGAGACTATGGACTCTGAAAAACAATCTGAGGGTTTTGAAGGGGCGGGGGGTGGGAGGTTGGGGGAACCAGGTGGTGGGTATTGGAGAGGGCACGGATTGCAAGGAGCACTGGGTGTGGTGCAAAAACAATGAATACTGTTACGCTGAAAATAAATTAAAAAAAAGAAAGAAAAAAAAAAGAAGAAGTAGACTTCCCTACATAGCATATCGAACAATTTGGGGAGGGGGAATTACCTAGAAATCTGGAGGATGGGATTAAAGAGAAGGGGAAAATATGAGTGTGGTCAGTATAGGCTGAACCACTTGAAGACGAAAGAGGTCACTGAACAGCTACCATGAATAGAGATGTTTGGGAAAGAGCTAATTAAGCTCTATGAGAAGAGTTTTGCCATGTTGTGGGACATAAATCCTCCCTGTCACCTCTTTAAGAGTCATTCAGTAAAAACTTGCTTCTCAAGAAAAAAAAAAAAAGTTAACAATGAAGCAAAAAATGTGAAAAACTCAATAAAAATGGAAAATATTTTATACCACACAATATGAAAATTTGCCAAGAATGTTTGTATGTTTTCAGTAGTAGTTTTTAAAATACATAAGTAAGGTTAGGTCTGGAGGCAGTAGTCAAAAGTGTGCTCCCGGGCGCCTGGGTGCCTCAGTGGGTTAAGTCGCTGCCTTCAGCTCAGGTCATGATCTCAGGGTCCTGGGATCGAGTCCCACATCGGGCTCTCTGCTCAACGGGGAGCTTGCTTCCCTTTCTCTCTCTCTCTGCCTGCCTCTCCATCTACTTGTGATCTCTCTCTGTCAAATAAATAAATAAAATCTTAAAAAAAAAAAAGTGTGCTTCCAGAGCAAATCCCAAATTCTCATGGTAGTGAAATAAGTGAGAGGACTATAGAAGGTCTATATCTAGTATCTATGATATAGATACTAGGAATGTATCTATTTCAAGGCTTCAGGGGTTTTTTTGTTTTAATGAGACTCCAAAAAATTAATATTCTGCTCTTTCCTGTGGAAGCAACACCAGTATTTAACTAAAATAAATCTAATTGTCTGGAATACATTTTTTCCCTTAGAAATTTCAAAACTGTCAGGTATAAAAGTATGAGGTATATGTACATGAGCAAACTCATACAGTTTGTCAGTGCAATTCACATTCTTGAAAAAATATGTGTATGTGAATAAGTAGGAATGAAATTATGTTTTAAATGATCCATGGAATTCCATGTAATGTCACTCCTCTGAGAATTACTTTAAAGTAAAGCCTACTTTAATAATGTGGTTAACCCACAGATATACTGGATATAGAGGTGAAGATTTTTATGAACACTCTATGCTCTGTAATTGATTACAACCATGTGAAAATGTTGATAGACATTGAAACTAGACAACTGAAAAGAGATAGATATAGAGAATGGGTAAATAATCTTATAGATTCAGCATCAATATTTTGGCAGGCTTTTGAGGCAACCATTAAAAATGAGGATCATGAACATGAAATCCGAGTATCTGTGAAAGAACAATAATGTGCTAACCCTTCTCTTTCCTTCTCCTTTTCTGTCTCATGGCTTCTGTCTTTATATCATTTTGATAAGGAAGAGTATAGGCACTGGTATTGTTGAATCTCTATTGAGACAAGTGTCCTCCTAGAAGAGTGGAGCAATCCAACCTTGGCAAGAGAGGGCAGAGCAGCAAGCCCTTGACCTGTAGCCAAAATTGTCTATGTGGGTGATGGGATTTTCTTGTAATCTTGCAAGTCATAGGAAAGGGCGACAATTTGATTCAGATGTTCCAAAAACAGGGGCACCTGGGTGGCTCAGTGGGTTAAAGCCTCTGTTTTCAGCTCAGGTAATGATCCCAGAGTCCTGGGATCAAGCCCCTCATCGGGCTCTCTGCTCAGCAGGGAGCCTGCTTCCCTCACTTTCTCTCTGCCTGCCTCTCTGCCTACTTGTGATCTCTGTCTGTCAAATAAATAAATAAAATCTTTTAAAAAATGTTCTAAAAACAATTTGATTATTAGCATCTATGCTCTTTCACTTTTGCAAGTATGGACAGGGCACACTTTCGGTGTGCAACTATTTAGCATTATTTAACCAAGCAACTATTTAGCATTGCAGTATAGATGCTAGATGACTTCAAATAATTTTATTAAAGTTAAGGAGGATTATACTGATTTTCAAAACTCTTGACTCAACTGTTTAGTCAGAAAAGTTGGAGGAGTGACAGAAAAGGAAGCAGGAAGGCTACTATAAGGAAACTGAGATGGTACTTGGCATTACATAAGGATATGGAACTAGAAGTGATGAAAGTGACAACCACAGAGGTCAAAGAGAAATTCTTTACATCCCTTAAGCATTTTTTGTAAGAAAGGTGTCACATGAGAAGAAATTATAATTATGCATATGAAACTGTGCTTTCCATTTTAAATATGAAAGTGAAACATTTAAGTGTATATATTGATCAAGAAATAAGCAGTAAAATACTAAATAAGATTCATTAAAAGAAAATACATGTCAATATCATTAAAATCAGAGAGGCACATGATCTACAATTAAATTCATATTCATATTCAAATTAAGGTCAGCTATTATCATTTAAAAAGTAGTTATATAAATGTTAAATAAGAAGCATTCATCTTTGTGTAAAAACTATACACCAAAAATCACATTAGAAACATACTTCAATGTTAACTTTAACTTCCTAAACAAAACAACTGACATATCTTTGCTGTTTGTAATTCTTTCAGCTTGTCCACCTTATTTTCCAATATTCTACTTGACTATTAATAGACAAAAAAGAAGTATTGTAATTTATAAAGTTTCAGCCTCACTGGAGGGTGTATCAGACATTTAACATTAAGGGCTAAATAATGTCCATTATTTAGTGTATATAATATGCTAACTAGAGAGACATACATACCATGTTATACCCACAGAAGCTTGGATGGAAAATAATTCTCATTTGAAGAGCACTATGGTTCCCCATTAGTGGCTGGATACAGCTGGGAACTTAATTGGCAATTAGGTGTGTGGGGTTAGGTACATAAAAAAGATCTGCTGGATTCCTTGCAGCAACTCTTTCAAAAATAAAGCATATTGAGGCTGTATGAAAATGCAGCCAAGCTAGTGTCATATAGATCAATAAGATTAATCAATCAAATTTAACTAGATTATTATATTGAATTTTGTCAAATCTATTGCATATCTAACATGCAATCTAAGATTCCAACCCCAGCTCTGCCTGCTAGACCCACATACACACTGAAGAATGAAATGTGGTCCTTTTTAGATCCTTTGGATTTATGCTGATCTAAACTCTCCTACATTCTTCTAAAGCCAAATTGGATGTGTGCTAACCAATATAGGGGTATAGAGTAGATTGCTATTAAGAGTTAATATAAGAAAAAGCCAATCAAAAATTATTTCTGTATTTGTTATGCTAAACACATTGCTTAGAATAATACTTGATGGTCTAGGTACAAAATATCTGTTAATACAAGGATCACTATACAATCCTCTTTAAGGACTGGTAAAGCTTCCAATCAAATACCAAAAAACCAGTGATCTTAAAAATATGGTATAATCATATAATAGAATACTATTCAACAATGTAAAGGAACATGCTGCTGATAAACATAACACTTTGGGTTAATCTCCAAAATACTACACTGAGAGAAAGAATCAAGAGACATCTGTCTAAAAGAGCATAAATTGTATGATCCCATGTATATGAAGTTGTAGAACAAGTGAATCCATGTTGAAAGAAATTGGAGCAATTAACTGGAAAGGGGCAGAAGAACCATTTTCAAGGTGATGGTCATGTTCCACATCTTTTTTTTTTTTTATTGTGTTATGTTAGCCACATACAATACATGATTAGTTTTTTTTTTTTAATTTTTTATTTTTTCAGCATAACAGTATTCATTATTTTTGCACCACACCCAGTGCTCCATGCAATCCGTGCCCTCTACAATACCCACCACCTGGTGCCCCCAACCTCCGACACCCCACCCCTTCAAAATTCTCAGATCGTTTTTCAGAGTCCATAGTCTCTCATGGTTCACCTCCCCTTCCAATTTCCTTCAACTCCCTTCTCCTCTCTAACTCCCCTTGTCCTCCATGCTATTTGTTATGCTCCACAAATAAGTGAAACCATATGATAATTGACTCTCTCTGCTTGACTTATTTCACTCAGCATAATCTCTTCCAGTCCCGTCCATGTTGCTACAAAACTTGGGTATTCATCCTTTCTTTTTTTTTTTTTTTTAACAGCTTTATAAACATATATTTTTATCCCCAGGGGTACAGGTCTGCGAATCGCCAGGTTTACACACTTCACAGCACTCACCATAGCACATACCCTCCCCAATATCCATAACCCAACCCCCGTCTCCCAACCCCCTCCCCCCTCAACCCTCAGTTTGTTTTGTGAGATTAAGAGTCACTTATGGTTTGTCTCCCTCCCAATCCCATTGTGTTTCATTTACTCTTCTCCTACCCCCTCAAGCCCCCATGTTGCATCTCCTCTCCCTCATATCAGGGAGATCATATGATTGTTGTCTTTCTCCGATTGACTTATTTCGCTAAGCATGATACCCTCTAGTTCCATCCACGTCATCACAAATGACAAGATTTCATTTCTTTTGATGGCTGCATAGTATTCCATTGTGTATATATAACACATCTTCTTTATCCATTCGTCTGTAGATGGACATCTAGGTTCTTTCCATAGTTTGGCAATTGTAGACATTGCTGCTATAAATATTCGGGTGCACGTGCCCCTTTGGATCACTATGTTTGTATCTTTAGGGTAAATACCCAGCAGTGCAATTGCTGGGTCATAAGGTAGTTCTATTTTCAACATTTTGAGGAACCTCCATGCTGTTTTCCAGAGTGGTTGCACCAGCTTGCATTCCCACCAACAGTGTAGGAGGGTTCCCCTTTCTCCGCATCCTCGCCAGCATCTGTCATTTCCTGACTTGTTAATTTTAGCCATTCTTGACTGGTGTGAGGTGATATCTCATGGTGGTTTTGATTTGTATTTCCCTGATGCCGAGTGATATGGAGCACTTTTTCATGTGTCTGTTGGCCATCTGGATGTCTTCTTTGCAGAAATGTCTGTTCATGTCCTCTGCCCATTTCTTGATTGGATTCTTTGTTCTTTGGGTGTTGAGTTTGCTAAGTTCTTTATAGATTTTGGACACTAGCCCTTTATCTGATATGTCGTTTGCAAATATCTTCTCCCATTCTGTCAGTTGTCTTTTGGTTTTGTTAACTGTTTCCTTTGCTGTGCAAAACTTTTGATCTTGATAAAATCCCAGAAGTTCATTTTTGCCCTTGCTTACCTTGCCTTTGGTGATGTTCCTAGGAAGATGTTGCTGCGGCTGAGGTCAAAGAGGTTGCTGCCTGTGTTCTCCTCGAGGATTTTGATGGATTCCTTTCTCACATTGAGATCCTTCATCCATTTTGAGTCTATTTTCGTGTGTGGTGTAAGGAAATGATCCAATTTCATTTTTCTGTATGTGGCTGTCCAATTTTCCCAACACCATTTATTGAAGAGGCTGTCTTTTTTCCATTGGACATTCTTTCCTGCTTTGTTGAAGATGAGTTGACCATAGAGTTGAGGGTCCATTTCTGGGCTCTCTATTCTGTTCCATTGATCTATGTGTCTGTTTTTGTGCCAGTACCATGCTGTCTTGATGATGACAGCTTTGTAATAGAGCTTGAAGTCCGGAATTGTGATGCCACCAACTTTGGCTTTCTTTTTCAATATTCCTTTGGCTATTCGAGGTCTTTTCTGGTTCCATATAAATTTTAGGATTATCTGTTCCATTTCTTTGAAAAAAATGGATGGTACTTTGATAGGAATTGCATTAAATGTGTAGATTGCTTTAGGTAGCATAGACATTTTCACAATATTTATTCTTCCAATCCAGGAGCATGGAACATTTTTCCATTTCTTTGTGTCTTCCTCAATTTCTTTCATGAGTACTTTATAGTTTTCTGAGTATAGATTCTTAGTCTCTTTGGTTAGGTTTATTCCTAGGTATCTTATAGTTTTAGGTGCAATTGTATATGGGATGGACTCTTTAATTTCTCTTTCTTCTGCCTTGTTGTTGGTGTAGAGAAATGCAACTGATTTCTGTGCATTGATTTTATATCCTGACACTTTACTGAATTCCTGTACAAGTTCTAGCAGTTTTGGAGTGGAGTCTTTTGGGTTTTCCACATAGAGTATCATATCATCTGCGAAGAGTGATAGTTTGACTTCTTCTTTGCCGATTTGGATGCCTTTAATTTCCTTTTGTTGTCTGATTGCTGAGGCTAGGACTTCTAGTACTATGTTGAATAGCAGTGGTGATAACGGACATCCCTGCCGTGTTCCTGACCTTAGCGGAAAAGCTTTCAGTTTTTCTCCATTGAGAATGATATTTGCGGTGGGTTTTTCATAGATGGCTTTGATAATATTGAGGTATGTGCCCTCTATCCCTACACTTTGAAGAGTTTTGATCAGGAAGGGATGCTGTACTTTGTCAAATGCTTTTTCAGCATCTATGGAGAGTATCATATGGTTCTTGTTCTTTCTTTTATTAATGTGTTGTATCACATTGATTGATTTGCGGATGTTGAACCAACCTTGCAGCCCTGGAATAAATCCCACTTGGTCGTGGTGAATAATCCTTTTAATGTACTGTTGAATCCTATTGGCTAGTATTTTGGTGAGAATTTTTGCATCTGTGTTCATCAAGGATATTGGTCTGTAGTTCTCTTTTTTGTTGGGATCCTTGTCTGGTTTTGGGGTCAAGGTGATGCTGGCCTCATAAAATGAGTTTGGAAGTTTTCCTTCTATTTCTATTTTTTGGAACAGTTTCAGGAGAATAGGAATTAGTTCTTCTTTAAATGTTTGGTAGAATTACCCCGGGAAGCCATCTGGCCTGGGCTTTTGTTTGTTTGGAGATTTTTGATGACTGTTTCAATCTCCTTACTGGTTATGGGTCTGTTCAGGCTTTCTATTTCTTCCTGGTTCAGTTGTGGTAGTTTATATGTCTCTAGGAATGCATCCATTTCCTCCAGATTGTCAAATTTGTTGGCGTAGAGTTGCTCATAGTATGTTCTTATAATTGTCTGTATTTCTTTGGTGTTTGTTGTGATCTCTCCTCTTTCATTCATGATTTTATTTATTTGGGTCCTTTCTCTTTTCTTTTTGATAAGTCTGGCCAGGGGTTTATCAATCTTATTAATTCTTTCAAAGAACCAGCTCCTAGTTTCGTTGATTTGTTCTATTGTTTTTTTGGTTTCTATTTCATTGATTTCTGCTCTGATCTTTATGATTTCTCTTCTCCTGCTGGGTTTAGGGTTTCTTTCTTGTTCTTTCTCCAGCTCCTTTAGGTGTAGGGTTAGGTTGTGTACCTGAGACCTTTCTTTTTTCTTGAGAAAGGCTTGTGCCGCTATATATTTTCCTCCTAGGACTGCCTTTGTTTTGTCCCACAGATTCTGAATCGTTGTGTTTTCATTATCATTTGTTTCCATGAATTTTTTCAATTATTCTTTAATTTCCTGGTTGACCCATTCATTCTTTAGAAGGATGCTGTTTAGTCTCCATGATTTTGGGTTCTTTCCAAATTTCCTCTTGTTATTGAGTTCTAGCTTTAGAGCATTGTGGTCTGAAAATATGCAGGGAATGATCCCAATCTTTTGATACCGGTTGAGACTTGATGTAGGACCCAGGATGTGATCTATTCTGGAGAATGTTCCATGTACACTAGAGAAGAATGTGTATTCTGTTGCTTTGGGATGAAATGTTCTGAATATATCTGTGATGTCCGTCTGGTCCAGTGTGTCATTTAAGAACTTTATTTCCTTGTTGATCTTTTGCTTGGATGATCTGTCCATTTCAGTGAGGGGAGTGTTAAAATCCCCTACTATTATTGTATTATTGTTGATGTGTTTCATTGATTTTGTTATTAATTGGTTTATATAGTTGGCTGCTCCCACGTTAGGGCCATAGATATTTAAAATTGTTAGATCTTCTTGTTGGACAGTTCCTTTGAGTATGATATAGTGTCCTTCCTCATCTCTTGTTATAGTCTTTGGCTTAAAATCTAATTGATCTGATATAAGGATTGCCACTCCTGTTTCTTCTGATGTCCATTAGCATGGTAAATTCTTTTCCACCCCCTCACTTTAAACCTGGAGGTGTCTTCGGGTTTAAGATGAGTTTCTTGTAGGCAACATAAAGATGGGTTTTGTTTTTTTATCCATTCTGATACCCGGTGTCTTTTCATTGGGGCATTTAGCCCATTAACATTCAGGGTAAGTATTGAGAGATATGAATTTAGTGCCATTGTATTGCCTGTAAGGTGACTGTTATTGTATATTGTCTCTGTTTCTTTCTGATCTACTACTTTTAAGCTCTCTCTTTGCTTAGAGGACCCCTTTCAATATTTCCTGTAGAGCTGGTTTGGTATTTGCAAATTCTTTCAGTTTTTGTTTGTCCTGGAAGCATTTAATCTCTCCTTCTATTTTCAATGATAGCCTAGCTGGATATAGTATTCTTGGCTGCATGTTTTTGTCATTTAGTACTCTGAATATATCATGCCAGCTCTTTCTGGCCTGCCAGGTCTCTGTGGATAAGTCTGCTGCCAATCTAATATTTTTACCATTGTATGTTACAGACTTTTTTCCCTGGCTGCTTTCAGGATCTTTTCTTTGTCACTAAGACTTGTAAATTTTACTATTAGGTGACGGGGTGTGGACCTATTCTTATTGATTTTGAGGGGGGTTCTCTGCACCTCCTGGATTTTGATGCTTTGCCCCTTTGCCATATTGGGGAAATTCTCTCCAATAATTCTCTCCAGTATACCTTCTGCTCCCCTCTCTGTTTCCTCTTCTTCTGGAATCCCAATTATTCTAATGTTGTTTCGTCTTATGGTGTCACTTATCTCTCGAATTCTCCCCTCATGGTCCAGTAGCTGTTTGTCCCTCTTTTGCTCAGCTTCTTTATTCTCTGTCATTTGGTCTTCTATATCGCTAATTCTTTCTTCTGCCTCATTTATCCTAGCAGTGAGAGCCTCCATTTTTGATTGCACCTCATTAATAGCTTTTTTGATTTCAACTTGGTTAGATTTTAGTTCTTTTATTTCTCCAGAAAGGGCTTTTATATCTCCCGAGAGGGTTGCTTTAATATCTTCCATGCCTTTTTCAAGCCCGGCTAGAACCTTGAGAATCGTCATTCTGAACTCTATATCTGACATATTACCAATGTCTGTATTGATTAGGTCCCTAGCCTTTGGTACTGCCTCTTGTTCTTTTTTTTGTTGTGAATTTTTCCGCCTTGTCATTTTGTCCAGATAAGAGTTTATGAAGGAGCAAGTAAAATACTAAAAGGGTGGCAACAACCCCAGGAAAATATGCTTTAGCCAAATCAGAAGAGATCCCGAATTGTGAGGGGGAGAAAGGGGATAAAAAGGGGTTCAGAAAGAAAGAAAAAAATAAGAAACTATTAAAAAAAGAAAACCGATAAAGAAAAAATATAAAAAGTGGAAAAAAAATATATATATATATTAGATAAACTATTTTAAAAATGTTAAAAAAGAAATCGGTAAAAGTTAAAAAAATTTAGCAGAAGAAGAGAAAAAGAAAAAAAAATTAAATTAACTGCAAGGCTGAAAAATCATGGGGAGAAAGCCATGAGTTCCGTGCTTTGCTTTCTTCTCCTCTGGAATTCCGCCGCTCTCCTTGGTATTGAAACTGCACTCCTTGGTAGGTGAACTTGGTCCTGGCTGGGTTTCCCGTTGATCTTCTGGGGGAGGGGCCTGTTGTCGTGATTCTCAAGCGTCTTTGCCCCAGGCGGAGTTGCAATGCCCTTACCCGGGGCTGCGCTGAGTAATCCGCTCGGGTTTGCTTTCGGGAGCTTTTGTTCCCTGAGCGCTTTCCGTAGAGTTCCGGAGGGCGGGAATGAAGATGGTGGCCTCCCGGTGTCCGGCCCGGAGGAGCCGAGAGCCCGGGGCCCCACTCCTCAGTGCACCCTCAGAGAACAGCGCCCAATTACTCCCGTCACCCTGGCACCCGGCCACGCTCCGAGCTGACCGAGCCTGCGACCGGTTCAAGGCAACCCTGAGCTGAGAGTCACTCCTCGGCTCTGTCTCTGTAGCCGGCTTCCCCGTTCTAATACCTGTAAGCTCTGCGACACTCAGACACCCCTAATCCTTCTGCGACCCTGCGGGACCTGAGGCCGCGCTGACCCCGCCTGGGCTTTACCCCAGTTAAGCCTCTGGAGCGATGTCCCTCAGCGGAACAGACTTTTAAAAGTCCTGATTTTGCTCCGTTGCTCCGCCGCTCGCCGGGAGCCGGCCCCTCCCCCTGCGGTCTATCTTCCCGTTGCTTTGGATTCACTTTTCCACCAGTCCTACCTTTCAGATAGTGGTTGATTTTCTGTTTCTAGAATTGCTGTTCTTCTTCTCTTTAATCTCCCGTTGGATTTGTAGGTGTTTGCAATCTTTCGATAAGCTTTTTAGCTGATCTCCCGCTACCCGAAGTAGTCTTAGCCTGCTACTTCTCCGCCATCTTGACTCCTCCCTCTCCTTGGTGGTTTTTTCACATGATTAGTTTTTGATGTAGGTCATGTTCTACATCTTGATAGGGATGCTGGATTACATGGACGTGTGCATTTTTCATATCCCCTGGAATCATATTTCAGAGCTATGAAGCTCATTGTAGATAAATTATACCTTAATATAAAAGATATTAAAAGAAAAAATATGATGTTATTTTATTTTTTGCCTTTTCTTCCAGCAAGGTCAAAGTCTAATTTTGAATAGTCAAACACAGACGACTAAGAGCACCACAATGTTAGCATACTCTTTACCTCCAATGTTACTTCAGTTATTTCTTTTTTTCCTTGAACAAGAGACGTTATTTTTTATTATATTTATTTCTAACTTAACAATCTTATTATATATTTGTCATGTTATAATGTCCCTTAAAGTCCTTTTTTTAAAATGCATGCATCTCTACAATCATACTTGCACACAATAAAGATGGATAGAACTCAAAATGGTATGTTTAACAATTCAACAAAAACCTTCAATAATCCTGACTTTTTATTACTCCCCATCTTAGTTATTTTTTAATTACAGAAGTCTATCTGAATAGTACAAAGAAAATATTCCACTCCTGATTTTAGTTATCACATCAAAAATATACTCTCTTTTGAAGAACGCAACATTGCTCAAGTGGAATATTTACTTGAGAATACTACTATATGAATAGTAAATGTTTGTGGTTACAAAGGCTTTATGAAGTTGTCCAAGTTATGGAAATCCAGATCTCTCTGCTTATATAACATTAAAATTTTTTGAGTATGCATGATTAATATAAAATGGGAAAATATGGAATTTCCGAAGTTATTACTGGTTATACTTAGCATGTAGATAAAGGGCATGAATTGGGAGGGTGGAGATTTTCATTTCTATCAATGCTTGGACCTATTTAACATCTGGGATGGCCATGAACTGAGTAGGAGAAGGTTTTGTGATTCCACCTTTAATTCAGATTTGCCTACAAGCTTTAATCTCAGTATTTAAAATTTTCCCAATTAATTTGAAAACTCTTAGTTGCTATAGCACCAGAGAATGTTGACAGTTGATTCAATATGACTTCCACTTTCCTCAAAACCAATAGTGTTTACAACATTTAGTATAAAAAGGATTTCATAAATTCCAAGTTCCTGAAAAACTGCTACATAGAAACTGCTACTTCATTAAGAATGCTATTCAGGGGCACCTGGGCGACTCCGTGGGTTGAAGCATCTGCCTTTGGCTCAGGTCATGATACCAGAGTCCTGTGATTGAGCCCCACACTGGGGCTATGTTCATCAGGGAGCCTGCTTCCTCCTCTCTGCCTGCTTCTCTGCCTACATGTGATAAATAAATAAAATCTTAAAAAAAAAAAGTGCTATTCAGTTGGGTGGAATGTTGGGATAACTGGATGATGGGGATTAAGTAGGGATGTAATGAGTACTGGGTATAATATAACTGACGAATCACTGAACTCAACCTCTGAAACTAATAACACACTGCATGTTAATTAAGTGAATATTTTTTCTTAAAAAGAATGCTTTTCAGCCACGAAAAAGAAGAAAATCCTGCCATTCGTGACAGCATGTGTAGATTCTAAAGGCATTATGCTAAGTGAGTTAAGTCAGACAGAAAAAGACAAGTAGTGTATGGCATCACTTTTATGTGGAATCTTAAAAAAAAAAATAGCTGAACTCATAGAAACAGTGAGTAGAGTGGTGGTTACCAGGTCCTAGGAGGAGGGGAATTTGGTACATGCTTAAAGGTACCAACTTGCAAATAGTAGATAAATAAGTTCTGGAGATCTAATATACAACATAGTGACAACAGTCAACAATACTGTTTTATAAACTTTAAAGTTGCTAAGAGATTAAATCTTAACTTTTCTCACCACAAAAAAGATCAATAGAGGTGTTAATTAATGCTACCATGGTAAACATATTGCAATACATAAATGTTTAAATCAATATATTGCACATCTTAAACTTATATAATATTATATGTCAATTATAAAATTACAAAAATTATATTATCCCATAATAATATATTATTATAATTATAAATTATAATAATTAAAAGGAAAAATGCTCCATTCTTAGACCATTTCTTATTATTCTTGACCATCTTTATTACCTTGTAATGAACGGCTTCAAAGTGTATTGCATTACTACCCAAAATATCTCTTGAGAAAAACTATGTCAAGTCAAATTTCTATCTCCAAACTAGAATTACCCCGCAATTTGTCAAGGAGAAAAAAAATTGTTTTTAACGTGCAAATGAATCATCAATCTTCTTCAGTTGTTTGAGTTTTTTCCCTTCTGGATGCTGAGAGAGACTAGTGTATTTTTCACTTGGCAAGTGTTTTGCCAAGGTAAGCACTGCTGTGGTAGCATGAAAACTGCTTAACCTGTGCTGTTTTATAGGGTCAAGATGCACCATGACCATTGTCTAAAGGAATCAAAGTGGATTACTACTATGAACATTTATATGTCCAGCCTCCTCATAGAAAGAAAAATGCACTGAAATAAAATCTATCATCTGTAAGATCTGAAAAAATAAGAAATTTTGACAGAAGACTCTGTTGATGAAGATGTAGGGGAAATGGCACCTCATACACTGACTAAAACTTTACACAACTTATAAAGCCAATCAGGCAATATCAACCAAAATTATAGCTACATTTACTCTTTGCATTTACTCAAACATTTAATGCTGTATGTGTATTTGCATATATGCATATAATGGTACTAAATACATATAGTTGCATTTATTCCAGCAATCCTACTTTAGTGAACCTATTCTATAAATATGCATATGCTAAATGACATGCTTACAAAATTTATCATGACATTGTTTATAATTGCAAAAGATTGGAACAACTGAAATGTCCATTTACATGCAACTGGTTAATAAACTATGGTACAACCACACAATTAGCACTATGAAACTGTAAGGAATCTCTCTCTAAATGTAAAAAAGGATCACCAAGATATGTTGTTCGGTGAAAATTGCAAGAAATAGAACAATGTATTGAGAATTCTACTATTTGTGAAAGAAGACAGATAATATATATTTATATTTGTTTGAAGGAATACTGCAAAATGCATGAACAGCAACAAAAATGTAGATGCTTCTAGGAAGAGGAGCAGAGAAGTGGGGAATGGAATAGATGGGTACAGAGGTGGGCATCTACCTGATGGGAATTACAAATAGATATTTCTTTTGTTATAAGTGAAGGTCACTATAAAATGCATTTTCTGTCCTTTAATAGGAAAAAGCCTGTATGTGTTCTTTTCCCATTTTTCTACTGAGAACTTAGTCTTTTCTCCCCGCAAAGAACTAGCCCTTTGTCTATAGTATTTGATGTAAATATTTGTCTTCCTACTTTCTTTTTCGGTTGTACAGATCTTCCTTGACTTGTGATTAGGTTACATCCTGATAAACTCACTGTAAGTTGAAAATATTGTTAAATAGAAAATGTATTTACTACACCTAACCTACCAAATATCATAGCTTGACCTAACCTACCTTAAATGTGCTCAGAACACTTATATTAGCCTACAGTTGGGCAAAATCATCTAACACAAAATCTATCTTATAATGAAATGTTGAATATCTCATGTAACATGTTGAATACTGTTCTGAAAGTAAAAAACAGAATAGCTATATGGGTACATGATGGTTCTAAGTGTATGGATTTTCACCCTTATGATTGTGTGGCTGACCGGTAGCTGAGAGTTGTTGCCACTGCCCAGCATCACAGAGTGTTGCATTGCATCTCTCTAGCCCAGGAAAGGATCAAAATTCAAAATTTGAAGTACAGGTTCTATTGAATGCACAAATTGCTTTCCCACTATTATAAAGTCAAAAATTTATAAGTCAAACCATCATAAATCAGAGATTGTCTATATTTGTCAAACAAAAGATTCTGAATTTTGTGCAAGTGAATTCATGGCCTCTTTTTGTGTGTGTGTGACTTTGGAGATTTGTATTATTCTTTGGCAGGTCTTCCTCATTCTGACAATAATAAGACAATCATCTATATTTTCTTCTAGACTTTTCATTGTTTCATTTTTAGTATTTAAATATTTTATCTGAGTTTATTTTGATGCAAAGTGTTAGGTAAAAAGTCAACTTCTTTTTCCTGGTAGAAATCTCTTTGTAATTTATTTTGCCTACTAATCTAACATGACATCTTCAAAATACACCAAATTTCTGTACATACTTATGTCACTAATACCAAAGTTTTTACTTATCATACCTTCATAATGTATTTTAATGTCTATAAAAATTAATTCCCACTCATTGCTATTATTTCTCAGAGGTTTTCTGAATACCCTTGTTCTTTATTTTCCCATATAATATGTAGAATTAAGTTACCCTTTTCCAAATAAATCTCATTGGTAATTTAATTGGAATTACATTTAATTTAATCCTTGAAAACCATGAGAAGTTTTCCATTATGTCTTCTTTCATCATTTAAAATTTTCTTCATATGGATTTTCCACATACCTTGTTGAAATTTTACTCCCTCATCTTTCTTATTACTAATATAGCTGTCAATCTATTTATTTTGATGAAAAATTCAACAATATTGTGTTACCCTGGGTTAATTCAATCTGTGCCACTCATTTGATGACCCTACAAAGATACTGTCTGAAAGGTCTGTCAATCTAAATTGTCTGTGACTTTTACTTATTTTCCCATGGATAATGGACAGCATATCTCATATGAAATTTCTCTGTTTCTATGATTTTAAAGCATCTTGTTTTAAACAGTCATTTTAATTCTATTACCTATTAACAAATTTAAGCCATACATCAGCTATTCATGTGGTCTCTATTTTTTTCCTCCAATCCAGGCATCAATAAATTCTTTAAAAATCATTTCCTTCTTTCAACTTGTCAAATAACTTTCTTGGTGTATGAACATAAAATGAATCTAATTTTTTTTAATTGAGGCTAATAAAAAGAATATACCGTGTATGCTTGGTACTTAAATTTCAACATGTATGGAAACAGCATGCAGGGAAAGGAAAGCAAGGACCATGGCAGATCTTATAATTGCCTTTGAGATGCAACAGGAAACATCCCCTAAATAATAGGGCAGCAATTTGAACAGAATGGTGCTAGATTACTTTAAGATAATTTTTCCCATTCATAAAAAATAACATGACTGAAAATTATGCATTTTATATATCCACTTGATGTTATGAGCATACTAAAAAGGACCAAGGAAATAGTATAGCCATCAATTAGCTGCTTTCAGTAATACAGACATTAACATACATTCACTTTCTTGCATAGGCCCCATACTTCTATTTGATGTCCTTTTTCTTATTTAGTCTTGATTTAATTTTACTGCACTTATCATTTTTCCATATTCTTAATACCCTTATGCCACTACATGTCACATTAAACAACTATAACATAATATGTTAATAGAGTACAATAGGGTAGCATATGTAGACATGTGTTGTCCATATAATGTAAAGGATAGGCAGGAAATAAGGGAAACATGAGGACAGTTTGTTCAAGAGAATTAGAAGAAAAATACAAGAGTTTATCTGAGAAGGAAGGTAGAATCAAGGAATACACAATGTTAAAGTGCTTCACATAGGCTAAGATACTGTTTTTTAGAGAAAGGACTGATGTAGCTGAGATCTCTAACCTTTTTGCTATTTGAATTCTTGTGTCTATCCAACTGAGTTTTAAATCTAATGCAGGGTTTTGGTAAAGATTGATTAGATAATAGGTTAATTCTACAAGGTGATTAAGCTAGTCCCCTGAGGGTGTTAGGCAGTTTGGGGAGATGTATTATTTCTTTCAGACCCCGAGAGTACCATTTAATCCAGCTATTTAAAAACGGAGCCACTTAAAGTGCTTTCTACCACTCAGAAGGAAATTCTAGATAATATAGATAATCAGCACTAATGACATATCCAGCATGACAGGGGATCTAGATGAAGGTAGAGATTGTAAAGGATCAGAATCGGGCATACATGAGCAGGGAGCAAGTTCCATAATGGAGCTGAGAAGCAGTGTTAGGGAAAGATTGCTCTATAAATAATGAGTCCTAAGAATCATTACCCAGATAGACCCCAGATGACCAGCTAAAGGGTATACTTAGGAACAGGGAAAATGGGTATTTGCTTTCTTACAAGATGATTCATTGATTCTGTCACCAAAATTCTTGTTCTGAGCTGGTGGGTTTTACACTGTATTATTTTAAAGACATTACTTAGTTTTGACTATTATTTTATCATTAGTTTCTTCTACCTTCTTTGGTCTAAGCAGAATGTGAGATTTTAGAGGGTGTGACAGTGGACCATGGGCATCAAATTGAAATTGCAAGTGTATGACTCGATCCTATTTGGGTCCACAATTTTTCTAGCCCACCAGACATGAGCACCCACACTGGAATTATCAGGTCCAGATGGTATACTCAGACTCTTCATCAAATCCAATGGATGTAGGTGTAAGAAACATGCATGGTTCTTGCCAAGCCTTATACTAGTTGGAATTGAGTTCAGGAATTATATACAGAAGATCTGCAGGAAGAGTGTTATAGAGTTCATAATGGCAATTGCTGGTCAATGTAACCTACATTTCCAGTAGGTTACATCTGGTATTAGAGCTCATATAAGGAGATATAGACCTAACATTCTATATAAAGAGTCTGGTCTACGAAGCTCTGTATCAGATTTTCTTTTTTTTCTTTTTGAGATTTTATTTATTTATTTGAGAAAGAGAGAGAGAGCACGCACACAAGTGGGGAGGGGACAGGAAGGAAGAAGGAGAAGCAGACTCCCTCCTGGGCAGAAGCCTGAACACAGGGCTCTATTCCAGGATCCTGAGATCATGACCTGAGCTAAAGGCAGACACTTAATGGACTCAGCCACCCAGGTGTCCCTGTAGCAAATTTTCATACCACTAATCTTGGCTTGCAGATTCAAAGTTTCACCCAGTTCTGCTAAGCTAATAATTCTCAAACTTAGTAAACATAAGAATAAATGGATGATGGGAGGCTTGTTAGAAGTGCATATTTCTGAGCTTCACTCCTGGAGATAATGATTCAGTAGATCTGAGATGGGATCCCACAATCTGGACTTATAACAAGCATACCTACTGACTTCAATGTAGGTGGACTGTAAAAACAAACAAACAAACAAACAAAAATCTTTAAGAAAACTTGTGCTGGACAGTCACTGATGAAAGTTACCCAAGTAATAGATGAGAGTGGAGGAAAATACTGAGGTTGAAAATTAGCAATTTTACAGAACCACATGTTCTAGATTGCAGCTAATGTTGAACTTCAACAGAATTCAATAGTGGAAGAGAAGGCAGAATAGTTGAGTAACTGGCAAGGCAAAGAGCACTAGGTTCTGGCCTAGCTTCCCATGTTGGTATTTTACCAGCCTGTCAATTTGGAGGTGGTGGTCAAAGCCTGGATGACAGGGACACTTTAATTTCTGGATCATTTTAAAAATAGAACAATAATATCTGGTATTGCAAGGTTGCTGTGAATATCAGCAAGAACAGAGGGAAAACACCTGGTGTTTTATAGAAATTGATCAATAAATAATACTGCTCCCCTCCTCTTTCCTTTCTCCTCCTTCTTCTCCTCCTATTCCTACAACTCCTTTTTCTATATACTTTGAGGTTCTGAGCTCATGAAACTGGTGGGAAGGCAGCTGGTTTCCTACCCTGATTTCAACTGTCAGCTTCCAAAATTTGCACAGGGAAGCTAGAGTTGAAAAGAATGTGGATTCATAAGTCAACATGAGCAGAGTCTGTCCGAATGCTTCCTTCGTCAGTCTTCTATAAAATGACTGACTACCTGCCTGATTTAATAATTAGACCTCCTGCTAATCAGTTCATAGGTCTGTGCAAAGGAGCTGTACCAGCTTATTATTAGATGATAATCTTGCCGCCCAAGAGTTATTTGGGTCAATGTCCAAAGGTGCCTATTTGAGGTTCTGGATCCTCCTTGGGTGAGTATATGAAAGATGCCATTCTCTATAGGTCTTTAGTCAATTCCTCCCTATTAGACAAGATCAGGCCCATTTCTGGGCCAGGAAGCAGGTATTAAAGTGCTTGAGAATGAAATCATGACCTGTGTACCGCAAGCAAACATTTTCCACCTTCCAGAAAAGCCCACATCTTTTGGATCTCACAACCTCCCAGAAAACTTTCATTTCTTGAGTATGAAACTCTGATTATATACCTATGAAACTGGTCAATTACCTTTCTATAATTTAGAGGGTGTGAACTAAATCCACCTTCATCTTAAAGACTACAGGGATCCTAGAGCTTTCATGGAGGCAATGACCAGCACGTGGAAAACCTACAATTCCCAAAGATTGCCAGGGACATTTTAATAGGAAAAAATGAATGTGTTATGTACCCACAGATTCAATCTTCTGTCCAAATGGAGGTGTTTCCATTTGAAGGGCAAGGTCCTTCACTGTATTACCTCAAAGGAAAAAACCTCCAGCAGAATACTGTCACCAGCTTGGTGTGATATAGGGGATGATCAGAACTGGAAACCCAAGTCCTACGGAATTAGTACCAGTCAGGTATACACAATGAATTACTAGCTTGGTCTGAGATCTGAAGAATGGCAATAGCAACAGAAATTGTTAGCCACCACCAGTTAAGAAAATCTACAATTAAATACTATAGCTGAGAAGTAGGTGTCAAAAGTTAAACTGAAGAGTGTTAGGAACTAGAAATAGGACCACTGTTGTGTCATTGGATAACTCCAGTGGATTCTATAGGAAAGTATGTTCCTTGCTTGCAGCTATTTTTGTTGTGCCTATTTAATGAGTCATGCATTAACATACTTTAGTCATGAACAAATCACTATTCAAAGTCAAATTTGAAACATTTCACATGAGTATTCCCTAACTGACAAGCCTTGAGCCAGATACTGAGGAATACCAAACCCAACCATGTTCCCTACCCTGTGATAGCTTATGGTAATTGAGGAACATGTTTCTTTAGCCCCTACTTTTAACAGGTCACTGGTCCAGGAGCAGGGGGTATAAAGATGTAAGATGCCTTTCCTTCCTTCAGGCTTAGAGTGACTATGTGAGACAGAAGATTAGCAGTTAGATGAAGAGGTTAGACTGTGGAGAACATAACAGAGAAGGATGTAACAAGAGAGGAAGCAACAATGCTTTAAAACCACTCTTTCTGGTTGGAGAAAAATCCAGAAGAAACTGACAGCATTTTGTGTTCCTAAGAAGTAGAGAACCCTATTGTTTAACTGAGAACCTTGGCTCATTTCTAACATAGAAAGGTGGTGGAAGATCTGGAAAAAAATCTTAAATTCTCTTCCTAACTAAATGACAAGAATGTAGAATTCTATGGGCAATTAGGAGATGGATTATGAAAAAACAGGTGATAGAAGGAGGAGGAGTAATTAAGAGTCAGGAAGCCAGGATGCTTTTTCAAAATAGTTCGGCATGAGGCAGGACAATCAAAAGATATTTTAGGAACAGAATGTCTATTAATTTATTTGTATATCTATCTATCTGTCTATTTATCTATCTATCATCTACCAAACCTGGCTACCTACCTATATATAGAGAGAAGAGATATTTTGTGAAATCATAGAAAAATAGTTCCAAATTGGGATGATAATCTGTGGAACAAAGTCCATAGGTAGGATGACAAGAAAATTCATAAACTAGTTCAAAAGAAGCAGAATCTTAAAGCCAGAAGGGACCATGAATAGAAGCATTTACATTATCCCTTTCTTCTTTCTTTACACCCTAAATGTAAAGAGGATGGTAAACTTTCTAAAAGATGTGCAATAAGCTTTGAGCCAACCTTATCAAGATCTTATGATAAAAATGAGCCCTGTCATATAATATTTGTATTTATTTAAATTTGAAACTAAGAAGTAAGGACTTGCTATTACATTCAGAGTCAAATCATTAAAAGATTTTGAATCTGAGAAGTAATTTATTTAAACACTGATTATAATTATAGCACATTTTGGCTAAAACATTTTAGGAAAATTTTGTTTTTAGGTAAAAGACACTTTTACTTTTTTTCATTTTTTATTATTTTTTTACAAAATTATTGGCTATTCCTTATGCTGTACTTCTCATCTCTGTGACTTATTTATTTTATAATTGGAAGTTTGTGCTTCCTTTTTTGTTAAGGATTTATTTGAGAAAAAGAGAGAGAGTGCATGAGTGGAGGGAAGAGCACGTGGGGAAAGAATCCTTAAGCAGACTCCTTGCTGAACATGGAGCCTGATGCAGGGCTCAATCCCAAGACCCTGGGATCATGACCTGAGCCGAAATCAAGGGTCAAAAGTTCAACCAACTGAGCCACACAGGCACCCCAGGAAGTTTACCTTCTTAATCCCCTCCACCTATTTTACCTGTTATCCCATCCAGCTCCCCTCTAGCAACTGCTAGTTTGTTCTCTATACTTTAGTCTGGTTTTGTTTTCTTGCTTGTTTTAGATTCTACATATAAATGAAATCATATCATATTTATCTTTATCTGACTAATTTCACTTAGCATATGAGGGTCCATCCATATAGTCACAAATAGAAGATCTCATTCTTACAGCTGAATTTCATATATATATATATATATATGTATATATATATATATATATATATATATATACACACACACACCACATTTTCTTTATCCATTTACTTTTTAATGGACACTTGAGTTGCTTTGGTATCTTGGTTATTATAAATAATGCTACAATTAAACATAAGGGTGCATATATCTTTTTAAAGTATTATTTTCATTTTCTTTCAGGGAATACCCACTAGTGAAATTACTGGTCATGTGGTATTTCTATTTTTAGTTTTTGTTTTTTGTTTTAATTTAAATTTTATTATTATTTTTTTAAACATATATTTTTATCCTCAGGGGTACAGGTCTGTGAATCACCAGGTTTACATATTTCACAGCACTCACCATAGCACTTACCCTCCCCAATGTCCATAATCCCACCTGCCCTCTCCCAACCCCCCTCCCCCCATCAACCCTCAGTTTGTTTTGTGAGATTAAGAGTCACTTATGGTTTGTCTCCCTCCCAATCCCATCTTGTTTCATTTACTCTTCTCCTACCCCCTTAACCCCCATGTTGCATCTTCTTTCCCTCATATCAGGGAGATCGTATGATAGTTGTCTTTCTCCGATTGACTTATTTCGCTAAGCATGATACCCTCTAGTTCCATCCATGTCGTCGCAAATGGCAAGATTTCATTTCTTTTGATGGCTGCATAGTATTCCATTGTGTATATATACCACATCTTCTTTAGCCATTCGTCTGTTGATGGACATCTAGGTTCTTTCCATAGTTTGGCTATTGTAGACATTGCCGCTATAAACATTCGGGTGCACGTGCCCCTTCGAATCACTACGTTTGTATCTTTAGGATAAATACCCAGTAGTGCAATTGCTGGGTCATAAGGTAGTTCTATTTTCAACATTTTGAGGAACCTCCATGCTGTTTTCCAGAGTGGTTGCACCAGCTTGCATTCCCACTAACAGTGTAGGAGGGTTCCCCTTTCTCCGCATCCTCGCCAGCATCTGTCATTTCCTGACTTGTTAATTTTAGCCATTCTTGACTGGTGTGAGGTGATATCTCATGGTGGTTTTGATTTGTATTTCCCTGATGCCGAGTGATGTGGAGCACTTTTTCATGTGTCTGTTGGCCATCTGGATGTCTTCTTTGCAGAAATGTCTGTTCATGTCCTCTGCCCATTTCTTGATTGGATTCTTTGTTCTTTGGGTGTTGAGTTTGCTAAGTTCTTTATAGATTTTGGACACTAGCCCTTTATCTGATATGTCATTTGCAAATATCTTCTCCCATTCTATCAGTTGTCTTTTGGTTTTGTCAACTGTTTCCTTTGCTGTGCAAAAGCTTTTGATCTTGATAAAATCCCAATAGTTCATTTTTGCCCTTGCTTCCCTTGCCTTTGGTGATGTTCCTAGGAAGATGTTGCTGCGGCTGAGGTCAAAGAGGTTGCTGCCTGTGTTCTCCTCAAGGATTTTGATGGATTCCTTTCTCACATTGAGGTCCTTCATCCATTTTGAGTCTATTTTCATGTGTGGTGTAAGGAAATGATCCAATTTCATTTTTCTGCATGTGGCTGTCCAATTTTCCCAACACCATTTAATGAAGAGGCTGTCTTTGTTCCATTGGACATTCTTTCCTGCTTTGTCAAAGATTAGTTGACTATGGAGTTGAGGGTCTATTTCTGGGCTCTCTATTCTGTTCCATTGATCTATGTGTCTGTTTTTGTGCCAGTACCATGCTGTCTTGATGATGACAGCTTTGTAATAGAGCTTGAAGTCCGGAATTGTGATGCCACCAACTTTGGCTTTCTTTTTCAATATTCCTTTGGCTATTCGAGGTCTTTTCTGGTTCCATATAAATTTTAGGATTATCTGTTCCATTTCTTTGAAAAAAATGGATGGTACTTTGATAGGAATTGCATTAAATGTGTAGACTGCTTTAGGTAACATAGACATTTTCACAATATGTATTCTTCCAATCCAGGAGCATGGAACATTTTTCCATTTCTTTGTGTCTTCCTCAATTTCTTTCATGAGTACTTTGTAGTTTTCTGAGTATAGATTCTTAGTCTCTTTGGTTAGGTTTATTCCTAGGTATCTTATAGTTTTGGGTGCAATTGTAAATGGGATGGACTCCTTAATTTCTCTTTCTTCTGTCTTGTTGTTGGTGTAGAGAAATGCAACTGATTTCTGTGCATTGATTTTATATCCTGACAATTTACTGAATTCTTGTACAAGTTCAAGCAGTTTTGGAGTGGAGTCTTTTGGGTTTTCCACATATAGTATCATATCATCTGCGAAGAGTGATAGTTTGACTTCTTCTTTGCCGATTTGGATGCCTTTAATTTCCTTTTGTTGTCTGATTGCTGAGGCTAGGACTTCTAGTACTATGTTGAATAGCAGTGGTGATAACGGACATCCCTGCCGTGTTCCTGACCTTAGCAGAAAAGCCTTCAGTTTTTCTCCATTGAGAATGATATTTGCGGTGGGTTTTTCATAGATGGCTTTGATAATATTGAGGTATGTGCCCTCTATCCCTACACTTTGAAGAGTTTTGATCAGGAAGGGATGCTGTACTTTGTCAAATGCTTTTTCAGCATCTATGGAGAGTATCATATGGTTCTTGTTCTTTCTTTTATTAATGTGTTGTATCACACTGATTGATTTGCAGATGTTGAACCAGCCTTGCAGCCCTGGAATAAATCCCACTTGGTCGTGGTGAATAATCCTTTTAATGTACTGTTGAATCCTATTGGCTAGTATTTTGGTGAGAATTTTTGCATCTGTGTTCATCAAGGATATTGGTCTGTAGTTCTCTTTTTTGATGGGATCCTTGTCTGGTTTGGGGGTCAAGGTGATGCTGGCCTCATAAAATGAGTTTGGAAGTTTTCCTTCTATTTCTATTTTTTGGAACAGTTTCAGGAGAATAGGAATTAGTTCTTCTTTAAATGTTTGGTAGAATTCCCCTGGGAAGCCATCTGGCCCTGGGCTTTTGTTTGTTTGGAGATTTTTGATGACTGCTTCAATCTCCTTACTGGATATGGGTCTGTTCAGGCTTTCTATTTCTTCCTGGTTCAGTTGTGGTAGTTTATATGTCTCTAGGAATGCATCCATTTCTTCCAGATTGTCAAATTTGCTGGTGTAGAGTTGCTCATAGTATGTTCTTATAATTGTCTGTATTTCTTTGGTGTTAGTTGTGATCTCTCCTCTTTCATTCATGATTTTATTTATTTGGGTCCTCTCTCTTTTCTTTTTGATAAGTCTGGCCAGGGGTTTATCAATCTTATTAATTCTTTCAAAGAACCAGCTCCTAGTTTTGTTGATTTGTTCTATTTTTTTTTGTTTCTATTTCATTGATTTCTGCTCTGATCTTTATGATTTCTCTTCTCCTGCTGGGTTTAGGGTTTCTTTCTTGTTCTTTTTCCAGCTCTTTTAGGTGTAGAGTTAGGTTGTTTACCTGAGACCTTTCTTATTTCTTGAGAAAGGCTTGTACTGCTATATATTTTCCTCTCAGGACTGCCTTTGTTGTGTCCCACAGATTTTTTTTTTTAAAGATTTTATTTATTTAGTTGACAGAGAGATCACAAGCAGGCAGAGAGGCAGGCAGAGAGAGAGGAGGAAGCAGGCTCCCCGCTGAGCAGAGAGCCCAATGGGGGGCTCGATCCCAGGACTCTGAGATCATGACCTGAACCGAAGGCAGCGGCTTAATCCACTGAGCCACCCAGGCGCCCCTGTCCCACAGATTTTGAACCGTTGTGTTTTCATTATCATTTGTTTCCATGAATTTTTTCAATTCTTCTTTAATTTCCTGGTTGACCCATTCATTCTTTAGAAGGATGCTGTTTAGTCTCCATGTATTTGGGTTCTTTCCAAATTTCCTCTTGTGATTGAGTTCTAGCTTCAGAGCATTGTGGTCTGAAAATATGCAGGGAATGATCCCAATCTTTTGATACCGGTTGAGACTTGATGTAGGACCCAGGATGTGATCTATTCTGGAGAATGTTCCATGTGCACTAGAGAAGAATGTGTATTCTGTTGCTTTGGGATGAAATGTTCTGAATATATCTGTGATGTCCATCTGGTCCAGTGTATCATTTAAGACCTTTATTTCCTTGTTAATCTTTTGCCTGAATGATCTGTCCATATCAGTAAGGGGAGTGTTAAAGTCCCCTACTATTATTGTATTATTGTTGATGTGTTTCTTTGATTTTGTTATTAATTGGTTTATATAGTTGGCTGCTCCCATGTTAGGGGCATAGATATTTAAAATTGTTAGATCTTCTTGTTGGACAGAGCCTTTGAGCATGATATAGTGTCCTTCCTCATCTCTTATTATAGTCTTTGGCTTAAAATCTAATTGATCTGAGAGTGCCGAATCCTAACCACTAGACCACCAGGGAGCGTCAAAATCTAATTGATCTGATATAAGGATTGCCACTCCTGCTTTCTTCTGATGTCCATTAGCATGGTAAATTCTTTTCCACCCCCTCACTTTAAATCTCAAGGTGTCTTCGGGTTTAAAATGAGTTTCTTTAGGAAACATATAGATGGGTTTTGTTTTTTTATCCATTCTGATACCGTGTGTCTTTTGATTGGGGCATTTAGCCCATTAACATTCAGGGTACTATTGAGAGATATGAATTTAGTGCCATTGTATTACCTGTACGGTGACTGTTATTGTATATTGTCTCTGTTCCTTTCTGATCTACTACTTTTAGGCTCTCTCTTTGCTTAGAGGACCCCTTTCAGTATTTCCTGTAGAGCTGGTTTGGTATTTGCAAATTCTTTCAGTTTTTGTTTGTCCTGGAAGCGTTTAATCTCTCCTTCTATTTTCAATGATAGCCTAGCTGGATATAGTATTCTTGGCTGCATGTTTTTCTCGTTTAGTGCTCTGAATATATCATGCCAGCTCTTTCTGGCCTGCCAGGTCTCTGTGGATAAGTCTGCTGCCAATCTAATATTTTTACCATTGTACATTACAGACTTCTTTTCCCGGGCTGCTTTCAGGATCTTCTCTTTGTCACTAAGACTTGTAAATTTTACTATTAGGTGACGGGGTGTGGACCTATTCTTATTCATTTTGAGGGGGGTTCTCTGCACCTCCTGGATTTTGATGCTTGTTCCCTTTGCCATATTGGGGAAATTCTCTCCAATAATTCTCTCCAGTATACCTTCTGCTCCCCTCTCTGTTTCCTCTTCTTCTGGAATCCCAATTATTCTAATGTTGTTTCATCTTATGGTGTCACTTATCTCTCGAATTCTCCCCTTGTGGTCCAGTAACTGTTTGTCCCTCTTTTGCTCAGCTTCTTTATTCTCTGTCATTTGGTCTTCTATATCGCTAATTCTTTCTTCTGCTTCATTTATCCTAGCAGTGAGAGTCTCCATTTTTGATTGCACCTCATTAATAGCTTTTTTGATTTCAACTTGGTTAGATTTTAGTTCTTTTATTTCTCCAGAAAGGGCTTTTATATCTCCTGAGAGGGTTTCTCTAATATCTTCCTTGCCTTTTTCGAGCCCGGCTAGAACCTTGAGAATCGTCATTCTGAACTCTAGATCTGACATATTACCAATGTCTGTATTGATTAGGTCCCTAGCCTTTGGTACTGCCTCTTGTTCTTTTTTTTGTTGTGAATTTTTCTGCCTTGTCATTTTGTCCAGATAAGAGTATTTGAAGGAGCAAGTAAAATACTAGAAGGGTGGCAACAACCCCAGGAAAATATGCTTTAACTAAATCAGAAGAGATCCCAAATCATGAGGGGGGAGAAAGGGGATAAAAAGAGGTTCAGAAAGAAAAAAAAAAAGAAAGAATTAAAAGAAGAAAATGAATAAAGAAAAAATATAAAAAGGAATAATATATTAGCTAAACTAGTTAACAAACGTTAAGAAAGAAAAGGGTAAAAGTTTAAAAAATATAGCAGAAGAAGAGAAAAACGTTGAAAAAGAAAAAAAAATTAACTGCAAGGCTAAAGAATCATGGGGAGAAAGCCATGAGCTCCGGCTTTGCTTTCTCCTCCTCTGGTATTCCGCTGCTCTCCTTGGTATTGAAGCTGCACTCCTTGGTAGGTGAACTTGGTCCTGGCTGGGTTTCTTGTTGATCTTCTGGGGGAGGGGCCTGTTGTAGTGATTCTCAAGCGTCTTTGCCCCCGGCAGAGTTGCACCACCCTTACCAGGGTCCGGGTTGAGTAATCCACTCGGGTTTGCTTTCGGGAGCTTTTGTTCCCTGAGCGCTTTCTGTAGAGTTCCGGCGGACAGGAAGGTGGCGGCCTCCCAGTCTCCAGCCCGGAGAAGCCGAGAGCCTGGGGCCCCACTCCTCAGTGCGCCCTCAGAGAACAGCGCCCAATTACTCCCGTCACCCTGGCCTCCGGCCGCGCTCCGAGCTGACCAACCCTGTGACGGGTTCAAGGTAACCCCGAGTTTTTAGAGCTCACTCCTCGGCTCTGTCTCTGTAGCCGGCTTCCCCGTTCTAATACCTGTAAGCTCTGTGACACTCAGACACCCCCGATCCTTCTGTGACCCTGCAGGACCTGAGGCCACGCTGACCCCGCGTGGGCTTCACCCAGGTTAAGCCTCTGGAGCCATGTCCCTCAGTGGAACAGACTTTTAAAAGTCCCGATTTTGTGCTCCGTTGCTCCGCCGCTTGCCGGGAGCCGGCCCCTCCCCCTGCGGTCTATCTTCCCGTTGCTTTGGATTCACTTCACCGCCAGTGCTACCTTGCAGAAAGTGGTTGATTTTCTGTTTCTCGAATTGCTGTTCTTCTCTTCAATCTCCTGTTGGATTTGTAGGTGTTTGCAATCTTTAGATAAGCTATCTAGCTGATCTCCTGCTACCTGAAGTAGTCTCAGCCTGCTACTTCTCCGCCATCTTGACTCCTCCCTCTCTATTTTTAGTTTTTTGAGGAAGCTCCATAATATTTTCCATGGTGGTAGCACCAATTTACATTCCCATCAAAAGTTCATAAGGGTTCCCTTTCTGCACATCCCAACCAACATTTGTTATTTCTTTTCTTTTGGATACTAGCCATTCTGACTGATAAGAAGTGATATTTCATTGTGATTTTGATTTGATGATTAGTGATGCTGAGCATTTTTCATGTGTCTTTTGGCCATGTGTAGGTCTTTGGAAAAATGTATGCTAAGGTGCTCTCCCTTTCTTTAACTGGATTAATTGATTTTTGTTTGTTTGTTTGTTTGTTTTGGTGTTGAATTGTAAAAGTTTTTTTTATATATTTTGGATATTAACTTCTTATCAGATATATCATTTGCAAATATCTTATCCCATTCTCTAGGCTTTTTGTTTTGTTGATAGTTTCCTTTGCTATGCAAGAGCTTTCTAATTTAATGTAGTCCCAGTAGTTTATTTTTGCTTTTGTTTCCTTTGCCTGAGGAAACATATCCATAAATATGTTGCTAAGGCTGATCTCCAAAAGATTACTGCCTGTTTTCTTTTAGGAGTTTTGTGGTTTCAGGTCTCACATTTAGTTCTTTAATCCATTTTGAGTTTATTTTTAATGTATGGCATAAAAAAGTCATCCAGTTTCAGTCTTTTGCATGCCGCTGTCCAGTTTTCCCAACATTATTTATTGAAGAGACCATCTTTTTCCCATTGTATATTCTTGACTCCTTTGTTATAAATTAATTGACCATATAAGCATGGGTTTATTTCTGGACTCTATCCTGTTCTATTTTTCTACATGTTTATTTTTGTGCCATTAGTATACTGTTTTGATGATAGGTACTTTTAGAATTTGACTCCTTTTGAAATTGGGCAAGAGTTTGTGATGTATATGGTGAATACATGACTTTTTTTTTAATGATAAGACATGAGAGGATCAAGAAGTGCCATAGAAGGACACTGAACTCACCATTTCTCACAGACACACCAAATCTACATCTACATATGGAACAATTCCCACTGAAAAAGATCTGAAAACTAACTAGACAACTGCTCCACAACAAAGGATAACATTGAGACAGGTAAGAGAGGCATCTCACCAAAAACCCCACCCCTAGATAGCAACCCACAACTGGGAGGGATCTCACAAATACAGAACTTCTTCCTGAGGAATGAAGGATTTGATTGCCATCTCAGGCATCTCAACACTTGGCACCTGCAGTGAAGAGATGAGTCCCTAAAATGCCTGGCTTTGAAAACCAAAATAGCTTACCTCTAAGAGAAACATAAGGTCAGAGGAAATGGAGAGTGACTCTTAAAGAGCTCACACACAGTCTTACCTCAGTACCTACCACAAAAGCAGCAAGTTAAAAAGTACCTAGAACATATATGAAGGAAGATTCCTTTGATAATCTTACAGTGTCTGGCACAGAAGCAGAAGCCTGCTGGGACTTTCTCCAGGGAAGGAGGCACTGGTGGGTGTTATTTTCACGATCTCTCTCTACCTTGTTAGTACTAATAGGCGTACCCCACCACCATGCGCACTAGTAGCCTTACTAAAGCCACCAGGCACACACAGTCCACACAAGGGACAACCCTTGAGTGCCTAGCTCTAGTAGCCAGGGAGGTTTGTACTTCTGGGCCCTACAGGTCTGAAAGAGTCAGAGAGATGGTTCTTGGTAGGCTACAACACCCAAAATACCACAAGGAGAGCAGACTGAAATATACCTCTAGTCTTCCTATGAAAAAACCTATTGACTTATCTTGGAGCCTCAGCCTGAGGGGCAGGCTTCAGGTTTATCACAAACCTGGAGGTTACAGAAGCGCATTTAGGGAATATGAACTGGAGAATGCCATCTTTGCATTCTCCCTTGGCCTTGCTGCAGCTTGCCAGTAATTACCAGAAACGAGCTTATATTTTTTTTCCCAGTTAATACCAAGGGAATTCTTCTCGATTGCCTTGTCCAGAGGCCAACAGTGTTTATATGATGGTCCCACAGAAAAGTATGTATTTGCAAATTTTAAAATCTGCTGCCCATGAGGCTGACTTCTAATCAACCTGAAACTAGGTACTGACAGATCCCTCCCTCTGGATGGTCTTGGCACTGATGGGTCTTGACATATGCTCAACAACTGGGACTTATCAAGAATAAATCAGGCTGATTATCCAATCATGAAGTTTCAAGAGAAAACCAAGAGCTGGGCAAGGTTAAATGATAAGTTTCATCTCCTACATAAGACCACTGTTTCAAGAGGAGACAAATAGCTCTTCACCCTAAGACAAAGAAACAGATGTCAATGCATCTGTTTCTGACAGATGCATTTCTGACAATGCAGAAAGTCAAGCAAAATGAGGAAGCAGAGGAATATGTTCCAAATGGAAGAACAAGATAAAACCTCAGAAAAAAAAAAAAAAAGCAACACCCTTAACTAAATAGTGATAAGTAATTTACCTGATAAAGAGTTCAAAGTACTGATCATCAAGATGCTCACTGAACTTGGGAGAAGAATGGGTGAACACAGTGAGGACTTCAACAAGGTGGAAAATCAAGAGAGTACCAAAGAGAAGTCATGGAGCTGAACAACACAATAATCAAACTGAAAAACATACTAAAGGGGTTCAACAGCAAACTAGATAAAGCAGAAAAAAAGGATCAGTGATCAGAAAGGGCAGTGGAACTCATCTAAACATAGCATCAAAAAGAAAACAATTCTTAAAAATGAAGACAGCTTGGGGCACCTGGGTGGCTCAGTGGGTTAAGCTTCTACTTTCTGCTCAGGTCATGATCTCAGGGTCCTGGGATCGAGCCCCGCTTCAGGCTCCTCACTCAGCAGGAAGCCTGCTTCTCCCTCTCTCTCTGCCTGCCTCTCTGCCTACTTGTGATCTCTCTCTCTTTCTCTCTCTCTCTCTCTGTCAAATGAAGAAATTTAAAAAAATCTTAAAAAAAAGAGTAATAATAATAAAATTATTTTTTAAAAAATGAAGATAGCTTAAGGGACCTATGGGACAACATCAAGGAGAATAACATTTGCATTATACAGGCCTCAGAGGAAGAAAAAAAGAAAATAACAGAAAAATTATTTGAAAAAATAATGGCTAAGTGTTTCCCTAACCCTGGGTAAAAAACAAATTTCCTGATACTAGAAGCACAGAAAATTCCAAATAAGATCAACCTAAAGAGATCTACACAAAGACACATTATAATTAAAATGACAAAATTACAAAGAAAGAAAGACTTTTAAGATCAGCAAGAGTAAAACAACTTGTTACATACAAGGAGATCCCCATAAAGGCTACCAGCAGATTTCTCAACAGAAAACTTTGCAGGCCAGAGGATATGGCAAAATATGCTCAAAGTAATGAAAGGATAAAACTTTCAATCAAGAATACCTGACAAGGTTATAATTCAGAATTAAAGAATAAAGTTTGTTAGAAAGGAAAAAGATGAAGGAGTTCATTCCTACTAAATTGGCCTTACAAGAAATTTTTTTTCATGAGTAATAGATATTTTTTATTGTGTTATGTTATTCACTATAAAATATACCATTCGTTTTTAATGTAGTGTTCCAAGATTCATTGTTTATGCACAACTGCTCCATGCAATACATGCCCTCCTTAATACCCACTACCAGGCTCACCCAATCCCCCACCCCTTTACCCTCCAAAACCCTGTTTGTTTCTCAGGGTATACAGTCTCTCATGGTTTGTCTCCCACTCTGATTTGCCCAACTCACTTTTCCTTTCCTTCTCTTAATGTCCTCCATGTTTTTCCTTACGTTCCACAAGTAAGTGAAACCATATGATAATTGACTACCTCTGTTTGACTTATTTCATTCCGCATAATCTCCTCAAGTCCCTTGCTTTGATGCAAAAGTTGGGTATTCATCCTTTCTGATTGCTGAATAATATTCCTTCGCATATATGGACCACACCTTCCTTATCCATCCATCCATTGAGGGGCATCTCAGCTCTTTCCATAGTTTGGCTATTGTGGACATTGCTGATATGAACACTGGGGTACAGATGGCTCTTCTTTTCACCACATCTGTATCTTTGGGGTAAATACCCAGTCGTGCAATTGCAGGGTCATAGGGTAGCTCTATTTTTAATTTCTTGAGGAATCTCCACACTGTTTTCCAAAGTGGCTGCACGAACTTGCATTCCCACCAACAGTGTAAGAGGGTTCCCCTTTCTCTGCATCCTCTCCAACACTTATTGTTTACTGTCTTGTTAATTTTGACCATTCTAACTGGTGTAAGGTTGTATCTCAATGTGGTTTTGATTTGAATCTCCCTGATGGTCAATGATGATGAACATTTTTTCATGTGTCTCTTGGCCATTTGTATGTCTTCTTTGAAGAAGTGTCTGTTAATGTCTTATGCCCATTTTTTTTTTTTTAAGATTTTATTTATTTATTTATTTATTTATTTTTATTTTTTTTTAAAGATTTTATTTATTTATTTGAGAGAGAGACAGTGAGAGACAGCATGAGCAAGGAAAAGGTCAGAGGAGAAGCAGACTCCCCATGGAGCTGGGAGCCCGATGTGGGACTCGATCCCGGGACCCCGGGATCATGACCTAAGCCGAAGGCAGTCGTCCAACCAACTGAGCCACCCAGGCGTCCCTTATTTATTTATTTGACAGAGAGAAATCACAAGTAAGCAGAGAGGCAGGTAGAGAGAGGGGAGGAAGCAGGCTCCCCACCGAGCAGAAAGCCCGATGCGGGGCTCGAACCCATGACCTGGGATCATGACCTAAGCCGAAGGCAGTCGTCCAACCAACTGAGCCACCCAGGCGTCCCTTATTTATTTATTTGACAGAGAGAAATCACAAGTAAGCAGAGAGGCAGGCAGAGAGAGAGGAGGAAGCAGGCTCCCCGCCGAGCAGAAAGCCCGATGCGGGGCTCGAACCCATGACCTGGGATCATGACCTGAGCCGAAGGCAGCGGCTTAACCCACTGAGCCACCCAGGCGCCCCTTATGCCCATTTTTTGATGGGATTATCTGTTTTGTGTGTGTTGAATTTGAGTTCTTTATAGATCTTGGCTATCAGTCCTTTGTCTGTAGTGTCATTTGTGAATATATTCTCCCATTCTGTGAGTTGCCTCTTTGTTTTGTTGATGGTTTCCTTTGCTGTGCTAGAAGCTTTTGATCTTGATGAATTCCCAAAAGTTCATTTTCACTTTTTTTTCCTTTGCCTTTGGAGACATGTCTTAAAAGAAGTAGTTGTGGCCAATGTCAAAGAGGTTACTGCCTGTGTTCTCCTCTAGGATTTTGTATATTCCTGCCTCACATTTAGGTCTTTTATCCATTTTGAGTTAATCTTTGTTTATGGTCTATGAGAATGGTCGAGTTTCATTCTTCTATTCATAGCTGTTCAATTTTCCCAGCACCATTTATTGAAGAGACTGTCTTTTTTCCACTGTATATTTTTTTCTACTTTGTTGAATATTAGTTGATCATAGAGTTGAGGGTCCATATCTGGGCTCTCTACTCTGTTGCACTGGTCTATGTGTCTGAATTGTCTAAGTTCTTCTTTGATTTCCTAGTTGATCCAAACATTCTTAAGCAGGATAGTCTTTAGCTTCCAAGTGTCTGAATTCCTTCCAAACTTTTTCTTGTGGTTGAGTTCCAGTCTCAAAGCATTATGGTCTGAGAATATGCAGGGAATAATCTCAGTCTTTTGTTATCAGTTAAGCCCTGATTTGTGACCCAGTATGTGGTCTATTCTGGAGAAATTTCCATGTACACTCAAGAAGAATGAGTATTCTGTTGTTTTAGGGTGGAATGTTCTGTATATATCTATGAGGTCCATCAGGTCCATAGTGTCATTCAAAGCTTTTGTTTCTTTATTGATTTTTTAAAAAGATTGTATTTATTTACTTGAGAGAGAGTGAGAGAGAGAGCATGAGAGGGGAGAGGGTTAGAGGGAGAAGCAGACTCCCCATTGTGCAGGGAGCCCAATGCTGGACTTGATCCCTGGACTCCAAGATCATGACCTGGGCTGAAGGCAGTCACTTAACCAACTGAGCCACACAGGTGCCCCTCTTTATTGATTTTCTGCTTGGATGATCTGTCTATTACTAAGACTGGCATGGTAAAATCCTCTACTATGAATGTATTCATATCAATATGACTCTTTATTTTGATTAACAGTTGGCTTATGTAGTTGGCTGCTCCCCTGTTGGGGGCATAAATATTTACAATTGTTAGATCTTCTTGGTGGATAGTCCCTTTAAGAATGATGTAGTGTCGGGCGCCTTGGTGGCTCAGTTGGTTAAGCAACTGCCTTCAGCTCAGGTCATGATCCTGGAGTCCTGGGATCGAGTCCTGCATCAGGCTCCCTGCTTGGCAGGGAGTCTGCTTCTCCCTCTGACCCTCCCCCTTCTCATACTCTCTCTCTCAAATAAATAAATAAAATGTTAAAAAAAAAGAATGATGTAGTATCCTTCTGTATCTCTGACTACAGTCTTTAGTTTAAAATCTAATTTATCTGATATGAGAATCACTATCCCAGCTTTCTTTTGAGGCCCATTGGCATGAAAGATGCTTCTCCATCCCTTCACTTTCAGTCTGGATGTATCTTTAGGTTCAAAATGGGTCTTTTGTAGACAGCATATGGATGGGTCCTGTCATTTTATTCAACCTGCAACTCTGTGTCATTTTATGAGAGTGTTTAGGCTGTCCACATTGAGAGTGATTATTGAAAGATATGTTTTTATTGACATCATGTTGCCTGTGAAGTCCTTGTTTCTATAGATTGTCTCTGTAAATTTCTGTTCTATGTCACTCTTGGGTTCTTTCTTCTTTTATGGAACCCCCTTAATATTTCTTGTAGTGCTGGCTTGGTGGTCACATACTCTTAATCCTTGACAGCCTTGGAAGCTCTTTCTCTCTCCATCTATTTTGAATGTCAACCTTGATGGATAAAGTATTCTTGGCTGCATGTTCTTCTCATTTAGTGCCCTGTATATGTCTTGCCAGTCCTTTCTGGCTTGCCAGGTTTCTATGAACAAGTCTGACGTTATTCTGATGGACCTTCTTCTGTATGTAAGGAAACTATTCCCCCAGCTTCCCTCAGAAGCTCTTGTCTAAAATTATGATTCATCAGTTTCACAATTAAGTGCCTCAAGGTCTTTCTAGATTCCTTGATCTTGGGGGCTGTTCTTTCTGTTCTAGGACACGATTGCTTGTTCCATTCCCCAGATTGGGAAAATTTTCATTCATAATTTGTTCAACTATATCTTCTAGTCTTCTGTCTTTTTCCACCCCCTCAGAGATCCCAATAATTCTGACATAGGAATGTTTCATGGCGTCATTTATTCCCCTAATTCTGTTTTCATGGCTTCTAAACTGTTTGTTCCATGCCTCCTCCTGATCCTTTTTCTCTGTCATTTTGTCTTCTAGATCACTAATTCTATCTTCTACCTCTGTTACCCTAGTTGTTAGAGTATTTAGATTGGATTGGATCTCATTGACAGCATTTTTAACTTCTGCCCTAGTGGCTCTCACTTCTGCCCTTAGAGAATCTATGATGTCACTAATGGTTTTCTCCAACCTAGCCATTGCCTGGATAATTGTTACCCTGAATTCCCTTTCCAACATACTATTTATGTCTATATCTAATAGTTCTGATGGCGAGGGCACAGTCTTTGAGCTTTTCCCTCTGTTGGGTGTTCCTCCTCCTGGTCATTTTGGTGAGAGGTGGTTAAGGGGATTTATAGCTGAATATATCAACTGTGATCCAGGCGAGGTGCACCTTGGAATGTTTCAGAGCAATTGGAAGTCACCACCAGAAAGAAAGAAAATAGAAGAAGAGAGAGAGAAGAGAAAATCCAGGCAGGATGAGCCCCAAAAGTAAGATTTATAAGGTATATAAACAAAATGGACAAACAAAAAGACCAACAAAAGTAAATGACAAGAAAAAAAAAAAGAACCCAGTCAAAATGAACTCCCCAAGAATAAGATTTATATAATACCAGAACAAAAACAAATACACAGAAACACTGACAGAAGAAAAAGATGTAAGTGTGGCTATAAATCCTTGATGTGGGTGAGGAGGGTTATTTTGGTTCTTCCTGAATCTATCTTGTTATCTTTGTTAAATGACTCAACTTTCCAGAGATAAAGAGAGATTAAAACTGGTTTATATATAGGAATAGTATTGAATAGAGAAAAAGAATTACCTTGAAGCTTATATCTATATGTATTTAAAAAAAAAAGAAAAGAAAAAGAAAAACACAGGTGTATATATGAAAGAAGATCAAGTTAAATGGTTATTATGGAGTATGTTGTATTAAACCTCTGGTTGTAATGGTAGGTAGTTAAAGAAATTAAAAGAACAAGAATTGTGAGAATGAATTTTTAAAAAACTTGTATCTATGAAATATACAGGTTTTTGGGCAATACCAGGAGCTCAATATGTTGTTTCCCCTGAAGTTGGGGTTTTACAGTTTTAATGGGACCCTGTGGTGGTTGTCCTCTCATTCTTTTGGCTTGCCTTCTGGCAGAGGGACCTGCAGTGTTGTTTTTCAGTCAGTCTTGCTTGGGTTGAGTCATCCTGCCCCCTATCAAGGGGCTGGGCTCTGTGGAAACCAGTTTTTCAGGCTTTTGTTCTCTGGAGGTTTTTGTGCCTTTTTATTTGTTTGTTTTTGTTGTTTTGTTTTTTGTTTCATTTTGGGTTTTGTTGGCTTTTTACAGCTTTTCAGAGGTTTAGTGGAAAGCAAACTGAACCCAGACCTCCACCTCAGAAAGAAGCCTCAGTCTGCTCTCTTCTGGGTGGTCCAGAACACACAGACTCCCCCTCTGCAAACTCCACTGAACACTATAACCTCCCACAGGCATAGCGCAACCCTAGCCACTATCTCAGGGGTCGCCCAAAGTGCTCACTCGTCTCTGCACCTCCGTGCCACTAAAACCGTGAGCACTATTAGATCCAGGGAGCCCGCTTCTGGTAGTTGCCTTTGCCAGGAATGCTGTCTGTGGACCAGGCCCATGCCAATGGGTGCATCAAGGGATCCCAACCAGAGATCATGCTGAGTTCCTTCAGGCATGGGCTGGGAGTATGCAGAGTATCCAGATGGATACTCTCAGCACATGGATACTCTGGTGGAGTATCCAGACCCTCCACTGGTCCTACAGACCACCAGCTAGCACCAACACCAAGCTCTCTCAGACATGGGTGGGGAGTGCAGTCAGACCCCAGTCGCACAGTGCACATAGAGTGCAAAAGGGTGTGGTTCTAGAGAGCTCCCAACAGACTCCCTCACACACAGGCAGGAGTGCGCCCAGCTGAGCAGTGGTGCAAGTAGCACCTAGGCAGGGGCTCAGGGACCAGAAACTGGAGGCTCTGCCGTACTCTGTATGGCATGAGTGGTCATAGGCACTGGCCGTCCTGGGTCTGTGGGATTAGGTCTCTTCCCGTGACCACCCAATTCCACCAGTTGCCCCTTAAGATTTTTTGCTCTTTATGAGTGCTTTTAGCCAGGCTCCAAGTTAATGCTCATCCCCAGTCACAGGGCACTTTTGTATTGGGGTATTACTTTCCAAGGATCACTTTTGGTGGCTACTTCCTCCTGCTCATCCTCCAATAGCAGTCCTCTCCGCTGGTGTCTTCTGCCCCTGTAGAGATCCAGCAGTGTATAATCCTATCTCTCAGGCTGATTTCATGGGTGTTCAGAGTGTTCTGGTAGATATTTAGCTCTCTTTAGGGGACCGGTTGAAACAGGTCTCCTACTTTTCCACCATCTTGCCCCTCCTCCCAAATACATTGAGCTTGAGAAGTTCTTTATAAATCTTGGATATCAGACCTTTTTCTGTGTGTCATTTGTGAATATCTTCTCCCATTGCATGTGTTGCCTCTTTATTTTGTTGACTATTTCCTTTGCTGTGCAGAAGCTTTTGATCTTGATGAAGTTCCAAAAGTTCATTTTCACTTTTGTTTCCTTTGCCTTTGGAGAAGGGTCTTCAAAGAGTTGCTGTGGCTGATGTCAAAGAGGTTACTATGTTCTCCTCCAGGGTTTTAATGGATTCCTGTCTCACATTGAGGTCTATCATTCATTTTGAGTTTTTCTTTGTGTATGGTGTAAGATAATGGTCAAGTTTCATTCTTCTATACATAGTTGTCCAATTTTCCCAGCACCATTTACTGAAAAGACTGTCTTTTTTCCACTGGATATTTTTTCCTGGATTGTCAAAGATTATTTGACCATAGAGTTGAGGGTCCATATTTGGACTCTCTACTCTGTTCCTTTGGTCTATGTGTCTGTTTTTGTCCAAGTAACAAGATCAGTGCACAGAAATCGGTTGCTTTCTTATACACTAACAATGAAAATATAGAAAGGACAATTATACAATTAATTCAATTTACAATAGCACCAAAACCCATAAGATACCTTGGAATAAACCTAACCAAAGAAGTAAAGGATCTGTACTCGGAGAACCACAAAACACTCATGAAAGAAATTGAAGACGACACAAAAAGATGGAAAAACATTGCACTCTCATGGATCAGAAGAATAAACATTGTTAAAATGTCTGTGCTGATGGCCACGGTCGCCAAACTGTGGAAAGAACCAAGATGCCCTTCAATGAATGAATGGATAAGGAAGATGTGGTCCATATAAACTATGGAGTATTGTGCCTCCATCAGAAAGGATGAATACCCAACTTTTGTATCAACATGGACAGGACTGAAAGAGATTATGCTGAGTGAAATAAGCCAAGTAGAGAGAGTCAATTATCATATAGTTTCACTTATTTGTGGAGCATAAGAAATAACACAGAGGACATGGGGAGATGGAAAGGAGAAGGGAGTTGAGGGAAATTGGAAGGGGAGATGAACCATGAGAGACTATGGACTCTGAAAAACAATCTGAGGGTTTTGAAGGGGCGGGGGCGGGCGGAGGAGTTGGGCCAGCCTGGTGGTAGGTATTGTGGATGGCACGTATTGCCTTGAGCACTGGTTGTGGTGCATAAACAATGAATTCTAGTACACTGAAAAGTAATTTCAAAAATAAAAAATAAATGTCTGTGCTGCACAGAGCAATCTATACATTCAATATCATCCCAATCAAAATACCAGCAGCACTTTTCAAAGTGCTGGAACAAATAATCCTAAACTTCGTATGGAACCAGAAAAGACCCCGAATTGCTAAGGAAATGTTGAAGAAGAAAAGCAGAACTGGGGGCATCATGTTGCCTGATTTCAAGTTTATTACAAAGTTGTGATCACCTTGAAAGAAATGTTAAAGGGACTTCCTTCTTTTTTTCATTAATTTTTTTCTAAACTCTAGACATTATTCCAATTTTCTTTTTTTTTCTTTTTGCCCTTATGATTTCTTTAATTAATGTATAATGTATTATTTGTTACAGGGGTACAGGTCTGTGATTTATCAGTCTTACACAAGTCACAGCACTCACCATAGCACATACTCTCCTCAGTGTCCATCAGCCAGCCACCCCATCCCTCTCACCGCCCTCCCCTCTGTCAACCCTCAGTTTTTTTCCTAAGCTTAAGAGTCTCTTATGGTTTGTTTCTCTTCTCTGTTTTTCCTCTTGTTTTATCTTTTCTTCTCTTCCCCTATGATCCTCTGTCTTGTTTCTCAAATTCCTTGTATCAGTGAGATCATATGATAATTGTCTTTCTCTGATTGGCTTATTTTGGTTAGCACAGTAGCCTCTAGTTCCAACCACATTATTGCGAATTGCAAGATATCATGGTTTTTTTCTTTTTCATGGCTGAGATATAGATATAGATAGATATAGATATAGATAGATAGATAGATATATGGATATACATATCGAGATCTATATAGCTCTATCTCTATCTCTATAGCGCTATAGAGATAGAGCTATATAGATCTCGATATATATATATATCGAGATCTATATAGATCTCACATCTTCTTTATCCATTCATCTATTGATGGACATCTAGGCTCTTTCCATAGTTTAGATATTATAGACATTGCCACTATAAACATTGTGGTACAGGTGCCCCTTCAGATCACTACTTTGTATCTTTAGGGTAAATTCTCAGTAGCACAATTGCTGGGTTATAGGGCAGCTCTATTTTGAACTTTTTGAGGAACCTCCAGACTGTTTCCCAGAGTGACTGCACCAGCTTCTATTCACTGGTAATGGTAAATATATAGTAAAGATAGTTGATTAACCACTTATAAAGATAGTATAAAGGTTAAAAGAAAAAAGTAGTAAAAATAATTATAACTACAATAATTAGTTAAGAAACACACAAAATTAAAAGATATAAAATGTGACATCAAAAACATAAAACATCAGGTTGGAGTATTAAAAATGTAGAGTTTTAGGGACACCTGGGTGGCTCAGTGGGTTAAGCCTCTATCTTCGTCTCAGGTCATGATCTCAGGGTCCTAGGATTGAGCCCCACATCAGGCTCTCTGCTCAGTGGGGTGCCTGCTTCCCCCTCTCTCTCTGCCTGCCTCTCTGCTTACTTGTGATCTCTTTCTCTGTGTCAAATAAATAAATAAAATCTTTTAAAAAATAGATAAATAAAAAATAAAAATGTAGAGTTTTAGAATACATTAAACCCAACTTGCTATAAACTTAAAATGGACTGATAAATACATATCTATATAAGCCTCATTGTGACCATAAAGTAAAAACCTATACAGGCTACACAAAAGAAAGATACACAAAAGATAATGAGAAAAGAAACTAAGCATCACACTAAATAAAGTCATCAAACCAAAGGGAAGAGAGCAAGAGAAGAAAGGAACAGAGAGGAATCGCCAAAGAGCCAGAAAACAACAAACAAAATAGCAATAAGTACACACCTATCAGTAATAACTTTAAACATAAATAGAGTAAATACTCCAGTCAAAAGACATAGAGCGGCTAGATGGGTTAAAAAACAGACCTATCTATATGCTGTCTATAAAACTCTCTTCAGATGTAAGGACACACACAGACTGAAAATGAAGTGATAGAACAAGATGTTTTATGCCAATGGAAACTAAAATAAAAAAGACGAGATAGGGACATCTGGGTGGTTCAGTTGGTTAAGCATCTGCCTTTGGCTCAGGTTACGATTCCAGGGTCCTGGGACTGAGTCCTGTGTTGGGCTCCCTGCTCAGCAGGGAGCCTGCTACTCCCCCTGTTCATGTTCTCTTTTTCTCTCTGACAAGTAAACAAAGAAATCTTAAAAAAAAAAAGAAAGAAAAAGTGAGGTAATTATACTTATATCAGACAAAATATACTTTTTTTTAAATTTTATAAACATATATTTTTCCCCCAGGGGTACAGGTCTGTGAATCGCCAGGTTTACACACTTCACAGCACTCACCATAGCACATACCCTCCCCAATATCCATAACCCCACCCCCCCTCTCCCAAAAATATACTTTTTTAAAAAAAGATTTTATTTTAGGGACGCCTGGGTGGCTCAGTTGGTTAAGCGGCTGCCTTCGGCTCAGGTCATGATCCCAGAGTCCTGGGATCAAGGCCCACATCGGGCTCCTTGCTCAGCAGGGAGCCTGCTTCTCCCTCTGCCTCTGCCTGCCACTCTATCTGCCTGTGCTCACTCTCGCTCTCTCGCTCTCTCTCTCTGACAAATAAATAAATAAAATCTTTAAAAAAAAAAGATTTTATTTTAGAGAGAGTGAAAGTTATCACAGAGGGAGAGGGTTCACAGAGGCAGAGGGAAAAGCAGACTCACCACTGAGCAGAGAGCCTGGTGCAGGACAGAGGGAGAGGGTTCACAGAGGCAGAGGGAAAAGCAGACTCACCACTGAGCAGAGAGCCTGGTGCAAGACTTGATCCCAGGACCCTGAGACCATGACCTGAGCCAAAGGCTGATGCTTAACCAACTGAGCCACCCAGGTGCCCCACAAAATATTCTTTAAAACAAATGCTGTAATAAAATACAAAAAAGGGCATTACATATTGATAAAGGGGTCAATCCAACAAGAGGATATAACATTTGTAAGTATTTATGCACCCAACATAGGAGAACCTTAATATAAAAAGAAAATATTAATAAACATAAAGGAAGAAATTGTTAGCAATACAATAGTAGTAGGAGACTTTAATATCTCACTTACATCAATGGATAGATAATCCAGACAGAAATCGAATAAGGAAATAGTGGCCTTAAATGACAAATTAGAACACATGGTCTTAATAGATACATATAGAATATTACATGTAAAAGCAGCAGAATACACATTCTTCCCAAGTACACATGGAACATTCTCCAGCATAGGTCACATGTTACCACAAAATGAATCTCAGTAAATTTAAGACTACAATCATATCAAGCATCTTTTCCCACAATAATGGTATAAAACTAGAAATCAGTTGTAAGAAGAAAACCAGAAAAATATCAAATATGTAAAAATTAAACCTGTTACTGAATAACCAGTGGATCAATGAAGAAATAAAAGGAGAAACCAAAAATATCGAGACAACTGAAAATAGAAATACAACATACCAAAATCAATTGGATGCAGCAAAAGTGGCTCTAAGAGGGAAATTCATGGCAACATATGCCCACCTCAAGAAACAAGAAAAACATTAAATAAATAATGTAATTTTACGCCTAAAGAAACTAGAAAAAGAAGAGCAAATGAAGCCCAAAGTTAGGAGAAAGAAGGAAATAATAAAGATCAGGGTAGAAATAGAAACTAAAAAGACAAAGTAAAGTCAATGATACGAAAACGTGGTTATTTGAAAAGATTTTTTTTTCAAAAAATGACAAGCTTTTAGCTGGACTAACTAAGAGAAAAAAGCTCAAATAAAATCGTAAATGAAAGAAAAGTTACCAAACATTAGTTGGCCACAGAGTTGAGGGTCCATTTCTGGGTTCTCTATTCTGTTCCATTGATCTATGTGTCTATTTTTGTGCCTGTACCATACTATCTTGATGATTACAGCTTTGTAATAGAGCTTGAAATCCAGGATTGTGATGCCACCAGCTTTGGTTTTCATTGTCAGCATTCCTTTGGCTATTCAGGGTCTTTTCTGGTTCCATACAAATTTTAGGATTATTTATTCTACCTCAAAAAAGTTGATGGCATTTTGATAGGGATTGTACTGAGTGTGTAGATGGCTCTAAGTACCACAGACATTTTAACAATATTTGTCTTTCCAATTCATGCAAGGAATGTTTTTCCATTTCATTGTGTCTTCCTCAATTTCTTTCATGAGCATTCTATAGTTTTCTGAGTACAGATCCTTTGCCTCTTTGGTTAGGTTTATTCCTAGGTATATTATGGTTTGGGTGCAACTGTAAATGGGATCAACTCCTTAATTTCCCTTTCTTTTGTGTCATTATTAGTGTGTAGAAATACAACTGATTTCTGCACATTGATTTTATATCCTGCCACTTTGCTGAATTTCTGTATGAGTTCTAGCGATTTTAGGGTGGCATCTTTTATAAACTAATCTTCAACAAAGGAGGAAAGAATATGCAATGGAAAAAAAAGACAATCTCTTCAACAAATGGTGTTGGAAAAATTGGACAGCCACATGCAGAAGAATGAAACTGGTCCATTTCCTTAGACCATACACAAAAATAAACTCAAAATGGATGAAAGACCTAAATGTGAGACAGGAATCCACCAAAATCCTAGAGGACAACACAGGCAGCAATCTCTTTGACCTCTGCTGTAGCAACTTCTTGCTAGGCATGTCTCCAAAGGCAAGGGTAACAAAGGCAAAAACAAGCTATTGGGACTTCATCAAGATAAAAAGCTCTTGCACAGCAAAGGAAACAGTCAGTAAAACAAAAAGACAACTGATTGAATGGATGAAGATATTTGCAAATGACATATCAGACAAAGGGCTAGTATCCAAAATCTATAAAGAACATATCAAACTCAACACCGAAAGAACAAATAATCAAATCAAGAAATGGTCAGAAGACATGAACAGACATTTCTGCAAAGACTTCCAAATGGCCAACAAACACATTAAAAAAAAATGCTCAACATCACTTGGTGTGAGGGAAATACAAATCAAAACCACAGTGAGGTACCACCTCACACCAGTCAGAATGACTAAAATTAACAAGTCAGGAAATGGGCGACTGGGTGGCTCAGTGGGTTAAAGCTTCTGCCTTCGGCTCAGGTCATGGTCCCAGGGTCCTGGGACCGAGGCCCGCATCGGGCTCTCTGCTCAGCGGAGAGCCTGCTTCCTCCTCTCTCTCTCTGACTGCCTCTCTGCCTATTCGTGATCTCTATCTGTCAAATAAATAAATAAAATCTTTAAAAAAAAAAAAAAAGTCAGGAAATGACAGATGTTGGTGAGGATGCAAGACAAAAGGGAAATCTCTCCTGCACTGCTGGGAATGCAAGCTGGCATAGCCAGTCTGGAAAACAGTCTGGAGGTTCCTCAAAAATTTGAAAATAGAGCTACCCTATAACCCAGCAATTGCACTACTGGGTATTTACCCTAAAGATACAAATGTAGTGATCCAAAGGGACACCTGTATCATAATGTTTATAGCAGCAATGTCCATAATACCTAAACTACGGAAAGAACCCAGATGTCCATTAGCAAATGAATGGATAAAAAAGATGTGAGATATATAGATATAGATAGATATAGATAGATATAGATATAGATATAGATATAGATATATCATGGAATGTTACTCAGCCATCAAAAAAAAATATCTTGCCATTTGCAATAATGTGGATGGAACTAGAGGGTGTCATGCTAAGCAAAATAAGCTGATCAGAGAAAGACAATTATCATTTGGTCTCACTGATATGTGGAATTTAAAAGACAAAACAAAGGATCATAGGGGAAGAAAGAAAAAAGATAAAACAAGATGAAATCAGAGAGGGAGACAAACTATAAGAGATTCTCAAGAAACAAACTGAGGGTTGCTGGAGAGGGGTAGGGAGATAGGGTAACTGGGTGATGGACTTTAAGGAGGGCATGTGATGGGGCGCCTGGGTGGCTCAGTGGGTTAAAGCCTCTGTCTTCATCTCAGGTCATGGTCCTGGAGTCCTGGGATCGAGCCCTGGATCGGGCTCTCTGCTCAGTGGGGAGTCTACTTCCCCCTCTCTCTCAGCCTGCTTCTCTGTCTACTTGTGATCTCTGTCTATCAAATTAATTAATTAATTAATTAATTCCTAGAAACATACAATCTTTTAAGATCTTTTAAGACTGACGTATGAAAAAATAAAAAATCTGAAAAGATTACTAGTAAGGAGATTGAATAAGTAATGAAAAACCTCCTAACAACAGAAGTCCAGGACCAGACATCTTCTCACTGGTAAATTCTACCGAAGATTTAAAGAAGATTCAATACCTATACTTTCCAACTCTCCCAAAAATCTGAAGAGGAATGAATGCTTCCAAATTCATTTTACAAGGCCAGCATTATCCTGATATAAAATTCAGACAAGGACACCATATAAAAAGAAAACTACAAGGTTCATATCCCTAATGAACAAAGATGCAAAAACCTTCAACAAAATATTAGCAAACTGAATTCAATAATACATTCAAAGAATCATATACTGTGATCAGGTAGGATTCATTCCAGGAATGCAAGAACAATTTAACATTTGCAAATCAATAAATGTGATATACTACATTAACAAAATGAAGGCTAAAAATCATGTGATCTCTCAACAGATGTACAAAAATCATTTAACAAGATTCAACATCCATGATAAAAACTTTCAACAAAGTGTGTATAGAGGGAACATTCTTCAACATAATAAAGGCCATGTGTGACATTAGCCCACAGCTAATAATGGTGAAATGCTGAAAGCTTTTCCTCTAAAATCAGGAACAAGACAAGGATTCCCCTCTAACCACTTTTATTCAACATAGTATTGGATGTTCTAGCTAGAGCAATTAGGCAGGAAAAGAGAAATAAAAACTTTCCAAATTGGAAAGGAAAAAGTGGAACTCACTATTTTCAGAGGACATAATTTTATTTTTAAAACTACCAAAATACTATTAGAACTAATAATTGAATTCAGTAAAGTTTCAGAGTACAAAATCATATTTAAAAAATCTATTTTTTTTTTAGATTTTATTTATTTATTTGAGAGAGAGAGATCACAAGTAGGCAGAGAGGCAGGCAGAGAGAGAGGAAGGGAAGCAGACTCCCTGCTGAGCAGAGAGCCTGATGCGGGACTTGATCCCAGGACCCTGAGATCATGACCTGAGCCGAAGGCAGCGGCTTAACCCACTGAGCCACCCAGGCGCCCTAAAAAATCTATTTTGTTTTTATACACTAACAACAACCTATCAGAAAGAGAACTTAAGAAAACAAACCCATTTACAATTGTATCAAAAAGACTAGGGGTGCCTGGGTGGCTCAGTGGGTTAAAGCCTCTGCCTTCGGCTCAGTTCATGATCCCAGGGTCCTGGGATTGAGACCCTCATCAGTCTCTCTGCTCAGCAGGGAACCTGCTTCCCTTCTTCTCTATCTGCTTGCCTTTCTGTGATCTTGGTCTGTCAAAATAATAAAATAAAAATCTTAAAAAAAAAAAAGAATAAAATATCTACTAGTGAATTCAACTAAGGAGGTGAAAGACCTATACACTGAAACCTATAAGACACTGATGAAAGAAATTAAAGAAGACACAAATAGATATTCTGTGCTCATGGATTGGAAGAATTAATATTGTTAAAATGTCTGCATTACGCAAAGCAATCTACAGATTCAATACTATCCCTATCAAAATTCCAGGGCCATTTTTCACAGAAAAAGGGTAAAGAGTCTTAATATCTCTATGAAACCACAAAAGATCCTGAATAACCAAAGCAATCCTGAGAAAGAACAAAGCTAGAGGCAGCATGTTCCCTGATTTCAAATTAAAAGCTATAGTAACCAAAACAGTATGGTACTGGCATAAAAACATACATATGTAGATCAATAGAACAAAACACAGAGCTCAGAAGTCAACCCACATACACACCATCAATTAATATGCAACAAAGGAGTCAAGAATGTAGAAGGGGGAAAGGACAGTCTTTTCAATAAATGTTGGTGGGAAAACTGGGCAGCTATATGCAAGGAATTGAAGCTATCTTACTCCAAAAAGAAAAAATAATTAAAAATGGATTAAAGACTTGAATGTAAGACCTGAAACCATAAAACTCCTAGAAGAAAACATAAACAATAAGTTCAACATGTCTTGGGAATTTTTTTAAATCTGACTCTAAAGACAAGGGAAACTAAACCTAAAATAAACAAGCAGGACTACATCAAAGTAAAAAGCCTCTGCACAGCAAAGGAAACCATCAACAAAGTGAAAAGACAATCTACTAAACAGGAGAATATATTTGCAAATCGTATATCTAATAAGGAATTAATATAAAAACATATAAAGAACTCAGAAAACTCAATTACAGAAGAACAATCAATTTGACTAAAACAATGGATCTGAATAGATATTTTTCCGAAGAAGACATACAGATGGCCAACAGACACAAGAAAAGATGCTCAACATCACTAATTATCAGAAAAGTACAAATCAGGGCGCCTGGGTGGCTCAGCGGGTTAAAGCCTCTGCCTTCGGCTCAGGTCATGATTCCAGGGTCCTGGGATCGAGCCCCACATCGGGCTCTCTGCTCGGCAGGGAGCCTGCTTCCTCCTCTCTCTCTCTGACTGCCTCTCTGCCTACTTGTGATCTCTGTCTGTCAAATAAATAAATAAAATCTTACAAAAAAAAAAGAAAAATACAAATCAAAACCACAATGATATCACCTCACACCAGTCAGAATGGCTAGTATCCAGAAAACAAGAAATAACAAATGTTGATGAGGATATGGAGAAAAGGGAACCCTCATGAACTGTTGGTTGGAATGCAAACTGGTGCAGCCACTATGGAAAACAGTACAGAGGTTCCTCAAGGAAATAAAAACAGAGCTACTATTCCACTTTTGAGTATTCATATGAAGAAAACAAAAACACTAAGTCAAAAAGATATATGCACCCCTATGATCATCACAGAATTATTTACAATAGCCAAAATTTTACAACCTAAATGTTCAATGAGGGCTGAACGGATATAGATATCACAAACACACACACACACACACACACACACACACACACACACACACACACACTGTAATACTACACAGCTATTAAAAAAAAAAAAAGAATGGAATCTTGCCATTTGTGACAACATGGATAAACTCTGAGGGTATTAAGTGAAATAAACCAAAGATAAATACAACATGATTCCGCTTATAAGTGGGATCTAAAAAACAAAAAAAAAAACAAACGGACAAACCAGATGAACAAAAAATAAAACCAAAACTAAACTAAAAGACATAGAAAACAGATCAGTGGTTGCATGAAGGGAAGGGGGAGTTAAGGGGTAAATAAAAATAGATAGGGGGAGGGGGCATCTAGAGGTACAAACTTTCAGTTATAAAATAAGTTAGGAGGATATAATGTAGAGCATGGTGACCAAAGTCAATAATACTGTAGTGTATACTGAAAGTTGTAAGAAAGTAAGTCTTGAAAGTTCTCATAGGAAAAAAAAACAACTGTAGTTTCATATGGTTACAGATGGTAACTAGACCTGTGGCAGTCATTTCTTTTTTTTTTTTTTTTACATTTTTTAAATTTCTTTTCAGCATAACAGAATTCATTGTTTTTGCACCACACCCAGTGCTCCATGCAATATGTGCCCTCCTTAATACCCACCATCTGGCTCCCCCAACCTCCCACACCCCGCCCCTTCAAAACCCTCAGATTGTTTTTCAGAGTCCATAGTCTCTCATTGTTCACCTCCCCTTCCAATTTCCCTCAACTCCCTTCTCCTCTCCATCTCCCCCTGTCCTCCATGTTATTTGTTATGCTCCACAAATAAGTGAAACCATATGATAATTGACTCTCTCTGCTTGACTTATTTCACTCAGCATAATCTCTTCCAGTCCCGTCCATGTTGCTACAAAAGTTGGGTATTCATCCTTTCTGATGGAGGCATAATAATACTTCATAGGGTATATGGACCACATCTTCCTTATCCATTCGTCCTTTGAAGGGCATCTTGGTTCTTTCCACTGTTTAGCAACCGTGGCCATTGCTGCTATAAACACTGGGGTACAGATGGCCCTTCTTTTCACTACATCTGTATCTTTGGGGTAAATACCCAGTAGTGCAATGGCAGGGTCATAGGGAAGCTCTATTTTTCATTTCTTAAGGAATCTCCACACTGTTCTCCAAATTGGCTGCACCAACTTGCATTCCCACCAACAGTGTAAGAGGGTTCCCCTTTCTCCACATCCGCTCCAACACACGTTGTTTCCTGTCTTGCTAATTTTGGCTATTCTATTCTATTTGGCTATGTAAGGTGGTATCTCAATGTGGTTTTAATTTGAATCTCCCTGATGTCTAGTGGTGATGAACATTTTTTCATGTGTCTGATAGTGGCAGTCATTTCTCAATATACAAATATCGGATCATTTGGCAGTCATTTCTCAATATAGAAATATCAGATCATTATGTTGTACACCAGAAATTATAAAATGTAGATGTCAATTATACCTCCATAAAAAAATAAGGGAAACTGGGTGAAAGGTATATAAAAATTCTTTATACCATCTTTGTGACTGTTCTGTAAATGTATTTACAGAAATAAATAATTATTTATATCTGTAAAAAATTATTTACAGATATAAATAATAAATTATTTTTATTCCAAAAATAAAAATCTTATTTAAAAATTTTTTAATGACAGAACAGTTTCAGGAAAACATTCTTTCATGGGGTTTGATTTTTTTAAAAGAATATTTTGTACAGATACTGGCTTTGTAGTTTTTTTTTTCTTATAATACTTTTTGTTTGAGAATATGCATATTTTAATTTATGGTCAGTAGCAGAATTCTGAACAAGAAAAACTTCATTCAATTTTTGTTGCTGAATGTAAAACATCTGACAGTATTTGCACAGAAAGCTTAAATTGCCTTGCTTTGTTTGCATAAGCAAAAGGAAAAGTCCAGGGTATCCATCTGCAAATCAACATCAAAGGGTTTTCACAAAATGTAGGGAGGTGACATGTATTTGGAGAAACAGTATGAGATCCTTTTTCTAGGGCACTGCTGGCTTCGGCTTTCTACACTAACCACAGCCAAGGGCAACTGAGGTTTATGTCTTTATTGCTGAGGTAGCTGGACTTTTAAAGCTGAAGCTCACAGCTCTGTCTTTCGCCCACTCCCCGACCCTTCAACATCTGTTAACGATGGAGATTCACAGAACATTTCCTATGAAATGAAGCCATTTTTAAAACTTTCATAAAGTCAAAGGTTTGGGAAAAAAGAAGAAAAAGTCATTGAGTAAACACATCTTTTCTGAGACCTGATGCTAAACATGCCATCACTTCATATTAGTTATTCGGTATATACAAAATTTACTCCATAGAATTATTGCCTTGACACTTGACCAAAAAGTCTCTATTTCTTTCCCATTATTAATTAGAACAGATTTTCTTTACTTGTAATGAGATTATCACAGTCATGTATTCTAGATGTAAGGAGATAATTTAGATCATCCGTGAGTTCCAAATTTCTAAAATTCTAGTTATGTATTCTAAGCAAGGGATATGTCTTTGCAGGCACTGATAATCCTAAATCATACAATATTTTGGAAGACAGATAATTCACACTGCCCCAAAGCTATGATGCTATTATATATAAGCTATACAATTGCTTTCCTACCTTCTTTCCCCTTCCTTTTCTCTTCCTTCTTTCTTCCTCTTTCTTTCTTTACCCCTCTTTACCCTTTCTCTTTTCTTTGTAGCTCCCTTTTCCTCCTCCTCTTCCTCCTACCCTACATCCCCCTCCTCCTCCTTCTCTCTGTCTCTATCTCTAATACTTTCTACTACATTCTTTAGAATTTTTTATTGACATAAAACAATGCAGAAAATTATACAAATTGTAAGTATGCAGTTGTCAAATTCTTACAAAGTGAACAGCCTTGTGTAACCAGCATCAAGTTCAAGAATAAAACCACATTAATATCTCAGAAATCTTCTGTCTCCTCCAATTTTTAAGCACCCTCCCTCACCACCCCACAAAAACTTCATTTCTATTTTGATCTGTAGCACATTGATTAGTTTTGTTTCTAAACTTTATATAAATGTACTCTTTATATAGTATGTACTCATGACTGACTTATTCTACTCAACATTATATGGAATTTATCCATGTTGTTGCTTAGCAGTAAGATGTGTGATTGGAAAAAAACAGAACAGATTTAGGAAAACATTTTTTCATGTGATTTGGTTTTTAAGAAGGTTCTGTGAACAAGAACATACCACACTTTATCCATTCAATTGTTAATAGGCATTTATTCCAGTTTATTTATTTTTTAAATGCTGCTAAGAACACTCTTATATGTGTTTTTGATTTCTGTTGAATATACACCTCAGAGTAAAATTGCTGGGACATAGCATATGAATATATTAAGATTCTGTAGATATTTCCATAGTTGTCCAAAATGGTTATACTAAGTACCCAGTTACTCTACAACTTTGCCAACATTTAGCCAACTCATATTTGTTTTATACTGTTAGATTGTATTTTGTTTTGTTTTAGCAGTAGTGATGGATGTGATATCTCAGGTATATCTCAGTATATTGAGTATACTCAGTATATCTCAGTATACTCAGTACAATGAGTATACTGAGATATCTCAGGTATATCTCAGTACACTGAGATATACCTGAGATACCACCTGAGAAAAAGAAGCATCTCAGGTGATATCTCAGTATAGTTTCATTTGCACTTCCCCAATAATAAGGAGGAACCCCTGGTCATTTCTTTATAAGCTATTTGAGTATCTTTCTTGTGAAGTACCTATTCAATATGAAACAAACAAAAAAAAACATAAAAAGAAAACTGTTGGGCGCCTGGGTGGCTCAGTGGGTTAAGCCGCTGCCTTCGGCTCAGGTCATGATCTCAGGGTCCTGGGATCGAGTCCCGCATCAGGCTCTCTGCTCAGCAGGGAGCCTGCTTCCCTCTCTATCTCTCTCTCTGCCTGCCTCTCCATCTACTTGTGATCTCTGTCAAATAAATAAATAAAATCTTAAAAAAAAGAAAGAAAGAAAACTGTTTATATACTCACAACACTTCCGGCACCAAATCTATGGGTTTTCCACGCACTACATTCTTCCAATTCTCTGCAGACATCAATGGACTGTCCCATAATTTAATTCAATTCAGGTACCATCTTCTTGGAGTTAGTGCCAAATTCCACAAACTAATGGGCTCAGGCCCACAAGATTGCCTCCACTTCAGATGCCAATTGCAAGTCCCAGGTTATTACCTGTACTGATGACTGATTGGCTATAAATTGGGGGTTCCCATAAACCCCTTCTCAAGTTCAGTAATTTACTATAACAGCTCACAGAACAAAGGGAAACCCTTCACTTACTACTACTGGTTTATTATAAAATATAAAACTGAAAAACAGCCAAATGGGGAAGTACGTGTTCACCAACCCAGAAGCTCTCTGAACCCTATCATTTACGATTTTTATGGAGGTTCAATTACATAGGCATGACTGATTAAATCACTGGCCATTGAGGTTTGAATTCAATCTCTAGCCCCTCCCTTCTCCCTAGGGATTGGGGGTTCAAAGTTCCAACCCTCTAACTACATGGTTGGTTTCTCAGATAACTAGCAACCCTGTCCTCTAAGAGTACCCTCCTTAGCATAAACTCCACTAACCTTGAAAGGGGCTTATAACTAACAAAAGATGCTCATTTCTCCCCATCACTCAGGAAATTTCAAAGATTTTAGTAGCTCCATTCCAGGAACCAGGGACAAAGACCAAATATATTTTTCTTATTATATCACAATGTCCCAAGACTTTTGTCCATTTTATTTTTTTCGTTTTATTTTTTTATAAACATATAATATATTATTAGCCCCAGGGGTACAGGTCTGTGAATCGCCAAGTTTACACACTTCACAGCACTCACCATAGCACATACCCTCCCCAATATCCATAACCCCACCACCCTCTCCCTACCCCCCTCCCCCCGGCCACCCTCAGTTTGTTCTGTGACATTAAGAGTCTCTTATGGTTTGTCTCCCTTCAAATCCCATCTTGGTTCATTTATTCTTCTCCTACCCCTCAAACCCCCCACATTGCATCTCTACTTCCTCATATCAGGGAGATCATATGATAGTTGTCTTTCTCTGATTGACTTATTTCGCTAAGCTTAATACCCTCTAGTTCCATCCACGTCGTCGCAATTGGCAAGATTTCATTTCTTTTGATAGCTGCATAGTATTCCATTGTGTGTATATACCACATCTTCTTTATCCATTCATCTGTTGATGGACATCTAGGTTCTTTCCATAGTTTGGCTATTGTGGACATTGCTGCTATAAACATTCAGGTGCACATGCCCCTTCCGATCACTACTTTTGTATCTTTAGGGTAAATACCCAGTAGTGCAATTGCTGGGTCATGGGTAGCTCTATTTTCAACTTTTTGAGGAATCTCCATGCTGTTTTCCAGAGCGGTTGCACCAGCATGCATTCCCACCAACAGTGTAGGAGGGTTCCCCTTTCTCCAACTTTTGTCCATTTTAAAATTAGTTTGTCAATCAGTTCTTATTGCTCTTCAGGAATTCTTAATATATTTTGCATATGAATCGTTCAACAGAAATGAATGTTGCAAATGTTTGCTCCCATTTTGTGATTTGCCTTTTCATTCTGCATTCCTCATAAAGTTCAATATATCAATATTTTGGTTTTATGATTAGGTTTCTTTCGTTCTGTTCAAGAAATCATTCCTCAGCCAGAGTCCATGAAAATATTCTCCTTTGCTAACTTCTAGAAATTGTATTGTTTTATTTTATTTTTATTTTTTTAAAGATTTTATTTATTCATTTGACAGAGGGAGAGAGATCACAAGTAGGCAGAGAGGCAAGCAGAGAGAGGAGGGGAAGCAGGCTCCCTGTGGAGCAGAGAGCCCTATGAGAGGCTTGATTCCAGGACCCTGGGATCATGACCTGAGCTGAAGACAGAGGCTTTAACCCACTGAGCCACACAGGTCCCCCCTCATTTTATTATTTTTTGAAGATTTTATTTATTTATTTGAGAGAGAGAGAGCATGAGCAGCAGGGAAGGTCAGAGGGAGAGGGAAAATCAAACTCCCCACTGATCAGGGAGTCTGACGCTGGGGTTTTATCTCAGGACCATGGGATCATGACCTGACCTGAAGGCATATGCCTATCTGAATGAGCCACCCTAGCATCCTGAAATTTTATTGTTTTATATTTCATATAGCTTTATTCCCATTTGGAATTGAGTTTTGGAATGGTGTAAGGTATAAGTCAATATTTATTTGTAGGTATCCAACTGACACACCACAACTTATAAAAAAGACCATCTCTACCTACTGCTGCATGGTTTGACTTTATCATAAATCAAGTTTTCAAATATGTGTAGGTATATTTCTATCTGTTTTCTGTTTTATTGGTCTACTTGTCTATCTTTGCACCAAGAGTACATTGTTCCAATTACTAGCTTAAAATAATTCTTGATAACTTGTAGTGTAAACCCTCCAAATTGGAATCTTCTTCAATATTGTCTTGGATTTTCATGGGCTTTGCATTTCCATATAGACTCTAAAATAATCTTGCTAATCCACCATCTCCCACATACAATTCTGAAATTACAGTTGAGATTAAAGCAAATCTATAGGTCAGTTTGGGAAGATTGTACTATTGAATAGTTCTTGATATTCAGTTCCTCTGAATCCTTTCCTCAGCTCGAGATATACAGTTATAAGTATGGATATAAATGTTTATAGAAATATGAAGTTAAAAGCAAAATTATAATTCTGACTTTTTAACATAAAATGCCTTAAGTATGGTATTTTTAAAAATTTTTCTACAAAGACTTTTCTATAAATATGTCATTCATCTAACTTCTTACCCCAAATCTCATTGGATAAGCAGTTTTCAATAAAAGTGAAGTAGTGAGCTGGGGAGGGAAGAGACCTAGTACCCAATGGGGACTATTTTTGGTTACCTGTTGCTGCATACGAAGTCCAAAATCAAGTAGCATAAAACAGCAACTATTGTATCATCTTTCATGGTTTTCTAAAGTGATTGGGCTCAGTTAATCTGCCCCTCTGGTTTCTCTTTGGACCACTCAGATAGATTGTGACAAGGTTGCAAATGGATTGTAGTAGAGGCTGATGTTTCTTTATCCAAGATCAATGAGGACACTGGAACAGCTGGCCTTTCTCCCTAGCCATGTTGCCTCAGGGCCTCTCCTCTCCATAAGATTTTACTAGCAAAGTAGTTGGACTCCTTACATGGCAGTTCCTGGCTTCCAAAAACAAATGTTTGTTAATTACATGCCTACAGGGTATAATGTGCAAGAGGATTCTATAAGGTTGTGAATACCTGGAAGCATGGCTCATTGGAGACCATCTTTGGAGATTAACTGCCACAAGGGCTTTGTGAGAATCCCTGGGGAAGTGTACGTGTTACTTGATTAAGAGAATTTTAACTACTGTAATAAAATATATGGGAAAAGAGTAAAGCATTTACTTTTATAATTAAAAAAAGGTCAGATTAAACCTTTCTATCTAGTGATAGAAAAGTTACAAATTATTCCCCACAATTCTCAACTTAAGTGTATGATCACCTAATCAGTCATATTAGAATTCTGAAGAAGTCATGTTTTTGTTTTGTTTTGATTTTTGAGGGGGAACAGCACATCAAAGAACATGATGACATTTTTACCAATTAGCAATTAGGATATTAAAACAAAACTCTGATAGGCTTACTTTCTCTGCTTCAAATGATGTTTGCATTCATGTTGACTTTTAGCTAAAGTAGTCTTTTACCATGTATTTTTATTAGATTAAAAAAACATAATGTGCTCAGGACTAATGTATATTTGCTTCAGAAGTTTTTTCCCTAAGATTTTTCCCCTCATCCTCACAAACATGTTCAAAGTTGAAATTTTTGCATTATTCTACAAAAGAATGCATAGCTTTATTCAAATTTGATCCTACTTTCTTTTTGTAACTGTCCAACTTATTCCCTTGATACAGAATTAAAACAATAAAACTCCCATTAGTTTTCATATTCATTAATGATAACATCTAAAATTTCAGACCTCCTTTAACTGGGAAATTTTCAGGACCACTCCCCAGAGAAACTGTACAAGGTCATTGAGCTCCTCATTAAAGAGTCTGACCCTTGGGAAGGTGTGAAGAGGCATTCTTCCAAAGATGATATTTTCACTACCCCACATGGAGTTCTACTTCCATAAATAAAACAGCCTAACTTGAATAAGTCAGGTCATTTGAAGCCAGCCTCCTGACACTATAGGCTATGCTAAACAGCATAAGAGGATATACATATGATATAGCCAATATTTTGAATGAAAGAAATGTATTGAAAGAGACTTCAACAGTACCTTAATAAACCTAAGAACAGTTAAGTGAAAAACTTGTTTGAAAATGGATTTGTCTTTGTGGAATAAATATTGGGTCACTTGATTCAGGTTCTAGTCAAATCTAGGATATATTATTTATCTCCAAATCTCAAAAGCCTAATTCATTGCCTGGTACTCAGAAATTATTTAATCAACATTTGAGAATAAATGAATCAATCAAGTCAATCAATGAGTATATTAGATGCCCCCTGAAAGATGACCCTCTTTTTCCCCTCAACTGGCATCCTGGATGCTATATGCTATCATCTTTATGTTTTGATTTGCTATAGCATAATATTAGAAACAGAACTGTGACTCAGCTTAGTGGCTGAGCTATGAAAAGCCCATATTTTCTCTTGCCCTTTGCCTCCAAAACTGTTATAGCCTGGATTTTGTGAAATGTTAGTGAATTATGTTCTTGAAGGCTAAATGGAAAGATGCTCCATTCTGTAATCATAATTTGGCTCCTACCATCTTTTCCACATTCAAAAAGAGATAATAACCAAGAATGTTCAATAATTGATGAAAGACATGATCTCTTAGATTGTAGAAACTAGTGAACTCAGATAAAAATAAATAAAAATAAATCCAAAGAGAAAAGAAACTGTAAAACATTAAAGCCAGATAGAAAAAGAAAAATAAACTCAATAAGAGAGAAAAGACAGATTCCATTTTAAAAATAACAAACTTCTCAGGATGCCTGGGTGGCTCAGTTGGTTAAGCCGCTGCCTTTAAGCTCAGGTCATGATCCCAGCATCCTGGGATCGAGTCCCACATCGGGCTCCTTGCTCAGCAGGAGCCTGCTTCTCCATCTGCCTCTGCCTGCCACTCTGTCTGCCTGTGCTCACTCTGACAAATAAATAAATAAAATCTTTTTTAAAAACTAAAATAAAATAATAAACTTCTCATCAGCAACATCAAAAGCCAAAAGACAATGGAATATTATCTTCTAAGTGTCAAACTATTAAGTAGGAGGGGAGGGAAAATAAATATATTTAAAACACACACTGGGAGAATTGACCATACAAATATCCACTGTAAGTACTACTAAATAATATAATTTAATAAGAATTAAATCTGAGAGGAAAGAGTGGTTTGTGTGAAGCAATGTAAACAAATTGGTAAATATAATTTAAAATATTTAAAATAAGCACTGAGTTTTTAAAAAATAAATAAAGACAAACTGGATGGTGTTTAAAACAAGAAAAAATAAAAATGCTAGAAAACATGGATATGGGAGTTGGTGACCAGAGTTAAAGGAAAATTCTTCTATTGTTTGAAAGAAATTAGAGATAATAACTTTACACTTTATTAGAGCAAATATTTATGTTCATATGTATGTTCAAATTTTAGGGAAAGCCATGAACATAACAGAATTATAAGATATAACTTCCAAATCAGTAGTGGGTGGGTAAATAAATCTTGACAACATGATGGACCTAGAGGGTATTTTTTTTTTAAAGAGAGAGAGAAAGCATGAGCAGGGGGAGGACAGAGGGAGAAGGACAAGCAGACACCCCCTGAGCAGGCAGCCTGATAAGAGCTTGATCCCAGATCCCTGGGATTATGACTGGAGCAGAAGGCAGATAAAATAGCCAAATTCTGCCAAATGTGACCACGCTTAGGGTGGCCAGAAGGGATAGAGTGTGAGGAAAAGAAATCAACATTAGAATTGGAAAATAGGACATACCTACAGATAAAAATAAAAATTATAATATAAAAGCAATTAAAAATAATTTTATGCTACTAAATTTGAAAATATGTGCAATATGCATAAATCTGTAGAAAAAAGCATAAATGACAAAATGTATTCAGTAAGAAATTAAAGCACTAAATAGACCTATACCCATTGAAGCAATCAGTCTCATCAAACTGATACCAAGTAAAAGCAAAGGGCCCATACAATTCTACATGTTTTACAGAAAAGTTTTACCAAACTTCCAGTGGGAAAAAAATGTACTTCTATAGATTGTTTTGTGGACTAGAAAAAGAAGAAAAGCTCTCCTAAATTTGTGAATAAATATTTGTGTAACTTATTTGGTAAATGCTAGTATGTACTTCATAAATAAACTGGAGTAGAAGAGTACAAGAAGAAAAATTTATAAACTATCCTCAACTATAGAAGCAAAGATCCTAAGTAATGTAGTAGTTAACTACTTCAGTAATGTAGTTTTTAATTACTTACAACTAAAGAAAACTCATCTTGAAACTGAAAGAATGATTTAACATTAGGCAATCTATTAAGCAATTTAATACATTATCTCATTAAAAGTAAATTTATTGTCTCAATAAGTATGGAAAAATTATTACATAAAATCCAGTAACTATTTTTTAAAGATTTTATTCATTTATTTGAGAGAGAATGAGAGAGAGAGAGCATGAGAAGGGGGAGGGTCAGAGGGAGAAGCAGACTTCCTGCTGAGCAAGGATCCCAATGCGGGACTCAATCCTGGGACTCCAGGATCATGACCTGAGCTGAAGGCTTAACCAACTGAGCCATCCAGTCACCCTAAAATTCAGTAACTATTAATATAGGAAAAGAAATATTTATACCCACAGGAAATTGAAGGGAACTTCCCAAACCTGATAAAAAATATCCAGCAAAAACCCTTAACAACAAATACCTTTCAGTGGAATGTAAATGTAAAGAATGTAAAAAATGTAAAAAAAATGTAAAAAAATGTAAAGAATGTGTCATTCAAAGTTGAGATAAAAGGAAATACGCCCATTATCATGACTTCTATTTAACCTTGTATTAGTGATTCTAGCCAGTGAAGAATTCTAGCAAGATTCTAGCAAGAAAAAGAAATAAAATATATATGAGAACTTTATGAAGAAAAATATTAATTATAGTTGAAGGAAATAAAAGATAGTTTGAATAATGAAAAGGTATACAATGTGCCTGGAATAAAAAAGTCAATATCACAAACAGATCAATCATTCCAAAATAAACCTATAAATTTACTGCATTTTCAAAAACCTCCAATACTTTTTTTCAAATAATTCAATAAACTAAAATTACAATTGAAATAGAATAAATGGACAAATACTGTTTTTAAAAAGCCTATGAAGGATAAAGCAAGAGGATCACCCTACCAGATATCTAAGATCTGGTCATGGTTGGTAGCAAATAATTAAAACTGTGTGATAGTGTAAGGATAGACAAATAGATTAATGGAATGGAGAACAGCACCTATAAGAAAATTCCTGGATACTCTGAAAAACGATCTGAGAATTTTGAAGGGGTGGGGGGTGGGAGGTTGGGGGCACCAGGTGGTGGGTATTGTAGAGGGCACGGATTGCATGGAGCACTGGGTGTGGTGCAAAAATAATGAATACTGTTATGCTGAAAAAATAAAAAATTAAATAAAATATCAAAAAAAAAAAAAAAAGAAAAAAAAAAAGAAAATTCCTGGATATATTAGACTTTGACATTACAAATGGAGAATAAAATAGACTATGTGCTAAGAAATAATGAAAAAATTGGTCTCCCTATGGGGGGAAAAAGTGTCTTTCATACACAGTATACAAAATTCCAATGTGCTTAAAAAGTAAAACTTTGAAATGTAAAGTAATAGTATCTTTTATGACCTACTAGAAGAGAATAATTTTCTTTAAGAAGATATGAAAAGGCATTAGAAAACTGATAAATAGGGGCACCTGGGTGGCTCAGTGGTTAAAGCCTCTGCCTTCAGCTCAGGTCATGATCTCAGGGTCCTGGGATCGAGTCCCGCATGGAGCTCTCTGCTCAGCAGGGAGCCTGCCTCCTCCTCCTCTCTCTCTCTGCCTGCCTCTCTGCCTACTCATGATCTGTCTGTCAAATAAAAAAAAATATATTAAAAAAAAAAGAAAAAAAAAGAAAACTGATAAATATGAGTGCATAAATATTCAAAGCTTCACCTCTTTTCAGTCCTTTTAAATTTGGTGAAGATATTTGCAATGCAAGTAACAGACAACAAAGTTGGATCTAAAATATGTATAGAATCCATAAAAGGCAAAAATTAAAAAAGAAAGGAAGGAAGGAAGGAGGAATCTGGGTGTCTCAGTAAGTTAAGGATCTGACTCGATTTCAGCTCAGGTCATGATCTCAGGCTTGTAATATTAAGCCACACACTGCTTGGGATTCTCCCTCTCCCTCTTCTCTCTCTCTCTCTCTCTGTCTTTCTCTCCCCTTCCCCCTCTCTTAAAAAAAAAAAAGAGAAGCAGAGAGAGGAAAGAAGGAAGGAAGGAAGGAGGGAAGGAAGGAAAGAGGGAAGGAGAAGAAAGGGGAGGGGAGGGATGGAGGAGGGAAAAGAGAGGGAGGGAGAGAGAGTGGGAGGAAAGGAAGGATCAAGGAAATGAGGGAGGGAGGAAGGGAGGAAGAGAAATAGAAAAGTTGCCAATGGTATGAACAGAAGAAGAAACCTAAAAAGCTAATAAAACATAAGAAAAAGTGTTCAGCCTTCATAACCTGGAAAATACAAATTAAAACAATATTCTAATAAGAGGGTAAATTTTTAAATCTGGTGAGAATGAGAACAATTAGAAAGTATCCTACATTCTTAAGACTGTGAATGAGTACAACCTGTTTAACAAATAATTTAGTAGCATCTAAAAAGTATGTGTATGGCTGAGATCTCAGTAATTCTTATTCTACTTTTGTACCCTATAGAAATTCTTATTCATATGCTCAGAAAGAATTGATGGGGAAGAAAATGGAAACAAACTAAAAGCCAATTCATTTACTGTTCTAGGTACCTTGAATACAGAAGGAAAAAAAAAAAAAAGCAAAACAAAATCTCTGCTCTCATGGAGTTTATACTCCATGATTCAAGAATTCCAAATACACTCTATGGGCATGTGTATTTGTATATATAATATACCAAATACTATGGTCTATTTTGTTTACCTCTAATCTTCCTGTAAGTTGACTAGGAGCAATGTATTCTTTTCCACAATACATTTAAGTAATTAAAAGGACATTTTGGTCTATTTATTGCTTAATCAACTATAGCATTTTAGTGCATTTTAATGACATGAACATCTGAATAATTGTGTAGAATAGTAGTGTCATCAGGTTGTGATGATACTAAGAAAAGTCAAAAGAAATTTGCAATTGTCATGTGTTGTTTGTATATGAACATGATTTCAGAAATGTCACTCTTGCAATTGACTGATAAAGGATTAACACTCAAATCTGATTTAAAAAAAAAAAAAAAAAAAAAAAAAAAAAGACTAGCCTAAAGGAACAATGGAGACTTGCACTTACAGGGAAGGCAGCTGTCAGACCTTCCAGAAAGCAGACTTTGAGATTTGACAGATTTGGTCTTCAGTCCAGGCCCTGCCACATTTCATTCATTGTTACATCATCTAACTTCTTTGAAATCATTTTTCCTTCTGTGAAATGAGACAATGCTTACATCATAGGACAACCTCCACCAGCCTGGACACTACCATCAGTGTGACTGATGTAGAGACATACTGAGGTTCCTTTAGATCCTGGCAAGACCCAAATATGTACATCATGACCACATGCTTTCTAAGAAACTCTTGGGGTACATTTTTGTGTGCAAGAAACCCAGAATTTTCAGGTTATTACTCATTACTTGGATTCTCATACCATGTAGCTTTATACAAGCCCTAATCAGACTAGATTTCAGAGTCCTTTCCAAAGCTCTGAACCCTTTAGAGTCTGTCATGAGAAAAATCTCTAGAGCTTCAATCTCTTCCCTAATGTTCCCTTTATTTTCTTGCTCTACCACAAGTCTCCTCTTCCTGAGTACCATTGTCAACACTGCTATGAACAGTGGTTTCTTCCCTCCCACACACTTCTACCAATGAGCTGTTCACCACACAGTTTCTTCTTCTTCTTTTAAATTTCACAGCTCCTTTGGAGGTCTTGCTACAGACTATACCATGCCCCAACCCCTCCTTGAAGCAATCATCCCCAGACCTCCATATTTCATTCCCTGAAGATTTTGGTAATGAGTCTCTCTCAAACACTATCTTAATTTGGTAATTCCAACATCCACATAAATAATTTCTTCAGGACTCTGATTTCCAAGATTCTTGGTTTCCTCACATCCGATTGTATCCACTAACCCAACTACTACATTATTTCAATCTTGTCATGATCAATAATCACATTCCCTCCATAATCCCAATTTCAATTATCCCAATTCTTTTCTTCCCAGCTCACATCTAAGAGCTTTCATTCAAACAGTTCTACATACTAACACCTCTAACCCTTAACCCTACCATCTGCTTGAATCCATAGTTCCTTCTTTAAAGACTTAGAATTGGTCCTATAAATAAAATCTTTCCTCTTTATAAGCCCTCAGGGGCCTTGGCCTCCCCTTTAACCTTTCTTGATAAAACCCCAACCATGGTTTATCCTGCATTTACCCTTAACATGGTTATAATGGCTGTTCTCACTTTGAACTCATAGTTGATGTTTCAAAAACATTAATTCTGCAAAGTAAGTAAGTAGGAGCTGCCAGTTTATATGGGCAGGGCAATAGTAATGGGCTGACTTCCTGTGTAGTATGGATGTTATTGTCCTGCTCCTCTCACCCCCAGTACTCTTAAAAAATTCTAGAACTGAAAGAATTCATATTCAACTGAAGGAAACCACCCTTTCTCTGCTTCAAAATAGGCTAAGCTGACATCTGAGAAAAATCCAAAGGTGAGTCTCCATTCAGGGGCTGCTCCAGGTATGGAATCATACAGGCTCAGTCACTAAAACCATCCTAGAGGATCCAATACTTTTATGCTCCTGTACAACCTAGAAAGCCAGAAGCCACTACCATGTGGCAGCTCAGATCAACAACCCACTTACACTGTCTGTGGCAAGTCCCACTCAGAAATATGAAGTTGACAAAGCTGTTTTTAATACCTGGCATCGTTAATTTTCTTGACTTCTTTCTGTTCAGATTACTTCTTTACGCTATCAGTATCCACTATAGGAAAATACTGTTACCTTGTCTTATTCCCCTTAGTCTAAGATTAATCAATGATGGTATTAAAGCCTTTAAAAATTGTTTTTAATCATTTAGGACACTAGCAGACACATAAGCACATTTTTTTTTAATGGGGAAACAGTTCCCTCCTCTGTCTATAATGTTTCTGGTCTTGGTTGGGCTTCCTGGATCCACTTTCAAAGTATATAGTACAGAATCAGCATTTTTCTCCCCATACTCATTAACAGCATAATGGCCTTGAATGTGACAAGCCTCTCACATAGTCTATTTGACCATTTGTCATTAATTTTAATACTGTAACTCTTCAGGGGTTGTATTTAATTTTTCATTCATTAATATCCACACAGTCAATATAGACTGTGAATCTACAACATTCAAAGCCCTGTGCTAGGTGCTAGACCAAAGATGAGAAATAAACAGCCCCACCTAGTTATCAAATGAAGGTAAGTAATGATTATAATCATGTACACTACAGAGGAATAATTTCAGTGAAGGGTGTCACAATTATTGTGTATAAATGAGACTCTCACTATACAACATATTTAAAACATCCAATAGAAGGATGCCAATTAAAAACACATAATTACAATTCTTTTCTAAAGATCTCAAAACATTTATAAGTATATTTTACAAAATGTGCCTAAGAGGTTAGAGGAAAGAAAACATACATAGAAACCTGTAATTTAGAAGCCACAGAATTTAAAAGCTTTAAAGCACATCAAAATCCAACTAATCAAGTTTTCCGGGGTATGCAGTCATAGAGGCTTTCACTCTCTTACAGTGAGATGCTCATAAGGAAGATCAGGAAGAATCCTGAAAAAGCTTCCCTTGTAGTGCCAGCTTGACAAAGGAGACAGTGGCCCTTATAAAACTCTCCCCAGATCCATCTCTCTGATCTCCCTGGTGAAAAAGTCTTAAGGACTTAAGGAAAAAATAGCAAAAATGATCACATTAGTACACTATTTGAAGACCCCTGCACATGGAGTAAAGGAACATGAAAAATAAAAATGTCCTTCCTTTTTTTGGGAAAAATAGAAATACATGCTAAGCCCACCATTAGAGCTAGAGGAAGAGCAGAAGCATTTAGAGAGGCCCCAGATGCTGATTATCTGCCTTAGACTTTAATCATAACATCAGAGAACGCTTTCTGTTCCATACCTCCTACCATCACAACAAGTACCAAGAAAAATATTAGTGAAATACTTCTGAAAGATCTGCAAGAGATAGGTTCTCTCTTTGGGGAGCATTCAATGAGAAAAACTCTATGACATGCAAGCCCATACCCTAAACATAAGACATCAATTTGTAGAATTCGAGGCCTATGGTGCACTGAGGGGAATCACAGCAACAACAAACTTCAAACCCAACTGATCTCTTGACAATATTAACACAAACCACCACATTAAATACTAAGTAGAAGGGAAGGTGTGCTCACCTCCAAGCATAAAATGTATTTATTTCAATGTGTGCTGTCCCATACGACATATCTGGTTTTCATCAATAAATTAAGAGGCATAAAGAAAGGCAAGAAAAAGTACAGTCCAAAGAGAAAAGGAGTCATCATAATCACACTCAGGCTACTCTTCCATCTTACGAATCCAGAGAGAAAACAAATCAAACCCAAAGCAAGCAGAAGGAAGGAAATAATGAAATAACTGATTAAATAACTGATGTTAAAGGCTTCAATGGGAAAAGTATATAGCAGGCACTAACAGGTAATTTCATCAGAGAGATGAAACCATAAGAAAGAATCAAATGGAAATACTAGAAATCAAAAGCACAGTAGCAAAGATGAAGAATGATTTCAACAAGCTTATTGGTAAGCTAAACATAGCTGACAAAATAATCTGTAAACTTGAAGATAAGTCAATAAGATTTATTCAAATTTAAATGAAAATCAAAAAACCAGAACAGAGCATCTAAAAGATGTGGGACAATATCAAACCATTTAACATACACATCACTGGAATTCCAAGGAGAAGAGAAAGAGGGAATGAGGTTAAAGTAATATCTAAAGAGGGGCACCTGGGTGGCTCAGTGGTTAAAGCCTCTGCCTTCAGCTCAGATCATGATCTCAGGGTCCTGGGATCGAGTCCCGCATCGGGCTCTCTGCTCAGCAGGGAGCCTGCCTCCTCCTCCTCTCTCTCTCTCTGCCTGCCTCTCTGCCTACTCGTGATCTGTCAAAAAAAAAAAAAAAGTAATATCTAAAGAAATAATGTGTGGAAACGTTCCAAAATTGACCACACACACACACACACACACATACACACACACACACACATAAAAAATAAATCCAAGAAGCTCAGCAAACCACAGTATAACTATATAAGGCAAGATAAATATCTAAAGCAAACACACCAAGACATATCATATTCAGACAATAAAAATGCAAAAATATTTTTAATTATAAGTGAAAGAAAATCCAAACCAATATTCCTCATGAACATATAGATGCAAAAATCCTCAACAATGTTTTAGAAAATTGATTCAGAGAATATATTAAAAAGGATAATACATCATGATTAAGCAAGATTCTTCCCAGGAATGCAAGACTGGTTCAACAGTCAAATATCAATCAATGCAATCCCTCATATAAGTAGATTAAATAAGAAAACTCATATGATCATAACAATCTATGCATCTATGCATAAAAAGCATCTGACAAAATTTAAAATTCAATCTTGATTTTTTAAAAAATCAGTAAAGAAGAAACAGAAAGGAACTTCCTTAACCCAATAAGAGGCATTTACAGAGACTTACAGCTAACATCATACTCAATGTTAACTGGCTGCACACTCTCTCTCTAAGATGGGGAACAAGACAAGATGTCCTCTCTCATCCCTGCTATTCAACATTATGCTGGAATCCTTATCCACTGCAATAAGACAAAAATGAATGAATGAGTGAATGAATGAATACAGATTGTTAAGAAAAGAATTAAAACTGTCTCTGTCTACAGACAACATGATGGTCTACATTGAAAATCCCAAAGAATCTATAAAAAAATGCTTCTAGAAATGTTGTTTAGCAAAAACACAGGTTACAAGATCAATATAAGAAAGTAATTTATTTCCCTATATACTGGCGATGATAAGTTGAAAATTGAAATTTAAAAGGCAATATACTATTTATAATAGGGATAGACAATAAAGTATGTAGGTCTAAGTTTAAAAAAAATGTGTGCAGTTTCCACATGTTAAGTACAAAAGATAATGAAGGAAGTTGAAGAAGAACTAAATAGAGAAATTAAACTTATCCATGGGTTTTTAATGCTTGAAATTGTTTTGTCTGTAGATCCATAGCTCAATGCATTTCTAACAAAATCTCAGCAAAGTCTTTTGTAGATATTGACAAGCTGATTCTCAATTTACATGGAAAGGCAAAGGAACTAAAAGAGGCAAAAACAATTCTGGAAAAGAGTAAAGCAGTTGTTTAATTAATAGTATCACATCAGTGTTACTTTCTTATTTTAATAAATGCATCATAGCTACATAGAAACCATGTGAAAATTATATAGGAGCTCTTTATAACATCTTTGCAATTCTTCTGCAAATCTAAAATTATTTCAAAATAAGAGTTGAAAAAGTCCAATTCCATTCCCATTCACCAAATCAGTGAATTTCTAAAGGTAAATTGGTAAACCCACGCCTGTTCTTCTACTTAAGCCATAAAACTACGTTTTGCAGATGAACGTTTTGCAGATGGGCTAAGGCAACATCTTGTGTCCTGTTGACCATTTTTCTCCACACTCTTCCTCCACATCATCACTGCAACGGTTCTGCTGAGGACACTGGCAATCAAAAGAAGGGCAGGACTTGTGCCGTTGCTCATGCTTTCCATGTAAACAATTTTTCCCTCATCCTGTTTTTCTTAAAACTTTGACCTAATTTCTTTCACATGCTGAGTTAATTCTCATGACTGTTTAAAGGCAGCTAAAAATATCAGCAAGGTCTGCTAAAGTTCAGAAATGAAGACACCATTCATTCAAGCCCTGTCCTCTTGAGTCATCATTTCTTTAAATGCATGACCCAAATATGTTCTTTTCTGTCTTCTATTGATAATTTTACATTAAGACATCATTAGAAAGCAGCATCTGGGTTACTTTTTAAACCACACTAGCTGAACTCATCCGTTTTCCCTTTACTAAAAAAAGAAAAAAGGTGCCTAGTTCACATTATGGATTTTCGATTAGCAATAATAATAAAGAGTGGTGTGTGGTGCTCAGAAGATTTAACTGCTGCTTTCAAAGCAAATCTCAAAGTGCAATGATCAAGCTATTTCTAATACTTATAAAAGGCACATATTTATTCCTTCAGAAAGTTAGTTTGCCAGTTCATTTTTCAATAATCTTGACTCTGAGGCATCTCTTCCTACATAGGAATATTTGTTCCTACAGAAGATTCCATCCAGGCAGGCCCAGAGAAACAGGAATTTGGGAAGACAACATGGGTTTACTAAGTAGGAGATACACTTTGGTTTCTTTCTCCTTGTTTTCCTCCAGCAATCATCTTATCCATTCTGTTTCTAACAACAGTGAAGCAACAAGTCTGATGCCCTGGGCAGAAGGACTCAAGGAGTAGTAAAAGACGTAGAAATCTTTATTCACTAATGGAAGCCATCAACACAAATATGGCTCCCAAGGACAGCTTACAATGATGATTTTAAGGATCAAATATGTTAGCTTTTGCCAAGTGCAAAGCAGGTGAGTTAGCTGCTCTGCCTTAAAGACCTTTTCTCTTCTCAGTAAAGCATCTTTCTCAATTTCAGAGACATAGCTCTTTTTAGTTCTATGCTCTCAATCAAAACCTGTTTTAGGCAAAATCTTTTACAATTCACTCTCTGTTTAGCAGTTTAAGCCAATATATCATTGCCGCCAGGAATATCTATATTTTGAACCTTAGTCCTAATTGGGAATAAGTGATATGTTTCCAAGCTTAAAAAACTTTTACCTACTGATGATCCTAAGAGAAGTGGACAGAAGCTAGACAGAAGGGAGCTGTCTCAGAAATCTATCTGCTTTAAGATTGGCACAAATTAAAATGCTCTAAAGCTGTTGTTTATGACTTACTATAGTTTCAGCTTAAATCATCAGGGCAAGTATTATTTTTCCTTTTCTTATTACTCACCTTGTTGTCACTTTAATTTTGGTTCAGTTCCCCAAAACAGGAATTTCACTAGGGTGTTAAAGAAGGAATGAGCTGAAAAATCCAGCATATTCAAGGCCTGTGCCGATGTCCTCCCTGGTTTTAATGTGCCATATGGTTTGGCACAGTGGCATTTCTCTCCCTTCTAAAACACCCTTTAGCTTGCATGGCATCCATCATTTTGCTTGTTGACTTAGTTTCATTTTCTGCTTTTCTGGCCTATTCAACTGCCTGTAACAGCATTAAATTACTCTTCTGATCTCTCCATTTTCCTGAGTTCACAAACTGCAATTTATGGGAGTCTTTAAACTTAAAGGGTCTTCTGATAAAGGTAGATGCCAATAAAATGATAAAGGTCAAAGGAAAATTGTACACCTTAAGGAGGCAACACCCTTCATAGAAATGTATTTTCATATTTTATGTTTGAAAAATACTGCAATATAGAAATGAAACAGGATTTAGAGGATGTCTAACCCAACCTCATTTTGTAGTTGTGGACATGAGGCTTTAAAAAGGCAAGTCACGATTTTCGGAGGAGTCAAGATGGCGGAGAAGTAGCAGGCTGAGACTACTTCGGGTAGTGGGAGATCAGCTAAATAGCTTATCTAAAGATTGCAAACACCTACAAATCGAACGGGAGATTGAAGAGAAGAAGAACAGCAATTTTAGAAACAGAAAATCAACCACTATCTGAAAGGTAGGACTGGCGGAAAAGTGAATCCAAAGCGACGGGAAGATAGACTACGGGGGGAGGGGCCGGCTCCCGGCGAGCAGCAGAGCAACGAGCAAAATCAGGACTTTTAAAAGTCTGTTCCGCTGAGGGACATCGCTCCAGAGGCTTAACCGGGGTGAAGCCCAGGCGGGGTCAGTGCGGCCTCAGGTCCCGCAGGGTCGCAGAAGGATCGAGGGTGTCTGAGTGTCACAGAGCTCACAGGTATTGGAACGGGGAAGCCGGCTACAGAGACAGAGCTGAGGAGTGACTCTCAGCTCGGGGTTGCCTTGGACCGGTCGCAGGCGCGGTCAGCTCGGAGCGCGGCCGGAGGCCAGGGTGGCGGGAGTCATTGGGCGCTGTTCTCTGGGGGCGCACTGAGGAGTGGGGCCCCGGGCTCTCGGCTCCTCCGGGCCGGAGGCCAGGAGGCCGCCATCTTCATTCCCGTCCTCCGGACTCTACAGAAAGCGCTCAGGGAACAAAGGCTCTCGAAAGCAAACCCGAGCGGATTACTCAGCCCGGCCCTGGGTAAGGGAGGTGCAACTCCGCCTGGGGCAAAGACGCTTGAGAATCACTACAACAGGCCCCTCCCCCAGAAGATCAACGGGAAACCCAGCCAGGACCAAGTTCACCTACCGAGGAGTCCAGTTTCAATACCAAGGAGAGCGGCGGAATTCCAGAGGAGAAGAAAGCAAAGCACGGAACTCATGGCTTTCTCCCCATGATTTTTCAGCCTTGCAGTTAATTTAATTTTTTTTTCTTTTTCAATTTTTTTTTCTTTTTCTCTTCTTCTGCTAAATTTTTTTAACTTTTACTGTTTTCTTTTTTAACGTTTTTTAAATAGTTTATCTAATATATATATATTTTTTTCCTCTTTTTATATTTTTTCTTTATTGGCTTTCTTTTTTTAAATAGTTCCTTTTTTTTTTTTCTTTTTGAACCCCTTTTTATCCCCTTTCTGCCCCCTCACAATTTGGGATCTCTTCTGATTTGGCTAAAGCATATTTTCCTGGGGTTGTTGCCACTCTTTTAGTATTTTACTTGCTCCTTCATAAACTCTTATCTGGACAAAATGACAAGGCGGAAAAATTCACAACAAAAAAAAGAACAAGAGGCAGTACCAAAGGCTAGGGACCTAATCAATACAGACATTGGTAATATGTCAGATATAGAGTTCAGAATGACGATTCTCAAGGTTCTAGCCGGGCTTGAAAAAGGCATGGAAGATATTAAAGCAACCCTCTCGGGAGATATAAAAGCCCTTTCTGGAGAAATAAAAGAACTAAAATCTAACCAAGTTGAAATCAAAAAAGCTATTAATGAGGTGCAATCAAAAATGGAGGCTCTCACTGCTAGGATAAATGAGGCAGAAGAAAGAATTAGTGATATAGAAGACCAAATGACAGAGAATAAAGAAGCTGAGCAAAAGAGGGACAAACAGCTACTGGACCATGAGGGGAGAATTCGAGAGATAAGTGACACCATAAGACGAAACAACATTAGAATAATTGGGATTCCAGAAGAAGAGGAAACAGAGAGGGGAGCAGAAGGTATATTGGAGAGAATTATTGGAGAGAATTTCCCCAATATGGCAAAGGGAACAAGCATCAAAATCCAGGAGGTTCAGAGAACCCCCCTCAAAATCAATAAGAATAGGTCCACACCCCGTCACCTAATAGTAAAATTGACAAGTCTTAGTGACAAAGAAAAGATCCTGAAAGCAGCCCGGGAAAAGAAGTCTGTAACGTACAATGGTAAAAATATTAGATTGGCAGCAGACTTATCCACAGAGACCTGGCAGGCCAGAAAGAGCTGGCATGATATATTCAGAGTACTAAATGAGAAAAACATGCAGCCAAGAATACTATATCCAGCTAGGCTATCATTGAAAATAGAAGGAGAGATTAAAAGCTTCCAGGACAAACAAAAACTGAAAGAATTTGCAAATACCAAACCAGCTCTACAGGAAATATTGAAAGGGGTCCTCTAAGCAAACAGAGACCCTAAAAGTAGTAGATCAGAAAGAAACAGAGACAATATACAATAACAGTCACCTTACAGGCAATACAATGGCACTAAATTCATATCTCTCAATACTTACCCTGAATGTTAATGGGCTAAATGCCCCAATCAAAAGACACAGGGTATCAGAGTGGATAAAAAAACAAAACCCATCTATATGTTGCCTACAAGAAACTCATCTTAAACCCGAAGACACCTCCAGGTTTAAAGTGAGGGGGTGGAAAAGAATTTACCATGCTAATGGACATCAGAAGAAAGCAGGAGTGGCAATCCTTATATCAGATCAATTAGATTTTAAGCCAAAGACTATAATAAGAGATGAGGAAGGACACTATATCATACTCAAAGGAACTGTCCAACAAGAAGATCTAACAATTTTAAATATCTATGCCCCTAACGTGGGAGCAGCCAACTATATAAACCAATTAATAACAAAATCAAAGAAACACATCGACAAGAATACAATAATAGTAGGGGATTTTAACACTCCCCTCACTGAAATGGACAGATCATCCAAGCAAAAGATCAACAAGGAAATCAAGGCCTTAAATGACACACTGGACCAGATGGACATCATAGATATATTCAGAACATTTCATCCCAAAGCAACAGAATACACATTCTTCTCTAGTGCACATGGAACATTCTCCAGAATAGATCACATTCTTGGCCCAAAATCAAGTCTCAACCGGTATCAAAAGATTGGGATCATTCCCTGCATATTTTCAGACCACAATGCTCTAAAGCTAGAACTCAATAACAAGAGGAAATTTGGAAAGAACCCAAATACATGGAGACTAAACAGCATCCTTCTAAAGAATGAATGGGTCAACCAGGAAATTAAAGAAGAATTGAAAAAATTCATGGAAACAAATGATAATGAAAACACAACGGTTCAGAATCTGTGGGACACAACAAAGGCAGTCCTGAGAGGAAAATATATAGCGGTACAAGCCTTTCTCAAGAAACAAGAAAGGTCTCAGGTACACAACCTAACCCTACACCTAAAGGAGCTGGAGAAAGAACAAGAAAGAAACTCTAAACCCAGCAGGAGAAGAGAAATCATAAAGATCAGAGCAGAAATCAATGAAATAGAAACCAAAAAAACAATTGAACAAATCAACGAAACTAGGAGCTGGTTCTTTGAAAGAATTAATAAGATTGATAAACCCCTGGCCAGACTTATCAAAAAGAAAAGAGAAAGGACCCAAATCAATAAAATCATGAATGAAAGAGGAGAAATCACAACGAACACCAAAGAAATACAGACAATTATAAGAACATACTATGAGCAACTCTACGCCAACAAATTTGACAATCTGGAAGAAATGGATGCATTCCTAGAGACATATAAACTACCACAACTGAACCAGGAAGAAATAGAAAGCCTGAACAGACCCATAACCAGTAAGGAGATTGAAACAGTCATCAAAAATCTCCAAACAAACAAAAGCCCAGGGCCAGATGGCTTCCCGGGGGAATTCTACCAAACATTTAAAGAAGAACTAATTCCTATTCTCCTGAAACTGTTCCAAAAAATAGAAATAGAAGGAAAACTTCCAAACTCATTTTATGAGGCCAGCATCACCTTGATCCCAAAACCAGACAAGGATCCCATCAAAAAAGAGAACTACAGACAAATATCCTTGATGAACACAGATGCAAAAATTCTCACCAAAATACTAGCCAATAGGATTCAACAGTACATTAAAAGGATTATTCACCACGACCAAGTGGGATTTATTCCAGGGCTGCAAGGTTGGTTCAACATCCGCAAATCAATCAATGTGATACAACACATTAATAAAAGAAAGAACAAGAACCATATGATACTCTCCATAGATGCTGAAAAAGCATTTGACAAAGTACAGCATCCCTTCCTGATCAAAACTCTTCAAAGTGTAGGGATAGAGGGCACATACCTCAATATTATCAAAGCCATCTATGAAAAACCCACCACAAATATCATTCTCAATGGAGAAAAACTGAAAGCTTTTCCGCTAAGGTCAGGAACACGGCAGGGATGTCCGTTATCACCACTGCTATTCAACATAGTACTAGAAGTCCTAGCCTCAGCAATCAGACAACAAAAGGAAATTAAAGGCATCCAAATCGGCAAAGAAGAAGTCAAACTATCACTCTTCGCAGATGATATGATACTCTATGTGGAAAACCCAAAAGACTCCACATCAAAACTGCTAGAACTTGTACAGGAATTCAGTAAAGTGTCAGGATATAAAATCAATGCACAGAAATCAGTTGCATTTCTCTACACCAACAACAAGACAGAAGAAAGAGAAATTAAGGAGTCCATCCCATTTACAATTGCACCCAAAACTATAAGATACCTAGGAATAAACCTAACCAAAGAGACTAAGAATCTATACTCAGAAATCTATAAAGTACTCATGAAAGAAATTGAGGAAGACACAAAGAAATGGAAAAATGTTCCATGCTCCTGGATTGGAAGAATAAATATTGTGAAAATGTCTATGCTACCTAAAGCAATCTACACATTTAATGCAATTCCTATCAAAGTACCATCCATTTTTTTCAAAGAAATGGAACAAATAATCCTAAAATTTATATGGAACCAGAAAAGACCTCGAATAGCCAAAGGAATATTGAAAAAGAAAGCCAAAGTTGGTGGCATCACAATTCCGGACTTCAAGCTCTATTACAAAGCTGTCATCATCAAGACAGCATGGTACTGGCACAAAAACAGACACATAGATCAATGGAACAGAATAGAGAGCCCAGAAATGGACCCTCAACTCTATGGTCAACTCATCTTCGACAAAGCAGGAAAGAATGTCCAATGGAACAAAGACAGCCTCTTCAATAAATGGTGTTGGGAAAATTGGACAGCCACATGCAGAAAAATGAAATTGGATCATTTCCTTACACCACACACGAAAATAGACTAAAAATGGATGAAGGATTTCAATGTGAGAAAGGAATCCATCAAAATCCTCGAGGAGAACACAGGCAGCAACCTCTTCGACATCAGCCGCAGCAACATCTTCCTAGGAACATCACCAAAGGCAAGGGAAGCAAGGGCAAAAATGAACTATTGGGATTTTATCAAGATCAAAAGCTTTTGCACAGCAAAGGAAACAGTGAACAAAACCAAAAGACAACTGACAGAATGGGAGAAGATATTTGCAAATGACATATCAGATAAAGGGCTAGTGTCCAAAATCTATAAAGAACTTAGCAAACTCAACACCCAAAGAACAAAGAATCCAATCAAGAAATGGGCAGAGGACATGAACAGACATTTCTGCAAAGAAGACATCCAGATGGCCAACAGACACATGAAAAAGTGCTCCATATCACTCGGCATCAGGGAAATACAAATCAAAACCACAATGAGATATCACCTCACACCAGTCAGAATGGCTAAAATTAACAAGTCAGGAAATGACAGATGCTGGTGAGGATGCAGAGAAAGGAGAGCCCTCCTACACTGTTGATGGGAATGCAAGCTGGTGCAACCACTCTGGAAAACAGCATGGAGGTTCCTCAAAATGTTGAAAATAGAACTACCCTATGACCCTGCAATTGCACTGCTGGGTATTTACCCTAAAGATACAAACATAGTGATCCGAAGGGGCACATGCACCCGAATGTTTATAGCAGCAATGTCTACAATAGCCAAACTATGGAAAGAACCTAGATGTCCATCTACAGATGAATGGATAAAGAAGATGTGGTATATATACACAATGGAATACTATGCAGCCATCAAAAGAAATGAAATCTTGCCATTTGCGACGACGTGGATGGAACTAGAGGGTATCATGCTTAGCGAAATAAGTCTATCGGAGAAAGACAACTATCATATGATCTCCCTGATATGAGGGAGAGGAGATGCAACATGGGGGGTTAAGGGGGTAGGAGAAGAGTAAATGAAACAAGATGGGATTGGGAGGGAGACAAACCATAAGTGACTCTTAATCTCACAAAACAAACTGAGGGTTGATGGGGGAAGGGGGTTGGGAGAGGGGGATGGGGTTATGGATATTGGGGAGGGTATGAGCTATGGTGAGTGCTGTGAAGTGTGTAAACCTGGCGATTCGCAGACCTGTACCCCTGGGGATAAAAATATATGTTTATAAAGCTGTAAAAAAAAAAAAAAGAAAAGAAAAAAGAAAGGATGAATACCCAAGTTTTGTAGCAACATGGACGGGACTGGAAGAGATTATGCTGAGTGAAATAAGTCAAGCAGAGAGAGTCAATTATCATATCGTTTCACTTATTTGTGGAGCATAACAAATAGCATGGAGGACAAGGGGAGATGGAGAGGAGAAGGGAGTTGAGGGAAATTGGAAGGGGAGGTGAACCATGAGAGACTATGGACTCTGAAAAACGATCTGAGAATTTTGAAGGGGTGGGGGGTGGGAGGTTGGGGGCACCAGGTGGTGGGTATTGTAGAGGGCACGGATTGCATGGAGCACTGGGTGTGGTGCAAAAATAATGAATACTGTTATGCTGAAAAAATAAAAAAACTAAAAAAAAAAAAAAAGGCAAGTCACACAGTTAGTCAAGGGCAGAACTGAAACTTGAACTTGGCACCACCAGCTTAATTTATTGCTTTATTCACTACATTGTGCTGACTCTTTCAATTATATATTCTTAATGATGAAAGAATATGGAGTAAAAGGAATAGCAACCAAGTCAGGAAAAAAGCACACAGAATGTTTTCTCATTTCCTTTTTAAAACCAAAGTCATACTTTAGAGTAATGTGTCTAACACTAAATGACCATCTGATCCATGAAAACCAATCATGGTATGGGGTGGAGGAGGCATTTTATTTTTCTCTCTGCCACACCTGTATCCATATGATCCCTCAGCTGTACTGATCCTTTGCAGTATCCTTGCTGCCACCCTTTGGCTCATATTGCCCCTCTTGTAGCTCATAATGTTACCAAGTTACACCTGGATCTTAGGAGTAGATTTTTTTTGACTGTTGATCTTTGGTTAGAGTTCCTCTCTCTCTCCTTCAATCAGTGATGATGAAAAGAGCCACTAAATTAATCTTCCTGAAATACCACCTTCAACATGACATTATCAGCTGACTTGGTCTTCTTCTGACTTATTTTCCTGTAATATGGAGGCTGTGGTCCCTTTACTATTTTCCTGTTTTCTGGCTTTTATTTGTTTTTCCTTTAAATTTTTGGCCCTGGTTTAGCCAGCCCAAATAACTTTGCTCTAGGGCACAGTAACTATGGGAGTTTCATGGTATAGAAGAATGACAAGGGGCTTCAGGGATTTTCACAATGTAAAGGCACCCCCATTTTACTTCTGTTTAAATTACTTTCTCTTATATTCACATTTCCCCAGTGAAAAAGGTCGAGCAGTGCCACATCACTCACTACTGTTTTCATTTTAGTTCTTCTGTCTTGACTTTGTCATGAGAATGAATTACCTGCTCTTGCCATGCAAGTAGTAACATGGTCTTGCTGTGCAGCTGACCAGCAATGCTCTAGGGAGTTTTCATGCTTTCGCCTGGGTTATGACTATTTCCTTTTGTGGAGGGAAAAAAAAAACAGCATTATATCTACATAGTTAAAGCAGCATAAAGGATTTCCTTTTAATTTAGTGAGATCATTAATGTCTCTGCAAACACCGTATTCAAGGCTTTGCCAAGTTGACCTCCATCAGAGAAAAGAAGGCCAGGAAACTTAACATAGTTCCAAAGACCAATTTTTGTCATTCAGATTGTGAACTATCCCTCAATAGTTAGCCAATATATCTTACCCTTCCTACAAAAATCATGTTTTCTGTAAAAAAAAAAAAAAAACAAAAACAAACAAAAAAAACCACCTCAATTGTTACCACAAAAAGATTGTGCCCTACTTTAACCCTAAGTTGAAACTTATCTTTAAAGACCAGTCACTTAGCTATTTTGATAGAACTGTTTTTTCTCCTGAAATTAGTAGAACATATAATCAAATGAAAGTGTATACAAACATAATTTTCAAATATATAAATTTCTAGGTAAATATGAAAATGACTTCACGTTTTTAGTAGCACTATTCAATTCAGCACTTTTGAGTAAGTTTGATGTGCCTTATGTAAGACATCACAGACACGAGGAAGAATAAATCATAGTTCCCATCACCAAGGGTCCCATCATCCAGCAGAAGAAACTGATGTGGAAAGAATCCATTATAATTACATGTGACAAGTGCTATATGAGTATATAAATAAATTGTCACATGAACTTTATCATGGTAATTACAAACTCCTAACTATACATATTTTGAAACTTTAAAAATCTGTCCTCTTGTAATATAGAAAAGAGATGGAAAATAAGCACTCTGCCTAGTTGCCAGTATTTAAAAATCATAATATTTTACATGAACCTCCAAATTTTGTCTTCTAGCAACTTAGGCCCACATGACAACATGATAACTGTAGCTTAATAGTGGCTTCCCACAGCAGTCAGCTATGCATGCTTCAGTTTGCCACAGTTCCCAGCACTCTGTGCGGTTTCCTCTGCATGAAGAACAGGTGGCACTGACTATGTTCCTTATCTTGGTCTGTGTCACTTGTTCTTTTCCTGGCAGGCTTTTGTAGGCATTTGAGTTGACATCACTTCTTGGAAGGAAGTCCCATGAAAGCCAGGAGTTAGGATGTCCCCAAACACCATTACTATCCAACATTATTCTGAAAGTTCTAACCAAGACATGAAAACAAAATCAAAGGCATAAATATTTGAAAGAAGACAATTTGTAATCATTTGGAAATCATATAACCATTTATCTGGCTATGCCAGTTCAAGTGCTATTAGAAATTATGTTAAGCAAGATGGTATATTACAGAATAAATATATATTGAGCAATAGCTTTCCTATTTAATACTAATAATTAGAGAATGCCACAAATATTTAAAAATCCTACTCACGATGATAAAACATGTTACATAAGAATTAATCTAACAGGAAATGTTTTGCACCTGCATGAATAAAACTAAGAAACTTCAAGTCCTGAAAATATCTAAGTACGTGTAAGAATTTAAAACATGACAATAATGGCATTTTGAACCACGGGGAAAAAGATTGGACAATGCCATAGAACATAATATGATAATGAGTTAACTTTAATTGAAGAAAAAAATAGTATAGTTCTAGCTACAACTCATGCACATAAATGTATTTAAAAAGTCCTATGTGGAAATCAAAACCATAACAATCAAAGAAGAAAACAAAAGTTAATGGTATATTTATTTTCAGTGAAGAACCTTCTGAGCAATGTGAAAATATGGAAATAATAAAAAATTTGATAGATTGATAAACTTAAAATGTGTATTTTCTATGCATTACAAAGGTACTATGAGTAAGACAACAAAGTCAAAGACAAACTAAAAACAAAATTTGCATCATATCATAGTCAAAGAGTGCAAATTTTATTAAATCAAGAATATTTACAAAATGATAATAAAAGGTAACTATACCAATGAAAATAAGCAAAGGCATGAGTAAGAATTTATAATAAAAAAGAAATTACAAACAATCCATTCTTACATATCCAGCCTCACTGGAGTACAACAAAAAGCAGTTATGCCACAACTTTTGTTAAATCAATATTAAATTGTTTATTACTATTATTATTATCATGGCTATTTCAGTGTCATTTACTCCAAAACCATCTAGTACTTTCTGATTACATTTCCTTTCTTATACAATTTTCCATTTTTCCTGGAGTTAATAATTACTTACCAATCAGATGTTTGAACTGTTGGATGGTTCCTAATTTTTGTTATCTATTCTCTTCTACTTTCCATCTGTATTTTTTTCTCCTATCTCAACTCTTAATTTTAACATTCAATCCTTTCCCCAAATGTGTTGTTTTTGGTTATACCTGGTATTATCTCCTGGAGCTACTTCATATTCTGTGAATGTTTATTTTTACCTTTCTTAATGCTTCACCATGTAGTATCATCTCTTATTCCCTGGGAAATAATATCAATATTTTTCTTTTATGTTTCTTCTATTTTCTGTATTGTTTCCAAATCCCCTGACTGCCATTTTCTGTTTGCTGGTTTTGATCTTTGGCTTTTGTAGTAGTGGCTTCTTTCACATGTCCTGAGATCCTTGTCTGTCTACTCATGTAGACAATACAAGACATGGTGGACTCTATCAATGGTGGTTAGGGAGTTATTTTTTGAGGGCACTTCAAATGGTCAGTGTAAGTCTTTTTTCATGAGTCATTAAATCACGAAGTCTTTTTTCATGAGTCATTAAATCACGCCAGAAAATAACTCTCTAATCTCCTGCCTTACCACTGGTGTTCTGGAAGCCAGGGAAAAAGGGTCTGTGTCGGAAAAGGGATTTTCTCAGTAGATCTCCTTTGTTTCATTACAGTGCCTAGCCCCTGTTTAAGGTCTAGATCCAGGGCCTCTCTGGTTGAATTTTTTCAGAGAGTAAATCTCTAGTCATCTGGCCCCTTGGGGATGGGGACTTGAGTGTCTCTGGTAGATATGCAAGGGGTGATCTGGGGTTCTTATAGCTTCTTATAAAGACTTTCAGGCAATACTCATGTTTCCAGTCTTCTCCTTCTTCATCACAGGTAACTAGTGTCTCTTCCTGAGACTTTCAGGTATACTATGGATAGACTGGTTGGGCTAATATTTTGTCTTCTTCTCTACCAATCAATTATCATCTGTCCATTAGCTTTCTAGCTTCTGGAGTTTGGTTGGCATTTCTCACTTATTGTCCTTTCAACCTTGTTTTTTTTTTTTTTTTAAAGATTTTATTTATTTATTTGTCAGAGAGAGAGAGGGAGAGAGAGAAAGCACAGGCAGACAGAATGGCAGGCAGAGGCAGAGGGAGAAGCAGGCTCCCTGATGAGCAAGGAGCCCGATGTAGGACTCGATCCCAGGACACTGGGATCATGACCTGAGCCAAAGGCAGCTGCTTAACCAACTGAGCCACCCAGGCGTCCCTCAACCTTGTTGTTTTTTAATTCTTGTAAGTTTATGCCACTTCTATTCTTACCACCATTTTAAGTGGAGTTTAGGAAGGAGCTGAGACAAATGCTTGAGTTCAATTTGACATGCTCAACCAGAAGTTACAACTGAAAAAAAGCAGTTAAATCATAAGACAATGTTCATAGCTTTTCACAGCTGGAAGGGAGTTAAAATATCATCTATTTCAAATTATTGCTTTAAGTATGGAGAAAAGAAGGCACAGAGAATGTGAATGAACTACTGGAGATATTAGGTTATTAGAAGCAGAGTCAGACTATGCAGCCATCAAAAGAAATGAAATCTTGCCATTTGCAATGACATGGATGGAACTAGAGGGTATTATTCTGAGTGAAATAAATCAATCAGAGAAAGACAATTATCATATGATCTCTCTGATATGAAGAATTTGAGAGCCAGGGCTGGGGGGTCTTGGGGGTAGGGAAGGAAAAAATGAAACAAGATGGGATCAGAAGGGAGACAAACCATAAAAGATTCTTCATCTCACAAAACACAATAAAAAAAAAAAAGCTGGGGCGCTAAGGATAGGGTGGTTGGGTTATGGATATTGGGGAGCGTACATGCTATGGTGAGTGCTATGAAATGTGTAAGCCTGATGATTCAAAGACCTGTACCCCAGGGCAAATAATACATTATATGTTAATAAAAATAATTAAAAAAAAAAAAAAACAAAAAAAAAACACAAAAGAAGCAAAATCAGGACCCTCTTAATGTGTACCTCTAGAAAATATTGTTTAGTTATGTCTCAGAGAACTGCTACCCACTTGGAACTGCCTTCATCCACAGTCCACAGGACTAGATTCATTATCTCTGCTTCTTCTTCATGAGCCCAACCCCTGTTCACAGCTGATTAGAGCAAGGCAGGTTATCAACCTGGGCCCAAAATTCTTTTCCATAGTCATTTGGATGTTAGACCCAAAGATACTACCTGCTTCTTACTCTGAGGTGTTTCTTTAATGAGGAGAAGAAAGCTCAGATGTGGATGGTCAGTCATCTTTGGACACCAGGTCTGTAAATGGAATTATTTTATTAAGCTTGCACACACTAAATAAAGAGTCAATAAAAGTGGGCAATACCACACATTTTTTTAAGATTTTATTTATTTATTTGAGAGAGAGAGATGGGGCGAGAAAGAGGGAGAGAGTGAGCTTGAGCAGGAGGGAAGAGCAAAGGGAGAGCAAGAGCAAGAAATGTAGAGCTCCATCCCAGGACCACGGGATCATGACCTGAGCCAAAGGAAGATGCTTAACCAACTGAGCCACCTAGGCACCGTCATCACATACACTTTAGACTGAATTCATTTGTCCTTTAGTAGTAAACTTATCACTCTTACCTCTATTTTCTCAGAAAAAGTCTTATGACAAGTGGCTTCAACATGAGTAAAAACAATAAAGGAGATCTGTATTTCTGAGTGGACTCAGTCTTGAGTTGCATCCTAAGATGCCCCCAAGACCTGAGGATGAAAATTCTTCAACTTTTATGCTGTTGTGGCTTTGAGTAATTGTTGAAGGACAAGAAATGTTACAAGGAAAGTTGACAGGACTGAGTACAGAAAGAAACTGAGAGAGAGAAAGAAGACTAGCATATAAGAATATATGTGAAAATAAGGAAACCAGCTACCAACATGCTTGTGTAATTGTGTCTGGAGAATGATTGATGAAGATATGTCTGTGGCATATACTTTTTAAAGGGAAAAAACAACAAAAACAAAAAATCCCCAGTACAGCTGGCTCCCTACTGCTGTCCTTTCTCCATCTCTTTCTGGGGTGGATATATGGCTTCAGTTTCTTTCAAGTGTCAGCTGGTGACTGCTGGGGCTTTCTGTAACTTTCCAGGAACTCTTTGGTTTCTATGAGCATTAAAAACTTTCCCAGTGACTTAGAGAAACCACACACATACAAACACTCAAAGCTCATCACAAGAGCAACTCCATTATGATAGTTCTTTCTCTCATCTTTGTAAACTGGTTGTCCTCTTCTCCCAAGAATCCCATCCTTTTACATGAATTTGGCTGAAGAAGAAGTTATAACAGAAGTGGAGAAGGTTACAATTGGTGAACCAGTAGAAAAGGAAAAGAATGTTTTTAAATCCCAAGTTAATGATTTACTCGGGCGAAGTTGGTGGTCCCTGGTTCCTGTTCCTGTTTCCTAAGCAACTAGAAGCCAGTAAAGCTGCCACAACAAAATACCTAGCTCACATTCCCATATCTTCAAATAAAAACAAGTATGGACCAAGTAGTTGAAGCCACTTGTCATAAGACATGAATAGAATTCATGAAAATAAAGCAGCAGAACAAAGAAATGTAATATATCCATCTCAGTCTTTCTGGTTCTCACCACAACTAATATAGCTGGCAACATATAGACTAAACACTGTGATGTTATTTTCAAATCCATGTTCTCATTTTTGTGGAAGCCATCCTTATACCTGCCTTTGCTCCCAAGCAGAATTGACCACTCCCTTCCTTATCTACCTACAGTAACATACATGCCAATTTATTGTGGAGACACACAACACTGTGTTGCTTTTATTTGCATACATACACATGTCACTGCCACCCCCAGTAGACCATGACCTTCTTAAGAGAAAGAAATTTCATTTTTTTAAAAGATATTATTTATTTTAGAGAGAGAGAGACAGCGGGCAAGCACGAGTGAGCTGGGGGGAGGGGCAGAGGGAGAATCTCAACGGGTTAAGGGAGAATCTCAAGCAGACTGCATTAGGTTCAGAGCCCAACATGGGGCCTGATCTCAGGACTCTGAGATCATGATCTGAGATGAAATCACGAGTCAACCACTTAACTGACTGAGGCACCCAGACCCCCTGAGAAATAAATTTCTTATTTGTCCTTGGATTAACACATAGCACAGGGCTGGTACAACTGAGATAGTTGATATTGAATAAATAAATAATTTTAATATAGAGAAGCCATTTACTTTTAGGCAAGTCTTCCACCCCGATCTCCACAAATATTCCCAGCCTATCATCTGGAGTAAACAGTAATCTCCAACTCATGAAGCCAGTCCAATACCAGTCAACCTTAGTTACCCTGAGACCTAGTGCTATATGAGAGGAAAATGGGGCTCAATAGACCTGAATTATGACTCTGTTGCATTAAATTTTGGCCATGAGAAAGTCACTCAATTCTTTGAGCTTCCATACACTTATCTGAAGTAGGCTAGAGTATCTTGGGGATAAGAGTGATTAAATGAAATAATAAAGTCCATCATATCACCTAGTTCACAGCAGGAGCACAGCAAAGATCACAACTTCTATAAGTAGGAAGTTTCTCTACCAAGAAATTCTGGAGCAGGGGGTGGATTCCTAACAAATTCCCTCCTCCTTTTAAAATATAACCAATATAGTTTTCTGGGCTAGGCTATTTGAAATGAAGAATGCATACTGGTATGCTAACTACTTTAACTTTATAATTAATATATTAAACCAGATTTTAATTGTTTAGAAATACATCTCATGTTGAGACTATCTATGACTTTCTTTAAAAAGGGACTTCTGTAATTCAGGAACTTGAACAATGCAAGGACACCATAAATATGTAATGGATGACTGAATGAATAAAAGACTCAATCAATCAATCAATTAATCAGTGTAGCTAATGACAATTCCTGGAGAGTAGAGAAGGGGTTTTTCCACAGGAAAATATAAACACTCTCAGTGTCCCAGCTAAAGATACTGTTAGAAAGTACAGAATGTTGAGGAAGACATTCAAGACACTGCTTTTCAGTTTATATTTATGATTCTGGTTTATTATGATCTTGATCTAGTCCTTAATCAAGGAATTTGGATTGCAGTTGGAATTTTTACTCCATGGGTTATTTTGCTCATTTATGGATTATATGCTTATGATTCTACCTACCTCACAGAAGCCCACATCTATTTATTTGGTCCTAAAAGCTAAATCACCCTAGCTTGAGAGTCAGGAGGCCTGGCTAGCCAGCTTTGCAAAAATTGTGTGTTTTATGAAATCATAGATTCTTTGTATTCTTACCTTTGAAAATAGATGGTTAGGATTGACAATGATTAACATCTCTTCTGATTCTAAAATTAGGTTACTCCACAAATTATTTATTTTGGGGAGGTGAGAATACTAGAAAACCCAGAAGAGCTGCTGAGTGGAGCTTCCTGGCACCCTGCACAGGAAGGCTGGGTCTGCCAGGCTGGGAGCCCCCGGATGGCTGGGTGCACCCCTGCACTGTGGTCTGCTCTCGGTTCCAGGTCTCCTGGCTCCAGCTTTGTGAACCCAAGAGCTCTTTTGCTTGATTTCTCACCATCCCTCTCACCCTGCCTCTTCTTTATACTCTCCCTCCAATTTTTCCTTTCTCCTCTGTAGCAGTTCTCATTCCGTTTTGTGAATTAAAACTGCCTCACAATCGCCCTGTGTTCAGAACTCCAGCCTGAAGGTGGGATTTATACTGTCCCCTTGATCTGTTTTCTTTTCTGAACTGCTGACAGAAACAAAAATGGGCAAGAGCCCTAGCCAGGGCAGGGTAATGAATGAGGGATTAACAACAATCATCTCTGAATATAGAGGTATTCTAGAGTGTTCGGTGGAAGCTGAATGCTGTGTGGGGAGAGAGCGCTGTCTGTGTGGTAGGGAAACATTCTGAACTCTCAGCAGGAAGGCAACTCTGCAGCTTTAGTGCTAAAGGGGGGAACTGCCAATGATAAAAACAAATCTTCAAAACCTAGAGCAATGAGAAAAAGTCTTCATCTATCCTGTGACAGGAAACACAGATGTCTAAATATACAAACATCCTACTCTGAAGGAGCAAATACTAGTCAAAAGGAGCTCTCCTTGTGTTGAAAAATAATATGTGCCTCCAGAAAACTTTGGTGATTTGGTTAAGAAGACAATGATATTATTAGAGATGAAAAGATATTTTACTTTTTTCCCTCTTTTTATGAAATTAGGTCAAGCAAACTCTTAGATGCATGTTTTCTAGAATGCCTCCATGTTTCAAAAACTCTGTCTTCAGTTCACATTATTTTTATTTTAACTTCGTCCTGAGAGGAAAAAATGAGCTGGAGGAGGCTCTAGCTCCTAGCACAATGTTTGCCAAGTAGCAAGTGCTTCTAAATGTCCATTGAATTAAGTGTCCGATGAAGGCATGAAAGTTGACTTGTTTATTTTGCCAGAAAATAAATGGGGAAAAAATCCAACAGAAACCCTTTATATATAAAACTATACTGTCAGGGAACCTGAAGTAAAAGCCCTCTCAATCTGATACGTCTGCATAAAAAGCCTCGAACTGATGAGGGACCTTTCCTTTAAAAAGAATGAAATAATAATCTCAGTAGACGCTGTAGAGGGCTAAAGGCCAATTTTATTTCTCATGGTCCCTTGAGAGGCAGAGAATCCGTCCAGCATGGGTGATGCCACAGCCACAACAGCACTAGGGACTCTGGTTGTCATTTTCATTGATAATTATAAGATGTACTGTTTATTCTGCCATATACTCCACCCAGTGGAAGCAAGTCTTCCCCTACCTTGTGCAGTGCGGATGTCGAAGGCTCATTATTCCTGCTCAATCAGCTTTGGCCAATGTGTAAATATTGAAGCAAGTCTAAGGAGCCAAGGAAGGGAATGATGATTACTACATTAATACTAATGAGTGGAATGGATTTGGGAATATGTTTAGCTAATGTTGCTGCTGGAGGAAATGACTTAAAAAGGAGAAAGTGATCAACAGGATGATTACTGATTTTTTAAAAAATGACCAAGATATAAAATTCTTATAAGGTAAGAACCAGAGAGAGAAAGATATGATCCTAGAAAATGTGTATGTGTGTCTGTCATAATGCTTAGTTCATTCAAAAGATTCTGTATGGGGCGCCTGGGTGGCTCAGTGGGTTAAGCCACTGCCTTTGGCTCAGGTCATGATCTCAGGGTCCTGGGATCGAGTCCCACATCGGGCTCTCTGCTCAGCAAGAAGCCTGCTTCCCTCTCTCTCTCTCTCTGCCTTCCTCTCCGTCTACTTGTGATCTCTCTCTGTCAAATAAATAAATAAAATCTTTAAAAAAAAAAAAAAGATTCTGTATGGACTCCAGCACTACTACCTGCCAATAAGAACAGTCTACACACAGCTTTCTTGCTTCTCCCCTCATTTGTAGCCCTTCCTGGTACATAAAATAGATGCATATATACCCACAGCAAATGCACGCTATTATCCACATATGCTCTGACTTGTACTATAGTGGATGCCAAAGGATCCAGAAGTGGGTCTATAAGAGTGGAATTTTGGCGAAAGGGAACAGAGGAGAGAATATAATGACAGCCACGTGAACTTATGAAAGTCATTTTTCCCTTGCACCTCATTAAACGTTGTAACACCATCCTTATCAAACCCACCCCATTCTCAAACAAAAGCCATTTATTTGCAAGTGGACATAGTGCTTATTTATTTTAAGGGGTCAGCCCCATATTCGATGGTTGCCATAACTCTTCACATCCCTCATTTTGGAATGCTTGCACTTCAAAAGAAATTAAATTTCTCGTGACAGTAAGGGGGGTTCAGAAATAAGCTATTTTCTAAATGCTTTTTTTTTTTTTTAAGTAGATGTAACTCCCAAGTTCTGCCCAAGCTTTAAAGAGGTCTTGCCAGCAGTATTTCATTTTCCTCCACAGAGGAAATTTTGTTGCTGTTGTTGCAGGCTTTTTGAGCCTGGTACCGAGCTCTGCTGCTGGCATTCAGAGCCCGTCAGTTTTCAGCGTCCAGGAAGGTCTATGCTTGAGTCAGAGAGAGCGCTTCAACTAGGCAGAAGCTCACACCCAGTGCTTCTCTTGGCAGACACAGGGAGGCAGTGCGGGAAAGCTTGGCTTCTGCAAGCTAGAGTAGAGAGACTATTGCTGCAGAGTTTACTTACCTTTTCCACTGTTAAAGTCCTAAAGTCTCCTCAGCTCCTTGTTTAACTTTTATATAAACAAGAATTTTTAAAGAAAAAGGTCAGGCTACCTGACCAATGAAACAAACCCCTCAAAAAAATTTTTTTGAATGATTGTGTGTTCAGGGACAATGACTCTGTAAACCTATTAAAAGTGGCAATTATTTAAAGCAGAGTTATAATAGATAATACAACCAATATCCAACACCCAATACGCATCACAGACACACACCTAGAGTTTCCTTGACGATCCTGCCCTCCCAAGAGGATTTACAAAAGCACTTTAAAATACATAATCTCACTGACTTCTTCCACTGGTTCTTGACATTACAATAACCATGACTTGTTTCCATTTCATGGAGAAGGAAACTGAGCTTAGAGACTTTGCATGGCTTGAGAAGGTCACGTGACCAGGGAGCAGTTAGCCGGTGAGCAGTGAGTCAGGACTACAGCCTATGTCTGACTCTGTGTCAAAGGTCATTCACTTTCCCCTTCTCAATCAGATCTGCACAGATAACAGAAATGAGTAGTCTCCCAGACTGTCTCTCCTAAAGTCCTTAAACGGGAGTGAATTAAGAGGTATTATCTTTCCTTTGTCCAGTGTAGAAAGCAGGACATAAAGTTTAAAACATCATCATAATCCCTATCCCAAGTGTAATCCCCCATCTCATACCCAAGTATTCAAACAATTTCCTCCTGCTTTCCCTCCCCAACTATTCTATGAAACCAAACTTTTGCTCTTATTTTCCATTCTGTTACCTGCATTCCCACAATTATCTTCTTCTCCCTTGCCTACACCTTGAAACTGTCAATGAGTTTTCAAAGCAGGTGGCTGTCTCTTGCAAAGTGCTCTCCCAATCTACCTGTTCTCTCCAATCCCACTATCATCACCATAGATCTTATTTGTCTCTTTTCCTAGAATTGGAAGTTTCCAAACACATGTCCTTACTCCCAGGTCTTCCCTGTTCTAATCCATCTTGCCGGGCACTTCCAGATTAACCATTCTAAACTACACCTGAATTAAATTAGTGCCCAGCTTCCAAATTTTAGGGGGTCTCCTTGGTTTATTCAAACAATGTACAAACTCTTCCTCTAGGCAATTGAACTTCACTATCTAAACGTAGCCCCTCTGTTTTCTCTCACCCAGCTTTGCCTCGTCAAGCTGCTATCTACATAAACTGGTGTAATTTTCACTTTGCTCCTTTGCAGTGAATGTCCTTTGCACTATGCTTATACCTCCATAGTCAGTATACACCAGAATCTCCTCAAGTGTCTCTTGAATTATGGTTACTGGTATACATATTAATCTTCTTTCCCAGGGTATAAGTGCATGAGGGCAAAGACCAGGTCTTTGAATTCAAAGCAGCCCTGGAACAGCTTTCACGTATTTGGTGCTTATATATTTGGTAAGTGATTACTGGAGAAAGGGTTGTGGATAAGCCAAAACTTTCCCATTTTCTTCCCATATGCAATATATATATATATATATACACACACACACATATATATGTGTATATATATATATATACACACATATGTATGTGTATATATATATACACATATACATATAATATAACATATATATGTAATATTTATTGGATTTTCTATCACTCAGTAAATTAATTTTTCAGATTTACTAATTGCATAACATATGTCAGGCACTGTACTGTGCACTATAGTAAATAAAACAGACATGTTTCAAAGCACTAGCAGATAGATAATAAAGAAATTACTGATTCTTGAAGATAGCGATGGGGCTATAAAAATGTGCAATGCAGGTGCAGAGCTCAAGGAGAGGCTGTGAAGGAAACCTCAGGCTGGAGTTTAAGGACAGCTTCTCAGGAGATACGACTAGAGGATGAGAAGAAGGTGCCATTCAAAGGTCAGGATAAAGTTCATTCCAGATGGAGGAAATTGCAGGAATAGAGCCAACAAGTGGGCAAAAGCAGAGTGTTTTTTAGGAACTGAAGGAAAACCAACCCAGCTGGATTATAATGAATGAATGGGCCAAAATTAGGTTGGAGAGAGAAAGGTGAGAACCAGACCATAGGGTTCTTGCATGCCTTGCTAAAGAAGTGGATTTTCTGTGAAGACTGAGAAGCCATTAAAGGGGTCAAGCAGTAGAACATTATGATCCATTTGTGCATTTAGACCATTCCGGTAGCTGTGAAGAGAATAGATTAAAGAACGGCAAGAGTAAAGTTAGAGAAACTGGAAGGGGGACCATTGTACGGGTCCAAGCAAGAAATGATGTGAAAGTTTGCACAGCAGCATGCAGGTATGGGGCGGAAGATAGATCTAACACAGCAACGACAGAGCTTGCTACATATGAGGCTTGAAGGAAAGAAAGAAATCAAGGTCAATTCCCAGGTTTCTGGGCATTTGGGCAATCAGTGTTACCATTTTAATAAGATAGGGAAGATCAGAAGGAAAGATTTGAGAGGGAAAAATCCATTCACTTAAGATTTAAAGCCATTTTAATTATAATTATCCACGTGACAAATACTTAATGCATATTTTTGAACACCTGTTTTATGCCGGACACTACATTAGATGCTAGAGTAAATCAGACAGACAGAATCCCTGCCCTTATAGCTTATGCCATCTGGAGAAGAATATCAATATCTTTAAACCCTTTTTTAAAAGTCAGATGGCTTACAGGGTGATGAGCAGGCATGCAGACTCTGTTGTTGGAAATTTTATGGAATACAATGAATGTCACACCACTTTAAAAAATTCTTTTCTTTGGATATTTTGTTCATATTTGAAGTATGAAACTTACTTACCATTTTGCAAATGAATCCTAGGAATCCAGGGAAATAGAAGTCCAAACCAAACACATAACAACCTTTGGAACAGCTGCTCAGTTTACTTTCATTATGACTTTTAATGTCTCTTAACCTTAGCCCCGAGCATCCTCCTAGACAAGCGAGACTGGAACATTGTCTGAAGTCATCATATCCAATCTCTGCTGCTATGGCTAGGCTTCTCTTTAAAGTGACCCCTTTGAAGGAAAAATGAGAGTGTACTGTGTCATCCTACAGCCTTATCAATAAGAGTGTTAGCCCAAAAAAGAATCTCAAATTGTGAAGCTTCTGAAAGTTAAATCCTGCTTTTCAGTCTGAAAAGACTTAAATGTCCTGAAATTTTCTCTGTATATACCATAGTTTATGACCAAATCATTCAAGAGAATAATCTATACAAAGTTAAAGGAAAATGCAGCTTCTTTTTAATGTTTTACCTACATCTTCCCTAGCATATCCACAATTAATTATATAATGAAATATATTACACATCCAGTAACCAACCATGTGTGGAAAACTCAGACACTGAGCCCAAGTTAATAAAATATCCATAAATTAAAACTTGGCCAACGATCTTTTTTTTTCAGGATTGACTATTTCTTGATAGCTCTTAAAATTCCTGTCTATGCCAGCTTTAAGTATCATATGGTGAATGCGATGATATTTTGCTTTAGAGTTTGTAACATTTGCCCACTTCAAAGGATTCCTTTTTTCCTATAACATGTCCAGAATTGAGCTTACTAATTTTCTAAAAAATAGTTTACATGAGGTCACATTCTAATAGTTACCTTCCTAATGCTGAAAATCTTATTTTCCTTAGAATATGTTATCGTGATTTTCTGTAGATGCTTGTCCTGGCATATTCTCCAACTGCTTTCACTGTTCACTGAGCCCAGCCAAGAAACTCTGACCAAGAAGCACTGACTAAATCACTATTCTTCTTCTCTGGTAATATCAAATATATACAGCGGTCAGCTATCTCCCTTTGATCTTCAGCTAGCACAAGTGCTTTCTCACTAGGTTGTCCTCTGTGGTTTGTTTTTGGTATTTAAACAGTTTGGACATCTCTAAAAGTGGAGTGACACTGACACCAAGATAAGGTGCCAATCAATTTATTAAGTGATTTTGTACAAAAATGGCAAACTTAACCTGACCCTAGAACATGACTGATTCACCCAACAAGAAGTGTGAAGAAAGCCATTCATCTGTTCCCGTTCCTTCTGGCAAAGGACACCTATATGGAGCTCTTCTCAAGCTGGAGCTAAGAAAACTCAACAGAAATGAGAGATTTTTTAAATTAAAAATATTTTAATTAATAAGCATCAGTAATATCTTTATTTCTACATTTCTTTGTTTAGTTGAATTATGAATGTAGAGTAGATCCTGGAGGCCTGCTCCATGTCATAAGGAGGGACATTTTTTCTCTTAAGATGAGACTTCAATATTTTGTAAGCCATCAAAATTACCAAACATAACAATTACAACAAATAATTTCCAATGAAGGGGACATCATTTATAAATGGCAAATGTGTTGAATTCATCTCAAACCCGTACACCCTGCGTAGTCTAGAGATAAACCCAGCCTAAGAGTAGTGAATGTTTTTAGATTTTCCATTTCAAAACAAGATAGACAATGTCTATGTAAATAAGTAAGAACTATGGTTACCTTTATCCTGTATTCTATGTGAATGACAAAACAATAGATTACTTTGAAATAGGAGATGAGGGAAATTGGAAGGGGAGATGAACCATGAGAGACAATGGACTCTGAAAAACAATCTGAGGGTTTTGAAGGGGCCGGGAGTGGGTATTATGGAGGGCACGTATGGCATGGAGCACTGGGTGTGGTGCATAAACAATGAATTCTGTTACACTGAAAAGAAATTAATAAAAAACAGATTACTTTGAAATAAGATAATAAAAAATATGACCTTTTGATATCATTTTTCCTAATAAAATAGCTAACTCTTAGAATGAATTGGCCTGACTGCCTCACAAGACCAATTTTACATGAAGTGGACTCAATCATCCCTGTGTAGTAGGACCAAAAAACAAGTGTAATTTAAAGCAGTTGCCTATTGACCAGACACAGTAAAAAGACAAAGGGACAACTGACAGTTCAGACAGAATGCCACATTTAAGGAACAGATGAGAAAGAGAAATTACTAAACCACAAGAAATGATCAGAGAAATAGCTGGAGAACATTATGTAATAAAGCCATTTGAAGTGGGAATTACAAGATGGCAGAATCCAAGGAATGATAAGAATAATTTAATTATTATTGACCTCTATGCCCAGAGAATATGGATTATTCTGGTACCCAAGAAGGGAGGTTTACAGGCCTGAGAGCATCCCATTACCATCTTCCAGACTGTACATAGCCTTCTGTTCTGCATTGCATTTTTTATTTAAAAGATATGTTTAAATCCTGACCCCCCCCCCAATACCTCAGAATATGACCTTATTTGGAAAGAGGGCTTTTGCAGATGTAATCAAGTTAAAATGAGGTCACTGTGGTGGGCCCAAATCAAATATGACTGGTGTCTTACTAAAAAGGAGAAATTTGGATACAGAGACCAACAACTACAGAGGGAAGATGATGTGAAACTACAGGGAGAAAACAGGTACAAGACTGGAGAGAGGCAAACCAAGGAATGCCAAGGATGGCTGATAAACACCAGAGGCTAGAAGATGCAAGGGAGGACTCTCCCCTACGGCTATCAGAGAGTGTGTGGCCTCACCCACATCTTGATTTTGATCCTCAAGCCTCCAGGACTGTAAGGCAATAAAGTCCTATTGGTTTAGGCCACTGATTTTTGATGTGTTCTGGCAGCCCTAGGAAACTAATACACTCCTCATCCTGAAGTTGCACCATAGTGACACTCACTTGACATCCACCAACATGATTCCCAAGCAGGACAATTTCATTTTATTTAGGCAGGAAGATCTCATTTTATTTAGGCAGGAAGATCTCATTATCTAGCTGCCCATGGCTTGGTCCTGACAGAGACAACTTTCTTGCAGAATGCTTGCAGAATATCTTTTAAGTCATATCTTCCTCCTCATGCTTGACTTGTCTAGAAACAAGAATGGCCTAGAAACAAGGAGTGGGTGGGTGGTGGGTGTGCATAATACAATGAGCAAGGGAGGAAGCATCAGAGGATTGGGGTTGGGATCAGGAGTTTGAATCATCCATCACTTATACAATCATTACTTCAACAGATATTTACTAAGCACTTTGTATGTGTTAGTCATTGTGCTAGATGCTTAAGGAAATAGCTGTAAGACAGATAAAGAAATTACCCTCGGGGCGCCTGGGTGGCTCAGTGGGTTGAGCCGCTGCCTTCGGCTCGGGTCATGATCTCAGGGTCCTAGGATCGAGCCCCACATCGGGCTCTCTGCTCAGCAGGGAGCCTGCTTCCTCCTCTCTCTCTGCCTGCCTCTCTGTCTGCTTGTGATCTCTCTCTGTCAAATAAATAAATAAAATCTTTAAAAAAAAAAAAAGAAAGAAATAACCCTCATAGAGTTTATGTTCCAGCCTGATTTCATTCAATCGCATACAAATAAATGTTTATTATCAAGTCAGTCGAGAGAGTTCAATCCTGCTTACACCAAGCTTTGAAAGAGTTGAATTTCCTCACATAGTTTGGAATTATTTGAAACTACCTTTCAGTTAATACTCATCTTCTATAGACACTTTAGTTTAAATAAGCTAATTTACAGTTTCTCAAAGCCCGCCCTGAAAGGGTAAGCTAATATACCTCCTCCAATAAATGTGAACGGTTGTGCGTGTGCATGGGGAGTGGGGGGCTAGGAATAGAAACGTAAATTTCGCTGCTAATCCTTATATGTGCAGCTGGCATTTCTATTGTTCCATCTCTTATGACAGTGCCCTCCTCTGGAAGCTGTTAGGATAAGAGCTGCTAATGTCGTTGTGCCACACAAAGGTGATGGCGAATTGATGAGCCTGTAAAGAGATTCGGAGGCGAATAGGGAAATGCATTGTTAATGCTATTAAATATTACTTAGCCTACAGCAAGCTGCATGTTCAACAGTTTAAACTTTAATTGCTAGCTGATGCAGAAACAAGCCTGGATATATGTAAATCCTATTGAAAGCTAATATCATTTTGGCTGCTCAGATGGATTAGCAGCCACTACAATTAGCAGCATGTGCAGCTAATGATATTAGGGGAGAATCCATCATGCAGCAGTCTGGGCCTTTAAATCTGAAAAGTTCAGGCTCTTCTTCCCACAGAAACCCCATAGTGGGAAGTCTTGCCAAGTGATGCAGCAGGCTCCAGGGGTGAGCCAAGAAGCTTACAGAACACAGGAGACTGACTTCACTATCACCTTGAATCGTTCTTTTTTATTTTGCCCTTTTTCAGCTATTCCAGCTAAGCATGTTATGGTCAGTGCCCCCTCTTCCCCACTCTCTGGAGAGTGACACAAGATCACAGAGTAGAAGCAAAAAGATCCCTCTTCTGCTCCTGAATTTATGACTAGCTCTGGCTGTGGTGGTTGTGGTAGAAGGGGAAAGAGTAGAGATCTTTCTCACATGTAGCACCACCGGAAACATGTCGTCACATGGAGCATGTGCTAAAATGTGTATAATGACGTAAGAGAGCCCCAGTGAAAATGATTCTCATTGAAACTTAACTACTTTAGAGAAATCTATGGCAACTGTCATATTTTGAGTGGAACTTCTGTATCTGTTCTATAAAAATAAACTTCACGATGCATGTTGAGGTCACCAACTATATGGAGCATTTCTCAAGATTTTCTGACCCTGATAAATATTAAAGTCAAAGTACTTGAAGGAAAGACTGCCCTTTATTAGTAAAATTTCTAAAATATGAAAGGTTAATTTTATTAACCCTGTTGTTAAAAAACTACTGTAGTTAGTTACAGTAGAATAGCACATTCCACAATTAAGCTAAAATGACTACTTGCAAATAATTTTAAATAATCTAATTTTGAAAAGAAAACTATTTCATAATCAAAACTCTAAATACTCACATAAGGAGCTGTTAATACCTTGATCTGCAAGACTACTTACTTTAGACAGGTTCATCAATGATTACAAACTCTAATTTTCACTAACAATAACCATGTTTACACAAATTCTGCATGTGTCTGGTAAACATCAATTAGGAAAGTCTTGCTTATTAATATTACATGAACAATAATTTTTTGTTTTTTCAAGTTATAGTAAACTGAATGGGAAGATAAAGCCTTAAGAATTGTGTATATAATTAAAATTTAGTGAAATTACAGGGTGCGATAAACTCTCAGTGTTCTTTTTTTAGAAAAACTTACGTTACAAGAAGATGATGAACAAAGGTCTAAGTAAATAAAGGTTAGACTATTCCTTTCATTTACCATCATTTAGAACAAAGTTTGCCAATTTTGCTCATATTGGATTTGTCCTCTAGGAATCTCATCTTAGCATAGACAGCAGGCCTAAATGAATCACTGTTAGTACAGAGTGGAGATGATTTGTTGTCATAAACAATCCCTTCATGTTACTCTGAGAAAGCTACACTCAATAGAGTTCTAGGCATGTTCACTCTAATGGAAACTTCTATCCCATGACATGTACTTCTCAATTTTTTATATTGAGATGACTTTCAGGTTTTGCGGGACTAAAGCCAAATGATGGAATTTGCCATTAATACAGTCCTTTTTACAGTAAATTTGTTGATAGAAAACTTTCCTCTCACCAGCCTTTCTCTATTCTGCTCTGTGTTCAGAAGTATGTCTTTACTTTTCCATGAAGAAGAGCAAGATTCTAAGCTGTGTGAGATGTCAGGTCAAAGGAATGACTTGATTACAACCCTTGCACATGTGAAAAGCAAAAACAGCAATCAAAAGGGGCTATATTCATTTAGTCTTAAATTTAGAAGACATTGAATGAGGACCTACTGAGTGTCAACACTGATATAAACATGCCTAAGGTATTGTCCCTGCCTTCAAGAAACTTACAGCTTAGTGAGGGAAAGATAGAGCATAAGTCTAACCAGGACAGAAATATTCACAGGCTCAATGGACACATACAACTTAGACTGGAAGAGGTCAGAATCTAAAAAAAATTTAGTTCCAAAGAATTTCTTAATGGTGAGGATTAGAATATACAGTGTGGGTATCATGAGGGATTGCAAGGTGTCCTTAAGAATAAAGTTTTAGAATGCGTATGGCTTGAATTTTATATATATATATATATATATATATATATATATATATATATATATATCAATCACACACTAACTTGGTAACTCTGACCTTTTCCTGTGACCTTTTGCTGTCTGGCATAGAAGATGTGTCTCAGCTCATCTAGTTTCTGCAAACATCAACACCCTTCTTTCTCTTTTCACAGGTTCCTCAACATTATACCCAAGTTTACCTTCACATCTTGCGTTCATCACCAATCAGCTCATTTCTCATGACTATAAATGATTTGGCTCAGCAATGTTGAGTAGTAAAATAACCAGAGAATAGATTATTTCTTTTCATCTCCCTTCTCTGTCAACAACTTAAATGCAAAATATCTTGAATCCTGCCACCAGCCAATTCTGTCTAACGCTGTAAGTTGGGGGGGGGGGGGGAATGCTTACTTTACCTTACCATGATGTTTATTTATGGATAGTACACAGGTATGGGAGGATGTTTAAAAATAAAAATAATGAATGACTGTATCAGAAGGCTCATGTTTAGTGCATATTTGGAGGAATTATTCCAGACATAAGCCTTGAATGTAATAATTTTTAAAGTGGGACCTCCAACATCTCAAATCCAACATATCCAAGACCCATTATCTTCTTTTAAATTTGTTTCTCTTCCTGTTCCATCCAGCTTACTACCACATTCCATTTGGTTAAACTAGATTACAAGTCTTCCTTTGACTTTTTTCCATATCAGTTCTGTCACATTGGTCAACAAAACCCATTAATTTTCTCTTTTCAATGTCTCTAAATGTTTTTTCCTCCCTTCATTTCCACTGCTGCCACTACCTTAGTTCTATCAGTTGTCATCTCTCATCTGGACTATTGGCAATGATCTTCTAAATGATCTCTTGCCTCCAACCTTCTCTTCTATCACCTTCTTCTTTCACACTACCAGCAGCATTCCCTTCCCAAATGTATTGTTGCTTAAAAACCTTATGATCTAAAAGATAGAGTGTGAAATCCTTAGGGTGGTATTCAAGCCATTTTCCAATTTGGAACAAAGAAGTATTTTACACTCATCTTCTCCCATTCTCATTATGAATATGTGAGTCTAAGCTCTAGCCAAGTTGGATTGCTACAGTTAGGTTGAGAACTTTCATACTTCCATGCCTTTATTTATGCTGGAGTACCACTGCATCTGTTATCTCACACACCTCAACCTGGTGAAAGATCATCTTTGTAGGCCTCCTCAATATGACCTCCTCTCCAAAGCCTTCCTTAATTACTTAGACCAATTACTCATTAAACAGCTCCTAGAACACAGACCCCAAAATGTCCAACAGGCAAAATGCAAGTATTTCATCTTTTTTCTTCAGAAACATTTAGTGAGGGCCAACTATGTACTAGGCATCGTAATAGGTGCTACGAATACATAAGTGAATAAGACAGGTAAGATTAGTTTCAAGGAATTTCAATTTTGGTGGAAGAAATAAACAAATAGGTATAAATAAATAAATAAAATCAATTAATCACTCAATCCAGATATATGAGTAGAGTAAAATGCTAAAGTAACTGGGTAGATGAGGTACAATTTTTTGTTATTTGTCAAGGGAAAGCTTCTTTTGGGGGTATTATTAGAGCTGAGACCCAAATACAAAGACAATGTTTTTCAATATCAGTTTTGGTTTTCTGCATCAGCTGAGTACTGGTGTAGAACATTTTAGAGGGGGAAAAAATGAGTCTCCATCACTTAAAGATCCTGTGCTTATTTCTGGGCAACATTCTGGGAGCCTCAACAATGATAATAAAACAACCTAATTTTACCTATTGCTCCATAATAAGTGGTGTCTTAAAACAGCAATGACTTAGGGCTGCCTGGGTAGCTTAGTGGGTTAAGCCTCTACCTTCGGCTCAGGTCATGATCTCAGGGTGGGATCAAGTCCCACATGGGGCTCTCTGCTGGGCAGGAAGCCTGCTTCCTCCTCTCTCTCTCTACTTGTGATCTCTCTCTGTCAAATAAATAAAATCTTAAAAAAAAGAAAACAGCAATGACTTATTTCTCATGTGTGTGGGTCAGCAAGGGGTTGAATGATCTAGGCTGGGCTTAGCCGGAGAGGGTTGATTCCATATTTCACTCACCCTCTCTTTCCCATGGAAATGGCAGAGATACAAGAGCAAGCAAGCCTCGTGGTGCAAGTGCTCTTAATAGCTCTATTTGAAACATATCTGCTAGTATCTTGTTGGCAAAAGTAAGTCACATGGCGAAGTCCAGGGAAAAGGTAGAAGGCATGACAAAGATACATACTATAAAACATGGAAACAAGAATTGGAGGAAAATTTTGCTAGAGTAGCAAATGACATACCTGGATTCTAGTATTGCCTTTGCCATCATTTTAGGCACGTCACTTGCTCTCTCTGGGTCTCTCTGGGTCTTCATGTGCAAAATTCAGTTTTTTGACTAAATAATTTCTAGATTCCTTTCAAGCTCTAGATTTCCTAAGATCTTTTAATTTTGGAAGGCTAAATGGCATTTAGAGCAACTGTGCAAATAAAACCCCAAATCTGTTATGAAAAGAATTAAAATCTATCATTAGTTCTTATCAATGCTTCAAAATGGTGTATTGACCTTAGTGATGTTGCTGAGTTGTAAAGGTTACAAAGGCAAAAAATAGAACAACAGGAGTAGGCAGCAAGAGGATCACAGTTCATTTATAGACTCTTACATGGACTAATTTGCAACCCTTTCAAGAGGATGGCTAGGCACTCAGAAAAGTGTAATGGTTAAGAACTTGGGTCCCGGGGGTGCCTGGGTGGCTCAGTGGGTTAAAGCCTCTGCCTTTGGCTCAGGTCATGGTCTCAGGGTCCTGAGATCGAGCCCCACATCGGGCTTTCTGCTCAGTGGGGAATATGCTTCCTCCTCTCTCTCTGCATGCCTCTCTGACTACTTGTAATCTCTGTCTATCAAATAAATAAATAAAATCTTTTAAAAAAAAAAAAGAACTTGGATCCTAGAATGAGTACACAGATGCTTGGGTGGGAATCATTCATTTTCAGTGCCTCAGTATTCTCATTTTTAATAAGATGACAATAAGAGTATACATATCATAATATTGATGTATTAAATGAAACTGCACATAAAGTTTAGGAAGAGTACCTGGAGCACAGGGCTCAATAAATATCAGCTATATGTATCACTTCTTTAAAGTACCTGAAAACCAAGTATATGTATGTTTACTTATATGCATATATACATGTGTATATATGGTATGTGTGTCTATATACAGTGTGTGTATATACACGTACATGTATACAATTAAGTATAAAAGTCTACATGAGCCCCTACTATCTTACATCTATCCCATTTCATCCCTATTTCAGAAAATTCCGTTTCTCCAGATGAGCGCTGGACTCTAAATGTGTAGGTACTACAGACTGGTCAGTAATCTTCTCAATGGTTCTTTTAGCAGGTGAAGCAAACTCAGAAGGATATATTCCAATTTTTTTTTAATGCCCAGTAAAAGAAGCAGCAGCCCTTTTTTTCCCCTTACTATAGGCTTTTAGGCATCACGGTTATGAAAAATGGCTGCAACATTCCTTTAAATCCTTTTAAGTAGCAGTCATCCTCCTCTCCCCCTCCCTATCACCCCCCTCCCTGATACTATTAAGCCCTTCACAGGTATCAATCGTAGGGAAGTAGGAAGAACTGCACTTTAAAAGGATTTTAAATAATGTCTCCAAGAAATATAGCAGCAGATTGTTCAATAGGGATTATCAGCCAAGAGTGTGCTAGAAGGGGGGAGGGTTCTCTTTTAAAAGGTCTTTAAATAATGTAAGTGTACTTCTTGGCAACATTACTCAGAGCCATTTAAAGAGCAGATATCTCTGCTGCACCTCTCCATCAGGAGTGTGCACCCACAAAAGAGACATGAGGGAGACACACAGATTTGATGTTCCCACACTCTTGACACTGTTGTGACACAAAGACTGTAAACTTTATCCCAATGCTGAGAATACTAAAGACTTACTTAGTAAAGAGATCCTCTCTCCTTCCAAGAGTCAAGGCCAAATAGCCCCGAGACTATTTGAACATTTGCTAGGGGAAATGCATTTTCATGTGCTTTCTAGAGGTTCTTGAGAAAGTGATTGTTGCTCTATTTTCTCTTCTTCATCCCTTCATAAAACCAAACAAGAGGTCTAAAATGATAAAAATCTAAATAGCATACTCTCCTTCCAATGTGGTCTCATTAATATCTTTAGGATGGGTAGAGGAGGAAGGGGTTTGGCATGGGGTAGAAATTCAGGGCTTTTGCTTTGGAGACAGAAAATCTGAGTTTAAAATCTACTGGTGACTTTAGGAAAATGTTACTTCCCCACCCTGGGCATCAGTCTTCTCATCTGCAAAACAGGGTTAAGCCATGCCTGCTTCTCATGGTTTGTCTCCCCCAGTCTCTGAGAAACAAAATGAGAGTTTTAGAGGGGAGGGAGGGAGGAGGATGGGTGAGCCTGGTGGTGGATATTAAGGAGGGCACATATTGCATGAAGCATGTGTTACACATAAACAATGAATCTTGGAACACTGCATCAAAAACTAATGACATATTTTCTGGTGATTAACATAACACAATAAAAACAAAACAAAACAACAAAGAAAACATTCCTGCTTCTAGCTTTATTGCTAGAGTTTGATGGACTCAAAGAATGTAAAGCACTCTGCTCCATACCTAGTACATTCTAAGTGCTCATCTCTCAGGATGTTGTGACTTAACAGCCATGATTTTGTGAGTATGATTTTAGTTGTTTAAGGTACAGGCTGTCTTGATATCTTTGCCTTGGTTAGCCCAAGATTTGAGTCTGATAATACACAGCTGGTACCAAGGATATCTTAAGGATCATGTTTAGGATGGTTTGTGTGTTGTCTGAGATATGGGGGTCAAGCAGTTTTCCTCTTGAGATGGAAGAATAAACAACCCATTCCAACATTCAGTGTGGACACAGTGGGGAAGGGAGCGAGTCCCTTACACCATTTTACAGCTAAGCCTTGTACGAATTGCAATGGAAGGAGATAGGAGGAGAATGATGCTCCTTCCTTGTTTCAGAGATCAAAAATAAAGCAGAAAAGACAGCTCAAAGACTCACTATTTTCCTTTGCAGCCCAGAAAAGTTTTCAGAAGTGAGAAGTAGCTTTATCCAGTGGACCTATGTACATTACATTCTTGGGAAATTGTGAAATGTTAGGGCCCGGATCAAAGAATACCCCCAAAAAAGGACATTGAGCTGACAGGTGAGTGGAAATAAAGCAGCTCAAATGATGTGAGGGAAAATGATGTTCTTCTAGCATTCAGACAGTGGAACAGGTCTTGTGTCATTGACCACAATGACAGAAAATCAAACTGAACCCCATTAAAGGAAAAAAGCCATCTATTTTAGTTAGCCCAGCAGGCACCTGAAAGCTCCTCTCAGTATGAAAAAATGGAAGGGCACTTGAGAAGATGGAGGTCTCGGTTCTAATGACTATGTTTGCACCTCCTGGAGAGGAAGGATCTCTCTTTTAAATATGAAGGATTGATTTTGAAAATAGTGTTCTCTGCTGTGTTAGTTCTTTCCCTGCCTTTCAATGACAAGAGGACATGATTAGGTGAGGACCTTTTCAGTTAACTTAGATGAACCAAAACAAGGAAACCATTTTTTAACAGCAAAAAGCTGGCAAGGCATTATTTGTTCTAACACTTTAATTCCAGTGTATTAAACAACAGTGCCTTAATAGGAAAAATTTAAGACAAAGTATCAGAGAAATAGGAAAAAAGAAAAATGATTTTGAGGTTTTCCTAAAACACTTCAAAGAATTCTTTACAATATCATTGCTACCTTGTAAGAAAAGGTAGAAATTATCTTTTTCCAATTGGCATTCCAGGTATTTTGGTTTTTCTGGCCACCAACTGTTGGCAGAAATACAGATTGACTCTTTGGTCCTTAGGGAATAAAGTGAATGTCCAAAGTTCTGACTTCAGATATACTGTTGGAATTCTATAGAGAACTTTTAAAAATTTTCATATCAGTTTCCATGACTACTTCCCCATTGGCTTCACCATGATAAACAGCAGTTTGTCCAAGGCATAGGCCCCAATCATTATTATTATTATTACAATTGTGTTTTACAAGCTAAAATGGAAAGGGTCACGTTTATATATCCTTCAAGCATAGTATGTGAAGTGTATTTCCTAGTATCTTGATTTCAATGTATTTCTTAACTTCTTTAGAGTTCCAATAACTCATGAGCCAACCTAGGACAACAGCATCTTACTGATTTTCCCCAACTAGACAGTCTTTCATGACTTTTAAGTCATGTTTTGAGCAATGTTTTACCACCTACTCATACCTTATATTTGAATTTGACTTTCTAGCTGAATATAAATGTGCAGTAAGTTCTATAATAACTGCTGCCATGGAGCAAAGCAAAGATACACATTCATCTCCTAAAAACAAGATAAGGAACCATCCCTTGAGTATCAGACCTCCAACCCTAGCTTCACTTAGGACCAAGAGAAGGGGGCGGTAGGTAATATTTCTTTGGTTGTTTGGTTGTAAAGTGTGACTATTTTTGGTGGGGTTTTTTAAAGATTTATTATTTATTTGTGTATTTATTTGAGAGAGAGAGAGCACATGAGTGGGCTGATGAGCAGAGAGAGAGAAAGAATCTTCAAGCAGACTTCCTGCTGAGTGAGATGCTGGGGCCTGATCCCAAAACCTTAAGGTCAAGACCTGAGCCAAAATGAACAGCTGGCCACTCAAGCGACTAAGCCACCCAGGCATCCCACATGTGACTGGTTTTAGAGCACTGAGGTAGGTGTTGGGAAAGAGGAAGGGAGTTGTGGTTTTAGAGAGTGACTTCAGAAGGTCCTACCACCTCAAGAATGACAAGGTAAAATCCAGCTTCTGAATCCCAGTGTACTTGGAAAAAGACTAGAATTTCACAATAAAAGAGAAAAAGCAGCTTTATAAAAATAAAAAGAAAGGATGAATACCCAAGTTTTGTAGCAACATGGACGGGACTGGAAGAGAAAATGCTGAGTGAAATAAGTCAAGCAGAGAGAGTCAATTATCATATGGTTTCACTTATTTGTGGAGCATAACAAATAGCATGGAGGACAAGGGGAGATGGAGAGGAGAAGGGAGTTGAGGGAAATTGGAAGGGGAGTTGAACCATGAGAGACTATGGACTCTGAAAAACGATCTGAGAATTTTGAAGGGGTGGGGGGTGGGAGGTTGGGGGCACCAGGTGGTGGGTATTGTAGAGGGCACGGATTGCATGGAGCACTGGGTGTGGTGCAAAAATAATGAATACTGTTATGCTGAAAAAATAAAAAAATTTAATAAAAAAAAATAAAACAAAAAAAAAAGAGAAAAAGCATGCACCCATGTTAGGTAAAAATCTTTTGGAGTCAATGCTAAGTTAAACCCAATGACTCATTGAAATACTGGCAAGTTCCCACCATTGGCACTGATGCTTTAAACAGAGATGGGAGATTTGAAAGGTAGCAAATCTGATTCCCCTGCAACAAACAAGCGGCAGTACTTGCCTTACTCAGCCTGGTGGTTGTGTTGATTCCAAATCATACGAGGAGGGTAGGCTCACAGCTTAAAACATCCCCATGGCGTCTCGATGATTAACTCAGCAGCTTGAGCTATTCCAAATGTTGCTCTCTTGTCGGAGAAAAAGAATAAATACATTGGGTGTGAGTGATGGCCAGCAAGGGAAAGCTGGAATGTTTGCTCAGCCTCAGTGTTTTGCGAGCTGAACAGCTTTCCAAGGCCACTTTTTTTCCCTCTCCAGATGTTCCTAAGGAAGATGCAAATGAGCATATTTTAATGTTGCAAACCTGTCAAATCCTGTCCAAGGAACCTAGCAGAATGTCATCAAGTTCAGCAAGTCTCCTTTCTGATGGGGAATGTCTGTATTGCTATCAACCATATAATCGGGGGCTCCTAACAAAATACATGCTGTTTTCCTCTTCTAGAACTACAGACATTTCTCAAATATTCTCATGAACACTATCTTAATTTTTTTTTATTTTCTCATAAATACTAGCTCACAAGTGCCATCCCATAATGTAGCTCCTAAGACATTATTTCACAGTACTACCTGTGATGTTTATGGGTGACTCTACTTAGCAGATGAGTAGCCTAAGGAACAAAGAATGTAAGCAGACTTCTCCAGCATCTCCCCTGTTTCAATGGAAACCAGTATAAAAACCACATTTCCCCTTTAGTTTTCCCTCAAGCCATCGCTAGTTAGTTTTGGTTGTTTGTTTTCTTCCCAGGTTACACCATTTTTAAGGTGTTAATAGTATCACAAGGTTTCAGTTCTGAGTATAGCAAATGAGAGTTCAGAGATTCTCTGTTGATCTCCTGGCAGAGAGAAAGGGCACTGCAGGGTGTGTGCCCAATCCTGATTCATCCTATCCAATGAGAACATCTGTCCCAGTTAGGATTAGCCAGAATTGAAATTTGAGAATATTTGCAAAGGAGGCTCAACAAGAAGAAAGCCTTAGAATTTTGGCTAATAAAAGAATTCTGTGGACGTCAGAAAAAGAAAAGAAGAGAACCCATTTAGAGAAAGGGATAAGAGAAAAGGGACAATTCCTACAGTATACACAAGCTATGACTCTGCAATGCCAAAACGCTGAGCAAAAGAGAAAAACGTATTCATCAAAATATTTGCAAATATTTTCATCACCATATCATCTAGGAAACATGAAATTTGACTAACAGTCCAGGTTTCATCAGATTTTTAGTTTAATATTAAGTCTGTGTAGAATGTGCAAATGAAAAAGAACTCCATCAATTACCTGGTTTACCTGATGATACATTTGTTATAGTTAGTGACCCAACATTGGTATATTATTAAATTCCATAGTTTACTCAGTTTATACATAATGTCCTTTTTATATTCTAGGAGTGTGTTAAGGATACCACATTACATTTAGTAATGCCTCTTTAGGCTCCTCTCAGCTGTGACATTTTCTCAGACTTTCCTTGTTTTTGATGATTTGACATTTTTGAAAAATACTGGTCAGGTATTTTGTAGGATGTCTTGCTATTGGAATTTGTTTCATATTTGTCCTGTGATAAGACAAGTTATGGGAATTTAAGAAGATCTTAAAGGTCTCATCCCAAGAAAAAAGTATTTGTTAATTATGTGAGGTAATAGATGTTAACTAAACTCACTATAGGACTCATTCACCATGTATATATAATCATATATATAAATATATATTTCACAAACATATAAAATCATATTACATATATATTCACTTATAATATATATATTAAATCATTATATATAAATGTATATATAATATATTGTATACCTTAAATTTATATAAGGTTACATATCAATTATATCTCAATAAAATCAGGGGGATAGTCTGGACTTATGGGTTATTCAAAGGAAGACCACAGAGGCAAGTGCCATTATCCTATTATATCAAGGGTACATTTTTTTTTTAAGATTTTATTTATTTGACAGAGAGAGATCACAAGTGAGTGAAGAGGCAGGCAGAGAGAGAGAGAGAGGAGGAAGCAGGCTCCCCGCAGAGCAGAGAGCCCAATGTGGGGCTCGATCCCAGGACCCTGAGATCATGACCCGAGCTGAAGGCAGAGGCTTAACCACTGAGCCACCCAGGTGCCCCTCAAGGGTACATTTTTAACATCATGCTTTATGGTTATCAATATCAGCCTTGGTCGCCTGATTAAGGTTGTGTTTGTCAGGTTTCTCCCCTATAAAGTTACTCTTTCTCTGCATCTCCCTAGTATATACTTTTGGAAGTAAGTCACCATGTGCAACCTAAACCCAAGGAGTGGGAAATTTTGATCCCCCTTCCTGAGGATTGAGTACTTGTAGTTTATTTGGAATCCTTCATCGTTCAGAGATTTCTCTCTTCTTTTTCATTTATTAATTTATTGAATCCTTTATTTATATCAACATTAACACATGGATATTTAATTTATACTTCAGATTTATAATCCAATACTACATTATTTATTTTGTTGCTCAAATTATTTCAACTTTGACCCTTGGGTTTTCTTTCAGTTGGTTCCGGGGCAACTTTGATATACACCAGTCAATGTGTGGGGTCTTTGTTCCTTTCTTTCCCTCTTCCCTTTCCCTTCCTTCCTTTCTTCCTTCCTTCCTTCCTTTCCTTTCTTTCTTCCTTTCTCTTTCTCTCTTTCTTTTCCTTCCTTCTTTCTTTTTTATTCTTCTGAATGCTTCCCTACTTTCTGACACTACAAGTTGTTCTAGGCTCATCTCTTATATCTCTTGTTGCAATCAGAGAATTAATCATTTCTCCAAGAAACTTTTACCCATTTAATCAGAGAATAGTATTACAAACCAAGATTTGGTTACTAGATGTGTTCTGTGCTCCTGTAATATAATTTTTTTATGTCATCTTATCTGACATAGCAAAAAGTGAAACATAAGTTCAACTGGTATTTCCAACTCTATCCATTTCATATGGTTCCTTCTCACTTCCTTCTCTTGCTTATCTGCAAATTTCTGTTCCAATATTGAGAAACTTGGCTCTGCCATCTGCCATCTATTTACTTAATTGTTCTAATCCCATATACATGGATAGCAGTATCAGAATTGTTAATCTGCATTCCTGTGGGAAACAACTTCATCAACTTCAGTACCATGTAATGTATTATTCCTTTGTCTTCAGTCTTACAGACTTGAGTCATCTCCAAAGATACTTAGGCTTTTTCCGATCCTCCTCAGTGAGTATATATCATACATTTGTGATATAGTTAGATGTTCTTGTCAGGGTCTTCATTCTTTCCTAAGATCCCCTAACCTTCTAAATAATGTTAAAATAAAATTATCCCCAAGGCTCAAGGTAGCTTTTGGTACCAAGGAGGCAGCCCTGATGATCCCAATCACCTTTGGGGTCAGTCTTCCCTTATTTTGAAGAATAGGGCAGCTGACTAGCTCTATTCCTATCCTGTTCTCTTTGGTCCAAATGGCAGTGTCTCTGTTGGTATAATTCCATCTCTATTCCTGGCTTCTATGGAGATGACTAGATGTTTGATCTGTAGTTCACACCCATATTAATCTCCTTATCAAATGGCTGTTCAACCACACCTTCAGTGTTCTCTTCAGAGTATACTTTCTCATTTTTTGCAATAGGGATATGCTGAACATTTCCCTGATCTCCTAATTCTGGTTCCTTTTTGCTTAACAATTCTTTCGATTTACCTCTGTCTTCTCAAATTTTTCTCTAAGCAATAAAGGAGAAACCAAGCCACTCCTTCAACACTTTGCCTAGAAATTTCCTCAGCTAGAGGGGTGCCTAGTGCCTCAGTCAGTTAAGTGTTTGACTCCGGGGCTCTGGTCATGATCTCAGGATCCTAGGATCAAGCCCCACACTGGGCTTCTCACTCAGCACAAGGTCTGCTTGGCCCCTCCCTCCCCTCCTACTCCCCCTGCCTTGCTTGCACCCACTCTCTCGCTCTCTCTGTCTCAAATAAAATAAAATAAAATCTCCTCAATTATAAGGGATTCTTAACTGTAGAGAACAAACTGAGGGTTGATGAAGGGAGATGAGCAGGGGATGGGCATTAAGGAAGGCACTTGTGATGAGCCCTGGCTATTATATGTAAGTGATGAACCACTAAATTCTACACCTGAAACCAATTTTGCCATATATGTTAACTAAAATTTAAATTAAAAACTGAATTAAGGGCGCCTGGGTGGCTCAGTGGGTTAAGCCGCTGCCTTCGGCTCAGGTCATGATCTCAGGGTCCTGGGATCGAGTCCCGCATCGGGCTCTCTGCTCAGCAGGGAGCCTGCTTCCCTTCTTCTCTCTCTGCCTGCCTCTCTGCCTACTTGTGATTTCTCTCTCTCAAATAAAAAATAAATAAAATCTTTAAAAAAAACTGAATTAAAACAAAAAAGAAAAGATCTCAGCTAAATACAAAACAGTACAATTCAAGCAAGTTCTTTGCCATTTTACAATAAGCAATACTTTTCCTCCAGTTTCCAACAATATGTTCCTCATTCCACCAGTGGTCTTTAACATACATATTCCTGCAAATATTCTGTTCATGATGATATATGTATTCCCTAAGATAATAAAGGCTTTCTGTCTAGCTCTCCTGTTTTTCCTAAGCTCTCACCATTTAAATTCTATATTTTTCTACCAATGCTCCTTCCTGACATTCTAGGCTTTTTCTAGCTTGCACGTCAAAACTTCCAGCTCTTACCCATTACCCAGTTTCAATGCTGCCTCCATAGTTTTAGGTATTTGTTATAGTAGCAGCCCACTTCTTGTACCAAATCCTGTATTGGTCTGCTAGGACCACCATAACAAATTACCATAGACTGCATGGCTCAAACAACAGAAATTTATTATCTCACAGTTTTGGATACTAGAAGGTCAAAGATCAAGTTTCTTGCAGTGTTCAGGTTCTGATGAGAGCTTGCTTTCTGTCTTGCAAATGGCCATCATCTTGCAGTGTCCTCACATGGTTCTCCTTAGTGTGTACACAGAGAGATGGCTCTCTTTTCCTCTTCTTATTTCCTCTTCTTATAGTGCCACCAATCCTACTGGAATATGGCACCACCCTTGTCACCCCATTTGACCTTAATTATGTCCTAAAGGCTCTCTCTATATGTGTAGGCATATTGGTGGCTTGGGCCTCAACATATGAACTTGATGGGAAAGGACACAATACAGTCTATAGTAGTACACATTAAAGTTAATTCTTTGTGCTATATACTTTTATGGATTTGGACAGATGTGTAATATTTTATATTCAGAACTATACTATTATATAGAATTATTTCACTGTCTTAAAAATCCCCTATGCTTCATGATTCATCCCTCATTCCTCCTGCTGAATCCTTGACAACCACTGATCATTTTACTCTTTTTAGAGTTTTACCTTGTCCAGCTATTTTGATCATTACAGATAAGCAAACTGCAAAATTTCTGCACCTAAATTATGTAGGATGTGAGGGCAATCTGGCTGCAACGTCTGTCACCCCATTGATCATCAGGGTTGATTCAGCTGATCTGTCTGGCTAGGCGGGTGTCCCCTTCCTCCCTCACTGCTCCATGTGTGTCCCTCCAGAAGCTTCATGCGAGGTCAAAGAGGATGACCTTTCCCAATAGAGGAGAGGACCAATCTTCAGTCAGGGGTATACGAGTAGCTGCTCTCCCCTGCTAGAACCTCCAAACAAGGTCTCAAGGTCCATTTGTAAGAGAACATAGGGTAGTCAAGCTTCCAAGGCTCCAGACACATCCAAATGAGGCACTGCACGTGGCAACCTGCCTTTCTTTAAAGAAAAAAAAGAAAAAAGAAAAAAGAAAAGTCTACATACATAATCTCTCAAGAAACCAAAAAAAGGTTAAAAGTTTGAACTAAAAGAATTTTCAAGTCCTAATTCAGCTCAGATACTATATGATATTATGATGTATCCTTAATTTTCCTATCAAAATTGGAAGCAATTCTCTAAGCTTCTGTTGACATGAACTTACTACAGCTAAATACATAAGATCTCTGTAGATTATCCCTGATCCATCATAAAATAATGTCCCATATTTCCTTCTCATTTTCCCTGTTTAATTTAAACTTAAAATTCAAGACCAGACTTAAATGTATTAAAGTACCAAATTACAACTGATGTTCAGAAGTGCAATTACATGTATGATTAGCTCCAAGAAAATCCTATATAAGTAAACTCACTTTATTATTCCCATTAAAAATAATTTACTGAAATATTTATTTAAATAATGCACTCTCTCAGCATATTCTAAGTTAGATTACAATAACAAAAATGAATTTGCTATACAACTTCTCAGCTGATTTATAACTATACATAAGCAAATAAAAATTATCAACCTGGTAAAATGATAAAATAACAAAACTTGTAAATTTTCATAAATTTTTACTAAAGCTTTAGCAAGGAGAATGTTGTTTGTTAAGAACCAAATCCTCGAGGGGGGAGGAGTCAAGATGGTGGAGAAGTAGCAGGCTGAGACTACTTCAGGTACAGGACATCAGCTAGATAGCTTATCTAAAGATTGCAAACACCTACAAATCCAATGGGAGAGCGAAGAGAAGAAGAACAGCAATTCTAGAAATAGAAAATCAACCACTTTCTGAAAGGTAGGACTGGCGGAGAAGTGAATCCAAAGCGACGGGAAGATAGACTGCGGGGGGAGGGGCCGGCTCCCGGCAAGCCGCGGAGCAACAGAGCACAAAATCAGACTTTTAAAAGTCTGTTCCGCTGAGGGACATCGCTCCAGAGGCTAAACCGGGGTGAAGCCCATGCGGGGTCAGTGTGGCCTCAGGTCCCGCAGGGTCACAGAAGGATCGGGGGTGTCTAAGGGTCATAGAGCTTACCAGTATTAGAACGGGGAAGCCGGCTACAGAGACAGAGCTGAGGAGTGAGCTCTCAGCTCAGGTTTACCTTGAACCGGTCGCAGGCTCGGTGAGCTTGTAGCGCGGCCAGAGGCCAGGGAGACGGGAGTAATTGGGCGCTGTTCTCTGAGGGCGCACTAAGGAGTGGGGCCCCGGGCTCTCAGCTCCTCCAGGCAGGAGACTGGGAGACCACAATTTTCATTCCCGTCCTCTGGAACTCTACAGAACGTGCTCAGGGAACAAAAGCTCGGGAAAGCAAACCCGAGCGGATTACTCAGCCGGCCCCTGGTAAGGGCGGTGCAATTCCTCCTGGGGCAAAGACACTTGAGAATCACTACAACGGGCCCCTCCCCCAGAAGATCAACAAGAAATCCATCAAGGACCAAGTTCACGGGTACCAAGGAGTGCAGTTTCAATACCAAGGAGAGCAGTGGAATTCCAGAGGAGGAGAAAGCAAAGCACGGAACTCATGGCTTTCTCCCCATGATTCTTTAGTCTTGCAGTTAATTTAATTTTTTTTCTTTTTCAATTTTTTTCTCTTCTTCTGCTAAATTTTTTTAACTTTTACCCTTTTCTTTTTTAACTTTTTTTAACTAGTTTATCTAATATATATATATTTTTTCTTTTTTATATTTTTTCTTTATTCGTTTTTTTTGTTTCTTTTTTTTTTCTCTTTCTGAACCTCTTTTTATCCCCTTTCTCCCCCCTCATGATTTGGGATCTCTTCTGATTTGGTTAAAGCATATTTTCCTGAGGTCTTTGCCACCCTTTTAGTATTTTACATGACCCTTCATATACTCTTATCTAGACAAAATGACAAGGCGGGAAAATTCACCACAAAAAAAAAAAAGAACAAGAGACAGTACCGAAGGCTAGAGACCTAATCAATACAGATATTGGTAATATGTCAGATCTAGAGTTCAGAATGACAATTCTCAAATTTCTAGCCAGGCTCGAAAAAGGCATGGAAGATATTAAAGAAACCCTCTCAGGAGATATAAAAGCCCTTTCTGGAGAAATAAAAGAACTAATATCTAACCAAGTTGAAATCAAAAAAGCTATTAATGAGGTGCAATCAAAAATGGAGGCTCTCACTGCTAGGATAAATGAGGTAGAAGAAAGAATTAGTGATATAGAAGACCAAATGACAGAGAATAAAGAAGCTGAGCAAAAGAGGGACAAACAGCTACTGGACCACAAGGGGAGAATTCGAGAGATAAGTGAGACCATAAGACAAAATAACATTAAAATAATTGGGATTCCAGAAGAAAAAGAAAGATAGAGGGGAGCAGAAGGTATATTGGAGAGAATTATTGGAGAGACTTTCCCCAATATGGCAAAGGGAGCAAGCATCAAAATCTAGGAGGTTCAGAGAACCCCCCTCAAAATCAATAAGAATAGGTCCACACCCCATCACCTAATAGTAAAATTTACGTCTTAGTGACAAACAGAAGATGCTGAAAGCAGCCCGGGAAAAGAAATCTGTAACATACAATGGTAAAAATATTAGATTGGCAGCAGACTTATCCACAGAGACCTGGCAGGCCAGAAAGAGCTGGCATGATATATTCAGAGCCCTAAACGAGAAAAACATGCAGTCAAGAATACTATATCCAGCTAGGCTATCACTGAATATAGAAGGAGAGATTAAAAGATTCCAGGACAAACAAAAACTGAAAGAATTTGCAAACACCAAACCAGCTCTACAGGAAATATTGAAAGGGGTCCTCTAAGCAAAGAGAGAGCTTAAAAGTAGTAGATCAGAAAGGAACAGAGACAATACACAATAACAGTCACCTTACAGGCAATACAATGGCACTAAATTCATATCTCTCAATAGTTACCCTGAATGTTAATGGGCTAAATGCCCCAATCAAAAGACACAGGGTATCAGAATGGATAAAAAACCGAAATCCATCCATATGTTGCCTACAAGAAACTCATTTTAAACCCAAAGACACCTCCAGATTTAAAGTGAGGGGGTGGAAAACAATTTATCATGCTAATGGACATCAGAAGAAACAGGAGTGGCAATCCTTATATCAGATCAGTTAGATTTTAATCCAAAGACTATAACAAGAGATGAGGAAGGACACTATATCATACTCAAAGGATCTATCCAACAAGAAGATCTAACAATTTTAAATATCTATGCCCCTAATGTGGGAGCAGCCAACTATATAAACCAATTAATAACAAAATCAAAGAAACACATCAACAATAATACAATAATAGTAGGGACATTAACACTCCCCTCACTGAAATGGACAGATCATCCAAGCAAAAGATCAACAAGGAAATAAAGGCCTTAAATGACACACTGGACCAGATGGACATCACAGATATATTCAGAACATTTCATCCCAAAGCAACAGAATACACATTCTTCTCTAGTGCACATGGAACATTCTCCAGAATAGATCACATCCTGGGTCCCAAATCAGGTCTCAACTGGTATCAAAAGATTGGGATCATTCCCTGCATATTTTCAGACCACAATGCTCTGAAGCTAGAACTCAATCACAAGAGGAAATTTGGGAAGAACCCAAATAACATGGAGACTAAACAGCATCCTTCTAGAGAATGAATGGGTCAACCAGGAAATTAAAGAAGAATTGAAAAATTTATGGAAACAAATGATAATGAAAACACAACGGTTCAAAATCTGTGGGACACAACAAAGGCAGTCCTGAGAGGAAAATATATAGCAGTACAAGCCTTTCTCAAGAAACAAGAAAGCTCTCAGGTACACAACCTAACCCTACACCTAAAGGAGCTGGAGAAAGAACAAGAAAGAAACCCTAAACCCAGCAGGAGAAGAGAAATCATAAAGATCAGAGCAGAAATTATTGAAATAGAAACCAAGAAAACAATAGAACAAATCAACGAAACTAGGAGCTGGTTCTTTGAAAGAATTAATAAGATTGATAAACCCCTGGCCAGACTTATCAAAAAGAAAAGAGAAAGGACCCAAATAAATAAAATCATGAATGAAAGAGGAGAGATCACAACGAACACCAAAGAAATACAGACAATTATAAGAACATACTATGAGCAACTCTACGCCAACAAATTTGACAATCTGGAAGAAATGGATGCATTCCTAGAGACATATAAACTACCACAACTGAACCAGGAAGAAATAGAAAGCCTGAACAGACCCATAACCAGTAAGAAGATTGAAGCAGTCATCAAAAATCTCCAAACAAACAAAAGCCCAGGGCCAGATGGCTTCCCGGGGGAATTCTACCAAACATTTAAAAAAGAACTTATTCCTATTCTCCTGAAACTGTTCCAAAAAATAGAAATGGAAGGAAAACTTCAAAACTCATTTTATGAGGCCAGCATCACCTTGATCCCAAAACCAGACAAGGATCCCATCAAAAAAGAGAACTACAGACAAATATCCTTGATGAACACAGATGCAAAAATTCTCACCAAAATACTAGCCAATAGGATTCAACAGTACATTAAAAGGATTATTCACCACGACCAAGTGGGATTTATTCCAGGGCTGCAAGGCTGGTTCAACATCCGCAAATCAATCAATGTGATACAACACATTAATAAAAGAAAGAACAAGAACCATATGATACTCTCCAAAGATGCTGAAAAAGCATTTGACAAAGTACAGCATCCCTTACTGATCAAAACTCTTCAAAGTGTAGGGATAGAGGGCACATACCTAAATATTATCAAAGCCATCTATGAAAAACCCACCGCAAATATCATTGTCAATGGAGAAAAACTGAAGGCTTTTCTGCTAAGGTCAGGAACACGGCAGGGATGTCCGTTATCACCACTGCTATTCAACATAGTACTAGAAGTCCTAGCCTCAGCAATCAGACAACAAAAGGAAATTAAAGGCATCCAAATCGGCAAAGAAGAAGTCAAACTATCACTCTTTGCAGATGATATGATACTATATGTGGAAAACCCAAAAGACTCCACTCCAAAACTGCTAGAAGTTGCACAGGAATTCAGTAAAGTGTCAGGAAATAAAATCAATGCACAGAAATCAGTTGCATTTCTCTACACCAACAACAGACAGAAGAAAGAGAAATTAAGGAGTCCATCCCATTTATAATTGCACCCAAAACTATAAGATACCTAGGAATAAACCTAACCAAAGAGGCTAAGAATCTATACTCAGAAAACTAAAAAGTACTCATGAAAAAAATTGAGGAAGACACAAAGAAATGGAAAAATGTTCCATGCCCCTGGATTGGAAGAATAAATATTGTGAAAATGTCTATGCTACCTAAAGCAATCTACACATTTAATGCAATTCCTATCAAAATACCATCCTTTTTTTTTTTTCAAAGAAATGGAACAAATAATCCTAAAATTTATATGGAACCAGAAAAGACCTCGAATAGCCAAAGGAATATTGAAAAAGAAAACCAAAGTTGGTGGCATCACAATTCCAGACTTCAAGCTCTATTACAAAGCTGTCATCATCAAGACAGTGTAGTACTGGCACAAAAACAGACACATAGATCAATGGAACAGAATAGAGAGCCAAGAAATAGACCCTCAACTCTATTGTCAACTAATCTTCAACAAAGCAGGAAAGAATGTCCAATGGAAAAAAGAGAGCCTCTTCAATAAGTGGTGTTGGGAAAATTGGACAGCCACATGCAGAAAAATGAAACTGGACCATTTCCTTACACCACACATGAAAATAGACTCAAAATGGATGAAGGACCTCAATGTGAGGCAGGAATCCATCAAAATCCTTGAGGAGAACACAGGCAGCAACCTCTTTGACCTCACGTTTTGACCTTTGACGTTTGCCGCAGCAACGTCTTCCTAGGAACCTCACGTTTTGACCTTTGATGTTTGCCGCAGCAATGTCTTCCTAGGAACATTGCCAAAGCCAAGGGAAGCAAGGGCAAAAATGAACTATTGGGATTTCATCAAGATCAAAAGCTTTTGCACAGCAAAGGAAACAGTGAACAAAACCAAAAGACAACTGACAGAATGGGAGAAGATATTTTCAACCGACATATCAGATAAAGGGCTAGTGTCCAAAATCTATAAAGAACTTAGCAAACTCAACACCCAAAGAACAAATAATCCAATCAAGAAATGGGCAGAGGACATGAACAGACATTTCTGCAAAGAAGACATCCAGATGGCCAACAGACACGTGAAAAAGTGCTCCACATCACTTGGCATCAGGGAAATACAAATCAAAACCACCATGAGATATCACCTCACACCAGTCAGAATGGCTAAAATTAACAAGTCAGGAAATGACAGATGCTGGCGAGGATGCGGAGAAAGGAGAACCCTTCTACACTGTTGGTGGGAATGCAAGCTGGTGCAACCACTCTGGAAAACAGCATGGAGGTTCCTCAAAATGTTGAAAATAGAACTACCCTATGACCCAGCAATTGCACTGCTGGGTATTTACCCTAAAGATACAAACATAGTGATTCGAAGGGGCACGTGCACCCGAATGTTTATAGCAGCAATGTCTACAATAGCCAAACTATGGAAAGAACCTAGATGTCCATAAACAGATGAATGGATAAAGAAGATGTGGTATATATACACAATGGAATACTATGCAGCCATCAAAAGAAATGAAATCTTGCCATTTGCGACGACGTGGATGGAACTAGAGGGTATGTCAGTGAGTAAGTCACAACTGTGCTCAAATTGGGCCCCATTTGCTGCTAGGGACCTCTGGAAGATTATGTAGAAAATGCTTCCAAGTTGTTGTACCTGATGGATAAGGAAACTATGGTATTTATCCATTAGCCTTCATCTAACATTGGTTGAGAAGTGTTCTAGGGTGTTAACATCCAGGTATCTGACCTGCCTTACACTGGGCTGAACACTATTCTGCAAAGAGTTCATATGAACTTATAAGAAGCTGTGAACTTGGAGTGGTGGGTGTAGAAGGGATATAAGTGGAGCCTCAAACCCACTGAGCAGGAGTTCCTAAACTGAAGTCCACTGAGCCATGATTGGATATATAATGATCTACCAACCTTTGGAAACTATTTTTCAATTTTTGCATACATGAGCACATGTATATTTTTCTAAAGAGGGAATTCAGAACTTCATCCAAATGGTCCAAGTGGTCTCTGAGGCAAAAATGGTTAAGAATAAAAAGCCAAGATAACAAAAAGAGTTATTCACCTTAGGCTCTCTTTCTTATACAGGATAACAAGAATCCATAATAACTGTTGTTGCTATTAAATAATAGATACATAAACAGTAATTAAACAGTAAGCCTTGTAAAATTGTATGAAACTACAATAACAAAGATTGATTGTCACACTGTTCCCTTGGCAGAAGAATCTTGGCAGATTAAAAAACTAAAGAATATCCAAGAAAAAGTAGCCATACTTCAACCACTGCCAAGATATGTGGTTTTACAAACAATACTTAGGCATCTGGTGAACAAGAGGATAAATTATATCTTTACAGATAGACTAAGAGTGACATATTTGAGCACTTTTTTTTCAATGATGAATGTTTTTATTAATACAAGATAATAAAAATAGTAATACTATAGTGATACCATAATAAGAATGGAAATCAATAAAATGCATTGATACCAAGAAAATCTGAAAGTACCAGGCATGTTCTCAGCATTAAACTTAAGCAAAGTTGTCTTCTTTTAGTAAAATCCCTCCAGACTTCAAGAAAGGAAACTAGTTCCAAATAAAGACTGTGAAATTATGCCTGCCTGATAGAATTTGGTCATATTATCCCATTTCTTCAGTTACCTGGTACTTAAAAACTACCCTACCACGTCTCCAAAACCACAGCCACTCAAGGGTACGATTAATTTTTTTATTTCTTCAGTTAGTTATATTGTCTTTTGTACATGATTTAAATTTACAGCTATAAATCTATCCAGCATTAATCATACTCCTAAATACTTCTCAGGTATTTTCTATGAAGTCAAAGATAGTAAAAGCAAAATGAATTCAAGTGAGTATAGTTTACAAGTTTCTAAGCTAAAAAGTAAAAATGACAGTACTCATTTTTTTTTTGGCGGGTGGGGGGTGTGGGTAGGGAAAGAGAGAATCCCAAGCAGGCTCCAAGCCCAGCATAGAACCCCATGCCGGGCTCCACCTCACAACCCTGAGATCATGACCTGAGCTGAAATCAAGACTTGGACACTTAACTGACTGAGTTATCCAGGCTTCCCTGAAATGACAGCACTTCTAACTCTAATATTGCAGAAGATAGCATTTGATTTCCTTTAATAAAAGACACCTGGAGCATCTGAGTGGCTCAGTTGGTTTAGCATCTGACTCTTAATTTTTGGCTCAGGTCTTGATCTCAGAGTTGTGGGATCCAGCCCCACACTGGGCTCACAACTCATAGGGACTCTGCTTGGTATTTGCTCCCTCTCCCCCACCCCCTGCTCTTCCTCTCTCTCTCAAACAAATAAATAAATATTTAAAAATAATAAATAAAAGATGCCTGCCACCTATGTGCAAACCAGCTATTTCAAGCTATTCTTCCTAGCTTTCTGAGTAAAGGACTGTGCCTCTTCTTACCTACCCTCATCCCACCCACACTCTAGATCAAGTCACGCATCCACATACAGCTTTGTTAATGTTTTCCTAAGAGTGTCTTTTGACCAGTCCATAATGACTTTTAATTGCAGCATCTACTGTCACATGCTGTCATTTAAATCTCAGTGGGTGTCAATTTCTCCTTCTTACTCAGAAAAAAAATACATTTTCCCCTCCAAACATCCGTATTAGCCCATAGTTTATATTTTCCTTGGATAGGTTAAGTGAGTTACAAAATGCTAACCTCTGAAATTAGTATCTGAAGTGAAATAGCTCAAGTAGGGAAAAAATCCTATTATCTCTCTATCTATACATAATGTATACCTAAAAGACACAATGCTACTCCAATGTGTGCAAAAAAATTGTGTTCTAATGTTATTGGAAAAAAATCTTAGAATATAGCTTCATAGACCTCCAGTTTCTTCATATCCCCTCAATGGTTTTGTCAATTAAAATGCTGTTTTAGAAAATCCCACCATATATTTGAACTATTTATCATTCTGTATGTTTCCATAGAAATATTAAGCCCTTTCCTATCAAAATTACAAACCAAAAAACAAAACAAAAACCAAAAACCAAAAAACATGTGAATACTAAAATTATCACAATCAGTTATTGGTAAGATATCCCTGAAAAAGTTGTATTATTAAAATTATGAGCTCACTTATATATGCTTATGACTATCTGACCACACAGACTTCACATACAGCTAAGTTAAAGCTTTTTTTTTTAATCAGTAAGGCACCAATTGTTTTATCACTTTAATGTCATAGAACAAATACTATTATCTTTCTACTAATTTACCTAATTTTATTAACTCATTAAAGCATTTAAATGATTTGCATACATGGATATAATTTTTAGCTTGTATATAAAAGCAAAAATTAGAAAAAGAAATTGTGATAAAATTTTCAGTTATGACTAGTTAAAAAGTGCTATTGACCACTTAGCTGCATAGACACTCAACTAAGAAGAATAACAAACATATATAAATCCTCCTATGATGGGGTGGAAGATAATCAGGGCTTCCCTGAGCAGAACTAAGGGGCTGTGCATCTTTCACTTAAAGTTGCAGGCAATCAAAATCTGAGATGTGTAGAGTCAAGAGCCATATGGATGACATAAAGGAATCCAAATCCAAAGCAGATAGTCTAAATAGGTCTTCAAGAGCAGATTTTAAGAATAAAAAACATCACAAAGTTTAAAGTGAGAGTCAAGAAAACAGGAAGGGTGATTACGATCAGGATGAGAAGAAGCAATGACTGGAACTAGACAATTACACTGGGCAACTCTATGGGCAATTACTAAGCAAGATCTGAGGGATTTGATATCTGAAACACCTGGAAGTAATCATTTCTAACCTATCAACACCTGAGAAGCTGGTAGAGAGGAAAACCAACTACCAAACCAAGCTGGATCACAATGATTACCTACAAAAAATGAAAATGGAAAGCATCAAAGCACAAAGTCTTTTGAGTTCAGAAATCTGGTGAAGAACAAGTAAGAAGAACAAGGAGATGTTCAGCCCCTAATTCTGCAGTTTTGTCCATATCAATCATCTATTTTGTTTTTCATATGAGAATCAGAACTAGTAATAATTGATGCTGACTTAATTCAACGTAGGACTATGCAGATATTCGTGTGAAATACTTCTGGAAAACTTTCTTCACAGAATTGCCTTTATAAGAAGAAAGTTAGGGGCACCTGGGTGGCTCAGTGGGTTAAGCCTCTGCCTTCGGCTTGGGTCATGATCCCATAGTCCTGGGATCGAGCCCTGCATTGGGGGGTCTCTGCTTACCAGGGAGTCTGCTTCCCCCTCTTTCTCTGCCTGCCTCTCTGCCCACTTGCGATCTCTCTCTCTGTCAAATAAATATTTTTTTTTAAATCTTTAAAAAAAGAAGAAGAAAGTTAGATGAGTGGGATTAAAGTAGGGACAGGCATCTGAGAGAAAAGGAATTATAAATCACTTAAATTTAGTGATAACAACACTGAGTTTACTAATCCACAAAATAAGAACTAATTGAAACATGTACATTATAGATAAAATTACAACATCTTCAAAGTCCTTATTTTCTGAGTGCATAATAAAAACTACAGTGAAGAAGGCAAATACCTGTGTTTAAAGAAGAATATTAGGAATGAAGAAAACATTTCATTTTAAAGATAGGACCAATGTTTCTACCAGATGTAGATAAAAACTTAAGCTATCAACCTGGAAACCTTCCAGCAGGTCCTGAAGCACTCTTAACTCTTGGATGATTACTCAGCACATAAAATATCACAACACTTTCATGAATGATATGTTATTTTCCTATTTGTAAATAATTAAGAATATTTGTTTAATTTGAACTATTTGTTAATCCACCAACAAATATTTCTTTTATTAACATATAATATATTATTTGTTTCAGGAGTACAGGTCTGTGAATCACCGGTCTTACACAATTCACAGCACTCACCATAGCACATACCCTCCCCAAAGTCCATAACCCTGACACCCCATCTCTCCCACCCTTCTCCCCTCCAGCAACCCTCAGTTTGTTTCCTGAGATTAAGAGCCTCTGATGGCTTGTCTCTCTCCCTGGTCCCACCTTGTTTCATTTTTCCCTCTCCTCCTTCCCTACCTCTCAAATTCCTCAAATCAGTGAGATCTTATAATAATTCTCTTTCTCTGATTGACTTATTTTGCTTAGCATAACACCCTCTAGTTCCATCCATGTTGTTGCAAATGGCAAGATTTCAGGGGTTTGATGGCTGCATAGTATTCCAACATGTATATATACATATACCTATATGCATGTTTATTCATGTATATTTATATATTATATATAATATATATTACATATTTATGCATATATACATGTGTATATATATACATATATAAATGTTATATATGTGGTGTGTGTGTATATATGTATATATACACACACATATATATATAAAATGTTATGTATATTTATATCACGACTTCTTTATCCATTCTTCTGTTGATGGACATCCAGGCTCTTTCCGTAGTTTAGCTATTGTGCACATTGCTGCTATAAACATTCGGGTGCACCTGCCCCTTCAGATCACTACATTTGTATCTTTAGGATAAATACCCAGTAGTGCAATTGCTGGGTTGTAGCATGGCTCTATTTTTAACTCTTTGAGGGACCTCCAGACTGTCTTCAAGAGTGCCTGTACCACCTCTGCCTGCCTCTCTGTTTGCCTGTGCTTGCTCTCTCTCTCTCTCTCTAACAAATAAATAAATAAAATCTTAAAAAAAAAAAAAGAGTGCCTGTACCAGGTTGCATTCCCACCAACAGTGTAGGAGGGTTCCTCTTTCTCCACATCCTCGCCAACACCTGTCCTTTCCTGACTGGTTAATTTTAACCATTCTGACTGGTGAAAGGTAGTATCTCATTGTGGTTTTGATTTGTATTTCCCTGATGCCGAGTGATGTGGAGCACTTTTTTATGTGTCTGTTGGCCATTTGGATGTCTTTGCAGAAATGTCTCTTCATGTCTTCTGCCCATTTCTTGATTGGATTATTTGTTCTTTGGGTGTTGAGTTTGATAAGTGTTTTATAGGTTTTGGAAGCTAGCCCTTTACCTCATGTGTCATTTGTGAATGTCTTCTCCCGTTCTTTCAGTTGTCTTTTGGTTTTGTTGACTGTTTCCTTTGCTGTGCAAAAGCTTTTGATCTTGATGAAGTCCCAGTAGTTCATTTTTGCCCTTGTTTCTCCTGCCTCTAGTGATGTTTCTAGGAAGAAGTTCCTAGAGCTAAGGTCAAAGAGATTACTGCCTGTGTTCTCCTCAAGGATTTTGATGGATTCCTGTCTCACATTGAGGTCTTTCATCCATTTTGAGTCTATTTCTGTGTATGTTATAAGGAAATGGTCCAGTTTCATTCTTCTGCATGAGGCTGTCCAATTTTCCCAACACCATTTTTGAAGAGACTCTTTTTTCCATTGGACATTCTTTCCTGCTTTGTCAAAGATTAGTTGACCATAGAGTTGGGGGTCCATTTCTGGGCTCTCTGTTCTGTTCCAATGATCTATGTATCTGTTTTTGTGCCAGTACCATATTCTCTTGATGATGACAGCTTTGTAACAGAGCCTGAAGTCTGAATTGTGATGCCACCAACTTTGGCTTTCTTTTTCAACATTCCTCTGGCTATTCGACATCTTTTCTGGTTCCATATAAATTTTAGGATTATTTGTTCCATTTCTTTGGAAAAAACTGATGGCATTTTCATAGGGATTGCATTAAATGTGTAGATTGTTTTAGGTATCATAGGCATTTTCACAATATTTGTTCTTCCAATCCATGAGCATGGAACATTTTTCCATTTCTTCGTGTCTTCCTCAATTTCTTTCATGAGTACTTTATCATTTTCTGAGTATAGATTCTTTGCTTCTTTGGTTAGGTTTATTCCTAGGTATCATGGTTTTGGGTGCAACTGTTTTGGGTTTGGGGTGCAAATTAAGGATCAACTCCTTAATTTCTCTTTCTTCTGTATTGTTGTTGGTGTATAGAAATGCAACTCATTTCTGTGCATTGATTTTATATCCTGACACTTTACTGAATTCCTGTATGAGTTCTAGCATTTTTGAAGTGGAGTCTTTTGGGTTTTCCACATAAACTATCATATCATCTGCAAAGAGTGAGAGTTCAATTTCTTCTTTGCCAATTTACATGTGTGTTGTCTGATTGCTGAGGCTAGGACTTCTAGCACCACGTTGAATAATAGCAGGGGTGATAGTAGACATCCCGGATGTGTTCCTGACCTTAGGGGAAAAGCTCTCAGTTTTTTCCCATTGAGAATGATATTTGCTGTGGTTTTTTCATAGATGGCTTTTATGATATTGAGGTATGTACTCTCTATCTCTACACTGTGAAGAGGGTTTTTTTTTATTTTTAATTTTTGTTTTTTTAATTTTTTATAAACATATAATGTATTTTTATCCCCAGGGGTACAGGTCTGTGAATCGCCAGGTTTACACACTTCACAGCACTCAACATAGCATATACCCTTCCCAATGTCCATAACCCCACCCCCCTCTCCCGACCCCCCGACCCCCAGCAACCCTCAGTTTGTTTTGTGAGATTAAGAGTCACTTATGGTTTGTCTCCCTCCCAATCCCATCTTGGTTCATTTATTCTTTTCCTACCCCTCACACCCCCCATGTTCATCTCCACTTCCTCATAGCAGGGAGATCATATGATAGTCATCTTTCTCTGATTGACTTATTTCACTAAGCATGATACCCTCTAGTTCCATCCACGTCATCGCAAATGGCAAGATTTCATTTTTGATGGCTGTATAGTATTCCATTGTGTATATATACCACATCTTCTTTATCCATTCATCTGTTGATGGACATCTAGGTTCTTTCCACAGTTTGGCATTGTGGACATTGCTGCTATAAACATTCAGGTGCACGTGCCCCTCCAGATCACTACGTTTGTATCTTTAGGGTAAATACCCAGCAGTGCAATTGCTGGGTCATAGGGTAGTTCTATTTTCAACATTTTGAGGAACCTCCATGCTGTTTTCCAGAGTGGTTGCACCAGCTTGCATTCCCACCAACAGTGTAGGAGGGTTCCCCTTTCTCCGCATCCTCGCCAGCATCTGTCATTTCCTGACTTGTTAATTTTAGCCATTCTGACTGGTGTGAGGTGATATCTCATGGTGGTTTTGATTTGTATTCCCCTGATGCCGAGTGATGTGGAGCACTTTTTCACATGTCTGTTGGCCATCTGGATGTCTTTGCAGAAACGTCTGTTCATGTCCTCTGCCCATTTCTTGATTGAATTATTTGTTCTTTGGGTGTTGAGTTTGCTAAGTTCTTTATAGATTTTGGACACTAGCCCTTTATCTGATATGTCGGTTGAAAATATCTTCTCCCATTCTGTCAGTTGTCTTTTGGTTTTGTTCACTGTTTCCTTTGCTGTGCAAAAGCTTTTGATCTTGATGAAATCCCAATAGTTCATTTTTGCCCTTGCTTCCCTTGGCTTTGGCGATGTTCCTAGGAAGAACTTGCTGTGCCTGAGTCGAAGAGGTTGCTGCCTGTGTTCTTCTCAAGGATTTTGATGGATTCCTTTCTCACATTGAGGTCTGTGAAGAGTTTGGATCAAGAAAGGATGCTATACTTTGTCAAATGCTTTTTTAGCATCGATTGAGAGTATCATATGGTTCTTGTTCTTCCTTAATGTATTGTATCACATTGATTGATTTGTAGATGTTGAACCAAACTTGCAGCACAGGAATAAATCCTACTAGGTGATGGTGAATAATCCTATTAATGTACTGTTGGATCCTATTGGCTAGTATTTTGATAAGAATTTTTGCATCCATGTTCGTCAGGGATATTGGTCCATAATTCTCCTTTTTGATGGGGTCTTTGTCCGGTTTGAGGATCAAGGCAATGCTGACCTCATAAAATGAGTTTGGAAGTTTTCCTTCCATTTCTATTTTTTGGAACAGTTTCAGGAGAATAGGTATTAATTCTTCTTTAAATGTTTGGTAGAATTCCCTTGGGAAGCCTTCTAGCCCTGGGCTCTTTGTTGGGAGATTTTTGATGATTGCTACAATCTCCTTACTGGTTATGGGTCTGTTCTGAGGTTTTCTATTTCTTCTTGGTTCAGTTTTCGTAGTTTATACATCTCTAGGAATGCATCCATTTCTTCCAGATTGTCAAATTTGCTGGTGTATAGTTGCTTACGATATGTTCTTATAATTGTTTGTATTTCTTTGGTGTTGGTTGTAATCTCTCCTCTTTCATTCATGATCTTATTTATTTGGATCCTTTCTCTTTTCTTTTTGATAAGTCTGGCCAGGGATTTATCAATCTTATTAATTCTTTCAAAGAACCAGCTTCTAGTTTCATTGATTTGTTCTACTCTACTTTTGGTTTTTATTTCATTGATTTCCACTCTGCTTTTTATTATTTCTCTTCTCCTGTTGGGTTTAGGCTTCCTTTTTAGTTCTTTCTCAAGCTCCTTTAGTTGTAGGGTTAGGTTGTATATTTGAGACCTTTCTTGTTTCTTGAGAAAGACTTGTATTGCTATATACTTTCCTCACAGGACTGACTTTGTTGCATCCCAAAGATTTGGAACAGTTGTGTTTTCATTATCATTTGTTTCCATGAATAATTTTATTTCTTTAATTTCCTAGTTGACCCATTCATTCCTTAGTAGGAAGCTCTTTAGCCTCCATGTATTTGGGTTCTTTCTAACTTTCCTCTTGTGATTGAGTTTTAGTTTCAAAGCACTGTGGTCTGAAAATATGCAGGGAATGATTTCCAATCTTTTGGTACCAGTTGAGACCTGATTTGTGACCCAGGATGTGATCTATTCTGGAGAATATTCCATGTGCACTAGAGAAGAATGTGTATTCTGCTGCTTTGGGATGGAATGTTATGAATATATCTGTGATGTCCATCTTGTCCAGTGTGTCATTTAACGCCTTTATTTCCCTTTTGATTTTTGGCTTGGATGATCTGTCCATTTCAGTGAGGGGGGTATTAAAGTCCCCATTATTATTGTATTATTGTCAATGTGTTTCTTTGATTTTGTTATTAATTGGTTTATATAATTGGCTGCTCCCATGTTAGGATCATAGATTTTAGAATTATTAGATCTTCTTGTTGGACAGACACTTTAAGTATGTTATAGTGTCCTTCCTCATCTCTTATTATAGTCTTTGGCTTGAAAACTAATTCATCTGATATAAGGATTGCCACCCCAGCTTTTCTTTTTTTTTTTAAATGTCCATTAGCATGGTAAATTGTTTTCCACCCCCTCACTTTAAATCTGGAGATGTCTTTGGGTCTAAAATGAGTTTCTTGGGGCGCCTGGGTGGCTCAGTGGGTTAGGCCACTGCCTTTGGCTCAGGTCATGATCCCAGGTCCTGGGTTTGAGACCCACATCTGGCTTTCTGCTCAGCAGGGAGCCTGCTTCCTCCTCTCTCTCTGCCTGCCTCTCTGCTTACTTGTGATTCCTCTCTGTCAAATAAATAAATAAAATCTTTAAAAAAATTAAATAAAATGAGTTTCTTGCAGACAGCATATCAATGGGTCTTGTTTTTTTTTTTTTTAATCCATTCTGATACCCTGTGTCTTTTGATTGGGACATTTAGTTCATTTACACTGAAAGATATGAATTTAGTGCCATTATATTGCCTGGAAGATGACTGTTACTGTATATTATCTCTGTTCCTCTCTGATCTGTTACCTTTAGGCTCTCTCTTTGCTTAGAGGACCACTTTCAATATTTCCTGTAGGACTGGTTTGGTGTTTGCAAATTCTTTTAATTTTTGTTTGTCCTGGAAGCTTTTTATTTCTCCTATTTTCAATGACAACCTAGCTGAATATAGTATTCTTGACTAGATATTTTTCTCCTTTAGTGCTCTGAATATATCATGCCAGTCCCTTCTAGCTTGCCAGATATCTTTGGATAGGTCTGCTGCCAATCTAACATTTCTACTATTGTAGGTTACAGACCTCTTGTCCTGAGCTGCTTTCAGGAGTTTCCCTTTGTCTCTGAGACTTGTAAGTTTTATTATTAGATGATGGGGTGTTGCCCTATTTTTATTGATTTTGAGGGTGATTCTCTATGCCTCCTGGATTTGATGCTTGTTTCCTTCCCCAAATTAGGGAAGTTCTCTGCTATAATCTGCTCCAATATACCTTCTGCCCCTCTCTCTCTTTCTTCTTCTGGGATCTCAATTATTCTAATATTGTTTTGTCTTATGGTATCACTTATCTCTTGAATTCTTGCCTCATGATCCAGGAGTTGTTTATCTCTCTTTTTCTCAGCTTCTTTATTCTCCATCATTTGGTCTTCTATATCACTAATTCTCTCTTCTGATTCATTTATCCTAGCAGTAAGAGCTTCCATTTATTTATTGTACCTTATTAAAGCTTTTTTTATTTCAACTTGGTTAGATTTTTTTTCTTTTATTTCTCCAGAAAGGGATTCTCTGGTATTTTCTATGCATTTTTCAAGCCCAGTTAACATCTTTATAGTCATCATTCTGAATTCTAGTTCTGACATCTTACTAATGTCCACATTGATTAGGTCCCTAGCAGTCGGTACTGCCTCTTGTTCTTTTTTTTTTTTTTTTTTTTGAGGTTTTTTTTTTTGTGAGTTTTTCCACCTTGTTATTTTATCCAGAGAAGAACAGATGAATGAGAGAACAAAATATTAAATGGAAAACAACAATCACAGAAAAATATACACTAACCAAATCAGAAGAGACCCAAAACTGGGGGGCAGAAATCTTATATGTATGATTAGACTGGTAAGTAGAACAGAGTCACACACTTGATTTGGGGTGTAATTTTGTGTGTTAGATGAAACTACCTCCCAAAATTTTAAAGAAAGAAAAACTTATATATAAAAAACTAAGGGTAAACATGATGAAGGGATGGAATATAACTGTAAAGATGAAAATTAAAAGAGATTTTTAAAAAGTAATTGATAAGATACGAAGTTGGTAAAAAAAAAAAAAAAAAAGGAGAGAATGTGATCAGTCTGGAGACTAGAAAAAAGCCATATACTAGCTTTAGCATATGTTTTGGTCTGTTAGAGGAAACTGTATCCCAAAATTTTAAAGAAAGAAAAACTTATATGTATACAAAAAATAAGGTTAAATACAATAAAGGGATAGAATATGACTATAAAAATGAAAATTTAAAAAGATTTTTTGAAAAGTATTGATAAGATAAAATATTTAAAGGAAGTTAAAATAGGAAAGAGGAAAAATTTTAGAAAGTAGAATAAAAAAAAAATCTTTAAAAATTTAACTTGAAAAACTAAAGAATCATAGGAAAAAAGCCATGAATTCTATGTGCTCTATTCCCCTAGCTCTGGAGTTTTGCAATTCTCATTGACCAAGTAAACTTGGTCTTGGCTGGATGTTCTTCTTCATCTTCTGGGGGAGGAGCCTGTTGCAGCGATTCTCAAATGTCTTTGCCCAAGGCAGAATTGCACTGCCCTTGCCAGGGGCCAGGCTAAGTAATATGCTTGGTCTTGCTCTCGGTAGCTTTTGTTCCCTGAATGCTTTCCATATAGCTTTGGCGGACAGGAACGAAAATGGTGGCTGAGAGCTCGGAGCTCAGAGCCCCTGTCTTCAGTGAGCCCTCAGAGAAAAGCAGTCAATCGTTCCTGTCTCCCTGGTCTCTGGCCACACTCCAAGCTCACCTGGCCTGTGACCGAGCATTTCTATCTCTGGAGCATGGCCGCATTTGGAGTCTCCAAATCCACCAGATTCCTGCAGCACACTCTCACACTGCTCCTCCCAGTGGAGGAAGGGGGAACTCCCTGGATCTGCCACTTGAGGGGTCCCTGCTCGAAAAGCAGTGGCCTGACTGTGCTGGGGATCATGGTTTATGGCAACTCTAAGCTGAGAGCCCACCCCTCAGTTTCATCTTTGCAGCTGGCTTCCCTGCTCTAATACCTGGGCGTTCTACCACACTCAGTCGCCCAAAGTCTTTCTGTGACCCAGAAGGACCTGAGACCACACTGTCCTAATGAGGGCTCCATGACTCACTTAGCCTCTGGAGTGATGTACCTCAGTGGAGCAGACTTCTAAAAGTTCCAATTTTGTGCTCTCTTGATCTACCATGTGCCAGGAGCTGGCCCCTCTCCCCAAGGTCTATCTTTCCATATATATCACCTCGGATTCATATCTCTCCACATCCTACCTTCCAGAAAGTGGTCACTTTTCTGTTTATAGAATTGCTGCTCTTCTTCTCTTCAATCTCCTGTTGAGTTTGTAGGTGTTCAGAAGGGCTTGATAACTATCTAGCTGAATTCCTGGGACCAGATGAAATTTAGGTCTCCTACTCCTCTGCCATCTTTCTCCTCCCACCCCATTCAACAAATATTTATGGAGCATCTGATATATTCTCAGCACTGTATACTATAGGTATTGAGCATGGTTCCTATCCTCAAGTAATCTGTAGTGTGTTGGGAAGGAAAGGGAGAAATTCAACAAAGAATCATAGGGCAATTCAGCATTAAACTATTATGCTGAGCCATGCTTTCATTGTTTTAGGAAAGAAGGGACAAAATATTGGCTAAAAAGATCCATCCAAAAAGATATGATAATAATGAGAAAGTGGAAGAGAAAGTGAAGGAAGGGAAAGAGGAGGAAGACAGTCATTATTATGTGCTAGGCACTGGGCTAGGTTCTTCACATACAGTAAGGTCATAAAAATGAAAATAATGTCTAATAATTTTTACTGCCTTTTTTGGGTGCTAGACAAAGATTTACAAATATCAATCCCTCCTTACAATAAGTCCTATAAAATAGTTTTCCCCCATTTTACAGATAAGGGAAATGAGAAAAATAGATGTTAATGTATTCAAGATCACACTGGTAGGAGAAAAACCACAACAGTCTGTCTACAGAGCTTAACCTCTTATTCCTTGCCAGTCTAGTTATATTGCTCCCATTTTACAGATATAGAAATGTACTCTAAATTAGGGTTGCCCACATGTTTCATTAGTTTTCTCCTGCCATGTGAGAGGCTCTCATGGAAAGGCCTAAAAGTGGATTAATCTCCTTTATCTTGTAATTTAAATTTTTTATTTCCTAAAGTAATATTATGAAAATAAAATAATCAAAGGTAAAACACAAGGAAAGAAAAATCAAAAGGCAATAGCAAGACCTAAACAAATAACCAAACAAAATATAAAGTGTATCAAAAATCACATATTCATTTTTAAAGAAATGGAACAAATAAACTTAAAATTTATATGGAACCAGGAAAGACCTCGAATAGCCAAAGGAATATTGAAAAAGAAAACCAAAGTTGGTGGCATCACAATTCCAGACTTCAAGCTCTATTATAAAGCTGTCATCATCAAGACAGTATAGTACTGGCACAAAAACAGACACATAGATCAATGGAACAGAATAGGGAACCCAGAAATAGACCCTCAACTCTATGGTCAACTAATCTTCGACAAAACAGGAAGGAATGTCCAATGGAAAAAAGACAGTCTCTTCAAAAATGGTGTTGGGAAAATTGGACAGCCACATGCAGAAAAATGAAATTGGACCATTTCCTTACATCACACACAAAAATAGACTCAAAATGGATGAAGGACCTCAATGTGAGAAAGGAATCCATCAAAATCCTTGAGGAGAACACAGGCAGCAACCTCTTCGACCTCAGGCACAGCAACTTCTTCCTAGAAACATCACTAGAGGCAGGAGAAACAAAAGCAAAAATGAACTAAAATCAAAAGCTTTTTCACAGTAAAAGAAACAGTTAACAAAACAAAAGGCAACTGACAGAATGGGAGAAGATATTTGCAAATGACATATCAGATAAAGGGCTAGTATCCAAAATCTATAACCCAGCAATTGCACTACTGGGTATTTACCCTAAAGATACAAAAGTAGTGATCCGAAGGGGCACATGTACTTGAATGTTTATAGCAGCAATGTCCACAATAACCAAACTATGGAAAGAACCTAGATGTCCATCAACAAATGAATGGATAAAGAAGATGTGGTCTATATATTCAATGGAATACTATTCAGCCATCAAAAGAAATGAAATCTTGCCATTTGCAATGATGTGGATGGAACTAGAGGGTATCATGCTTAGGGAAATGAGTCAATCGGAGAAAGACAACTATCATATGATCTCCCTGATATGAGGAAGTGGAGATGCAATGTGGGGGGGTTGGGGGGTAGGAAAAGAATAAATGAAACAAGATGGGATAGGAAGGGAGACAAACCATAAGAGACTCTTAATCTCACAAAACAAACTGAGGTTGCTGGGGGTAGGAGGGTAGGGGGAGGGTGGTGGGGTTATGGACATTGGGGAGGGCATGTGCTATGGTGAGTGCTGTGAAGCGTGTAAACCTGGTGATTCACAGACCTGTACCCCTGGGGTTAATAATACATTATATGTTTATAAAAAAATAAGAAATTTTTTAAAAATCACTTATTCAATTTAAGAACTTTCTAAGCCTCTTTTAAACCTAAAATGAAGTCTTTTCTATAATCTTCCAGCTGACTTTAACCTAGATAACTCTTACTCATTCTTTAGGATTCAAGCCAAGAGTCATGCCCCTGACTAAGACACACACATGCATGTGCACAAGCATACACCCGCCTCAATTGTGGAGTCTGGGTCAGGTGCTTCTTTGAGTTTAGTTGACATATTTATCAACATCTTCTGATGCCCTGACAGAGATCATTCTTACCACATTTGAGGGGGAAAAAAATCTCTTTTTGGTCAATGACCTCACTAAGAGCTTAAGATAGGAGAGATCTGGACTTGAGGCAAAAACAAAAGGTCAAGGAAGCCGAAAGAAGAACCTTACAATTACTGACCACCCTCAATGCGCTGAGCATTTCACATTTAGATTTCACTTATCCTCACAAACACCCTACCAGGGTTTATGCACTAATACTTTAATTGAAGCTGTGGAGCTCTGCCTCAACTACCTCTATACATTTAGTTTGACTCCTCTCTAACAAGTATCTAAAGTCCTTACAGGATAGAAGCAGCTAAATAATAAGGGAAAGAAGAATGCTACTAAAAATCATAAAGACAGCAATGGAGAATGCAACTTAACAGTAATGAATGTGAAGAAATTACAAAAGTCAGACAAAGAAACTTAAAGACACCCTGATTACCCATTTAATATTAAGGCAAACAGCCCTAAATTCCTCGGTAGCTCCTGAGAGCATTATCATATAATTAAAAAAACATATGTCAAGAATCCATCTTGGGGCATCTGGGTGGCTCAATGGGTTAAAGCCTCTGCCTTCAGCTCAGGTCATGATCCCAGGGTCCTGGGATCAAGCCCCACATCGGGCTCTCTGCTCCTTGGAGAGCCTGCTTCCCCCCCTCCCCCCTACCTGCTCTCTGCCTACTTGTGATCTGTCAAATAAATAAATAAAATCTTTAAAAAAAGAATCCATCTTAATAATGATTGTAAATCTCAAATAAAGATCAATTTATATCCAGTATACTTTAGTTCACAAAAAATTAAGTATGTTTTGTAATTTGTTATTAAGTTAATATTAAAAATTAAAACGTGCACAAATAAGCTAGCACTCAACAAACTGAAAATTCCCATAAAATAAAGCAATTCACTCCTTGATGAGATTAAAGATCTGAAGATTTCCTTGTATCAGGTGGTTGCTCAGATATGAGAGGCATTTCTTTTTTTTTTTTTATTTAAATTCAATTAGCCAACATATAGTACATCATTAGGTTCAGATGTAGTATTCAGTGATAACAACACCCAGTGCTCATCACATCACGTGCCCTCTTTAATGCCCATCACCCAGTTACCCCACCTCCCCACCCACTCCCCTTCCACAACCCTCAGTTTGTTTCCCAGAGTCAAGAGTCTCTCATGGTTTGTCTCCCTCTCTGATTCCTTCCTTATTTTTCCCTCCCTTTCCCCATGATCCTCTGTGCTATTTCCTATAATCCACATATAAGTGAAATTATACAATAATTGTCTTTCTCTGATTGACTTATTTCACTTAACCTAGTGCCCTACAGTTCCATCCACATCAATGTAAATCAAGAGGCATTTCTTTTTTAAAAAAGTTAAAGAATTGTGAAGGCTTATGTTTAGAATGTCTATTTCTTCCAAGTCTGCCTACAAAAATACAGTGAAACTTTATTAAATAATAAGCCAGTAAAATGCAGTGTTAAATTATTTGCACAGGGACTGGACTGAAGTTTGCATTTGCATTATCTATGTATAATAACAAAAATTGTTAGTAAACCAAAATCTCCAGGGGAATGCTTAAACAAATCAACGGAAGGATTGATTGGCATTGATTCCCTGTGAGTCTCATCTTTGGAGAACATACTGAGGTTTCCATATATCTAGAGGCACAGAAGGGGTTAAATTTTTTAAAAATGGAGTAAAAGAAAAAGATTTTAAACAAAGCATACAGGCTGAGTGGATTGTTCAATATTAAGTGGCTTTTCAAGTTGCAAGACAAGAATGAAGACTTTGTCACCTTGTTCTGGATGACATGTTGACAGATAGAAGCCCTCTGATAGCTCAGTGGAGGATGAAGATTTTATATGCCTGTAATAAGAACATTAACGAATCTGACAGTAGACAGCAGCTTGTACAAACTGCCGTGCTGATACCATTCTCTGTCCAAAGACAACAAGTAATAATGATGAAAATTAAGCAATGAAGGTAAAATCAATCAGGTTAGAAAGAATACTGAAAATAAAATACAGATGGGGGCTCCTATGCATCTGAGATCTTTAAAATGACTAATATTTTAGATGTATGGTTATTACCAGCCAAGTGCCTTTTCTTTATCTCTTTTTATCTATTCTCTTACCCAGCCCAAATTAATCGACAAACATTCAAGGCTGCATTTGGAAAAGCTTTATCTTTTAGAAGGAAGTAAAGAATGCTTCAGAAATATGTCACAACATAGAGTTAGAAGCAAGAGATGGACTATGAGATTAAGTTTATAAAATGACCTGTAACTACATATAAACACCATATATGTGCTTATTATATGCCAGGCACTTTACTAAATCTATCATTAAATGAGATACACAAGATTGTTGTTTTCCTACAGTTCACATTCAAATGGTTAATCAAAAATTAGTCAAATAAATGAACAAATTAACAAATACACCATAAATTTCCTTATGTAGGAAATAAACTGGTGAGCTAGAGTAACTGAGGGAGGTTATGGTAGATCAGTGATTAGGGAAAGGCCTCTCAGAAAAGGTAAATAATATCTCAGAGGATATCAATAATATCTCAGTAAAGTTAGAAAAAAGATCAAGAGTATTTAAGGCACTTTTGCAAAGGAATTTTAGCATGATTGCTGAATTGGATATAAGAGTGGCTAATGTTCAACAGGCCATCATTATCTTGGGTTATCTGTTTCAATAGACATAAATTGTGTGCATCCCTACAGAGTTAAAATCTATGAATAAAAATGGAATTTCACTAAGTAAGCTGAGACCTAAAGGATGAAAATGATCAAGTAAAAAAAATAATAATAAATAAATAAATAAAAGATGGGAATGCTGGAAAGAGGGGGGAGCAGTGAATGTTTTAGACATAGAGAAAAGAGAAAATGCATTGGCCAAGATAGGCAAGGATTAGAACAACTGAAAGGAGGCCAATGTGGCTAAAGTAGAGTGACCAAGCAAGAGAGCAACACAGGAGGAGGTTGCTGAGGAAAGGATGAGCCAGTTCATGCAGAACCTTTTAAACTGAATTTTCACTGTAAGATTAATTACCCAGGAGTTGGAGGGGATGATTATATTTGTTTCTTATAAGTCACTTTTGCTTCTATGTGGAGGTGGGCTATATGGAAGGGGAGTGGAGTAAGGAGTCCTGTCAGAGTGTTAGTCCATTACAGTAGTTCTGGTAAGAGCTGATGGCAGTTTGAATAGAAATGAAATTAAGTAAATGAACATGAGACTAATTTCAAGGTAAGAAAAACTGGATTTGCTTATGAACTGATGTTGGAATAAGGCAACAGAAGAATCAAGGATGCCTCGTAAGTCTTTGACCTGAGCTAATCAGATGGAAAATGAATGGAACAAGAAAAATGGGTATGGTAATAGGCAATCAGTGCCACACCGTAAGTCATATACAGAAGGCTGGGAGAAAGTTCTATACCATAATCCTTGGGATTCTAAACTAAATCACATGGTCAAGTAAGAGACAGGATGACATAAGAGAAATGTTCTGCAGGACAAATTAGAAACTCTAAGTTCAAGTATTTATTTTATCATTTATATTAGAATTAAACAATGGATATGGAAAGGATATTATGGGTCACCCAGTCCTTCTTCCCATTGATCACAATACCTTCCAACAGATCCAGTGATTAGATACCCAGTACCCTAGAAAGCAGCCACTCCATTTTAGGTAAGCTCTGACTGTTAAGAAGTCTTAATATTGAATCATACTTAATGCAGCTACACACACCAAACTTACCTCTGAACCACACAATTAACTTCCTCTAGTATTCTCTTTACTGCCTCTGATACCTAAATTTGAATCCTAGTTCAAGCCAAGTCCATACCTACTCAGTGTCTACATACAAAAATAGTCAAAATCATAACTTTTGTAATGGTAATAAAACTTCTATAACTGCCATAAGTATTTTGACACTCTGTAATTATAATTCCTCAAACTGTTTGTGGCTCAATTTTCCCATTTATAATATGGGTGATATTGCAGATTTTGAAGGGCTTCTAAGGAAAACATAATTTAATCATTTTCTAGTCTGCTGATTTACAGTTAGTGAAGCAAAAAGCATAGCTGAACAAAAGAAATGAGCAGATTAGTTTAGTTACCACTTGCCCACTGATTTTCCATATTTCAAAATTTTGTTTTCAGCTCTCATTTTCTTATCTCCTCTCCTAATTCCTTTCTCAGCTATCATTCAATTGCAGTTGGGGGGGCAACGGAGTTAAATCCATGTTGTTCAATGTCAGGATGAGCCAGAAATCTAAAATGTAAATTTCCCTTTCTTTTTCCCCTCCAAAATTATTTATTTATAAATTTAGTTGTTTCATTTTAAATTTAGGACCCCCAGAGATAAATATAATCATATATTTTTTAAAAACTGAGTCGTAGGAGAGATTAAGACAATACAGAAAAAAATAGAGAGTCTCTGGGCTAGTCCTGGTATGGATTACTCATGACCACCCAGTTTTTCAAACAACCATGCAGTGATCCAAAATGGCTGTTAATAGAAAAGAGACACTGTTCTTTTATAGTTTTATTATTGTTACATAGCAGCTCTGAGACACTCAGGTGGTTACAATGCAGTCATACAAGGGGAACCAGAGTTCATGTCTCTTCCAGGGAAAGCTCTAATATTTTGGCAGATAAGGGTTTCGGATGGCTCATGGCTATATGTACTCAGAACTTCAATTTTCAGCATATCTTCAATGCTAATTTTAAAACACCACTGGTAAAATCTTCTGTGCACAAGTGGTTTTCCATATGAATAGTATATACTAGATACAAGTGCCTATAATATATTCACTATCTTAGGAGTAATCACATAATGGTAGATTTAATGACATCTCAAGGATAAATTCTCCTTGAAATACAGTTTCTTTATGAAAATACAATAAGGATAGGAAGTGTAATAAGGATTTGGGAGTCCCAGGTCACTGGTTTAGAAGCAAGTCTGGTATTCATTAAGCAAATGTTATATACTCTGAATATTAAATGATAATTTATGTCAAGGTAGGGAGGCAGCAAATAGCCAGTCTACTTATATTTCCCACTGCTTTCTTAGTGACAAACATTACCAAGTAGATCATGAATGACCTTACAAAATATTCAAAATGAAATGAAAGGAAAAGATGTGAAAATGGGATGGTTATCGATGGACAGAGATAATTCTTCAATGATTATGTAAAAAATGAAGTCTTGGAAATATTTGAACATCTCCTGAATCAGTGAGGTACATCATGTCCTTTGTCCCTTCTTCCTCCTTCACTTTGGCCAATTATGACCGTGGTTGTGCTTTGTACAGAACTATGACTACATGCTGTCCTTTTTAGGATCTAGGATTCTTGAAGAGTCAGACCCCACCTGCTATTCCTACTTTGTTTCTTCTTACCCACAAATTTACATTTTCAGTCCAAACAAAGCTGGGAAGCTTAACAAGAAGCCAACCTCATTTTTATCATTACTGGGTACAATACTAGTCTCTTCGCAGAAGTTCTGCCTTTTTTTTTTTTTTTTTGAGGCTTATTCCCATTCTGATTGTGTTTCCGTCTTTGCTTCCAAGACTAGTTCTCGGGATACTTTCCATGTATATAGAAACTGTATGTGGAAAATTGTAAAATAGCCACAATTGTTTGTAGATACTCCTATCAAGGAATGGTGTCTATTTCTCCACTCCTTGAATCTGGGCAGGCTTCTGACTTGTGTTGGCAAATAGAATGTAGCAGAATCATTATTGGGTGAGTTTCCATCCCAACTCTCAAGATTATTTGTGCATTTTTGTTCTTGCTGCTATTGAATCTTGCCACGATGTGAACAAGTTCATGTTAGTGTGTTGAAGGATAAGAGACCATGTATAATGAGGTCACAGTCCTCCCAGGTGTCCCAGCCAAGTCATCTGATGACTATATATGTATAAGCAAGCTGAAATCAACTGAATTCGATCCAGACCAGAGGTATCACCCTGATGAACCCAGCTCATGGATGATGTATGGAATTGGGAGCAAGATAAAAGGCTGTTGAGGGCATAAAAACAATGACACCCCAGTGGCAACAACTACTCCTTAAACCCAGATGTTGGTTTCTAATATGAACCTTCAGTAAAAGGAACCAAGGCTCTTTAGAAAAATAGCTGATTCTAGGACTGGGATAGAAACATTCAAAATGAGTCCAGAGCCTGACAAAAAGTTAGGAACTGTTAAAAAAAAAAATAACAACAAAAACAAACAAACAAAAACTATCACACGGATGGGGGTATATTGAATGGACATAGGACCCAGTTGAAATAGTTCCCAAGGGCCAAACTGGGGATAATGTAGTATTAGATATAACCCAAAATGGAAAATAAATCTCCATAAATGTATATTGGTAAAAATAACTTAATGAATAAATGAACAAATTAATACATAAGTGAAAGAGAGTAGATAAATCTTCCATGCAGAATTCCAAATTCCAGATTATGTAGATACTCCGCCATGTGTGTGACCCAGTGGACCAAACAATGTACATGACCCTATCAGGTTCCTTCACCTGATGCTTTCTAAGCCACCAGTTCTGCTGACATCTCCTCTAAAATATGTTGTAAACATGTCCTTGTCTCTCCATCTCAACAACTACCAGCTAGTACAAGCCACCATCAAGTCACCTGGACAAAAGCATAGTCTCTGATGAGCCTACTAGCTTCCAGTCTTAATCACCACAATCCATTGCCCAAAGTAGCCAGAGAAACTTTTCACATTTGTAAAATAAATTAAAAAACTAGGCAGCAAAATTCCACTTACACACTTAAAAATCCAAACTTCCTGATTTGTTCCCTGTCTACTTTTCTTACAACATCCTATTTCATTCTCCTTATTTTATATGTTCCAGACACTCTGGCCTTTTATCATCTTCAGCACACCAAACTTCTTCCTACCACAGAGCCTTTGCATAAAAATACTTTTTCTGACTGGAATGCTTTCTCTCCTAACTCTTTGCATGGTTGGCTGCTTCTTGTCATTTGCCTCAAAGGCCTCTTCCGAAGTAATAGCCCAGTTGCTATCTATCCTGGATCACTACTTTCTTGTTCCTGTAACTATCCTAGTTTGGTGGTGTCCTTATCAGAACAGCTGCTCCTCCAAGGGTCATTCAGAAACCCAGGCTGATGGCTACTCTTTTTTTTTTTTTTTAAGATTTTATTTATTCATTTGACAGACAGAGATCACAGGTAGGCAGAGAAGCAGAAAGAGAGAGAGGAAGGGAAGCAGGCTCCCTGCTGATCAGAGAGCCTGACGTGGGGCTCGATCCCAGGATCCTGAGATCATGACCTGAGCCGAAGGCAGAGGCTTTAACCCACTGAGCCACCCAGGTGCCCCTGATGACTGCTCTTTTATCTTCAAAATGTGAGTCTTAAAGTTATCTTGTGGGGCCACATCCTAATCACTCCAAAAGGGCAAGGAACACAGAGGAGTACATTAGAAAGGTTTTCACGGGCTAGGCCTTTAAGTAGCACACATCACTTCTACCCATATTCTATTAAAAAAAAACTGACTCACATGTAACTGCAAAGGAGGTTAAGAAATGAAATCTAGCTCTGTACCCAAAAAAGTGGGGTCTGATTTGTGTTGGATAGCTAGTAGTCTCTGTCTCTTAAAAAAGTATATCATGCTTAGCGAAATAAGTCAATCGGAGAAAGACAACTATCATATGATCTCCCTGATATGAGGGATAGGAGATGTAACATGGGGGGTTAAGGGGGTAGGAGAAGAGTAAATGAAACAAGATGGAATTGGGAGGGAGACAAACCATAAGTGACTCTTAATCTCACAAAACAAACTGAGGGTTGATGAGGGGGAGGGGGGTTGGGAGGGGGGTGGGATTATGGACACTGGGGAGGGTATGTGCTATGGTGAGTGCTGTGAAGTGTGTAAACCTGGTGATTCACAGACCTGTACCCCTCGGGATAAAAATATATTAATGTTTATAAAAAATAAAATTAATTTAAAAAAATGCTAACCAAAAAAAAAAAAAAAGTAGATCTAGGTACTTGATACATACTTCAGATATCTTAGAAGAAAAATGGGACATCAAATAGGATCTCAATTGAGTTAGGAAATGCTAGCTTCTGAAAACCCAAATCCCTTACATTTCTTGAACAATAATTATTTTATTACTCCAGATTTCAAGGCAGCTTTCTCCTACCTTGAGATCTACCATTTTCCTGGGGTCCCAGAGTTATCTAAATCTATCTATAGATGAGGGGAGAGCACAAAGAAATTCCATCTATTTTTTGAAAGTCCCAACCTCTAAATTAGACATCACTTTCATTTACAACCTATTAGTGAAAAGTAGTCACATGGCTACACATGGATTCAAAGGAATGCAGTCCCTGGTTAAGCAACTGCTTTCCACCGATGGCTCCACACTAGGAAAAAGGAGTATAAATTTTGTTGGACCATGAGCTCTCTCTACCACGGGTGACCTCACCAAAACAAGGCCCAGACATTTATCTCTAATTTAGACCATGTTACTGGAATCTTTACAAAATAAACTATTTTGAACACAAAATCACCTTCCCTCCTGTTCTATCTTCACAGAATCAAATTTTGCTTTGAGAGGCAGGATGCACATGTAACTATGTCACTTGCTTGCTTAAAATTCTTTAATAAATCCCATTGCTCTTAGAATAAAAGGCAAATTGCTTGTGATGACCTACCGTGTCCTATGGGTTATACCACCTTCTGACCTCTCTAACCTCAAAAACTATATTCCTCTCCCTTGCTCCCTCTGTTCTAACCACATTGACACACTTTTAAATTCCTTAAATGCCCCATTTCCTCTACTAGAACTTCCCATGTGTTATTCTAGAATGCTCTTTCCAACTCTCCTCAGGGCCAATTTATTCTTTCCCTTCAGTCTTAAGCCCAGTGGTCACGACTTCAGAAGGGTCTTCACTGGCCAGCTCTCTCATGAGGCCTTCCACAGATCCTTTCTATTCCCTCGTTATTTTGTCACAGCAGTTGTGTTGATCTGTAATAATGTTAAGTGGTTTGCTTCTTTACTCTTTGACTCCTCACATGAACACAGGTTCCCTGCATGCAAGGACCAGTTTTACTCACCATCATAAACCTATCATTTCATACAATGTTTATCACATAGTTACTAATCAATAAATATTTGAGGAATTAATGGATGGATGGATAAACAGATGGACCCTGTTGAATCCAAACACATACATGGAATGGGTTACTTCATCATTACTGCTGAAAAAATATCTTGAGAACCTGACCCTCTGGCAGGAGCTCAGTAGTACCCTCTATATCAAGAAGGGAAAAAAAAATGGTAAGCTACCCCATACTGACACTTCCCTGGCACTGATTTCAGATAAGCAAAGAGAATGCACTGACCAACCGTGACTTTCTAAAGGAAATTGCCATCAAGTTACCCACAGTGCACAAGCTACCAAGGAAATCTCCCAGGACAGGTAGCGATGGGATGGGGGACAGGGGCACTGAGCACTCACATGTCAGAGCAGCTTGAAACCAATGAGCTCTTCTGCCAACTAGATTCATTTTTTGGATAGGCTTGAATTAATATGTTCTGTAAAAAAAAAAAATCAAAAATACACTTCTTCTGGGGAGAGAAAGATGTAAATGCAGGGGTCTGGCAGTGGGGAGAGGGAGGAAAGGAGACTGATAAACAGGGACAAAAAAAAATGTTGGCAGCCCAAAAAGGTGCTGCATATTAGCTACTATGATCTAAAATGGCCCAGTAGAGATCAGCATAACATCTGCCTTGCTCATTTCTCGCATGTCTACATATTCATGCCCAGCTTTCAGAATTCTCTGGAGGCACTTGAGTATATAGGAAGATGAGTTCCAATGAGCTGCAGCCTCCTGCTTTGCTGAAGGGATATAAAAAGAAATCTTGCTTCCCTGATTCAAATTCAGCCTCAAGCATTTTCAAACCTTTACTAACCAATGCAGATTTTAGGAACAAGCGAAAGAAGAAATGAAAGATAAATACTCAACTTAATTTTGATAAATGTACACAAACTGCATTAGGGCCACACCATAAAGAAAATGACAAGGGCCCTGGAGTCAGAAGAAGTTGAATGTCAAAACCTGCTTCCACCTCTTACAGCTATGTGGGCAGTCATTATTAGCACTGACCCTCTCTCTTCAGAATAAGCAGATACATCTACTAATGTCTGTGAGAATCAACTAATATCTGTGAAATATCAGAAATGCAGTAAGTATTCAAAGAATGATATTGTGTTTATCATTTAGAACAACTCAAATACACATCAAGCTCTTTTTCTTCATACCAAGTTGTTTGGAGATTTGCCTGAATTATCTAGAAAACTATGTCAGCACTGCCCTTAACCTTGGTTTTGGTCATCAAACCACTGAACAATACACTAAGTCCAGTAAACCACTTTTACATCTTCAAGCTTCTGTTTATACTGTTCCTTTTGTCTCAGCTATCCTACACTCTGCCTTTCACAAGCCAATATTTCAGTCAAGTTTTGCTAGATACTCCCAGTCATATTTGATCTCTCTTTCCTCTGCACCCACTTCTCCATTTATTTATGCATTCTATAAAAAATTATTGAGAACCTGCTACATGCCAGGGAATTTTACAGATACCTAGGAAACGAAGATGAATAAGACAAAGTCTCCATTGTTACAGTCTAGTGAGGAAGACTGACAATTGGACAGATGATTGCATTTGAGCATGATACATACAATAAAGGTGTGCACATGGACTTGAGAGCCCATGGGAGAGACTCTCTTCCAACAGCAGTTGCTTATACTTCTGGCTCATAGTCACTTTGATTTTCCTTGCCTCATAGTTTATTGCTAACATAACCATCTTCCCTGTTACATTGTAAAATCCTCAAAGCCAGATGCTGTCCTATTTGTCTTTCTATTCCTTTAAAGTCTTGCACAATATGCTGCAAATAGTCGGTGTCCAATAAATGTGTTCTGAATGTATTATTAATATGTGGATGAACTGAAGCCTTCAGCAATGAGCACTTGCAAATGATTTGGTCTGCCTTAGAAGATCTATATTCTGTGAAAGGCAACATATATAGTACACTGTTATAAGAACAAGGGCATTAAAGCCAGATAGCCTGAGTTCAAATGCCTACACTAGACTTCAATAACTGTTTATATTAGGCAAAGTGCTTCATCAGCCTGTGTGTCAAATTCTTTGTGTATTAAATGGAAGTTGTAATAATAGTATCTACCACATAGCGTTGTTATAAAGATTGAATGGGTTCATCTACTCATTAAAAGTACTTAGAGAATACCTTAATGGTAGCTTCTAATAAACAATAACCATCATCTCCTCTCTCTAAACAGACTTAAAGACCTTTACTCCTAGAATATACGCTCCTACAGGCAGATCAAAAAATTTGAATTCTAGATGTAAAACATTTAGTTTTCATCTTTTGTACTTCTTGCCAATTCTAGATGCAATGTCAGCCTCTTACAAATCCAGAAACTGCTGATTTACAACTTTTACAAGCTGTATGATTACCTTTTCTTACCACACCAGAAAATATGCCATCTTAAGAAAGTCCCATTTGAAATAATTACCTCTACTCATTGACTGATATCAATGTGAAAAGCCCCCCAAAAAATAAAAATGAGAACTTACATTTACTATGTTCCTATTATGTGCCATGTACTCTACATATATTATTTCCAATCCTTAGAACGATATGCAAGGTAGATACTGTTACATCCATTCTATAGATGGTAAAAAGCTCAGAGAGATCAAGTTCTTCATTCAGAGGTCCCAGTCCTGCAAGTAGTTTGACACACCCAAGCTCCATCGCACCTCAGTGTTTTCACTCTTTATATTGTACCTCTAACTAGCTTTAGTTTGCTCTTGGCTTCATTATTCTCAATCCACTTATTCAGCACCACTGAGAAAGATGAAATTTCCGGACAGAAGTAGAAATGGTGGGATTTAAATTTTATCATTGAAAATGCCTATAATGTCAATCATTGAAAATACCTATAATGTCAATCATTTAATATGAAACAAGGTTTCAAGTCCCTGATAGTACTCCCATCTTTCAGACAGTACTATAGCAAGGTTGACTGACATATAGCTATGGATCTGATTTTCTGAGATTGGTAGGCATGGACATTCCAGGGCCCCTGTTTGCCAGTTTCAATATTTAATAGCCATTAAACCTAGTTTTTCCTTTTTCATATATTTAAACTCTCTTTGCATGCTAAGCCCATTAGCTTTTATTCTGCCCACTACAGATTTAGAGAACAGCTGTTCATTGCCATCTTCAAAATTATCCTTCATCTGATCTGAGGGAAAAACATTGTGAACCACATACACAATTTTAAATTAGCTAATAGCTATTTTTAAAAATGTAAAATGGGATAGGTGAAATCAATTTTAATAATGTATGTGTTTCCAGTGACTGCTACAACAAATCACCACAAACTTGGTGGCTTAAAACAACACATTTATTCTCAGGGTGCCTGGGTGCCTCAGTTAGTTAAGCATCCAACTCTTGATTTTGGCTCAGGTCATGATCTTAGAGAGATCAAGATCTAGCCCTGCATTGGGATCTCCCAGTCCCTCTGCCCATTCCTCACACATTTATTCTTTTGGAATTCTGGAGTCCAGAAGTCCAAAATCAGTATCACAGGGCCAAAACCAAGATATCAGTACGGCTATACTCCCTCTGGAGCCTCTAGGAAAACATCATTCCTTTCCTTTTCCAGCTTCTGGTGGCTTCTGGTGGCTACTGGTGTTCCTTGGCTTATGGCCACATCACTCCAATTTCTACGTCCATCTACACATCACCTTCTCCTCTGTGTGTATGTCTAATTCCCTCCACTTTCATCTCATAAAAATAAACATTTAGGGCACACCTGGATAATACAGGATAATCTCCCCATCTCAAGATCCTTAACTTAATCACACCTACAAAGATTCTTTTTCCAAGTGAGGTAACATTTACAGGTTCCCAAAAATAGGACCTGATATGTTAGGGTCCATTTTTCAACATTTTATTTGACCATATATCCAAAATAATATCATTGTAATGGGTAAGCAATATTTCACATTAAGTCTTCCAAATCTGTGTGTGTATACACACACACACACACATACATGTATATATAATTATATATTTACATAAAGTGATATAAAATATACTATAAACTACATATAAATGATATAGACAACATAGAACATATAAAATATTATATATATGTATACATACATATATATACATACACACACACTTTTAATTTATAATACATCTCAATTAGAATTAGCCACATCTCAAGTGCTCAACAGCCCCATGTGGCTACTATATTGGATATTGCAGTTAGTAATGCCTTAATTTTCTCATCAGAGAATTTTCTTCCCTTTCTCAGTAGCAAAGAAGCTTCTACCAGTAATAAAGATGTCTTCATTCATTTTTTTTTTTTATCACCGTGGGTATAATTCCTATATTTCTGCTTCATAGGATTTGCTATAAGGATCAAATTATGAAAACCCTCTGGAAAGCAGTCCTTTCAAAAGCCACCCAAATTTATTGCCAAAGTTTTCTGCTCAGTATCTCACAGTCATTCATGCCCATATATTTGGCATAACTGAGACCTATAATGAAATAGCAAGAATGAAGGAATGAGGCCACTCTGCAGACTAGAGCCAGGAGCCTGAGCAGTACAGCTGGTCATGGATAAAGAAATACGAGGGAAATAGGACCAATGTTTAAAGAAACATTAAAAATAAATGTTCCCATTTCAGCACAGAAAAGATTCATTCATTCACCCACTCAACAAATGTACTACCCTAGGCACAATGCCAGGTGCTGGGAATGCGGTGCTTAATGGTGAGGGGAAAAAAATATATAGTCCTTGCCCCCTTGAAGTTTAGAGTCTAGAGAGGAGGAAAAATAAATTAAATGGGAAAACTGCAACTGTAGTCTTTTCTACCAAAGAGCAGATCATGGTTCTCTGAAAGGGAGTTTGACCTTGTCGGGGGCGGGGGGGGGGGGTCAGAGGTTTCCTTGAGAAAATGATGATTAAGCTAAGATATGAAGCATAAGTAAGAATTAATTCAGTGAAGAGGAGAGGTAAAAGAATCTCAAGAACAAAGGCCTTTCTGTGGAAGGAATAATGAGATGACCAACAAAAGCCAGGATATGTGGAATGCAGAGAGTGAGCAGGGGGACCAGGCATATGATGAGACCAGAGAGGAAAGAAGGACCATGATGTGACCACGTAAGGGAGTTTTGTCCTTTTCCTAAAGTAAATAGTAATCCACTGACAGCTTTTGTGCTTTGAAAATATCACTGTTCTATAGTGTGAAAAAAACGATTATTGAGGGGACAAGGGTAGTTATAGATTGTAGAGTGGACAAGAACATATACAGGTGGAACAGTGAGGGGAATGCTACAGGCAAGAGATGAAGGCATGGAGTGAAATATAATTATCTTTGAATCCTCTTTTTCTTTTACATTTCACATTTAATCCATTAGGAAATCCTGTTGGCTGAATCTAAATGAGTCCTTTTATCATTTCTAATGTTAAACTGTGATCCAAGAACAATAATTTCTCCTCTGAACCATATCAACAATCTTGTCTCATCTCTGCTTCCAATGATACCCTGTGGTTTATTCTTCCACACACAGAAGCCAAGGATATTCTCTTAAAGGTAAGTCAAACCATATCATTCGCCAGTTCAACACGTCCCTTCTTCCCCCAGTGGCTTCCTAGCTCACAGTGAAAGCCAATAGTAATTGGTGTCTCATGATCTGGCTCCCTACCAAATCTGACTTCATCTCTTACCACTCTCCTTTTTGCCACAATGGTCAGCTTGCTCTTCTTTGAAAAAGCCAAGCATCAGCTTAACTCAGGATTTTGACACTTGCTGTACCCTCTACCTGGAATATACTCTTTTCTTAAAGACTCGTGGTTCCTCACCTAAAACTCATCATATATATCTTCATTTACCCCCTCTCAATTATTTTCCTTATCTAAAACTGTAACTTGATATTTTATGCCAAAGAAATTGAGAGAGAAAAACACAGAGATACTTGGAAGGGAAAGCAGGCTATGGGAATATGAAGTACAAAACCCTAAGGCAGGAGTTCAAGGAAAAGGAAGGAAGCCAACCAGGCTTAAGGCATGTTGGTAGAGGGTGGAGTGGAAAGGGGAGGCTATTCTTGAGGTAGCAATGACAAGTTCATGTAGTACTTGCATACACATCACTGTGAGAACATTGCTTTCACTCTGAGATAGGAAGCCATCAAAGGGTACAGAGCAGAGATGTGGTGTGACCTGATATGTTTTAACAGGGGTATTCTGGATGCTGTATTGAAATTTGACTTAAAGAGTGCAAGTGTAGAAGTAGGGAGTTTAGGTATGAAGCTATCATAACAACTAGATAAGAAATGATGGCAGCTTAGACAAAGCTCCTAGCAGTGGTAAGAAGTGTTCAGATTCTGGATATATTTTGAAGGTGAACTTGTCAGGATCTGCTGAAAGAGCATATGTGTGGGAGAGAAAGAGACTTGAAGCCTGAGCAGCTGGAAAATGGGGTGGCAATTAACTGGGATAAGGAAGACTCAGATTTGGAAACAGTTATCAGCAGCTGAATTTTGGATATTGGCTTTGAATGACCATTTGACATACAAGCAGAGATGTCAAAGAGGCAGCCTGAAGTACTCAGGGGAGAGGTCTGGGCTGGAGATACAAATTTGGGAGGCATCAGTGTATAGATGATATTTTCAGTCATGAGCTTGGATGAGATCGCCAAGAGAATGGCAGCTGTTAACAGCTAAAGGAATCCTCTATAAAGTGGGAAAGAAAAGGAAGTAGCTTCATAGTTGCGACACACTGACAAAGTGGTGATTCTGGGCTATAACCTACTCACTGGCAAGGGATGCCCCCAGTGGGCAGGTGGAGGAAATGGAGTAATGTGAGTACATAGCTGTTCTAGGGGTCTGCACTACTTCTCACTAATACCATTTCCGTAGTTAACCTTGCAGAGAACATGTGGCCAAATTAGCTTCCTAGGCCCAGCTATCTGTAATAAATGACTCAAGTCTCCTCCAGGAGCAAAGCTCTTCTATGAGTTACAGTGTTGAGGTCACCCATGAACTGATTTATTGTCCTGGGCACAATTTTATAGTTATGCTTCCTCCAACCACATCACTTTTGCTTTACTGCTCTCCAGCAATCTGTTAAAGCTTCTAGATCATAATCATTATAATGATGACCATGAGGACCCCAATTCTCCACCTATGGCCAAAGGGCAAACTGTTATAAACCCAAAGGGAACTTCTCTGCATCCAGTCCCAGGGTTGAGGAGACAGCAGTCCTGATCCCCCAAGGTCATCCACTTCTCACCCCTACTTTACTATCAGCTTGGTTTCTATAGGTGTCTGACCTGGGTCATGAAAATGGATGTCAGAGCATGCAGTTTGTGGGGAGTGAGGGATGATAAAAACACATGGATGAAATGGATGGAGGAGGAATTTTAACATGTCAAATGCACACATTAGTGTAACTTTTCCTTCTGATACCTATACTACTTCTACCACCTCCACCAACATCATTATCATCATCATCACCTGTGGTTTTATGCAACACACCCAGAATCCTAAGCCATACTCCCCATCTTTTCCTCCATCCCCACAGCCATACTCACACTTCAAGTCTTCATGCCCCATCTCCTGCCATTTTGTAAAAAGGTTACTCTACATCAACCTATGGCTCATATGTGCTACCTCATGGCAGGATTTTTCTTTTTAATTGTGTTGCCTAAAAATTTTAAGCAAAATGAACCCCAGAGCTTTTGGACTGTGAGGGATGTGTTGGGCACCTCAGGCACAGAGTAGGTAGGACTTGGATAAACAGGTGAAGGTGACAAGGAAGTAGAGTTTCCAGTGGCAATATGAAAGACTTGACAGAATTTTTATGTAGATAAAACCATTTTTTCAATTCATTTAAAAAATTTGTGAGGTTCACCAACTATGTTACAAGAACATAGGTAATGTATGAGTGATGATGAACAATGAACTGAGAATATAATGATGAGCAAAATAGATATGCTTCCTACATTCATGGAACTTAAAGTATAGTGAGGGGACAGATGGTAATCACATATATATGTGGTATATATACATATACATATACATATATATATATGACATGGAAGGGAGGAAAGAAGTGCAATAAATCTTTTAGTTTGAATATGGTAAGGAAAGAGGACCAAGGAAATTTCTCTGCAGAGGTGACACTTAAACTAAAATATGAAAGGTGAACAGACATTAGCGAGGGGAAGAAATGTGATATGAGAGAGAAGCCTTCTTGCAGAAAGAACAGCATGTACAGAGGTCCTGAGGCAGGAAAGGAAAACTGGGGTGGGGGGAAGTGACAAAATAAGAACAATAAAATGCAGAATAGTGGTTATCTGACCCTAGGAGTTAGGAGAGGGATTCAGCTACAAAGGGGCACTGGGGAATGTTTTATAGAGATGGAAATGCTCTATATGTTAATTGCAATGACGTTTACATGACTATATACCATTGTCAAAATTCATTGAATTGTATTATACATAAGTTACTCCTACATAATAAAAACATTTCTTTAAATCTTTAAAAAAAATAAGTTAACTCCTATTAAAGCTTGGGATGGGGCAATAGTGAGCTTTTCAAGTCTTTTTCTTTTCGTCTTAATTTAAGGTTAACATTAACCTAAATTCATTCAGTATAAAAACAAAACAGAGAAACACACACAACTAAATAAAATGTATTTGTTTAAGAATTTAGTTACTTGTTCATTAATTCATGGCTCATGTGTTTAAAAAAAAAGGATTTTAGTTGGAAGGGGCAGATTTCAGATTCTAAGGGCCATTTGACATTTACATTTTCACATCCAGGATTAAGGCCCCTGAACTTCTGAGCCTCTTTCCTCATCTGTAAAAATTAGAAGGAAAACATCTCTCACATCAGGCTGTTGAATGGATTATCTCATTTAATCTCCTTGTAAGATGTCAGTTCCAATGGACATATTATAGGTCCTCCTTCACTACCATTCTTTTTGGTATCTAAAAGTCAAGCACACTGCTAAGTTTTTCTGATAAAATCAGCTTCCAGGAGAGGTGATGTGCGACTGTAGGTGTTGTTCTGGCTGTGGGGTACCTCCGTGGCAGGATCCTAAGGGTGGGCAGAGCTGAACCAGTTGGGGATAGCAACCACTGGTTCATGAGGAGTAATCATTTCTACTTTCACTTGTCGCCTGCCCCAACCCAATATGGCAAAAACGTTACACCTCTGAACCAGGTTCTGCATGAACCTGCCTGAGATCACATCCATGTAAAGGGACAGAATCAAATGAGAAATGTTCCAACCTCTCCAGAGAAAAGTGAAAGAAAAATGGCCACGAGACTATTCAATTTAGATACAGAAAACAGTAGTACACCTAAAGAACCTCTTGAGTTTTATATCATATAAGAAAAGAAGAAAGTATATCTTCTTTCACCTTATCTTCTCCTTTTCATTTTCTTACTATAACTTTTCATAAAGATAAAATTTCTGACTTTCTAAAGTCATAAATAGACAAAATTCATTGTTAAAGCTTGAAACAATTCACTAGGACTCCCTTTAGTTTTCAATTACTCAAGAAAACCTAGTTTTCAATGGATAAAGGCCACCCTTTCAACCAAGTTGGGGTGTCTCTGGAAGCAAGGAATTGCATTGATTGTCACCATAAAAATGCACAGGCAGAGGGCAGACAGGCAGCTAGCTTTTGGGAGACTTGTAGACAAAGGAGGTGTTATGTGTAGTACAACCACTCACTGCAAAGGGATTGTTTAAGTGGAGATGGCCTGTCGACATTCACACAAGAGGGAGCCTTCATACGTAAATAAAAGCTGGCTGCCGTAGAAACCCCTCCATCTGTTGCTGCCCATTGCCTGACTTCCAAGGCGCTGGCTACACTTACTGAAAACATGGATGGGATTGTGCCCCACATGTTCACTTTTAGGAATCACTAAGAGTTTTTGTTTTGTTTTGTTTTCCGGGTAGGACCAGCCCCAGCTGACTCTGATCCTCCAAGCCAGAGGGATATCCATTTGGGGGCTCTACAGCTGCTGTTGTCTTTAGTATCATTGATTCCTGATACCTTCCCTCACTGAAACCTTCCCCCTATTTGGATAGCTCTAACTGTAATTATGGCTAGTGATTTGTTAAGCTGCTAAGCATCTTTTACTTTAGGGCACAATCCAAGGTGAGGCCTGAATAGATCTCCTTCCTCTGAAGAGAGAAAAATAAAATAAAATTGAGTATGGGTGTGAGCTCCGGAGAGGGTACTGTTTTGGCCTTTGCAAACCATGCTGTGCTGTGCTTTGAAGATGTTAGTATGTCTTCCATTTCAGTAATCAGTCAGAGAGAAGTAGAGGATCCTGGGCAACAGCAAACCAGCTACACATAACAATACCGGCCCCCCTTAAGTTTCCTTCTCCTTCCAGGCTGAGGCCAAACTTGAGGTGTCAAATCAAAGGCAGATATGGCTCATAAGTACTAAAATCACCGGAGCACACACAAAAGTCAATCCTGAACTAAAAATTGTTGACAAGTTGGCTTTACCCTTCCTCTCCATCTGATGCAGTTAAGGCAAGTTTATTTGTCACCCTAGTTTTGTACCTAGAGGTAACTGAGACACAAATGTCCAAGATAACACTGATAGTCTAAAAAGAATAGCTAATGGACTCAACTCCCCACTAATAAATTAGAGCTCTTTCTGTTAGGTCATATGAGCTTGAAAAAAATAGCCACCTGGCTCTTCCAAATAACTTGTGTGTCACCCACAGGACAATAAAATGGTAGGGGTGGGGACAGAATCTGAATTCATGTTTATGCTGCCTAATGCTGAATCACATTCATGATGTACTGTCATCAGGAATGAAGAGTTTTCTATTTATTTGCTGGAGGAGGACGGTGTATCACAGAAGTAGCACAGACAGAATCCAGAAATCAAAACTCTTTTTCTGTGGTATCCCTTCATGTTTTTGATCAGTTGACCTGAACACAGTCACATGTGAAATATAAAAATTAAACTCTTCTACAGGAGAGTTTTGAAACTTATTGAGATTTACGTAGCAAACAGAGATAATTGGTTTAAATTACTAAAGATTCTATTATTTAGCATCTGTTTATTCATACAATGATATTTATTGAACAATAAATGCAGACAGTGTAGTCCCACTTGATGCACTTCTGAAACACCTGACTTTTTAGTGTGGGTAAATGAAGTTCCTTAGCCCTGGGCCAGCTTTCTTCCAAAATCATCTAAATGAAAGCCAAAAAAGAATTAACAAGGATATTGGAAGTCACATAAACACAGCTGAAGAAAACATATTGTCTTGATTTCAGCTTGAAGTCTGTGCTAAATTAGGAATAGGAAGTTTAGCAGTAATGCCTCATTTCTTAAAACATGTATTGTTTTTAGGCTTTCTTGCAGTACTATTCACTTTTGTGGGAATTAAAAAATTGAATACATTCTAAGCTTGCCCTAAAAACCTAATCATACATCCAGAAGATGCATTCACTAATCTTGTTTGTTTGTCTCATATTCTGTTTTCTGGGTAGGCTGGCAACCGTATTTATTTTGTTAACAGTTGATACCATTATTATAAACAAAATACTGTTTCGAGATTTTTCAAAAATCCCCAATAACTTCTTAAAACATTTAGTGCTAAAGTACTATGCAAAAGTTGCTGGAATAGGGACGCCTGGGTGGCTCAGTTGGTTAAGCCGCTGCCTTCGGCTCAGGTTATGATCCCAGGGTCCTGGGATCGAGTCCCACATCGGGCTCCTTGCTCGGCGGGGAGCCTGCTTCTCTCGCTGCCTTTGCCTGCCTCTCTGCCTGCTTGTGTGTACTCTCTCTCTCTGTCTCTGGCAAATAAATAAAAATCTTAAAAAAAAAAAAAAAAGTTGCTGGAATAGTTTTAGGATCCTAAAGGCATTTTTTGACACGGGACCCAAATCAGGATTTACATAATGGATTTTGGTCTTATAAAATGTACTCTAACTCTTGTTAAATTTCTGTTACCTTTTGTTTAATTCAAGTTCACCAAAGGTAAGAAATGGGGCTAATCCAAAATAAAAGTAGGAAGAAAGTGATGAAAGTGTTCCTCTATTTTGATAAGGGCATTGGGTTAACATGCAAATGCCACTGTTGATGTCAGCATCCCAAACTAAAGATAAACATGGCTGTATTGCTCTTAACTCAGATTCAGGTGACATTTTTCTTTGTTAATGGGGATTTCTTTCTTCTGCAAAAGGAAGAAAAGTTTTATCTTAAGTTTTATGGCTTCAGGCCAAGAGAGATATTTTCTTCCCTCTCTGTTGCCATGCTTTGACAAAAATAACAAAATCCCTTCTTTTACATATTTATCTTTATATTTTTGTTAATATCCTTTTACTTCTATCTCATTATGACTTTTGCACCTCCTACTCTTGTAGGGGAAAAAGGAGTCACTTAAATTAATGTTTATTTTTTTAAAGTAATGTTTATTTTAGCCCTTTCTCTTGAAACCCACATTTAACTGAATTCATGACTGTGAAAGGTACCAGGTTTCTTAGGTCTGGAGTTGTTAGGTGAGCACGGCTTTGTGACTATGTCTCTGTGGACATTTAAAATTTATTTTCTTTTGTTTGGGTGAGGTTTACTTTACCACTGCCTGGCTGTTGAGTGGAGTAAGTCCAGTCATTTTTTCCTAAAAGAATGTGGTTATTATCCATGTCTTTGGACTTTAACACCAGCTTCAAAAAGATGTCTGAGTATACCAAAATCTTTGCAATGATGACTGGATCTGGATTCATATAGGGTATTTTGGTGACCCCTTCTTCCTATCAAGAGAAACATATTATGTGAGAGATGTTCTTCCCTTTTAGCAGAAGGAGAAATTAGTCCTACCTTGAGTAGTCGGATGGAGCCAGGTATTAGAAGACCTTCTGACTTAGCCCTATGTACCATTTCAGACCATCTCTTCTCCACCAGGAATAGTTTATTATTATTTTTAATTCCTTCACCACATTTTGGAAAAATTAGGTCTGCCAAACCTATTTACAAAGTAGAAAATTAAATCTTTATTTATCTTTATTTCATTTTTCCTTAATAAACAATCTACACTGAGTGTATATCCCATCAAATGAATATTCCAGACAGCCTATACTAAGCAGCCACAAAGCAACAAAAGTTGAAGTTATAATTATCTTAGGTAGCTTGACTCTTGACTGAGGGTAACTGTATGATTTCTTTAGGCTTCTTGACATATTTAAAATTAGTTCTGATTTTCTATTTCTGTATTCTCAAACTCCACATGAACATAAGGCCCAAGGTTGGAAACCATTGGCTTCATTTATCGGAGCCTCAGTTTTATCCTCTACAAAATGGAGAGAAATCACAGCTTCTAGGCTTACTTACCTCACAGTTACCATAAAAAATAAAATTAAGTCATATGTGTTAAAGAGCAGCATGTTTGTCCTAAGTAATCCCACTCCTTGCCCAGGACCAGGAGTGAACACCCATCTCATAGGACAAACTGAGCCCATCATATCCTCTCTCATAAGATTTTGAACTATAGGGGCATCTGGGTGGCTCAGAGGGTTAAGCCTCTGCCTTCGGCTCAGGTCATGGTCCCAGGGTCCTGGGATCGAGTTCCGCATCGGGCTCTCTGCTCAGCAGGAGCCTGCTTCTTTCTCTCCCTCTGCCTGCCATTTCCTCTGTTTGTGAGCTCGCTCGCTCTCTCTCTCTCTCTCTCTCTCTGGCAAATAAATAAATAAAATCTTTAAAAAAAAAAGATTTTGAACTATAACACTCAAAATTCCACTAAGTGATGATGGGCACTTACACTGAAAGGTCATATAGAATCATTCATTCTTTCCAAAAGAAGATACTAATTACCTGACAGAAATCAGGCACTGGATTGAGTCAAGGATAGAGTCATAGTGAGCCAGAATGTGTGGTAAGAAAAACCAAGGTCATGCATAACACACCATTATGGGGAGCAAGTACTAAGAGACTACAAAGAAGCAGGTTTGCAGAGATGAAGGGAGAACTGACATGGCAGAGAACACACAGTAAAGACCTGCTGAGGGGTTGCCTGATGATTTCCACCTTTCCTAAGCCCCACCCTGCATTTTCTGCTCTTAGTTTCTGTAATATTCCCTGATGTCCTTTCAATAAATCCCCTCTTTGCTTAAGCTTTTTGTGTGAGGCTTGGTTCCTTACAATCAAATACACCCTGATTAAAAGAGGTGGCATTGTTAATTCTTCATGTAAACTTGAAACACTTTTTAAAAAAATAATCTAAAAAGTAGAGATGTTTTGAGGCCAAAGCATTAAAGTTAGTAATCAAATTCAACTTTGTTCCTCTCTCCTACTACTGACATGGTCCCCCAACTTCTCTCCCTGGAAAGTGCATGAATGGTTTGGAAAAGGAGGTTAGCATATCATTTCCCTGGGTCCCAACATTGGAGGGAAATGGGGCTAACTAGCAAGTGACCTAGCCGACAAATTCTATTTCCCAGAAAACACGTCTCCTCCAGCACAGACAGATTCTGATTTTATTTAAATCCTGCTCAGAATTAAATCCCTGCAACATCAAACTGAAAGAAGACCTAGGTGTGAGATGGAGAGAGAAGCAGCTTCCTAACCTGATGCGTCCTAATGAAATGGCATGCATGGGGTGACTGCTAAGTGCCTGGAAGGAAAGGTGGCATGGAGCAGCCCTGACAGGTTGCAGACACCTGGGGGAGAAGCTTAAAAAGGTGGGGATTTATTGTGTGTGGTTGTCTTTCTGAACACATCTGTCTTTGAATCACCTGCCCATGTAATTAGGTCAGGATGCAGATTTTGTGAAGAAAGAAAGTCATAACCAATTCAAAAGGCTTCAGGGATTTTAGAGATCATGGTCAAAATGTTCCTCTGGGCTGACTTGCCAATAGGCCCTAAAAAGTGATGGATTGGAGTTAAAATCCCTTTTAGGTCATAATGAGAAGGGGAGAGCAGGCTTTAAAGTTGTCTGCTCACTCTTAACACTTTCTCATTCCTAGGCCATTGCCTGCTCCCTTTCCTAAGGCCATCTCCCATTGTCTTAGGTTTCCAGTGTGCTCCTACAATCATACATACCTCTCCTGAAATTCAGGGATATGTCCAAAAAGTCACTCATATCTAAGCACAAATGACTGATGAGGTTACAGGTGAAAACACTCCCAGAACTGTGCATTTTAACATAAGACAAAACTGACAAAGGAACTGATCTCTTGGTATAGCATCGGTGAGCTGCAGGAAGGTATCTAGAAGGTGGGAGGGATCCTCCTGAGGCTAATGTGAGGAGCTCCACCTCTTCCAGGGAGCCAGCACCTGAGCAAACATCTAGCTACACTAGAACCTATTGGGTATAGACAATGAGAGTGACCAAGAATCACAGGAAACTGACCCCTTGGCACTGACTCCTTCCCCACCCCCCAGGTTCCCCGTAATGGTGGCATCTTACCAGAATTCCCCAGCAATCTATAAAGAAAGAAAAAAATTCCTGAAAAGCTTTAGTATCAGATAAGCTCTGGAAAACAACTAACTTTCAGGTTCAGGATGCTGAAGGAAGCCAGGGAGTAGCATTAAAGTATTTTGTTGATGTTCATCAATTGTCAAAATGTAGAGGACCATTGATTGTGAATGATGGGAGGTTCTCAGCAACACCTGGTCTTCCTCCTTCCCATCCATGGTTCCAGGAATCCCAACTTCTCTAAGTGTTTTCCCATCTATATCCACACTGCCATCACTTCCCATCCCACCACCCTCGGTAATACACATAATTGTCCTTATACCAAAATCAAAGCAAGCATGTTGCTAAAAATCCATCCGAGATTTGAAGTTAGGATGAGGCAAGAGGCCAAAGACTATGGGGGGAAAAGAAGATGAGTTAGTAATTCACATGCACAATTACAACAGCGACTCACAAAGCAGTCACTGTGCTCTCTAGATTTTTTGACTCATGAAAGCAGAACCTGTTTCTAAAGCAGAACAAGTCAGATCTTTACAATGCATGCTTTCTCACATGGTATAATGTTCAGAAATTAAGTCTATGCTTGCAAAATTGAAGTCTGTCACTGTAGTGTATGTCCTCAATAGGAGATGTGACTTCATTGTTCAGAGGCAAATAAAATAATCCTCTCCATGATGATGAGATTTGCTCTCATGTTCTTTCAATATACCTCCAATTGACTTAATAGCATCCTTGTCTGAGGATTCACTCCTCTTGAAGGCAAAGTGAATTTTCATGAAGTAAGGTCACGAGGAAGAGTTTCCAAGGAAAGGAAGTTATCAGTCTTTGAAAAGAACACTGAAAGAAGGTTTGGGTTCCATTGCTTATTTACGTGATGTCTAGTGCTACTAACTCTCAGTACCTCCATTGTTCCACCTGTATAAAGTAAGGCTATTTGGGGTGCTTTTGTGATAGACTTTGCTGCCCTATTTTTACCCACAAGGTAAAAGCAGAGTGACAGCACCACGTCCCTCTGGCACAGACTACAGTTTGTTTCTGGATAACACATGTTATATCAAACTAATATGATGCTGTCCCTCCCTTTATATATGGTCTCCTGCATTATGATCCTTATGGACCCTCAGCTGGTTTTCTTCTTTTCATTTCCATATCCCGCCTTGCTTAGAGTGTTCGTACAAGGAAAACCTATACAACAAAGAGGGGAAACCCTTATACCATCATGTTTGGCACCACAACCAGTAACCACTGTGAAAACCATGTATATAAAGGCTATTATTCCATTTATAATCTGCTTTCACAATTGCTTTTAACTAATTCGAGTAGCTGCACTAAGGTAGAAAGGTTTGTGACCCATCTGTTGAGTGTATAATTTCCTTTTCATTGGCTAGCACAGCCCAATAAAAAAAATATTATTAGGTGCACTAACTCAATCAGCAAACAAATGACAGGCAGATGGTCTCCAAAAACAATACTGACCATGAATGCCACAGAGCCACAATGTAGGCCTCAGCTTTTGGGCAGCCTTTGTCTGAAAACACTCCACTGGGTTAAGTGATGCAAAATAAGACAGAAAGAGAGAGAAGCTGTGTGTAAATGAAGGAGAAGTTAACGGCCTCTAAAGTGCTCCATGAAAGGCTATGATAATTTCACTGGGAAAAGGAAAAAAAAAAAAAAAAACAAACGGGCATCCTACTTAAATAAGATCTGTTTGTGATGGTGCTGAAATCCAATGGATCATATTCACATGATATTTCTGTTCTAAATCTTTGTTTTAGTCAGATTTCTTTTCTCCAAAGGGGCCTTTATCTGACACAATTTTCTCAAGTTTTGTCTAAGCTGAATGTGCAATTTGGTGAGTAAAAGTTTTTGTATGAGAGAATTTCACTGGTTAAATGGAAGGATGGATGGATGGGAAGGAGGGAAGGAGGAAGGAAGGGAAAAGGAAGAAGGGAAGGAGGGAGGGAGAAGTGAAGGAGGAAAGGAGGAAGGGGGGGAAGGAGGGGGAGGGAAGGATGGATGGAGGAAGGAACTTCTAGAAGCTTTTGAAAAATCAGTGAAGTCAGAAACTGGTATGGGTAATTTCAAAGTTATGAAGGATATCTATATCTATATTTATCTCTAGATCTAGATCTATCTAGATCTATCTATATATATATCCTTCCATAGAGAAAGTTTAACACATTGCCTGCTACATAGTAAGTCCTCAGTGTTATCAATGAAGATCATTTGTACAGAAAATATACATATATTTTTATGTATCTTTACATATAAAATAAAGGGGTTGGTAATGATGAGCAGAGATCTAGCTCCATGTCCTGGACAACCCACCATTCTCAGGGCTCAAAAGTGTTTGTTTGCTCAAGAGTGGCTCAGGGTATGAATACAATAATCCACACATCTTTATTGTTAGTGGGGGTATGCCTGCTTTCTATAACCTCTGGACTGGTATTCCTGAAAGAAAAAAAAAAAAAAAAAACACAACCACGTCTAGTCGACATTTAAAAAGTGTTACTGTTTGTGTTTGTAAAAAGATGCAAGCTCGATGAAAAAAAAATTAGAAGTACAGAAAAAAGTCACTCAAATCCCACCACCAGGGATAAATCTTTTTTTTTTTTAAACTAAGGAGAGATAGCACACATGAGAGAGAGCGAGTGAGAGTACAAGCAGGGGGAGCAGCAGGCAGAAGGAGAAGCAGGCTCCCCGCTGAGGAGGAAGCCTGAAGCAGGACTCTTATCCCAGGACTCTCGGATCATGACCTGAGCAGAAGATAACAGCTTAACAGACTGAGCCACCCAGTCATCTCCTGGGATAACTCTTAATGTGTAATATATCCTCCTAGTATTTTTTTCTTTGAATTTTTATATATTTGAAAATGTTTTATTTTGCATTTTTTTAATCTAGACTTGTATCAAAGCTCTTTATAAATATTATTTTAAATGGCTGTATAATATTTCAATGTTCATGTAGAACATAATTTTTTTTAACATCTTAAAGAAACATGGTAACCTCTGTGCTAGCTTTGTAAATTTGGAAAACTAATATAACCTTCTGAGTCTTAGTTTTCTTATTTGTAAATGGATATAATAAAAATACCTACAACATTATATTGCTGTGAACATTAAATTAAATAATTCATATTGAGTTTAGCACACTGCCTGATAAAACTAACTACTCAATAAAAGTCACCAATGATGATGATTTGGGTGTAAGAATCTTTATTCACATTTCAAAGAATTACCCTAAGAGAGATTCCTAGATATGAAATTAAGAACAAAAGATTTGAATGCACATGTGATCTTAATATATACCATAAAATTCTTCCATATAAATAGTAACAGTTTATGCCCAACCAGCAATATATGAGTAGCCAATTTACCAAGGTCTTACCTATAATGAGAATTATTTTTTTAAAAAAACTTTGCTTACATAGGTTAAAATATTGTATCATTACAATTTGGGGTTCCTTATTAAAAATGCAGATTCTGCATTTCTAATAAACTCCCAGGTGACGTCAATGCTGATTCACTTTTCAATCTACTCACTTGCTGGGGGTATCCTATACTTGATCCAAGCTATTAGAGCCCAAGAAAAGCATCTCTCTTCATTACTTTCCATTTTTAAAGGGAAAAGCTGCAGATGGGATGCTACCAAGAGAAGCCAGCTAGTGGCCAAGAGACTTCCCAGAGTATAAATGTCCATGGTCCACGGTCTGGAAATGGTAAGGTCTGCAACTTTCCATTATTTTGACTGAGGTCAGGATTTTGATCACTAGTTATCAGTTAGTTTTGTTTTTATAAGTCTACTGATCCCCTAGCATCTAACAGTTACGTGCCTTGATTAATTAGCTATCATCCCAGATCTCTGGGCTTACTACACATTAAGATAATTTACTAAGCCTAGGTGATTAAGTGTTATCATGTGCCTTCTGTGTTTCAGGGAACTCCATTCACGGTAGCATCTTTTACTGTTCATGCAGCCTGCAAACGAAGCTACAACTGAGCCTCTCTAAGATACTGAAGGCGTCTCACCAGTAAGTTCCACACTGCTTCAGTGTAAGTAGCGCCCTCCATGGCCTCCCAGAAACCAGAATAGGGTAGTGGAGTCTCTGTTCTCACATATGAACCCATTCCAATATTCCCACCTTGCTGGGCTTCTGACTCTACCTGCAATACCTTGCCAATGCAGTCCGTGGCCCCACCTCCTCAGCATATCCCAGCATCTGAGAGCCACACAGAGTCATAGTAGGAACAGTTCCAGGTGTCCTTGCCAGTACCCTGAAATTCAAGAGCACCATGAGTGCTCGCATGTCAATACATTTTCCTCTTTCTAGCTACAGACTTTATCCCCATTCCCCACCACCCCCATCCAACATGATACCTGCTCCACAGGTATTCATTGCTCCACATTGCATTGCTACAATGCTCCACAAATACATTGTACATGAAAACATGATACATTGCTCCACAAATGTTATTCAAGTTCATGAACATTAGGATAGGCAGGTCTTTGGTGTTTCAACTATTTCCTCACAGAATAGAGAAAGTACTTTCCAGCCGGAGCTGTGTCAAAATCCAACATTCTTTCTTGGTCTAGAGACAATAAGGGAAGAGATAAGGGCAGATCATGAGCAGTGTAATGGCATCTTGTAAGACACCTGCTTCAGATGAGTCCTTTGCAGGGTCTCCAGGCAAGCGGAAGTTGGTATCTTCTTATGAGAGGGGGAAAGGCTATTTCTGCCAGGCTGAAAGATTCAGGGAAACCTGGAGAATTAATATTTTCAGGCTTATCTACCCAAATATTCTGAAATCAGGGTTCAAGATCCCTCTCTTCCACTATAAGGTCCTGACTTTCTCATGCAAGATCTGTCAAGGCGAGGTGCCTAGGTGGCTCCATCATTTAAGCATCTGCCATTGGCTTGGTCATGATTCCAGCATCCTGGGATGGAGCCTTGTATCGAGCCCCACATCGAGACCTGCATCAGGCTCCCTGCTCTGCAGGAAGCCTGTTTCTCCCTCTCCCTCTGCCTGCCGCTCCCCGTTTGTGCGCTCTCTCTCGCTCTCTCTCCCAAATAAATAAATATTTTTAAAAAGAGAGAGAGAGAGATCTGTCAAGGTTGTACATTCAGGGTTCTTTGCAGTTTGGTTACCCTTACAAGTAGATCCTGGACCTAATTTTCAGTGGCTAAAAGAGATAAGGGTCTCCTTAATTATTGCTATAAAGGCCTTCTGACTTTCATATCATACCTGATATCTTCTCTTTTCAAAGCTTTTTAAGGTGTTAACAAATGCCAACCAACTACACAATTCTTATGGTTACCAAAACTCTATAACATCCACTTGCTACAGCCTTGTATAAGCCTGCACTTAATCTCAATCCACTATAGGTGAGTACTGAATAATTATGAGGCTATGATCACCACTCACTTACAACTGACAATGGAGTTTTTGCTACCATCTGACTAGTGAGGGATCCAGCTCAAAAATCCCAACCTAAGGATCTGCGCTCTGGGAACTCTCCCAGAACCAACTCTCTCAGCCTGAGGTCCTCTGAAAGTCCTGCCTGAGATAGGTAGTTTATTAAGAATCTGATTCCAGGGTCAGGTATGTTAGGATGAGGGGACAGGGAAGGAAGGAAAGTGCACACAAAAATGTGTTATTGTATTGACCCACTACTTCAGGCTACTGATTCTCAATTCCATGGGACCATCTGAGGATTCCTATAAAATGTCTGTCCAGACTATCAGCCTAGGTGGTGAAATGGGGAAGCGTGTTCATCAGTTCCCATCTCTTGCTGGTCAAGGGATGCCCTATAGGTATTAACTCCCTCACATATACAGGTTGTGTAAGCTTAAGTACTGAGCAGATTCCTATGAACATCCAGGAAACCCTGAGCAGTTTCCCTTGCTAGTATAAAACCCAACAGAAAATGGACGATTCCATTATCTTCTTTAGGTAAATTATCTTCTTTAGGTAAATAGCATCTTCTGTCTCCATACATTTTCTGGCATTAGTCAGGATAGGAAAGTCAATAGAAAGTTAAAAGTTCTAGTTTTATTTTGAATTGTACCCACATTAGGTAAAGTCTGTCTGCAAAGCTTATGATCAATTTTTTTCTGTTCTAGGTTTTGTCCTGATAGGAGTATTCCTTTCATCTTTTTAAAAGGCTCAGCTCTGCCATGATTTATACAACCCTAGCTTTGGTTGTATGAGACTTTTAGTAAATTTCAGGTTATTCTTTGAAAATTTCCAACTGAAAAGGCCTTTAGCCAAGGTTAGAAGATTCTCTTTAAAAAAGAGAAGCCACAGTTTGTTTTGTGAGATTAAGAGTCACTTATGGTTTGTCTCCCTCCCAATCCCATCTTGTTTCATTTACTCTTCTCCTACCCCCTCGACCCCCCATGTTACATCTCCTCTCCCTCATATCAGGGAGATCATATGATAGTTGTCTTTCTCCGATTGACTTATTTCGCTAAGCATGATACCCTCTAGTTCCATCCACGTCGTCGCAAATGGCAAGATTTCATTTCTTTTGATGGCTGCATAGTATTCCATTGTGTATATATACCACATCTTCTTTATCCATTCGTCTGTTGATGGACATCTAGGTTCTTTCCATAGTTTGGCTATTGTAGACATTGCTGCTATAAACATTCGGGTGCATGTGCCCCTTTGGATCACTATGTTTGTATCTTTAGGGTAAATACCCAGCAGTGCAATTGCAGGGTCATAGGGTAGTTCTATTTTCAAGATTTTGAGGAACCTCCATGCTGTTTTCCAGAGTGGTTGCACCAGCTTGCATTCCCACCAACAGTGTAGGAGGGTTCCCCTTTCTCCGCATCCTCGCCAGCATCTGTCATTTCCTGACTTGTTAATTTTAGCCATTCTGACTGGTGTGAGGTGATATCTCATGGTGGTTTTGATTTGTATTTCCCTGATGCCGAGTGATATGGAGCACTTTTTCATGTGTCTGTTGGCCATCTGGATGTCTTCTTTGCAGAAATGTCTGTTCATGTCCTCTGCCCATTTCTTGATTGGATTCTTTGTTCTTTGGGTGTTGAGTTTGCTAAGTTCTTTATAGATTTTGGACACTAGCCCTTTATCTGATATGTCATTTGCAAATATCTTCTCCCATTCTGTCAGTTGTCTTTTGGTTTTGTTCACTGTTTCCTTTGCTGTGCAAAAGCTTTTGATCTTGATAAAATCCCAATAGTTCATTTTTGCCCTTGCTTCCCTTGCCTTTGGTGATGTTCCTAGGAAGATGTTGCTGCGGCTGAGGTCAAAGAGGTTGCTGCCTGTGTTCTCCTCGAGGATTTTGATGGATTCCTTTCTCACATTGAGGTCCTTCATCCATTTTGAGTCTATTTTCATGTGTGGTGTAAGGAAATGATCCAATTTCATTTTTCTGCATGTGGCTGTCCAATTTTCCCAACACCATTTAATGAAGAGGCTGTCTTTGTTCCATTGGACATTCTTTCCTGCTTTGTCGAAGATGAGTTGACCATAGAGTTGAGGGTCCATTTCTGGGCTCTCTATTCTGTTCCATTGATCTATGTGTCTGTTTTTGTGCCAGTACCATGCTGTCTTGATGATGACAGCTTTGTAATAGAGCGTGAAGTCCGGAATTATGATGCCACCAACTTTGGCTTTCTTTTTCAATATTCCTTTGGCTATTCGAGGTCTTTTCTGGTTCCATATAAATTTTAGGATTATTTGTTCCATTTCTTTGAAAAAAATGGATGGTACTTTGATAGGAATTGCATTAAATGTGTAGATTGCTTTAGGTAGCATAGACATTTTCACAATATTTATTCTTCCAATCCAGGAGCATGGAACATTTTTCCATTTCTTTGTGTCTTCCTCAATTTCTTTCATGAGTACTTTATAGTTTTCTGAGTATAGATTCTTAGTCTCTTTGGTTAGGTTTATTCCTAGGTATCTTATAGTTTTGGGTGCAATTGTAAATGGGATGGACTCCTTAATTTCTCTTTCTTCTGTCTTGTTGTTGGTGTAGAGAAATGCAACTGATTTCTGTGCATTGATTTTATATCCTGACACTTTACTGAATTCCTGTACAAGTTCTAGCAGTTTTGGAGTGGAGTCTTTTGGGTTTTCTACATAGAGTATCATATCATCTGCGAAGAGTGATAGTTTGACTTCTTCTTTGCCGATTTGGATGCCTTTAATTTCCTTTTGTTGTCTGATTGCTGAGGCTAGGACTTCTAGTACTATGTTGAATAGCAGTGGTGATAACGGACATCCCTGTCGTGTTCCTGACCTTAGCGGAAAAGCTTTCAGTTTTTCTCCATTGAGAATGATATTTGCCGTGGGTTTTTCATAGATCGCTTTGATAATATTGAGGTATGTGCCCTCTATCCCTACCCTTTGAAGAGTTTTGATCAGGAAGGGATGCTGTACTTTGTCAAATGCTTTTTCAGCATCTATGGAGAGTATCATATGGTTCTTGTTCTTTCTTTTATTAATGTGTTGTGGGGAGGGGGTTGGGAGAGGGGGTGGGGTTATGGATATCGGGGAGGGTATGTGCTATGGTGAGTGTTGTGAAGTGTGTAAACCTGGCGATTCGCAGACCTGTACCCCTGGGGATAAAAATATATGTTTATAAAGCTGTAAAAAAAAAAAAAAAAAAAAAAGAAAGGATGAATCCCCAAGTTTTGTAGCAACATGGACGGGACTGGAAGAGAAAATGCTGAGTGAAATAAGTCAAGCAGAGAGAGTCAATTATCATATGGTTTCACTTATTTGTGGAGCATAACAAATAGCATGGAGGACAAGGGGAGATGGAGAGGAGAAGGGAGTTGAAGGAAATTGGAAGGGGAGGTGAACCATGAGAGACTATGGACTCTGAAAAACGATCTGAGAATTTTGAAGGGGTGGGGGATGGGAGGTTGGGGGCACCAGGTGGTGGGTATTGTAGAGGGCACGGATTGCATGGAGCACTGGGTGTGGTGCAAAAATAATGAATACTGTTATGCTGAAAAAAATTAAAAAATTAAAAAAAATAAAAAATAAAAAAATAAAAAAATAAAAAAAATTAAAAAAGAGAAGCCGCTCTGCTTCTTCTGGATATTTATTCCACAAAAATGCTCATTCCAAATTTGGTAGCATCCTTCTCCTCTCTTTCATTCTCTCCTGTCTCAACCTTTTACTTCTCACTAAGTAAGTTCTAACACTCTGGACCATGTGTCCTTTTAGCATCTCAGGCTAAAAGAAGACAGTTGAGCAAAGATAACATTTAAGTAATCATTACTCACATCTAAATATCTATTATTAAAATGTGCACATGGGAACGATCACGTTTAATTTGAAAATTTTAAAAGAACAAATGTGGGGACTATCAGAATATTCATTAGGAGAAGGAGAAAAATAAAACTGGCCTGGGAGATTTGTGAAGTGTGGATGTGAGGAGCCAACACATGAGCCTGACGCCTCTGAGCGTTAACACATGGTCCCTCCATCAAAGGTCTGTATACGCAACTCAGCTGCTGGACTGACAGAAGATTTGGGATTGTTAACACACACTTCATTAAAATACCAGCTAAGATCCAAGTTCGAAATCCCACAGTTTGTGTTAGTTGATAAAACTCAATTGCTTCTAATTACTGTTAGTGCAGCTTTAAAATAATATTTTGTTGTAATAAAGGATTCAATATGATGAGTGAGAGTTGGCCCACTGAACTGGAAACACCAGGCCAGAGGGAATGTGTGCACACACCGGTTTCACCACTCTGCCTGACTTGTTTTTCTGAACATTTTCTAAGCATCTAACAGAGAAAAAATGACCAGTCTTCAAATGGGTTTCAAAAGGGCAAGGACAATTCAAACATTAACTGTTATTTGCATCTCTGATAGTCACTGCAGCTTAAGAGGTGAGAGACTGAGTTGAAATGAGACAGGCAGAGTTATAGTTTTCCAAGGCTTTTATGGAGCATGCACAAACATCAGCCAGTATCTTCTTTCATATTTCTATTTTCCCCCTCCACTTTCTCCTTAAAAGGTTGTCAAGATTGGCACACCTGATAAGATGAAACATTTTCAAATATTGAAAATTGTTGCCCTGAGCATTAGAGAAAGAAAGGGAAATCTTCTCTCTCACCAATCCCTTCCACTCACGGTAATCCAGGATCACTGGAAATCACAGATTTCTCAGGAAGCTGAGCAACTTCCCACCTCCTGGCCCTCATACTTGTTCTTGCCCCCAATGCTTACTGCCTTCATTCTACCCTTCTCAAGCTCCCTAAGTCCTAATCAACTTCTGTGTCTGATTCTAAACTCCAGTACTGTCTTTCTCGACTGTCCACATTTAAGCCAGGCCTCCACTGCCATTATACCTTGCATATCTTCTTCAAGGCGTTTTTCTCAAAACTGTAATTATTTACATAATATTTGCTTAATCTGTTTCCCTGTTAAGCTTCAAAGCATGGGCATATCTTTTGTCCTGTCTTTTCTACAACCATACCAAAGTACACAGGGCATAGTAATTGACTGTTTAAGTAAATGATAGCAAAGACCAGAAAATTGAAGTGATTTTTACAAGTATTTGGGGGAAAAAAAGAATAAGGTCCTAATATGGAGATACTGGCTAGAAGCAAGGTAAAATGTTTGGTGAAACACCCCTCCTTCAGCAAGGAAGAAAGGAGAATCTTCTCATCTTCAATGAGAGACCTCATAGGAATCTATAAAACCCTCTTGGAAAAACCCAGTTTTATAAACTGACCAACCATTCTCCATTAGGAAAGACAGTCCTAGTTTTCAGTTCTGTCACATATGAACAGGTGACTCAAATTGGTCCATACCTGGAATGTCTCTACTTCTTTCCAGGAACTTCTCTATTTGATCAGGCATGGTAATAAATTCCATCTTAGCCCTGAGTTCTCACATCATACTTTAGAGATAGGTCTCAGGCATAGATCTACTCCTTCAACTTTCTACCAATTGAGAATAAAATTATGATGGTAATATTCATAACAATAATAAAATGTAATGGTGAGGTAGTATCTTTTGGCTGACCAGTATCCATTCCAACTTCTCTGGCACTAGCTTCCTAATATCTTAGGTAGAAATGACAGTTCCCCCCAAATTCCCAGTGGTTCTCTATCCTCTCCTGGCTAGGTGACTCAGTTGCTCACTCCCTATAATTTAAATCTTAAAAAGTAACAATTAGAAAATCGTTTGAGCTCAGCCACTCCAAGAGAAGCACCCTGGAAAGACTTATGGGAAATTCCTTCTTTGTAGGTCCCTACCCCCACCTTGAACTGCCAGACTTTACTTAAGCAGCCAGAGACTGTTTCTATTCATTTCAACCAAAGTTTCAACCAAATTAAGCTGATACAATGATTATGAAGATATAATGATAAAGACGATAATGATAAAACAAATACCTCAGGAGACTTCACAAAAATCTTCTTTACCAAAGCTCAAGTCATTCTAAAAGTATGACACTCAGTCATTCAGATAACTTCTCTGGAACCAAGTAGTTCTAACTTAAATCAGTTGACATACAAAATACCTGTACACCAAACAATTCTATGAAGATTGGATTTATAATATAATCTAATGTCTATTATTTGGCCTAATATTGTTATTTTAACTTTTATAAGAATTTGTTGGATCAAAGACTATATTTTCCATAAAATTATCTCACTAAGGAACCCTCTATTAATATTCACATTGTAAATTTTTCCTTATTTAAATATTTGGAAGTTCTAAAGAAAGATTTCTATGTTAAAAAATCAATAGCTTTCATAATCCCTAATTATTATAGTGTTCTTATTTCAATAACAAGCTTTTATACATCAACTGAATAACAGAATTTTATGGGATAAAGCTGTTGAGAAATATTTCACTCTAAGCTAAATCTTGAATGCTTACTATATTTGAAATTGTCTATTCACAAGCTGTATTAGGCAGCTATGCTATGTAAGCAACCACCCCCAAGATTCAGTGGCTTAAACACAATTATTTAGTCTTCCTCATGTATCTGTAGGTCAGCTGAAAATCAGCCAATGTAGGCTGGGTGACTGATGCAAGCCACAGGATTGGCTGGACTTGGCTCCTCAGTGCAGCTTGTGCTTGGGTCTACTGGCCAGGTGGGCATTCTGGATCTTAGGCTAATGGAGAAGCAGCTGCTCAGGAGCTATTCTCATGGCAGTGGCTGAGCTGTAACATGGCAACCCCAACAGCACAAGCACATTCAAGCTTTCGCCTATATCACAACCACTGACATCCCATTGCCCAAAGCACATCACATGGCCAAGCCCAACAGTGAAAGGAAGAGGAAGTATATTCCATACGTACGGGAGGAGAGAAGAGTGAATTTTCCTGAATAGTAATCCAAACTGTCACATAAATTAGCAATACATTTGAAACATATACCTTGCTTATGTAAATAATACTATCTTGCTGACTATATGTGATGGTAACTTATTTGATGATGGACAAAATCCAAGATATCAGAAGTGACATTGAATTTCATATTAGTTAACTGGCTGTCCAAAATCTAAGGCCAAAAGTAGAACATTAGTCCACTCTGACCTAGAACACACAGTTGCACAGCTTTGTAGTACCACCACTGGAGGTCTAACCCAGATTCTTCAGACTCAAACCTCATGCTCTTCAGCACTAGCCTACAGTGTTTCACCATGAGTACCATGTCTTCATTTTGAAAAAGAAAAATGGAAGCACAGAACATGGAAGCATTAAATACTTCCTATATGCCAGGCTTTGAGCCAGAGGTTTATCCATGTTATTTCCTTCTGTCCTTAAATCTCATGAGGTCTTGGCAATTTTTCAGAATTTACAGATAGGAAAATAATCATTCAGGAAATTTTAAAACTTACTTTTCTAAAGACAGGCAGGTAGAAAATCTAAATTTTTGAAACCAGCCCCATCTGACTGCAAAACACATGCGTTTCTATTAAACTACCCACAAGCATCTCAAAATATTCAGCAATCAGGACTGAAAGCTAGTACCTGAACCCATGCATCTTGAGCCAGAGATTCTTCTATTAGTGCTTCAGCACCCATATTTCCAAAACCATTAAGCTTTGTTTTAATATATGGTTTAACAACCGGTCAAAATATTTGAATTTAAGATTCTTCAACACATCTTGGTTGCCATAAATATATGACCTGCTTCCTTATTAATTCAGCTACCATCTGTGACTTTTTCAGTATGAGGGAAAGATAAGCCATCCATATACCTTACTTCAAGTAAGTGTATTGTCTTTGACCACTAAGAAAAAATTTATATTGAAAAGGTGAAAGAGGTCTAAGTGTTGATCAAATCTGTTTGTTCCATTGTCCCCGTATGTGAAACAATGTTGCCTCCTGTCACTGGTAATAATAATAATAATAATAATGAATGATAATAATAATAATAAATTATGCTTTTAGGAGTTATCAATCTGTAGAATTTAATCGGATTCTTTTAATTGACACATTAACAATTTCTTTCAGGTCACTGTATTTTGATACACCTTATAATACATTCTTCAAAAGAAGGCCACTTTTTCAAAGCTTTTAGCAAGGTCAGCACTATGAATATACCTTGATTTTCAAAATATAAAATTAAGCTCCTCTATAATGTTCTATGCTGAATTTACTGAACTCCATGTATAGAGAATTTCAGGCCAAAGAGTTGGCTATGCTTTGGATAATGATTCATTGTGAATTATACTATCCATTGATTAACTGAAATTAGAATGACTGTATCAAAATAGAAAAAAAGAAAAAGAATATGTTATCCCAACTTGAGATGATAAGATAGAAAAAATAAAGTAACTAAGAAATGAAAATTTTCCCACATTTACTGAGGTATAATTTACAAACAAAAATTGAAACTCTTGTGAGGAATAAAATGTAATAGGAAGCACAGTGCACCACTTCTGAGTCTAGGACTCCAGAGGCTTGCATGCTTTGGCCTTCTCTTTTGGAACCTTACCCAGACACCCATATAACCAAGCTTGTGCTGGCCTGCTGGAGTATGAAAGCCATGTGGCCCAGAACTCAACCAGCCCAGCTGAGGCCATCCTAAACTAACCAGTGTTCAGTCAACTTGGCAGCTGACCTTAACCCATGAATGAACCCAGCCAAGACCAGAAGAACAATGCAGCTGAGCTCAGCACTTATTCTTGGCTTGCAGAATTGTAAACTATGTAAATACTTGTTTTAAATCACTAAGTTCTTGGGGTAGTTTGTTATTCAGCAAAATCTAAACAATTAAAAGGGAGCTATCTGATATAGGGCTCAAGGCAGGTAATTGGATTAGGTAGAGGTTTAAAAGGAAAAGAAAATATATGAAATAAATGAGAAAGAGTGCTGACATTTGTTGTTCTAGGTGGCAGGTACTTGTGGTTTGCTTGAAGTCCCCCCAAAAAATATTTTTCTGCAAGGAAATATATTATATATACAATTTAGAGAGATGCAGGAGAGACCTTAATCAAGACTAGACATCCAGAAGCTATCAAAGAAAATATGCATACATTTGGCTATATAAAAATTCAAAATTTGGGGTGCCTGGGTGGTGCAGTCAGTTAAGCATCTGACTCTTGGTTTCAACAGGGGTTGTAATCACTGAGTCATGAGATCAAGCCTATAGGGCTCCACACTGGGCTTGGAGCCTGCTTAAGATTCTCTCTCTCCCTTTGCCCCTCTCTTCCCTCCTCTATACAAATTTCTTTTAAAAATTCAAAAATTTGAGAGGAGTCAAGATAGCGGAGAAGTAGCAGGCTGAGACTACTTCGGGTAGCGGGAGATCAGCTAAATAGCTTATCTAAAGATTGCAAACACCTACAAATCCAACGGGAGATTGAAGAGAAGAAGAACAGCAATTCTAGAAACAGAAAATCAACCACTATCTGAAAGGTAGGACTGGCGGAGAAGTGAATCCAAAGCGACGGGAAGATAGACCGTGGGGGGAGGGGCCGGCTCCGTGCGAGCGGCGGAGCAACGGAGCACAAAATCAGGACTTTTAAAAGCCTGTTCCGCTGAGGGACATCGCTCCAGAGGCTTAACTGGGGTGAAGCCCGGGTGGGGTCAGCACGGCCTCAGGTCCCGCAGGGTCCCAAAAGGATCGGGGGTGTCTGAGTGTCGCAGAGTTTACTGGTATTAGAACGGGGAAGCCGGCTACAGAGACAGAGCCGAGGAGTGACTCTCAGCTCGGGGTTGCCTTGAACCGGTCGCAGGCTCGGTCAGCTCGGAACGAGGCCAGAGGCCAGGGTGACGGGAGTCATTGGGCGCTGTTCTCTGAGGGAGCACTGAGGAATGGAGCCCCGGGCTCTCGGTTCCTCCGGGCCGGAGACCGGGAGGCTGCCATCTTCATTCCCGTCTTCCGGAACTCTACGGAAAGCGCTCAGGGAACAAAAGCTCCTGAAAGCAAACCCAGCAAACCCGAGCGGATTACTCAGCGCGGCCCCGGGTAAGGCCTGTGCAACTCCGCCTGGGGCAAAGACGCTTGAGAATCACTACAACAGGCGCCTCCCCCGGAAGATCAACAGAAAACCCGCCAGGACCAAGTTCACCTACCAAGGAGTGCAGTTTCAATACCAAGGAGAACTGCGGAATTCCAGAGGAGAAAAAAGCAAAGCACGTAACTCATGGCTTTCTCCCCATGATTTTTTAGCCTTGCAGTTATTTTAATTTTTTTTTCTTTTTCAATTTTTTTTTTCTTTTTCTCTTCTTCTGCTAAATTTTTTTAACTTTTACCGTTTTCTTTTTTAATGATTTTTAAATAGTTTATCTAATATATATATATATTTTTCCTCTTTTTATATTTTTCTTTATCGGCTTTCTTTTTTTAATAGTTTTTTTTTTTCTTTTTTCTTTCTGAACCCCTTTTTATCCCCTTTCTCCCCCCTCATGATTTGGAACCTCTTCTGATTTGGCTAAAGCATATTTTCCTGGGGTTGTTGCCACCCTTTTAGTATTTTACTTGCTCCTTCATATACTCTTATCTGGACAAAATGACAAGGCAGAAAAATTCACAACAAAAAAAAGAACAAGAAGCAGTACCAAAGGCTAGGGACCTAATCAATACAGACATTGGTAATATGTCAGATATAGAGTTCAGAATGATGATTCTTAAGGTTCTGGCCGGGCTTGAGAAAGGCATGGAAGATATTAAAGCAACCCACTCGGGAGATATAAAATCCCTTTCTGGAGAAATAAAAGAACTAAAATCTAACCAAGTTGAAATCAAAAAAGCTATTAATGAGGTGCAATCAAAAATGGAGGCTCTCACTGCTAGGATAAATGAGGCAGAAGAAAGAATTAGCGATATAGAAGACCAAATGACAGAGAATACAGAAGCTGAGCAAAAGAGGGACAAACAGCTACTGGACAACGAGGGGAGAATTCGAGAGATAAGTGACACCATAAGACGAAACAACATTAGAATAATTGGGATTCCAGAAGAAGAGGAAACAGAGAGGGGAGCAGAAGGTATATTGGAGAGAATTATTGGAGAGACTTTCCCCAATATGGCAAAGGGAACAAGCATCAAAATCCAGGAGGTTCAGAGAACCCCCCTCAAAATCAATAAGAATAGGTCCACACCCCGTCACCTAATAGTAAAATTGACAAGTCTTAGTGACAAAGAAAAGATCCTGAAAGCAGCCCGGGAAAAAAAGTCTGTAACGTACAATGGTAAAAATATTAGATTGGCAGCAGACTTATCCACAGAGACCTGGCAGGCCAGAAAGAGCTGGCATGATATATTCAGAGTACTAAATGAGAAAAACATGCAGCCAAGAATACTATATCCAGCTAGGCTATCATTGAAAATAGAAGGAGAGATTAAAAGCTTCCAGGACAAACAAAAACTGAAAGAATTTGCAAATACCAAACCAGCTCTACAGGAAATATTGAAAGGGGTCCTCTAAGCAAACAGAGACCCTAAAAGTAGTAGATCAGAAAGAAACAGAGACAATATACAATAACAGTCACCTTACAGGCAATACAATGGCACTAAATTCATATCTCTCAATACTTACCCTGAATGTTAATGGGCCAAATGCCCCAATCAAAAGACACCAGGTATCAGAATGGATAAAAAAACAAAACCCATCTATATGTTGCCTACAAGAAACTCATCTTAAACCCGAAGACACCTCCAGGTTTAAAGTGAGGGGGTGGAAAAGAATTTACCATGCTAATGGACATCAGAAGAAAGCAGGAGTGGCAATCCTTATATCAGATCAATTAGATTTTAAGCCAAAGACTATAATAAGAGATGAGGAAGGACACTATATCATACTCAAAGGAACTGTCCAACAAGAAGATCTAACAATTTTAAATATCTATGCCCCTAACGTGGGAGCAGCCAATTATATAAACCAATTAATAACAAAATCAAAGAAACACATCGACAAGAATACAATAATAGTAGGGGATTTTAACACTCCCCTCACTGAAATGGACAGATCATCCAAGCAAAAGATCAACAAGGAAATAAAGGCCTTAAATGACACTGGACCAGATGGACATCACAGATATATTCAGAACTTTTCATCCCAAAGCAACAGAATACACATTCTTCTCTAGTGCACATGGAACATTCTCCAGAATAGATCACATTCTTGGTCCTAAATCAAGTCTCAACCGGTATCAGAAGATTGGGATCATTCCCTGCATGTTTTCAGACCACAATGCTCTGAAGCTAGAACTCAATAACAAGAGGAAATTTGGAAAGAACCCAAATACATGGAGACTAAACAGCATCCTTCTAAAGAATGAATGGGTCAACCAGGAAATTAAAGAAGAATTGAAAAAATTCATGGAAACAAATGATGATGAAAACACAACGGTTCAGAATCTATGGGACACAACAAAGGCAGTCCTGAGAGGAAAATATATAGCAGTACAAGCCTTTCTCAAGAAACAAGAAAGGTCTCAGGTACACAACCTAACCCTATACCTAAAGGAGCTAAAGAAAGAAACCCTAAACCCAGCAGGAGAAGAGAAATCATAAAGATCAGAGCAGAAATCAATGAAATAGAAACCAAAAAAACAATAGAACAAATCAACGAAACTAGGAGCTGGTTCTTTGAAAGAATTAATAAGATTGATAAACCCCTGGCCAGACTTATCAAAAAGAAAAGAGAAAGGACCCAAATCAATAAAATCATGAATGAAAGAGGAGAGATCACAACGAACACCAAAGAAATACAGACAATTTTAAGAACATACTATGAGCAACTCTACGCCAACAAATTGGACAATCTGGAAGAAATGGATGCATTCTTAGAGACATATAAACTACCACAACTGAACCAGGAAGAGATAGAAAGCCTGAACAGACCCATAACCAGTAAGGAGATTGAAACAATCATCAAAAATCTCCAAACAAACAAAAGCCCAGGGCCAGACGGCTTCCCGGGGGAATTCTACCAAACATTTAAAGAAGAACTAATTCCTATTCTCCTGAAACTGTTCCAAAAAATAGAAATAGAAGGAAAACTTCCAAACTCATTTTATGAGGCCAGCATCACCTTGATCCCAAAACCAGACAAGGATCCCATCAAAAAAGAGAACTACAGACCAATATCCTTGATGAACACAGATGCAAAAATTCTCGCCAAAATACTAGCCAATAGGATTCAACAGTACATTAAAAGGATTATTCACCACGACCAAGTGGGATTTATTCCAGGGCTGCAAGGCTGGTTCAACATCCACAAATCAATCAATGTGATACAACACATTAATAAAAGAAAGAACAAGAACCATATGATACTCTCCATAGATGCTGAAAAAGCATTTGACAAAGTACAGCATCCCTTCCTGATCAAAACTCTTCAAAGGGTAGGGATAGAGGGCACATACCTCAATATTATCAAAGCGATCTATGAAAAACCCACGGCAAATATCATTCTCAATGGAGAAAAACTGAAAGCTTTTCCGCTAAGGTCAGGAACACGACAGGGATGTCCGTTATCACCACTGCTATTCAACATAGTACTAGAAGTCCTAGCCTCAGCAATCAGACAACAAAAGGAAATTAAAGGCATCCAAATCGGCAAAGAAGAAGTCAAACTATCACTCTTCGCAGATGATATGATACTCTATGTAGAAAACCCAAAAGACTCCACTCCAAAACTGCTAGAACTTGTACAGGAATTCAGTAAAGTGTCAGGATATAAAATCAATGCACAGAAATCAGTTGCATTTCTCTACACCAACAACAAGACAGAAGAAAGAGAAATTAAGGAGTCCATCCCATTTACAATTGCACCCAAAACTATAAGATACCTAGGAATAAACCTAACCAAAGAGACTAAGAATCTATACTCAGAAAACTATAAAGTACTCATGAAAGAAATTGAGGAAGACACAAAGAAATGGAAAAATGTTCCATGCTCCTGGATTGGAAGAATAAATATTGTGAAAATGTCTATGCTACCTAAAGCAATCTACACATTTAATGCAATTCCTATCAAAGTACCATCCATTTTTTTCAAAGAAATGGAACAAATAATCCTAAAATTTATATGGAACCAGAAAAGACCTCGAATAGCCAAAGGAATATTGAAAAAGAAAGCCAAAGTTGGTGGCATCATAATTCCGGACTTCACGCTCTATTACAAAGCTGTCATCATCAAGACAGCATGGTACTGGCACAAAAACAGACACATAGATCAATGGAACAGAATAGAGAGCCCAGAAATGGACCCTCAACTCTATGGTCAACTCATCTTCGACAAAGCAGGAAAGAATGTCCAATGGAGAAAAGACAGCCTCTTCAATAAATGGTGTTGGGAAAATTGGACAGCCACATGCAGAAAAATGAAATTGGATCATTTCCTTACACCACACATGAAAATAGACTCAAAATGGATGAAGGATCTCAATGTGAGAAAGGAATCCATCAAAATCCTCGAGGAGAACACAGGCAGCAACCTCTTCAACCTCAGCCGCAGCAACATCTTCCTAGGAACATCACCAAAGGCAAGGGAAGCAAGGGCAAAAATGAACTATTGGGATTTTATCAAGATCAAAAGCTTTTGCACAGCAAAGGAAACAGTGAACAAAACCAAAAGACAACTGACAGAATGGGAGAAAATATTTGCAAATGACATATCAGATAAAGGGCTAGTGTCCAAAATCTATAAAGAACTTAGCAAACTCAACACCCAAAGAACAAAGAATCCAATCAAGAAATGGGCAGAGGACATGAACAGACATTTCTGCAAAGAAGACATCCAGATGGCCAACAGACACATGAAAAAGTGCTCCATATCACTCGGCATCAGGGAAATACAAATCAAAACCACCATGAGATATCACCTCACACCAGTCAGAATGGCTAAAATTAACAAGTCAGGAAATGACAGATGCTGGCGAGGATGCGGAGAAAGGGGAGCCCTCCTACACTGTTGGTGGGAATGCAAGCTGGTGCAACCACTCTGGAAAACAGCATGGAGGTTCCTCAAAATGTTGAAAATAGAACCACCCTATGACCCTACAATTGCACTGCTGGATATTTACCCTAAAGATACAAACATAGTGATCCGAAGGGGCACGTGCACCCGAATGTTTATAGCAGCAATGTCTACAATAGCCAAACTATGGAAGGAACCTAGATGTCCATCAACAGACGAATGAATAAAGAAGAAGTGGTATATATACACAATGGAATACTATGCAGCCATCAAAAGAAATGAAATCTTGCCATTTGCAACGACGTGGATGGAACTAGAGGGTATCATGCTTAGCGAAATAAGTCAATCGGAGAAAGACAACTATCATATGATCTCCCTGATATGAGGGATAGGAGATGCAACATGGGGTGTTGAGGGGGTAGGAGAATAATAAATGAACCAAGATGGGATTGGGAGGAAGACAAACCGTAAGTGACTCTTAATCTCACAAAACAAACTGAGGGTTGACGGGGGGAGGGGGCTGGGAGAGGGGGGGTGGGGTTATGGATATTGAGGAGGGAATGTGCTATGGTGAGTTCTGTGAAGTGTGTAAACCTGGCGATTCGCAGACCTGTACCCCTGGGGATAAAAATATATGTTTATAAATAAAAAATTAAATATTAAAAAAAAATTCAAAAATTTTGTGTATCAAAGAAACCATGAAAAAAGCCAGTGAACAAAACTGTGAACATTTTTTGGAGCAAAACAAAACACAAACACAGGTGCGATGTTTATGATATACAAGGTGTGCAAGTTCCCAGGAAGGAATTAAGCAACCCAATAAAAAAATAGGCAAAAAGCATAAAGAAGCAATTCACAGAAGAGCCAATTCAAATGGCTATGAACACAGGAAACAATCTTCAAACTAGTCAGAAGAGTACAAGTTAAAGTAAGAGTGAGATAGCACTGTAGACTCACTATACTGGAAGGAAAAAAGATTTTACTGTTAAGATGCAGGAAAGATCCAGATGCCCACAAAGATGGCTGATAAAAATGTAAATTATTACAGTTTTTTGGACAGCAACCTTTCAAAAATCTATTAAAATTATACACACACACACATACACACACACACACACACACTCAGAAATCCGACTCAGAATAGTCTCTTTCAGAATGATAAGCACCAATACAGAAGGATATTTATTACATTATGCAACCTTTCTTAGTGACAAGAAAAAAAACAAAAAACATAAATTGGAGAAACAGGGAATGTCCATCAACTGAGAAATGGCTGACTATGTTGCAGTAATTTTTTCTATGAAATATTAAATATTAAAAAAAGAATTAGAAATATACTTGGATGCAATACTTTATTGGTGAGAGACAGAAATATTTAAATAATATGCTCTCACTTTAAAAAAAATAAACAGTTTTCCAAAACACTACATATATACATGAGTCTATATATGTCAGTATATTTGTATATTGCTATATGAAAATGAAACAAAATATAAAAAGATACGCTGGATTGTTAAAGTGGGTTACCTCAAGACAAGGGGTTATAGAATAGCTCAAGGGAACAGAAGGAAGAAGGAACCAAAGGGGAAAAAAGAAGAAAAAAATACACTAAAAAGAAGTAATGTAATGAAATCAAATTCACATATTTATATGCAATACTTATGTACACTTTTATGTACAAATATATCACATTCATATGAATGTACATATAAACAAATGCATGGGGAAAAGCCTTTAAATTAATTATTTTAATGAAATGAACCTTTGTTCTTCTGGGTTGAATAATGTCCCTCAAAAATTCATGTCTTCTTAGAACCTCAGAATGTGACCTTATTTGGAAATAAGGGCTTTACAGATGCAACCATTAAGATGATGTAATACTGGATTAGAATGTGTCCTAAATTTGATGACTAGCGTTTTTGTAGGAAGACCATGTAAAGACACACAGGGAATAAGATCATGAGGCAGAGATTGGAATCATGCTACCATGAGCCAAGAAGCACCAGGAGCCACCAGAAGCTGGAAGAGGGAAGAAAGCCTTCTCCTCTAAAGCCTTTGGAAGGAGTGCAGCCCTGCTGACACTTTTATTTTGGACTTCTAGCTTCCAGAACTATGAGAGAAAAAAATACAGGTTCTTTTAAGCCACCAAGTTGGTGGTAATTTGTCACTGCACAACTAGAAAACTAATACAACACAGAGCATAGATTTTGTATGTTTGGCAATTTGAAAAACATTGATCCTGATTCTATCTCCAAATGAATTTACAAATAACACACCCCTGCTAGATTGTAAACTCCATGTCTAAATTGTCTTCCCAGGTATTGGCACATAGTAGGTACTTAGTTAATATTTGCAGACTAAATGAATTAATAGATGAATTAAAAATATAGATAGTTCCATGCATTTGAATTTTGAAAATAATTTGATTTCTGCATGTTCAAGTTTGGGGCCAGCTCACAAGAATACATTTTGTTTCTGACCAGCTCACACTGGCTTTTATTCAGTGTAAGTGCTGGACCAAGACTCAAGGCCCAGTCTCTATGAATATAATAACTGAGGGAAAAAGTAATAGCAGTAGAAGGAAGAGTAGTAGTGGCAGCAGACTCTAAGGAGGAAATCCAACCCTTTCATCTGCACACTGTGCTAATTTTCTCACAATCCCTTTACATAATTTCTCAGCGTTATCAGTAAAGCTGAAAAAACCTCGCCCCAGGATATCCATCAGGACTGTTTTGACTAGCGGCTCCCATCAGACCTGGACTCCAAAAAGTAAGCTTGTGTTGTGTTGCATAATAAATTGTTACAGAAATCTTTCTAGAACATAAAAGTTACTCTGGTGTCTGACTGAAGGTTACTGTGCGCATTCTAGAAGAATTTCAAAAGGAAGAGAAAGGCTGAACAAGTGAGTAAAGTCATTTCAGAGCGATTCTTGAAGGGTAATGCCTACATTCCAGAGGGATTTCAACGTTCAGCTAGAGGGAGGCAGAATTATTGCTGTAGTATTCCTTGTGGAGAGCTTTAACCTCATGGCCAAAGTGTATTCAAAACAATTCTGCTGCGATAGTAAAAAATATATATCCATGTTGTGCATTCCCAGAAGAGCATTCTGGCCTCCTTCTTCACAGGAGCCAAGAACTGAAAAAGAGCTGAGGGGGTAAATCAGTAAAGTGCTACCACAGAGATTTTAGTCTCAATACTGGTTGGGGAATCTCATGGTCCCAAAAGGTTAGAGACATTAGATGTTTTATAGGGCATGTGACAAAATGAATAATCCATAGAAAAAAAGGGGGGGGGGCCCTAACTCTATCCAGGTAACATCATACAATAAAGTAAGAGAAAATAGCAGATAAAATTTTGCTTTGTGGTCCTTCTTCCAAACCGCTAAATTAATCCTTCATGTGTATCCCGTGCATAGCATTCTGCTAGGTATTGGGGAACAGCATTGTTGCCTCTCAAGCTAATTGAGCATGGAAGACATCCATATATTCAACGAATATTTATTTAACGCTGAACTGTTAGGTGCAGAGGAGCTAATGAGCTTCTAACAGGCCTTCCTTCTTCCAGGGCTGTTCCTCTCCCATCCCCGGTCTAGACCGCTCAAACCTCCTCCCCATCACCTTTGGAGGTCTTGTGTGTTGAGAACTTTATCTTGCCACCCTATTTCCTGCCACTCCCTCCCAGCTCACACTGCTGCAGCCAGTTTCGTGGCCTATTATAATTCCTTCCCCTCTGAGCCCCTGCGTGGGAAACCCCATTATCCCACCTCTCATCTCTTTACACAGCATGGTTCTCCCCACCCTTTGGGTCTCAGCTATTGAAGCTTTATATACAGGATCCTTTCAGGGTCCTTTCAGGACTCTGTATATAAAGTACACACACTTTTTTAAATCCCTTTTACCCATTTCACCCAACCCCCCCCCAAATTACTTCCCTCTAGCAAATGCCAGTTTGTTCTCTGTATTTAAAAGTCTGGTTTTTGTTTGTTTGTTTGTTCATTTGTTAAGTTCTTTAGATTCTATACATAGGGAAATCATATGGTATTTGTCTTTCTCTGACTTATTTCACTTAGCATAATACTCTCTAGGTCCATCTATGTTGTTGCAAATGTCACAATCTCATTCTTTTTTCTTTTTTTTTTTTTTTTTGGTTTTGTCTAGGTTCACATTTTATTTCCATAATTAAATCCTAGAATATATCCGTTTACCCCACATTCACAACATGGCAAAACAAATCTGCCCGGAAAATAAGACTTTTTTTTTTCTTTTAAGCATTTCTGTTCTTTGTTTCCCATTCTTTATTTAAATTCAACTAATCAACACATCATGTATTATTAGTTTCAGAGGTAGAGTTTAGTGATTCATCTGTCTTATATAATACCCAGTGCTCATTACATCTCATTCTTTTTTATAACTGAGCAATATTACATTGTATACATACAGTATATTTTCTTTATCCATTCATCTATGGCTGGACACTTAGGTGGTTTCCATATCTTTGCTATTGAATTAATGCTGCAATAAACATAAAAGTACTTTTATCTTTTCAAATTTGTGTTTTTATTTTCCTTGGGTAAATATCCAGTAATAGATTACTGGATCATATGGTATTTCTGTCTTTAATTTTTGTTTTCCACAGTAGTGGCACCAATTTACTTTCCCACCAACAACGTATGGGGTTCCCTTTTCTCTACATCCTCACCAATACTTGTTATTTCTTGTCTTTTTGATAATAACTACTCTAACTGGTAGGAGGTGATAACTCATTGTGGTTTTGATTTGCATTTCCCTGATGATGAGTGATACCTTTTCACGTATTTCTTGGCCATTTGCATATCTTCTTTGAAAAACAAAAATGTCTATTAACGTGTTCTGCCCTTTCTTTAATCGTATAGTTTATTTATTTATTTATTTATTTTGATGTTGAGTTGTATGAGTTCTTTATATATTAACCCTTGGATATTAACCCTTTATCAGATATATCATTTGCAAATATCTTCTCCCATTCAGTAGGTTGCCTTTCTGTTTCGTTGATGGCTACTTTTGCTCTGTAAAAAAGTTTTATTTTGATTTACTCCTAATAGTTTTTTAGCTTCTGTTTCCCTTGCTTGGGGAGACATATCAATAAATATGTTCCTAAGACTGATGTCCAAGAGATTACTCCCACATTTGCCTTTGTGGGATTTATGGTTTCAGTCTCACATTTAAGTCTCTAATCCATTTTGAGTTTCTTTTTGTTGATGGTGTGGTCCAGCTGTATTCTTTTGCATATAGTTGTCCAGTTTTCCCAACACCACTTCTTATTGAAGACATTGTCTTTGCCCTATTGTATATTCTTGCCTTCTTTGCTGTAAATTAACTGACCATATAAACATGAGTTTACCTCTGGGATCTATGTCCTGTTCCATTGATCTGTCCATTTTTGTGCTAGTACCATACTGTTTTGAACACTGTAGCTTTGTAGTATACCTTAAAATCTGGAATTATGTTACCTCCAGGTTTATTCTTCTTTCTCGAGATTGCTTTAGCTAGTATACACACCTCTTATACCCTATCTCAGTTCTTTTTTGTTGTTTTCTTCTCAATGAATGTTTTCTTCTTTATTCACAATTTGTACTTATTTTACTTGTTTACATAGAGGTTTTCATACCAAGTACTCTGTAAGTCTTATTCACAATTATATATTCAATGCTTAACACAGTGAGTATATAATACTCAATAAAATTAGTATTTTGCTTAACAAAATGTACTATCTGAATGAATGACCCAAAGTGACCAATGCTGGCTCTATCTTAATTAAATAGAAATCAAGTTCAAATCTTGGTTATAAATTCCTATTTTCTGCAAATTCAGAGATCAAGATGATGGAATATGGGGAAAGATGAAAGTCAACTTTTAGAAAAATGTTACTTTTGCTTTCCTTTGATATTAGGAATTGACTATTATGGAAATTTGATGGGATTGATTAATGGGTCTTGAAGGAGCTAGGATTCCTTTCCAATCTAATCACCCTACTCCCTTGCCTCAAGAATTCAAGTGATAAAGCAGAAATCTTTATAAATCTTGGATATCAGCCCTTTGTCTGTAGTGTCATTTGCAAATATCTTCTCCCATTCTGTGGATTGCCTCTTTGTTTTGCTGTTTCCTTTGCTATGCATATACAGAAGAATGAAACTCAACCATTCTCTTACACCATACACAAAGATAAACTCAAAATGGATGAAAGACCTCAATGTGAGACAGGAATCCATCAAAATCCTAGAGGGGAACATAGGCAGTAACCTCTTTGACATTGGCTACTGCAACTTCCTTCAAGTTCACTAAAATTCTGATGAAGGTGATGGTCTGTGTATAGCAATAGCCACAGAGAAAATGGAAGTCTCTATGACAGTTTCCAAGGAGCTGCATACCCAGAGAGAACACATGTTAGGCACACAGATTTTTTTTTTTTTTTGAAATGCAACAGAAGTTGGTATGAAGAAATTTAAAATGGTGGACTGCCATGTAGCAATACAGTATCTCTTGGTAACATCACAGATTTTTGGCAAAGTTGATAACCTCAAAAAGTTCATGAGTAAGTTTCTTTCTTTTTTTTTTTATTAACATATAATGTATTATTAGCCCCAGGGGTACAGGTCTGTGAATCGCCAGGTTTACACACTTCACAGCACTCACCATAGCACATACCCTCCCCAATGTCCATAACCCTCTCCCTGTCCCCCTCCCCCCGGCAACCCTCAGTTTGTTTTGTGAGATTAAGAGTCTCTTATATTTTGTCTCCCTCCCATTCCCATCTTGTTTCATTTATTCTTTTCCTACCCCCCAAGTTCCCCATGTTGCATCTCCACTTCCTCATATGATATGGAGATCATATGATAGTCGTCTTTCCATAAGTAAGTTTCTTTTTTTTTTTTTTAAGATTTTATTTATTTTTTTGAGAGAGAGAGACACAGCGAGAGAGGGAACACAAGCAGGGGGAGTAGGAGAGGGAGAAGCAGGTTCCCTGCTGAGCAGGGAGCCTGATGTGGGGCTGGATCCCAGAACCCTGGGATCATGACCTGAGCCGAAGGCAGTTGCTTAACGACTGAGCCACCCAGGTGGCCCTAAGTTTCTTATTAAAAAAAAAAAATCATGGATATTTCCATAGTTTGGCTATTGTGGACATTTATGCTATAAACATTGGGGTGCAGGTGCCCCTTCAGATCACCACATTTGTACCTTTGGAGTAAAGAGCCAAGATGTCCATCAACAGATGAACAGTTAAAGAAGATGTGTGTATACACACACACATACTGGAATATTATTCAGGCATCAGAAAAGGTAAATACCATTACATTGACATGGATGGAACTGGAGAGTAGTATGCTGAGTGAAATAAGTCAATCAGAGAAAGACAATTATCATATGGCTTCACTCATATGTGGAATATAAGAAACAGCACAGAGGATCATAGGGGAAGGGAGGGAAAAATGAATGGAAAGTCATCAAAGACATCCCATGAGAGACTCTTAACTATAGGAAACAAACTGAGGGTTGCTGGAGGAGAGGCGTGTAGGGGGATGGGGTAACTGGGTGATGGGCATTAAAAAGGGCACATCATGGGGTGAGCACTGGGTGTTATATGCAACTGATAAATTACTGAACTCTATCTGAAACTAATGATGTACTATATGTTGGCTAATTGAATTTAAATTTTTAAAAAATCTTAAATGGGTTAACATTTTTTAATTTGCTGGGATAGAGCTCAACCAAGAGGGCCTCCATGGAAGCTGCCCAATAACAGAGGCACCTGGCGGAACTATACTGTAGAATTTGAACCAATCAAATCAAAGAGGCCATACTCGTAAAGACTGCGATACTGGGTTTGAGTCAAGTTTACCCAAAACTTGAAGAGTCAGGGAAGGTCAGAGAGCATTTAGAAGGGTCCCCACTAGGGTTTTTGCAACCAAAATACTCAGCTGTATCTTGATGATGATTTAATCATCATCCTAGAACTGGGAGGAGTGGACCTTCTCCAAAATTGCCAGCCTCTGGAGGTAGAGAGTGAGTTAGCACACCTGTCATTATAGAGTGACTCAGCTCAAGCCCAAAACTCTCTTAAAGTAGCAAGTTCTCCAAGTGATGAAGCAGCCAGTCCAGCACTAGTTACAACAGTGCAGTCCAGCACTTGAGAATCCTTGATTCAGGACACCATACTTTTCTCCGTTACTTAACAGAGGAAAGCAAGAGTTGGTTTTATCACCTGACAGCATTTAACTTTATTGGGGTCATCTATCTCCAATTATATCTCACTAATATTTATTAAAAATGTAAATTTTTAAACCTTGTATGGGACCTAACTGAATGGGACCTTCTGAGAGTGGGGTCTAGGAATCTTTATTCCAGAAGGCAACTCAAAAATTCCTAAATTCATTGAAGTTTGAAAACTACCATTCTTTCCTCTTTATTCTCATAATACAATGTGCTTCTTTATATGCCCATTATCAGTCTCACTTCCTATGGGCAGATACCTAACATCTGCCAGATCCTTCAGTTTTCCCATTCTTTCTCTATTGCTATCAGTAATGCAGATTCTATCAAAGGACGTGTCTTCAAAATGGTGACATTGGGTAACTGGCCTTAAAGGATTGCAAGGTGATCCCTACAGCCTAATGTTCCTGCACCAAAATCCCCATTCCTAAATATCTGACATTCACTTCCCACTGAAGGGCTAAGCAACTTACTGTACATGGGACTATTGGCCCTCAGACTTGGAATATCCATAAGTATTCAGCACATACTATGTCCTTAGCACTATACCACAAGGATGAACATATTGTAAAATACCCTAAATTCTAAGAAACCATCTCAGCCCTCAAGTTACTTAAAATCTAGTAATAGTCTAATAGTGGTCTGAGTTAGTAAAATGTATAATAAAGTAGAACCAGAAAAATTATAGAAGTAACAAAATAATATGATTGGAATGTAAAATTATGCAAGCTTTATGGAAAATAGTATGCCATTCCCTCAAATATTGAAAGTAAAATTGCCTTGTGATCTGGAAATCCCACTTCTTGTATATACCCAAAAGAATTGAAAGAACAGTCTTAAAGAGATATTTGCACAGCCATGTTCATAGCAGCATTATTCACAATAGCTCAAAGGTAGAAGAAACCCAAGTATCCATCCATAAATAAAAGGATAAACAAAAAGTGGCATATACGTATAATGGAATATTATTCAGCCTTTAAAAGAAAGGGAATTCTGACATATGCTACAACATGGATAAACCTTGAGGACATTATGCTAAGTGAAATGAACCAGTCACCAAATACATTATATATGTAAAATGCTATGTAATTCCACTTATCTAGAGTAGTTAAATTCATGGAAACAGAAAGTAGAAAGATGATTGCCAGGTGCTGGGGAGAGGGGAAACGGGAAGTTGTTTACAAGATAAGGAGTTTAGTTTTGCAAGGTGAAAAAGTTCTGGAAATTGGTTGTACAACAATGTGAATGTACTATAAGTAAATTTTGTATTATGTATATTTTTCAATAAAAAATAATGATAAACAATTAGAATGCTGTTTGGCTTGTCTTGTTCTTTTTGTGAAAGGCCTCCACATGTCAGGCAGCTGCCCTTCCTTACCTGGCACCATTTTGCCCAGACAAAGCTGCATCTATTTTCCACCAAGGTATGGATAGCCTGGAAAATCCCTTACCTGAGATTTAAGCAATGATTCTCTCTGAGCTCTCAATTTGATTGTTTTTCTCCTGCACAGGTTGAAGGGCTATCCTCATGGGTTCCTGCTAGTATACTCCCCACATAGACAGCCTAGAAAGAAGAAATGCGATGGATCAGCACTTTAAAACATTGAATGTCCTTCAAGGACACACCTTGTCCATAGAGGCCATCGTGAGAAAGGTAGGTACATTAATCATTTCCCCTGTTGGAAATGAAGGAGAAGAAATAAATAAACATCCCCTCATCATGATCAGGTATTAGAGGTTTGTTTTAGGTCATACCCCCATTAAAACGAATTTCAATGCTGTCAGGAGCAATGTCATGAATCTTCTGTACTTTTTTTCATGAGTAATTCATTGCTGTAAGGAAGCATCCTCCCTATGAGCTCCATAATGAGTACCCTGTCATTTATCTACCTTTCCACTTTTGGAGATCTCAAAGCAAGACTGGAAAAGTGCCGTTTGTGTACTTCTGCATTAACTGCTTCTGCCTTAAATAAATACTAAGTAAAGTTAGTGTAACTGGTGAGAAAGTCAATAACTTAGGAAATACTCTCAGCGTTTTGTTCTGTTTGTGTCATGGGGGCTTATCATTTTAATGTTACTACTTAAATATTTTTAAAAATAACTCATATTTTTATGCATCTATATGGAAATGTTCAAAAATACAGATAACTAAAAAGATGAAAATAAGCATTCACTCTCTTATCTGTTCAGTGATAAGTATTAGCACCTTGGTATGTACCTTACAAAATCTTTTTTCAGTCACACACACACACAAACATATACACATATACACATATGCACAACAATATTTTGGAAAAATGAAACCTTGTTGCCCACTTGATAGGCAGAATTCTGAGGTGCCCCCAGTATGTTCTGCCAGACACCAGAGGTGTCCCTGAAATATGGCATTGGCCTCTAGTAACTCCAGGAAACTGTGCAGAGGGGTAAACACAAACCCATGCCAAGTCCAGGAAAACAGCCCCAAGAACATATTCTAATGATGTAGCATCAGCAACACCATCTTTATGCATGAAGGATAAAAAATTGTTTTGAATCCTTTAAATGGATGAATTACTGAAATTTAAAGAAAATTAGAGATGTGTTCCCCTTCCCATCCCAGGAGGTAGTTTAGGAAAAGAGCCCATAGTCTATTAAAATCAGTAATTCTTTAATGAGAAAAGAAGCCAGGGATCTGTTCTAGAGAAAGTAGTTATAGTTGTTGGGTTGGAGGATAAGTATTTTTGAGTTTGAATTCTTTAAATAGGCTCTGTCATTTTAACTTATGTGTTTTTAAAAGATGGTAACTCAACTCCCACACTATTCTGCTACCCAAGGTCTAGCCAGTAGCAAAGAGAATTAAAATAAAACCTGAATAAATAAACAACATTCTAAACCCTCATTCTATGTGAAAAACAAAACAAAGCCCAAACTAACTCTCCCCACTTCTAACAGAATGCCCAAAAAAGAAAATTTTTCTCACACTATTAAACCCAGCCATCATTAGATTCCCATGGGCAGGAATGCCAAGTTTGCTAGTATATAAAAGAATTTAGATAACTTGTCTCTTTTCTTGAAAACAGAATGATTTAAAACCCAAGGAAAACTATGTTACTGCCTGATTCCTGACAAATTCTGGTTTCAGAAGAGTTTATTTTTATTTTAACCATTATTATTTGTTAATAATGAATAGATTTGACATATCTCATTGTTTTGCATTTTCTTTATTTATGGAATACAAATTTATATTCAATACCTCACTTTTCTCAATGGATTTATTTCTAAAAAGATTACATATATAATCTTTCTAGGATTTAGGATATATATATATGTATGTGTATACACACACACAGGATTTAGGATACACACACACACACACACACACATATCTCACCATCCTTAAGAAGAAACCTCTGACCATATAGAGTAACTAATACTGTATTTCTCTCCTTGCTATAAAAAACTATAGAAGAGGATAAAATATACAAAAGAGCTCTTACAGATTCTGGGCAAGAATCAGCATATGACTGTAAGCTTGAAAGAAAGGAAGTAAATCAACTGAGCCCCGCAAGAACCCTGGATTTCTTCCTAGAGGCACCTTCAGACTAAATTATAGGGAAGCAGAAAACGAGTAGACTATCATGGCTTTTCTGAGTTGAAAAAATAGGAACTAGAATTCAGGGAGGCTGAAGCAGCTAAGATTTGTGGGGCATAGCATTACAAAAGAAGAAACTATCAAAAAAAATTTTTTTTCTTTTTTTTCTTTACTCAAGTCTGTTGCTGAACATTAAGCTATGCTTATACAAGATAAAAACCCCATGAATCTAGGCTGACCACAATCAAGGCACTGTCGGAAGCCAAACAATTGCCAAAATTCAGGTAGGCCTGGGAGATACCTGAGTGCTAACAAGCTAAAATGTAAAGTCCCCACTGAATATCTGAGGCATTCGGTACACACCCCAGAAGACCCATGCCTTGGAAATAGAACTAAACCAGCTCTAGAACATGAGCTACTCTAGATTTGCCCTATCAAAACTTTAAACAATCCTCAAAAGAATCAAACTGAACAGCAAATGACTTAACTGCCTAGGCAAAAGTGCAGCAAACTTTAAAAGAAAACAATGAAACCCAGATACTCAGCAACTTAAAATTTATGACCTTCAGCACCCAATCAAAAACTAGGCATGCCTTGTTAATTTTAGCCATTCTGACTGGTGTGAGGTGATATCTCATGGTGGTTTTGATTTGTATTTCCCTGATGCCGAGTGATATGGAGGACATGAACAGACATTTCTGCAAAGAAGACATCCAGATGGCCAACAGACACATGAAAAAGTGCTCCATATCACTCGGCATCAGGGAAATACAAATCAAAACCACAATGAGATATCACCTCACAACAGTCAGAATGGCTAAAATTAACAAGTCAGGAAATGACAGATGCTGGCGAGGATGCGGAGAAAGGGGAACCCTCCTACACTGTTGGTGGGAATGCAAGCTGGTGCAACCACTCTGGAAAACAGCATGGAGGTTCCTCAAAATCTTGAAAATAGAACTACCCTATGACCCTGCAATTGCACTGCTGGGTATTTACCCTAAAGATACAAACGTAGTGATCCGAAGGGGCACGTGCACCCGAATGTTTATAGCAGCAATGTCTACAATAGCCAAACTATGGAAAGAACCTAGATGTCCATCTACAGACGAATGGCTAAAGAAGATGTGGTATATATACACAATGGAATACTATGCAGCCATCAAAAGAAATGAAATCTTGCCATTTGCGACGACGTGGATGGAACTAGAGGGTATCATGCTTAGCGAAATAAGTCAATCGGAGAAAGACAACTATCATATGATCTCCCTGATATGAGGGAGAGGAGATGCAACATGGGGGGTTGAGGGGGTAGGAGAAGAGTAAATGAAACAAGATGGGATTGGGAGGGAGACAAACCATAAGTGACTCTTAATCTCACAAAACAAACTGAGGGTTGATGGGGGGAGGGGGTTGGGAGAGGGGGGTGGGGTTAATATTGGGGAGGGTATGTGCTATGGTGAGTGCTGTGAAGTGTGTAAACCTGGTCGATTCGCAGACCTATACCCCTGGGGATAAAAATATATGTTTATAAAGCTGTAAAAAAAAAAAAAAAAAACAACTAGGCATGCCCTCAGAAGTAGGAACACAGGATCTAAAGCCAGGAGAAAAATCAGTCAATAAACATGGAAACAGAAGTGGATAAAATTAATGGCAAAGAACTTTTAATCAGTATTATATATAAATATGGTCAAAGGAAAGCATAAACATGAGGAGATGAAAAACTACAATATATAAAATGGGAAATGTTCTGTATAATAAAGTTTCATTAGGTGAAATTTAGGCACTGTAGAAGGAAGTGTCAATGAATTTGTAGACATAGAAATAAAAGTTACCCAAACTGACTGACAAGAGGGAAAGAGACTGACAAGAAGTTAACCAAACAAGGGGGAATATAAAGCAGCCACACATATAGCTGGATTCCCAGAAAGAAAGGGAAAAGAAACTAGAGGAGAAATTTTTTAAGAAATTATTTTCCAAGTTACATGAAAGCAACAAATCCATAGACTCAAAAGTGTAATGTCTCCTAAGCAGGATTTCACAAAGAAAACCACACTGAGGCACTTCATAATCAAGTAATAAGGAGAAAAAAAAATTAAAGCCACCCTATGCGTAGGGGAACAAAGATCAGAAGGATCACGGACTTCTCAGAAATAACATTAACCAGAGGATACTGGAATAGCATTATTAAAGTTCTGAAAGGGGGAAAAAAATGCTGTCAGTCCAAAATTTTATAACCAGCAAAATACCTTGCAAAAATGAAAGCAAACTACAGTCATTTTGAACAACTAAAAGAAAGCTGAGAGAATCTGAACTACAAGAATTTGAACTGCACCTGAACTACAGGAAATACTGAAGGAACATTTTTAGACTGAAGGAAACTAATTCCAGATGAAAACATTTTTTTAAAAAGTGGGGGAGAGAAGCAGTATAGTCTGTATGATGATCACAGGATTTGGAATCCTGACACTGCTACTTAAAGAGTATTTGTTTCCTCATCTATAAAATGTGGATAGTTGTGCCTGCATCATAAAGGTGTTGCAAAGATTCAGTGAAATAAGGTAGTCAAAGCACTTAGCAAAGTGCCTGGAATATACTAAGCACTCAAAAAATCACAGATATTAGTGTTTTGCCAATATTTATTAAATGTACCAAGACATGGCGTTAATAACTCTTGATGAATATTTTTGCACAGAGCAACATATACATAAAAAAAAGAAAGCCTCTGGACCTCTGCAGACCTCAGCTGGCCCTCTTGAAAAGCCCCGCTTTCTTGGGCTAAAGAGGAGGGGCCAGGAAACCAGGTTCTGGCTCCAAAATCTTCAGTCTCCATCATGGAAATAAATTAAGTTTCACAACACATAGGTTTGGAAAAAAAAAAGAGAGAGAGAGAGAGAGAAAGGCTGCTTGACATTAAGTTTTATAATTTATCTTAGAAACAGGTAAGTGATTAAATATCTGAGTTTTATTAGTGCTTTGCAGTATAGGAAACTGAGGAGATGAGATATTGTGATACAAGTTAAAAAGAACAGTTCATAGGTGAGAGGGGAAGATTCTCCACTTCCAGATGAGAAATCTAATCTTGTCAGTTTGTAATAAAAAAAAATCATATTTCTGACTATTAAGTTTTGACCTTTCGTTTTACATCCAAAAGAGCTATATAATTTTTTCTTGATTCTTAACATTGTTTCATAAGGAGTCATTAAGAAAAAAAAATTTTTAAGTAGCTATGTATGTTTATGGTTCTACAAAATGACTGATGCAATGGATATTCTCAAGTGACAGCATTAAAGACTAACATGCATGTGGAAAAATAAGGAAACAAATTATCTAAATTCTAAGTAAATACAAAGATGGATCAAACCTGTAAACAAAGTCTACCATAGTAATGGCTATAGTATGACTGGAACCCAACTGCCTGGGTTCATTCCTATTCCACCCTCTATAAGCAGTGTGGCCTTGGGAAGCTACATAACCTTTCTCATCTTTCAAATAGGGGAAACAATAGTATCTATCTCATAGGGTTGTTGAAGGATTCAATCAATTAATGGGTAATACATATGGCATGCTAGCATTTGCTGCTGTATTATATAAGCAGTGATGAGAGCCTTAAAGAAAAGTCATAGGCACTACCTACTAATAGTGACAGCGTATACATTCATTTCCTGAATGTCTTTCCAATTTGAAGTTGCTTTCAAACTGCCTAGAGGTAAAACATCATTGCCACTAGTATTACTCCTAGCATTTTAACTTGATATATTAGTTGAATTTGTTTGTGAAGAAAGTAAAGCTTCTTCCAGTGTAAAGTCCCTAAGAAGCTCAAGACAGCACCTGGAGTGCAGCGACTACTAATGTACAAAGAAGACAATCCCTGTCCAATGGCAGTAGCAAGCTCTGCTCTAATCACTCAGCTGAACAAACAAAACCCAGTATTTAGTTATTTTCCCAGAAACTAGATAAACAGCCACTTCCTTTTTAGTGTCTCTTTTTAAACTAAGAAGGTCCACATCTCTCCTAATCATCACTTCACTCTGTATTTTTATTTTAAAAGGTTGCTTTTTCTAGATTTTTGCTATTTTAGGCCAATAAGAAATTTTATAGGTAACTACAGTATGCTCTTTAAACAATATATGAATATAAGTCATATGCTGCTGTTTATATAAAAATTTTAAACCACAAATAAACCCAAAAATCTATTTGGAGTCAGTGGTGCACTGCTAGACTTATTCGGTTGTATGGAGAGAAACCCATTCACTGAAGATATTGGAACTGGAACAGGCTTCAAAATTATCAGGAATGTGGACAATAGCTGTGAAGACAAGCTAATCTATATAGTCTCTTTCAAGTACCACAAGGTTTCTCCCTGTCTCATGTTGTCTCTGTTTCTCTCTGCACATCTCATCTATTCTTTTTATTACCACCTGACTCTGCCTTCTGATAAATTCCATTCCTTTATAACTTTTACTTATATGTAAGCCACTATGGGTTTCATCTTACTTTATCTCTGAATTCACCATTTGCTTTAAATCTAATTATACTCCTTGTTCAAATCACCTCCCCACTGCTACTCCATGTATGGGGTCTATGAGGGGAGCAGCTTTCATCAGAAGGACTGTGAGCAATTAGGCATGAGAAATATACCTAGTAAATATACTCAGAGAAAATAGGCCACGTCCAGACAGCATTCTATAATGGACACAGTTTACTTAGTCTGTCCACTCAGAGAACCACGGTCTTGAATACAAATGTTAGTTGAGTTCATGTTGGTCAGATATTTGATAGGATTATTTTTAGCATAAGACTTATTAACTGCATTTGAATGGTTCAAGTTCAGAATTACTGAAATCATTCCTTGAAACAAATTATAAACAACTCATTAAACAGAAAATTTAAATCTAACTATAGATCCAAGCAATAGCTGCAAATAATATACTCACATAGCTACAAAATGGTCCTAGTATCATTTAACTAATCTATTTTTGAAACCTTGTGTCCTTTGGGCTCTGTAAAATTTTGCATGCTGTCATATTTATTTTGCCATTATTATAATGGTGTGCTTTCTGCTGATTCACACTGACATCCCTAAAAGCTCCTATTAGGCTGACTACCTCCACCTATGTTAGCTGAAGCACATCCTTAATCTCTGAGATGGCAATTTCTTAACAGTTGATCTTGAAGCTTTAATTTTATGAATTAATGCTTCTCTAGATGTTTAATTCTCTGTTCATTAATTCAGAGAACCATGCAAATGATGCAGATATGTAAACCACCACATGCCTTCTTCCTCATGTTGCTGTGAAATACATGTCCCTAAATTGTTTGGTATTATTTTTTAAATCTTATAATTACAATTTTAATTGATATCTTTCCTTATTCTGCTATAGTTCAAATTTACAAAAACTTGCAAAACCTGTGCAAAAGAACTCCCAAATTCCTTCATCCAGACTACCAAATTGTTAGCACTGTACCACAAATATAACATTGATATCGATAGATAGATAGATATAGACAGACATGTTGATCTATATGTTGATATGTTGATATATATATAACATTATATATATGTATATATATATGCACACACAGAGTCATTCATTCATTCATTCATTCATTCATATAGATTCATCCATTCTCCTATCAATGAACATTTCAAGCATTTTGTCTTTTTCTTGGCTATTACATAATATTGCAACACCATCATTCTTATATATCTCTTTTTATGCATGTACAAGAGTTTCTCTAGGACAGCAGTTCTCAGAATATAGTTCACAGACCCCTGGGGATCCCCAAGTGTTTGTAAGGTCAAAATTATTTTCATAATAACACAAAGATATTGTTTGTCTTTGTCACAGTGGTTGATATTTGTACTAAAGGTACAAAAGCAGTGGTGGAAGACTAATGATTTATCAAAGTACTAACAACAAAAGTACTAGTCATCATTATATTCTTCAATACCATGCACTTGAAAGTTTTTTGAATGCCAGTTTCTTTTAAAAATGTCTTAATAAAACTTTAATTTTATTAAAAACTTTATAGTTTTTATTAAAAGTTTTATTAAAGTTTTTATTAAAAACTTTAAAGTTTTATAAAAACTTTAATAAAACTTAATGATACTTTAATTTTATTAATTGTATTTTTAATCATTTCTTTTATTAATAAATGTATTAGCTCTCAACCCTTGAGTATGTATCATTTTTAATATTCTGTGCAAAGAAATGAGGGAAACATGAAGCATTTCTGCTGCATATGAAGTAAGGTGGTTACCTCAAGAAAAAGTGATATGTGATTGTTTGACAGAAGAGCTGAGCTAGGTGTTCTTTTAAAGGAATATCATTTTCACTTGAATGAATAATTGACTAATTCAGACTCAGATACTTGACAAACTTGGATATTTGAACAAATACAGTTTGTGACTTTGGGGAAAACAGCTGACTGTATTTGTTGCCCATACTAAAACTTGAAATTTCAAGTGAAATTTAGAATTTTGGAGAACTTGTATTTGCCACCATAAGCTTGACAACTTACCAATGTCTAAAGACTTTTCTGATAAGATATGTAATGATATTAATCACTGTAATATTTCATATGGTTTAATAAATGGATAAATATTTGGAATATCTACAAAACTCAGTGAATGAATATATTCCAGATAACTCATAAGGATGTTACACAACCACGTATGGGTCAAAGAGCCCCTGAAAATTAAGATAGGGTGACAGAATTAATAAAAAAACAAGATCCATCTATATGCCAACTACAAAAGACTTATTTCAGACTTAAAAGATGCATGCAAATTGAATGTGAGGGAGAGAAAAGCATTTATCATACAAATGGAAATGATGATAAAGCCAGAATAGCAATTTTTACATCAGACAAAATAGACTTCAAAACAGACGATACCAAGAGACAAAGAATGACACTATGTAATAATAAAGGGAACACTCCAACAAGAAGATATAACACCTGTAAATATTTATGAACCCAATATGGGAGCACCCAATACATAAAGTGGCTAATAATAAATATAAAGGAAATAATCAGTAGTAATACAATAATAGTAGAGGTCTTTAACACCTACTTATATATCAATGGACAGATCATCCAAACAGAAAGTCAATAAAGAAACAGCGGCTTTGAATGACACATTGGACCAGTTGGATCTAACAGCTATATTCAGAACATTCCACCCTAAAACAGTAGAATATGCATTCAAGTACACATGGAACATTATCCAGAATAGATCACGTTAGGACACAAAACAAGTCTCAACAAACTCAAAAAGACTGAAGTCATACCAGGCATCTTTTCTGACCACAATGCCATGAAACTAAAAACCACAAGAAAAAAGCAAGAAAGAACACAAATACATGGAAATTACATAACATGCTACTAAAATAAATAAATAAATAAATAAATTGCCACTAAACAATGAATGGGTCAACCAAAATCAAAGAGGAAATCAAAAAATACATGGAGACAAATGAAAATGTAAACACAATGATCCAAAATCTTTGGGATGCAGCAAAAGCAGTTTGAAGAGGGAAGTATATAGCAATACAGGCCTACCTCAAGAAGTAAAAACAATCTCAAATAAAGAGTCCAACCTTACACCTAAATGAACTAGAAAAAGTAGAATAAACAAGACCCAAAACTAGGGGCACCTGTGTGACTCAGTTAAGTGTCTGCCTAGGGCTCAGGTTGTGATCCCAGGGTCCTGGGATTGAGCCCTGCATCAGACTCCTTGCTTTAGTGGGGAAGCCTGCTTCTCCCTCTCCCTCTGCCTGATACCCTCCCTGCTTGTGCTCTCTCTGTCAAGTAATACATAATAAAGGCCATATACAAAAGACCCACAGCTAACATAATCCTTAATGGTGAAAAACTGAGAGCTTTTTCCCTACGGTCAGGAACAAGACAAGGATGTTCATACCCACCAGTTTTATTCAACATAGTCCTGGAAGGCCAAGCTACAGCATTCAGAAAAGAAAAGGAAAAAAAAAAAAAGGCATCTAGATTATTAAGGAAGAAATAAAACTCTCATTATTTGCAGAAGACATAATATACATAGGAAACCCTAAAGACTCCACAAAAATCTACTAGAACTCATAAATGAATGCAGTTAAGGTCGCAGATACAAAACCAATATACAGAAATCCATTGCATTTCTATACAATATTTTAAAAGTAGCAGAAAGATATTAAGAAAACAACATATGTTTACATTTACAATTGCACCAAAACCTCATTTACAATTGCACCAAAATTAATAAATACCTAGGAATAAACTTAACTAAGGAGGGGAAAGATCTGTACTCTGAAAACCATGAAACACTAATGGAAAAAGCTCAAGATGACACAAAGAAATGGTAAGATATTCCATGCTCGTGGATTAGAAAAACATTATTAAAATACCCATATTACCCAAAGCCATCTATAGATATAAAGCAATCCCTATCAAAATACAAGCAACAGAGGAGAAGGGAGTTGGGGGAAATTGGAAGGGGAGGTGAACCATGAGAGACTATGGACTCTGAAAAACAATCTGAGGGGTTTGAAGCGGCAGGGGGTAGGAGGTTGGGGGAACCAGGTGGTGGGTATTAGAGAGGGCAGGGATTGCATGGAGCACAGGGTGTGGTGCAAAAATAATGAATACTGTTATGCTGAAAATAAAAAATAAATAAATAAATAAATAAATAAATAAATAATTGGAACATATCGAAAAAAAAATACAAGCAACACTTTTCATAGAACTAGAACAAATTAACCTAAAATTTATGTGGAACCATAAAAGACCCCAAATAGTCAAAGCAATCTTGAAAAAGAACAAAAAAACTGGAGGTATCACAATCCCAGATTTCAAGATATACTACAAAGCTGTTGTAATCAAGATAGTATACAACTGGCATAATAACAGATATATAGATCAACAGAACAGAATAGAGAGCCCAGAAATAAACTCACAAGTATACAGTCAATTAATCTTCAACAAAAGAGACAAGAATATCCAATGGGAAAAAGGACAGTCTCTTCAACAAATGGTGTAGGGAAAACTGGAAAGCTACATGCAAAACAAAGAAACTGGACCACTTTTTTTACACCACACAAAAAAATAAACTCAAAATGGATTAAAGACCTAAATGTGAGACCTGAAACCATAAAAATCCATAAAAAAACAAAAAAAAGAGCATAGGAAGTAATTTCTCTGACATCAGCTATAGCAACATTTTTCTAGATATGTCTCCTGAAGTAATGGAAACAAAAGCAAAAATAAGCCATTGGGTCTACAACAAACTAAAAAGCTTCTGCACAGTGAAGGAAACAAACAACAAAGCTAAAAGACAACCTACTGAATGGGAGAAGGTATTTGCAAATGACATATCCAATAAGAGGTTAGTATCCAAATTATATAAAGAACTTATACAACTCAACACCAAAAAAACCCCACAAATAATACAATTAAAAAGTGGGCAAAAGGCATGAACAGAATGAAATAATCACCTCACACCTATCAGAATGGAGAAAATTAAAAAATAAAAAAACAAGAAACAGTAAATGTTGGCAAGGATGTGGAGAAATGGAAACCCTCATGCACTGTTGGTAGGAATGCAACCTAGTGCAGACCCTGTAGAAAACAGTATGAGATTCCTCAAAAAGTTAAAAATAGAATTACCATATTGTCCAGTAATTCCACTACTGGGTATTTACCCAAAGAACTTGAAAACACTAATTTGAAAAGATATATGCACCCCTATGTTTACTGCAGGATTATTTACAATAGTCAAATCACAAGTGTCCATTGATAAATGAATGGATAAAGGTGTGGTACACACACACACACACACACACACACACACATATGTGTGTGTATGTATATACATATATATATATATATAATGGAATATTACACAGCCATAAAAAGAATGAAATCTTGCCATTTGCAACAACATGGATGGATCTAGAGACTATAATGTTAAATGAAGTTAGTCAGTCAGAGAAAGACAAATACCATATGATTTCACACATACGTAAAATTTAAGAAACAAAACAAAGAAAAAAGAGATAAACTAAAAAGCAGACTCTTAACTGTAGACAACAGATGGTTAGTAGAGGGGAGGTGGGCAGGGGGTTGGGTGAAATAAGTGAAGGGTATTAAGAGTACACTAATTATGATGAGCACTGAGTAATGTATAGAATTGCTGAATCACCATATTGTACACCTGAAACTAATATAACACTGTATGTTAACTATACTGGAATTAAAAGATACATATTTTTAAAAGAGTGTAAGAGCTTCAGAGAATGAATTTGTGACACTGTAGCCTTTGTGTAGCTTCAATATTACTCATCAATGTCAAATTCTCCCCATCCAATCTTATCTATATCTGCAAGTTGAGAGCTGATAGCTTAATTGAATTATCATAATGCTTCCCTGGCACAGACTAATTAGTTATTAAACAGAAATTATTTAGGTAAATTCTGGATACTATTTAAGACAGTTTAAAATAATTCCATCCCACTAAATGCCATACAAATTTATTAAATTTAAAAAATCAAATAGGTTCAAGTTTTTTTGGATAAGTATACAGGTTAAATGTATGCAGAGATGTTAAATTTCATTACACTATTTTATTAATAATTAAGTCAAACAGGTATTCTAGACAACCAATAAATCGAAAATACTATATATTCCTCCTGTGTAGCTACAATATATAATTATTCAGGGAAGCTATGCACTGATTAAAAGAGGTGCAATGATTAAAAACATGTGGTCTATTACCATGTAAAATAGGTTTGGGATTAATTCTACAACTGTTTGATATTTAAAATGAGTGTGTAATTCAGTATATTAAAGAGTTTTTATGTATATACAATAGGAAACAATTTTAGAATCCTTAACATTAAAATATAATGCAGGAAGGAGGTAGAAAGAAATTATATTAATTCTCCCAGAGCAAGACATTATAATAAGCTGAATCATACAATTTTTAATTTTAAATTTATGGGTTAAAAAGAATGAAAGCCTTTGGGACTAGATGGAATAAGATAAGATTACAATCCCAACAGGGAACTTTTGGAGATCTTTTCTATAGACATCATATCATCAAGACCTCATGAAAGAAATGGCCTTTCAATCAAATCTTCTGAAGTCATAGAGAATTTTATCATGTCTCGTGTATAATGAAATGTTAATGTGATTTTTCTTGACTGATACAATTCTGAGTGATTCATTTTCAACACCAGTTCTCACTCATTATATGACTGATTTAATTTGGTACTTATAATTAGAGCCTGTTTTTCAAAATGGCAACTGAATTCATGGGAGCAATGAAACTTCTCATTTATAGGAGGAGTTTTCTTAGAGGGTAATATTCACTGGACTCTGTATTCATTGAACTAAACTTCAGACATATATAGGAAAGGGTTTATAGATAATCCTTAATTCATTGGAACCCTTTCCCTTAGTCTTCCCACCTCTAACTCCACTTCAAATTCAGAAATTACATGAAAATATTTTAAGTATTGTTCTATGTGAAAATTGTATTCATTAAGGTATTTATAGTAGAGGGTGTATATATATATATATATATATATGTATATATATATACACACACACACACACATATATGTGTGTGTATATATACACATATATAAATACATAAAGTTTACCTCAATAAACTGCCTAAAGTACTGGCAGAGATAGGCATACATAAAACCAACGTCCATTCAGAACCCCTAGAGTACAATGCAGACAGATGAAAGGAAAGTTTCCACACACACACAAATGAAGGAATGATTCCACACCCCTTTTCTTCAAGTTCAGTCTTGCAGGTTTATAGTTCAGGTTTACAGCTATGGCCTCAGAAATCTCACACACACACCACACACACACATAAGGAAATAAAAAACATTCAGGAAGCCACCCAACCTGGAAAGTTTCAGAGCTCACCTCCTAGGGAATTCTGATACGGACACCTAACTATCGACAAGTTGGCCTACAAGCCTAGAAAAGATGCTTAGACTATCATCTATGGTTCTGGCCATATTGCAACAAGACTGAGTAAGCCAAGAGCAAGAAAAGAGGTTGAAATACTTCTCCTCCCCTTCGCATCTCCTTTTTTATTTTCTGGGTAAACAGAAGTAGAATAAGGTTTAAAAAACGCTTTTTAAAAGTGCCATTGCCCTTGTTCTAATTTATGTCTTAAAATAATCTTGAAGAAATAATATTCATCATGGAGGAAATGAGAAGAAACCTGGAACACTTTGTGTGGTATCTTGGTATTCAGGACTCAGTTTCAACATCTCCCTTCAGGCACCATTCTTGACCATCCAATCCACTCTCTATCACAACATCCTATACTATACTGCAGAGAAGGTATCATCATTTGATAGTGTCCTTGTTTATTTGTTAGACAGTAAGATCAGGGTAGACCTTATAAATGCAGATTCTGAGTCAGGCTGCCTGAATTGGAATTCTGGTCTTTCAACTTGATAGCTGTGGGGAAAGCTCTATGTCTCAACTTCTTCCTCTAAACATTGGAATAATAATTTTCCTACATCACAGGATTTGAGAGAGGACTGCACTAATTAACAAAAGTAAAGTGCTAGAGTAGAGGCAGGCACAGAGTGAACACTTGATAGATGTGTGCTTTCATTCTTTGGTGTCTGTCCCGCCAATTGTTTGCTTTGGTAACCAGTACTTAGAATGGTGCCTGGAACACACATAAGAATTCCAATAAATTTGTTATTAATTAATGAGTCTCCATCATGGCTTTGAGATTTAAACCCAACTCAGTAGACTTTAAGATGGTCTGGACTGATAAAATTGCAAACTCAGTAGTGCACAATAAATATTAAGTATCAACCAACTATGGTGGCCAAGAATACTGACTTTACTCTTTCTTCTTTCAGCTGCTGAGAAATTATCCTAGGGGTTTTCTGCTCCATATACTTTATATACCTGATAACCGCATTTCCTCTTGTTATGTGTGATTGAATCACTCACAACTATTTGGTCACCTGAGGATCTACTCTGAAGTCTTTCTGTCTTTATTCTCCCTCACACTTTCTCTTGGAGTTACTTCTCTGTGCATAATGACTATTTCCACCATTATCTTCCCTATAAAAAGAAAAAAGTCTAAATGCCCCCAGAACTGTTAGAAGATGTGTGAGTGAGTTGCTGGAGGGGAGGTGGGTGGGGAAATAGGGTAATTGGGTGATGGGCATTAAGGAGGGCACTTAATGTAAGAAGCACTGAGTATTTTTTTTTCACATCTTTAATTTAATTTTTTTCAGTGTTCCAAAGAGCACTGCGTATTATGTGCAACTGATGAATCACTAAATTCTACCCCTGAAACTAAAAATACAATATATGTTAACTAAATTGAATTTAAATAAATTTTTTTTAAAAACAAAGAAGATGCATTAGTGAATAATTTATCCAGACAAGCCCTCAATATGCTCTGAGAGGCCTTTAAATCTAAGTTGCCCTTTTCTTAATCAGTTGGACCAGTTAGGTATAATTTCAAATTAAATCAAGTGCTCAAATGGAATAAAAACTGTTGTTGAAAATAGATCCATATTCTCAAATAACCAGACTCGAAATAATCACATTACCACTCCCTCTCCGTATTCTTTGTGACTACAAAATACCTTACTCACTGGCAGACTTGATTGAATGGTCGTGTCTTCATTCAGATCAAAGATTGTGTAGGGGGGATTTATTGCATAGGTATGTTCAAGAGGCTCCAAGAACACATAGGAACGTGGGGCTGGCATTAGTCCAAGGAAGTTCCAGGTGTTTCCACTGACAGAGGGGACAGTGACAGAAAATTGTAGGGAACAACAGAGACCACAAGACCCTTGAAAGGAAATGGAACCAAGACAGAAGAAGCCTGGATCTGTTAGAAAAATAAGTCAGCTGGAAATAATTGCATCACTAAAACTTCATAACCTTAAAAGAATGTACAATGCTGTTTACTACTCTGTAAGGACCAGGGGGCACTTCTCACAGCAGCTGTCAACATCTCATACACTCCAGGCTTAATTCTTTCCTGGACCCTTCCTTAATCAGCTTGAAATTTGTTTAACAGACATTTGTTGAAAGCCCACTATGGACTAGGCACCATCTTAATCACTTGGGATACAGTGGTGAGCATAAATAGACACAACTTTGCCCAAACAGAGCTCACAGTTTGTTGGGAGACACTGAGACTACATCTGTCAGCCAACTACCCAATCACATGTAAAACTGAAGCTGTGTTACTGCTATGGAGGAGAAGGAAATGGTGTTCTAAGAGCATACAACAGGGATTGGGCTGATCAGGAAAGACTTCCCCGGATAAGCAAAATTTCATCTTAAGGCTGAAGGAAGAATTGTTGTTAAGAGGGTGAAAATGGGGTGGGGAGGAGAGTTGGTAGACTTACAGGCTGAAAGAATATATGCAAAAGTCTTGTGGCGAGGAGATCACATGGAGTACAAGGAACTGAAAGAAGACAGATTCACTGAAGACAAGAGAAGATTAGAGCATGAAGCATGTGATGAGTAGGGGAGGTATGGAAGGACTAGATTGTTCAGGGCCCTGTCAGGGTCTTGTTAAGGAGTTTTGCTTTATTCTAAGAACAAGAGGAAGCCCCTGAAGAGTAATATTGAACTTCTACCACACTTTCCCACCATCATCCCAGCTGGCACTTTGCACATTCAATACAACATAATATTGGACTAAATCTGGTGCAAGAGTAAGAAAGTAATTAGTGGGACCTGAACAAGTTGAAATTAGAAACCCCCAATCAACCTTCCTGTAGACAATGGGAAGGCACAAGAATGAACCTGAAGCTCAAGGCAAAATTCTGTGGATCAAAGCCATTTGGATGTTATTTCTGAATAAAATTCATAGATTTCCCACAAATCACACCTCCCAGGCCTTCCTTCTCCCAACCACTTAGCTATTTGAAGATTTTCTTATGTTCTGGCCCTTTGAATGTCCATCACAATTGCAGAAGTAAAATGAATGGTAATAAGAAATTGATTTAAGGTCTTCCCTAAGGTAAAATAATGATTCATTGACGTTTGTAGCATTTTATTGTAAGTGTGGTGGAAATGATTATTATCTTTAATGGTTAACTGAGTAATTGATTATTGATAAATGAGTACTCTATTCAAGCCAGGATCCATCTTACATCACCTGGAAAAGGATGATGTTCCTACTCTTTTAATGACCATTAAGTGGTAAATAAGGAAGTGGAAATGTTTCATAACTTACATATTAAGTATCTTTGGTCATTTAACCACCTCTACAATGAGAGCAATAAGGCAGCTGGGGGTAGGTAGCTGACTTAAGGAAAGATCAATGACTGTTTTTCAGAGTTTTATTGAAAGTGCATTATAGATTGTCTTGCTTTTAACATTATTACTTCATTGAATAACGATATATGAGTAGGCTATGGGAAAAAATTAGAATACAGCCATGCAAGGTTATCTGTGTGACAGGATGAGAATTACATATAAAATTGCCTCCAGATAAAATTTTAATCCCAACCCCACTCTCTCCCCAGTGCAAGTGGGGTTGGGCATTGGGAAAACAGCAAAATGAATGAAGTTTGTCTTTGTGCTGCATCTACCCCCTTTTTGCTGTATACCCATATATCCTCCCATGTCCTTTCACAGTTACCCACTTAAACGCCTATGCTGCCCTCTTACTACCCAGAGTTCACCCCTACAAACAACTGCCACATCTCACTGAGGCTTATAATTCGCGCAAGTTTCCCATGTGTCATAATGATATCTTTTGCAATAACAATTCTCTATTCTAACTCCCATTCCTTCATTATTTTGATTTCAAACAAGCTTTAAGAAGAAAGCAATGCAATTTGACTAATTCATGCTATTTCCCATTTAACCTGCTTTGTGCATGCTTCATTTCAATAAAAATGCCAATGTCATATTTAATACATTTTCAACAAGAAGAAATTCAGGTAGTTTAACATAGTGATATAAAGTTCCTTCAGATTACATACTGGGGCAGGGTGAGGGGAACATAGGTGCACTATGCATTGCTGAAAGTGGTTATCAAAGGTAGAATTAAATGGTGATCTTAAAGTCCAGTAGAGCTGGATTCAAATCCTGGCCCTCTTTCTTACTAGCCTGAGATTCATCTGTAAAGTGGGTATCATGTCTCCTGAGATTAGAATGGATAATAAAAAGAACCAAATTATCACTAACATTTTTACATGGACAAATGGGTTACCAAGGCATTCTAATTAAGGACCTGTGTGGACCACCAATAATCTTCTGATTTTTTCCTAATAATCCCAAGGAGGAATTGAGTAGGCTAACCAAGAACTTCATAAGGAAGAAAAGGCTTGCCTGAGTTGGAATATCTGAACATGACTATCCACAAAACAGCAGCCTCTGACCCCACATCTGATTTGAAACTTGGCTTGAGATCTATGAACTTTTTAAGGCATTCTCTTTCCTTTGGCCTCAACTCCAAAAGCAAGGTCATTAGTCCTAACCTATTAACACTTCAGGATAATTTGAGAGCTCATTCAATATCCAGATATTTATGTCAACCATAGAATAATTCTAGGTGAAGTAGGATAATTTCACGTTTATAGATCATGATGATACAATCACCAAAAGGCCAATTTCTTTGAAATACTTTCTCTTACACTAGTATCCAGCACATTTTCACCTAAGATGCTTTCTGATACTTTAAAATCTGCAGTATTTCCTATTTACCTAGGCCTTAGCAAGTAAAAAATCTTACTGACGCCTGTCTTTTCCTTCTCCTAATCTTAAACTCAGCAACAATGGCTGTCTTTGGTCTTTACTTTACCTTTTAATCACTCTTGAAGCCCATGGTAAATAATGAGATAGTTTGATTCGGGTTGGAAAATATTGATTTAGTACATTTCTCTAAGACCATTTCTAGACAAAAAATATATTTATAATTTAATGTTACAAATATACCATCTTTTTTAAAAGTGAGAGGAGGCAGAATCTAGCCATAAATTCATTACTTCTAACCCTTGACCCCAAAGCTTCAAGCCATTCATATATCATACAGAAAAGTCAAAGTTCAGAGTCCCTTTAAATCATACATAGCAGTTACTCTCCTAAAGGTCTATTGAAAAGAGCCACCAATCTACTTTAAATGAAAGAAAAAGTCCTTATTTACCACAGCCCCGCTGCTGTGCAGTTTCTTCACTAAAGCAAAAAATTGCATAGAGAAAGCTGGAGGATTGAGAATGTTGGCAGTTGTGTGGAGAGTGGATCGTGCATTGCATTAGGTAATCGTATAACACTGCATTTCCCTGATAGCATTTACCCAAGGCAGTGTTATTCAGATTGTGCCTTCTCTAGCCCAAGGATCCTGTAGAGGTACCCAATGCATGACCTGAGGGAAGGCAAACCAATGAGATTTAGGGGATATCCTACAACTAGACCAACTCTGCTTTATTATCTCACATCCATATAAAAATCATACTAGGAAAAAATAAGAATTCTATTTCTAAAAAAGCATTTGAAACTTATTATTATAAGGTTCTAGAGGATTATTTGTTTGCCTCAGTAGCCAAAAATAAACAGAGAAAAGATATGTCTGATGTTCATTGAAACATCTTTATAAACTACTATTCTCTGGCTACCAAAGATGAGATGCTAAAAATCATATAAAAATAGCTATGATATATCAAGTGCTTATCAGGCTCCTAGGACTACACCAAGGGCTTCACATTGATAAATTTCATAACACGAAAAAGCAGGTTGCATTGATACCCACTGTGCAAGTAGGAAAGCCCAGGCTCAGACAGCCTAGGTTGTGTCTAAGGTTACACAGTCAGAAAGGAATTAACAGGGTAAGATAACTGTTGAAACAACCTCAAATTCTCAATGGCCTAACACAGAGTTTATGGCTTACTAACATATTAATTCAATGAAGGAGTTGGGTGGGTGGTCTTCCACTGTGTGATTCAGGGATCCAGGCCTCTTGAGTCTTGTGACACATTCTCTAGAACCTCAGAGGCCTTTGCCGGATTTCTGTGACTCGTCACCAGAGAGGCAAGGGAGAACAGAATATTGTAGAAGAGGGGTTTTAAGGCCAGACCTAAGGAATACATAACTTCTGTCCATATCCCTTTGATCAGAACCCATCACAAGATTGTGTCCAACTCTAAGGGAAGTTGGGAGATGTAGTCTGGCTATATGCCCAGGAAGAAATGGAAATTGGTTACTTGAAAGGGTTACGATTCAAACTCAGGAGCTTCAAATCTTCCAGAACCTACGACACTATGGAATTAACTTGTCTCCAAACATAAAGTAAGTTTTATGAATTATGACCTCTAAGGTCATCATTTCAGATTCTGGAGCACTGTACATGCACATTCACTCATTTATTCATTCAAATGTATTAAACACCTACCATATACCAGGCAGATATTCATTCATTCATTTATACAAAATTTATTGAGCCCTCAGTGTGTGCCAGGCTAATAGTTGGGATAGCAGCAATAAATAAGACAGAAACAATCCCTGCTGATATGGAACTCACATCTAAATGACTTGAGTTTTATTTTTCACATAAGGCCCTTTACTACTTTTCTATAAAAATCATGTACCACCATGTGCTTTATGACCTTTCAGCTTCTGTTTAGCTTCAATGCATATGAGAATGCAGGAAAATACATGTTTTCTATTGGGGTTATATGTTGAAATTTCCTTGAAAAGGCAGAGATCTTACTGTATCTGTCTTTTTACCTTTGGCCCTAACACAGTATCTGGCATGTAAATAAATGCTGGTGTCATAGACAAAGCAGTATGCTAGGAATTGTGAAGTTTAGCTTTTGTTCTTGTTCTGTGGCTCACTTCATGTATCACTTGGGAGTGTTTCTTCACTACAAAGTCAAACACTTTGAACAAAACTTTTCCAGGTCCCTTCTATCTCTAAAACACAAGCTTAATTATTGGAAGATATGTGACCTAGTGGAAACTACATGAGACCAGGGGTGGGTGGGGGAGTCAACAGATGTGGGTTATAGCTCTGGTTCTCCAGTTCCTCGGAGAAGTCACCCCAGATCTCTGGTTCTCAGTCCATTCGCTTGTAAACAAATGATTTTGAACATTAAGAGTATCCCAAATTCTATTTCTAATATTCTATTAGTATCTATATTACTAATGTTTGGCACCAAAAGATCAGGCTCCTGCTTCAGAATTTCATTTCCTAAAGAAGAATCCTAAATAAGGACGCCCAAAGATCTGATAAAGGCAGAACGTGTTCTGTGTCATAGCATAAATTTTCTCTCCTGACCTGATCATATCTAGCATCTTTTTCTTTTCCCCCAAATTCATAACCATCCTGGTTTCAACCTCTTGGCCTGGTACTGAGTTACTCCCTATTTAGCTTAGTTTACGTGGCTAATTCATTACTTAATAGATGCATTACTCTGGACTTTCAGCTTTCCTCCCCCTAAAATTAGAAACCATGTCACAGCAAAATGATTCATAACAGCCTAAACAATGAGGCTGTCTCTCTTAATATTTCCATTTATCATTATGCCATATTTATTTAAGGTTTTAATCAAAATGGGAAAAAACAGTCTCTTCATAATAAGGAAGAAAAATTTATTAATGCTCTGGAAATCAAGAGATTTAAATTTAAATTTAAATCAAGAGATTTAACAATTCAAATTTATAAGATGTTTAATTTTAACAAAAGTTAATGAGACCTATTGCTAATGAAACCAACACTATTTATAATTTTCTTGGAGAGTTAATGAAATAATATCTGTGGTGCATATGAGAGCCCTGAAAGAAACTTAGATGACAAAAGATATAACTATGGTGATTTTACCAATACATAGGGAATGTAAACATTTGCTTGAAAGTGTCCACAACTGTGAAAATAAACATAAATCACAAAACTAGTGTTCAATTGTTTCCGAGAGGTATCAGATAGAAAAAAATTCTTTCGGAAAATAGAATCAACCACAAGTCAGAATCAGATTGCTTACAGATTCTGGCCATAGGCATTGCCTGAACATGGATTTTGATTTGGGTGGAGACAGGGGGCTAGAAGCATTCTATAGTAAAGAATAAAGAATTAAAAGTCTCAAAGCCAAAGGTTTGTGATGCCTTCATTCATTATTTGAAAACAAATCTTTTTAAAATGAAAGACTTCTAATCAAGAATTATTTGGTCCCAGTGTAATATCTCCAGGTTCACTTTCCTGGCTGCCGGTGGGACTGAAAGATGCTATTACTCTCTGGCTGGCAGTGGATCTGCAGACTCTGAGGCCCTGAGGGAAATAGAAAAGTCAACAGTAGTAAGCACATCCCACGTGCATCATTTTTTTTCTCTAAGTACATAAATCCTGCAGAACCAGTCCCTGCTCTTGCATCTTCAAAGCTACACTCAACAGAGCCTTGTTCTATAAAAGCAGGTAGAAAGACTTAGATAACTGGTTTCTAAATCAGTGGGTTCCTAAGTGTGAGAACAAAAATGATCAACCAGAGCATGAGGAGAAAATATTAAAATTTAATCTCCTTAAGCTTTACCAGTACTTAGATATGGATGGTGACTAGTACATGTGTATAATATATTACAAAGTATTACATGCCTTGGAGGAATACCAGTCAGGATCTCAGCAGGAAACAGAAGATATCTTCAAATTAAATAAACTCAAAAGAGTTTAATAAAGGAATAATTGGAATAAGTTTTAAGCACCAAGTTTTAGTAAAAGTTACAAGAGAGGATACATTCTGAACAAGTAACTGCAGGGAGGAGCGGAGGAGCAAAAGGAGGGAATCAGGACCAGAACCAAAGGGAGAGGTATGAAGAGGGCCATGTGGCAGGAGCTATAGCTTTCAGGAGAGGAAATAAACTAACCCACAGCCACTGAGCAGAGTGTGAGTCAGAAATAGTACCCTGTCCTCCAAAGTGGCTGCACCAACTTGCACTCCCACCAACAGTGTAAGAGGGTTCCCCTTCCTCCACACCCTCTCCAACACATGTTATTTCCTGACTTGCTAATTTTGGCCATTCTAACTAGTGTAAGGTGTTATCTCAATGTGTTTTAATTTGAATCTCCCTGATGGCTGGTGATGATGAACATTTTTTCATGTGTCTGATAGCCATTTGTATGTCTTCATTGGAGAAGTGTCTATTCATATCTTCTGCCCATTTTTTGATATGATTATCTGTTTTGTGTGTGTTGAGTTTGAGGAGTTCTTTATAGATCCTGGATATCAACCTTTTGTCTGTACTGTCATTGCAAATATCTTCTCCCATTCCGTGGGTTGCCTCTTTGTTTTGTTGACTATTTCCTTTACTGAGCAGAAGCTTTTGATTTGGAGAACAGTGTGGAGATTCCTCAAGAAATTAAAAATAGAGATTCTCTATGACCCTGCAATTACACTACTGGGTATTTACCAAAGATACAGATGTAGTGAAAAGAAGGGCCATCTGTACCCCAATGTTTATAGAAGCAATGGCCACAGTCGCCAAACTGTGGAAAGAACGAAGATGCCCTTCAACTGACGATGGATAAGGAAGATGTGGTCCATATACACTATGGAATATTATGCCTCCATCAGAAAGGATGAATACCCAACTTTTGTAGCAACATGGACGGGACTGGAAGAGATGATGCTGAGTGAAATAAGTCAAGCAGAGAGAGTCAATTATCATATGGTTTCACTGATTTGTGGAGCAAAACAAATAACATGGAGGACATGGGGAGATGGAGAGGAGAAGGGAGTTGAGGGAAATTGGAAGGGGAGGTGAACCATGAGAGACTATGGACTCTGAAAAACAACCTGAGGGTCTTGAAGGGGCGGGGGGTGGGAGGTTGGGGGAACCAGGTGGTGGGTATTGGAGAGGGCACAGATTGCATGGAGCACTGGGTGTGGTGCAAAAACAATGAATACTGTTTTGCTGAAAAGAAATTTTTAAAAAAATGAAAAAGAAAAAAAAAAGAAATAGTACCCTGTCTTCACTCTCTCCTGTCCCCTGGGTTTCCTGCCAAACCCATGGGAAGTCAAGATAAAAGAGCCCATTGAAATTGTCCATATGGATCTCCCCATGTGGCCTGGAGGGGTATACAGAAGCTATCCATAGAGGATATGCCTCCAGTCATTTTTACTAATAGGGTTACTCATTTGTATAATCCAAAAAGATAGGATACCACTGCTCTAAATAACTTCCCTAGATACTAAGATTATACTAGAGAAAAGCTAAGTTCAGAAGTCTTAGTTCAGCCTAGACCTAGTCTCAGTGGCCCATAGTTAATCAGGAAAGTCTGTTCTGCACAAAGGAAGGGGAAGTATAGCATTTGAACAACGTTTTTGCTATCTCTGCTTTAGGTTATAAAGCCAATATTTACATCACTGGATTTTATTTTCATTTATTCACTCTCGTTCATTATCTCATTCATTGTGCCAGGCATTATACAGGTGCTCAGAATTACAAAGATGAATTAGATATGATTCCTGGCCTCAAGACTGTGTAATTTGTAGAAGGAGACAGATATACAAATAATATGTAGAACAGTATTGTAATCATGCTGAGAAATCAGAGCAGGTTACAATGGGATTACAAAGAGAAAATGGTCATTTCTACTAGAGGTTGGGAGAAGGTCAAGAATTGTTTCAAGTAAACATCAGTTTGAGAAAACTAAAGGAGAAAATAGACAAAACAGTCTAGGTCAAGGAAACAGTATGAGCAAAACAAGTTGGTGAATTGGAGGGAATGGAAATACTTCAACACAGCTGAGACTCAGAGTGAAAATGGGAGAAAGCAAACAATGAAGCTGGAAAGGTAACCTGGCCAAGATTGTAGAAAACCTCATTTGCAAATCTAATGAGTGAACCATGTTATCTGAAAGATTTTCTACTGAGAGCTTAGTTTGGTCAACTCTTCCTCAATATACTTGGAGCAGTTATCTCAACTGGAAAATAAAAACTACTGGTCATATGCCATCACACAGGATCAGCTGAAAAAGTCATTCTGAACCACAGTGTTAACAGCTCTCCCTATTCTGTGGGGAAGGAACCAACATTGAACAATTTGTCCTAAGATCAGTTTTGGATGCTGTGAACACTGTTTCTTTAAGGATATCCAGGCTATTTCAAGTAAACCATGTGGCTAAATAACCGAACTTTGTCATTAGAATTAAAATTTACATATCAGCTGGCCATGCTAATGATCATCAAATGGAGTCTAATTAAGACACGGCATTAAAGATTCCTTTCCTCTTTCTGCCTGCCTCTCTGCCTACTTATAATTTCTCTGTCAAGTAAATAAATAAAATATTTTTAAAAATAAAAAAAAAAATTTTTAATTCCTTTCCTTCCTATAGGTTTTCCTAGTTATTGAAATGCAATCCTATTAAAAGTTCTCAGTCCCACCACAATATGTCCAGAGCCTAGACCTTTTTCACAATATTACAATACTGATGATCCAACAATTTCCCAGTTAGCTGACCTATATGGGTATGGAAGCATTGGCTTTGGCATATTTTATTTCTGAAAACAGGAGGCTAATTAATTTGCCCTCTCTATGCTGATAAGTACTAGTACAAATATGTCTGATTTTCAGCCTGCCTCAAACCCAAAATATCTATTAATTGTATAAAGCAGGTTAGAGAGTACATTGGCTATTTGACAACTCAAATGCACAAAGAAATTCAATAAAGATGGTTTGTAAGGAACAATGGAGCAAAGAATAAATCTGAAAGCACTGAAAGTCAAAGTTGACCTCTTAAAGGAGTACATCAAATGAATGAACAATAAATATTCCATAAGGCAAACCAAAGCATATTTTATAAAGCAAGAATTGTCTCCCCTGAATACTCAACAAGGCACCTAATGGGCCCAATTCTTATCTAATATAACTCTCACAGACTGGGTCTGTTCTTTCTCCAACACATCTACTGTCACTCGTATTTCAATGGGTTATTCTCAATCAATATTCCTGCCATGACTGGGTAGAAGCACCACCAAGAGGGAAGCATTAGGAGGACTTGCCAGCATTTGGGTCCTCCTGAAGACAAAATAAAGTGTTTTATTGCTGCTTAAGAATTCCAAGGTAAGAGGCACATGGGTAGTTCAGTTGGTTAAGTATTTGCCTTAGGCTCAGGTCATGATCCCAGGGTCCTGGGGTCAAGCCTCGTGTCAAGCCACCCCTCACTCCCATGCAACCTCTCTCTCTCTTAAATAATAAATAAATAAATAAATAAATAAATAAATCCTTTAAAAAAAAATTCCAAGGAACATAAAGGCAGATACCTTCCTACATGTAGTCCCATAGTTAGTCTTTTGGAGACAAGCCAGTAGAACTTCTCCTTATAGACCAAATCCTCAACAATATTCTCCGAGGGGTTTTCATAGTTTATATGCAAGCCAGAACAGCTTCTAAAGGTCAAAACAATTAGGTCCAGCACCCATATGAAGTATCAATGGCCTTAAGTGCTAGACCATCCTAAGCCAGCAGGAATGTAGTAGGAGGCATGGCAAGAGGTGATGAACACCTTCTGCCCCTGAGGAGATCAAAGCTCTCTTCTCAAGAAAGCAAAAAGCCAGGAAGGGGATGCTGATGTCATAATGAACCCTCATTGCCTTCTTTCACCCCCATCCAGGCTCTATCACAAAGAAAGCTGTGAGCGAGATCCCCAGGGTCTCTCCGTTACCTTTCAGTTATTCATCCTCAACTTATTTTTTTCTGTAATCTATGAAATCAGTGTAACTGAAGGAGTTGCAGATGGATTGATTGTGAACTGATTTATGATCCTTATTGCACCAGAGAAGTAATTTTATGCATATAACTTCTTTTACAATTACCTCCACATGATTTCAAAGGAGTTCACTGCTTATGGGAGGAGGCCATCAATAAGTGACACTTGCATATTCATTCATTTCAATCAGAGATTTTTAAAGACTCAGGGGAATAGTTCAATGCCATTGAAAATTACTTTCTTTTTCATCATGTTTCCCCTATTTTTCCCACAGTCTGTTTTTATTTTACTTTATTTTTGCTTTTATTTCTAGGCAAATTATATTTAGGGGAGTTAAAAAGAGAGAATGCATTTAGTAAATGCCAACTATGTGCCAGAAACTGTGCTAGCCCAAGTCTCCATGAAGTGTTATATTCTTTCCAAGGTCACAATTTTTTTTTAAGATTTTATTTACTTATTCCAGAGAAAGAGAGAGAGTGGGGGGTTGGGACATAAGGAGAGGGACAAGCAGACTCCATGCTGAATGCAGAGCCCGACACCAGCCTCGATCTTAAGACAATGAGATCATGACCTGAGCTGAAACCAAGAGTCAGGGGCTTAACCTACTGAGCCACCCAGGCAGCCCCCAAAAGGTCATAATTATTTTGCCTGTTCCACTAGAAAAGAAACTCAGAGGCACTTAAGTATTTTTTGCCTAACATCAAATGGCTGATGTTTGAACACTTATCTAACTGCAAAATCCATCCTCTTCCCATGACTTCACACTGTCCTCAGCTCTGGGGGATAAAACTCAATCTGTCTTATATTTCTCAATCTGTGGGAAGATTTCTCAGGGTTTTTGAAAAACTGCAACTGTTTGCTGCACCTCAAAAGTCTTGTGAAGCACACATTCTCAATGCTACCTTTTCAGTTTGTTTGTTTGTTTGTTTTGGTTTGTTTGTTTTTAACATGACTTACATGAGGAGTGCCTGGTGCCTACCAGGGTCTATGGACCATGTGTTTGAAGGACTGCTTGACCCTGACAATTCAACCAGCCAATGCTGCTTCAGGGAAGAAGTCATAAAAATTACTTGGTTTGGGGGCCTTGTGTTGACGCGTTTTTCCCAAACTTTAATTATATAACATCTATACCATTTTTTTCCATGTCTGAACAGTACTGAGCAAATATTAGCGTACTATGTTTTAATTAATTTTAATTTGTCTCAGTTTTTCATTTAATCTGTTCTAAATACGAAGACATAAGTTTAATATGCTATCAATATTTTTCTTACACATATTAAATACATACATATAACTAGTAAAAGGAAAAATGTCAGTATGGCAACTAAAATCACACTTTGGGAAGCACTAATGTAGAACAATTGGTTGGTTTTTCCATTTTTTTAATGTGTATGTGTCATTTGTCCATGGTCTCATGATATGTTTTATATTCATTCACTCAAAACACATATGCTGGGACGCCTGGGTGGCTCAGTTGGTTAAGCAGCTGCCTTCGGCTCAGGTCATGACCCCAGTGTCCTGGGATCGAGTCCCACATCAGGCTCCTTGCTCATCGGGGAGCCTGCTTCTCCCTCTGCCTCTGCCTGCCATTCTGTCTGCCTGTGCTTCCTCTCTCTCTCTGACAAATAAATAAATAAAATCTTTAAAAAAAAAAAACACATATGCTGAGCACCAACTCTATAATTGATACTATCTTGACACTAACACCCATGTGGAGAGTAGTTTGTGCCAAGGAGGGAATAAAAACGTGGATGTCAGGCAGAGAACTGCTGAATTATTATAGTAACCCAGAGAGAGGTGAAAGGGACTGAATAAGATCAGTAGTAATGGAAAAGAATGGATACTTTTTTTATTCATTTTTTAATCATTTTTTTTATTTATCTTCAGCATAACAGTGTTCATTGTTTTTGTACCACACTCAGTGCTCCATGCAATTCATGCCCTCTCTAATACCCACCACCTGGTTCCCCCAACCTCCCACCCCCCAACCTCTTCAAACCCTTCAGATTGTTTTTCAGAGTCCATAGTCTCTCATTGTTCACCTCCCCTTCCAATTTCCCCCAACTCACTTCTCCTAACTCCCCATGTCCTCCATGCTATTTGTTATGCTCCACAAATAAGTGAAACCATATGATAATTGACTCTCTCTGCTTGACTTATTTCACTCAGCATATCTCTTCCAGTCCCGTCCATGTTGCTACAAAAGTTGGGTATTCATCCTTTCTGATGGAGGGATAATACTCCATAGTGTATATGGACCACATCTTCCTTATCCATCCGTCCGTTGAATGGCATCTTGGTTCTTTCCACAGTTTGGCAACCGTGGCCATTGCTTCTATAAACATTGGGGTACAGATGGACCTTCTTTTCACTACATCTGTATCTTTGGGGTAAATACCCAGTAGTGCAATTGCAGGGTCATAGGGAAGTTCTATTTTTAATTTCTTGAGGAATCTCCACACTGCTCTCCAAAGAGGCTGCACCAACTTGCATTCCCACCAACAGTATAAGAGGGTTCCCCTTTCTCCACATCCCCTCCAACACATGTTGTTTACTGTCTTGCTAATTTTGGCCAAAGAATGGATATGTTTAAGAGACATTTCAGAGGTAAAATCAATAGACTTCAGTGTTAAATTCAATTCACAGTGGTGGTTAGGAAGGGGAAACTAGAAAAATGGCCCTAAAATCATTTAAATATTTTAACTCCAATAAATTGTAATACTTTTTGTCATCTTTAACAATCTTGAACTCAACTGTAAACTCATAAGTAATGGAGAAAATTTGGGGGAGGAGGGAATCTTGTTTGAAACCAGATATAATATTTAACATATTTAGCAACCTACGTGGTCTGGGCCCCAAACCAATTGGAAAAAAATGCTTAAAAGGTCCTAGAGGCCTCCTTCTAAACTCAGGAGGTGGACTGAGGGGGAGGGTATGAGAAGGGGTTACATGTGGTAGGAGGCCCAGAGTATAAGTTACTTACCCAGAAATATGAAAACATTTCAAGATTTTGCCAATGGTCACTAACTTCTAGATCATCAGCCTTACTTCAATCCCTTTGGTGCCTCCCCACCCAATTCTCTCAAGTGAAGTGCAAAACTTCGCTGTAGTTCCCAAGACGTGGACCATGCATCAGCCTCATTTCCCCAGCTTTATCTCAGTTCCAATCCCTCATCTTATCTTCACTCCCCAGCTCTCTGAAATCCCAAACTGTAAAGCCTGCAGAAATACCTCTCCTGAAAACACTCATCTGTGCTTCTTCCAGCACGCTCCTTGTTATCCCTCTGGCCCTATCCTGATGAGGTATCTCAGAGAAGTTTCTCCTGACTTTCCAGTATTGTAAAGAGGAAACAAAGACACGTTTTCTTTTTACATCCCATGGGTACCCTGTTCTTCTCCTTCCAGTATTCAGACAATTGGAATTACATAATTTGTTGGGTAATTATTTGTTTCCAGTTTGTCTTCTATATTAGACTCACTAAACTTCATGAGGGCATGAGTGAGGTCAGCTTTTCTCACCATCTTTTTCTTAAAACCTCACATAGAGCTAGCAATATCAAAGGCATTAAAAAGTAGCCAAAATGGTTTCCTCAGCAGGAAGAGAGAGAAGACAGTGCCTATTCACTTACTATTGTTGATTAGGGGAGGTTTGGGACATTCAGATGGAAATTACCACTTTTAGAACTCCTACATACCCAAGTACTGACCTTGGAACTTATTTTTATTTCATTAAGTTTCACTATAACCTATAACTATAATTATAGCTATAATAGGCATTATCCTGTTTTTTTAGGTAAGGAAGCCAAGATTTAGAAAAGTAAAGAAACTAGCTCAGCCTCACTTATCTAATAAGTGTCAGAGTAAGGATTAAAAAAAAAATTTGCCGCACTACCGTTTCCCAAAGCTGGTTATTGAACTTTCCCTAGCATATGAGGATGCCATCATAATTGCCAACAGGTAACAGATAACAAGAAGATAGAAGAATTTTGCTAGAGGCTCTTATAGTGAGAAGGGACAGCTGGTGGCATGGCCTGAAATGAAGCCACTCAAATCAGCCAGTCATAGAGGGGACCAGGCAGGGTGGTTCATAATATCACTGGTATTACAATGATTATTACAGTAATTGATGTCCATGAAATGGTGACCTTAACCCAACAAAAAGACTCATTTAGGGACGCCTGGGTGGCTCAGTTGGTTGGGCAGCTGCCTTCGGCTCAGGTCATGATCCCAGCGTCCTGGGAACGAGTCCCACATCGGGCTCCTTGCTCATCAGGGAGCCTGCTTCTCCCTCTGCCTCTGCCTGCCATTCTGTCTGCCTGTGCTTGCTCTCTCTCCCTCTCTCTCTCTGACAAATAAATAAATAAAATCTTTAAAAAAAAAAGTAAAAAAAAAAGACTCATTTATTCTTGAGGAATTCTGTTTAATTAGGAAGTATGTGTGTATTTTAGGAGGTTTTCATTAAGATTTTTTTTTTTAAAGATTTTATTTATTTATTTGACAGACAGATCACAAGTAGGCAGAGAGGCAGGCAGAAAGGAAGGGAAGCAGGCTCCCCACTGAGCAGAGAGCCCGATGTGGGGCTCGATCCCAGGACCCTGGGATCATGACCTGAGCCGAAGGCAGCGGCTTTAACCCACTGAGCCACCCAGGCACCCCTCATTAAGATTTTTTAATAGTTATCTTTTTAATAGTGTTTTTTTATGGGGGTTTTTGTGTGTGTGTTTGTGTGTTTTACATATCTAGGAAACCTGTTTCTTCTTTTTTTTTTTTTTAAAGATTTTTTTATTTATTCATTTGACAGAGAGAGATCACAAGTAGGTAGAGAGACAGGCAGAGAGAGAGGAGGAAGCAGGCTCCCCGCTGAGCAGAGAGCCCGATTCGGGGCTCGATCCCAGGACCCTGGGATCATGACCTGAGCCGAAGGCAGAGGCCTCAACCCACTGAGCCACTCAGGTGCCCCGGAAACCTGTTTCTTCTAAAGACATCCTTCTTTGTCCAGATCAATATGGCATTGCATGCTTCCAGCTTAGACCACACAATTTGGCTCAGAATATTTAGTTCCTTTCCAAAGCTAAAGGAAGACATAAAGATCCAACAAGATAGAAACCTAATCCATTGATAACCAATCTGATTAGCATGCTTTTTCCTGTGAAACTGATGGGCATTGATTCATTTACCACCAATTAGAGGCTTTTTGCCTTGGGAAAATCACCCTCATTTTGGCAGAAATGAATCTGGTAAAACAGGTTTTCAAAACAGAAGTTGAAAAAATGGTGTGACTAGTCTCTACAATGATTATAAAAACTCACCTCATTGTTTTCATGTCTTCCCTGGCATTCTTGTATGTAGCTACAACTTTATTCATTTACCAGTTTTTCCTACACTGCTGATTTCTGATGAACACTCTGTTTCATTTTTAAAATGTTGCTTTTAGCCACAGAGATATATCATAAACTTCATATGGTCATCATTTCTTTCGATTGTCTGTGAGAATCCAGCACTAAGAAATGTTGCATGATTCATTATTACAATATGTGATATTACTATGAGGTGAACACGCCCAGTGAGCAATGGTTTTATAGGTCAAGATTTGTAAAGAATATAGAGATGAGGAACACCTGGGTGGCTCAGTCGGTTAAGAATCTGCCTTTAGGGGCGCCTGGGTGGCTCAGTGGGTTAAGCCACTGCCTTCGGCTCAGGTCATCATCTCAGGGTCCTGGGATCGAGCCCCGCATCGGGCTCTCTGCTCAGCAGGGAGCCTGCTTCCTCCTCTCTCTCTGCCTGCCTCTCTGCCTGCTTGTGGTCTCTCTCTGTCAAGTAAATAAATAAAATCTTTAAAAAAAAAAAAAAAAAAGAATCTGCCTTTAGTTCAGGTCATGATCCCAGTGTCCTGTGATCAAGTCCCACACAGGGCTCCTGCTCAGTGAGAAGCCAGCTTCTTTCTTTGCCTGCTGCTCCCCCTGCTTGTGTGCTCTCTCTCTCCCTCTGACAAATAAATAAATAAATTCTTCAAAGAAAAAGAATATAGAGATTAGTTCTCTGTTATCCATCCCACACTTTCACCTGCATAAAAAGATTGGGGAATATATGCCTTCTCAAAACATCATATATGCCAATATACATGGGAGGAAGTTTTTTCTAAAAATTTCTGTTCTCAAGAAAAGAATCACTTCCAGGCTCACCCATCCCCCCATCCTTCTCCCCTCTCAAACCCTCACTGTGTGTCTCAGAGTCCACAGCCTCTTGTGGTTCGTATTCCCCTCTGATTCCGAGCCCCCTTCACTTTTTCTTTCCTTCTCCTAATGTCCTCATTGTTATTCCTTATGCTCCACAAGTAAGTGAAACCATATAATAATTGTCTCTCTGTTTGACTTATTTCACTCAGCATAATCTAACAATTAATCCATTTTCCTTTCTGTATCACATTCAGTTTAAGGGTATATGCGTGTTAACGACTAGAAGAGACAGAAGTGGCATTTGCAGTGCTGCTAATATTTTACTTATCTGAGTGGTGGGCATACAGTTGTATATTCTTTGAAAATTTATTTAGCTGTAGACTAATGATTTGTATACTTAAGTTACATATCAATAAAAAATTTTAAAAAGAAAAAAAGAAAAGAATCACTTTATTTAGAAACTTTTAAAAGTATCTCATATCTAGGGTGCCCTCTCAATTATTTCAAAAAACTTATTATTTTTATAAAGAAGTTTACCCTGAAATTACCTCAATCAATACTAGTTCTGGATGTTCACAATACCTTACTGAATTAATGGAAAACTAAATTTAAAAAGCCAAAGAAATTTAATACAGTTTGTCACTGTTTGGGGGGAATAGTCTCCCAACTGCAAGATTATTAGATACTGTTACAAAAAGGCCTTTAAAAAACTACTTAAAATATACATTTACATACACATGCACATGTACACATCAAAATGTGGCTTGGGATAGAATTTCCAAGGAGAACATATAAGATATATGAATTTTTTTAAAGTATGTAAGTCAAACAATTTAGATGAGAGTGAAGATGATGCACTCTAGCAAACTGTTGTCATGACTCTGAAAGGGGCTCTATGAAAGCAAAGACACTTCTGAATAGTTTGAACAATACTATTTTCTAGGTGTGAAAGTGGATGAAATACTATTTCTACATTAACATTATTAATATGATATGACTCTGAATGTCATTATAAATGAATACCACATATATAGAGAGAGAGAGAGAGTGAGAGAGAGAACTCTTTTCTCTATAAGCTTAAATTTGCTCCCTAAATTATTTTAGGTATCTTTTCCTTGGGAAAATGAATGATCACCTTTTTTGAAAGTGGGGTGTATATCTTTAAAAAAAAAACTGTTATATCCCCACTGCCTAATAGAGTGCCTGGAATATTCTAATTGCTTTAAAATATTAATTAATATATGAAATAATTAACATCACTTGTACATGAGAAAGAAGAGGTGTCAGACATCTCCAATTGAATCCATAAACATAATGGCTTCATGACACTCTTGTCAATAGATCCACTTTGAGATTCCTGAAGCTAACAAAACATATAGACTCTTTGAATGGAAGTCATATCAGAGATCATCTATCCAATCTCTATATTTTACAGATGAGGAAATCACAGAGCAATTAAATGCTCTCCTAGAGGAGACACGGACTTAGAACTCTGATCTTCCCGTTCAATGGTATTACTGAGTCAATCTCTTTGGGTAGTTCAATCCAGTCTCTGATTTGTATTTCAAGTTGAAAGCAGGCAGAATCTTTTGTTTGAGAATGGGATCTATTGAGCAAGGCAAACATATATTAAATGGGCCCTAAGAACTAATGGACAATGAGGGAAAAGTAGGGTGATACAAAATCTAAACAGATGCTCTCCCAAGTGTTCATGATCTGCTATGGGAGTTAGTCACCTAAACATAGAGACATGCATTTACCTTTTTGGTTTTGACAAGTTTTCAGTCGTGATAGGTCTCAGTTCAGTTGACAGCCTGTAAGCTGTAGAGTAGAACTCCTATACCAGAGGACCAGAAGGAAAACACATACGGAAGGTACAGCAAAGTGTTCTCAGATGCTCACTCAGCAGACCATGCATTTGTGCCCTAGAAAAATCAATAAAAGTGTCTCTCTTCCCAGGCATGATGTATTCTTTGTCAAAAAATCGCTCTGTCTCTAATAGGGATTCAAAGAGAAATAATGGTTGTATCACTAACAGTCTTAGCAGAAATACCCAAATTGTTGAGTTTATAAAAATCCATCTGAGTGCTTGTAACTGTCAAAATACACAAATATCCCCCCAGTCTTGACTTTTTCCCTTTAATCTCTTATTTTCCTCACTCAAATTAACAGCTTCAGTGTATCTTAAACTGAAGCTACCCTGGACTTAGTTAACCATGTTAAATTTGCAAACAGGTTTCAGAGGAGATGCACCCATCTTAAGCAGCAATGCATATATAATTGAGACCCAGGCTATATATATACAAAGCAGACATGTGCCTTTATAAACCTGCAAGAAAGGAGGCTATGTTTCTAACACTGCTAATAACACACATGTCTCACTTACTAAGTACAAAACATCCCCCAAAACACTTTACTTGTATTAGTTTATATAATCCTCCTATCATCTTCCCCTAGTGCAGATGAAGAAACTGAAGCTCAGACAGGTAAAATAATTTACCCAAGCTCAGAGAGGTGAAGTAATTTAACACAAATAGTAAGTTTTGGTGGAGCCAAGGTTTCAATCTGAGCAGTCTGGCTCTAGAATTTGTGCTCTTATGATTTCATTCTACAGCCTGGTTTGTCAATTGCTATTTTTACTCACTTTGTGAGCTGCATATCTGATTACCTCTCTTACTTTAATGAAAAATTTTCTTAATACTCTAATCCTTCAATTAAGATTATAGTTTATATTATATAAATTATTTCTATTATTAAGTAAAACAATATTTGGGCTTATAGAAAATACCAAGATTTAGATGTATCTCCCATCTGAAGGGCTCACAATATAGGCAAATGTGGAATTTCTCTAGCTTCCCATGTAGTTTGTGGCATTGTAAGTTTGTGGATTATTTGAGCACCAAAAGCTGCTGCTTCTTCTTCTTCTTCTTCTTTTTCTTCTTCTTCCTTTTTTTAAGAATCAGGGATGACTTAAATAATAAAACATGACCTAGAATGAATTACAGTATCTGAATTCATTTCTCCAACCAGTGTGTTTGTGGGCCCAAGTTTGAAAGCAATTAGGTGTGAGTTATTATACCATCTTCTGTGCTCTGGACGGTTTTATGAAGATTATAAAATTTTATTATTAATGGTTCACTGTTTTTGGAGGAGTTGTTAATTTAAACATATATATTTATATTGTTAATTAATGAATAGGACAAAATTAGTTTGGTGAAATCTTTCTAGAGACCAGAAGCAGTTGAGGAGTGAGAAGATGTTGTTGGCAGCTGTAGGAGTTGAAAGTTAGGCCTCGAGAGAAGCAGTGTGTTGCAGTGCGTTGCAGTTTGATCAATGGCTATTAGAGCCATGGGGGGCTATGAAGACCATCTTGTCCAACTTCTTTGTTTAAAAAACAGGGAAAACAAGTGACTTGCCCAGGATCACAACACCAGTTCATGGCAAAACCAGGTCAGCTTAGTCAAAGACACTCAGGATCCTGGCTCCCAGGCCACTGCCACTCATTTTCAATAACTGAAGAAGATATGACTGAATAGCTGGGAGGGAATGGATGATATCGTTAGAAAAAAAAAAAAAAACACACAAGAAAAACTGTAAAAAGTAAAACAGTTTCAGTTTAATTGGGCCTGTCTAAGTGTTAAAATAATGCCTGGTTGTTTGTATAGAGAAGTTGAAAGAGAAGGAGGAATCAAGAAACTTGTTGATAAAGTAGGTTGAGGCATCTAGGGTTGTGATATGGAGGAGATTGTATTAAAGCACATGGGATAAGCAATATTTTCCTAAGAATTCATTTTTTACATGTTGTAACCACAACTGGACAAACCAGCTTACCCCAGCAGCTATGTAGGTAATGACGGGGAGGAGCCCAAGAAACAGTCACATGTAATTTCTAACTCCGGACCTTCTCTTGCCTTGCTTTGTACCTCCTCTCCATCCCTCATCCCAAAATCCTTTCTTCCTGCTCACTGAAGTGTGAAAAATATTTTCTTGGGCAAATTTAGTCACAGAAGAGCAACTGAAAACTGATTGGATTTTTCCATGGGTTAGGCAAGAGAAAGGATGTGCAGCACTTGGTAAAGTTTTTCTCAAAGAAATTGGTGATAGAAGCAACCATGCAGAACTGCTCGTACATCGAGCCAAAGTCTATCTTTCTAAATAGCAAAACAAGGTCTCATTCCTGTTGGGATTCTCCAGAGGAGTCTTAGACAAGTGACCAAAATGAATTTGACATTGAGAACATAGGTGTATGTGTGTATATATATATTTTTTCCTTCTATTAGAACTCTAAATGTTTGCCAAGCAAAGCCATACTGAAAGCCATTGTCAATTCAATCTAACTGAGCAATGACTGACAGCACCTTCTCAACTTAGCTCTTACCTGTTTCTGATTGAGTTATTGCCTGGGCTCCTGGGAGCATGACCTGGATCCTCCCAGTGTACTATTCTAGTCTCTTGATCAGAGACAGAACCAGTTCATCAGAAAAGAACCACATTTTGCAGAAATGAACATGCTTTACTTCAAGCTCAGTATTACACTCTCGCTATTGGAAATAAATTCACTGACCTGGACCAATGTATCATCTAAATCCCTTTTTTCTGGAAAGCCAAAGACTCTCTCTCTTGGCCCATCTAAGTTGAACATAATGCTCTTTCCATGCCACTAGATATTTTTCACTGTGAATTCTATGAATATAACAGGCAATTATAAAATTGAGTAAATCACTTCACTAGGCAATGCCCCGTCTTATCTAATTCTATGAAAGAGACAATGTTTTGTGAGGTCTCCATTTCTTCGCTCTAAACACCCATCCCTGTGCTGACTACTAACTTTATTTTAGGGAAAAGGACTATTCATTTGAGTTTCAAAACCTAAAACCCTTATATCATGTCTAATACTCCTAAAGATGGCTTCTATTCACCCCCTCAGATAAAATCCCCAAATTCCACATTTCTCAATACACAAAATTGTCAGAAACCCAGGAATCTTTGATTTTTGTCTTACTTTGGTTTAGCTTTCATTTTTAACCAATTAGGGCTAAAACCCTCTCCTATTACGATAAATCAAGGTACATGGCTCTAAGGAAATGGGTCTTTCTCTCTGAGTTCTAATCATTGGAACTTGATGCTGCTATTTTATTTTCCACTTGTGTCTTGATCTAAAGTAACCTCTTTCGTTCTGTCCTCAGTCTATTTTTGCACTTAAATGCTATGAAAAGTAGATTTTTTAAAAAATTTTGGTTATGTTATGTTATTCTCTAAAATTCACTACATGGTGAAATGTAAATACCATAGTTAAAAATGAATTATTCCATAAAGGGGAAAATATTTACTGAAGGCAATGGAGAAATAAATCTGTATTTTAGTGTTAGGTGTAAAATACACAGTATTTTACTATAAGTCCTTGGGAAAAGGCAAGGCAGAGCAGGAAGGAGAAGCCTATGAACTTGTATTAGCATCTACCACTCCCAGTTTAATACGGCATTGCCTATTTAGCTCTCCCCTTAAATTTGCAATTCTTAAAAAATATTTTACTTAAACTTTTCTCCACAGCATATATTTTAAGAAGGAAGAAGTAAAAAAGACAGAAAACATCACATATTATAATAAAAAACTCAGATTTTTTTTCCAGAAACATATTTCCAGAAACAATCTGACTTTATCTCAAGGCTGGATCCTCTCAGTGTATTATTGAGACCCCTTCCTCTCCTTAAATATGTTCTTTTTTGGATGAGTTTGCAAATTTTAGACTCACTGATGAAGAGGGAAAAAATGTCAAGGAAGCATATTCTGTTTCATTTGTGATAATATCCAATCTAAGTCTGAATATAAAGTTGCCGCATATTATTGAATTTTTTTAAAGATTTTATTTATTTATTTGAGAGAGAGAGAGAGTGAGAGAGAGCATGAGAGGGGAGAAGGTTAGAGGGAGAAGCAGACTTCCTGCAGAGCTAGGAGCCCGATGAAGGACTCAATCCCAGGACTCCGGGATAATGACCTTAGCTGAAGGCAGTCGCTTAACCAGCTGAGCCACCCAGGTGCCCACATTATTGAATTTTTAAAATACACAGTTGAGGCATTTAACACTGAACTAGGTAAGTGCCTAGATAGATGATAGATAGATAGATAGATAGATAGATATAGATAGATAGATAGAAAAATAGATAGATCAATCTAGTGAGCCAGTTATTGTATTTTAAAAATTTCTTATACAAATCTTTGAAGTCAGGAATAATGCTATCTTCTTTTTTTTATCATTTTTTTTATTTATTTTCAGCATAAAAGTATTCATTGTTTTTGTACCACACCCAGTGCTCCATGCAATTCATGCCCTCTCTAATACCCACCACCTGGTTCCCCCAACCTCCCACCCCCCAACCTCTTCAAACCCTTCAGATTGTTTTTCAGAGTCCATAGTCTCTCATTGTTCACCTCCCCTTCCAATTTCCCCCAACTCCCTTCTCCTAACTCCCCATGTCCTCCATGCTATTTGTTATGCTCCACAAATAAGTGAAACCATATGATAATTGACTCTCTCTGCTTGACTTATTTCACTCAGCATAATCTCTTCCAGTCCCGTCCATGTTGCTACAAAAGTTGGGTATTCATCCTTTCTGATGGAGGCATAATACTCCATAGTGTATATGGACCACATCTTCCTTATCCATTCGTCCGTTGAATGGCATCTTGGTTCTTTCCACAGTTTGGCGACCGTGGCCATTGCTGCTATAAACATTGGGGTACAGATGGCCCTTCTTTTCACTACATCTGTATCTTTGGGGTAAATACCCAGTAGTGCTATCTTCTTTCAGAGAGGATTATCATTTGTTCCTGAAAGATACATGTGGGCATTAGAAATCTGAAAGATACACGTGGGTATTAGCAATTCAGGTATTGACATTATTCTAGGTTAACAGGATAATCTGTACTCAGCCATAGTTTATGTGAATGTTGGTTTTCTTCAGGTTTATCCTTACTTCTAGTAACAATAACCCTTTGGATCCCAAACCCAAAACCAGGGTTTACCAGATCCCCCATCTTTCTTGACCATACATTCCAATTTCTGTGCTCCTAACCCACAAGGCCATCAGAAGGTACTCTCAGCCACATTTATAAGATTGGCAATCACTGTAGGTAAAAGCTGAGCTTCCATTTTTACATGCTGGTGTCCCAGATATCAGATTAGTAATTCTTACCACCTTGTGAGCTCTCCAATGCCCTTCAACAAAAATTTCATCCAACTTTTCTATATGCCCTCCTTGGAAGAGTTGGTGCACACTACCTAGATCAACATTACATTTGTATTTTAAAAATATTTTCTCTATTTCTAAATTTCCAACAATGAACCTGAATTACTTTTTGATAAGGCCATGAAAAGCATCCTTCATTTATCTGTTGTTTTTTAGTAGCATGTGAAACTTTATATGATAGTAAATTTAAAATATTTTTCTATACATTTATAGGTAGTTACCATACTTCTTGTATTCAGTAACTTACACCATTTGGGGGGAAAACATGCAATGTGGGCTCTTGTTAGAAGAAAAGGAATATTTTTCAAAGATTTTATTTATTTATGAATTTGTCTATCACATAGACAGAGATCACAAGTAGGCAGAGAGGCAGGCAGAGAGAAAGGGGCAAGGAGGCGCCCTGCTGAGCAGAGAGCCCAATGAGGGGCTTAATCCCAGGACCTGAGATCATGACCTGAGCTAAAGGCAGAGGCTTAACCCACTGAGCCACCCAGGCGCCCGAAGAAAAGGAATTTTAATCTGTTGCTCTCTCTATATTCACCAGTAAGAGTACTCCAATGTAGAAGTTGAGCTGCATGAAATTCTGAAAGTTATTGATAATTGAAGATCTATTTGCCATCTATTCCAATCTATTCTCTATGATTCAGCCAGCCACAGTAAAAGCTCTAGAATTAAAATCTAATTGGGTTGTTAGCTTGCTTGAATCCCTAAAAAGGGGGCACTTAGGTGGCTCAGTGGGTTAAGCCTCTGCCTTCGGCTCAGGTCATGATCCCAGGGTTCTGGGATTGAGCCCCACATCGGACTCTCTGCTCAGCGGGGAGCCTACTTCCCCCCCCCACATCTCTGCCTGCTGCTCTACCTACTTGTGATCTCTCTCTCTCTGTCAAATAAATAAATAAAATCTTTAAAAAAAAAAAAAAAAAGAAACCCTAAAAAGGCTTCCCCCTCACTCTCGATCGAAAAGTCCAAATTTCTGAGCAGAACTTACATGGCCACTCCACTCTTGCCTCTTATATTATTAACCTCCTGCTCTATGTCAGCATAGAGAACTACTGAGAGTCTCCCCAATTTGCCATTCTCTTTTGCTCCTGGCCGTTTAAGCACTCCTGCCAGCAAGGATATGGCAGCAGCAAGAGCAGCTCTCTTAGACCTAAAAGCAAAGGCACTTGCTGAGAGCAGCTGCCTTACTCAAGCCTCTGATCTCTAGATTTTCATGAGAAATAAATTCATGTCTATCCTGCTTAAGTCACTATACTATGAAGTCCATTTATTGCCAATATTAAATAATATTTCTATATAAGAGAAACCTTTTTTCCCCCCACACTTTCTCATTTCCCAGGTTTCCAGTGATCTGTTGCTTCTCCCATGAACTGTTCCCTGTTTCCTTATACAGGCGAGGTTCCTCTTAAAGCAACGCCATCACAGGGCATACCACTTGTATTAAAACTGCCCGCTTGAGAAAGGGGAACCCTCCTACACTGTTGGTGGGAATGCAAGCTGGTGCAACCACTCTGGAAAACAGCATGGAGGTTCCTCAAAATGTTGAAAATAGAACTACCCTATGACCCAGCAATTGCACTGCTGGGTCATATTTACCCTAAAGATACAAACGTAGTGATCCGAAGGGGCACGTGCACCCGAATGTTTATAGCAGCAATGTCTACAATAGCCAAACTATGGAAAGAACCTAGATGTCCATCAACAGACGAATGGATAAAGAAGATGTGGTATATATACACAATGGAATATTATGCAGCCATCAAAAGAAATGAAATCTTGCCATTTGCGACGACGTGGATGGAACTAGAGGGTATCATGCTTAGCGAAATAAGTCAATCGGAGAAAGACAACTATCATATGATCTCCCTGATATGAGGGAGAGGAGATGCAACATGGGGGGTTTAAGGGGGTAGGAGAAGAGTAAATGAAACAAGATGGGATTGGGAGGGAGACAAACCATAAGTGACTCTTAATCTCACAAAACAAACTGAGGGTTGATGGGGGGAGGGGGGTTGGGAGAGGAGGGGTGGGGTTATGGATATTGGGGAGGGTATGTGCTATGGTGAGTGCTGTGAAGTGTGTAAACCTGGCGATTCGCAGACCTGTACCCCTGGGGATAAAAATATATGTTTATAAAAAATAGAATTTAAAATATAAATGCTTAAAAAAAAAAAAAAACTGCCCGCTTACTTACCTGTCTGCAACACTAAGTTGAAATCCCTAAGGTCAGAGACTGTGCTTCTTCATCTCTGTTTCCCAGCACCAACCACTAGGCCTGGCACATAATAAACACTTTATAAATACATTTTAAATTAATGCAAGAACAAGGAAGGATTACAAAGCCTAACTCCACACTATCAAGAACCTATGAAAAGTGATTATAAGATGAGTACCCTTGAAATTTCCCATTTTTATTTACAGACAAATATAGGTGGGGTGTTTTGAAGAGAATTATACCTCCTTGATCACCAGCTAAAAACTGGATATTTTTATAATAAACTACACAATGGCATATATAATATGATTTAATTTCTTCATTCTTCTTCTACCCTACTTCCAAATATCTTGGCCTCTGAGACAAACTGAGATTTGCAACAAATTAGATTTATTCCTTTGAGCTAAAACAGGGTTCTCTGAAAAGACTGCTGAAATGCAAGTATGTTTAGAGACTTCAAACCATAAGGACACATATGCCCCTTCATAGGGATTAAATTATCATAATGCATAGAAGATATCAGAACCCTAAGGAAATGAGATAGAGAACTGGATGATTTTGATAAGAGGAGATTGGGATGAATGATACCTAAAGAGGGAAGGTATGCAACATATCTGCACCAAAGCCTGTGCTAAAGGTCTGAAGAAGGCACAAAGCATTAGGAAACGCTGGCTCCCACTGGAATAGACAGGCTGGGAGCTAGTAGACCAATGAGCCATGCCATATTACTTATTATTTGTCCTGAGAGATTACATTATAGGTTTCTGCTATTGTTTTCCTTGGGTAGAATTACTCAAATGGTGGATTATATTCACATAGCCAGTATCTCATAGTTTCTTTGTTGGGGGCATTTGTCTTAAAAGGGAATCTTCACTTTTATGCCCAAATAGGTATATCCTAGAGGCCTCCTGAGATCAAAGGGAGAAATTATTCAAGTCCTTAGTTGAAGAGCACAGACCAGATATAGGTTATGATATATCCAAGGGAATCCTCTGGGGGCTTATCCTGATTTTGCACTCCTATGATGACACTTTCAACAAGAACAGAAACTCACGCCAAACTTAATGCATTTTTACGATCAGAATTGAAACAAGAGTGGCAAATGTCTCTCATTCTTTTACACTGGGTCATGACTGTAATCTCATGGCCCTGCTCAGATGTCAACCTCTTGACTGGAAGGGCAGGTAGATGATATAAGAGTTCATTCTTGTTCCACCTCCAATTTGTTCACTGCAAAGTGAAGAGGGGTGTCTCCATCATGAAACAAGGCATGTGCCTCTCTTTTTGCATTTGTCTCCCAGTGTGGGCAGTAAAGTGGATGGAGTTGACCTTCCCATGCTTTAATCTATCTTTCAAGTTATTTCTAGAGCTTTGGGTCCTGCTGCATATGTGTGTGTGTGCACACACACACACTCCAATAACAATCACAAGCGTATTTAGCCCATAAGTATGCTATTTGTCAAACGCAGCTCTCCTGGGGCTTAAAGCAAATAGCATCTCCAAAGCCTGGTTCATATGTACCCTAATCTGAAATCTTATTCTGAACAGTTAACTGAAGAAAAATTTAAATAAAATTGTTGTAGATACCAGATACAGTGTCCCATATTATTTTTTAGATTGGCACATACATAATTGGCACATACATATTTCTTTGGGATAAAAGCCTGCAACACTGGGGTTCTTAACCTTTCTGTCTCACAAAAGCAGTTTTAGAGGTATGGACACTTTCTCTCCCAAATTATAAACACACCCAAACAACTTCTGTATTATATCAAGGGCTTTATTTAATTATAATTTGTACTCTAATGGTAACCATATATTTTCCAAAAATTGGATTTTACTCCTGGTCAAATACTGTCAACAATGACTTTATAGTTTAAGGTTTTTCTTTCATCCTCAGATTTTATTATTCTGGACATTGTTTGAAAAAAATATAGAAATTACCACTTTGTTGATTAAAAAAAATGCTTACATGTAATTATGGATGGATGAATAGATGGATGAAGAAAGAATGAATAAGGGGCTGTAATTCGTAGTATCATTTGTTACCAAGCCATTGCCGGAATATCAATACACATATAAGAATTATAACTGATTTCTCAAGTATGTTTTTGTGTTCTGAGTTGAAACAGAGTTTCTCACAGACCATTCAGGAAACTTCTAGAATCTTTTCCTCAAAGATTTTGATCCATTTTATGAAAAACATTTCAGATGTCTGTGCTGTAACCCAGGGATCTGCTATTACATGGATCACCTCCTTTTGGGGACATATCACAGAGAGTGACCACCATACTGCTAGTCTCAAGAATCTGGGCCTTTCATTGCTCAGATATGTGAATCTTGCCTCTTATTAAGAAACAGAAGACAGAAATACATGATATCACATCATAGGCAAAAATGTCAGTATGCCCTCCTGATTACTGAAAACAAAAAACCTACCTAACCAAGATCTCTGGGTCTCCTTCCTCATTCATTGGACAAGGACTTACGGAGTGTCTCTTCAGCATAAGGTCCTAAGCTAGACCTATATAGCACTTGCAATCTTGCAAATCCAAGCAGAATTCCCTGGTGAGCTCAGTCTGGTTGGCATCAGATGGGAATTATAGCCAAGTGACTTCCCCTTATTGTAACCCTATTATCTCTCTCTCCCTCCATCTATCTCTCCTGTGCTGTGCATGGTTGGGCCTTATGGAAAGTTATCATTTGGATGCAAAACAATTATCCTAAAACAGTTAGCCAGAGTGGTCTGGACACACAGATTTATCTTCCCTCTCCTTCAGTGAAGAACATCTATCTTCCATGACCTCTTGATTACTGAAGCCTTCAAAATATATTCTTTGGTCTGTGACACTGTGCTCAGTGCTGGGCTGAGCATTAAATATCACCCTCTATGATTAATTGGAAGTTAATTAAATCTATCACTGAAACAATGGGAAGGCAATGAGCTATGTAATCATTGCAATAGTAAATGAAATGATGTACAGGTCTCTCCATCTCGCTTATTGACAATGATGGAGGGGTGGCAGGCCTCGGATGCCTGGTGAGGCTTGCTGCCTGACCTCACAGGCGGCTCTAACTTTCACAGAGCCCAGGGACAAGGCAACTAAAAGCATGTTCTGACCAGCTCTGCTGAATGAGGGAGCCCCTTTTCCTGAGGCCTCCAAAGTATCCATGTCAGGGCTTTTCTGTCTTCAATAGTCAGTGAGATAAGGTATGGGAATGACTGAATGGGCCATGCAAATACTAGTTGTTACCAACTCTGAACAGCTCAAATTTCAGGGCTTCAAATTTCAGGGGACCTTCAAATGCAATAGAATAGCACTTCTACTGAACAGTGAATGCCTTTGTCTGTGTTTAAAACTTCAGAATTTTTAAAGTGCTTTCACAGACCTGACACCATGTGGCCCTCAGAAGCCCTCATAAGATGGGAGAACTATGAAAAAGAGAGGTGAAGTGTCTTGCCTGAGTTTACCTAACAGGTTAGTGACAGACATTGGAAAAGCTAATTAGATACTAAAATGACAGAGCCAGGCCTAGCCAAATCCTTAGTTCCTGTTTCCAAACTTGACTTAATTTGTGGATGTGAGGACATAGGAGGCCATGAGGTTTGGAAAGGTAACCTAAATTGCCAGATTGCTAAAAGTCCTCTGGGACCCAGACTGGCATTCTTCAGCATTTGGTAGGACTATCACTTTTTATCACAGGGAAGCCATCCAGATATTAATCTTCCTCAGTCTGCTTGAGCTGCCATAACAAAATACCAACACTGGGTGGTTTAAACAACAGAAATTTATTTCTCACAGTTCTGGCAGCTGGAGGTCTGAGACCAAAGTGCCAGCAAGATTGTGTTCTAAGGAGAATTCCTTTCTAACTTGCAGACAATTGCCTTTTCTCTGTGTCCTCACATGGTTGGGAGAGAGAAATTGAGAGAGGGAGAGAGGTGTTCTCTTCTTCTTAGAAGGCCCCAATCTCTTCAGATTAGGGCCCTCTTAGGAGCTCATTTAACCTTAATTACCCCCTAAAGAGTTGATTGCCAAGTACACTTACATTTGGGGTAGGTTTCCAACATGTGACCAACATTTTAGAGGGACACAGTTCAGCCCATGGCATAATTTGAAAGTATGTTTTTAAAATTATCACCCAAGAATTATAAACTAGGATAATCTCTTTAAACTCTAGTCACCCAATATTTTAATTTCTTTCTTTTTTTTTTTTTTTTTTTTTGGTCACTAGATAGAAGAGCATTTTTAGTCCTCAGAATTAACTTGGAATCACCCTCCCCTTCTTTTCCTTCCATCCCTATTCCTTCTTAATGGGACAAGCCCCAAGTCCTGGTGGCATGCCTCTTTAATTTGAGGAGGCTTGGACTTGGAGGAAGTCCATCCCTACTGTCTTAGATACACACTGGGTATCAGGGGAAAGAAGATAGTTATCAATGTGTCATGGTTCTCATGGACCCAAGGGACCCTTAAAAAGACTAAGGCACTTTTGGGGGATCAATTGAAAACAAATTAATTAAATAAAGGTCCCTTATCACAGTATTAAATTTTTTTTTAATTTTATTTTTTATAAACATATAATATATTTTTATCCCCAGGGGTACAGGTCTGTGAATCGCCAGGTTTACACACTTCACAGCACTCACCATAGCACATACCCTCCCCAATGTCCATAATCCCACCCCCCCTCCCAAACCCCCTCCCCCCATCAACCCTCAGTTTGTTTTGTGAGATTAAAAGTCACTTATGGTTTGTCTCCCTCCCAATCCCATCTTGTTCACAGTATTAAATTTTAATATTATTTGGTTGAAAGATGTTCAGGGGAACTTCTTATCAATGGTAGTCAGAAAAGATAGGCATCCCCTAAGGCATTTTTCTTTCTCTTTCTTTCTCTCCTGCTGACACACAATCAGGCCCATCTGCCTAACATTGTCTAAGTAAATACCAAAGACTTTAGAAAATATCACTTTGAATCTGAGTACAGTTTGGTCCTGCTCCAGCCCTCCCAGGAAAACTACTGGCTCACATGTAGTACAGTGGCTATACAGAAAGCAAATCAAAGTCCATTCAAAAAGAGTTTCTAGAGAAGCAAGAGGTGAGCGCATCCTGCCTCAAGGCTTTTGCATTAATTCTTTCAGCTTGGAGCAATCTTTCCCCAAATACCTGGCTAGCTCTTGTCCTTACCTCCTTCAGGCCTTTGCTTAAACATGCTCTGATCAAGTTAGGCTTTTTCTGACCATATTATCAAACGGTGCCTCCTTTCAGTTGAATTCAAACATGTTACCCTACTTTATTTTTCCTTCAGCATACTAATCACTACTTAATATTATGTTCTTCATTTACTTAGTTTGTATCTTCCCTCCTAAAATATCAACTCTAAGAGGTCAGGGGCTTTGCCTGTTTTCTTCCGTACCTTGAAGCTTTGCACCAGCATGGTACATATTAGGATAAATGAAAGAATGAATGGACTTAAAGGCTAAAGTGAAGGCCAACTGATGGGTCAACCTCACAAGGCCATAACAGCTATGGAAGCAGAAGACATAATGGAAGTACCTAAGATCTGTTATAAACTGTAATCTTCAGGCTACTACCTTAATCTTCCTGGACCAGAGTTTACTTATCTTTAGTGAGTGAGGTTTGAAATACATATTTTTTTCCAGCTCTAACATTCTATGAGCTATGATATGAATTTTAAAATGATGATGTAACATGCTGCCAGTCTCAGGAGTCCTGATCTTGAGCCTGCTAGGAGGGGCCAGGCAGAAGTAGTTAGAATATATGTTTCATAGCTATTTTTTGAGGTTCAGATTTTTTAAAGTTGAGGAGTCAATTTGAACTATCCCAATTTCTGCAACATAGCGGTAACTAAAATTTGATGCTGCTATTTTTATTGTGAGTCTAACCCTGTGTTTTTCCCAGATATTCACCTTCTTGGTCTTTTGTAAAAACAAAAACAGTGATTTTGCCATAAATTAAGCAAATAAAGAAGTTCAGTCTAAAATTCTATTCTTGGGACGGCTGGGTGGCTCAGTTGGTTGAGCAGCTGCCTTCAGCTCAGGTCACGATCCCAGCATGCTGGGATCAAGTCCCGCATCGGGCACCTTGTTCGTCAGGGAACCTGCTTCTCCCTCTGCCTCTGCCTGCCATTCTGTCTGCCTGTGCTCGCTCTCTCTCCCTCTCTCTCTCTGACAAATAAATAAATAAAATCTTTAAAAAAAATAAAATAAAATAAAATAAAATTCTATTCTTTTTTTTAAAAATGAACAGTATTAAAGAGAGAAAAAAACTGAACAAAGAGCTTCCCTATAAGTATTTTACATGGTGAAAATGGTATCAAAAAGATAAATATGTATGGCACATTTTAGCTTAAAGAGTACCTTGGGCTAATAAGAGCATAATTACATTGTGGATGTCACTCCCAGTCATGACTTGGAGTATTATAGCCAAGAGAATATTATTTTCTTTTTAATTTTTTATTTCTTTTCAGAGTAAAAGTATTCATTGTTTTTGCACCACACCCAGTGCTCCATGCAATCCGTGCCCTCCCTAATACTCACCACCTGGTTCCCCCAACCTCCCACCCCACCCCCTGCCCCTTCAAAACCCTCAGGTTGTTTTTCAGAGTCCATAGTCTCCTCGTGGGGAGATGGAGAAGAGAATATTATTAAAATGATTGGAGAAGTTTTTATTTACTTATTTGGCCTATTCATTTAAAGACTCCGGGCAAATGTACAAAATACTCATTTGAATTGCAAATTGAATCCATCAGCTGAAGTTACAAATTTTTTAAAGTCGGATTTAGAAACCCAGGCCATTAATTCATAAATACTCTTCTGTAGAGTATATGAATTAGCCTATCACATAGATAATGACATAACATTATTGAACAACATAAAATAACTTCCTTTTATTTTCCCATAACATCTGAGTTCCAGGTTTCCTGGCTCTCTCATAATGCCTGATGGTGCCGTAGGGCAAATACGTGTGAATTGCGGTTGCAATATGAAAAGTGACTCCGGAAAAGGCGTATTAGGGCTTTCAAGCTGATTCCCTGTCAATAGCCTTTACATCAAACCGCCTCAGTGTCTAGGTCAAGCAATGCTTTTCATAGATGATGGTGCTGTCAGGTCAACACAAGATCTGAGCACTGAGATGTGTGTAGCTGGTCTCTTACATCAGTTCCAGTAACAATGATCTCCTTGGGATGCGGTGGAAGATGCAAGGAGGGAGGAACCGACCTGACATTACTTTATTGTGAATGTGTAGGATCATAAAGACCTTTCCAGAGAAATGGAACACTTGAGGGTTGATTCTAGGACTGATCTGTGAGAGATGGATGTTTCCAGTCTGCCCTATCTTTTGATGCTATGACGAGACTCGGAGGTTTGAATTGACAAAAGCATAGAAGTTAGAGAAGCTATTATGTAAGTACACATAACTTCTTCAAAATAACTAGAAGGAAAACAGACACATTTGCCCATGTCCAAAGCAAATCTTGCAGCACTCAAGGGCAAAACAAACTTTGGCAGTCTCCATAGTCCATTCAGTTAAAACAAAATGATCATGCTATTTGGCATTGTGTGGCCTCTGAAATAAATAAAGGGGTAAAGAGGAGAAGATGGCATTTTTCACTTTTAGTAGCATAAGTGAACATCCTGTTGCACATAGTAGGAATCCAAAACAATCAGAGTCATTATTTTTACAATGGTATTTGTTTTGAGATATTGGTCTTAGGTCTAAAGTTGAATTCATTTTATCTCAGAATAACCAACTGAAAAGTAGAAATTTGGGTTAAACAACATTTTTTTTTTCTGTTCGATGCCAAATAATTAACATGAATGACTGACACTGGCATTTAATGTCATATTGACATAGCCATATCTTCTATCTTCTATCTATCTTCATTTATCTATTAAGAAAATAAAGACAACAAATAACGATCTCCAGGCTTTCTTTCAGCTATACAACATCTGTGAGACCTACAATCATTTTCAACCTTCATACTTTTTACAGACATTAATTTTCTCAGATATTAAAAAGTAAAAGAATGTGATTAAGATAAAGGGCTTCGATGGCAGCCAGCTCTGAGTTCAGAAACTGACATGCCACAAATTAGGTATATATATATATCCTTGGACAAGCTATTTAGCCTGTTGGAGTCTCAGTTTTTTCATCTCTAACATGGGATGATGATATAGGGACATCATAGGATTGTGGTGAGAAATAAATGAGATAATGCAGATAAAACACTTAGATGGTGCTGGGAGCATAATGAAGGCTCAGTAAATGTTAACTATTTTAATTTAAAAAGGCCTTTAAAGGACAAAGTCAAAACAAAAAATATCATCTTCAAGTACTGTTTCATAAGTTTGCATTTCAACTTGGGAAGAGAAATTATTTAAAGAAATCGGCATTGAATATATAGATTCTCATGGAAAGTTACTATTTTCATAAAATTGAAGAATGAAGATCTATAAAATTTTCCTTCTATGAAAACATCAGACAATGAAAGCTTCCTCAGCCTGTCTCACTTCAATCTCAGTCAGGAAAAATTGTAAATGCCCAATTATGGGAAGTATGAAAGGGATAAACTTTCCTATTCCCAAGGAAGTTAACTAAGAGCATGAAAATTTCTTCATAGAGGCCCCTCTTCCCAAGAGACAACTGAACATACTTTTAGATCCTGCCATCAGGGTGATGCTTGCAATACAACAACTCCATGTTCACAAACCGAGTATTCTTGTTTTGTGTTATTTTGTTGTTTTATTTTGCTTTGCTTTCCAGTGTAATGAGAAAATTCAGACCAAATAGGACCTCACTGGGAATTTTTAAAGCTCCCTGCCATTAAAGGTATCACTTCCAGGTTGGCTCCAAGGACACGCTGTCTCACTCTAAGCCCACTGGTTTTTAACCCATTATATCAGCATTTATAGTATGTTGGCATCAGACATGCTCAGTGGGGAAGTGGGAGAGCTGGGTCATGGCTGAAAGCACTCTCAGTGATTCTCTGTGCTCAAGTGTTTTCTATAACATTTAGAGCCAACAAATAGAATATCTGACATAACAAACTTCTCATTTTAAAATTATGACCCTCCCACTTTGTTTCTAAAATCAAGCAAAGTCTGATATGGGCTTCCTTAATTTTTTTTTCTTTCTTTTTTTTATTAATTTTATTTTTTATAAACATATATTTTTATCCCCAGGGGTACAGGTCTGTGAATCACCAGGTTTACACACTTCACAGCACTCACCATAGCACATACCCTCCCCAGTGTCCATAATCCCACCCCCCTCCCAACCCCCCTCCCCCCATCAACCCTCAGTTTGTTTTGTGAGATTAAGAGTCACTTATGGTTTGTCTCCCTCCCAATCCCATCTTGTTTCATTTACTCTTCTCCTACCCCCTTAAACCCCCCATGTTGCATCTCCTCTCCCTCATATCAGGGAGATCATATGATAGTTGTCTTTCTCCGATTGACTTATTTCGCTAAGCATGATACCCTCTAGTTCCATCCACGTCGTCGCAAATGGCAAGATTTCATTTCTTTTGATGGCTGCATAGTATTCCATTGTGTATATATACCACATCTTCTTTATCCATTCGTCTGTTGATGGACATCTAGGTTCTTTCCATAGTTTGGCTATTGTAGACATTGCTGCTATAAACATTCGGGTGCACGTGCCCCTTCGGATCACTACGTTTGTATCTTTAGGGTAAATATGACCCAGCAGTGCAATTGCTGGGTCATAGGGTAGTTCTATTTTCAACATTTTGAGGAACCTCCATGCTGTTTTCCAGAGTGGTTGCACCAGCTTGCATTCCCACCAACAGTGTAGGAGGGTTCCCCTTTCTCCGCATCCTCGCCAGCATCTGTCATTTCCTGACTTGTTAATTTTAGCCATTCTGACTGGTGTGAGGTGATATCTCATTGTGGTTTTGATTTGTATTTCCCTGATGCTGAGTGATGTGGAGCACTTTTTCATGTGTCTGTTGGCCATCTGGATGTCTTCTTTGCAGAAATGTCTGTTCATGTCCTCTTGGGCTTCCTTAATTTTGATGGAGCACAAAGTTGGAATCAGGAAGACCCAGGTTCAATTTCTAGCTCTTTGCACTGAATGCATAGCTGTGTGCACTGTGTGCAATTAATACATACTTTATATGTATTAAGTGATTAGAATGGTGCATAGTTAACAGCAAACATTGAAGAAATATTTGTTTCTCCTACCATATTACTACTACTATTCAATCTAAAAAGGAAAAAAATTAACTCATCTAACCCATTCACAAAGCTGGTCCCTAATAAACTTACATATGGCTTATTATTTTTTTTCAACCTGAAAAATTAAATTAATTAATTAAATTTAATTTAATTAATTAAATTAATTAAAATTAATTTTTAATTAATTAAATTAATTAAAAAGGTTCTTGTCTTAGAGATAGTACTCAGAGACTGGTCCAAGGAAGAACCAAAGAGATTTACTCTCAAATACATCTTTGTAGCTTCATCACCATAATACCTAAGCATTCATGTGGACAACATCATTTCATCATAAATGAGAAGGTCATACTATTGAACTGTAATCCATCCATTGATTTATGGTCCCAAGTTCCTCCAAGGATTTTCAGAAATGCCTGTGACGTTTCCTAGTGCTGGACTTTGCATTTGGATCTGTGATTTAGATGACAGATGTGTGAAATCATATGTAGCCAGACAAATCCCGGGTGATAACACATTTCAGGGGGCTCAAGCAGTGATGGATTAAGGCCCAATCAACCAGATCAGCTAATCTGAGTCCTCCTCAGTGACATTGGCCCTGATGCTTTAAAGGAGCACCCCCAAATAAATTACTTTCCAGAAATAATACTTTCTGCTCTGCATCTGATCATACAGTATTTCCTTTTCCACAATAAGTCCCAATACCATTGGAGAAGCCCTACCCATTTCTGGAGAATTGATAATTATGTCTGGTATTAACATTTGCCTGTACTGACTGGTTAACTTTACTTTTAAAATCTAGTATTCCAAGTCAAAATGGGATTATTAATATAGACAGTTTGACTGATATTAACCATTTTTGAAAGTCTGACAAATGTAGAAGCTGCAAAGCCAAGGACTTAATAATAGCTTCTTAGATGATGGAGAACTCATTACAAACAAACCCAGCAACTCACATCCAGATGATACATAAAATCAAGACTTTCCTTGGAAGAAGCTAATATAAGAATATGACACTGAAGCCTTTCTTAAGAGTGAAACTTATGGCACTATGTATAGGCTTATGATCAAAAGAGATTATCTTACATATATTGTTATGGAAATAGGAAGGAGACAAGAAAAAAATCACACTTTGGCACAGCAGTAAGAAATATAACACAAGATACAGAGCTATACAAAAATAAAAAGCAGAGTGTTCTGAATCCCTCTATAAGAATCTCTCTAAATCTGTGCAGTTCACGCACCACCTCAAGAGTGTGCCCATTTAATTTCATAAAAGGCAGGCTTGAATGCTGTACTATTCTGTCACTTTTCTGGACTTCTTATTTGATTTTTGTTCTCAGAATTAACTTTAGACATTTTTTTCTCTTTTATTGTTGCTTATAGTGTTACCCAAAATAGCTCCCTGCATACCCCAACGTATGTCAGCTGGCAGGCCTCAAAGCAAGTCCATGCTGCATGCCTTCAATCATCAAGAAATTATCTGTGGTAAGGATCTGATGTCATTCATTATGTAGTGTGAGGCTGAGAAGCAAATAAATAAGTGTTTATGTTTTTATCTTTGATTTTTACCTTGTTCTTCATTTGTTTCCTTACTTTTCTTTTCTACCGTGAAACTTCCCTATGCTATTGTACCTTGGATCCCCTTAATGCTGACACTCCTCAGCATAATAGTAGTAGTTCACCAATCTAAAATCCCCTTTTAAAACAAGCCTGCCACATAACGATTTATTTTCTTTGCTGAAGTGCATTAAAACAAGCTTTTACCAGGATGTTTCAAACAGTAGAACCTCACCTCAATAGCTACATTGCATTCTTCTTCCCTCACCCACTACTGGCACTAAAAACAAAACAAATCAAAAACAAAAACCAGGCTACACCTGCAGTAGTGTAGGTATGAACCTGAATCCTGACCCATAAACTCAAAAGCAATCAGAGTGAACTAAACAGAAATCTGAAAGGGGCAAGAATACAAAGTATTCTCATCCACTTTATCAATTTTGCTTCTATTTTCAGGAAGCTCTCTTTGTGGATTTCTTGGGTTTTATATGAAGACAGATGTACATATTCTTCTGAAACAATATTAGGAAGAAAAAGTAGTGACTAGAAGCAAGAGTAATAATGTGAAGGGAACAAAGGCAAAATTTGTAAGTCAAGTAGAACTACTCAGATTAATTTGGGGGAAAAATATTATCATCTGATCCAGGGATCTGCAAACTATAGCCCAAGGGCCAAATCCAGCCTTTTCCATATCCATTGATCTACTTGTTGTCTCTAGCTGCTTTTGTTCTACAATGGCAGAAGTGAGCCATTGTGACAAAAACAGTATGGCATACAGAGACTAAAATATTTACCATCTGGCCCTTTACAGTTACCTTTTGTCTATGTCTAATCTTCAGAAGACGACATATAGTATTTAGAAATTAAGCTACATTTGCACACTTGATATTCTTATAATCTTTGAAAAATTACACATTAAAATTTACCTATCTATGTTTAATATGGGAAAGAATGGGTGGGGGGGTGGAGGGGTACCTGCACATACATTTTGGGAGGTGTCCTAAAATGAAATATAAAACATGTTTGCTAGGACAGCTTCTTGAATACTGAGAGGTTTAGCATACTCAGAGTCAATGGTATAATAATGGAAAGATTCAACTTGGAACCAAGAGGCAGAAGATAGAGTCCCAGTTTTATCACCTTGGACAAGTCATTTAACCTCCCCTTTCTCACCTATAGAGTTAGAACTCTGAAGCCTGCCTCCCAAGGCTGTATAAATCAAATGGAATTATCTATGCGTGTGTAAATTCTTTATTGAATTATAAATTACAAAAATATAAGTTGTTGTTATTGTGCAGTGCAGTGCCCAGAATGCTTTTCATGTACATGATATTCTGAGCAAGGATATCTCATCGAACTCATTCACATAGTTATGACTTTCCCTTAACATCAGTTGCCTCCCCCTCCCCACCCCCATGAGCTCTCTATATTGTATCAAAGCACCATTTCAAAGAAAGCATCATTTCAAATTAAGAAGTCTATAACCAAGGCTCAACACATAAAATACTCAGTCCAGGTCCACATCTGGGGGAGTAATTTCAAAATCATCTTCATAGAAGTTGGGTCATTTTCTCCCACCTACCATTTGCAGTTCATCTCATGGCATTTCTACACCTGCCATTTCCTCCCTTAGCTGCAGCTTCGTTTGTACCTGTCCCGCTTCACTCCCTCTCTCCCCACTGTCCCCTTTCAATTCCACCCCAGTCCCCTTTGATCCTTTTCTCATTTCTAATTCTGAAAGCCCTTTGAGAAAGGGGGAGGGGAGGAAAACAAAAGGTTAATTTTCTCCAGCCTGCCCAGGCCGACTTAATGTAACAGAAGGCAGCAAATTGTATTGATTTAGTGACATGCAACTGTCCAGAAAGAGCTATTTATACATTATTCAGGACAAACACTGTCATAATGGACAAACAGCAGCAGCATCTGGGATGTTAATGTCTACAAATAAGATTATTCTTTGAAAGGATTAGGATGAAGCATTTTGTGTAATTAGATTTCTCCGTTTCAGGAATGAATTGCCTTTTAGCAGTAAAAGCTGTCACTGAGGGAGCCATTAGCTCCTTATAACTGAATTAAATGCATAATTAGTGACATGATCACATTAGGATTTGTTTCATTTTTAACTAATCTGAAAGGGGAGGGGAGGGGGAGTATTGGGGAGTGGAGGCGGTGCCATTTCCAGGTCACTGCGGCCTTCCTCAGCTGGGATAGGCCTCAGCTGGCGTGCTGAAGTTGGTAAAAGTCAGGCGTGTGTGAATCAGAGCCCAGGCCTCGCCACGGCGACGGCCGGGCTATTCATCACTGGGTGGTGGGTGACAGTGACTGATGGGCTAGGCCCAGGCCTGGCACTTCACCAGTGCAAGAATCATACGAGCCAGGGAGCAGAATGACAGCTGGAGCGCTGTGTCAAGTGGTGGAGAGACCAGAGCTATTAATAATGTGTGCCACATGATCTCGGCCTCGAGAAAACAATGACTTAGACATTGGTGAGAATAAAGATTTTACATTTAGTCCAGGGGGTGACTCTTCTCCTTGGCACTTGTAGAATAAATCGCTATGCAATCAGCAAGTATGAAAATCAGGCAATGCATATATTAGAGCCCAGCCAGTGAAGGAGGGGAGATGGGTGGGGATTTAAAAATCCACACATTGGCTATACGTGCTGTTAATCCCATGCTCCTGACATTTCTGCAAATGCCTTGAGGTAGCAGGAGAGAGTAAGTAAGAAGACAATAAGGAGGGCTTTCGTGTTTGCTCATTCACTTGATCCTTCTGCACTTCTTTATAGAAAGGCTACTGCCCCCAGTGCAGCTTTAGAGACTCATAGAGGAATGAAGAAGTATGGTGCATTGTCTCTGCCCTCAAGGAGCTTAACAGAATTCAAAGGGACTGACTGAGTTCGCTCACCATAATAAGTCAATCAGAGAAACACAATTATCATATGGTTTCATTCATATGTGGAATATAAGAAACAGGGCAGAGGACCATAGGGGAAGGGAGGAAAAACAGAATGGGGAGTCATCAGAGAGGGAGACAATCCATGAGAGACTCTTAACTATAGGAAGCAAACTGAGGGTTGCCGGAGGGCACATAAGTGGGGGGATGGGGTAACTGGGTGATGGGCATTAAGGAGGGCACCTGATGGAATGAGCACTGGGTGTTATATACAACTGATGAATTATGAACACTACATCTGAAACTAATGATGTACTATAGGTTGGCTAATTAAATTTAAATTAAAAAAAGAAAAGAAAAAAATTTTTATCATTAAAAAAAAGAATTCAAAGGGAGCTGATACACCAAATGTGTGTTGTTGGAATACACTGACATTTTATTTACTTTGGAGGGCTTCTAATTTTGTTTCTTAGTCTGAAGGTTAGGTTGAGAAGAAATGATCAGAACAACAAATGGAAGCTTGGTAAAAATGCTTCCATTCAAATTGCTTGATATTATACGATACTTACCTCAGTAAAGGCAGCACTAGGTTATGGTAACCTGGGGGTGACTGCAGTCATTGAGTTTGTGAAAGAGCTCCCTCCTGGCCTGGGCTGAGCACTCTAGTACTAGGAAAATTAGCAGTTGTTGGTTATTAGGTTCCATATGGTTTCAAGTTTCTGGCTGTAGTGATGGAAGTTTCTCCAGGAACAGAGGAGAAGAGCAATGAAAATGCTCCAATCCTTCAACGATTTCCCCCCCTTGTTCCCCACCACTTGAAGCAGATACAATAACTTCATTTAGACATCCATGATGGTCAGGATTTACCAGCCCACAGTCATCTTTTGATACGTTCATCTTGAAGCCAAGAGAAAAATTAGAATCCAACAATTAGATGAATCACTTTCCATGCCCAAATGCTCAGGATTCTGTGATTAAAATGCACTGTTACAGGTGACTAGCATAACACAATTAAAAAAAAATGCACTGTTACAGAAAGAAAGATTTTAAATTTTAGCTCATGATTGGTAAAGATAGTTGCAAGGAAATGTCCCTGGTGACCATGATGATTTGGTGAGATGTTCTTTGTGCCCTCCTAAGGGATGGCTTGAGTTCTATTAAGTTTCTGTTAACCTTTGCTATACCAGAAACAGACCACATCAAATCACCTTAACTAATGGCTCAGCGAAAGTCAACAAAAGAGAAGAAAGTAGAAATTCTTACTTCTTAAAGTTACTATTTGATAGAACTTAACTTTTAAAACAGGCTTTTGTGAATTGCTTGAGAAAATAGAGAGCTTTCATGATGTTATACCTAGAAAATGTATGTAAAAATTCACATATAACCTTTATATATTGGTGAGCATTAAGATTTCCTGTTCTTTGAGGCAAATATTGACCTTGACTTCACCTCGGTCAATATTTACCTCTCAGGTCAATAGATCTTGATGTTCACCTCAACAGAAGTCAATATCTACTTATTATCTCATTTCTATCTGTCAGGTAGCAGTGTGTAATCAGTAATGTGAATTTTCTTCCCTTATGCATTTCCTGAGGTTAAAATGGGATTAATTTTGGACCTTATGCTTTCCATTTGCTAAATACCTTCTTCCCACAGGAGTGAATAGAAGTTTTGTACAGAATTTTAACAATGTATTTTCATCTTCTTCTATGGCCTGGTCTCTGCTATCCATCCCAAATTAAGAAAGCACATGGGTAAAATAAAATATTTTCATATGAGAATTTCATTCATTTATGCAATAAGTATTTACTGTCCATCATATATCTGACACCAGACTATATCTGGGTATATAGTTGGGATATAGTAGACATCTGGCCCATGCCCTCAGGAAGCTTACTGTTAAGTGCAGTACTTTCCAAATCTCAATTTGGAAGGATGTCAGGCAGGCTATAGTAGCATCACTAGAGGAGTGTTTAGGGTCTTTTTGTTTGGGTTTTTTCTGAGAGAAAGTATCATTTTTACAAAGAGCAGCCACATACTCAATGGTGTGCTGGTGAGTAGGCCTTTACAGAAAAAAAGGGGAAAAGCCCCCAATTTGTTGCATTTTCTGAATTTCATGGTGTAAATGCTTCCACCATGGCCAATTTCAAGCTACCATTGTGAAATCACTGGTTGCAAAGAGATGGATAGAGTCATGAGCAAATTCACACCAGCTCCAGCAGAGAACTGCCACCCTTTACCTATTATCTACCGTTAACATTTTATCCTCTTTGATTTCATACTGTTGCTTTATTCTTCTCCTTCTCTTCCTCCTCATCCTCTTCTTTTTTCTTTCTTTTCTCTCTGCATAATTTTTTGGGGAGGAGGGGCTTTCTAAACAAACAGAGTCCAAAACCTCAAATCTGTAGAGCTGCGGTGAGTTTCAGGATATGTTAAAAATTCCACAGGTGATACAAATGCCTGGCCATGCTAAGAAACACTGGCCTAGTCCAAGCAGATCTCATATAATTTAACTTATTCAATTTTGAAATTTGGAACCTTATAGATTCTACCTTGACCTTTATTCAAGAAAGAACCAGATGAATTTCCCTGGACTCTTTCACCAAGCCATGGCACCCAGCCTTCTATCCATCTGGTTTCCATGTTTGGTTTGGCATAATCTATCCCTTGCCTGATCATTCGCTGTAAAATCTGGTTTGAAGTTTTCCCTGTTCACTCTATTCATGTAGAAAAATTACTCCAAGAGGCTCTGTACCTACTCAGAGTAACAAGAATCTAACCATAAACTGAAAGTAGTACATAAGGGAATAAGATATATTATTCTCATTCAAATGATCAAGGAATGCCTTTCAAGTCATTGATAAAGAACTTGAGATGGGCTTTGACATTTTTAATGCTTGTTAATTTACTCCTGGGAATATTTTTGTAACTTCTGGATAAATTTAAGTGTTAAGCTCTGCCTTAATTTATATAGTTTGAGTAACAGATCTATTTACCAGACAGCTCAAACTATAACTTTTGGTTGACAAAATTCAATTGTAGACTTTTTCCATGAGAGCACTCAACCACAGCCTAGGGATGTACACACTGCAGTGGTGAAGCCACTGTCATGTGAAGAAGTGCTGAGATATAAACATCTTTATCCTGCCAGGTGGGTATGTCCTTTGAATGTCAGGACATCATGGTGTACTCAAAATGCCTGGCAGGTATACCTTGGAGCAGCATAGTTTTGAGGAAGAACAGAGGTTTACTATTCCAAAAGACTTGCCGGCAATCTAACTATGTTGCTTCAAAAAAGTTACCTAGACTTTTTGAATCACCATTTCTTTATTGGTAAGTTAAGAGCAATAATAATACACACCTCACATTTCTGCTGTGAAGATTGAGATATCATAAAGAAAAATAGCCTAACAAAGTCTAATGGATAAAAGGACTGTAACAGATTTTATTTCCCTTCCCTATGCTCACCACCACTGCAACTACCACCCAGACAGTGATCACACCAATGGCAGTAATGTACATATATTTTAATGTATCACATATATGCACACATACACTCATATGTACACACAAATATACAAATATCTTTATAAAGTGGTGGCCAAAAAATGTAGAGTGATGAGTAAATGATGGTGGTAATGATGACAATGTTTTAAAAAAGAGAAAGAAGAGGATGAATAGAAAGGGGAGCTTACAGCAACAACAAAAAAAATCATCTGTTCATAAAAGAAAGAACAGATTCATTGCTTGGATAAAAAGGGTGTTACAAAGTTATCAGAATGGTTTAATATTGGAATACTCTGGGAAACAGAGCTCAATTTTTTTTTTTTTAGAAAACGGTTAATTCTCTTTGTTTACTTACAAAACACCAAGACAATAAATATTTTCTCTAGGTAAAGACTAACTTTATGAAAATTTAAATCTCCAGGAAACAACCTAAAAAAACTTCTCAAGTGGTGAAACTAAGGATGGCCACTTGTGAACACCAACCAACTGAAGAGCTATCAAGTCGTTTTCACACTAACATTTTCTTAGAGGAAGGGCTAACATAGAAATGTAATTTTTATGAATGAAATTTTAGATTCATTCAAAAACATCATAATACTATTTATACTTTTCAGAAACAGTCTAATATTTGTGTATACTCACTTGACATGGTTGTTTAAAGTTCAATATTAAGCTCCAAACTAAATTCTGCAAAGAAATTCCTTAAAACCTACAATTCTCAGAGATGCTTCTTCCATATACCCTGGGAGGGCTCATTCTTTTCAAGAACTTCAACAACCTAACATGTTTGAGGTGTGTACAGAAATGATTTCAGTCTCATAATCTGATCTGCCAGTGGTTTGGATGACTTGTTTCCACTGAGGGAGGACTCAGATATTATAGACATTCCTGCAAACTAACTGTTCTCCCTCCCTGCTCTGCTTCATTTACCTGGAGAGGTAAATAATAGCCACCACAGAATTTCCCAGCTACTTTTCATTGTCTTATTACTTTATTTTTCATCTATGATGTACAATATAGAATTCAGTTGCAAGAAAAACAGCTTCCAGTAGCAATGATACTCATTTCCAATAGATCTGTTAAGTCCGACACAGTTAAAATGGCGATCATTTCAGTTTTAAACTGACTGTGACGAAAATCAATAGATCTCTTTCACCTCTGAAAAACTGGGTTCAGATCTGAATTTGCTCTCAAGTGAAATCAATTTGGTGGCCTCTTAACCCAGTGTCTGGGAACCACTGGTCCCCATCACACAATCACCCTGTTGCTTTTATTCAGCATGGTTGCCTTTACTCTAGAGAGACAAGGGATCATAGGTGAGAGAAAAACCAAGATGGAGTTGAGGATGAAAGTTGACTTAGAGGAAATCTGACAACTACCAGTCAGGTGACAGTAGTGCTTTATGGAAGCGGGTCAGGTTTGATGAGGAGGAGGGGGAAGAACAATGGATTCTGTAACTTGATGTCAGAATTCACATCTTCACATAGAGCTTTACTCCTTCACTAATTCTTAGTATACTGCTCATTTCCTTTACTCTTTTGAGACTGAAATGAGATTTACACTTAAAAATTCACAGTGAAAATAAAAAATTTTAAGATTTATAAAATGTTATTTATAGTTTTAAGTCTTTAAGAACCAAAAAGTTAAAAACACATCCCAAATCTAAATTCAGCCAGGTTTTTGTGTGACAAACATGCTCTGACTTGGTGTCTTTGGTACTAATGTATCAAATAACATGTACATATTTTAAAATATAACATATATTATATATATGATAATTCTTTTCTTTTGACAAAGTTATCAGCCTCTATCATCAATTTTGAGCAAGTAGATATTTTCAATTGGATCTTTCTTTGAAATATTTTAATTCTTTTTGAAATTAAAGAATTCAGTTTTTCAATACAGTAAAGTGTTCAACTTGACTTCTTGCAAAAATTATGCTTTGGATTAATAGTCAACCAGTAGCTAAATCAACAGAGATACTTATCTTTAATAAAAATAAAATAGGAACTGAAACTGAAAGAGTTTTAATTTCATTTTTTTGGAACTCTCTTATTAATACTCAAAAGAATTTTTTTATTTTTAAAGTTGTAAAATCACAATACATCTGGAGATTGAGCTTTTATATTTATTTGCTCTTAACACATTTACTTAAATAATTACTACAATCATGTTCTTTCTCTAAGGTGTACTGTAAAATCTAACTACAGTTGATCTTTGAACAACACAGGTTTGAATTGAGTGGGTCTGCTACTATGCAGATTTTTTTCAATATAGCATAGTATTTTATATGTATTTCCCCATCCTCATGATTTTTTAAAATAACATGTTCTTTTCTCTAGCTTTTACTTTATTGTAAGAATATAGTATATAATATGTTTAATATATAAAATACATGTTAATCAAATGTTTGTGTTATTGGTAAGGCTTCTGGTCAACAGTAGTAAAGTTTGAGGGAGCCAAAAATTATATGTGGATTTTTTACTGCAAGGGGGTTGATGCCCCTAACCCCTGCATTATTCAAGACTCAACTGTATACAAACCCATTGAAGGATCCTTGTGGTTTTGGGGATAAAGTCTGTTCTTCTTCACTGGGCCTATAAGGCTCATAATCTGTTCTTTTACTTTTTCAGTGTCCCTTGTACTTTAAGCATAATCAATATTATACTTCTTTTAGAGCCTCAAACTCCACAAAGTACTTTCTTGGCTCCTAGCCTTTGCAAATACCATTCCTTGTGGTTCTGATTCTTCTGCCTTTCCTACCTTCACATGACCAGTACCTATTTTTTTCTCCTTTAAGTATATAATTCAATGATTTTTAGTAAATTTACAGAATTCTGCAACCATCATCAAAATCTGGTTTTGAACATTTTGATCAACTCAATAAGATTGGCAGTTGCACTCAATTGCCATTCCCATGCCCAGCTCCAGGCAACTAATAATCTGCTCACTGCTTCTGCATTTTCTGGACTTCTTATACAAACAGAATCATAAAATATGCAGTCTTTTGTGTCTTTTTTCATTCAGCATATTTTTGACGTTTATCTATGTTATATCATGTATCAGTAGTTGGTTCCCTCTTATTACTAAATACAATATCCATTTTATGTATCACTTTTGTTCATGTATTCACCAGTTGTTGGTCTTTTGGATTGTTTCCAAATCAACTATTATAACTAATGCTTCCATGAATATTCATGTAAAAATCTTTGTGTGAATAGATGGTTTTCATTTCTCTTGGGTAGTTATCTACGAGTAGAATTATGGGTTGTATGATAAATTAATATTTAACTTTTTAGGAAACTGCCCAGCTGTTTTCCAAAGTGGCCTTACCATCATATATTCCCACCAGCAGTGTGTGAGGATTCCAGTTTCTCTGCATCCTCACCAACACTTGGTATTGTCTCATTTTGATTATAGTCATTATAGTGGATCTAGTACATTGGTATTCATAATAGTCTTAATTTGCATTTCTAGAACTATTGATGTTGAGCATCTTTTCACGTGCTTATTAGCTACTTGTATACCTCCTTTAGTGAAAAAACTTCAAGTATTTAGCTCCTTTTTGTTTTACTTTAGTTTTATCACCTGATTATTGAGTTATAAGAGTAATTTATTTATATGTTCCAGATATGAGTGTCCTTTATCAAATATATGCTTTGCAAAAATTTTCTCTCCTGTGCCTTGCCTTTGCATTTTCTTAACAGTTACCTTCTGAAGCACAAAAGATTTTAATTATGATAAAGTTCAATTATTAATATTTTTCTTTAATGAATTATGTTTTGGTGCTATATCTGAAAACTCACTGCCAAACCCAAGATCACAAAACTATTCTCCTATGATTTCATTAACAGTTTTATAATTTTTAAAAGATTTTTATTTATTTATTTGACAGACAGAGATCACAAGTAGGCAGAGAGACAGGCAGAGAGAGAGAGAGAGAGAGAGGAGGAAGCAGGCTCCCTGCTGAGCAGAGAGCCCCATGTGGGGCTCTATCCCAGGACCCTGAGATCATGACCTGAGCCAAAGGCAGAGGCTTTAACCCACTGAGCCACCCAGGAGCCCCTAACAGTTTTATAATTTTATTTTTACATTTAAATCTATGATCCAGTTTGAGTTGATTCTTCTTTTTTATATGGTGGGCAGTAAGATTCTAAATTCATCTTTTTTGCATGTAGGTATCCAATTGTTTCACAGTCATTTGTTGAAAAGACTATCCTTACCTACACTTAAGTGGCTTAGTACCTTTGTCAAAACTAATTGACCATAAATATAAGGGCTTATTTCTGGACTTTCAAATCTGTTCCATTGATAGGTTTATCCTTATGCCAGTACCACACCATTTTGATTACTGAACTTTGTAGTAAATTTTGAAATTGGAAAGTGTAAGTCCTCCAACTTTGTTCTCTTTCAAAATTTTTTTGGCTATTCTGTGTCTTTACATTTTTATATGAATTTTATGTATTATATGAATTTTACACAGGAAGATGTCAATTCCTGCAGAAAAGGGCCTGCTGGAATTGTGATAGCTTTTGCACTGAATGTGTATGTCAATATAGGGGTAATTGCCATCTTAACATTATTGAGTCTTCCAATTCATGAACATGGGATAGCTAATGATTTATTTAAATCTTTTAAAATTTTTCTCAGCCGTTTCACAGTCTTTAGTGTACACATCTGTACCTCTTTTTATTAAATTTATCCTGAAGTTTTTTATTCTTCTTCATATTATTTTTAATGTAATTATTTCTTTAGTTTCATTTATGGAGGATTCATTAATACTAGATAGAAATATAATTGAGTTTTGTATCAAATAACCTGGCTGAACTCATTTCTTAGTTGTAGTTTCTGAGGATTCTGACTATAGGTCAAAATCTTGTATGTGATCTTTTAGTCTGAACCATGAACAATTACAGACTTTGTCTGACTGGCCTCGAGGAGGGCAGCTTCCATTCTCATACCAAACTTGGTATACAGCCAGTGCATTGCAGTTTTCTCAATCCTGCAGTCAAAAACTTAGTTCCCCAATCTGAGCTAGCCATGCTCATATGCCTATCTGTTCCTAACCAAGGTACTTCCATAGAGAAGTGTCCTTATTGGGACCTAGAATGAGGCACTTCACTTTCCCTGTACCTTTTCTGAGACCTCCTGATCAGAGGCCTTCACTGGGGCACCTTGGGCCATTTTGAAATAGTACCTTTCCATTCCTCGCTCTTTACCTTCTCCCTTCCCCCTTTCTCCTGAGTCAAGGGTCCATGAAGAAGCAGGATCCATTTGTACTCCATCCACCTGACCCCTGTCCAGGGCCATTCCATGAAGAAAATGGAACACTGAGAGCACGTGCCTAATTTTGCCTCTTGCTTGCTAGGTTAGCAAAGACTTGAGTGTTACCTTCAGTTTGTCTAACTGTCCTAATTGACCAACTCCACGTTTTCATACAAGAGGTTTCTTTGTGTATTCATAGGATTTTCAACATATAGGATCATGTCACTCTGAACAAAGAGCGTTTTACTTCTTCCTTCCCAATCTAGATGTCTTTTATGTATTTGTTTTTTCTGTCTGACTCTACTGGATAGAATATCCAGCATAATTCTGAATAAAAGTAGTGAGAGCAGACATGCTTGCTTTGTTCCTGATCTTAGAAGGAATGCATTCAGTCTTTCATTATTAAGTATGAGATAGCTATAAACTTCTTATAAATGTCCTTTATCAGATTGACAAAGTTCCCTTCTATTCCTAGTTCATTAAGAGTTTTTATCATGAATGGATATTCACTTTTGTCTAATTCTTTTTCTGCACCTATTGAAATGATTGTCACTTTTGTCCTTTATTGTATTGCTATGGTAAATTACACTAAAGTTGATTATGGGATGTGAAATCTGATTTGAATTTCTGGAATAAATTCCACTTGGTGATGGTATATGATCTTTATATACATTGCTGTATTCTGTTTGCTAATATTTTCTTGAGAATTTTTGTATCTACATTCATAAATTATGATGGTACATAGGGTTTTTTTCCCCTTGTACTATCTTTGTCTGATATCTTTGATAGCAGAATAATTCTCAATTCATAAAATGAGTTGGGAAGTGTTCCTTACCCCTCTATTTTCTGGAAAAGCTTGGGAATGATGGGTATTCTTTATTCTTTATCTATTTGATAAAATTCATCTGTGAAACCATCTGAACCTGGACTTATCTTTGTGGGAATACTTTTGGTATTATTCAAATTTTTTATTCAAATTTTCTATATTTTCATATGTCATTTTTGATAGTTGTGTCTAAGAACTTGATCATTTTAACTAAGTTTTCTGATCTATTATATAAAGATGTTCATAGGATTTTCTTTCAATCTTTTTCATTTCAGTGAGGATAGTAGTGATGTCCCTTCTTTTATTCCTGATTTCCTTGAGTCTTCTCTCTTTTTTGTTTGCTCAGTCTTTCTTGATAAAGGTTTGGAAACTTTTTTTAATTTTCTTATGAAAGAACCAACTTTTTCATTGATTTCTTCTATAGTTTTTCTGTTTCCCATTTTTTGATAGATGTTTTATTTCCTTCCTTCAACTTGCTTTGGATTTAGTTGGCTCTCTTCTTTTTCTGGTCCCTTATTTTTTGTGATCTTTCTTCTTTACTAATATAGGTTTTTAACACTATAAAATTTCCTCTAAATACTGTTTTAGCTATACCATAATTGTGTTTCCAATTTCAATCAATTCAGATTATTTCCCCATTTCCCTTGTGATTTCTTCTTTGACCCATGGGTTACTTAGATGTTTTTCTTTTTTTTTTTTCCCACATTACATACAACTCTATTTTCATAACAACCATGCATCATTACATCACAGCATTCATGGGACATGGCCTCTTAACCTAAATTTACAGTAAAAAACGTTTTCAGAAATAAGTACTTATGAAAATGACAAGCTAAAATAAGCTCTTAAGGGAAACAGCTACAAAACCAGGACAGAAGGCTCCTCAGTTTTTCATCTTCTAGAAACAGCTTCACAAATCATTTAGGAAATCAGCCTAGAGGTAATCATAATAAACCACATTTCTCACCCATTCTTGAAGCCAATCTTTCTTGAGAATTGATCAAACAGCACCTGTTATTGAAGATAGTAATAAGGCCTGACCCTGATACTTAAGTTTTGATTCTCAATCAGTTTTCTGGCTTGGGCTGTCAGGAGTTACTTCCTTTAGAATCTTTACCCATGAATTTAAGTGAGTAGGCTTTAATATTATCTTCTCTTTCAGGTTCTGCAGCCTTTTCAGGCAGAAAGAAGTTGTGAATATCCATCTCAGATGCATTTGCTGTAGCTTTTGTTTTTAAGAGATAGCAGTCCATTTTGACATTAGAAAGGCAGAAATGACCTCTGAAGGCAGCCAGGGTGGTTTGAGTACACACAAATGGAATACAAATGGAAACCAAAGGGAATTTCATAGGAAGTACAGAATAAAAAGTTGTTAAGGGCCACGTTTGAACAAACTTTCAACGCCAGCTAGGAAGGGAGCTTCCCAAACCAGGTTATTTGTGACTCTGGAGAAGACCACAGCCCTGAGGGACCATGAGGGTCCCATACTAGTTGCACAGATTCAGTGAGCACAGTGTAGCACTGTGCACACTGGCACACTGTGCACCTCTTGTGCTATAGGCACAGACTGCCTTTCTGTGAGCCTGATGGCAGCTCCTCACCCCCAAGGGCTGTAGGGCCAAGCAGTGAGAACCCATTCACCCACTGTGTGTCCCACTCCATAGAAGCTGTACAAGAAATTTTGCCAGTTGCCTTCTTAGTACCATCACAGAAGTCACCCCACCGCAGCTTTGCTTGGTGTGAGCAATGCCATCACAGGAGAGCTGCCATCTTCCTTCAGCCCATGCTTCCATTTCAAACACCTAGATGTGTTTCTTTCTTATTTTCCATAGGTTCCTATACTTCCAAAATTTCTTTCAGTTGTTGATTTTTTATTCAATAGCACTGGTCCAGAAAATATACTTTGTACAATTTTTGTTAATTATGCCTTGACAAAGTTGGGAAAAAATTATAGGAAGGCATGACACAGTGACTAAAATATTCATAAAGAGATAAAATTACTTTCAAAGTTCAGTCAATTTATCCTGCTTTTGCTTTCTGCTGGGTCTTCAGATGTTTCCCCTGAGCATTCTCTAGGCTTCACATTGAGCCAGGGGCCAGTACAATAACTAGGCCTTTTCTCCTCTCTCTTAGGAATGTGCATAGCCTTTTATGAGCATGCATCCTCAAAACCACCAGGGATATGTGAGAGCTTATCAAGGCTCACGGTGGCTACCTCATTTACCCAGATCTCCCTACTGAATTTCTAGCCAGTGTGTTGGTCTGTTGCTTACCCCACCCAACTCAATGACAACTCAAGCTAGCTGTGAAGCTGGAATTCTCTGATTGCCACTGAGATTGCTACTGTTTATAATTCGCATGCACCTGCTCCAAATCAAGCAGCCCCCTCAAGTAATTCCTACACCTTACCCTACACTGGTAGAACCTCTATGCCAATAGAGCTGAAGAGCTAAAACCCTACTGTTACTTAAGATTGAGTTGTTTTTCTTGAACAAATGTTTCTAAATTTGTTGTATATCTGTGGTCAATTTCTAGAGTCCTTAAATGGATGTTTTTGAAAGATGCATCCAGTTCTTCCATTGATTTTTGAGAAAAGGACTTAGCTAGCACCATACTCTGCTATTCCAGAAGTTCCTTTCCAATACCTACCATTTTTGCATGTATCCAACACCAATTCCTTTAATATCATTTCCTAAGACTTAAATCCCTCCTCAAAGTATCTTAACTTACAACCTTGTGCTGTTTCAAAGGATTTTTCACATTAGTCACAGGTAACTGTCTGTTTATTTATATGGCTTCCTCACCAGACTCTAAACTCACAGAGGACAGGGTATATATCTCTTTTGTTCACTGACTACCGCAGCAGCTAGCATAGCATTCAACACATGGCAGACAATAAATGAAAATAATGGATTTACTTGGATTAATTAAATGAATTTAAACCCATAGACTCATTTATGGAGAGTAGCTATTGTAATTCCAACATGGAGACAGAACTGAGGTCATTTGATGGTTTCTAGCCATAATCTTTGACTCAGACTACTTATCCAAAATGTCAGATAAATGTCAATGAATATTGCTGAGGGGGAAAAAAAATTCTGTTACTCAAAACCTGGCAGCTCAGAAACATTACAACACATTGTATTTTCCAGTGAGAGGGTCACATGGATGATCAGCTACACTGCAAGAGAACTTGCAGTTACCACCACTTGATTCATGAAATATAGTTAACGTTGACTTATTTGGGCTGGCAAATATTAACATACCTCTGAACGTAAGAGTATCAAGATGCAGTACTGATATATTTCAACACACACTAAAAGCACTGCCCTAAATTATGTAAATATCTAGTGCAATGTCTTCATAACGGTGGGAATAAAATCTGTCAAGGATTTTTGGTCTCACCTTTAGTTTTAGCTAGGAAAGCAAGAACAGATGCCAGTGTCATGCTTATTTTAGAGCATCTCAAAGACATGCCCTCTGTTTATTATCAGAAGGAGACTGGGCCAGGGACAGAAAAGGACAGAACTTTCTCAGTAACTATATGGTTGTATACAGGAAGGACTCAGTGAATACTGTTTGAACAACATTTATTGAAGACTTTCAATTTTATGCCATCAGTTTTCAAACTATGCTCCATAGATTGCTACAGAAGTGCCTCAAAAAAAAGTAGCTAAGAATAGGAAAAATTGAGTGAACAGGTGCCTGACAGCTTCTATCCTTTCACCCCCACTTTTATGTGTTTTATATATTGGAGTTTTACATATTGGAGTTTCTCATAATGTTTTTTATTGGATTCATAGCCATAAAATATTTGAAAACTACTGAATTGTATTATGTAAACACAAGTGCTTGATATATTTAAAAAAAAAAAAAAAAACTTTCTCACAGATGGCCAGTAGACATATGAAAAGGTGCTCAACATCATTAACCACTAGGGACATGCAAGTCAAAACCACAATGAGATATCACCTCACACCTGTCAGAATGGCTAGAATCAAAAGACAAGAAGTAACAAGTGTTGGCAAGAATGTGAAGAACAAGGAACCCTTTGTGCACTATTGATGGAAATGAAAATTGGTGCAGCCACTGTGGAACACTGTAAAGAGATTCCTCAAAAAATTAAAAATAGAAATACCATGTGATCCAGTAATTCCACTATTGGATATTCACCCTAAGAAAACGAAAACACTAACTCAAAAAGATATTTCATCCCTATATTTACTGCAGCATTATTTACGATAGCCAGACATGGAAGCAACCCAAGTGTCCACAGATAGATGAAAATATATCATATATATGGATATATATGGATATATGATATATTATATATATACATAGATATATTCCCCAGCCATAAAAATGAATGAGGTCTTGCCATTTGTAACAACGTGAACGAACCTAAAGGGTATTATGCCAAGTGGAATAAGTCAGACAGAGAAAATTAAATACCATGTGATTTCACTTATATATGGAATCCAAAAAATAAAAATAAAAAACCAGAAACAGACCTATAAATACAGAGAACAAATCGATGGTCACCAGAGAAAAAGGGGTAGGAGGATGGGCAAAATGGGTAAAGGGGAGTGGGAGATCCAGGCTTCCAGTTATGGAATGAGTAAGTCATGGGGATAAAAGCTACAGCACAGGGAACAGAGTCATGGTTTTGTAAGAGCATTGTATGGTGACAGGCAGTAGCTACACTTGTGGTGAGTTTAGCATGACATACAGACTTGTCGATCACCATGCTGCATATCTAAAACTAACGTAACTTCGTGTGTCCACAATACCTCAATGAAAATAAATAAGTAAATAAAATAACTTTGTCACTGGATTATTGTGATTATTAAATAAAATGTTATATTTGAAAATACTTTACAAACTGTAAAATGCTTATAAAGCTAGATATTATATATGATTGTTGTCCTTGTGAAATTTGTGGCCAAAGGGAAACCACGGGGAACATATTTACGCCATACCTACATCTCAACCTCTTTGTCATTTATACTTATATTTTTCTTTGCAGAATTTTTTTTTTGGAGGCATTCATAGAATCCAGTGATTTGGTCCATTATTGTCTCTTATTGTCTCTACTAAGACAGAGTCCGCAGGGACAGAGTTTCATTGCCTATAGTGCTATCATAAAACAATGTCCTTCAAGAGAAAATGGGAAGAGCTGGAGTTTTTTAATTAAAATATCATAGTTCTACTCTGTCTTTCATGTTGCGGTGACACAAGTTAAGGAGGAACAATGTTTGTTTAAACCTGATTTTATCTCACAGCCCCATGCCTTAAGAGAAGGAAAATAAGAAACCATGTTATTTTGATAATAAAGAATGTTCTCTTAATTTCCTATTGTTGTGTACAAGATTTAGTGCTTACTCTTTAATTTCAGTGTCAGAATGTGAACTGTAATTAATTTTCATAAAATGGAAAGCAATAAAGTCAGATATTGCTGGCTGTAGAGGTTGAGATTGTATAATTTACAATTAGGGGTGGTGGGGGAAGAAACAGCCTACACATTAAATGAGTAATAACTCATCTTGGCTTCAGCTTCAGGATTACGAAAGTGGTCAAGAAAGCTGCTCAAACAAAACCCCAAATCTATGGGGTGTTTGGAACCTTCTCAGAAAAGTCTACCAAACTTGATGTCACCTCTCCCTATACCAACATTGGGATTGTTTTTATTATCATTAATTAACAATAATAATATGCATGGACTTAAATTACCATCTAATGAATCACCTAAAACCTTTCCTAGGCATTATTTGTAACAAACTATAGATAATAGACCATAACTCTATATCAACCATAAAAAAAGTCAGCTGCCTACTCATTATAAATGCAGGTTCTCTTTATCTTACCATCAGAATTTCCATACAGAAGGTATGTTTGAAATTGGGAAATATTTGTATGGTGGTTATTTATAAGTTTTAGGCTATATACTAAAACAAGGGATGCTATATATAAAACTAGACATATGTAAAACTTTTCCATATTTAAAAGAAAGCATATTCATGTTGGAGGAATTCAAATAAGCACACTTTTCTATCTTCTGTCTTGTTTGATTAAGGACGTGCTTCTTAGGGAATTAGACTATGGATTTTTCATTAGTCATTAGTCATTAAAAGAGCAGAAAGTTAAAACAGAAACTTACTCTAGAAAGCATTGGTACAAACTTTACAGTTTACAAAGATCTTCCACATACTTCATCTCAATGTAATCTTTCTTTTGCTTTTAAAGATGTATTCATTTACTTTAGAGAGAGATAGTACCAGAGGGCGGCGGGGGGTGGGGAGGGAGAGAATCTCAAGCAGACTATGTGTTGAGCATGAGCCTGACACGGAGATCATGACCTGAGCCGAAACAAAGAGTCAGGCACTTAACCAACAGCACCACCCAGGCACCCCGCAATGTAATTGTTCAATAGCCCTAAGGGGAGAACAGAGTGAACTCTGATATTCTATGTTTCAAGAAGAACACTGAGAAGTAGAGTTGCCCCTCCAAGTTCACACCACCTAATAAATGGCCAAACCAAAAACTGAATGGAGGTTTAGGACTCTCTAAATTCAGTCCTGGAACCAAAAGAGACAATAGCTAATAAGACCAAGAGAGAGTTCATTATTTCGTGTGGACCATATCCTGCAGAACTGGGCTTGAATGTATTTTCAAATATAAAGGGAAAGAAGATGGTCCCCAGACATTAAAAGGGGAACAAGGACAACAACCTCAGGTATTATTTTGAAAATGAAGGGGAAACAAATGATGATGATGATGATGATGATGATGATGGAAGAAAACAATAACCAAGTTGCAATTATTTCCAACCTATTGGAAGGTCCACAGCCACGAGACAGGTTAATGCAGAAAAGACACAGAAACTATATGGATCTTAGCTTTAGGTGCAATTAATTACCCACAGTTTATTTACCCCATAGAAAGGAATACAAATTGGACATGTTCAGTTCCCTATGGCTCTTACTGCTGGGAGCTGGAAAGTAGGTGACTGGTCAACTGGTGGTTACAATGGAAATAAAAAAGAGACCCACACTGGATCAGTGAAAGATTACAAAATAGTAAGTGATTATTTTATATACACATTAAAATTAGTGTATGTATGAGGAAAAAAATCTAGGAGAAAATTAAATCACATCGTTAATTTCAAATTTACTGAGAGGTAGATTTATGGGAAACAGTCCTTTTCTTAACCTTACATGTCTATATTACTTGATTTGTAATGAACAGTTGCTGCTTTTATAAAAGGAAACTGAACATGAGGATTACATTTTGTAAAGACCTAAGTTGCAGTCTCTCTAACTTTCCATGAAATGTATTAGTTGACCTGAGAACATTGCTCAAATTAGGTGTCAGCAGAGGCCTACATTCTAGTCTCAGCTGTCATAAAACTTTCTCCAAGAGGCCTCCCTTGACATAGATCACACACCACTGCTCTAAACGGCGTTCCTACAGATGCCCCCTGCTAGCCCTCAGTCTTCTTCCTCCATATTCCTTCTCACAGCCTGTAACTACATATGCATGTGTAAGGTTACCAGCAAGCAACACTTAAACGCAGGCAAAGGGATTCTATCCTAGGCCTCTTGCTTTAGAGAACCACACATATCAAAAATATCAAAATGAATACACTGGTTTTTTTTTTTAGACTCCAAAGAAAGAGGTTGAGAGTTCAATCTACTTTTGAGTGAATTATGGAAGAGAGATACACTGAGCAAGCTACACCATGCAAGACAAAGCATGCCAGGCTGAGAGCAAAGGAGACTGTGCTGGTTGAGGAGGAAGAAAACCTTAGCCTCTGCCCTGGGAAATGAATAGCAAGAAGCCCCCTTTGTTTGAAGTTGTTGACCTCAGAACACCCAAAGCAGATAGGGTTTCCCAAATGACTATACTCCATCCCTCTCCTCTACAGCTGCCTAAAAGAGGATGAGAAAGTGAGTCCCAGCCCAGTTCCCTGGGCACCTGCACAATGTCTGTTCCTATGCCAGTTTCTGATTCAGTCACCACCCTGGACACAACACACCTTCTTTATTGCCCTATGCCAGAAGCTCCTTGTTGCCACTCAGGGTCAAAGTTGTAAGGACTGACTTGGGAGAGAGCAGGTCTCCTTTAACCTCCAAGTTGAAAGGAAATTCCCAGAGTTTGAGCCCTGAGGTTCTAGAAGAAAATGTGAACTGGGCCAAGGTCAGAGCTTATCACTTCTAAATATTTAAATATCTGATACATGGCATCCACTTGTCCTTTTGCCCCAGGCCCCACAAATATCAGATGCAGAGCTGATTATTATTTTAATGACTGTCTTCCTTACTAATGGATATGCTCTATAAAATATAAAATATATAAAATATATAAAATATATATAAATATATATATATATAAAATATATAAAAGATCATACTTTCTTTATTTAAAGCCTTTGTATAGGGTCTAGCACAGCTTACTTATTTTATTTAAAACCCCAGTATAGGATCTAGCACACAACAAAGACATAGAGTGAACAAACAGCTAAAAACAATGTTGATACATAATATAGCCATATGCCTTGTCCTAAAAACACTTGTGAAAAAAGTTAATATCTATATAAAAATGTTGAAAAGCAAGTAGAACACAATGTGCATTAAACCTATAATTAGAACTGGAATTCCTATATTCTAGATCAGGGATGACATTATATGTTCTGATCAGCACCTACCACCTTGCAAGCCCTTAATAACTGAGAAATGGTCATTTCAACTCAGCTAGCAGCCAACTTCAGGTAAGTCACTTTCGTACATGATGCTCTCTACCAATGGGCAAATGAATGCCTCAGAGTTCAGCAAACTCTTACTAATGAACACTTCCTTTTCATAAGTTTTGAAATAATACGACGATTCATATGCAGGAGTTTGTAGGTATAAGAATGGACAAAAACAGTGATACATATTAAGGGAAAAACATATGTGAATCTACTGGTGGAAAGAAAAAGTGTTAAGGGCAGCTAAACTTACTTTTCATTTTCAATTCATTTCTAGAGCCTTGGAAAAACATTTAAGCAACAAAATAAGAAATACTGCCAGAGCACTGGCAACCCCAGAGTAAAAGAAATGGAGCAGTGTTAGCAACAGTCTGATTCAGACGAACTTAACTATTTTATACGGCCTTATGATTTATAAAGTTTTCATTACCATTGTCTCAGTTGATCTTGCACATACCATGTGAGGTTACTCACTGTCCTGTTTAATGATGAGAAAACTGAATCAGACTTTCGTTAGAATGTTGGTTGCCCCTCCCCAGTGTCTGCCTTCTCTTTTCTCCTTCCCTTGATTTATCCACACCTCCACCCTCCTCCTTATTGCCTTAGATGTTGGGGAAGGTGGGCCCCATCCCCAGCCTAAGGGCCAGTTCTGATTAACCAAGCCAAATATGGTGATCCCATTGCCCTTGCCAATGACTGGCTTAGGCAGTCCTATGTGATGCAATTCTAGCCAACCAGTATAAGGATAAATCTGAGGAACTTTCCTCTCTCTTGGAAACAGACAAAGCATGGAAGACCCTTTTCTGCCTATTTGAGTGGGATTAGATTTGATTGGGATTAGATTAGATTAGATTGATTGGGATTTGATTTGATTAGAGATTGCTATAGCCATTTCACATAGAGGTCAATGACCCAAACCTGATATCTCCAGTTCTGATCTTTCCCCCATACTTCAGATAGTACATCCACCTGACTGTTTGATAATCCCATCTGTATATTTAATTGGTACCTCAAAGTTAGCATATTCAAATCAGGTTACCATCTCAGTAAATGTCACTACCACTCATCCAGATGCTCAATGGTGAATCTAAATCTATCAAGTCCTGTGAACGCTCACCCTAAAACATAGCCCGCATCTGTCCATTTCTATGCCTTTTCAGTGTTACCGTTCTCCATCAGGTCCATTGTCTTTTGCTTGTGTTATTGCAACTCCCTGCTTCTGCTAATCTTTCTGCTTCTGCTCTAGCCCTCTTCAAAATTTAGTCTCCATGCACCAGCCAGAACCAACTTTGAGAAAAGTAAATCAAGTCATATCACTCCTTGCTGAAACCCCTCAACTGACTTTTATTCACATTCAGAATAAAATCCAAACTCCTTAAGGCAGCCTATGTGGCCCTATAATACCCCAACCCCATTAGGTCTATAAATGCATCTTCTATCCTTTTCTAGCTACTAGAACACATCAAGCTGATTGCTGCTTGAAGCCTTTGCATCCACTCCTTCCTCTGCTTGGTATGTCCTCTCACTCACATTGTAGAGTCGGCTTCATCTTGACAGGTTTCAATTAAAATCTCATATTTTCAAAAGGGTCTATCAATCTGAACTAGCCCGCACATGCTCAATCTCCACCACATCACTCAATTCTATTTTCTCCAGAGCCGTAGTATTATCTCATTCATTGATAATGTGCTTAGTACCTTTTCTCCTCACTATAATACAAACACCATGAAAACTGTAATATTTTCTGTCTTGTTTATCAGCTTTACCAGGGTTGAAAACAGTGGCTAATACAAAGATGGCACTCAATAAATATTTGTTAAATCAATGAATGAATGCTTGTCACTTTGCTCAATGCTAGAAATATCAGAATAAATAAACATTATCCCTTCTATGAACATTCTGCTCAATAATTAATTCTAGAATTTTGCTAGAGATATTGGGCTCAGAATTTAGATAATGAAGTAGGATATCTACCCAACAAGAAACACTTTCATTAAATTATTGTGTGGGTAAAAAAGTGACCTCATTATTTTAATCCACTGAAATTTGAGAGCTTTATATTATAGCTTATACCTACACTGATTAATACAGACATTTGTGTGGGTTTTACAGTAGTTGATGTACCCTGAGTAAGACAGAAGAAAAGGAGGTAAAGAGAAGGTGGGAAGGTTTGAGGGAAGGGCTTGAGGAAGAGGAAAATGTCAAGGCTTGGGAATGGGAGGGTCACTGACTAGAGAGAAACAAAAAATAGCATGACTGAGTAAAAGTGGTAAGAATTCTGGAATTAACAGATGACATACAATTTTGCCTTGAGCATGTTTATGATATATACAAATTTCTTTATCAAGTCTATTTATCGAGACTTCTCTTTAAATACAGATTAATATTGCATAAGCATTTTTTGTAACTACACAAACTTGTCTTTTCTGCTGTCAGGCCAAATCTACCCCAATCATATTTAATCAATAAACTTTCCTTGAAAATTAAGCATGTAGATTTTTTTCTACTGTGTCTCTACAATATCATTTGATATTTTCAATTCTACATTCCATTTGAATCTACTCAGTGTATTGGCTAGCTCACCCAACTTTGTGAGTATTCACAAAGTTCCTAAGCTTCCACATTGCCATTTAATATGATGATTAAAACATTAATTAATGCCATGACCATCAAAAAAATCTATACTGAAATGGTCTTTTTAGTATTCTTCACAAATGTTTGCTTGACGAGATATAAACCCACCTGACAATATTCTCATGTATCCTACATTTCTCTTCCATGTCCCTACAGTATCACAGAAACTAGTAATACTTTGCTGAATACAGGATATACGACACCTGAAGTCGCTTTTCCCCAAGTTTGTTCCATGTAACACTAATCCTGATCAAATAATTTTCAGGGATTAAAAAAACACTGCCTGAGTCATAAAACACATTATCTTAAACTGCGGTGACTTTAATTTTTTTTTAAGATTTTTTATTTATTCATTTGAGAGAGATAGAGAGAATGGGCAAGAGCACAAGCGGAGGGGAGGGGTGGAGAAAGACCCAAACTCCCCACTGAGCAGGGAGCCCGACACAGGGCTTGATCCCAAAACCTTGAGATCATGATCTGAGCTGAAGGTAGATGCTTAACTGACTGAGTCACCCAGGCACCCCCCTAAATTCTTTTTTAAAAATCTTACAATAAAGAACCTCATGAATTTTTCAACTATAATTGGCCATGGATCTCTTTGTTTTTCTTCACACAAAACCTGTTGCCTTCCCATAGAATTGGTATAATTTGAAGGTAATATAGATAAGATTGCAATTGGATTGAATATTGGATATGGGCAGAGTCAAAAACTCCAAAGTTCTGAACCTGAGAAATATGGTTGTCATCTGTTGAGATGTGTAAAACTAAAGAAGTAGTTTGGGGAAGAAAAAGATGAAAACCTTGAGTCTAGTACTGGTCATGCTAAATTTGAGGCACCTGTGAGACATCCAAGTAGAAACCTGAAATTAAGGAATAGTTTTCTGTTACATCCTCTACCATTTAAGCAACTAAATTATTGGCAAAATGACTCTAGATTATGTACATACTCAACTTTTACGGAATAGTCATTCATCATTATTGTATTTTGCCTCTGTGTCAAGAAAGCATGATATGTGTCACCTATATGACTAAGCAGTTTATGGTAACTTCCGATGACAATAATAATTCTATTTTTCTCTTTCCTCACACAGATGTTCTTTCATCTTGAGGTTTATGGATTTTCATAACTTTTATTCAATTATACACTTCCTTTATGGATTTCCATACCTTTGCATTTAATTACAGACTTCCTTCCCATTTACCTACTGCCATATATAACAAACTACCAAAAGGTTAGTGACTTAAATAACATCCTTGGTGGTGGTGCCATCATTGTCATCATTGTTAAATTGTTTTTAAGTATCTCACAATTTCATGGGTCAGGAATTCCGGACTCAGATGGAAGTTTCTTCCATTCCACATGGCACTGACTGAAGGCACTTGGTGATACTCAGCTGGCAAAGAGGTTAGAGTGGATAACTCTATTTGCATGTCTAGCATTCTAGAGGTGATGGCCGGAAGGCTGGTCACAGTTGGGGCCCCCTTGTAAGACCTCTCCAAAATGACTGTCTCAAGCTAGTCAGACTTCTTTTTTTTTTAAGATTTTATTTATTTATTCGAGAGAGAGGGCATGAAAGAGAGAGAGAGAGAAAGAAAGCACACGGTGGGCGGGGGACGCAGACTGAGGGAGAAGTAGACTCCCTGCTGAGCAGGGGAGCCCAATCCGGGCCTTGATGCCAGGAATCCAAGATCATGACCTAAGCTAAATGCAGTTGCTTAACCAACTGAGCCACCCAGGAGCCCTAGTGAGACTTTTTACATGGCCCAGGTACCTTAAAGAGATAGGAAGTAAAAGCAACCAGTCTTTTAAATCCAAGGCTCAGCAATTGTGATGTTGTCTCCTACATATTCTACTGAGCAAAGCAGTCACATAACTGACCCAGACTCAAAGGGAGGAAGGCCAAGATCTCAAGTCTAAATGAGAGACATGTCAAGGAATTTGCGGATATATTTAATTTGCTACATGTTATCATTATGATCTGACTCTCCACCATTTGCTTATTTAACTTTTCCCTGTCTTGGTTTCCTTGTCTGTAAAATGGGGATAATAAATGTATTCATTCAACAAATATGTATGGAGTATAGAGTATGCAGCAGATGGCTGAGAACAAAAAGGAGAATAAGCTGGTCTATGCTTTTAAGTAGTACACAGTCTAGACTAACAGAAGAAAAGATGTGCATTCATTCATTCTTTCAACAAGTATTTAATACATACTTACAAAACACCAATAGAAGCATATGTGTAAATCCCTGCTGTGTAACGGAATGGAATCAAGGTTGTAAAGGTCAAGTTCTTTTCTCAAACTGTATTTTAATTAAAGGGGACCTTAAAATCATTTATTTCCACATTGTGGTTGGTAAACACAGAGACTTGACCTGAGCATTCTTCTCTCAAATGACATTTAGACAAAATCCCTAGTTTCCTTTCTGGGTTCTCTCATCTTCATACTAGTTAAGAACTATACAATCACAGCCCACACAAACACATAACAAAAATGGTAGAAGACTCCATTTCTGGTTTTTTTCTGTAAATATAAAATAACTTTTTCATTTCATTCAAGTTGAATCATTTTTACACTGAATTTGAACGTCAGATGAGATGCAGGAACAATGGAGAGGCCACTGCTTGATGAGCTTAATAGAAATGACATATACTACCTGAAACCTCTCATCATTACTAAAAACCCCTTTATGAATGCAGAGTCAGGTGGATGCTTGCTGACAGGGCCTACCTGGACGTTTTCAGCCTTAGTTTGGTTTTGGCATTTCAATAATAATTTCAACCATTAATAACTCTTACTCTAAATCTTAATGAAGAGTCTTTAAAAGAAAAATCAAAAACTAAAACAGACTCCAATGTCATTGTTTTATTGATGAAGGAGATAGTAAAAGCAACACATTGTCAACATTCTGAAGTGATTTTGTAAAACTCTTAAATGGACATAGATAACTGGAAGTGGAATATAAAGTTATTGATGTTTTTTGTCTCTCATCATCCCGGGCTCATGCATTTGACAAGATACATAAAGATTTGCTCACTTTGTATTTCACTACATTTGTATTTCACCACAGGACCCTACTAAGACCTAGTTCTTAATCAAAACCTTGCCTGTGATTTTATATAAAATAATAAGTTTTAAACAAATAAATGCATTCTTATTTGTTGCCAAGCAGAACTAAGTAACAAGGCAAAATGGTTAGGTATATGCCTTTGAAGTGAGACAAGACTGATTAAATCCAAGCTGTGCCACTTCTTAAAAGACTAGAATTTCTAAGCTCAGACTCCATGTATAAAATGGAAATAATAAAAACAGAAACCACAAAGAGTAGCTAGGAGAATTTAATAATCAATTAAAGCACTTAGCGCAGTGCTTTGATATTGTATGTTTCCAGTAAATGACAGTTGTAATTTTGTCATCCTCATTGTTATTTAGGGAAGGCAGTGCAACAAAATGTCCCATTATTATTCCCCTCCCTATTGGTACTTCAACACCCACCCACCCCCATCATAGACATGCTCTTTGGTGATATCTAAACCACTGCGAAGAAAGACATGGAAGAATGAAGATTTATTGAGACAAGAGTATCAGTTCCCTGGGATAGGACTCTGTCCTATGACTCTTCAAACCAGCTCTTTGAACACAGGAGATGCTCACTAAATGTTTTTGATGATAGTAACAAGATACTTAATTTTCATGTGAAAAAATTTAACATATTTCAAAGCTATTAACAGCAAATTGATAACTTTATGCAAAAAAAGATAATACCTTTAAAAAATTCTTTTAAAATAAAATGAATTTCATGAGATTGCACAGAAATAAAGTATTAAACTCTATTATTAACATGTAAGGAGAAGTTTACTGCCTTTCACAATTTCTAATGACTATTCTCTCAAATCTTTTCAAAGTGTTGTCTCATGAACAGCCAAGCTCTCCCTGTGGATGCCTGTACCCAGAGCTGCTTTTGAATTATAAGTTTGCAACCCTGGTGAATCATGTCTCAAAGGGAGGCAAATACTAGCCCACATGATAATGCCTTTGTTACACTATGAATAAAGTGGTTGAAATCGCAAAAAAAAACTACTGATTCATGAGAATAAGCTAGTAGTAAAGGGTAAGGAGAGGGGTGGGCATTGTGTTAGCATTTTATACAACTCACGTGTCATAAATAAAAGGGAATAAAATCCCTGCCACCTACCCAAACCAGATCCTTCCTTCACCCTTTAACATGTTCTCCTGTGGTATAATTAAGGCTGGAAACCAAGCCCCAGGTTCCTCACGTGGATAGTCCTTTGGCATCTATTACACATACTTTCTATAAGGAGGAAGAATTTTCTGAACCTTTCCTCTTTATAGGCAAAAGGCCCACACACACGCTTTTTTTCTGCGAGAGTTATCTCATCTCTGAAAAAGCACCTTCACCCTCCTGAGAATCTCCGGAAGAAAAGGCCAATGAACTGGAAGAGTAGATCTGCAGATTCCCAAGGACAGTTCCAACATATCCTTCTCAAAGTCCGCAAGCCATTCCACAGAGCTGGAAACTCTCGGAAGCCAAGACAAGAACTTCGGATGCAGTGATCAAGTCTAAATAGCTTTAGAATCTGTAGGATAATGCAAAGACTATCTAGCACAGTCCAATTTCAGAGAGTCCATTTGGTGAAGATAAGATTACATCCCACTTTTAAACCCACTTAATTGCCTTTATGTGCTTAAAAGTGTTTGGAAATACGATGTTTGGTTTGAGAACGTGGACTGTGTCGTGTTCCCATCCCTCCTCATCCTTTACTTGACGGACAGCTCTTCAACAAGGTTTTTGGCCCCAGGCTGGTGACAGAGAAGTGAGGGAGCAGGCTAGGGGAAAGGAGCAGAGAGGGAGGGCTGGCACTTCAGGAGGCAACTTCCAGTCCACTTCCTTTCTTCAGAATATCACAAACCATTCTAAGAAGTGCAATCCTCCCCAATGAAACCAGTCACGTCTGACATCCTGGCTGCTCTGTATTAAACTGGCACCCAGGCACTTAACCTGCTGGATTGCCTTTCTCCAGACACCTGCCCAGCAGCAGACTAAACAAACAGGGATTCTCCACTGCGCAAAACTTGGCTTCTTTCACTGGGTCTCCCATCTGTTAAAAAGCCATTGTCTGAGAAAGTGTTCGGCTAGCTGGGGAGCGGAGAGATTGCATACTGAACTGCCCCTTTTCCCCATAAAAAGTCCTCGTTAGCATTTTCTTTTCTCCCTGGTTTTCATTGCCTGATTTATTCATTGGTTTCACCTCTTCTCCCCTCCCCCTTGGTTCGGGAGGAGAGCCTCCTTGTCTTTGGTTTCTCAGGGGTCATGTCTTTTCAGTCACCAGGACAATACCCGCTGCTGGCATCTGCTTCCAGATCCAATCAGCCATATTGTGAACACATCCTGCCAGAGAATTGTTCCTCCTTTTGCTCGGCTTTGTTGCCAATTTCATGCCATGTATTGCTCCATGTTTTGTGCTTCATGAAGCTGTCACGGGCATAAAAGTGGTCTGACCAGGGTCGTAGTAAAAGGGGTGGGAATGAAACATCCACCAAAATGTTGAGCAGGCCACCCACAGTCCATACACACACACACAAACACACGTACACACATACACTCAGACACATACAATCCCAACACTCACACCCAGCCCACACATACTTACCATCTCCACACAAACACACACAGTCCACACATGCAGAAAATACAGTCCACACACAGTCACAATTCACACACGCAATACACAGTCACATCCCCACACAACTGCCACATAGTCACAACAGAGACATGAGCACACCCAGATCTGGGACCCTCACACATTTTCTTTACTTTCCCCACGATTTAACTGGCACCCCAGTGAGATACATTATGCTTCTCCACAGGGGTAAACAGTTTTAAAAGGAGACATAGAGTTTTATTCCTTTAATAATGATAAGGAATATATTAAATTGGGGGGGTATGTAAAAGTTAAAAAAGAGTTTAGGGTTTTTTTCTTTTTTCTTCACGTATTTCTAGTCACACATATATAATAACAATCCTTTGGTGCACAATCTTAAAAACACACCAAAAAGTGCTTTACAAGGTAAGTTAGACTACTCCAGATTAAAACGACAACACCATATGGTGCATATTCACTTTTTTTGAGATATTAACCTCTCATAAAGAACAATATATAAACAGAAGGAAATGTCAACAAAAACATACACATTAACCACTTGGGAGGAAAGTGTCTATGAGCTCCCTTCTCTCTGAGTTGTGGTCCCTGAATACAGGAATATCCCGATTTATCAAGAAGCTCTTTGTAAAGCATGGATTAGCCTGTCAGAGCACAAAAGACTAAACTCCATTGCAAAGCTTTGCTGAAACCCAGACTTCAGGAGGAAGCTGCAGTTGCCCATCCCATCACCCAATGCCCACAGATTGAATTGGGCCCAACTACTGGCAGCCAGCCAGCTCAAGGGAAGTTGCCTTTCTCCTTAGTGTCATAAGTTAAGGGAAAAGAAGGACAGAAAATAGGGAATGAAAACTCAAAATCCTCACAGTGGAAATTTCACTGAAGTTTCTCATTTTATTTCTACAATGTGTTCTTCGCTTTTATTTCGAAAAGTTCTAAAGATTCTGAATGTAGCTTCTTTACAGTGTACAATATCTATATTTAGAGTTTCCCATTTTCTATTCCAGCACCATGAGTAGGTCCCCTTACAATTTTCTCTGAGGGCATTTTCTGGTTGTTGTCAGTTGTGAATGCCAAAGAGTTTTAGAGAAGAGCAGAGCCCTATGTGTGGACACAGGAAAAGGCTGCCTGCTGTAGTAATTCTCCTTTTCATCTCCACATCTCTATCAAACTCATGCAGAGGCCTATTCTGGTGCTTAACATTTCCATCCTTGGAGTCCCTTCTCTCCAGAAAGCTATAAGCCATTATCATAAGTAAAATAGATAGATAGATAGATAGATAGATAACAAAAATGCAAATCTGTAACCCTCAGAGTGCATTAAAACAAAGTTTTTAACATTCACTTCCACCAATAACCACGAGTACGGAATAGATGTTCCCAAATTAATGAAACGAAGGATGGGTAAACTGTGATCAACAGAATGAAGTATAAGCTGGAAAACCTAAAGATCTGAAGCTCAGGTGCCTAGAAGCAAGCCAGCTTTGCTTCTCTGTAGGGAATAGAGGATGGCAGGAGAAACCTGCTCCAGGAATGAGGGAGAAGAGAAGATACAAGGAGGTTAATGCCAAGACAGCCAAGCTGAGCTATATGCAACCTCCTTGGTATTTTAGAACTACTAAAGAAAGTCTCTATACCCCAAACTCTTGGCTGAGACATGATATTCTACTTGGAGCTTTATTTAATTAGCCAAAAACTTTAGTCACAACTTAAGGGCTTCACCCTGTTATGAACTAAATATTTGTGTCCTTCTCAAATTCATATGTGGAAGCCCTAACCCTCAATGTGGCTATTAGTTGAAACTGGGACCTCTCAGGAAATAATTAAGGTTAAATAAGGTCATAAGGATAGGGCCCTCCTCCAATAAGATTAGTGTCTTTAAAAGAAGAGAACTCAGAAAATGAGCTCTAGCTCTCCATACACACAAAGAAGACGTCGTGTGAGCACACAGCAAGATGGTAACCACCTAAAAGCCAAGAAAAGATGCCTCAGATGAAACCTACCTTGCTGACATCTTGATCTTGAAGTAGGAGCCTCCAGAACTGTAGGAAATACACTTCTGTTGTTTAAGCCACCCAATCATTTTACTTTGTTAGGGCAGCTTGAGCTGACTAAGACACACCGCAGGGTGAAGTAAGGGTGACTCAAAATTTCAGAGAAATGGTAAAACATATGAGCATGGCATGCCACTGTAAAAAATGGGGTACCCCTTCACAGAATGCCCTGGGACAGGATTGTTTGGAGGTGGGTCTTTTCTCTACCCTGACCTACCTCAATCTTTACTAGCCTCCTATCCTTTTGAACCCCTTAACCCCTCTGAGTGATTTCCACTCCCAAAATGTATTTCATCAGGGTTTTCTGAGAAATAGGACACATCATTGACAAAAAGTAACATATACAAAATCAAAGTGAAGAAAGTCTCACTCAAGGAACTACTAAAAACTTACATCTTACCCACCTCCCCTGGGAGCAAATTATGAACTTGGCTCCCATTCAACTTCACTGTCCACTAGACATTGGTTAAGCATCTACTTACTGTATCTCAGCTGCTACGCTGAGCTCTGACAGACAGAGATGAGTGCGTCACAGCCCCTGCCTGCAAGAGCTTCAAATCTTGACGGAAACAGGCACATCAAATGTTACAATTCCAATATATGTCACAGTATAAAAACTGTTCTATGAAAAAGTGGAATGGAGAGTAACTTCCTAGGAAAAGCACTTTCCTTCTGTAAAAGGACATTCCTTTTGCAAGTGAAAGGACCTGGTATAAGAATGAAGAGAGGAATGTGCAGTAAGGTCAAAATGAAATGTAAGATATAGAGACTCACAGGATGGGAGGGTTAAGATACTGGATACCAAGGGATAAAACAGATGAAGACCATCCTGAGAAGCTGCTTTCCATGGCACCCAGGACTGGAGGATTGTGGGAGGAGACAGTAATACCTTGGTGATACCAGTTCTGAGAAAAAACAAGATAACCTCAAATATCCAATTTCTTAACCTAACCCCTGACACCCCAATCCTTTGTTTCTCTTGTGACTTCATTATTTCTAATTTTTCAAGGGCCTTTTGAAATTTTAAATGCATCCAATGTAACCAAAGTCCAAAATATGTTCCCTTTTTTGTCATTTCATGAATTTTCCTTTCTTTCCTAGCCCTATATTACTTTTTATTTATGTTTAATAAGGACATTGAGCCAGCAAGACTCATGAGAGGGCCAGAGCCAGCTTTGTGCTCTGTGTGAGCGTGTATGTGTGTGTTAAACAATTTCATGGACATCTGTCATGCACAGTTAACTTTGCATTGCTGCATTTTAAGTGGTGGGCCCAGGCTTGGCCGGCAGTGATAAAGTAGCTGGCAGTTTTCAAAAAGCCACAGGATAACAGAGCATGAATCATAAAACACACTACTGTGTAGCAATATCCAAGTTCATTCAATGCAATGAAACCATGCAGAGGCCCTTTATCCCCAGCTAATTATGTGGAAACGTCTAAGACAATAAAGCATCTGGTGGTCTTTCTTCCCCGTTTCAATTTTTCTCAATATTGTGACAGGGGAAAGTATTGTGCCTTTCCCAGGGTAGTTGCAGTGAAGAGGAGTAAAAGCAAGGGTCAGGGAAGAGCAAATAGATGAATTTATAACTTTCTTTTTATTTATTCCTTTCCCATTGTCTCTCTGGAAGTCTTCCTTGAGGGCTGTATTTTGGGATCACTATTCTCATTGCACTCTGCTTGAATCCCCTTTTCTCCCTTTAAAAAAAAAAATACCACCCAAACTGCCAGACCTTCTAAGATTCCCTGTTGCCGATGGGGCTCTCTACCCCAATGAGCGTCCAGAAATTTAAGTCTAAGATTTATAATCACTCTCTGGACTCAGGTTAAGGGAAGAGTTCATACTTCTAGGAATAAAACCTAATATGTGATGTACTTTCTAAAAAGAGGTGATGAGAATGGTCCTTGTGATTAAGGTTTTCCCAGAGAGGGTTCCCTATAATTGCCTTGCACATGGCTCTTTTTGCCATTCTCTGGAAAACACACGCAAATGCCATGTGTTGCACTCCTGGGGGTTTTGATGAAAGCCCCTTTATAGCTAAGCGCTGTGCAATGAGACCCGAGCCAGAGTCTGATGAGGTGACTAATTGGTACCACTAGCTTAAAAAGCTAATAAGTTAATTAGATTAACTTCGTTCATGTTTGCACAAGGCTTTGAAGAGGGAAACACTACAGGAGTCCTAAGCTTCTCTGAATTGAGATCTGATGCAGCTCCATGCTGAGTACAAGCTTTCCTCTGGAAGGACATGAGTCTATTGTGGTTATATTCTGTTTTTTGTTCTATTATTTAATTCCTCAGCCACCTCCCAATCTTTCTCAAAAGCCAAATTAAAGTGACATAATATGCCTTCAGTGTCTCCTAATGCAACATTTTTAGTCATTATAAATCTAAATTTCATCCGTACCATTATGAATGTTTTTATTTTCCCACTTTCCCTATGTATTATTGTCATAACATCCAAACCATTTTAATGACAACTCAAGAATCAAGTCAGATTCTTTTTAATGCAAAGACAGAAATGACTACAAGGCAATTTAACTAAGTAATATTTGGGATAATATTAATTATCCCACTGTTTGAAAATCCAGTGACGCCCAGATATACAGTACTGTTGTTGTTTGTGGGGTTTTAGCATTAAGTAAATTTTGTATACATCATCAATGCCCCCCTTATCTATCTATCTATCTTATGTATTCAGCAAACATTAAACAAGACACTAATGTGATGCTCAAGAGATACATGGTGATGAAGACAGCCCTCAAGGAACTTTTCATCTAGGACATATAACATATCCTCTAGGTAAAATACCTCAGGGCAGAGGAAAGAAAGAGATGAAAGAGATGATTCTCCCTTGAAGGGAGACTTCAAGGACAAGATAGCTTCTGAACCGAAACTTAAATCATTTTGACAAGTGGACATGGAGGAAAGGACATACTCTGAGTGAAAGAGACTGCATAAACAAAGTTTCTGACAAGAAAGGGCACGTGGCACATCCAATTAGCAGAAAATAGTGCAGTATGGCGGAGGCACACACAAAGAAGGAAAGGAAAGACAGGGCTGACAAAGCAGATGAGATTGATCAGGAATAGTCTTTCTCAGGTTTATGGTTTTTGTGTATGTTTGTCTGAGCAGGAAAGGATGCCGGCAAGAAATAACTGGGAAGGTCAGTGAAGGCATTTTTGAGATTGTCCCTTAAAAAGCAATAAAGATCCAAACCAAAGGGTGGCAAAAGGTAATAAAAAAAGAAAGGGGGGAAAAATGATGTATCAAACACTCATGAGACTTCCAAATGAAAAAAATTTTAAGAGTGGATCACAAATCAAAACGTATGATTTAATCACATAAAATCATATTTTTTATTTTAAAAGATTTTATTTATTTGAGAGAGAGAGAGAGAGCACAAGCAGGGGAAGGGGCAGAAAGAGAAGGAGATTATGCTGAGTGAAATAAGTCAAGCAAAGAGAGTCAATTATCTTATGGTTTCATTTACTTGTGGAGCATAAGGAATAACACGGAAGACACTGGAAGATGGAGAGGAGAAGTGAGTTGGGGGAAACTGGAGGGGGAGAAAACCATGAGAGACTGTGGACTCTGAGAAACAAACTGAGGGTTTGGGAGGGGAGGAGTGTTGGGGGTTGAGTGAGCCTGGTAGTGGGTATTAGGGAGGGCACATATTGCATGGAGCACTGGGGATGGTGCATAAACAATGAATTTCGGAATGCTGAAAAAAATTAAATTAAATATAATTTTTTTAAAAGGAGAGGGAGAAGCAGACTCCTCGCTGAGCAGGGTGCCCAACTTGGGGTTCAATCCCAGGACCCCGAGATCATGACCCTAGCCTAAGGCAGACACAACCAACTGAACCACCCAGGGGCCCCAAAATAACATTTTTTTTTTAAATAAAGTTTTATCACCTCTAGATGGTAGGTTTAAAGTGCTTAGGGGGCACCTGGCTCAGTCAGTAGAACATGAGACTCTTGATCTTGGGGTCGTGAGTTCAGCCCCACATTAGGGGAAGATTTTACCTTTTAAAAAAAGTGTTTGCCAAATAATCCAGTTAAGAAATGGGCAGAAAACATGCACAGACACTTTTCCAAAGAAGACATACAAATGGCTAACAGACACATGAAAAAATGTTCAACATCACTAGCCATCAGGGAGATTCAAATCAAAATCACAATGAGATACCACCTTACACCAGTTAGAATGGCAAAAATTAACAAGACAGGAAACAATAAATGTTGGCCAGGTTGTGGAGAAAGGGATACCCTCTTCCACTGTTGATGTGAATGCAAGCTGGTACAGCCACTCTGGAAAACAGTATGGAGGTTCCTCAAGATGTTAAAAATAGAGTTACCTTATGAACCAGCAATTGCACTACTAGGTATTTACCCCAAAGATACAGATGTAGAGAAAAGAAGGGGCACATCCACCCAAATGTTCATAGCAACAATGTCCACAACAGCCTGTGGGAAAGAGCTGAGATACCCTTCATAGATGAATGGATAAAGAAGATGTGGTTCATATACACAATGAAATATTACTCAGCCATCAGAAAGGATGAATATCTACCATTTGCATTGATATGGACAGAACTAGAAGGAATTACACTAAGTGAAATAAGTCAAGCAGAGAAAGACAATTATCATATGGTTTCACTCATATGTGGAACATAAGGAATAGTGTAGAGGACCACAGGGAAAGGGAGGGAAAACTGAATGGGAAGAAATCAGAGAGGGAGATTGGCCACGAGAGACTCTGGACTCTGGGAAACAAACTGAAGGTTACAGAAGGGAGGGGTTGGGGGTTAGGGTAACCGGGTGAAGGGTGTTAAGAAGGGCACGTGTGGTGATGAGCACTGGGTGTGATATGCAATAATGAATCGTTAAACACTATATCAAAAACTAATGATGACTATAAGTTGGCTAACTGAACATAATAAAATAAATCAGATGAAGTGATGATGGTCATGCTAAAACAAATAAAAAAGTGTTGAAACTCAAGGTGGTATAGTAGACAAGCATCTCAAGAATTAAAGGTAAAACTGCTTCATAAAACTACATCACAACATAACTAAGTATAGCTCTGGGCCAGAGCTATCTCCAACTCTATTTTCTCATCTGTAAAACATGGTAATAATTGTGCCTGCTTTACAAGGTTCTTGTTAGGATGAACAGAGTTCGCCCATGCGAAGAGCCTAACTCACGTTAGACACTCAATCCATGGTACTCTCCTACCCCCTCAAAACCCAGTGTCAGAACCTATTAGAGTGTCTGTATAAAGGCACAGAGAGAGAGCATCAGGACAAAATTTCTCATTATTCACTTCACCTGGGAAACCTTGGAAAACCAAACTGTTCAAGGAAAAAGGACAGTACCAAGCAGCCCTTCCTATTCTGGAAGTATACTGCATCCTTGCTTCCAGTGAGTTGCCTCTTCCTCCTCCTCTTTATCCTCCCAGCGTGGAGGTCTCTACTGCATGCAAGCCTGGATGAAGACACAGAGATACTATCTTTGCCTGTATTCATTGCTAGGGTAGTCATGATAAAGTACCACAAACTTAGTAGCTTAAAAAAACAGAAATTTATTTCTCTCACAGTTCTGGAGTTCAGATGTCCAAAATCAAGGTTTTCATAGGGCTATGTTCACTCCAAAGACTTTAGGGAAGAACCTTTCCTCGTCTCTTCCAGCTTTTGGGATTCCTTGGCTTGTAGCAGCATAACCCGAATCTCTGCACGTGGTCTTCCCTGTGACTCTGTGTGTCCTTTTCTGTCTCTACACTCTATTTGAATTTAGGGCCCACCCTGATTAATCTAGTCATCTTGATCTTTATCTTAATTACATATGAAAAGGCCCTATTTCCAAATAAGGTTACATTCTGAGGTTTCCAGTGAATGAACAAGTTTTGAGGGGACACTATTAAACTCACTGCAATGCCTGAAATATTCATTTTTTTGTTATGTTATGCTAGTCACCATACAGTACATCATTAGTTTTTGATGTAGTGTTTCACGATTCATTGTTTGCGTATAATGCTCCATGCAATATGTGTCCTCCTCAATACCAATCATTGGGCTAACTCATCTCCCTAACCCCCTCCCCGCTAAAACCCTCAGTTTGTTTCTCGGAATCCATAGTCTCTCATGGCTTGTCTCCCCTCTGACTTACCCCTCTTCATTTCCCCTTCCTTCTCCTAATGTCCTCCATATGCATCCCAATGTTCATAGCATGTCCACAACAGCCAAACTGTGGAAACAGCCCAGATGCCCTTCAACAGACGAATGGATAAAGAAGATGTGGTCCATATATACAATGGAATATTACTCAGCCATCAGAAAGGATGAATACCTAACTTTTGCATCAATACAGATGAGACTAGAGGAGATTATTCTAAGTGATAAAAGTCAAGCAATGTTTTAATCAAATTGGTTTTTCTGTCAGTTGAAGAAGCATAAAAGAAATGATATCCCTGTAGCAACAAGCATACTTAGGTCCCAGATCTTAGTTTCTTCTTTTTTTTAAGATTTTATTTATTTATTTGAGAGACAAAGAGAGCACAAGCAGGATGTGAGGGGCAGAAGGAGAGGGAGAAGCAGACTCTCTGCTGAGCAGGGAGCCCAACATGGGGCTAGATCCCAGGACCCTAGGATCATAACCTGAGCCAAAGGCAGACACTTAACCCACCACAGAGCCACCCAGGCACCCCATATCTTGGTTTCTAATACCATTCTCCAATGAAAGGAACTAGGACTCCTTACAGAGATGACCAATTCTAGTACTGGAACAGGAAATATACAAGATGATCTTGAAACATCTTGTGTCAGAAAGTAACAAAGTGCTAACACTTACACACACACACACAAACAGAGAGAGAGAGAGAGAGAGAGAGACAAGGATGGAGATATGTCAAAGGAGCATACTGTATATATGAGTGACCCTCATGGCATACCACCTGGACAGATGAACTATCTGCTTAAGTCCAGTCAACCCACAGAAATATAAGAAAGAATAAGTCATGTTATTTTAAGCCACTAAGTTTTGGCTTTGTTTCACAGCAATAGATAACAAACATACATAACTTTTCCTCTTATTAAATTGAAAAAGATATGTTTTTAAAGTGTTATTGCCATCAAGAGTGCATCAAGATATGGTGAGTCAATATTAAAATTGTTATAATTTCTCTGGCAAAAAAAGGAGCATAGAAGCAACTAAAAGTGTTTCCAGAACTAGAAAAAATTGAACAGCATAATTAAAAAACTAGTATAGAATTATAGCACAAAGTATAAAATAAATATCCATAAGTAGTCCATAGTGATATACATAACAATTTAATAAATTAATAAATGGGAGACAACACGAATCTTCATTGAAGAATTCAAAATCATTTATGTAGATACACCACCCTACAGGAAAGAGTGGGTCTGCACATAGTGGCTTCTTTCCAAAGCACACAGTATGGAAAGGGGCAGAAAGAGTAGCTTTTCAGTGGAGAAAACTGACAAACACTACATTAGCGAGGTGACCAAGGGTCATCCACACTCATAAACCATGTTCATAGTATGTACCCTTGACATGATATGATAAAAATGGCACTTTACCTCTGTGGTCTCCCTCTCAATAACCAACAACCCATCTCATCATGAGGAAAACATCAGACAAATTCTAATAGTTGGGCATCCTATAAAATATTTGATCTGTACTTCTCAAAACTGTCAATGTCATCAAAAACAAGGAAAATCTGAGAAACTGCTACAGCCAAAAGGACCTTAAGAGACATAATGATTAGATGTAATGTGGTACCCTGGATGGATTCCTGGGTCAGGAAAAGGACACTAGATAACTAAGGAAATCTAGGGATGCCTGGGTGGCTCAGTCCATTAAGCATCTGCTATCAGCTCAGGTCATAACCCCAGGGTCCTGCGATAGAGTCCCACATCAGGCTCCTTGCTGGGTGGGGAGCCTGGTTTTCCCTCTGCCTGCCACTACCCACCACTTGTGCTTGCCCTCTCTCTCTGTCAAATAAGTAAATAAAATCTTAAAAAAAAAAAAAAAAAGATAACTAAGGAAATCTAAAAAAAACTCTTGGTGTTAGTTAATAATGTATTAACATTGGTCCATAAATCATAACAAATGTATTACACTGATATATGATATTAATAAAAGAAGAACCTGAATATGAGATACATGGGAACTTTCTAAACTAGGTTTTCAGTTTTGCTGCAAATCTAAAACTGTTCTAAAAAATAAAATCAATTTTAAAAACGTATCACTCAAAAAAATCAAATTGTGCCCATTCCCCTTAACACAATGGTATAAATTTAAAGAAAGCTAATAAGAACAGAGATTGTATTTGTTTGTTTGCTTTGTCTACTGATATAACTTAAGGGCTTAAAACATATTGTGGCATCCTGCAGGCACACAATAAGTATTTTTTTTATTTCTAATAATCTATTTATTCCTCACATAGTTACTGAACAACCCCTATGTACAAGCCTTATACCAAGCATTGGGGATAAAACTGAATTTGAAATTTATTTCCAGATCTCTTACAGAATAAATAGTTTTAATAGGAGATATTTCTAATTTACAAGCTCTGTGTGGCATTAGCTCTGCTATTCCAATCCCACTCTTTGGGATAGTTTTCTTCTTTTTTTTTTTTTTAAAGATTTTATTTTTATTTATTTGACAGACAGAGATCACAGGCAGGCAGAGAGGCAGGCAGAGAGAGGAAGGGAAGCAGGCTCCCTACTGAGCAGAGAGCCTGATGTGGGGCTCGATCCCAGGACCCTGAGATCATGACCTGAGCCGAAGGCAGAGGCTTTAACCCGCTGAGCCACCCAGGCGCCCCAGGATAGTTTTCTTCTTATTGATGGTGACCAAAGACACAATGATCCTCCTGTTCTAGGCTTTTAATTGTGTGAAAAACTAGTTTATTAGATAAGCTAGATGTTTCAGTAAATACTTTTAAATGAATTAAAATATAAATAAAAATGTACAAAGAAACTTACAGGGGCTAAATCTTTCTGCTATTTTCTGACTTCCCATTTCTCATTTGTTTGTTCTATTTGTTCTTCCTGGCATGCTTCCCATCAGGGAAAGAAATTTCTTTGAGTAAAATGTTGCTGAGCATTTTAAAACTTTTTAGATCCTTCAACCAGTTTATTAACAAATGACTCCAAATGCAGGATATTTCTTTGCATGTAAACACATCTCTTTCCCACCCAGTGCACTTATAGATATTAGCACAAGGACCTCACGAGACACATTTCAGGTCCATTCCACCCAAACATTTCCAGGGGATGAGTGACCTAGACTCAAGCTAACTCTACATAATGTCAAATATCTGATGACTCAGGAATCTACTGACATATTCACAAATCATTAGAAGCATCTGATTACAAGTTTCAATCTTGCCATTGTTTGTGGCCTTCTTCATGGTTGACAATTTTCTATTTAAAATATCAGTTGCCTTGCTTGCATATTTAGAGATGAAGAAGGCCTTATATTCTTATTTTTTAATCTGTATTTTTAAATGTAGGGTTAAAGGAAGGCAATACTTTCAAGGTTCGATTCTTCCAGCTGAGGAAATGCACCCTTTTGACTGAAACTCTGAGAAATTGTAAACATAAGCATCTGAAAAAGAAAAAAGGAAGGCAAACAATACTGAAATGAGAAAATTTAGAGCACAAGACTTTAAAGGGTTTCTTGATTGTCAGAATTGTAAGGTGCTTGGATCACTTGGCTGAAATCACTTCCCCAGTGGAGGAGAAAATATTAAAAAGAGTGGCCACCCGCTATCTAACATTGGTGATTTCTGTGAGTTAAGAGGTAATCAGATCGGGTGCCTGGGTGGCTCAGTGGGTTAGGCCTCTGCCTTCGTTCGGCTCAGGTCATGATCTCAGGGTCCTGGGATCAAGTCTCACGTCAGGCTCTCTGCTCACCAGGCAGCCTTCTTCCCCCTCTCTCTCTGCCTACTTGTAATCTTTCTCTGTGTGTCAAATAAATGAATAAAATCTTTTTAAAAAATTCACTCTTAAAAAAAAGAGGTGATCAGATCATTTAAAAATGTTAATTAGATCCACCCACGTCACTGCAAATGGAAAGGTTTCATTTCTTTTGATGGCTGAATAGTATTCCATTGTATATATATACCACCTCTTCTTTATCCATTCATCTGTTGATGGACATCTAGGTTCTTTCCATAGTTTGGCTATTGTGGACATTGCTGCTATAAGCATTCGGGTGCATGTGCCCCTTCAGATCCCTACATTTGTATCTTTAGGATAAATACCCAGTAGTGCGATTGCTGGGTTGTAGGGTAGCTCTATTTTCAACTTTTTAAAGAACCTCCATGCTGTTTTCCAGAGTGTTTGTAGCAGCTTGCATTCCCACCAACAGTGTAAGAGGGTTCCCCTTTCTCCACATCCCTGCCAGCATCTGTCATTCCCTGACTTGTTAATTTTAACCATTCTGACTGGTGTGAGGTGGCATGTCATTGAGGTTTTGATTTGTATTTTCCTGATGCCAAGTGATGTTGAGCACTTTTTCATGTGTCTGTTGGCCACTTGGATGTCTTTTTTGCAGAAATGTCTATTCATGTCTTCTGCCCATTTCTTGATTGGATTATTTGTTCTTTGCATGTTGAGTTTGATAAGTTCTTTACAGATTTTGATACTAACCCTCTATCTGATATGTCATTTGTGAATATCTTCTCCCATTCTGTCAGTTGTCTTTTGGTTTCCTTGACTGTTTCCTTTGCTGTGCAAAAGCTTTTGATCATGATGAAGTCCCAATAGTTCATTTTTGCCCTTGCTTCCCTTGCCTTTAGTGATGTTTCTAGGAAGAAGTTGCTGTGGTAGAGGTCGAAGAGGTTGCTGCCTGTGTTCTCCTCAAAAAATGCCATTTCTTTCACATGTTGCCTTTCTCACAGCATATCATGCAGTCTCTTCCGCCCAGGAGTCAGTTAATATTACTGACTAAATGAAAAGGAACCGAGGGGTGGGGTGTATAAATAGAAAAGAAAGGGACATATGATTGTCAATTTGCTTGGGGAATCAGCAGGATTTAGTAACTTTTTAGATATCTTGATAACAGATAGGAAACAATGAAAGGCCAAGTATTCTTGTCAGGGGATTACGAGAAGCTGGCACTTTTTTTAGGATTCAAATGTCATTTTCAGCAACTGATTTCAGAAGCAAGAAAATGAATGTGGTTCAGACCTGCTGACTGGAGTTGTTTAGTCAAATATCCAAATGGAAAAACTCAGGTCATGGCTGAATGGATGATTCTACACTTGATCTTAGCCAAAAGGCCAAGAAGCAATGGCTGAATGGATGATTCTAGAGCCCAGGAGAAGATTCTGGACATCACTCTAGATGTGAGAGTCACCTCTAGGAAGGTAGGAACTGAAGATTCCGAAGGAGGTGTTACTATTACAAGGAACATGGGAAAAAAAAAAAAAAAAAGCCAGAGAAAACTTCCAAGAATAGAAACAGTGGCAAGAAGAGAAAGGAGAAGATTTAAAGGAGTCTGAGGCAAAGTAACAGGAGAAGATGGAAAGGAGTCTATCTTGAGTATCCCAGAGGTAACAAAACATGAAAGGAATTTTGAAGGAGCATGTAGTCAACCTTGTCAAACACACCAGGGTCAGAGGAAGCTGAGAAAGGATGAGAAAAAGCCATTGGCTTGGCAGGGAGCATATTTAGGAGCCTCGCGGAGCCAGGGTGGCCATTGTGAAAAGCCAACACCTCCAAAAGCCTTAAGAAAATTAAGGGAAGGATTGTGGCCACTTTCAAGAAGCTGGAGCTGAAGAGAAAGGATTTAACACCTTTTTGTCATCTGAACAAGTGGAGTAATCAAATGAACAGTTCCTGCTGGGTGTGGGTATAGGGAAGCCATGAGACAAAAAGATGCAGATGGACTATCCAACATCTGACCTGGAAGGGACTTTCAAGACAGCATCAAGGTCAAACCTCCAATGTTCCCTAGGAAGAAACTCAGAATGGTTGGGTAGCTAGTTCATGGTAGAAGAGAGATTTGAATGAAGATCTGCAATGCCCCAGGTGGCAGATTTCTTCACCATACTCTCTTTGCAACATGAATCTTAAGCTTGGCAAGTAAGAAACAAAAATAAAAGAAACAGTTATACCTGTTCTTGTTCTCCATCCAGTTACTCCTTCTAGCCCATCTATCACCCCTCATGAAGACATAATATTCATCTTTCCCAATTGGTCTGTGATAAACTGCTGCTTGCCAGAGAAAGATGGCAAGTGGATGCTTCCAAGATTATTGGACAGTATAGTTTTCCCTATCTCACTGACTTTCACCTTGCCATGAATACACTAGGTTCCAAGTGGCCAAATTCACAGGTGCATGGAGAAGTTGGCAGAAGCAATGGCAGGGGACCGGGGGGAAGGCAGTTTTTCCTCTTAGTTTCACACAGGCAAAGTCTACACACCCAAAGTGGGCTAGAAGGGAAGACTGAGTGATAATCTGGCAAACTCAGGCAGTGTAAATACCCAATCCAGCCACTGGGGCCTCCAGGCAAAGGAAAACATTGTCTCTGACCCTGCCAACTTCCCTCCTCATGCATGAAAACTGCTCCAAGACCTGGGCCTGAGGGATTCATGGTTCCCAAATGATGGTAATGCCAAGTTGGTATGGGATTGTGTCCAATAGCACACTGGACTCCATCCTCCCTTCCCCCATTTTATTCCTCTGTGGCACTAAGAGAGTACTTGGGAAGTAACACCCTCTGTGTAGCCATTACGGGACTGTTTAATGCACTGTATGAGTAATGCAGTGTCAGGGTTCTGGCTAACATAGATTCACTGGCAAAGGATCCAGATGCTATGGTTATAGGTGAGTTAGCAAAGCATGGGTAACTACAATGCTGCATTTATTACTTTATGCACAGGCTTCACTTACTGACTGGCTCCAGCCTGTTCTGGTAGAAGAAGATATTTCTCATCAGTAAGTCATTTTATGCTTTCCTTGGATTGCCTGTTCTACCAATCTAAGTCCAGACTTTTAAATTAAAATGGAAGACTGTGTTTCAGTATTTTCTCCACATAAAAGGGGACCTGCAGTATCAGGTATTATGGACTCTTCTCTTTATGTCTAAGTCACTAGGTGAATAACTGACAAATCCTTCAGGCCAGCAGGAGCCTTGGAAATTTGGAATCATTTCTTTAGAATACTTACCTCCTTGAGTTTCTCTGGCCCTTCTCTACCTGACTACACCTGCCCCAGCTAGGAACATGGCAATTTTGTCAGAGCCACACTCATTTTCAACATGACTGTATCTATTCACATAGGAATAAGATTTTATGGGGCTGCTATATTTACCTAGCCACAAAAGCAGATTTTACTAAAAAATTTTTTACTCAGATTTTTCTCCTTTTTATTTTTGCCCACCCCCTAAAAAAGCCCTAACAACGGCAATATTGGAGACAAGCTGGGAAATCTGCCTCTTTACAAAGCTGACACAAACACTGGAGGACTAGTAATGTATTCAGCAGCCACCTAGTCAGCAATGCAAAATGGTCCCTGGGTTCAAGGCTATGATACATTAGAATATAATTTGGCTGGAGCTTCTCTCTCTATTATGGAGAACAAATGCATTTTTGAATGACTTGAAGAAGAGGTCATGCTATTACTTATGATGGGTAAACTCAAAGAGGGTCAGAGAGGAGACGCAGTTCAGATAAGCCCCTGGAAAGTATATATGCTCTTTTAAATCTAATCCTATTTTTTAGGTCTCTCTCTTCACTTTCAGGGCAGGAAACTTGGCTGCCATCTGGGGCTCTATTTTCAGCTTCTTGGGAGTTTCAGACAACTGCTGAATCTCTCAGTGAGCCCCTATTACTCCACCTACAGAGTATGGAAAACGCCACCAACCTCAGATTACAGGGAACACTGCAAAGTTGCTACAGCAGCTTTTGCAGTGATTTTTTTCTCAAAAAACTAGAACCTGGCCAATTTCTGAGAGTTTTAAGATAGCTAGGTGACATGGGTTTTCTTCCTAAGTATAGCATGTTTAAAAAGATGCCTGTGTGCTCAAAGCTTTGTCATCTTTTCAGTCCCTCCTTTTGTCTGTTTTGTACACAGGCTGAAATCCACGAAAGAACCAGTTTAAGTTCTTCACTGAAGAGCTCAAGTTCCTAATTCTCACAACCAATCAGGTAGTATATTTAGAGAAAAGTCAAATATGCCTTCAATATTCTTAGCTAAAGTTTATAGAGAAAATTGCTTAGCACTGTATTCTATTTGCAGTCTACCCTTCCCTAATTAAACTGGGTTAAAGAAGGCTTGAGAAAATTGCATAATTACATGAAAAATCAATCTCACTTACTCTGACGGGCCTTGAGTGCATTGTTAGAAATCATGACTAGAAGACATTTTTTTTCCTTTGTTCACATATTTTTCCACATGTGCTATAGGTTGAGTGAGCTTCCAAGTCCAGGTTATAGCAATCCCTGGTGGCGCCCATTGATAGAGGCAGAGTGGACCACATGAGGGCCAGGTTCAGCCCACTCTATGAACAGTCCACAGTACTCAGAGCAAGTCTTGGCTGCACATCCTTCAGCTTCTGCACCAAGTTTCTTTTGCTCAAAAAAGAGTCACAGTCCATCTGCTGTGCAAATACACAAATACAAAACCATCACCCGTTTCATTAGGAGTTAGTCCCCACCAGGATACAGCAGCCCTTTCACCTTTCAGATGAGGAATGAATGTTGTAATTGTAGATCAAGTTCCTGAGGCACTTCCCAGGCAAGGGACGGAGTCAGCCCTGGCTCCAGGGAGCTCCCAGACCAGTGGTGCCCCAGAAAGTTCTATACCCAGTACAAAGACGACACAGGCCCGTTCTTAGCCTACCTCCTCTTGCACTGTTTTCCACCCCATGAAGTGAGTTTGACAGCAAGAACTGAGGACGTGAGTGGAGGTGACCTCCAGATATCCACAACACCTGTAGCAGTCCAGAGCAAGTAAATCAGCTCTCTGTATCTTCCTCATAAAGACTATTTTCAGTCAGTTTCTGAACTATAAATACTCTAAAAAGTCAGGCAGACTTTATACAGTTCTGCATTCTTCTAAACTTCTTAATAATTGATCAGGTATTATTTCTATAACTAGAAAAAAAAAAGAATCTAATGTTTGACCTTTTACATGATTCCTTCCAGGCTTGGGCAGTATCAAAGAGATTAAAGAAGAGCAAAATTTAAAACTGAGTCTCATATATATGCATAAACTACCTCTGGAAGAGTCCAAAACACCTGGTAACAGTGGTTGTCCCTGGGAAGAAAGGTGGATGCTAAGGAAAAGGATGTCACTGATATTCTATCCCTGGTAGAGGAGGAAGGGGCAGAAGATGAGAAAGAGAAAGGGGTGGGTGCTGTCGTTTTCAGAGAGATGCAATTTTGTTTCACACAGAAAACAAAGACATTTCTAATTTCAGACATAGGCAAAACTTCCCCAGTTCATTTAAAACAAAACAAAACAAGACAAAACAAAAACCTGCGTTGAGATGGCTATCAGAAAAGATAAATTCCTATAGTCAGCCTACAATGCAAATGAATCCTTGAATGTGTCATCAAGCTATTTTATTTTCTCCCTCTCTGATATGGTCTTCAGCAGTCTCCTCTTCCTCTTTTGGACACATCCATAAAAAAGACACAAGTTTCCACACCTAAAATCCTGGTTATCCAAATCAGTTTATTCTTCCTTTGCCCTCATCATCCCTTCTTTTCAGTATGTATTCCCTTGCATAACTTTCTCAACCCTCCATAGATTTCCACAGTTAATTTAACTATCTTTCCTTTCTTCTCTAGTAGCATTTATTGAGTGCTTTCTATATTCTCTCTTTAACATCATTTATTGAGTGCTTATTAGACACCAGTGCTTAATGTGCAGTATCTCATTTAATCCTCAGAACCACTTTATGAAATACTATTGTTATTGTCATTTTGCAAATGAGAAAGTCAGATATTACACATATGAAGTACATTGACCCAAGTTATGTAGCTAACCAAGAAGGGTCCACTAAAAGCCTACATATTAAGTTGTAAAAGTGTTATTCTTATCTCACCCCTTAATCTTTTTATCCAAATTTCATTTTTTTTTTCAAATTCCCATTCACTATCCAATGCCTTCATATTAATTGCCTCTTCCTCTCTTCCTCATTGTTTACCCCTGCCCAGGTGGCTTGCTTATTTATTTATTTACTTATTTTGCTCAGGTCCAAAAATACAACTAGAGGATTATTTTTCAGGGCCTTCTTTCATGCCATTCAAAGTCATAGTGAAGGCACAGAAATGGTAGCAATGACTACAGCTATGTTTTTGGAAGGGAGGTGATTCCCTGCTTAATTACAAGTATGACCCTTAGAAAAATGCTTATGCTTGTCTGTGCTTGAAAATGGTGCTTGTCCCCAAAGATGGGTGACCTGTCATCAAGTACCTTAGTAAGGTAATAGAAAGAGAAGGATTGTATTTGACTATACATTACTGTCTAACTAGTGTTGGTAAGTTAGTAAAATACATATTTTCCCATGCAATAAAATGTTTATGCTTGTGAGAAAAGCAAACAAAATCCTGTCGTGAACAAATGCTTTTATTTTGAGTTCCAACATATCAATCTTTGCAAAGATGTTAAGCATAAAACAACATTCCACAAATGAGTTGCACTTGTTGTATCCACATCACTATATTTCTGAGAGGGCTCTAATCCTCATCATTGTTAGTACATAAAAGAGAAGGAGAACTTGAAGGAAGAACATCAAGATTCCAAAAATAAAATTCATATATATGTCTTACCCCCACCTTTGCACCTAATAACTGTGGATTAACAAGAAAATATGTATGTGGTCCCACAACAAGAGAAAAGCATGCTTATTTAAAATTCATATTCCAAAGGCTAAATGAAAAGAAGGAAAAGATTTCTGTCTAAAGATACATACACATGTGGACATAGACATGCACACACTCAACCTCCCCATGTCAGAAGGTTGGCCCAGCAGAGCCTATGGCAGAGACTCAACTGTGTGACATCACTGCATCTTGGGTAATATGTGGTAATGAATTCATTGCATGGGATCTACGACCAGAAATTCATCCCTGCCCTCCCCCTTGCCCACCCCTTCCGCAACAGCAAGCCAAATTTGTGTGGTACCACTGTGCTGCTCAGCCTGTGTACTTAATGCATTCATTAAACAGGAGACTCGAGGTGGTTTCCTATGTTTCTCATTATTTAAAAGAACAAGTTAATCTCCCCTTTGGGGGGCAGCAGGGGAACTGAAAACCACATGATCCTCTTAAATAGTTCTTTGCCTGGTCCTCCCCTGTTGACAGGTCTGCCTTCATAATTTTATTGTCGTGGCTCTGAAGCAAATTTTAGAGAGGTAGAGTTAGCTGATGGAAGGGTGGAAATGAGCAGAAGGAAGATGAGGCTGGGAAACAGATAGGGGGTGAGGGAAAGAAATCCAGCCGCCTGATATATGGCAAGTCTTTTATCAGATCTATCTCCTTCCCTTCTCGAGTGCTTATCATATCACACAAACTGCTCCTGAAGAGCCCTCCATTTACCCTCTCCCCTAATTAAATGTGCACTTCATTAATGTAAATTGGGGGTTTAATGCTCTTGTTGAAATTCTGAAGAAAGTGCTATGGCCTTGCGAAATGCTTAAGCATCATTGCAAATTAGATTAGGGACCAAGAAAGGCAGTAAAATTAGAATGATAATGGCTGATGTGGCTTCCTGACAGGCATGACTATTCAGGGATCAATGGAATGGAGAACAGTTTCCCGAGCCGAAAGTGAAAGGCAGGGACAAACGTCAGCCTACAGATGTGGCTTTTGGAAGCACTTTCAATTAGTTTAATTTGGTAAATGGTGGGGATTTAGAGGCTCTCAGCCAGTCATACAAGACAAGAATACATTGAAATGTTTTTCACTTTTTAACATAAAATAGGATCGGCTTTAGATTTGCATTTCTCGAACAAGAAGATGGAGTTGGGCGGGGTGGGGGGGTGGAGGGTGCAGGGAAAGTTTCCAAAGTGTTTCACCAACTCTGCTTTTGAAAATGGAAATGACTTTTATGAGCTTGAACAGCAACCTCCCAAACAGTGGGAAAAGGGAGAGTAAATGTAGCCCCTCTGGTTCTCAGGGAGGCCTTAAATCCTGAACATGCCAAAAGCCCAAAATGTACTAAAACGTGTGGTCAAAAGCCATTGGGGTGGGGGGCACCGAGGGTGGGAGGGTAATAGAGAGTGAAATACACTCAAACTCGTTCATTTCCCACTACAAATATGTTCATCTCTCAAAAAAAAAAAAAAAAAAGCCATCGCTCAGTCACAGGATTCATTCTGTTCCCTCCTCTCAAAAAAAAAAAAGTCACATTTTTAAAGGTATCACAAAAGCAGAATATTCGTCATCTGTTCCACAAATATTCACCAAAGCACATGTGCTCCAAGTTACGTTCTGAGGGCATCAGCACCACCTCAGCAGACACTCACTGTGTGGACACTCATTGAGGCTCATTTGGTGGGTGCTAAGTGTGCCTTTTCCTTTTTGTTCCCTCCTGCTAACTCCACCCCACCCCCCAAACCACGGGTGTCTTCACTGGAAAATAAATTGGCACTAATCTGGTGACCGGGACGTTTACAGGCAGGACAGCTTCTGTGCACAAAGACCTCCTTCAGATTTGCACATTTTGACTACAGGTCCTTCCTTGTGTTCCCAGAATGCTGTCAAGCTCCAGTTGGACCTCCTCCCTGAAGGCGTCTGCATCTTTCATGAGTGAAGAGGAAGGAGATGATGCGTCAGAAGCTCTGGTAAATATTACCAAATCCCCAGTGACTCCCCAAAGCCTGTTCAACCTTGTGAACCTGCACAGTGATTCACCTCCCAAATCCATACCTTCCTCTTCCAGACTCACCAAATGTTTGCTAATAGGCTCATCTCTCACTTTTATGAAGTTAATACTGCAAATCAGCAGCGAGCAAGGCAACAGACAAATGAATACAGAAAGCAGAGTCATATGTCCAAAAGAAAAGACAGTGATCTCCACATGCAATGAAAATAAACCAGAGCAAAGGTAAGCTCATAAAATAGTTCACACTGTTAATAATTTGGTGGCTGGAAGTTCTCAGTTCATCATGGAGATAGATGGTAGCAGATCCTTGGTATTACAAACAACTCCACGATTATGAACTTTATAAGGCTTCATTTCGTAAGGCTACTTGTCTCCTACAAAACATCCAGAGAAGCAGCAGGAAAAAAATTCCAATGAAATTATCCTAATGAAGTTAACACAAATAATAATAATAAAACCTGGGGCGCCTGGGTGGCTCAGTCAGTTGAGCAGCTGCCTTCAGGTCATGATCCCAGCCCTGTATCAGGCTCTCTGCTCAGCAGGGAGCCTGCTTCCCCCCCTCTCTCTGCCTGCCTCTCTGCCTACTTGTGATCTCTGTCTGTCAAATAAATAAATAAAATCTTTAAATAATAATAATAATAATAAAATCTAATATTTGTATAGTATTTTGCTGTTTCCCAAGACCACAGACAAATTCAATTATTCATGCGGTCTACAGCAAAGTCTTCTGGAGTAGGAAAGAAATAAAAAGTTCTTCCTGTTTTATAATTGAGGAAAACAAAGTTCAGAGGTGTCCAGTTACTTTCCCAAAGAGACAGAGTTAGTGAGTGACAGAGGAGGAATTAACACAAAAACCTTCTTTTTCTAATAACCTCAGTGTTGTTACAAAATTAATAGATGATTACTGAGGAAAAAATTTCAAATAATATACAAAGGTACAAAGAAGAAAGTAAAATGTGTTCCAATAATTACCAAAACTATTTTACAAACATCATTTCATAAATCTTTCTTTGCCTATACACAGATAATATTAATAATGATAATAGCATTTATTCTTTAGGACAACTCTGTGAGGTAGATGTAACTTATAAATGAGGAACACAGGGCCTGGAGGGATTAAGTAATTCAGCCAAATTCATACAACTCTGAAGGTTACTTATAAAAATATGCTCATAGTGATCATATAAGTAGGCAGCTTGCTTTTTTCACATGCCAATAGGTCACGAGCATCTTTTTATTTATCCACCTCGTCGTGTTTCGCGGCCACATACATTTCATTGTATGTAAGTAACATTTAATTAACACATCCTTGCTAATTTACTTGAGGTTACTTCAGTTTTTTCTTTTGTAAACATTGCTATGATGAAAATCTTGAGCATCCTTTTTTTCACATGCAGCTGGTAATCTCCTTTGGGTTCGTTCGTCCACTGAGATTTAGAGCAAGACTTAGATCTTCTGATTGCAGGCTTCACAGGCTTGCTCTCACTCCACCCTTCTCACATGGCCTCCTTAACAGGTATCAAATAAACTCAACAGCTGTTGGCTGGAGGTTTTCAGATTTTTCACAAGTTGGCAAATTATGTCCCCAGTGTGTGCTCATTGCTTCAAGTAAATCCCTGTCTAGGATTCTTCTGCCTCACTGGGCACTCAGAGAACTGCATGTAGGTTTAGCCCAGGCCCCCAAACAATAATGCCATGACACTGCTGTGATGAGGCAGAACTGTCATTTCCTTCCTCCCTGCCATTCCACGAACACTTGACTGGATACCAAGGAAACAAGCCCAATAAGACAGAATCAATGCCCTCAAGAACCATGCAGACATGGGAGACAGAAAAATAAAGAAGCAATTACAAAGAAGTGTGATAAGTGCTATGACAGAAATATTCACATGATTCTTACACAGCAACCAAGCCGTTTACTCAGCCCAGTCTGGGAAACTCAGGGAAGGCCTTCCTGAAAGGAGATAGCTAGGGAATCCTAAAGGATGAGCCGCAAATACCCAAACAGAAGAAAGATGGATGCAGCCAGTGAAAGTTACTCTAAGGGAACCCTCCCACACAGCTGTTTTCTCTAGATTCCATGACCATTCCTGCCCCCTGCCCTTCAGGTCACAGGGTGGGAGACAATCGTTTCCCATCTGCTAACCTCAGGATACTGGGTTATCCTGTCCTCATTTTCAAAATACTTCCCAGTTCTTTGTAAATAGCCCATTATTAAACTCCCTTACCTGGTTTAAGTGAGAGATCTGTTTCCTGTCAGGATCCTGACTGATTCAACACAAATACGCATAAGAGACTGGGCACAAATCTACAGATATTACAGCCCCACCCTTGCCCTCACTCTCATCCCAAAGCCCACCTAAAGAGGCAAGAATAAAAACCCTGCTTCAGAAGAAATGCATAGCACTCAGGATTGGCCCTGTTCCCTTATTGGCACCAAGATCTCAAAGGGACATTTCTCTTCTGGCACCAGTTAGAGATGTTCAATTTCATTTCACTTTAATTTGCAATAAATGTGCCTAATTTTATTTTTAATTTCCTAAATAGATTGATTTGGCAAAGCCACTTTGCCAGCTCAAAAGTTAAATTCCTGATTGAAAATGCTAATATGGAATTCATTTTCTCAAACACTGATTCTCTGATATTGCGAAATTGCTCTTGTTTAGATAACAACCAGAGAAGTATAGAGATGGAAGGTTCGGTAGACATGAACCCAAAGGGCACAACCAGAGTTAAAGGTCTTACCCAACAAGATACAGCTTGTTAATAACATTCTTCCACACTTCTAGATCCTGGATTGCCAGATTGAGACAAATGTTGCTTGCACTGGAAAAGTACTGTCTCCTTAGGCTGAGTCTTTGTATTTTGTGAGATTCTTCCACCCTTGGCATTCAAACCTCCTTAAGATATGGCCTCAATTTTACTTATGATGTCTTGGATAAAGGTTGAAGAAGAGAAGGGAAGGGGAAGGGAAGGGAAGGGAAGAGAAGGGAAAGGAAGGAAAGGGGAAGAATGGGAAGGGAAGGGAAGAATAGTGCAAGAATAACTCAAGAAGTAATAGTTGCTTCCTACATGAAGAAAGGAGCGCAAAAGAGAATTACTTTTTATGAGTTAATTTGTAATTTGTGACAGCTATGGCATTTGAATTTATTATCTATTTGAAAAATAAGTCCGCTTATTCAAAAGATGAGGAGAGCAAGTATGTGAATTTTGTTTAACAAAGAGGTATTGCCCACCTACTGCATGTTATGAAACATCCTAGGCAGAGCAGGGGATATAAAGGTAACTAAAGCATAACTCTAGACTTCAAAGAGTCTATTATACTGAGGAGGAGACAGAAATGCCCAGAAACATTGATAATCCAGGATGGAATATGTGAGATCACAGAATCCAGATGGAATGAGGGTCATTTCAACTCAGTGCAACTGAGTTGCATATTAACAGATGGTTAGAACTGGGGAAAGATGTACCAAGTGGGGGAACTGTCAGCAGAAGCTTGATAGGGGAAATTAAGGAGGATATAAACAGCTTGCTTCTGGTCACACTGCAGCAGGTGAAGACAAGCAGTAATCCCCAGTCCCTCCCAAGGCCCAGCCATGAGGATACCCTCTATTTCTCACATAGTCCTATTTGTAATAATTATGTCTTACATGAGTATGACAATTTAGTTTTTAAAAGGTCCTCTCACAATAATATATCCTTATACATTGTTGGGAAAACCAGCTATGAAAGGACAGCAAAGCTGAATGGGATTTTGAAGGAAACTGTCATTTCACAGATGGGGAAACTGAGGCATCGAAAGTATATGTGACATTCAGTTCAGAAAAAAGCCAGAAATTTCTGAGGTTGTTTACCTCACACACTCAGGGAACAGAAAAATCTCTTCTGGTCAAACACTGCCTGCATCTGCAGTGGCATTTAACTTGTATACACCTTTTGTCTGCCTATATACAGAAATAAACATACACACACTTCAAGTGTCCATATCTATCTACCACCTAGAAATGTATTAGAAAAAAAGCGATGACTATCACTAATATTACCAAGCCTTATTTTTCAGTCATATCTACTGTTACCTGGAAACTCCACACCTTGGGTGTGGTTATGTATCTGAGTGTGGCTGCAGACCGAATTAGGGGAAGGCAGCTCTAACAACAGGACAAGTCAAAGGTTTGCCTAGTAACTGCATTTTCCACCATCCACCCAGACAATACTCTGATAGGAGGAGCTATTAAATGTTTGGAGGTATTGTCTCTAAAAGAGAAAAATCAAATACATATTAGAGGATCACTGATGATATAAAGCTGCAAAAGTTTAGGGCAAGGGTAGCTGTTGTAGGTAGCAAGCAGCATGTAAAATGGATGGAAAGAGAAAAGCACAGGGACCTGTATATCACATAGAAGTAATTTCACCTTTTACCCCTCAGTATCCCTTCACAAAAGGCACATCCCTCTCCCTTCAGCCAGCCCCCCACACTCATACTCTCAGCATCTCTAGCCTTTTTGAGAATCTCCCCCTGTCCCAGCTGGACCTGAATGATTAGGTGTGGCCCTATAGCTCACTCTCACTTATTCAGCTGTTAAAGCAGCTTAAACCCTCATAAGAACATTAACATTTGGGTGCCAATAACAGATTGACCTTTATTCATAAAGTGCAAATAGTTGGAAGTTGAACAGATTGGTTGCCAGCGATTGCCTTTTATGTGCAGTTTAACGCTTTGATTTCTCTCCCCTTTCTTCCTTTAATCTGACAACGCTGGCTTGAATACGGTTTGCACTCTAAGTAAACAGGGCCAGGGGAGGCCTCGGCTTTTGTAGCACAGTTTGCTTGGTGGAGGGAGGGAGATGAGAGAGACTTTAAAAGATTTGCCTTCGGAATTAAACAATTTAAGAATGGATTGGAGATCCCCAAAACTGAATGGAGCTGTTGGAAGAACTCTGAACTGAACTCACAACAGCCTTTTGCATATGGGACCATTTATCCAAAATCGGCCATCTAGATGCAGAATGAGAATATAAGGATTTATATTAACTCTCTTGAAAGTTTACTCCATGCCATACACAAAAGGAAACTCAGAAACCCACAGAGCCTATGGATTTGAGATGGGACCACACCGCACTGCTTTGTTACACACTTCTAGCCAGCTGCGAGCATTTTCTGCTGCAGACTGCAAAGGGTGGCTTGATCCTTTTAAACAAGTTGTGTTTCTTTAAAGCATTCCAAGGAAATATCTCTTAAGCATAGGCTTTTTTAAGATACTTTCCAACATAGCCTTCAGTTTGGGATTTTTTTTCCTGATCTATCTTGACAATACTTCACTTCCAACGGCACAGCCTATGCTTTATAGCAAATGGAGACTCTTTATAGCATCTTCATAGATAGCATGTGTAAATGCAAAGCTTCCCAGCAATCAGTTGTGCCCATTTAGAAATAATAAAGTCCTTTGTGAGTCAACAAAACAAACACAGGAAATGGAAGGTACAAAGCTCTCATGAATAAGGCTTGACCATAAGTGTAAGGCAATTTTATGTGAATGCTGGATCTGCTAGAGCTTTTGCAGTGCCTTGAAAAAATCTTAAATGTATTTAAGGAGTGAAGGAGAATTTCTTTTTGATCTGGACAATTTAGCAATGTACTATACATGAACAACTTTGGCTTTAGAATTAGGCATATCTAGGTTTGTGTCCCAGCCCTTACCAGAAGCTCATTAGCTTTGTGCCTAAACAAGGAACTTGTCTCAAAGCCTCATTTCCTCTTTTGAAATTTATAGGCAACTGTAAGCACCAGTCTCAGAGGGATGGGCATTCCTGTGAAGCTCATCATAGCTCCTTGTCTCTTAGTAAATAACTCCATGAGAACTGTTATTTTATTAATTTTTAATTTGTAAATTTTGTACAGCTTTGCTGTCATAGGTCTATATGAAGAATATGACAAAAACAAATAGAAAAGAAAAAGAAAGAAGAAAGTACTTAGCAATGGACCCATCCCACAATTAACCACAATAAATGGAAATTGCTATTATTATTATTATTATTATCAGCTTATACTTTCCTGTGCATGGACTGTTTCACTATTTCAAACTACATTACAGTGTCTTATGGCAGAAAATAGGTCTTTCATTTCTTTTGCATCCCCTGATGCTCTGAGCACAATATTAGATGCAGAGTAGATGCTTAAGAAATGACTTGCTGGTTAACTGTTTCTTCTCCTTTATTGGAAACCACCTGCTTCAAAGCAAAAAATAAAAACAAACAAAAAAAAATAAAAACAAAAAAAACATAAGGCACTATCTTTCCCTCCTTCTCCTTCAATCCTTTATTTATTCTATTACTGAGTCTTATCATTTCTTGCTTGAGAAAATGAGCTCTCCTACTCTACATTCATATTGTCACCAGGCTAATCCACATGTGCAACAGCCTTAAGATAAAGAATGTGAAAAATAATAACAATAATTCTAATAATACTACTAATAATAAAGAACATGCTCTCACTCTGTCCTCACCACCACTCCCCACCTACCCAGTCATTTTGACAAACATTCCCCAGACTTGTTTTAGGTCTCCATCTAGCAATTCGTGCTGTGGCCTCCATCCTCTTCCAGACTTTTCCTTAACAGTCATATGTAGAGTTGTACAGATGGAAAGATTTTAAGAAAAAAAAGAATATTATCTACAGTGCTTTGACTCAGGGCTTTTCCTGAACTTGGAATATCTATCACAAGGAGGGCAAAGCCTTACCACATTTGCTGATTCATTAGCCATCTTGCCAGCATGTACCTGACTTCAGCCCATGAGAGGGAGTTTTATAGGTCATGGATGTACAACTCAGCAAAAAAGCAAATAATCCAGTTGAAAATGGGCAAAGAACCTGAATATACATTATTCCAAAGAAGATAGACAAATGGGCAACAAGTACATGAAAAGGTGCTCAACATCCCCAATCATCAGAGAAATGCAAATCAAACCACAATGAGATGTCACCTCACACCTGCTACTATATGTCACCCCATACCTGTTACTATACTGTATACTATAATGGCAATTATCAAAAAGATAGGAGATAACAAGTGCTGGCAAGGACTTTGAGGAAAGAGAACCCTTGTGAGCTATTGGTGGGAATTCAAACCTGTGCAAACACTGTGGAAAACAGTATGGAGATTCCTCAAAAAAAATAAGAATCAAAGTACCATGTGATTCAGTAATCTCACTTCTGGGTATTTATGTGAAGGAAATGAAAACATGAATTCAAAGATACATCTGTACCTCCCTGTTCGTTGCAGCATTATTTATAATAGCCATAACATGAAAGTAATCGAAGTGTCCATCAATAGATGGGAGAGAAAATCGTATATGTATTCAAATTTATGTATACAAACTTCTTTATTATACACACACACACACACACACACATATACACACACACTATATATAATAGACTATTATTCAGCCATAAATAAAAAGGAAATAGTGACATTTGTAACAATATCGATGAACCTGGAGGGTGTTATGCTAAGTGAAATAAGTCAGGCAGAAAAAGACAAATATTGTTTGATCTCATTTATATGTGGAATCTAAAAAAGCTGCAATCATAGAAACAGAGAGTAGAACATGGTTGCTCAGACTGGTGGGGTTAGTAGGGGAAATGAGGAGATGTTGATCAAAGGATACAAACTTCCAGTTATAAGATGAGTAAGTTTTCGGGATCTAATGTACAGGATGGTGATTACAGTTAACAATACTGCATTGTATATTTGAAAACTGCAAAGAGAGCAAATCTTAAATGTTCCCACTACACACACATACACAAAAGATAATTATGTGAGGTGATAGATGTATTAACCAAACTTACTGTGATCACATTTCACAATATGTACCATATATCAAATCATCATGCTGCAGATCATAAACTTACTCAGTTGTTTCGGCATCCCAGAACAGAGAGCAGAAGTAAGGGAAAGTTAAAAAGTACATAAAATACACATCAAAATAATGGCATAGAAGGCAAAAAACACAAAATGAGGGAGAGTGAGATGTTCATTTTTGGAGCTCCAGGACAAGCCCTTACTTTTCCAAATCCCCGGAGCTACTCCAAAAAAGGGACAAGGAGCCATGGTCAATGAAAATCTGTTTTCTCAGGTCCCATGCTCACCAATCCCCAAATTCAATACTCACCCCAACTCAGGGCAAAATGTTTATCTTCAGAGGAAACTCATTTTGATTTAATTGTTGTCGGTTTTTTTCTCAGCTTTTCCTTCCATAATCAGAGACTGCAATGCCAAGTAGCTCTCAAGCCAAGTCATTTTAATGAGGGAAAGATTTCAAAAAGATTATGGATGGGGTTTTAAATGTCTACTGAAATGCACACAGAAAAGTCTTCACTGTAGGAGGAAATGCTTTAAAAAGTATCTTCAAATAAATCCTCAATAACAGAGACTTGGCAAGCTGAGGGCAGCTACACAGCCATCCCTGGGAGAGTGGGCTTTTTATGGATTCCAATCTAAGTGTTCCTGCTGACAGGAGCCCCTAATCTATAGTATTGTTCAGTACTCATGAGAGTCTCATTAATTAGTAGCTGATGAGGTACAAAAGGAGTAAATTTTGTTTCAATTTAACGATGACCTTCATTTTAATTCCATTCCCTTTGTGAAAACCTGGAAATTATATGACTATCCCCAAACAGTAGAGTTTTTAAAAGCTCCTCTAGTCAGACAAATTGGTTTAATTTCTTGCCCCTTTACTGAATGCAGAGCTTCAGTGAACCTAAGGTACTTCTGGAAAAAGAACTGATGGAAGAAAATTTAAGTTTTGGGACTGTTGGGAAATTTTGGCAAGAGATAGATATGAAAAAATGAAAGGTTCTGGTTTACATTTATGACAAAGAACAAATCACATAAAAAGTCTGAGGATGGCAAAAATAAACTGTTAGTATCATTAGAATGAAAAGCACTTAATGCACCTAGGAGACCTTAAATAACCTGGAGATCAATGCCTGGCACAAAGTATGTGCTTAGTAAATGTTTGTTGGAATGAATGAATGAATGAATGAATGAATTCTTTTGATGTCACCTTACTCTAAGTGAATACTGGTATTTTAAGCTGTAATGTTCCTAAATTCAGTTAAGCAGTGGATTCACTGCATTGCTCATACTAACAAATGTTGAACAATTATTTGTGAAAGAAGTCCTTGGCCCTTCCACAGGGCATAAGCTCTCAGTTGCACTCAGGGAATAATCCAGAAAGTATAAGGACAAGCTGAACAGATAGCTACCTGTCTCACCACCCCTATGATTTCTCAAATTGCAGATCCCAGGATCAGGGTTCTCCCTGTAGGCGACTCACTGATGTCACTAGAAGCATTTCAGTCGAGGACATTGACATTGGCTTTTGGACACAGACATTTTAATGAAATAAAAAGAACAGTGGTGCTGTTTTTTTCTTTCTTTCACTTTTTAATGCCAAGTAATCTGTGCAAAAGATACCTCTCACCCTCACATTATCCCTGACTTCATGTCCTTGGATGGAGTGATGCTTAGAGATGGGTTGAGTATGTCGGCATCACACACTGCTTGGAAGTCTTTCAAAACTGAAAGTTAAACAATTTGAAAGTGAAGTCAAGGTGCTCTATTTCTCCTATGACCCCCTAATTTCCTTTGTACACACATACATACATACACACACACACGCGCGCGCGCTTGTCTACCAGACTTCACTGAATGAATGAATGAATGAATGAGTGAATGGTTGCTATAATGACTTACAATTAGGCATGGAGTTCACATAATTGACTGCACTTATAAACCAAATATTTCTATGGTCAGATTGTAGTTGGGGAAGAAGTGATCTGATCAGAACAAGAATATGACTCTTTAAAACTGTTCTGAATGCTGGATTTCAAACACCAAAGACAAGAGTCTTCCCAGCAATCCAGCTGAGAGAATCAAAGGTGCTCACAACCCGATGTGTCAAACTCTCAGGGCTTGAGGCTGTGTTGTCCCCTCTTCACTGTGAGAGAGAACAAATGGGGTTGAAATGGTGGTATTCCTGTTCTTTCTCTAGTTTTCCTCTCATCTCCAAGGTTATTCCTCATCTCTCTTAATAATGAATCCAGAATTGTTGCAAGAAATCAGGGCAGATTACTCTCCCTCCTAGTTAACCTTTCAGTTCTGGAAGACGCCAATTATTCTACTCATGTCCCATTTCCCTTCTCAAGACCAGCTTAACACACACACACACACACACACACACAGAGATGGCCTTTTGGGACAATTTAAGAAAAAGCATTTTTTTCTTACGGCTGGCTCGGGGCTCAGTTCAAAAGTTAGAGAGGCATTTGCACTAACAAACAAGCAACAGCAATAAAGCAAGCAATTCAATTTTAAAAATGGGCAGAGGATCTGAATAAACATTTCTTTCCAAAGAAGACAAACAAATGGGCAACAGGTACCTGAAAAGGTGCTCAATGTCACCAGTCGTCAGGGAAATAAAAATCAAAACCACAATGAGATGTCATTTCACACCTGTCAGAATGGCTATTATCAAAAGGCAAGAAAAAACGAGTGTTGCCAAGGACATGGGGAAAGGGGAACACTTGTACACTGCTGGTGGGAATGCAAATTCATGCAACAACTATAAAAAACAACATGGAGATTCTTCAAAAAATTAAGATAGAGCTTTCATATGACCAGCGATCCCCCTTTCACATGTTTATCTGAAGGAAATGAAAACATGAACTCAAAAAGATATCTGCACCCCTTATTCACTGAAACATTATTTACAATAGCCAAAACATGGAAGCAATCTAAGTGTCCATCAACAGATGAATGGACAGAGAAAATGGAATATTATTCAGCTATAAATAAAGAAGGAAATCTTGGCATTTGTGATAACATAGATATACCTTGAGAGCATTATGCTAAGTGAAATATGTCAGAGAAAGACAAACACTGGATGAGCTCCCTTATATGTGAAATCTAAAAACAAACAATAAAAACAACAAAACCAAACTCAGAACAGATTGTTGGTTGCCAGGGGCAGGGAATGAGTAGGGCAAAATTGGTGAAGGGCATCAAAAGGTTCAAACTTCCGGTTATAAGGTAAGTAAGTCATGGGATGTAATGTACAATGTAGTGACTATAGTTAATATTACTATGTTGCATATTTGCTAAGAGAATAGATTTTAAGAGTTCTTATCCCAAGAAAACTTTGTAACTATATGTGGTGATGAATGTGAACTAGCCATTATGGTCATCATTTTGTAATATATAAAAATATTGAATCATTAGGTTGTATACTTGAAACTAATATAATGTAATATATCAATTCTCTCTCAAAAAAAGTAAACATCACTGGGAAGAGTAAGAGAAATCTGTAATCATTCATACTTTAGTGCAAATTACCACAATCCTATTGCTTTCTTCCTTTATGTCTACTTGAAACTTCTTTATACTTTCCTCCTCTATGTTTCTCATGGATCAGCACTGAGTAGCTATAATCAAGAAGCAGAATCTGTTAGAAACTGCATATACAATAGAAAGCCTATATACAATAAGTTGAACAGAAAGATTAGTAAAACTATAGGAAACAGAATAATGATATAAACACATACAATGCTTTTATAGCTTCTTTTGCTTCTTTTTCATTTAATCTTCACACAACTCTTCAAGGTAGTATTATCACCACCTTATTTTATAAGTGAGAGAAAGAGGTTAAACATCTTGCTTAAGAAGGAGATCTGGACTATGAAATCCAGATAGAGAAATCACAAAGCTAAGTATCTTTTACAATGCTGAGGCATCTCTGGGAAAGATATCCCTGAGATAGCTTGGCATCCCTGTTTGTGTGTTTTAAGGCATTTGCTACCATTACATGACAAAATTTGGGAAGTAGCAGAGGTAATTAAGGAAGTCCAGATACAAAAAATAAGAAACCTAAGGGTGCTTTCAAATGGAGGCAAGTCCTGTAACCTTCCCCTTTTTACTTTCCTTTAAGTGTTCCACATTAAGAGTAGGCTACCTTCATACCTCTTCCTTCATCTGGATCATTTTAACAGTTAACAGCTTGGGGTTAAACTGTCTCAAATCTATCCATCATTGACCAGGGTGGAGCAACCTGCCTTGCTTTGACAGCAGCACCAGGCTGCTCAGAATTGGTGGGTCCACAGCTAGAGGATATGCAGCTTTGTCCTGTGCCTCTCTTTATGAGACAAGGTCCACCTTAAGCACACTGAGGCACCCTACAACAAGTGCTAGAGAAAGGTAATCCAAAGAGCAAATGATTATTAATGTTTCACAAAGTTCTCCACAGCACTACAAAGTAGCACTTTCATTAATACTCCTGTTTTCAAGTGCAACAACTGGATAGGGTAAGTCGTTTTCCCAAGATCACACAACTACTAACTGACAGGGCAGGGATTTTTACCCAAGCATCAGGCAACAGGGTCTGGGTTCTTAACTAAGCACTATCAAAAACCTGCATCACACGAGACTCGTCAGGAACCTGGGTGCATTTATCCTAGGTAACCTAACACATTGTGGTTTATGACCATCTTCCACTTGAACAGGATAGGGAAGTAAATGCAGAACTAAGGGAACCAGTAGAAGTTACAAGCAGACTTCAAGTAAGTATGACTTTCAACTTTCTAAACACAGATATGTCTGCACAGATTGTCATGCTCTAACTTCCTAGTCCTTTTTAAAGTGAGAATTCTTTTTCCAATGAAAATTACTTTGAATAATGTTATTAGTCTTTGCAATAAAAACTCAGCTCAAAATAAATTAATCAAAAAAGGAAACTGTAAGAAACTGGGGCAATTTCCCATGAAAAGTAACAGAAAATGTAAGAGTGAATAGGCATGGCTAGGTCCAGGTGTTAAGATGATCTCATATGCAATCTGTCTCTTTCTCCATCTCTCAACTAGCCTTCCCGTTCTGTTCACAGTCTCACCTTTTGGGCAGAAATATCATCAGCAGTTCTACACTTAGATCATCCTCACAGCTGCCAATCACTCTGGGAACTCACAGGAATTAGCAGTTAATTCTGACTGTTGGCATGGGGTGAAGAAATCTGAGAGGACTTTATAGAAGAAGTGACCTTCACTCACATCTTGGTGATGTGTAGGAGTTTCCCAGGAAAAGGGTGGGATGAGATAGGCTTTCCTCTATTTGAGGCACTGTTTCATACAGCTTGAGTATATTAGAGCATGTGGAGAAGCAGAGAGATGAGGACAGATACCTCACTATAAGCCATTTTGCATATTAACCGATTTGTGGAATGGCTAATTTACTAAAAAATCAATTTACCAAACATTCAATTCATAATTTACCAAATTTATTGATTCGCAAAAAAAAAGAAAAGAAAAGAAAAGGAAGAAGGTTTTTTGACTATTCATATAAAGTTTACAGCAATTTGTATTGGATCAATAGTTTTGGCTGACCAGCTTTTATGTTGTTTTCAGAAGAACATTTTAAGGAATATTCACTTTCTTAACACCTAAGATCATATTCAGGGATGGGAGTTGTCTCCTTTGAACTATATTTAATATTCAAAAAGTCTATTTTAATCAATGATAAAATGTCAGTATTTCATATGGGAATTTTTTTAGTTTCTACTGATTTCTTTCAATCTTTTCTCACTTTCCTGAACATTTGCCACATCTTACCCAACCTTATTAGAGACCTTTCTCTTTGGAGGAAGTTTTCACCTCTCTGCTCAGACTTCATTGTTCTAATATTTTAGACCTGTGCTCTTTGATATGAAAGCCACTAGACACATATGGCCACCTAACTTCAAATTAATTAAAATTAAATAAGATTAAATTTCTGTTCTTCATTCATACATGCTGCTTTCCAAGTGATGAACATCAAGCCACATGTGGCTACTGGCTACCATATTGAATAGCACAGAAAAAGAACACTTTCATTATCACAGAAAGTTCTACACCTGTCTAATGAGTCCTGACCCTACCTTCTCCTCAAGATTCTAGCATCGATTCCTTCAGTTCTATGCCTCACAACAACTAACAAGCTAGAGACCTACCCCTGGTGTCAACTCCTGCTGGGGAAGAAGGGAATTTAGAAAGCAAGATCAAGGTTGATCATTTCCATTTTTCCATTTTCTAGTGTAGCGAGAGGATGAGCTGTTCTATTTTAAGGGTCCCTGTGTGACATTTCCTAGGGAATGATCTACCTCAAATAAATCCAAATAAATGCTATCTTATTCTGCAGTGTTTTCTTTCCTCAAACTCCATTACCCTCAAAAAAGGAGAGAGGGAGGAAGGAATAGAGGAGGAGAGAAAGTGAGGAGGGAGAAGGAGGGAGAGAGAGAGTGGGATCCTCTTGTCAGCAAACTTCTTACTGAAAATATTAATTCCACTAAAAGCATCAAAAGAGCTTTTTTCCCTCAGAATGAAAAAAAAAAATACAGCTATATAGCAAAATGGAAGGCTTGAATGAACATTTCAAGTCCTACCTGTCACAAGCCATTAGTTGAATTGCCTAAAGAAATCCCTTGACAAGTATAAGTGCTGTTTTTATGTTAGAGAGCTTCATAATGTTGGCCACAAGAAGAAATTTCTCCACAAAAGCTCTTTCTGTTTAATAAAGTGATTTGTTCCAGTAACAGTGATAATAAAATTGCTGAATTGAAACAGGATTGTTCAATGAAGACCTGAATCCAATTTGCTGGACTAGTATGATTACACTTTTATCTCTGTGTTTACTCATTTGTAGAATTGCTACCAGTCTTTTGATATGCAATTAATAGGATTAATGGTTTTCGGGACCAGAAGACAGTAAGAGGGAACAGAACCTATCCTAGGTGGCCTGGCAGCTATGTGCTGGCATCTTTTTAAGGCTGTGCACCTTGCTGGCTGTGTGCTACAGAATGATAGCTTGATTGCCTTGCCCTGTCTTTTAAAATGATACTTCTTTCTCCAATGAAAATTACTTTGAATAATTTTAACTACAGTAATTTATATTCCTCCCCACTGTAAGTTCCTCAGGCACCTGATGGTACAGTCTTATGCCCAAGAAAAGCAGGTAAGGATTAGAGTAACATCAACAATTTTCTAAAATTTAACTTTTGAAGTGATCTATCTCCTCCTCCTAATACTATATTAAAATTCTTATTACCACTATTGGTGGCTTTAATAACAGAATAAAAATTTTTACAAACTATTTAATTCATTGTTTGAAAAATTTTGAAGGTTTAGGTATAACATATTAAGTTATTTTGGTGCTAGTTTACATAAGTTTAATAGTTGAACATTACTTCTAAGATGGTGCCATCTTAAATGTTTAAATGGACTAGTGTAATCATTTGATACACAAAGTAGGATTTAAAAATACATACTCTTTTTTGTGTGAAGATGTTTGTTTTGTTTTGTTGTTTGTTGGGGTTTGGCTGGTTTTATTTTTGTAACAGATCAGGGAGCTAGTAAAAATATATCTAATAATGACAGAAGTCAGTGTCTTTATCAGCTACCAAAATATTTTTTATTGAGCTAGATTTGACATATAACATCATATAAATTTAAGGTATAAAACACACTGACTTAATACATTTATATACTACAATATGATTGTCATTGTAGCATTAGCTAGCTCTTCTATCACTTCACATAATTATCATTAAGTGCCCACTAATGGACGAATGGATAAAGAAGATGTGAGATATATTTATTAGAACATTATTCAACCATGAAAAGGCTACCAGAATATCTTAAGAACAGATAATTTTTAGCAGACAATCTTTACCTTTGCTCTTAGTAAATAGAGCATAAGGTAAACCTTAGTGTTAATGCTTTATACTGCTTATAATCCCAGGGAAGCAAGAGTGAGGTGAAAAAAAAAAAATGAAGCTAGTCAGGAAAAGAGGGAAAGCATATACAGGTTACCAAGTTACCAAGTTACCAAGAATCACTGGAGGCTTAGTCCAGCTATAGGGAGGACATAGGGACATAGGGAACCACTATGTCTTAGAAGTTTTTCAGATGAAAGAAGGACCAGCAAGTATCCATTCTGTTTCCTTTCTATCTTCTATCTTTAATTAATCAAAGTTCTGTCACTGGGGTGTTAACAACCCAATGCTCCTCACTGTGTTGCATGGTCCCTCAAGGGAGTCACTGGGGGATCCAAAGACCCCTGGGTCTTGTTAGATCAAAATATGGTGACTCACCTGTTGCATTTTTCTACGGGATTGATGAAGACTATTTACGGCAGAGCCCAGGACTCATCCACATGGGAAGCTAAAACAACCCAGGAATTAGAAAATAAGTCTGTGGCACTAGAGCTTTACACTCACAGAAACATGTCTGCTGTCACTGGGAGTTGACTTGGCTGGAAAGCAGGGAAAACAGTCAAGGATTGGGGAGTTAGGGACAGGCCGATAGGACAGAACTGATCTGGAGCAATGCATCAACTGAATGTAGTATAACTGGCAAGTTAAATCTGTTTCCACAATGAAGATGAACATCTTCCCCAGATCTTGATCAAATGAAAGAATTGTCAAAATGTTTGTTTTACCTCCCAAAATGGCATCTCTTAAACAACCCTCTGCATTAAGTCAAGTGTTTATATCAATGTAGCTGGAGTTTCCCTGCTAACACTTCAAATATACAATCCATATAGTCAAGATACCCTCCCAAGATGTAAAATGGTACAGCCATTGTGGAAAACAATATGAAGATTCCTCTAAAATTAAAAATCATATTGTTATATTAGTTTTAGGTGTATATCATAGTGATCAAATATCATATGATATTTGATTCAATAATTCCACTATTGGATAATTAGCCAAAGAAAATAGAAGCACTAATTTGAAAAAATATATGCACCCCTATGTTTACTACAGCATTTTTTACAATTACTAAGATAGGAAACAACATAAGCAACATCTATGAATGAATGAACAAGGAAGATGTGGAATATATACATGAGGGAATAGTACTCAGCAATAAGAAAGGATGCAATCGTGCCATTTGCAACAGCATGGATTGACTAGAGGTATTATGCTAACTGAAGTAAGTCAGACCGAGAAAGACAAATACCATATGGTTTCATTCACATATGGAACATGAAAAAGCAAGTGAATAAATAAACAAGCAAAAAGCAGAAGCAGACCTCTGTATTTATACACAGAGAACAAACTGATGATTGCCAAAGGGGAGGAGGTTGAGGGATGAACGTTCAGTTATGGAATGAATGCTGTGAGAATAAAAAGCACAGCATAAGGAATACTGTCAATGATACTGTAATTGCACTGTATGGTAACAGATGGTAGCTACACCTGTGGTAAACACAGAACTGCATATAGAAAAGTTGAATCAGGGGCACTGGGTGGCTCAGTGGGTTAAGCCTCTGCTTTTGGCTCAGGTCATGATCCCAGGGTCCTCGGACAGAGCCCCACATCAGGCTCTCTGCTCGAGAGAGAGCTCTCGAGAGAGAGCTCTCTGCTCCCCACCCCCGCTTCTCCGCATACTTGTGATCTTTCTCTCTCTCTGTGTCAAATAAATAAATAAAATCTTTAAAACAAAAACTTCAATCACTATGATATACACCTAAAACTAATATAACAATATGTGTCAACTGGACTCAAATTTAAAAAAAAAAATGTTTTTAAAGACATCCTCCCATAACAAAACCAGAGATGACTGAGTTATTCATCTGTGACTTCAGGGCCTTGAATGTGGTAGCAACTGTTGGTAGAAACTACTAGTTGAATGAATGAAAGAATGAACGTTCAGCTAACTAGACCAAGGCATCTGCCTATCTAGCCCTACCCTCATTCCAGCTCTGCCTGGCTTTACTGAATACAACCAAAAAGTAAAAAGGTAACTTCACCTTAAAAAGAATATTCCAGAGCCTAACAGTAACATTCCCATTCTTACATTTTAGTTGAGATAGCATGAAATATTTTCCACTAGCCTTCAGTTGCCTCCCTAGTTGCTTGGCAAGTTTGCTTCTTTAATTACCACATCTTGAGTAGTAATTTTGGCATCCAAGTAACAATAGGAAAGTGTCTTTGATCTATTATATACCACTCTATAAACCCACCACAGTGCCATGTATCTGACTTTCATCAACCACTGAACAAAAGCAAAAAAAATTTTTTTTCAGGATATGCTCTCAGTGTCTTCTTCAGCAGGTGAAGTTCTTTATTCCAGCAGAGATAGTGACCACAGCCTTCCATTCAAAGTAATAGTGTCTGAAAATCTTATTTATATGCATTACCAGAGAATTCAAATGGACCAGAATTCCACATTTTTTATATGCAGCTAGTTTTCACTATGTATAGAATATGATATATGATACCATAAAAAAGATCTTACTAGCTGAAAGCATGCAAAGAAATCTCAATAATCAACAACAAAAAATCATTATGGCCCATAGCATACAGAAATTATGTCTAAATATTCAAAATTCTCTGACTGTAAGTTGTAAGTTGTAATAAAATAAAGAACAGTAAAACTAGTATTTATTTAGTACAGTTGACCCTTGAACAACACAGATTTGAACTACACAAGTCTACTTATATGAGGATTTTTTTAATAAACACAATACATAACTGTAAATGTATTTTTCCTTTTTATAATTTTCTTAATAACTTTTTTTCTCTAGCTTACTTTATTGTAAGACTATAGTATATGTTAGTCAGCTATTTAAGTTATGAATAAGGCTTCCATCATCAGTAAGCTATCAGTGGTTAAATTTGGGGGGGAGTCAAAAGTTATAGACAAATTTTTTAGTTTGGGGCAGTCTATACCCTAGCCCCCACATTGTTCAAGAGTCAACCGCACATTGTAATTTAAAACTTCAGAAACATTGGGGGAGGAGTCAAGATGGCGGAGAAGTAGCAGCTGAGACTACTTCAGGTAGCGGGAGATCAGCTAAATAGCTTATCTAAACATTGCAAACACCTACAAATCCAACGGGAGATTGAAGAGAAGAAGAACAGCAATTCTAGAAACAGAAAATCAACCACTATCTGAAAGGTAGGACTGGCGGAGAAGTGAATCCAAAGCGACGGGAAGATAGACCGCGGGGGGAGGGGCTGGCCCCCGGCGAGCGGTGGAGCAACGGAGCACAAAATCGGGACTTTTAAAAGTCTGTTCCGCTGAGGGACATCGCTCCAGAGGCTTAACCGGGGTGAAGCCCAGGCGGGGTCAGCGCGGCCTCAGGTCCCACAGGGTCGCAGAAGGATCGGGGGAGTCTGAGTGTCGCAGAGCTTACCGGTATTAGAACGGGGAAGCCGGCTACAGAGACAGAGCCGAGGAGTGACTCTCAGCTCGGGGTTACCTTGAACCGGTCGAAGGCTCGGTCAGCTCAGAGCGTGGCCGGAGGCCAGGGTGACGGGAGTCATTGGGCGCTGTTCTCTGAGGGTTCACTGAGGAGTGGGGCCCCGGGCTCTCGGCTCCTCCGGGCCAGAGACCAGTAGGCCGCCATCTTCATTCCCGCCCTCCAGAACTCTACGGAAAGCGCACAAGGAACAAAAGCTCCCGAAAGCAAACCCAGCAAACCCGAGCAGATTACTCAGCCCGGCCCCGGGTAAGGCCGGTGCAACTCCGCCTGGGGCAAAGACGCTTGAGAATCACTACAACAGGCCCCTCCCCCAGAAGAACAACAAGAAACCCAGCCAGGACCAAGTTCACCTACCAAGGAGTGCAGTTTCTATACCAAGGAGAGAGGCGGAATTCCAGAGGAGAAGAAAGCAAAGCATGGAACTCATGGCTTTCTCCCCATGATTCTTTAGCCTTGCAGTTAATTTAATTTTTTTTTCTTTTTCAATTTTTTTTCTCTTCTTCTGCTAAATTTTTTTAACTTTTACCGTTTTCTTTTTTAACGTTTTTTAAATAGTTTATCTAATATATATATATTTTTTTCCTTTTTATATTTTTTCTTTATCGGCTTTCTTTTTTTAATAGTTTTTTTTTTCTTTCTTTCTGAACCGCTTTTTATCCCCTTTCTCCCCCCTCACAATTTGGGATCTCTTCTGATTTGGCTAAAGCATATTTTCCTGGGGTTGTTGCCACCCTTCTAGTATTTTACTTGCTCCTTCATATACTCTTATCTGGACAAAATGACAAGGCGGAAAAATTCACAACAAAAAAAAGAACAAGAAGCAGTACCAAAGGCTAGGGACCTAATCAATACAGACATTGGTAATATGTCAGATATAGAGTTCAGAATGACGATTCTCAAGGTTCTAGCCGGGCTCGAAAAAGGCATGGAAGATATTAAAGCAACCCTCTCGGGAGATATAAAAGCCCTTTCTGGAGAAATAAAAGAACTAAAATCTAACCAAGTTGAAATCAAAAAAGCTATTAATGAGGTGCAATCAAAAATGGAGGCTCTCACTGCTAGGATAAATGAGGCAGAAGAAAGAATTAGCGATATAGAAGACCAAATGACAGAGAATAAAGAAGCTGAGCAAAAGAGGGACAAACAGCTACTGGACAACGAGGGGAGAATTCGAGAGATAAGTGACACCATAAGACGAAACAACATTAGAATAATTGGGATTCCAGAAGAAGAGGAAACAGAGAGGGGAGCAGAAGGTATGTTGGAGAGAATTATTGGAGAGAATTTCCCCAATATGGCAAAGGGAACAAGCATCAAAATCCAGGAGGTTCAGAGAACCCCCCTCAAAATCAATAAGAATAGGTCCACACCCCGTCACCTAATAGTAAAATTGACAAGTCTTAGTGACAAAGAAAAGATCCTGAAAGCAGCCCGGGAAAAGAAGTCTGTAACGTACAATGGTAAAAATATTAGATTGGCAGCAGACTTATCCACAGAGACCTGGCAGGCCAGAAAGAGCTGGCATGATATATTCAGAGCACTAAATGAGAAAAACATGCAGCCAAGAATACTATATCGAGCTAGGCTATCATTGAAAATAGAAGGAGAGATTAAAAGCTTCCAGGACAAACAAAAACTGAAAGAATTTGCAAATACCAAACCAGCTCTACAGGAAATATTGAAAGGGGTCCTCTAAGCAAAGAGAGACCCTAAAAGTAGTAGATCAGAAAGAAACAGAGACAATATACCATAACAGTCACCTTAGAGGCAATACAATGGCACAAAATTCATATCTCTCAGTACTTACCCTGAATGTTAATGGGCTAAATGCCCCAATCAAAAGACACAGGGTATCAGAATGGATCAAAAAACAAAACCCATCTATATGTTGCCTACAAGAAACTCATCTTAAACCCGAAGACACCTCCAGGTTTAAAGTGAGGGGGTGGAAAAGAATTTACCATGCTAATGGACATCAGAAGAAAGCAGGAGTGGCAATCCTTATATCAGATCAATTAGATTTTAAGCCAAAGACTATAATAAGAGATGAGGAAGGACACTATATCATACTCAAAGGAACTGTCCAACAAGAAGATCTAACAATTTTAAATATCTATGCCCCTAACGTGGGAGCAGCCAACTATATAAACCAATTAATAACAAAATCAAAGAAACACATCGACAAGAATACAATAATAGTAGGGGATTTTAACACTCCCCTCACTGAAATGGACAGATCATCCAAGCAAAAGATCAACAAGGAAATCAAGGCCTTAAATGACACACTGGACCAGATGGACATCACAGATATATTCAGAACTTTTCATCCCAAAACAACAGAATACACATTCTTCTCTAGTGCACATGGAACATTCTCCAGAATAGATCACATTTTTGGTCCTAAATCAGGTCTCAACCAGTATCAAAAGATTGGGATCATTCCCTGCATATTTTCAGACCACAATGCTCTGAAACTAGAACTCAATCACAAGAGGAAATTTGGAAAGAACCCAAATACATGGAGACTAAACAGCATCCTTCTAAAGAATGAATGGGTCAACCAGGAAATTAAAGAAGAATTGAAAAAATTCATGGAAACAAATGATAATGAAAACACAACGGTTCAGAATCTGTGGGACACAACAAAGGCAGTCCTGAGAGGAAAATATATAGCAGTACAAGCCTTTCTCAAGAAACAAGAAAGGTCTCAGGTACACAACCTAACCCTACACCTAAAGGAGCTGGAGAAAGAACAAGAAAGAAACTCTAAACCCAGCAGGAGAAGAGAAATCATAAAGATCAGAGCAGCAATCAATGAAATAGAAACCAAAAAAACAATAGAACAAATCAATGAAACTAGGAGCTGGTTCTTTGAAAGAATTAATAAGATTGATAAACCCCTGGCCAGACTTATCAAAAAGAAAAGAGAAAGGACCCAAATAAATAAAATCATGAATGAAAGAGGAGTGATCACAACGAACACCAAAGAAATACAATTATAAGAACATACTATGAGCAACTCTACGCCAACAAATTTGACAATCTGGAAGAAATGGATGCATTCCTAGAGACATATAAACTACCACAACTGAACCAGGAAGAAATAGAAAGCCTGAACAGACCCATAACCAGTAAGGAGATTGAAACAGTCATCAAAAATCTCCAAACAAACAAAAGCCCAGGGCCAGATGGCTTCCCGGGGGAATTCTACCAAACATTTAAAGAAGAACTAATTCCTATTCTCCTGAAACTGTTCCAAAAAATAGAAATAGAAGGAAAACTTCCAAACTCATTTTATGAGGCCAGCATCACCTTGATCCCAAAACCAGACAAGGATCCCATCAAAAAAGAGAACTACAGACCAATACCCTTGATGAACACAGATGCAAAAATTCTCACCAAAATACTAGCCAATAGGATTCAACAGTACATTAAAAGGATTATTCACCACGACCAAGTGGGATTTATTCCAGGGCTGCAAGGCTGGTTCAACATCCGCAAATCAATCAATGTGATACAACACATTAATAAAAGAAAGAACAAGAACCATATGATACTCTCCATAGATGCTGAAAAAGCATTTGACAAAGTACAGCATCCCTTCCTGATCAAAACTCTTCAAAGTGTAGGGATAGAGGGCACATACCTCAATATTATCAAAGCCATCTATGAAAAACCCACGGCAAATATCATTCTCAATGGAGAAAAACTGAAAGCTTTTCCGCTAAGGTCAGGAACATGACAGGGATGTCCGTTATCACCACTGCTATTCAACATAGTACTAGAAGTCCTAGCCTCAGCAATCAGACAACAAAAGGAAACTCAAGGCATCCAAATCGGCAAAGAAGAAGTCAAACTATCACTCTTTGCAGATGATATGATACTATATGTGGAAAACCCAAAAGACTCCACTCCAAAACTGCTAGAACTTGTACAGGAATTCAGTAAAGTGTCAGGATATAAAATCAATGCACAGAAATCAGTTGCATTTCTCTACACCAACAACAAGACAGAAGAAAGAGAAATTAAGGAGTCCATCCCATTTACAATTGCACCCAAAACTATAAGATACCTAGGAATAAACCTAACCAAAGAGACTAAGAATCTACACACAGAAAACTATAAAGTACTCATGAAAGAAATTGAGGAAGACACAAAGAAATGGAAAAATGTTCCATGCTCCTGGATTGGAAGAATAAATATTGTGAAAATGTCTATGCTACCTAAAGCAATCTACACATTTAATGCAATTTCTATCAAAGTACCATCCACTTTTTTCAAAGAAATGGAACAAATAATACTAAAATTTATATGGAACCAGAAAAGACCTCGAATAGCCAAAGGAATATTGAAAAAGAAAGCCAAAGTTGGTGGCATCACAATTCCGGACTTCAAGCTCTATTACAAAGCTGTCATCATCAAGACAGCATGGTACTGGCACAAAAACAGACACATAGATCAATGGAACAGAATAGAGAGCTCAGAAATAGACCCTCAACTTTATGGTCAACTCATCTTCGACAAAGCAGGAAAGAATGTCCAATGGAACAAAGACAGCCTCTTCAATAAATGGTGTTGGGAAAATTGGACAGCCACATGCAGAAAAATGAAATTAGATCATTTCCTTACACCACACACGAAAATAGACTCAAAATGGATGAAGGATCTCAATGTGAGAAAGGAATCCATCAAAATCCTCGAGGAGAACACAGGCAGCAACCTCTTCGACGTCAGCCGCAGCAACATCTTCCTAGGAACATCACCAAAGGCAAGGGAAGCAAGGGCAAAAATGAACTTTTGGGATTTTATCAAGATCAAAAGCTTTTGCACAGCAAAGGAAACAGTGAACAAAACCAAAAGACAACTGACAGAATGGGAGAAGATATTTGCAAATGACATATCAGATAAAGGGCTAGTGCCCCAAATCTATAAAGAACTTAGCAAACTCAACACCCAAAGAACAAATAATCCAATCAAGAAATGGGCAGAGGACATGAACAGACGTTTCTGCAAAGAAGACATCCAGATGGCCAACAGACACGTGAAAAAGTGGTCCACATCACTCGGCACCAGGGGAATACAAATCAAAACCACCATGAGATATCACCTCACACCAGTCAGAATGGCTAAAATTAACAAGTCAGGAAATGACAGATGCTGGCGAGGATGCGGAGAAAGGGGAGCCCTCCTACACTGTTGGTGGGAATGCAAGCTGGTGCAACCACTCTGGAAAACAGCATGGAGGTTCCTCAAAATGTTGAAAATAGAACTACCCTATGACCCTGCAATTGCACTGCTGGGTCATATTTACCCTAAAGATACAAACGTAGTGATCCGAAGGGGCACGTGCACCCGAATGTTTATAGCAGCAATGTCTACAATAGCCAAACTATGGAAAGAACCTAGATGTCATCTACAGACGAATGGATAAAGAAGATGTGGTATATATACACAATGGAATACTATGCAGCCATCAAAAGAAATGAAATCTTGCCATTTGCGACGACGTGGATGGAACTAGAGGGTATCATGCTTAGCGAAATAAGTCAATCGGAGAAAGACAACTATCATATGATCTCCCTGATATGAGGGAGAGGAGATGCACCATGGGGGGTTAAGGGGGTAGGAGAAGAGTAAATGAAACAAGATGGGATTGGGAGGGAGACAAACCATAAGTGACTCTTAATCTCACAAAACATACTGAGGGTTGATGGGGGGAGGGGGGTTGGGAGAGGAGGGGTGGGGTTATGGATATTGGGGAGGGTATGTGCTATGGTGAGTGCTGTGAAGTGTGTAAACCTGGCGATTCGCAGACCTATACCCCTGGGGATAAAAATATATGTTTATAAAAAATAAAATTAAAAAAAAAAAAACTTCAGAAACATTAATATTTTATTCCTTTGTAAAAAAAACTCACTAAGAATGGTTTACCAGGACTTGCCTCCTCATATACAAGTGAGCATCTTTTCTATGCAAATAAATATAACTGACATATTATAAATAAATAATAAATATGCAAATAAAGAAAGAAATGATAAGTTCTATATAACTGGTAAATTGTCATACACCTTTCTTTGTACTTTTTCCTTTTTTTATTTTTTTAGTTTTTTTTTTACTTAAGTTCAATTAGACAACACATATCACATCATCAGTTTCAAATGTAGTGTTCAGTAATTCATTAGTTGCGTGTAACAGCCAGTGCTCATCACATCACGTGCCCTCCTTAATGCCCATCCTCCTTTCTAAGTATATATCAGGTTCCAATCTATTATCCTTTGTGATGTCAATGTCATGAATTATCTCTGAAAGTTCCTTTAATATGAAATTTTTTGCCAATTTCACTTCATCCAGTACTTATTCAGCCTTTTCCTTACAACCACTTTCCTCATTTACTTTGGTGTGTTTCCCTTCACTAAGTTCTTTAGACTGCATGTTCAGGGTTGCTCACTTAAGGACAGTGTCAACATTCTCTATCAGTTATTTTTTCTATAACTCCATTTAAGTTTGATTTGATTTTCACTTCCAGGATTATCTCTTTTCATTTCTTTGTTGCAATTTCATCTTTGTTGGTCAAGTCCCTTTGTTCTATTGTCCATTTCTATAAAATGCCACTTGGCTTGGTCTCCGAAATCCACCATGCATCTACCTTTCAACTTGTCTCTGGCACCCAGCATGATGCCTTGGTATATAGTGAGTGTGCAATAGATAGTGAAAAATTTAAAAAAAAAAAACAAGAAGGCAATACAACAACACACTTTGTTGTCTGTGCATGAGCCGAAATAACAGATGTTCAATAACCAATCAGTGACAGAGTTTGAAAACAGTGATGATTGGTCACTGATCATAATACGTGTCATTTACATAGTGATTTACAGACTGAAGAGCTAGCACTGAAGTTTATGTTTTATGCAACTACTCAAAGCTTATATACCATGCTAACTAAAATTTAAACCATGCTATTGGGCACTGTTATTGTTTAAGAAAACCAAGTAATTGAAATATATTCATATTAGAACCTTGTAAAGTGATGACTAATTATATTTGATATCCACACCTTCTGGAGCTGGTAAGAGAACCTAGTTAACCACTACAAGATGTGACCATCCTAGCCAAGAGATAACCAAAGGACCAAAGAACAAATGTAATTTATATACATATATATATAATATATATATTCCTCAGGGACTGTGCCTAAACTCATGGAGTACAGCAGTTAAATGTATATGTTTTGAAATCTGACAGAACTGAGTTCAAATGTTATTCAATCTCAAACTCAATTATCTCACATATTTAAAACTTTATCTGAAGGAATTGTGGATTAAGTGGAACAATACATATAATATTTTTAATTCAGTGCCTGGCTCATAGTAAGAGTAATTATCATTAATACCATAAGTAGAAGTAATGATGGTGGTCATCATTGTTGGGCCAAGGTGGTAGGCTTGATTATTTCCATAATGAAATATGGAACTTTAAACAAGAATAGACCTAGGGGCGCCTGGGTGGCTCAGGGGGTTAAGCCTCTGCCTTCCGCTCAGGTCATGATCTCAGGGTCATGGGATCGAGTCCCGCATCGGGGTCTCTGCTCGGCAGGGAGCCTGCTTCCTCCTCTCTCTCTATCTGCCTCTCTGCCTAATTGTGATTTCTGTCTGTCAAATAAATAAATAATCTAAAAAAAAAAAAAAGAATAGACCTAGAGTACTGAATTGGAAAAAACTAAGCTTTCCAGAAGGTTATTATAGTATAATTTTATAATGAACTCACAGAACATTTACTCTGAAAATCTAGAACTTTAAATAGGTTAAAATGCCTCTAATTTAGGGAAAAATGACCAAATAAGCTTTGACATCCTTCCATGCCAAGTTATGATGCCAAAAAAGCATTTATGTCTCCACTGTGAACTTTATCCAACATCCATTTACCAGTTCCCAGTTTGCAAATCCAATTGCTATAGGATAGGGATTTGAACAGCAAAACTGGCAATATTTTACACTTGAAATTGGAGCTGCTAGGCTGACAGCACAGTTGTAGAAAAGAGTTTGACTTGCCCATTTCAAGAGCTTATTGGGAATTTACCTTTGAACAAAGTGACTTTCATTAACCATCTCAATGTCATACACATTTGGGAAATTTGAAGGGACCATATCCTAATTAGGACAGGTTAAATTTATTTACATTAAATTACAAGAAAGACTAGCATTATTCAAACAATTTAAAGGTGTTTGACATTTACAGCTTTGTTTCCTAAAGTATGTTCTGTGGAACATCAGCGTTCATTTCATATTCCTCATAAAAGGGGGAGAAGTTTCATAGTCATAAATCTGGAGACTCACAGGGTATATATAGCATTCAAAAGACTGGGAACCCCTACAATTAAAAAAAATCTTTAGATTAATCATATTTCCTAAATATATTGACCCTAAAACACTTTTTTTTAATGTTGCTTTTGTACAGAATACAGTGTTTCATGTAACAGTTTTGAAAATCTCAACAAAAAGTATAAATGAACTAGGGATTCACACCATTACATGATTTACATCTTGAGACACTGAAGAGATTTTAATAGTATTTCTTTGCTATATCCTTGAGCATCCACATATTTTGGATGTAAAATTCAGGTAGCTTGCAGCAACAATTCACAAATTTACCTAAAAGGGTTTATTCCTGATACACATTACCCCCCCTTCCACTCCATTATATTCCACTGTCCACACTGGACCATGCTACTTTCCTTAAGAACCACTTCTATCATTGGACAGAGTTTCTTGCTCCGTTATTTTAACTGGTCCTCTAATCCAGTGCATCAACCAGAAAAGAATTTTCAACTCCTATGATAAACTCCTAGCCTGTGTTGAGAAGAACACAAAAGATAATATGCTCTGGTACTTGGACTCAAGAGCCATACAATTAAGAAGAAAAGGAAATCTAACATTGTAAAGCCATTAAAAAATAACTCCAGACCTGTACCCCTGGGGATAAAAATATATGTTTATAAAATAAAAAAAAAAATAAATCATTAACTAAAAAAAAAATAACTCCAGAGGTTTTGGGGTTTTTTTTTTTATTAACATATAATATATTATTAGCCCCAGGGGTACAGGTCTGTGAATCGTCAGGCTAACATACTTCACAACACTCACCAACTCCAGAGGTTTTTACACTAGGTAAAGGGTCAGCATAAGCTAAGAAACCTCAGGAAGACTTTGTGGTGGAGACAGACTCCAGCATATGAATAGGATGCAGGAAAGTGTGATGGGAGCGAAGGGAAAAGATTTCAGAAAAGGGGAAAGAATGACCACAGTCAAAGGGCAGGAAGAAGTAGTTAGAGTCAAAAGATGGGGTGGTGGTAAAAATAAATGCTAATCCTCAGAGGAGGAGAAAAGATGTAGGGAGAAAGATATGCATAGCAGTCTGTTGGAGTAGAGCATTCATGGTGTATGTGAAAAGAAATAAGATAGGTTGAATACAGTGGGCTCCATGCAACGAAAGGCTCTGATCACCAGATTAAAAATCTGGACTTGTTTTGCTAAGCAGAAAGAGACATGGTCCTAAGGAAAAGCTCATAAATTTGAATCTGGTCAAAAAATAACCAAATGAGTGTTCTAGAAAAATTAGTCTTACAACTCACATGGAGAGGTTAAAGAGAAAAAAAGAGAAAGAAACCAAAGGCCAGGATTGAAATGAGAATACTACTGAAATAAACTATGTATTAAAAATCTTGACAAGAGGGGATAAGATATGAGTAAAGAAGAAAATGTGAATCCACAACTTTACAGTCACAAATGACAAGATTTGGTGCTAGAAAAGGATAGATAGATACAGCTTCAAAGATTCTAATCTAGGAACATGGGTGATTCTACAAACTAAGTTTTGGGGAAAGAAGATGAGTATTTACTTAATAGGAAATGAAAAAGCATCTTTTGGTGGCTTTCTAATCTAGTCTTTCATAATTTAATCCCATTTTATATATCCTACATTATTTTCCACACCCAGTCATCAATTCAACAATTATTTTCTAAGTGGGGTAGCTGGGTAGCTCAGTCAGTTAAACATCTGCTTTCAGCTCAGGCTATAATCCCTAGGCCCTGGGATTAAGCCCTGTATCTGGCTCCCTGATCAGCAGGGAGTCTGCTTCTCCCTCTCCCTCTCTCTCTCTCTCTCTCTCAAAAACCAAATCTTTTAAAATAAAACAATTATTTTATAAGCATCTGTTATGCTTATAACTAAGCATATGATAAGCAATATTCTAGAAACTGGAGAAAAGAAAATATGTGGATGGCATGGTTTGAGGCACAGAGTGAAGAAGGATGGTAGATACATAAATAAATAGAGAATGTGAAATTTCTCAATATATTTCCTATTTGCAGATTAGAGGAGATAGGTATTAATATTCATCAAGCTCCTACTTAGCACCAGACCTTTTAGATTTATCCAAATTAATTTCTACATCAATACAAAGAAGTAAATATTGCTATTCCCACTTTTCTTGATCAAAATCACCATCTATGAGCTTCTGACTATATAGAACCACTGAAGACATCAACACTGTGAAAACCCCCTGAAAAATATTGCTTCCACTCTGGATACAACTTTCAGGGACTCCTGGATAGATGGTACGGATCCTTCATTACAAGAAGAACAGGACTTGTCTCGGCCCTACAAACTTCCAAATATTCTACCCCAGGACCAAGATCAACTAACCAGATTTCCAGGATTCAAGATGCATGAATTTTTTCAGATTTTAACATCTTGAACTTGGGAGGTATCCTATTTTTCTGGTAAAGAAAGATCACTTTCATCCATCCGAGGGGTCCTTAGTATCTGTGTTAAGAGAGAAAGAAATGATTTGCTTCATGGTAACTATTATATTTTGCTACCAGTTTTGTGATGTTTTCCCATCATGGAGACTCCATTTCACATCCAAATGGATTGTTTCTAATCATTTTTTTAGAAGCAACTGTAAAATTGCATTAGAGGACTTAGTTTCCAACCCACATTTGATTATCATCTTCATTTTATTAAACACAAGCAAGAAAATGTTTTCTTAACAAGTAAGAATCATTCTGCAAGTATTAAACATTACTTTTAGGAAAAAAAAACATAATTGTTGTGTCATCAGGGTGGGTTTTTTTGTTCATTTTAAAATGTGTTTTTTTACCATGGTTTGCTCACAAAATTAGTGAAAAGGTAGACTTCCACATTTAAACCTTCCTCCATACGTAAGGTAAAATTAGGACACTGTGACCAAAATAAATTTAACCCCAAAAGTTTCATTTCAAGAAACAGTGAGAAATGAATATTAGTAATTCTCCACTCTGGCAAGTGTCAGATTCTAATGAGCCTGACAGCGGCGAGGCGGCTTGATGCATCTACATTTTACCATACAGGTAGCCAACTCAGCTTTTTAGGTTTTGTCACACTGCCAGCATTTTTGCTTGGCATGACTTCAAGGGCTTTATGTGTCCAATCCAAGGCAGCCCCCTTCAGGATACATGAGCCAAGCTAACTGCATGCAAACCAGGCCGGGTCTTGGAATCAGTTTATACAGGCATGTTGTCAGAGAAAGATGTTTATGTGTGTGAGAGTCTTAAAGGACTGAATAGAAAGATCAGAAGCAAGGTTAAACAGAATGGGGCTGGGAAGAATTCCACATGTCCTTAGAGGACAGGCAGAGGATAAAAGAAGGTACAGTAGGGAGGCAAAAACAGAAGTGCATTCTTCACAGTCTGGCTGGCAAGCCCCGCAACAGTGCCATTCTTCAAACAAAACCTCTCTTGGCCTCAGATCCGACACTGGTCATGCCAGCTCTATTGATTTACACAAAACCTTCAAGACTTTGATCAGCTACCAAAATGCAAACATTTTAAGCAATGCCCCAAAGAAGCTTGTTTAAAAAACAGTTGATGTAAGGGTTTAAAACAGTCCATTAACAATCTCATGTAGAAATGTATATACATATATGCCTATTCATGCATGCTTCTTTGCAAAAGAACATTTTTATAGTCTATTAACAATGCCATGTGCTTATTACACATATTCACTTCAAATCCAGGGAAATGTTCTTTGTTTGCAAATCTAAAGTTGAAAAGAAAAAATTAAACATTTCTTTCACTGAACTTCACACTCATTCCCACCCAAAAAGGGAAAACGGACATCATATTCTACCCACCCATCATACGTGAAAGGATGATTTGTAGTGGGGTCTATTCAGACCATAAATTCTTTCACAGAGTAGAATTTTAGGATATGAATTAACCGCACAATTTTAGAGGCTTAAAATATCCAAATGACCGTTTCCATCTTTTTACTTCTTACTGAGTGTCCCAGTGCTTGCCAATCTGATAAATGCCCAGGACATTATCACAAGAAAATGGCTGCTAGAAATAAGGCCCCACTACACATTTTAATGCCAGCCTCTATGGACCCTGAGGTCTTGCTCAACCTGAAGAATTGATTCAGTGAGCTAGCTGGAGAGAGCATCTGGCAAGATTTCTAACTATGAAATAGGCAGCCAGGAGGTTTAATGGTGTGACTCCTGTACTTTAAAGAAATTACTAAATAATATTTGTCTGCCTTGAGCCATTTGGACTCTCTTTATGGACATGGTCAGTGTAAAGAGTTCTATTTTATTATATATATATATCTACATATATATATATATATTTCATCCATTCTAATGGAAAAATAGTACCCTAGCTCCAGACTACTCCTAGAGTAGTCTACACACACACACACACACACATTGATTCACTGATCCAGGTTTTCCTAACAAAATCACTACGAATAAACTGGCTTATGACAGGATATGATAGTGACCAAATGTGGTCAGAGGACCTTCAACTAAGGTTTCCTCCAGCTGGAAAGTCAAACAGCAGGAGAGCAACCTCCTAAGTTAGAGTGATGCACTAGCCTGAGAAGGCAGGGCAAGGGACAGCAGAATTTCAGTTCTTTTGTCCTTAGAAGAAAAATTACAAACACTGTTCTATCTCAGTGACTTCCAGCCCTTAAGTTCTAATTGATCTCAAGCCCCATGTGTTCTGCACTGAAGTTCAGGGTTTCAGAGTTGCCAAGAAATTTAAAAACAGATACCATCCCTGGGCTACAAATAAGACAGGCCTGTCCCAGCTCTTTATTGAATAAACTGCTTCCAGAAATAGACAATCCCTCTCTGAAACCCACTAGGAAGAGAAGTACCCTCCAGACTAACAAACACTAACAAAGACTCAGTCAGGGTCTCCACTCTGTCAGTTCAGTTCTCCTAACCTGATTTGCCAGTATGACTCCCTTAACTCTTCTCCTCCCGCTGAGCAAACTTCTTCAAAGCCCCCTTCCATGAGTTCTGTACCTTCTTAGCCTATTACCCATGCTCAGGAGAGCATTAGAGTGTAAGACCTCCCCCTTCAACACAGTGTTTACAGAGCCTTCCCCACTAAATTCAACTAAAGTGCTGTGTATGTCTTTTTTTTTTAAAGATTTTATTTATTTATTTGACAAACAGAGATCACAAGTAGGCAGAGAGGCAGGCAGAGAGAGAGAGGGGAAAGCAGACTCCCTGCTGAGCAGAGAGCCAGATGCGGGGCTTGATCCCAGGACCCTGGGATCATGACCTGAGCCGAAGGCAGAGGCTTTAACCCACTAAGCCACACAGGCGCCCCTGTGTATGTCTATTTAATCAGCAACATATGAAAGCCCTCTTAAAATTATAAAGATAAAGAAATCCAGAGTCAACACTAGATTTAAAAAGGCAGTGCTGTAGAGTGGTTAAAAGTTGCCCAGGGCGATTCACAGACCTGTACCCCTGGGGCAAATAATACATTATATGTTTATTAAAAAATTAAAAAATTAATTTAAAAAAAAAAGTTGCGCTGGGGTGCCTGGGTGGCTCAGTCGGGTGAATGCCCAACTCCTGATTTCAGTTCAGGTCATGATCTCGGGGTTGTGGGATCAAGCCCCATGTTAGGCTCCACATTCAGCAGGGAGTCCGCTTCTCTCCTCTCACTCTCCCACTCCTTCTGCTGCTCCCCACCTTCCCAAATAAAATAAATAAATCTTTTTAAAAAAACTGCCAGGCAAACTTGGGTGTACAGTCCAGCATGGCTCTTACCAGGTGGGAAGCTCCTGGCGAGTACTGCATCTGTTTGAGCTCTGTGTTTTCATCTACAAAATGTGAAGGAAATACCTCACAGGTATTTACTTCATGAAGTACTTGAAGTACTTCACGGGATTTTGGCAGATTAAATGCTGTGTGTAAAAAAGAGTCTAGAACTTATGTCTACACAAAAACCTGCACACAGATGTTTATAGTAGCTCTTTTCATAACTGGCAAAACTTGGAAGCAACCAAGATATCCTTCAGTATGTGAGTGGATAAATACACTGTAGCACATCCAGATAATCAAATATTACTCAGTGCTAAAAAGAAATGATCTATCAAGCCATGAAACGACACGGAAAAATCTTAAATGCATATTACTAAGCAAAAGAAGCCAATCTAGGGGCACCTGGGTGGCTCAGTGGGTTAAGCCTCTGCTTTCAGCACAGGTCATAATCTCGGGGTCCTGAGATCGAGCCCCGCATCAGGTTCTCTGCTCAGCAGGGAGCCTCCTTGCCCCACCCCCTGCCTTCCTCTCTGCCTACTTGTGATCTCTGTCTGTCAAATAAATAAATAAAATCTTTAAAAAAAAGAAAAAGGAAGAAGCCAATCTACAGTTGAACCTTAAACGACGCAGGAGTAGGGGGGTTACCAACATCCTGTACAATTGAAATTCTGTGTATAACTTGTTACTCCCCAAAAACTTAACTACTAATAGCCTATTATTGACCAGAAATCTTATCAATAGCATAAATGGTCAATTAACACAAGTTTTATATATTATATGAATACAATAAACTAAGCTAGAGAAAATAAAATGTTATTAAGAAAACCATAAGGAAGAGAAAATATATTTATAGTACCATAGTGTATCCAAAAAAGTCCACATGTAAGTAGACTTCCACAGCTGAAACGTAAATTGCTCAAGAGTCTACTGAATATGACATTCTGTAAAAGGCAAAACTATGGAGATAGTAAAAAGATCAGTGATTTCCAGGGATTGGAGTCAGGGCCAGGAATGAATAGGTGGAGCACACAGAATTTTTAGGCACTGAAAATACTCTGTATGATACTATAATGATGGATGGATGTTATTATATGTTTGTCCAAACCCACAGAATGCACAACACCAAGAGTGAACCCTAAGGTAAACTATGGACTTTGGGTGAAAATCATGTGTCAATATAGGTTCATCAGCTGTACCAAATGTACCACAATCTGGTGGGGGATATTGATAGTGGGGGAAACTATGCATGCATGGGGTAGGGGGTATATGGGAAACTTCTGTACCTTCCTCTCGATTTTGTTATAATCCCAAAACTGCTTGGAGAAAAAAATGAAGTTTTTAAAAGAAAAAGAACATAACACATGTTTCCCTTTTGATGATTGCAGGACAAAAATTTTAAAAACCTTCATGTTCAGCAATTGTCTCAAGTAGACAAATATGTCCAAAGTAAAAGGTTTACATAGAATTGTTTAGTTAGAATGCACAGGTTTGAACCCCAACTCTACCACTTACCTTCCTTAGATCCTCTATGATTCTCAGCTTCCTCATCTTCCTGATCTCTAAAATGGAATTAATAAGACTACCCACCCTGTTAGGTTTTTGAGAGGATGAAATCAGAGAGTGCTCAAAATTTGCTTAGCCAAGTGCCTACTTCACTGATGTCAGTTAAGGTAAGCAACTAAAAGTAGGAACCAGAGCATGGCTGGTCACTAAGGTGTTTGTGACCTTGTAGAAAGGTGCTGGAAGGGAGGAACAAAACTGGGGTGAGGTGAAAGAAAGGAGCATTGTTGGTCTCCGACCTCCAGGAGTTACACCAGTCCATTAAAGGGCAAGCTCCCTAGATCAATTACTTGGTGCCTGCCCATGCAGATGGGACAGCACAGGAAATACTTTGTTTGCTGTTTTCTCCCATGGATATTCTTTCCTGTCACTTGTTCCTCTCAGTATATTTCTAAAATAATCTTAAATGAGAATAAGATTCATCTTTGTATTTGAAAGCTGTCCATCTGAGTCCTAAACTGACTCTAGCTTGAGGCAAGCTGAGTCCTGGGCACTATGGACGGGAGCTATGGAAAACAACCCTGTCCAGCTGATTAGCCAGTCTTCTCCATCACCAACCTCAATCACTGGCCAGAGCAGTTACAGTTCTGAAGCCCAGGTGACTTCTATGTCCAATTCTTGCTGTTACATACAACCTTAACAAATGACTTTCTTATAAAGTCATATAAGTGATGCAAAATGATAACGTGTAAATTTTGAAGTTTTAAAACTGCCCTCAAAATGCTCTGAATGAGTTATCTCTGATTCTATTTCTAATCTTCCCTGAGTACTGTGACCTTAGTCAAGTCTTTCCATCTCTCTGAGCACTACCTTTATCCTATGAAAAAGAAGAAGAAGGAGGAGGAGGGAGAGGAGGAGGAGGAGGAGGAGAGAAAGAAGAAGAAAAAGAAGGAGGAGAAGGAAAAAAGGAGGAAGAAGAGGTGGAGGAGAAGGAAGGCAGGGAAGAAGGAAGGGAGGGGGAGGAAGAAGAAGGAGAATATCTTTAGACCTAAGTTCTAAACTACTGTGATGTACAATTCTCTGACTCCTATAGCCAAGAAAGAAGGCAGATGTTTTTGGTTTGGCTTTGACACCATGTATCCAACTTATTCTTAGAAAGGTGGTGCAGCATGGTGGTTAGGCATGAGGCCTCCAGAGCCAGGCTGCCCAGGTGTGACTCAGTTCTGCCATTCCTGCCCTCCCTCCCCTTCTGCAGTCTCAGCCGGCCCATGTGGTCAGACAGAGAGTGGCAGGAGCTCATGGTTGGAAGTTGAAAGGTCTGGGTGGGCAGGAAGGATGAGTGTAGAGGGCACACACAGGACATCTGCAGGGGTGCTACATTCCTCATGGGGGTGGTATGAGAATTAAATAAGTCAATTCAAAAACCGGTGTGTGGCAAGTCATGCCTAGTACAGAGTGAGCACTTCTTAAGTTTTTGCTCTTATTATTGGGATACATCAGAGGCTCTCAATAAATGTTCACTGTGCTGAAATGAACATTAACACTGAGCCAGACATTTGACATATGTTACCCATTTAATTGTCCAACAACCCTGAGAAGAAATTGTTATCCCCATTTTATATAATAAATAAGAAAATAGACTCAGGAGGAAGAATAAACTGATAAACACCTAAATCCATGTTAAAATGCAGTGTTACCTACTAAGTAATAATACATATTACATTGTATTTTTATATAATAAACAGCATACAGACAATTTATGTCATTTTCATTCTCTAATAACTGGGTATCACTTCAGAAGATTATGAATAAAGTTTGTTGAGCTATTCTTCTGTGAACTTCAACGTCTCTAAGAATGTCCCCATGATTCTACTAGGGATAGGAGTCTAAGCAAATACGGTCACTTTAAGTCTCATATCAGAGTTCAGTCAACATTATTGTCTTTCAATTTAAGTTCTTTGAGTTAACGTAACAGAAACACCAAACTTACCTAAGGAAAAAAAGGTGATTTATTACAAGAAAACAGAGAGAACCCCAGGGAGGGAAGACAGCCGGTTCTCAGGGGACCAGAACTGGGACTGCAAATCTAGCAGGAATGCAGCAACTACTCTCAGTTCTCAATCTCTTTGCGGGCCCCCACATAGTCTCCTGTGTATGCTTCTCTCTGCTTCATCTTTCTTTTTGATCAATTTTCTCTGCTTCTCCAAGCACATCCACATCCACAGCTCCTTACTCACAGCATTCTAGTTCTGACTCAGGTTGAGACCCTCTCAGTCCCAATTCCAATCCTCGAAAGCAACAAGAAAGCAAATACAATAAGAATCCTAAGGTATACACACACGCACAAACACACGTAAACCTAGACAGCTTTCCTGAGTCTCTAGCAAGTGAATTGCTGCTACTTTGTCACATCTGCACCCATTATTCTATCAGAATACTCGGGAAATTCTGAGAGTATTTGAAGGGAAGTTCAGTTCTCAAGCATTCACAATGAAGAGAGAAATGGAAGAAAGAAATCTGGAAATTGGACATATCTGGGCTCCCAGAAAAATTGCCTGTGAGCAGCAGCTGAGCAGAGGGCTGACAGTGAGCCTTTATGTGATGCGTAATCAGATAGTGACAAGGGAGGGGTCCTGCCAGGCTAGCAAGCCAGCCAGCCCACCAGGAGCCCCGGGAATAGGGAGCAGTCTGCTGTAGAATTCTCTCACAATGGCCTGGCAGAAATAGATGGTCCACACAGGGAAGGATCAATTGTAAAAAGTGGAATTAGTCATTCTAAATCATGCAGCTGTGGTCGAAGGGAGCTCTTCTAAAAATCATTAAACAATCATGTATTCCTATTGATTTATTCAAAATACCTTGAGGGAAAGCAGATTAAACACAAGGTAAAAGTAAGCTAATGCAGATTAAATGGATGAAGGATGGGCCAAGAGTTCCCTAGGTAGTTTTTGTACTAATGAGAGGAAAATTATATGTACACTATTACCAGGATAAAAGGGTCTATTAGAGGTCTTTTGCTTGACATATTTATGTATTTCAAATACTAAGTAGCATAGTGAATTAGGTTTACTCTGGACATTTGTTATTTTTATTGCATCTCCAAAGTGATAAACAGAGTTCTCTGTCCAGGGCACCGTACTGCTCACTCCGGGAAGCCCTGCCTAAATGGAGAAATCTCAATGCCAATATGATTCCCTGGATGTCATTTATTAACAAGTCCAGAGAAATCTGACTGCAAGGACATGGGTTTTAAAATCCAGGAGCAAAATGCGTAACCTAGAAGTGGAAATGAGCTGTAGTGCTCATAGTTCCTATGCCCTGGACCATATCTGCAGATATCCTTTCTTCCTCAAGTGGGATTTATTCAAACACCTATCACCTAAGAAAACCAGAAGTGTGATATATATGTTACACACTGTTCTCACATGCAGTTGATACAGCAGGTGTTATGATCCTCAGAGGAAGAGAATGAAGCAGAGAAATGGTAAATGAGGAGTCCAAGGACATACAGCCTAGTGAAGATTAAAATCAAGACCAAAAATTTTCTCTCTCCTGGTGCAGGCTCTTTCTGCTACACTGTGCACCAGTGAGCTCTGCATCTGCGGTTCACTATTGCACAAAGAGTATGATTATCACTAAACTCCTTGAATGTTTAAAACCAAAAGATTGTTCTCCCCAAACCAGTTTGATCCTTTGTGTTCCTCACTCCCATCATCATCCCTATTTCAGTCACCTAGGGAATTTCACCATTCTCTCATCATCCCTCTGAACCAAAGCAGTGAAATTCAAGCTGATGCCCTTCTTCCACTCTTGCCTCCCACAAATCCATTCTGCACCACATGGCCAGCTTACTCTTTCGAAAATACTGCTTTCATCATACTACTCCCTATTCATAAAATCCAGGGAGGTAGGGTGGCAGGTATCCATATTTCTCTTCTACACAGTCCAGAAAGGTGTCATGGAAGGCTAAGATTTAGGCTGGTTTTAAAACACATCACTTGTGGGGTGCCTGGATGGCTCAGACAGTAAGTGTCTGCCTTCAGCTCAGGTCATGATCCCAGGGTCCTGGGATCAAGCCCTACATAGGGCTCCCTGCTTAGCAGGAAGCCTGTTTCTCCCTCTCCCACTCCCCCTGCTTCTGTTCCCTCTCTTGCTATATCTCTCTCTGTCAAATAAATAAATATTATCTTTAAAAAGCAAATGAAATAAATAAATAAATAAAAATCATTTGTAAGGGAAGACTTTCTGTTGATGAAGCCTGTGATGGCTTGAATCATGAATGAATGGGCAGGTCATAAGCATGTTTAGAGCGGAAGCTGAAAGTTCAGGAGATGGAGGAAAGAAAGATTAACCAGCAGGTGCACAAGGGGAAGAGAACATAAGACTGAGAACTAGGTGTTGATGACAACTTGTGCCATGTGGGTGATATCATTGGCAAAATTCAACTAGAACCAATGGAAAACATTAATCTCACTACACTCCAGAGTGGTCACCTTATAAATAGAAAGATACATTGATTCTCAACTCTACAAATGTTCACACCCCACTCAGACCTTCTGGATTGAAAATCTCCAAGACAGGAACCCTCAGGTGTGCAGTTTTAGAAAACCACCTATTTGGAAGCATAACCTGGTTAAAATATGTATTAAATTAAATACTTCTAGCAGCCATCTGCACTTTTAAGAATTGGTTTAATTCTTAAAACATGACAGAAGTCCATGTTTTAGTTAAGTCATATATTTCCTTAGACAATATATCTCTAAGTGGCTCTTCTTATCTACAGAATAGATATCATAACCATATTTCCATGCATAGTCTAGACAGAAAACTAGAGAAATAGTCTATTCTTGCTATGAGAATAAACAATGTCACATTCATACTATGTAATTGTGTTCTTTACATGTTTTATGTGTGAAAGCTAAAATCTGAAGAAATAATGGTGTCTTCCATTTTCATAGCACTTAATTCCATAGATACATTGATTTATTTGGATTTTGCTTCAGCCTATGAGAGATTCAAGGAGATATTTTTATTCCTAATTCACTAATGGAGAAACAAATTCAGTGATACTGCAAGACTTGCTCAAAGTCACATAAGTAGGTAGTAACAGAATTCAAACTAGAACCTGTTCTTCAGAGCTTACTCATCCGATGCTCTTTTTCATTAAAGCATTATCACTTTTGAGGTGCCTGGATGGCTCAGTCAGTTAAGCATCTGACTCTTGATTTTGGCTCAAGTCATGAATTCAGGGTGGTAGTAAGTTTGAGCATCCTATCAGGCTCTGTGCTGGGCATGGAGTCTGCTTGAGATTCTCTCTCTGCCTCTCCCCCATCATCTGCTGTCTGTCTCTCTCTCTCTCTCTAAAAAAATTTAAATTTTTTTTAAAAATATAGTATCAAAGCATTGTCACTTTTTCAGGGAAAGCGATACTTATTTATTGAATGAATAGCATATGCAAGAATACCAAATAAAGGGAAACTAATATTACAACTACAATTTTGAAAACAAAGCCAGTAGAACAGGAACAAAATATGTATAACATGAGAGAAGTGTTTGATTTTGACCCACAATGCCTTCCTTATCTTCATGATAAACCTAAATGTCTATAAGAACAAACCATATACCTTGACCTAACCTTTAGTGCTTTTTTAAAAAGCAACAACATTCTAAAAACACTTTCTTTCAGATATGTAAGATTCACACATGTGTTCAAGTACACAGACTCTTTTTTTTTTCATTGCAAGTTTTTATTTAAATTCTAGTTAGTTAACGTACAGTGTAATATTGGTTTCAGGAGTAGAATTTGGTGATTCATCAATTACATATCACACCCAATGCTCATCAAAAGTGCCCTCCTTAATATCTATCACCCATTTAACCCATTCCCCCACCTGCCTCCCCTCCATCAACCCTCAGTACATAGATTTTTATTCAATAGTAGATCTACATAATCTTGTTATTCTCTTAGTATCTTGAGTAGCATGTACTCCTGAGCAAGTACTATCTGAAATTCTAAAATTCCTGACCTTTGAAATAAAATATTTCAGTTATGGATTTTTAATAAATTGAGATGAAAGTAAAATTTACTTTCTACCACCCTCTCCCCAGCAACAAAGAACTCTTTTCAAGTCTGTCCTTCTACTCTAAAGAACATTTCTTATTAACATCTCTGGTAAGGCAATAAATACTCCAAAATAATCTCCAGCATATCCTTGCAAAGATTACACTGCTTAATATCAGTAATAAAAACAAACCAGAAAGAGAGAAAAATTAAAAAGGAAAGAAAGAAAATATATTTTAAAATTTCAAGCTTAAATATATGTAAGACACTCATGGCAGTATTTTTTGCAATGATGTAAATGTTACATACTTATCAAATAATGCCAAAAGCACTGTACTTTTTATCAAGCTGGACACAAGTCTAAAAACATTCCAATCTAAACTCTGATAAATATTTTTAGATATCCATATCTATATTTCATCAAAAATTTAAATACAGATAAACAGCAATAGGATTTACCCTTCAATATAACATTTTGATAAAGTATTAAAAAGAGTCAACAAAAATTTCAGAGTGCATATACGTATTAAGAACTAATGGTGGGGCTGGGGCACCTGGGTGGCTCAGTGGGTTAAAGCCTCTGCCTTCGGCTCAGGTCATGATCCCAGGGTCCTGGGATCGAGCCCCACATCGGGCTCTCTGCTCCGCAGGGAGCCTGCTTCCTCCTCTCTCTCTCTCTGCCTGCCTCTCTGCCTGCTTGTGATCTCTGTCTGTCAAATAAATAAATAAAATCTTTAAAAAAAAAAAAAAGAACTAATGGTGGGAGTGGCTGGGTGGCTCAGTGGGCTAAAGCCTCTGCCTTCAGCTCAGGTCATAATTCCAGGGTCCTGGGATCGAGCCCCACATTAGGCTCTCTGCACAGTGGGGCTTCCCCTCCTCTCTTTCTGCCTGCCTCTCTGCCTACTTGTGATCTTTGTCTGTCAAATAAATAAATAAAATCTTTAAAAAAAAAAAACTACTGGTGTTATCACTTCACTCATTTTCAGATCTTTTCTGTGCTTTTTAGATGTTGGCAACATACATCACACACACACACACACACACAAAATGGCCATTATACTATCTAAAGTTATATCTTGGACAAATCTAGATAGTAGACGTTTGTCTGATTAAAATGGCTTAAATATCAAAGAAGTCACAGAGAGAGTGGAAACACCATACTAATACACATTATCAATGTTGTACAACACAACATGTCTACTCTGGTCTAAGATAACATCTTTTTCCCAAAATCACCAAATCATAATCTGGGCTGTAAAACTAATTAAAAGGATAAGAGATATGCTTTCTCTCCCATTTCTCAATAAAGAATGAACTTTCAAATAGTAAAATTCAAGAAGAGGCATCAGAGGAAGGACTTCTTAGCTCAGGAGGGCCTAACCAGTAGACAGTATCTTTTGTCCTCTTTTAGGAGGATAGCTTCACTATAGTCATGTAGGTCTGGGACAGGAAAGGGCTTTCTGCTTACTGAAAATAAGTTCTATTCACAACTGTGCTCTTTCAGAGTTTGGCTATCCACAATTTCTTGGACGCTGTTAGAGTTATAAAATAAACACTTCCAAGATTGTTTTCTTAAAAGTCAGTCCAACGTAAAATAAAATGAAAAGAACTTTTCTGAGTCTTCAGTTCAACATGGGTACATTTAACTAGGAACATACCTTTTTCTTCCCCTCTTTGAACTTCAGATTAATCTTTGTTTTTCAAAGTCTCAACCCTGGCTCATTCCACTGGAGACTTCTGTTTGATGGCTGGCTCCTTCCTAAACTCTGGGACAACATTTGGATGTCAGTTATTTATTTAAGATCTGAATTTCGGCAAATAGTGAGACAGGTGTTTAAGAACTTGAGCAGTGGTTGAGTAATTATAGAGCTTAAATCAAGAAGGGACTTCGAGGGACTTATGACATGGCTAGCAGCTTTCAAGCAGATAAAGTATTATCATCCCATTTTACAGCTGGGGCACTTGAGGTGTAGAAAAAGTAGGTTCATTTGTTGTTGTTTGTTTTGGGTTTTTTTTATTATGTTCAGTTAGCCACTGTATAGTAGTACATCATTAGTTTTTGATATAGTGATATAATGATTCATTAGTTGCATATCCTAAGAGCAGCTAGAGGGAAGAGATTTCTTACATATGGAGGTGAGAACATTCGGTTCATTTGTTAATGGACGAACCGTTATTTGGTAATAAAGACAAGAGGAAAGGAGAATGAGGCAGAGAATGGATCCCAAACTGCCTGCTTTTTAAAAAGTGTACTGTTCCCATGGCATAATGAACAACTGGTATCATCCATATACCATATTCACATTCAATCCTAAAATTATAGCAAAATAGTTGACAACTTGGAATATAATCTAATCACACGGGCCTAGGTTTGAATCTTGTTTCATCCACTTGAAACAAAAAGAGAATGAGCAAGTTATTTTACAGAGTGAGAAAAATAATAGAACAGGTATCTCACAAAGACTGTGTGAGAATTAAATAGGAGACTACATATTAAGTGTTTATCCCAGAGTCTGGCACATGTATCTAAAATTATTAGCTTTTGTTACAAATCAATAATTATAATCTGCCTGCCAAGGGTAACTTTATAGTGATTATTTGGAAGCTTCTGATCATTCCAAGACAGGAAGAGCTGACTGCATTCAAACAGGTAAAAAGGAAAAGGAAAGAGAATATATTTTTTCATACAGTAAGTTAGCATGAACTCCCAATAAAATGGGCCCAGCTGAGGTCCTGGTTAGGATCCAAAAAGGCTTTACTTGATTCAGTGAGTCATATGACCATGGATGGATTTAACATAAAGCTAATAAAGTCTATTTGCAGAGTCTCTCAATTGCATAGGCTCCTTCCAAAGCCTTGCCAGAGGCCCTAGCAATATATTCAAGGAGTACTTTGATATTTTCTTTTTTTTTTTTAAGATTTTATTTATTTGTTAGAGAGAGAGAGAAAGCACAAGCAGGGGGAGCAGCACTCAGTGGGAGAAGCAGGCTTCCTGCTGAGCAGGGAGCCTGACATGGGACTCAATCCCAGGACTCTGGATCATGACCTGAGCCAAAAGCAGCCACTAACCAACTGAGGTACCCAGGTGTCCCAATACTTTCTCTTAAAGGTTTCCCCCAAATTATATAAGCTTCACGCCCCCCAAAACTTGTATTTGTTCCTGTAATGGTGTCCTGTTTGTAACTCCTTGAAAACTAAACAAAGTCAACGTTGATATAATTGTGGGCAGATGTCTTCTTCATTTGGCTTTCTGCTTTTCAAATGCCTTGACACCAGCCCTTGATCAAGGAGAAAGGGTCAGGTTACTGTTTGCAGTACCAGAAACCAGATGGCTCCTTCCAGGAATATTAAAACCCACAGCCTGGGCATAGCTCCAGGGAGTCCTGGATCAGGTGACTCAAACAATGACCTGAAAAAGTCAAACTTCAGAGTCCACCCAAAGAATCTGAAGACAGGCCATTGGTTCACTTAGTGACTCCTACTGAGGAACTAACATGGGCCATCATGTGCAACCTGGCTAAGAAAGACTTCTTCCTGGGTATAAAGTGGTTTTAGACTCTTCAAGAGAATGCACCATAGTGCATTAAATACACAAGGCTTGTTCAGGTGGACCTCTAACTAAACTTCTTGTTTCATCCTTGAATTCCTTCTACTGCCCTACTCTCTGACATCATGTCTTGATCATTGTTTTCCAAGAAGAGGTGCAGTGGGAAAAAGAACACTGACTGAATTCACACAGTATGAGCAAAGCAAGATGGCAGAACTGCATATATCCTGTAATTTCATCACCACAACTCTTAGACATAGACAAAGATATAGAGGCTAAGAGAAGTGTGGAAAGACAGTGAGTGATGGAGCTAGGATTCAAAACCCCAAATAAAAACAAAGACCCAGACATTAAAAGTTGTTTTCTTGGGGTTTACTTACTTATGGTACATCCTCTATTACTACAAGCAACAACATAAAAAGAAGAATAGGGAAACTATGTGAAGAATGGAATGATTTCTTCTGTCACTCTCTTTGACAACCTGGACCCTACTCCTAAAAGTCATCTATTACCTTGGGGTGGAGAAAAGCAAGAAGGTGAGAAAGAAAGGAAAGAAAGAATAAAGCAAGGAGGAGGAAAGGAGAAATGATGGGATATAGAATGGTTTGTACCTTACTGGAGCAGCGGACCCAAAGTCTAGAACTAATTTTAGCAAACTAAAATTTAGTTTAATTTTATTTTTTTAGTTTTCTTTAATTTCAGTTTTGATTAATTTTAGGAAATTAAACTGCACTCAAACAGCTGAGTGGACTATCAAAATTTGCTAGACCTAAATTCAAATTCTGGTTCAAATTACAGGATCTTGGGCAAATACCTTTACCCCTAAGTTTTAATTTCCTCATAGTAAATTGATTAAAACAGTACCTACTATATAAGATTGTTGAAGGATTATATGTGTTTATATATGCAGAGCATTTTTTAAAGTGTCTGGAGCACAGCAAATAATAAATGTTAGCAATTATAATGCTATGGAGAAATTCACAATTTGACCATCGTTCCCTTTTTAAATTATTTTTTTAAGATTTTTTATTTATTTGAGAGAGAGAGAAAATGAGCAGTGGGAAGGGGCAGAGGGAGGGAAAGAAAGAAGTAGACTTCCTGCTGAGCAGGAAGCTCACGATGTAGGGCTCAATCCCAGGATCCTGAGATCATGACCTGAGTTGAAGGCAGATGCTTAATCAACTGAGGCACCCCCATGACCATCATTCCCTTTATCACTGAAATTGTACATGAAAACTGATATAATGCAAAAAAAAAAATGTTCATTAATTCATTCACTCTACAAATTGCAACGTGCACATCCTGGGCTGGGGACACAGCATGAGGCAGACAGACTCAGTCCCTGCCTTCTTGGAGTTCACAATCTCAAGCTGTCTTTATTCCCCTTAAAATGAAGGGGAAAAAATGAATAACTGTTTCATTTTTTCAGTGTCACTCCAAATGGACCTCTTTACTATAATTCCTTTAGTTGATGGTACTAATTACTTATAAAGCACCCAGCAGATCTCTGCCCATTTCAAAGTGATCCTTCATAAGGGTGTATAAGATAACTCAGCAGGGTGCAAGCTGCATGCAATTATTTCTTAGTTAATCCCTTTAGAGATAAGTCTACTTGTTAAGTGTCAGGACAGTGTCTAACATGGGGGAGGAAAAGCCTCTATTTGTATTGGTTCATGTGTTTCATATTGCCTGGTGAGCCTCAGCTCTTCATTTTCAGGGAAGTGTCATCAAAGAGACATCTTTGTGTCATCTAACATGTGTTTAGTGATTACTTTATCTGTAAGTGGTGAAGATCATACTAAACGATTGCTCCCTCTGTCTAGTTAATGCTGACAGAGTTGTCACTACTTTGGTGATGGATTCAATACCCCAGCTTCTTTTCACAAATATGTCTTATTCTATATCAGAGAAACAGGAACAGTTTGAGAATGGATTTTGCCAGCAGTAGACAATGGATTTAATATCTCATTCTTAGAGTCAATATCAGAAAAGGATGGTTAATTTCCAGTTTGTCTTTCCTTTATTCCATAGCCTAGAACTTGTTCTCTGCTTCTGATGTCAAAGTGGGTAATTTAATCAACTGTTTAATGCTAATTTTTTGGAAGTGTGTTTGTAGAAGATGGTTGTACTTCTTCTCCAAATTTCCTCTACCCCTTCCAAGTAGAACTCAAGTCAATAGCCTTGTGAATTCAAGTAATAGCCTCTAGGATAAATATTCCTACATTAATGGGCAGGAATGAATCTAGTGGTAGAAATTTTTAGTCAGAATAGATAGGAAATCTAGTCACAGTGGAAATGATACTGATAAAGAGAAACTTAAAGAATGCCTTAAATAACCAAATAAGTATAATAATAGCAAAAGAGATGCCTGAAGAACATTTGAAAGTAGTATTTTATTATACATAACCTCTTCTTGTTTGGAATTAGTTAGAATCTGAGTATTTCTCCTTAAAGCCATTTTAATTACTTAGAAGGTAAGGACAATGCTCAGCTTCTAATATAAACTAGCCTATCACATAGTTCCCTGATGAGTGGGTAATTTCAGATACTGGCATTCACTGATTTTTACTTTTATGCTAAGCTTTAATTCCACCATTTAGTTCTCACCTTGGAAGAAAATTCATGGGCCAGAGTAAGATGAACAAGATCTTGACAAAGAAATATATGAAAAGGGCCAGAAATATACTGAAAATTCAACAGAATTATGAACCTGGTGCTAAGAAGGGAAGGAGACAAGGAAGTTGCTGAAGCAGTTGGAATAGGGAATAGGAATGGTCAGTCAACCAATCAGCAATGAACAATGAAAAGGTCAGGCTGCTTTTGAGCATTACCATGTCTTTCACAGGCTAAAGTGAGCATTAAAATTCCGAAGTCTTCCTTGCTTCCCAAAGTTTAGCAAGAACAGAAAATGGCGCCACACCAGGACTGTGATGATATTTAGAAATGATCTGAACATCTGGGGGGTAAATATGAGGTCACCCTTGGAGCACTGCCATCAACCTGGTCATGTTCACCATCTCTCTCCCCTCCCCCATCCCTTCCCCTTTAGCTTCATGTATATCCATGGGGCAGCTGCCTGATAAATCAGACAGAATTCTTCAAAAGGCCCCTGAGGGGCTGATAATCACAATAAATATTACAAGTTTGTCCTCACATAGACCTTTCTTCAGAAGGCCTTCTAGGCTAGCCAGCATAATTGTTATGACTGCTCTTTTCTTTCCTCTCTCATATGGGACTGATGAAGCACAGTGGCTTTCCTGAGGTCACCCAGCAGGATGGGGTCCCTACCAGAAGTTTCCATACTGCCTAGTGAATCAATGATGCTGCAGAATGCAGCTCCATAGGAGCCAACAAAAATATGTCAGTGGGTTTTACAAAGGACTTTTTAATAAGACAATAAAATCCATTTCTGTCCATGTCATTTTAGTTGCCTGTGTTATATTATTTCAGTGGGCTCTACCAAACTAAAATAAACCAAATGGGGAACTAAATTTTGTAGTGTTTGTAGCATGAATAATCCTAAGTGATGACTAACTACTTTTTAAAAGCACAGAATTTTTAAAAAACTACTTTTTAGAATTTTAAAAACTACTTTAATTTTAAAAACTACTTTATCATTTATAGTCTTCTTGAGCCAATAACAATTGATAGGTACTCTCCTAACATAGTGGTTCTCAAGCAGGGGAGATTCTGCCCAGCACAAGACCTACGGCAATGTCTGGAGACATTTTTTATTATCATTACCAGAGAAAGGGTACTACCCTGCAGGCCAGGGCTGCTGCTAAACATCCTACAAGGCATAGGATGGCCCCCCATAACACACAGTTATCTTGTTAAGAATGTCAATAGTGCCAAGATTGAGATACCAATAGCCTGCAAGCAGAGATGAGAATTGGAACTGAAAAGAGAGAAACTGGTTTGAAAGTCCCCAAGTTTCTTCCCTATATCTGGACAGCAGGCAACTACTCCACTTATATTCCCACTTTTGCATAAATCCTCCAACTTCTGTTACATCCCTCTGTATTCCTAAAGCAGAGGTAAAAATATTTTTTATTTTGTTGTTTGTGACTTAATGACAGAAAGGGTATCACACTGTATATAATCTTTGGGGACTAATATTTTCTGCTTCAAAATCTATTGCTGAGATTCAGCTATTTTTGCTGCTGGCTTCAATGTATTCATTTTGACTACTATATATATTCTGTGATATAAATGAAATACAATTTATTTTGATCAATATTCAGGTTGTCTGCAGGTGTTTGCTATTATGAACAGTATTCCCATAAACATCTTCTATAAAACTCATAGTGTACCTATATACTTTTCTGTGAAAAAAAAATATATATATATATTTAGGTAGAGAGATAGGAAAATATGGAATTATGTACACTCAGATATTAATAGTAATTATCTCTATATTGTGGGATTATTAATGATTTTAATGATATTTTATAATGATTTTCTTCTTTTTCTTATTTATATTTTCCATTTTTTTCTACAATAAATATGTATTTTTTGTAATAGGAAAACTAGTTTAAAAAAAAAAAAACAGAGAGAGAGAGACAAACCAAGAAACAGACTCTCAACTATAGAGAACAAACTGATGATTATAGGGGATGGGGGGTGAAATAGGTGATGGGGTTAAGAAATGCACTTATCAAAAATAAGCACTGGGTGATGTATGGAATCACTATACAGTACACCTGAAACTACTATAACACTATATGTTACATAAATATTTTCTAAAATGCTAGGATATTGGGGCATCTAACTGGCCCAGTCAGTACAGCATGTGACTCATAATCTCAGGGGTTGTGAGTTTGAGCCCCATATTAGGCGCAGAGATTACTAAACAAAATAAACTTTTTTAAAAAAAAGAAGTTTAAAAATAGGAGATTGGCACTGTTTTAGATAATGAGAATTGTCAAATACCATATCTCATTAAGTTTAGCTTAATCCAATTATAGAACATTCATGAATTTGTTGTTATGCCTAAATTCAAGCTAGACTTTAACCAAAAGTAATGGGCATATCTGGATTAACGCAATTTCTGAATTTTCCCAAATAATATATAGAGTCAGAAGTTGACAAACGATACATAAACCAAAACCTAATAAATGGCAAAAAAAAAAAAAAGTGTTAAAGGCCAAAGAAGAGCAACCCTCTGCTTCTAAGGTCCTTATACATAATTAAAAGGTCAACTATAGCCCAATAAAACTAGGAGGGGAATCCTTTCTTAGAAATTCTTTCTTAGGGCGCCTGGGTGGCTCAGTGGGTTAAGCCGCTGCCTTCAGCTCAGGTCATGATCCCAGGTCCTGGGTTCGAGCCCCACATCGGGCTGTCTGCTCAGCAGGGAGCCTGCTTCCTCCTCTCTCTCTGCCTGCCTCTGCTTACTTGTGATTTCTCTCTGTCAAATAAATAAATAAAAAATCTTTAAAAAAAAAAAAAGAAAAAAATTCTTTCTTAGAAAGAAGAAGGCTACTTGGGCTTGTAAAAATACAGATAAGTGATAAACTGTGAAAGTACATTTTCTATAACCAAAGAAATAAAAAGCTGCTACTAAGAACAACAAAAAGAAAAAGTTAATTTTTATGCCCCCTCTCTCCCCCCTGTAAACACCATATCATCCTCAAGTTTGCAGTCTGACCATTCAGGATTAAGCTTGGTGATAATAAATCATAACCTATTTCCAGTCTATGTGAAGGGGTGATGGCTGAGAGGTGATGCAGGCACACTATGTAATTATAATGTAGAGGGGAGTCACTTGTTCTGCCTTACTGCTTCCTCCCATCCACAGAAAAGGCAACAACTGACCTCATGGGAGAAAAGCTGGAATGGGAGCTAAATCTTCTAACATTAACCAAGAGAGAAAATACAGAAAGGGTTTCTCGCCTTGCTTCCATAAAAAGAAACAACACCCTTTCTAAATAAGTTTGTCAGAGAAAATACAGGGGACTGCCAGAATTTACTGTAGTTTTTTCTTTAATTTTCCACCTCATTTTTTTCTGAGTGGAGAAAATCTCAATGCTTACCTCAACACCGGAGGGAATTTTTTCCCTTTCTATACTACAGAGCCAGCATTCCCTGCTGCGTAGTGTTTGGAATGTTGTGACCTGAGACTTGAACAAGAATTGTCATATAACACAAGATAAAAAGAGGAGTTAGGAGGTACAGTATGAAAGAGAGGTGTGACTAACGATGGCAACAATTCATCCTTAAAGCCCAAAAAGTTCCTCCTGCAGAAATGCCAGTCCCACTGGAAGCCAGAAACTATAAAGAGCATCAGCTACTGTCAGGTTTTTTGGGGGTTTTTTTGTTTGTTTTGTTTTGTTTTTGTTTTTGTTTTTGTTTTTGTTTTTTTTGGTCAGTGGAGAGAAAAACAGACAAGTGGCAGGATTCCTGCTCATGCCTCTGCACCAGGTGGTCCAATTGTGCACACAGGCACATGCAAAAAGACAGATCTGCAGACTGAAAAGACACTGGACATAGAGAAGCTCATGGTGTTTGCCAGAGGTCTTAAGGGGATCTTCTATTTCATTCCATAGTAATGCCCTTTTTGTTGACAAAAGTAAATTGATGATAGTCAAGAGGGAAGCATTTGGTGGAAAAATTCTGTTGACCCTTCTCAGATTGAATTTGACCACAGAACAGGATACCAGCAGTTGCAGAAATGATAGATTATTGTAATGACTGCCAGAATGGCCTTTTGGCATGTTTAAATGGCAATAAATTTCACCAGGAAGAAGGCAATTTTACTACTTTAGAGCAGTAAGGAAACACGGTGTTTAAGGTGTAAATAAATCGTGGGTCATTAACAGCAAGCATATTCTGTCCATGGTGCAATTCTCAATCAGTGGCTACTCATATTTAATTCAATTACGTGGATTTACTTAGCCAATTATGCTTTTTCGTTCCAGATCACAGACTTCTCAGGCTGACAATTTTGCTCTTTTCCTGTCTCCCTTATGTCCATAAACACAGCCCTAGTTTCTCCCTCATTTTTCCTTCCACAGGTACATAAATACGATCAGCGTAGTTCAATAACGCTAACTCACTGAATAGGCTACTGAGATGATTAAATTAAAGACTGATTTGCCATGTGGTCTTTTCCTTGGCTCCAAAATCCCCTCCGTCCCTCGCTCATTAATCTGGCTCAGTCCTTCACTGAACTCTGCCATTAAATGAGGCGGCGGGAGGGAGAGGTGTGCAATGAAGTTTGACATTTCCTCAAAAATGATTGTATTAAAACCCACTTACATTTATAGCTCCATCTCATTTGAGAATGTTAATAAGTTGCAATTTCATCAAGAGAAAGGTATTGGGATCTAATCAACTCAAAGGCTTGCTCACATTGGTATGGATCGTGCTTCTGAAGCATCACTTTAAAAGGTCATTTTTAAATACAGCTTAAGGTGATAATTAACAAAGTTCATTAATAACAATCTGCTTGTGGACCATTTAAAACATTCGGGCTCTATCTACAGTATCAGTTTGAGGCCAAATTCAGCTCACTTCAAGCCTGCATCAGCTCTGACCAGAGGAACAAAATTCAGGAGACACACTCCGAATCAGTCAGGTCAATACTACACTCCCCATAACCAAATTAGTGTCGAACTTGGGTTGGTCAAACAAGCACAGTGCCTCCAAAAGCCTAAATCTCATTTTATACTAAGCACAGTGTGGATTGTCCCTTCTCACCACGACTGAAAGGACTGTCTGGGTGATTGGTCCCAAGCCTCACTATTACATCCAAAATCAGGAACCTAGGCTTCTTTCTGCTGGCTTTGTGTTTCCTGGAATGTTTACTAAGACCACATTGGAAAGCTTTTCTGTTCCCATAATTTTGTACACTGCCAGGAACATACCAGTAGCCCTAACCACCTTATGCCAAAAACACCATTTTGTTTATCTCAGATTAACCCTTGGAAACTAATGAAACTGCAGGAGGCTTATATTCAGCATGGAGGATATGGGTGCTCACCACATTGAATTACCGACCACCCCAGAGTATGTGTAATTGGCTTCCCAGATGGAGACAGAGGAGAAAATATAAGAAGGTGTTAAATAAGGAAAGCCACCAGTAGGGGAGTTTATACAACCTCAATTAATGTAGAGGTTGGAAAATTCTGTAAATGATTTATTAATTGTTCTCGTTTACAGATGAGCAAGTGGAGAACCCAAAATCTGAGTGGCTTTCTCAAGGCCAGCAGGCTTTGGTGACAAAATTGGACTAGAACAAGGACTTCTGACTCCTAATTCTATTACCCCAGTGAACAATATGCAGGAAGAACAAGCTACTGAAAGTGCCGCCAAGCTGCAGCGTGATCTGCAGACCTAAGGAGCAGCTACAATCCAGGGCACAGGCAGGAGCCTGAGAAAACCTGCAGGTGTCCTCACCTCACCCCTTGGCACAAGGTTCTGTGCTCACAATTCCTGAAAACAAAGGTCTAGTGTGTTTGGTTTGCAGGGGTGGGAATTCACAGTTTTCCAAGTCTACACGTCGTTTCCAAGGCCCAGGCTCATTTTTGTCATGATTGCTAGAGAGATAAAAAGAAAACCAGGGAAAGCAGGGTATTTTTAGACTACAGGGCAAGGTTATCTGGCTCTGACTGAGATAAATGTGAAGGGTCAGAACCTTGCCAGTTTTCACTTCAGTAAGTCAAGTTGACCACATGTGAGGAAGATGGAATTTTTATAGAAGTTGTCGACATTTAAAAGCATATAGTCACGTGTAGTGATAAGTCTCCCATGTTTTTAATGGACTTGTCTCCCAGCCTCACTTCCCCAGCTGGTGATAGCCTTATCTCCCAGTGCTTAGTTAACACTCCAGCTAGATCCATCCCCAGTCAGGCAGACCAAGGGGAATTGTGCTTGTGCCTCTTTGTTTACCACCTCTGGCTAAGCTAATTGTAGGTTAGTGAAAATGTTCCTGCATGAGGGTATGAGCACAGGGAAGGTAATGATGTTGGCAATGATGATGATGATGCTGATGCTAGCATATGAGATGAGATTCAGACAGCTTTCTCTACTTACTGATGGGTGTTAAACTATTAAAGCAAACAGCCTGAGATAAGATGTCAATGAAGGAACTTGAGTCAATAAATGACTGTTTACTTCATATCATGAATAAATATGGTAGTCTTGCAAACGAAAAAAATTTCATTTTCTCTCTGTTTGATTTCTACTTGGTTGGCTTTATGATTTGCTTATTTTGTCAGGTTGATCAGGTTCAATTAGTATGTCTTTCTAACAGTGATTAATAACTCTTCAGGTCAACAAAGGGCAATTAGATGTGGGGTACATTATACCAATACAGTGTGAAGGAGACTTATTATTTGATCCTGTGCTGTTAGTCATATGCGTGGTGTCATAGGCTCCATCTACACCACAGCAATGAGGGAGAAAAACCAGTTCATCTGAGTGTAGGTAAGAGACCCTTTAGTTTACAGGTAATTGCCCTTATACAATGTTTCCGAAAAAGGGTTGTGTTTTGAATTGGCTTGGTGAAGATAACATTTACTGAGCAATTAACACAGTACAGACATCATGTCACATGTTTAATGTGCATTTTTTATTTAATTCTTACATTATACCTATAATATAGGTTGGGAGAAAACTGCTTCTTGCTTGTCCATATCCATTCTCCCTTTTGTCCTCAGCAACAGAACACTAATTTTATTCATGGTATGGTGACAACATTGCCAACTAAAAAGATACTTTCAGCTTCCTTTATAACTAGGAATGGCCATGGAAATAATTTCTAACCAATGACATTTAGGAAGAAGAGTTTTTCGGGATTCAGAGATAGTTACTTAAAGAGAGTTATTGCTTTTGCCCTTTCTGTATTTTTACCTTCCTTCTGTCCGAAAAACAGATACGACGGCTAGGCTCCAACAGCCATTCTTGGGCCTTGCATTAGGACATTAGAAGAGAAAGACAGAAGGAGCCTAGATAGTTCTGAGATCTCTTACAAGGAGAGAAATAAAGTTCCATCTTTTTGTAAGTTACTGATGTTTTAGATTTTCTATTATATATAACCCAAATTAATCTTCGTATAAGAGGTAAATGTTATCAACAACCCCATTATAGAGATTCGGAAATTGAGGCTAGTAAGTGGAAGAGCTGAAATTTGAACCAAGGTTGTCAGACTCTGGAGCCTCTATTGTTAGTGGAATATTGTTTATTAAGAGCAACTGAAATGCCAGCCTCCTGCCCTTACTCCTCACACCCTTCACTAGAGCTATCTAGGACTTGTTTCAATCCTTCAAACCAAACTGACCCTGCTCTATTTTGCTTAGACATGTGTATATATCACTTCCTTTGACTAGAAAGCTCCTTTCCCTGTTTTTTGCCTGGATAACACATATTTAGCATTTAGAACTTGACTTAGATACCACTTTCTCTGAAAAAACTCCCTTGGTACTTCTACTTTGGTTATGGTTCCCTCCAATATACCACCATAGTTGTCTCATCACTTAGCACTTACCACTCAGCATTAACTCCTAACAAACTATGAGGGATAGCACAGTGTCTTCCCTTGTTACCTTGTTCACTGTTAGATGTAACGGTGCCTGGTGCCCACACAGAGCCAAGAATAGTGCTTGTACTTACCAGCCAGACTAGAAAAAGACCTCATAATTCATAGGGCATTAGGTGGAGTTCTCAGAAGGGTCTTGCCTCAGCAGTGAGGAATAATTAGCCCCAGATTAGACATGACTCTTGTCCTACTAACAAATCTTGAAAACAAGACCCAAGGGTATCTTAACTATATCCCAGAATAAAGTTCAACAGTATTTTCATATCTGGCACTCAACCAAAGTACCAGACATGCAAAAAAAAAAAAAAAAAAAAAAGCACAGAAATATGATATATATTGATACAACAAAAAAATGATGTCACAAAGTATGATGTATTCTCTCTATAATAAGAGAAAAAAATAAGTTACCTGAAACTGACCTAGATGTTAAAATTAACAGGTAAGGTCATTAAAACAGTTTGTATAATTATCCAAAATTTAAGTAGAGACATAGAAGACTTTTTATAAAGACCCAAATTTGATCTCTAGAAGCTTATTTAAACTATAGTGTGTAAGAAGAAAATAGAGTTAATGGGAGTAATGATGGATTAACTATTACAGAGGATATATTAGTGAAGTTGAAGACATAGTAAAATTAACTACCCAAAAGAAAATATAAAGAGAAAAGATTTTTTTGTTAATGAAAAGACTATCAGTGAACTTGAATAACTTCAAGAAGCTTAATATATGTGTACTTGGAAGCCCAAAGGCTAAGGAAGAGGGTAGAAAAAAAATTGAAGAAATAATGGCAAAAAATTTTTTCCAGATTTGATTAAAATTACAAATCTACAGATCCAAGAATTTCAAAGAACCACAAGCCCAAGAAACATGAAGAAAACATACCAATGCAAATCATAACCAAATTGTGGAAAAACAGCCATAGAGAGAAAACTTTAAACCAGAGGAGGGGCACCTGGATGGCTCAGCTGTTAAGCATCTGCCTTCGGCTCAGGTCATGATCCCCTCAGAGTCCTGGGTTCAAGCCCCACATCAGGCTCCCAGCTCAGCAGGAAGCCTGCTTCTGCCACTCCCCCACTAGTGTTCCCTCTCTCACTGTGTCTCTCTCTGTCAAAATAAATAAAATCTTTAAAAAAAAAATGCACCCAGAGGAAAAAAGTCACTTCCCATTCAGAAGAAAAGGTGATTTCTTGTAGGAAACAATGCAAAGAGGAAGCCACCACTATCTTTACAGTATTCAAAGAAAACTAAACAACAACCTAGAATTCTTACCAGGAAAATATATGGTAAGAATATATTTTCTTATATTCTTAGAAATAAGAAATTTCTTATTTCTAAGAAATATATATATCATATATATATTTATATATATGATATATATATCATATATATATATGAAAAAGTGTTTGACCTTTTTCATATATATAAAAGCTGAAACTATTCATCATTAGCAGACTCACACTTTAAAAAAAGATGTTAAAGGAAGTCTTTCAGACAGATTGAAAATGATAGCCATTGAAAATATGGATCTACATAAAAGAATAAAGAGCATCAGAAGTGATAACTATATGTGTAAATATGTGACTTTTCTTGTGATATAGATCCCCTTAGGATAACTGTTTATTTTTTAAATTTTATTTTATTTAAATTTGACTAATTAACATATACTGTATCATTAGTTTCAGAGGCAGAGTTCAGTTATTCATCAGTTGAATATAATACCCAGTGCTCCTAACATCACATACCCTCCTTAATGCCCATCAACCAGTTAACCCATCCCCTCACTCACTTCCCTTCCAGCAACCCTCAATTTGTTTCCTATAGTTAAGGAGTCTCTTATGGTTTGTGTCCCTCTCTGATTTCATATTATTTTATGTTTCCCTCCCTTCTCCTGTGATCCCCTGTTTTGTTTCTTAAATTCCACAGATGAGTGAAATCATATAATTGTCTTTCTCTGATTGACTTGTTTCACCTAGCCTACAACCTAGTGATTGCACTACTAAGTATTTACCCAAAGGGACATCTGCACCCCAATGTTTATAGCAGCAATGTCCAACTGTGGAAAGAGCCCAGATGTCCACTGACAGATGAATGGATAAAGAAGATGTGGGGTGTATGTGTGTGTGTGCGTGTGTGTGTGTATGGGTATATGTGTATACGTACACAATGGGATGTTACTCAGCCAACAAAAAATGAAAGCTTGCCATTTGCAATTTCGTGGATGGAACCAGAGAGTATTAGGCTAAAAAATAACTGTTTAAACAAAATATAAAAATCATGTATTGTCGAGTTATTGCAAAATAAAACTTTTTTATTTCAAGTTTTTATTGGAATTCAAGTTAGTTAACATATAGGGTAAAATTGGTTTCAAGAGTAGAATTTAATGATTCATCATTTACATATAACACCCAGTGTTCATGATAACAAGTATCCTCCTTAATACCCATCACCCATTTAGACCACCCACCTTCCCTCCATCAATCTTCAGTTAGTTCTCTACAGTTAAGAGTCTCTATGGTTTGCTTCCCTCTTTCTCTCTTTCTTTTTTTTTTCCCCTTCTCCTATGTTCATCTGCTTTGTTTCTTAAATTCCACATATGAATGAAATCGTATGATATTTGTCTTTCTCTGACTGACTTATTAAGCTTAGGACAATACACTCTAGCTCATCCACGTCATTGCAAATGGAAGATTTCATTCTTTTTGATGGCTGAGTAATATTCCATTGTGTATATATAGCACATCTTCTTTACCCATTCATCAGTTGATGGACATTTGTGCTCTTTCCACAGTTTGGCTATTGCTGATAATGTTGCTATAAACATCAGGGTGCACATACCCCTTCGAATCCATATTTTTGTATCTTTTGGATAAACACCTAGTACTGCAATTGCTAGGTCATAGAATAGTTCTGTTTTTAACTTTTTGAGGAACCTCCATAGTTTTTCCAGAGTGGCTGCACTAGCTTGCATTCCCACCGACAGAGCAAGAGGGTTCCCCTTTCTCCACATGCTTGCCAACATCTATTGTTTCCTGTGTTATTTATTTTAGCCATTCTGACAGGTGTGTGGTGGTATTTCATCATGGTTTTTTTTTTTAAAGATCTTATTTATTTATTTATTTGACACAGAGAGAGAGACAGCGAGAGAGGGAATACAAGCAGGGGGAGTGGGAGAGGGAGAAGCAGGCTTCCTGCTGAGCAGGGAGCCCAGTGAGGGGCTTGATCCCAGGACCCTGGGATCATGACCTGAGCTGAAGGCAGACACCTAACCACTGAGCTACCCAGGTGCACCACTCATCATGGTTTTGATTTGCATTTCCCTGATGATGAGTGATGTTGAGCACCTTTTCATGTGTCTGTTAGCCACTGTATGTCTTCTTTGGAAAAATGTCTTCTCATGTCTTCTGCCCATTTCTTAACTGGATTGTTTATTTTTGGGGTGCTGAGTTTCATAAGTTCTTTATATATTTTGGATACTAAACCTTTACTGGATATGTCATTTGCAAATATCTTCTCCCATTCCATAAGTTGTCTTTTAATTTTGTTAATAAAGTAAAAATTCTGACAATAGAATAAAGGTAGGAAAAGGAGAAATGGGAGTATGTTTCTTACACTATACATGAAGTGGTATATCACATGAAGGTGGACAGTGGTAGTTAAATATGTTTGTTGTAAATGCTAAAGCAACTATTAAAATAACAAACAAAAGAATTACACCTAATAAACCAAAAAAGAAATAAAATATAATTTTTTTAAATGTGTGAGCCATAATAAATCAGAAAAAGAAAGGGGAAAAAAGCAAACAAAGCACAGTTCAAACAGAAAACAAATGGTGAAATGACAGACTTAAACCTAATCGTATAACTAACAGTATAAAATGTAAATGGTCTAAACACTGCAGAGATTATCAAACGGCATTAAAATAGAGGAGACTCCATGACATACTGCTAAAAGAAACATATTTTAAATATAAAGAAATAAGCACGTTAAAAAAAAAGATCGAAAAAGTATTCCATGCTTAAAAGAAAAAAAAAACTAGAATGACAATATTAGTATCATACAAAGTAGATTTCAGAAAAAAAATTGATAAAATATTTTATATTGAATTTATAATAATTTTATATTGAAATCTTATTAAATGATGATGAAGGTCAAGTCAAAAACAGGACATAGCAATGCTATATGTTTATGCACCTAATAACATAGCCTCTAAAGACATAAAACAAAAACTGTCAGAACTATAAAAAGCAGACAAATCCACAATTATATTTGGAGCTGTCAGATATTCTTACTTCAATAATTGATAAAACAAGCTCACAGAAAAATCAGTGAGGATCTAGAACACCTTGAATAATATTATCAATTGACCTAACTGACAATTACAAAATAATCCCCTCAACAACAAATACTCATTCTTGTCAAGTGCTCACAGACTGTTTACCAAGGTGAAGACAGGAACAGAGGGATTTAAAAGAGCACAGGTAACTTCAGGGCATGATGGATATGATCACTATCTTGAATATGGTGATGGTTTCATTGGTGCATATATTTGTCAAAGTATAAATTTTAAATATATGAAGTTTAGTGTTCATCATATCTCAATGAGGTTATTCAAAAAATACACATGTATGTATGTACGAGTATGTGTACATACATATACATATATACTGATATATGTATGTGCGTGTGTGTGTATGTATATATATATACATATATATATACATGACATATATATATATATATATATATGTATATATATATATATCAGTGTTCTTTTCTGAGTTGATTGATCTTTTCTGGGTTGATTCTGAGGTGATAGGTAAGATTAATCTGTAGACCTCTAAATTGACCTGTTGGAATTGACTGTATGGAATTCTCTATCCTAGATTCCATGTTCAATCACTTGAACTATTTATTCACTAACATCCCACATAAAATTTTGCTCTGGAATTTACTTGACAAATATCCAGCAACAGATTAGTTTTATAATCTCTCATCTTCAATCTAGCTTTATACTCATGCAGCAGAGTAAATGGTGAAAATCCCCACCTATGTGAACAGGTGTCAGATTCCTAGTTTCCAGTTGTCAGCTGATTTGCAATCTTCAAGACAATGCTCTTATACCTCTATTTTATTCCTCTTTCATCTGGAATGCTTACCTGGTAAACTTTTTTTTTTTTTTTTTTTTTTTTTTTTTTTTTTTTTTTTAAAGATTTTATTTATTTATTTGACAGAGAGAGATCACAAGTAGATGGAGAGGCAGAGAGAGAGAGAGGGAAGCAGGATCTCTGCCGAGCAGAGAACCCGATGCGGGACTCGATCCCAGGACCCTGAGATCATGACCTGAGCCGAAGGCAGTGGCTTAACCCACTGAGCCACCCAGGCGCCCCTTACCTGGTAAACTTTTAAGAAGACATATACATTACCTCTACCAAGAAGCTTACTCTCATGCCTCTCAAGTCAAGAGAAGTCAACCATCCAGACTCTAAGCTACATGTGTACCTATTATCAGTCTTATTATATATTTAAAAATATGTATGTGTGTATAAAATTCATATCATATATTACTTTATATTATTAAGCTAAGTATAAATTCTTATATCCATATATATATGTATATACAGTTGACCCATGATCAACATGGGTTTGAACAGAACAGGCCCACTTATATAAAGATTTTTTCTGATAAATACAGTCCAGCAATGTAAATATTATTTTCTCTTCCTTATTTTCTTAACATTTTCTTTTCTCCAGATTACTTTAATGTAAGAATACAGTATATATACATATAACACAAAATATGTGTTAGTCAACTGTGTTATCAATAAGACTGCAGAGCAACAGCAGGCTATTAATAGTTGGGGGAAGTCAAAGTTATATGCAGATTTTTATGGCATTGGGGGCTGGCACCTTTAGCCCTACATTGTTCAAGGGTCAACAATATATGTATGTATAAATTTGTTTGCTTTCTTCCCTATCCTCCTCGAAAACTGGAACAAGGTCTTACCACATAGTACTTGACACACAGTAGGTACTCAATAAATGACTGTTAAATTGAATTAAATTGACTATTTTTGCCACTGCCACACTAAAAGGTTTTGGATAAATCAGGTACTAGAAAATGGGAGACTAGATATTCATGACATTGACTCTACCTCTCTGTGTGGCTGTACATAATTGGTGTCATTTTGAAATCTGAATGAATAATTATTAGGAGTCTTTGGTAAAGAAGATAGTATATCCAGCAGAGATAAATTCTTACTCCAACTTAAAAATAAAAAATAAAGTTCATAAGTGTGCTTTCTTTCAAAAAATTTACTTAACAAAATTATAAAAAAAAATTCAAAATCCATTAATTACATAAAAATTTCCCCTATCACCGTCATCTCATACCACCCTGTCCCAATATGGTGTTCCAGTTTTTGGTTTTTTAGAAAGCAAGAAAATAGCCTTACATAAGTCAGTGATAGCATTCTGTTGGTGACTTGTTGAAGTGTCTCATCGGCTGGAGAGTCTCATTTCTCTTGGCAGCACAATGGGCTCCTGGATACAATAGGTTCTTGTTCAGACCCACAATGCTCAGCATGAGGGGTTAAGAGTACTGGCTTTAGAGCTGGACTGCCTAGGTTTAAATCTCAGGACTACTATGTAATGGCTGTGTGACCTTATTTAAGTTACTTAACCTCTCTATACCTTGATTGCATAGTAAGCAGTCAGTGAATGTTAGCTGTTATAATAAGCACTGAGTAAAACACATTACTGAGTAGCAGTTCTCACAAGAGAAAATATACTATAAGCTATAGTTTTATGTGCCTAATTTTAAGTACATCCTATATAGTTTGGGTAGGTTTTCCTACCCAAAAAATATTTTACAATTCCTAAAATTCTACCATAAAAAAATTGGGGGGAGGGGGGACCAAACTGAACTCTCTTGGAAGGTCTCTTTTAACTATTAGGAGTCATCACCATCATCACTTTAATCACTATTGCTATGTAATGTCAATTTGTCTTCACAACCATCCTATGATCTCAGGATTCTTCTATTTCCATTTTATAGGTAAGGAAATGGGGCACAAGAAGAAACTTTGGCCAAGGAAACAAGGCATAACTGTGGTGGAACTAGGACCCAAGCAGTCTGACCACCATGTCTACACCCAGAAGCACCATGCCTATCAGTCATTTATTCATGAAGTAAATATTTACTGTCTTCCATATACCAGAATCCATGCCAGGCTCCAGACGTAAGGGCACTGAGCATCAGGCAGCAGGCAGAGGGGATCCCAAAAAGCACAGGAAAGAAGCAGAAGAGGAAGGTGGCTGGGAAGTGTCAGTTAATTGGGAAAATGGAAGAATAGAGTTCTACCTCTGGTTATATCTCAGGTTTCTTGGTGGTCAAACTTGGAATTCCCCATAAGATTTGGATTCTGCCCACCCATGTGTCCAGCCTCTTTCAGTGTATCACCTGGAGACTGCCCAACTCAAGGCCGGTTCCATCACTTAACGACCTACGGCAAGTATCTGTTAAGCGACCTGGGTCTCACCTCTAAAGCAGGGATGTAAACTCCTACAGCCTGTCTCAATGAATCAAACTGTTAGGAGCATTAAATAAATGAATCCATGCAAGTAGAGCACTAAAACTTCTTCCCCCTCCCCGCCCCTGAACAAGTTCTTTTAGAAAATTTGGTTAATGATCTGGAAGTCTTTCTCTCAAGCAGGCTAATTTCAACCCTGAAGAAAAGAATTTCCTGCAGCTTTCTCCTTGAGAAAAGCAGTTAATGTGCAGTTCCCAAAAGACTTCTAAAAAGACAGGTAAAAATGTTTGAGCAGGGGATGATCCTTTTAAAAAAAGGAATCTGTGGTCCCTGTGGTCTAAACCCATCCAAAGGCCAAATACTTTCCCCCATGCAGCTATTTGGAATTACAGTAATAGTTATCTTTGGTTGACTGACCCAACGAACTAAGAGCTGTGAGCACATTCATTTAAAATTAAAAGGAAAAAAATCCTGAAATGCTTACTGAAATACTGGTTCTGAAAGACTTCTTAAACTCAAAATCAAGCTCAATTAAATTTCACATCTAGTTCCATTCCATCTCAGCCCCAACCTTATGCTTTATTCGTTTATTATTTATATCAATAATTATTTTTATATTCACTATTTTTATTTCCATTTATTGTTTATTTATAGCTCACTCATCATGCAATATTAACCAGGCTATAACAGGAGCTCCTGTTTCATTTACCTTTGTAAATATTTCAAATGGGTAGCCAAAATGCACAATTCCTCCATTTTTGTATAAGCTCCTTGATGGGCTTAGGTTATGAAGTACTACAAATTATTTGCTACAGGAAGAAGTGCTTGTTATAACTTCCCCAAATGTCTTCGCACTTAAGAAGATGCTCAGACATAGAAACTATGTCACTGATTATACTGCAACCAAGAACAGACCTTCCCAAGCAAACTAGGATGCCCACGGTTAGTGTGTTAGAGAAAACCGCTGAGTCACAGAACAAGCAGAGGAAGTATCTGCCATGCCAATTTGGAAAATCTGGCTTTTACCTCCATATTGACATTAAATCTGGTTTAACAGTATACTCAATCAAAGCACTATACAGAACCACTATAGAGATGGCAAATTCCAATCACGTGAAGAACCAATGATTATTAAACACTGTCTACGTTAGATTTTATAGTTTTATAAAAATTATATGTTTTTGCATTTGTCTCCACTCATAGAATGTGAATTTCTTTAACACAAAGAATATGCATAGGTGTTGAAGGAATGAGTCTGGTAGCTAATCAAAGACCCAGTCACTAACAATGGGATTATTATGTATGAAAACATTCTGTTAGTGAATCGGAACCATGCAAAGGATTGTTCTACTCAAAACTACCTCAAAAGAACCAACCCATCCCTTAATTACAAGTACCCTAGGACTTCATTCTTGACCATTCTGTAATAACAATGTCAGTGGCAGTTAAATGAGACCTTACCATGTGTAAGGCTTGTTGCCAAGTGCATTGCATTCTCATAAATATGTTGCCATTTAAACTTCACAATGTCCCCCATGAAGCAGATATTGCTTATTTTTACATAAAGAAATTGTATTTTGCTTTGCAAGCTTTTCTTTTTTATAAGTTATTTATTGTTCTCCATAAGCAATACCAAAATGACACCAAAACCATAATGCAGTGTGAAGTGTTTATGTTGAAAAGGTATTCAAACGATTTCAAACAATTGTTTGAAATACTCAAACAATTCATGTAAGGTATGTGTCCCCTTTCCCCTTGTTCCCTGTGGAAATGATAAACTAGTGCTCTTATTTCAGGAGTAGAAGCTACCTATTCAATGTAAACACTTCACACTGCATTATGGTTTTGGTCCTTGAACAGTAGGGAATTACTTTATTCTTACTATAAATTCTGTGTCTCTTTAGTAGGTCTCTCTTAACTCTCTCCTTCTTGACCCTCTTTGACTCTTTTATTAGGGAACAGCAGATAAATGGGAAAAAGTCAAACCCCACATTTGTCCCTTTCAGATATTTTTTCCACGGAGTTTCACATTAGTCTCATACATTTGTTGAACTATTTGGAACATAGCTGGCTCACTGCACACCACAAAAGTTCATCTTAGCAGGCATATTCAATAATTACAATTGGACAGTGTGCTACTGTAAAAGGAATTCATTTAAAACTACCTGTATGGAACTTAACCAGGAGTTCAAGAAAAAAGCTTTAATGACTACAGAGCCATGATTATTCTGGATAACCAGTACCTAGTACAGTACCTGATAGAGATAAGAACTCAGTAAATACTTTTTTTAATAAATAAATATTCTATTACCTCTGATTCTAAATATTCCCAGCCAATTCAGTCTTCCCTTATACCACTGATCAGGACAAATTATGGTCCTATTACAGGGCCCTTAAATTAGCAAGTATGTACAATAACCAGAAAGAATGTCATTGCTTAAAAGGTTAAAAGGGGCCTGGCCAGACAGACACATCACATGAATGTTCACAGGATCACAACTAACTTACCCTTTGGGATGAGAACAGAAAAAAGAGATTAGGAAATGTATTCCCTATTTCATGGAGAGTGATCCAGTACTTTTTAGGTCACAAATCCCTGAGGACAATCATTAATTAAAAAGATCATTGCAGAAGAGCTTTCAGAAGAGGGCATTAAAACTAACTACAGCTAAAAGGAACAAACATTTTCAATTCTTTCGTACTATTTGACCCAAAGGACTTTTCCTTCTATGTAACAATTATCTATAAACTTACAAAGAAACCAAGGGATAACTACAAACAAGATGGTATATATCATTTTATTCTGCATTTATCTTTAACATGGTGTCTTAGAGTCAGTATTACAAACTACTCGTATTTTTTTTTTAATTGTGGCATGGTTATATTTTCCTCAAGTTGTCACTTCTTAATAACTGGCCCTGCCTACTGAAAGCCAAATATGAAGTACAACAGGAGGCATTATTTTATTTACAAGCATTCGTTAACTATAGTATGTTCTGTCCCAAATAAAATACTTCAGAGAGTTGATTTTGTTTCTAAGTTAAAAAAAAAAAAACTACCCATGTATACCTATAAACACTGATTTATTCTCTTCTCTCTGATGGCAAAAGCTAAATTAGTCTAAAAATTATGAGTATTACATCTGTATAGTATTCCTGTGTTATAACTACACCCACCTCTTTAATCAATTTGCCATTCCAAAGTAAAAAATGATTTAGGAAAAGATGTCAAACAGACGAGAAAGAAAATCTAATCTGGATAAGTTATTAAGAAAACTGGTTCTTTGAGTCTTTCACATTTAAACCATCCTTGGAGTTTAAGAAATGAAGGTGATGGGAGGGCAGGGGGCTTGGGCCAGCAGGGAGAGGCTACAGAGCCGGACTGGATGCCACGAGGGGCACCATGTAGCCCCACAGTAAATGGAAAAGCAGAAGAATGGAAAAGTTACAGGTGAAAGATAAAGAGAAAAAGCAACAGAGACAGGTGGCAAAAAGAACAAAGTATGAGGCATAGGCATGAATAAGGGAAAAGACAAAGGGGAACATGAAAAGTGGAGGAAAAGGAAAAAAGGAGAGAAGGGGTCATGGAAAAAGGGAGGCAGTACAGAGGGTGCCTGCCGGGAAGGATGAAAAGGAGAGACACCCAGAGAAACAGAGCAGCTCCCCCATCATCAGTGTTGCCTTCTTCATCTTCGTCTCTGCTTTTTTCAGATGGCACACTGACAGAAGATTAATTCAAGTCAGCTGCTGAAAATAATTATTGCATTATGGGAGCAGTAATCATTATTTAGAACATGATTAAATATGTCTGCACCTATTGACTCTGCCTATGATTTATGTATTTGTTTAGTCAATAGTCTAATGTAAATGATGTAATTAATTATAGATGGTGGTGTCAGGTCATTGGTGAAAACAATCTGAGGAGAACAAGGGCTCTGTTTTTTTCATGACAGATGCAGGGGGGGGTGGGCTGAGTTGAGGGAATTCCAGGGGAACTTTTTCACGTGTGAATGGCGGCTAGGATCTCAATTTGCATGTTGTCTTTCTCTTGTTCAGCCTTCGTTTAGAAATTGAAATAACTTGTTAAGCAAAGGGGAAGGGAGCACATGATTGCCAAGAGGACGCCTGGGACTTGGGCGGGTGAGGAGGTAAAGAGCCAGCTGCTCCCTAACACAGGGGAGCGTGGCACCATCATTTACCGCTTCATAAAATTAAATGTTTTCCAAATTAAATCAGTAGCAGTGTGCAGGAGGCCTACTATCTCTAATAACAATTTTTCAATCAATATTAGGGGCCTTGCTGTTTGAAATCTAGGCAGAGAAAGTTAGCATGGGTTGGGGAGGGTGCACTGGGGGAGGGCAAAGGAGAGGAGGTGGAAACAAGGTTTGAGTACTGAGCCTTTCAATCAAACCAAAGGTTTAAAAAATATAGATATATATGCATGGTGGATTCGCCATCACTGTGAGTCTATTCCCCGTAGATTTTTCTCTTAACTGATAATTCGGTCAGTCACATTCCTCAGAGGGAGGTCACAGGTCACCCCAGCCCCTGTCAGGCCTCAGAGAAACCATTTCCATTTTAATGCCACAGCTATAATCTATCAAAGATGTGATGTACAAGATACAATGAATTTAAGTGGTCTTCATATATCACTGAGCTTTCATGCCTTCACCTGGGTAATAGTCTGAATTACTCTCCCTACCTCACAATCTGTCACCCCCAGTAAAATAACTGCCATGCCGGTGTTAATGGCAGATTTGTCCAAATTGGGGCCACAGTAGCCAAAGTCATTCTACATCATAAACTTTGGCATTCAGTGCTTAGCCTGGAAAGGGCCCGTAGCTTAAAATTCTTCTGTAAATAATTCTGCAGACAGGCTCTGCTCATGTTTTTATTTATAAGCGCTAAAATAAATCTTGCTAGGGCTGCACACAGCCTGCCTTCTCCATTTCTCTCTATCTAGTCCTCCAGCCCTCTCTCTCTCAAGCCCATCTAATCTGACCTGTCACTTTTCCCCAAAAGGTGTCTAATAGACACAGGTCTCTTCCTTAGACAATAAACACAGCAGAGTTCAGAAGACAGCTCATAGTTACTGACCTTCTCTGCAACTCAACCGTTAACCCTTCTTATTTTACCACTGAGTAGTAAAAGTCCTCTAATTTTACCACTAAGGAGTAAAAGTAGTAAAAGTTGTTGACACATATATCTCCCCACTAAACTACCCCTGACTGTGAGACTGGTGCATTGCAAACCTCCAGAGGTGGAGGGCTCATGTGTCACCTTATTCAAATAGGTTCATGCATTCCTCTCTGTTTCTATTGTTTTCACCAGTTCCCTGATCTACCATCACCAACATCCAATCCACAATTTCACTTGTGACTTTTAGATCAAAGGGGTCAAGATCTGGGTTTGGACCCAGTGTATGAGTTTCAGAGGATATCTATCTTAACCTGGGAAATATTTGCCATCCCACCAATGGATCCAAATAACAGAAAAGACTATACAATCGTTGATCATTTAGGTTCTAAAACCCCTTTGATCAGACCTAGAAAGACAAAGAAAGTTTAGATCAGTTGGCTACAAGCACTCACCTTACCAAAGCTCCTGTATACACACCTTATAAGTGTAGCACATACATTTGAGAAAGTCAAAGTACTTACGCAATATTGACAGCAGACCTTGGTTTCTGTGCATCAGTCTAACATGATAAGAATACAGACTCAAGATGAAATCTCATAATATATTACATATTTTCCAGGAAAGCGGCAGTTTTATTTTATTCACAGATCCTAGTACTAAAGCCACCCAATGCTTATAATTAACAGCCACAGATTAATGTATGAAGACTGTTAGTTCTTCAGAAGACTCTCTGCTTCTATGTCATTTAATGGCTTTCTGTACCTTGTTCTTCATATGTGAAAATTGGGACCATTAGGACTCATAGACGTTTTATCTCTCAAAGCTATGAAAAGGATTAATGAAGTAAGGTTTATAAAATGTCTTGGGCCACTCACTCTTTCCATAGGCTATAGATTTCTAGAAATGGAGGCAAAGCTGTCTAGAAACTCTGATGGCTTGGCTAAAAGGCCAAAAAAAGTCAATAGAATTGAAATTATTTAGGAAAGCTTCAGACAGAACATGGAGCAGCAATTATTCCTTCAGGTTTCAGACCATTTGTGTTTAGCAACAACAAAAGAGTCAGCCCTCTAGTTTCTGATAGCACTTTCATTAAGGTAAACAGTATATTATTCATGCTGAGGGTTTCTCCAGCAGGCTCTGTTTGCTTCCACTTTATCTGAGCTTCTTTGCAGTGAATTGTAAACTCAGGAGATGTAAATTAGAAATATGCTCCCAGCCAGTCAAAATCAATGAAAACCCTTCCCTTCAACTAGAAAGAAATTGTAATAAAATGAGGTCAAAAGAAGGAATGTTCTATCAATGTTCTTGATCCCACCATAGAGCAGACTTTATTGGATTTTCTTCCGGTCCATTCACAAAGTATGCTTTTAAGCACATATCATACAAACACATACAGTTAAAAGATGGCCTCACTCTGACAGAGTCACATCGCAGCAAGCCCCTGAAGAGAGAGCACATCCTGTGAGCATAGATAACCCAGGAAAACACTCTCTCATAACTCTGCACACTTTCTGGCCTGAAAGATTCTTTAAATTGTTAGGTATTTTAAAAAAAAGAAAAATCATTTAACCTGATTCTCCTCTAAAAGAAACTAGAACTTGCACAAAGAATTCTAAAATTCCAAACTCCAAAACTGTTTTCATTTTGTCCTATTAACTTTCCTTAAAAAGATATACCCTAATTTTATCAAGTAATTAACTTCACTCCCCTAACATGGAAAGAAGTGAACAAAGAGCAAATTGTATGGCCCAATATTTAGAAAATCATCCTAGATTCTCAAAGAAGGTAGTGAAAATGCCCATCTAGGAAGCACCTGTTCCCCACTACCCCCACCCAATGCTGAAAGGTCAAGGTTTAAAAAGATAATGGGGTATATGCCAATAACACTCAGATTTTTTAAAGTTGTTGCTTTTCCTGTGGGAAAATACTTACCTTGTAAAACACGGTGGAAGCAAAGCTTCAGTGACCCCACATGTGCACACTTTAGGAGTTTACAAAGCTCCTCTGAGGCAGTCAGGGTCAGATCAGCAAAAAACCTGCCACTTTTCACCTCCCCAAAAGTTTTCAGCTAGAGCCAGAGCTTTGCACTAGCTCAGAACATGGATATCCCCTAAATAACTATTTCTCAAACCTCAATGTGTCTAAAATAAGATGCCAAATAAAAAACAGGATGCTAGCCTCTATTTGAATTTCAGAACAATAGTTTTTTTAGTACAAATATGTTCCAAAGATTATATGGGATATACTTATCCTTTAACATGTTTTTCTGTCTGAAATTCAAATTTAACTGAGTATCCTGCGTTGTGGTTTTTCTTTTTAAGATCTTATTTATTTATTTGAGAGAGAGAGAGAGCACAAGTAGGAGGGAGGAGCAGAGGGAAAAGGAGAAACAGGCTCCCCACAGAGTAGGGAGCCCAATTTGTGGCTTGATCTCAAAACTCCAAGATTATGACCTCAGCAGACAGCAACTGCTTAACTAACTGAGCAACCCAGGCACCCCAATATCTTGGGGGTTTTGTTTGCTTGTTTTTTTATGTTTTGTTTTGTTTGCTAAATGTAGCAATCCTAGAAATAAGAATTACTTGGATGTTTACAATGTAGATTCTCAGTCCCCAAACAACATAGACTTGAATTTGATAGTTCTATCATGGGTTCTCATGATATCTATCTAACTCATGATAGTTCTATCATGAGAAAATCTCACTTCTTAAGTAAGCACAATGGAAGATTCCATCTCAGTCCAACTTGAAACCGCACTTTGAGAAACATATCTTAAATGGTGGACTGTTCCCTAATATACCTTTCTATACCAGCTGCAAAATGTTTTGAATTTAAAGGTGCTAGTTATTACAACTTTGCCACGGGAAGTCTAATATGTTTGTCTCCCTTCTAAAATCTCAAAAGATAGATAGAGTCCTTGATCTCCCAGAGGGGATAAGCACAAACAATATGAATTTCTGTCAAGGAATAAATGGAGCCTATTACCTCTTACTGGTAATTTTCCTTTTTCACATATAGAATAAACTGATTTCTGTTGCTGTATTTCTTTTGCAACCTGGGTATTATTTACAATAAATTGAATCCTTTCCATGCTTGACATATTACACTGATCTATGACTTTGCTTTCATTTTGTCCTGTTAACTAGAAACCCACTTCATCATGAAATATGTTCCTCACACTTTCCTCCATAGTGAGTAAAAACATTGATAAAGCATCATAAATTGTAGGTCATTTCTCAAATGCTTCCTGTTACAGTGAGGATTGGGAGAAGGAAAAGTAAGTGCTGATCAATGGCCACTTGATAAAATTTATGCTGAATGTATGGACAGAAAAGCAATGGATGTATTAGAAGCCGTATCATAAGATGCTTTCTCCACATCCAGACTTCATTCTTTACTTCATAATGCCAAAGGCAATTCAGTCTTCCTCTCTCCAGCAAACCACCCCCCCCCAAAATAAATTAATTCATGGAAACTTCTAGCAGTGATTTTTGCCTAAATCACCTAGACAACTGAAAACGAAGCAACATACCTAATCTACCAAGATAGCTACCCTGTCTTCCCCTTTATTTCTGTGCAAATCTTGGATACCTATTTTTGCTTAAAGCCTCATTTGGACCAGAGATTTGAAAATAACACTGATCTCAGAACATACAATATCACCAATATAATGAGATACGCCAATGGACTGTGTGCCGATAAATCTACCAGGCATTTCACCAGGGTTACCTCAGGCAGGGTTTTATAGCAACATTTTAGAAATGAGGAATTAATGGTCAGGTCAGGCCAAAAGGTAAGGAATGGAAAAGAATGAGAGAGAAACAGGGGAAGAAGAAAAGAGGTGAAAAGGGGGGTTATAACAAGATGACGTCCTCTAAAACCTATTTCACCTACATTGTCTCCCAGTATTCTTTAAGCCCTAGGCATAGCAGTAAATATCTGACATCCTTGAATATTCCAAGGAAATGATGCTTTACTTTGTCATAGTACAATATCCAATGTATCAACCTTTCCATCCCTGGAAGCTGTGCCTTAGTAAAATTAAAATGTCCTTTATGAGTAAATTCAGCTACGAAAATAAGCACTTGCCAATATGCCCTAATAATGCAATGGCATAGAGTACTCAGTCTTAAACCCTGCAGTGTTTAGGGTGGCGTATGCCTAACACAAGAGGCTAATTATTCCTCTGCCAAGTCTCCTCAGCCACATATTGAGGAAAATGAACCTGCCTCTCAGGATTGGTATGAAGAATAGCTTATAAAAATGAGTGCGAAACCCTTTGCAAATACCAAATGCTGTATGAATGCTAAGTAATAATAAAGATCTATATGAATGCAGCAAAACAGCCCAACTTCCAGGTGCTTTTTCAAACTGGACACCACCCATTTAACATTCATCCATCATTCACCTTCAGGCATCCCTTTCTTTATGAAAAAATAAAATGGGCTGTCTGCATTGCAAGGAAGTGGAAACATTGAATTTCAAATCATGTAAGTCCCCATATCTTGACCATTTGAAGTAATGGGTTATGCTATTTAGTTAATGAAGATAATGCTCATGAAGTAATAAAGGGGAAAAAATACCAAGTCCCATCATGATTTTGTTTTCTGCTCAAGGGCACAAGATTCCAGCTGCAAGATTTTGGAGACATCATAAAGATACATGGCACACAGTCAGCATCACAGAGTAGGTACTGTCATTATGCCTGTTCCTAACTCCCCGAAGAAGCCACTTGTCTACAATCCCCAAGTATTGTCTATGTGTTGGAAAACAGGGGAAGAAGAGAAATATGAAATTCATAAACAACATAACAATGATGACTGTTATTCTGAAGTCCCTTAAAACAAGAAGGATAGAAAAAAGAAGGAGGGGGAGGAGGGAGGGAAGAAGAAATGAAGGGGAGCAGGGAGGAAGGAAGGTGGAGGGAGGGAATGAGAGAGGAAGAGAGGGAGGAAAAAGAAGAAGGAAGGAAGAAAAAGAAAGAGAAAGAAGGAAGGAAAGAAAGAGAGAAAGAGGGAGGGAGGAAGAAAGGAAGGGAAGAGAAAGAGAAAGGAGAGAGGAAGGAAGGAGGAAAGGTGGGAGAGAGGGAAGGGAGGAAGAAAGGAAAGGGAGGGAGGAAGGAAGGAAGGAAGGAAGCTCTTCTCTAGCAAATCCTTTCCTCCAAAATATGATTCACTAACATGATTTGACAAGTTGTAGGTACTCCTAACATTATTTTTTCTTCTTTGTGTTCATTTGGGGAGCAAAGATTTATTGCCTCTCCTGAAAAGGACAAGGGATGCACTAGAAATAAGAATTAATAGGGTTTTTTCTTTCCCATTGCCCATCTTTATAGAAAAGCATTACTTGACTAGATTCTTAATTCTTTTTGGTCCCAAAATACAGTGAATCTTTTTCTACAAAATTAAATAAAATTTGAAGACAGAAGCAAACAGCAGTCATGTTGTAGGGCTATGGTAGGTGATACATTTAAAAGTCAAATCCTCTCCCTATGTGAAGTTTTCTTTCCACACTGTCAATAGTCCCTGTCACTAGACTGCCCTCCTCTTTAAATGTAGTGTGCATAAATCTGCCACACGTATGAGACATACTGTATATGGATTTGCACTGAATGTACTCTAAGAAAAAATTATGTAAGATTTCACTCATAAAATACCAAGCAATTATTGTTTAATAAAACAAAAAAAAAAGAGGCTGGGTGGGTCCTAGTCTGCATCGATATTTGCAGGTATCTAATAAAGTGCTCTATGAAACAAAAATAAGGCAGGAAAGCCACAGACTCTGCCCATAGAGTTCTAGTCCTGGGTGCAAAAGAAAATATGTTTGTTTCCTTCCTGTTGGGAGGTAAGTCAGTCTAAAGAGAAACAGTTTAAATTTATTCTACATGTACTATATGAAACTAATGACTGTTATTGTGACTATGTTGTAATATTTGAGTATGACTGTTATAATGTTTTATCGCTGGTAGAATAGGTACAACCTCCTGATATATGCATATTATATGCATATACATTCTTTTAAAGCAGTCCTAGCTCTGGCTATTAAAATGGCAGAAAGCCTCTCAGCATTTCCATTATAAAACCTGATTTTCAGGGATTTATAACTAAACTGAAGATTTCCTTCAGGGTGAAACAAGAATCACCAGGTCTCAGCTCAAAGCACAATTTTGCTTTCAGTTTTCTAGGAAGTTTGGCTTGGTCATTATCAAGTTATGGAAATGCAAAAATAAATAAGTCAAAGCTTACAGGGATCTGGCTTTTCCCCCCTTTTTTTAAAAACCCTCATGGAGCTTTCAAATAGCTTGGTTTTCTGAAATGACATTTAGTCCAAAATATGGATTTCTTTCTTAAAATGGCTGCAACTTTGACATTTAAAGATTGGTTATTACACATGCATAGAAGCTGCTTCTCCAAAAGATACTTGGCAGTACTGTGCAATATTGTATGTATCGTGCATACTTAATGCCCACTTTCCAAATGACCCTCTCCTATTGCTGGGAGGAGGAAATAGCTTTTAATAAGAATGACAAATAAATTACCAATTCAATTATTGTTTTATTATATTGTACTCATTAAAGACTGACTGAGAGTAGCATAGATTAGGCAAAAATTACTGAATTTCATGCACCATTCTAAAAGCAATTATTTACTTACAAATTAATATTAGATGAAAGACCTTAAATACCCTGCCACTGAAGACTTTTGGAAAACCACAATGGTAACTCTTCACAGGGTCCAGAGGCATAAAAGAAAATAATTAGGATCAGGATAATGTCTAATAAGCACTCAGGGAATGAGCCATTATAGTTTCATTCAAAGAAGACATTATATTGCACATGCTCTACAACATATTTAAAAACATACAGGTTTCAATGAAGTCTAAATAGGCTCATTTTAAAATAAAACTTAATTCATTCTGACTCTCACCTACATGGTATTTCTTTCCCTTAACAAAAATGTTGGTAAAAATACACACTGGCAAAAACACACGTTTAACAAAATGTGTTTAGAATGTGTGATCAAAAAGCTTTTTCAAAGTCATCTGAATATCACCTCTATGACAAATCCAAAGCCTTTTAGGAGTAGACAAAATATTTTTTTAATTTTTTTATTTGAATATACTTGACACACAAAGTTATATTAGTTTCAGGTGTACAATTAGTAATTCTACTCTATACATTATGCTATGCTATGCTCCCCACAAGTGCAGGGACCATTTTAGACAAACTCTTTTGAAATGTAAATAAGGCTAGCAAACGAACTTGGTTTCAGCTATAAACTAATAGAACTGGCTTGGTTTGGGGGTTTATTCTTTATTCCTGTGGCCCTTAAGCCCAAGCTGAAAAAAAAAAAATTTTTTTTTAAAAAAACAGAATATGGAAAAATGTTTTCTGGAATGGAACCATGATGGGAATGTGTGACTTTTTTCAATACATGAAATAAATATTCCATGCCTACGACAGGCCAAATACTGTGCTGGGTGTGGGGATCACAAAGATACCAGTCATGTTCTCAAAGATTTTATCACCTACAATCAATATATTTTTATTCTTTTAAGTTAACATTCAAATTTAATCATATGCCTGTAACATGTACTCATGAAACTACAAAATTTTGACAAAAGACATTTCAGTTCTTGTTTCTGCTCAACAAACAACTGAATGTGTATCTTTGGGAGGGTTTGAACAAAGGGAGAAAGGTGCATGGAGTGTCAGTCAATAACCTGTCAAGAGACTCTATGTTTCCTCAGCTATCTGAACTCCTTAGGAAAAAAAAAAATACATCTGTGAGAATCCGTTCAACTGCTTGACCATAACATAATTGCTAAAAATTACATATAATCCTGAAGAATGTTCTGGTTACAATGCATTTTCACCTACTTTTCCCCATTCGATCTTCACATTATGTCTGAGATATGGAGGGTGTGTACTATCCTTATTTTTAGATAAAGAAACTGAAGTTTGGAGAGGTTAACCACACAGTTAGGAAGTGACAATTCTGGGACTAGTCAGAAGTATAAAAACAATAAGAAATAGTAATAATGAGGCTTAAATGCAAATCTCTCTGAAGTTTGGATTGCCAACAAATCTTTTTACCATTCCAATAAATTTATATTTTTGTTTCTTCCATTCAGTACCTGAGACTGTCATTCACCAGCCACAATTAAATCAGCCAAAACATACCGCAGTCAATATTTCTGATGATCTTAGACACTGGTTGGATAGTAATCAGTTTAACTTCACAGTAAGACTGCTTGGGCATTACAACAACAAAAAGTACAGATCAACTTTACTGCCATCTGCCTTTTCCTGCCACCAAAGTAAATTAAGACCATGATATCTGCTCTTGAGGCAAAGAGGGTATTTGAGTGCTTGAATCACCCAGAGAGGCTATTTATAGGAGTAAAAACTTCTCTTTAAAATGTGTCTAATCTCCATGTTACTGTGCCTGTGTACATCATCACTAAATTGTACAGCAGGATAGAACTGAAGAAATACATAATTGCAGCAAATTAAAATAAAGAAAATGGTCCATTTACCTCTGCCTTTTCTTCATTCTGCTCTTTAATCTGTAAGAACAGAGGCAGATCACTTATCTCTCTAGAAAGGACACACAGCTGCATTACATATTTAACATACAGAAATAGAGTAAACATAGATACACAAAGAGTGTGGCTTATAGTAAAGTACATAGAACATTAAAAAGAACATGAGACTTACATTCAAATCCTGGACTCTAGACCTTCATCCAACGCTTGCTGTGTGACCTTGATCAAATCACCTCTCAGCCTTAGTTTCCCTATAGGAGAAAATAAAATGTGAATAATGATAGCATCCTGCTAGATCACAAACAAAACAAAGTGAAAGCGCTTTGTAAACTATGCAAAGGACCGTACACATGTGAGGTATCAATTTTAAAGTATTTTTATTATTATTTTCATGATCACAGGGGATTTTTTTTAAATGTAGGTTTTAAATGCTTGAGAAGATGGGGCAGTCATAGAACCATGACTTTAAACAAACTTTATTTGGGCGCATGACTGACTGGCAATTGTGTGCAATCATTTTAGCTGTCACAGGCCCAGAGAAATGTGGGAGAGCTCTTCCATGAAATGTTTATATTTCATAAACAAAATGATGTGCTTAACAGTCAGAGCGATGGGAGGGTTCCGGCTAATGCATTTTCCAATGTGTGAGGCAGATTATTAATGCGCTCCAGTAGCTGTTAATTTCAGTTTGCTGGAATGATTTATGGGGAGGTAAAGGAGAGAGACATAATCTAATTGAGATCAGAATCACTGTTCTAGCAGCAAAGCACCAGCATGGGCCCTAGGCATAGCAGAATGATTAATATCTAATAAGCAAATAATCCGTTAAATTATTATAAACATTACTTTTGACAACTCTTTTGTTGGCAAATGAAAGAGGGAAAAAAAGAAACAAAAGATCTAAAAATCAGTACTTTCTATAATAATAGTGTAAAGGCAGATTTTGTCAGAGCAAGGGTGATAGAGGTCATGATGGGTTTGAGGGCTATGATCAATTTTAACCACGCTGGAGAGAGATTTTTACCATAACGTGGATGACAATTGAATACCCAGAGCAGGATCCCTCTTCAGAAACAAAAATGAACACCAGTTCTCAAAGTGTGGCTCCCCTTGTACACTTAACATTACTCGTCTAGTAGGTACACCAGTCTTTTGCTATTACAAAGGTAATCAGATGTAGAGCCTAAAAAGGAGAGGTAAACAGCCCCTCTCATACCAGCTCCTTTTATTTTTTTCTTTTTAAATTTCTCTATTTTTAATTTGGTAAAATGCACATAACATAAAATTCACCATTTCAACCATTTTAAGTGCACAGTTCAGTGGCATTAAGTACATTCATATTGTCATGCAACCATTACCACAATTCATTTCTAGAACTTTTCGTCCTTCAAAATTGAAAGCCTATACCCATTGAACAATGCCTTGTTCCCCTTCTACCCTCATCTCTGAGAAACCATTTTACTTTTGTCTCTATGAATTTGACCTCTAAGGAACTCACATTAGTATAATCATTCAGTATTTTTCCTTTTTACTTAGCATAATGGTTCATCCATGTTGTTGCATGTGTCAGAATTTCCTTCCTATTTTAAGGCTGAACAATAATATTCCGTTGTATGTATATACCACATTTTTATCCATTCATCACTGATGGACAGTTGGGTTGCTTTCACTTTTTGACTATGGGGAATAATGCTGCTCTGATGATAAGTATATACAAATATCTATTCAAATCCCTTCTTTCAATTCTTTTTTTCAACTTGATTAACTGACAAAGCTGAAAGATATCTAAAGTGTACAATGTGACAATTTAATATACATACACTTTGTGAAAGGATTCCCCTCATCAAGTTAATTAACACATCAATCACCTCACATAGTTACCTTTTTTGGCAGCATGGGTTGGTCCGGTGGAGAATTTTAACAATGACTCTCTTAACAAACTTCAGTTATCCAATAAAGCATTATCAACTCTAGTCACCATGTTATACATTAGAACCTCAGACCCCACTCATATTATAACTAACCTCTGTTTCCCCTACCCTCCTGCTTCTGGCAACTACTTTTCTACCCTCTGTTTCGAGTTCAATAGTTTTCTTTTTCTTTTTTAAGATTCCACATATAAGTGATAGCAAGCAGTATTTGCCTTTCTCTGTCTGGGTTATTTCACTTAGCATAATGTCCTCCGGGATCAACCATGTTGTCACAAATAACAGGAATTTCTTTTTTTCAAGGCTTAATAATATTTTATTGTATATATGTGTATACTTATATATAATCATATTTTCTTTTTTGATCCATCCATCAACAGATACTTAGGTTGTTTCTGTATCTTGCCTATTATGAATAATGCTGCAACAAACATTGAAATACAGATCTCTCTTCAAGATGATTTTTGTTTCTTTGGGATTTATACCCAGAAGTGGGATTTCTGGATCATATGGTAGTTCTATTTTTAATTTCTTGAGGAACCCCCGTACTGTTTCCATAGTGGCTACATCAATTTACATTCCCATTAACAATGCACAAGAGTTTCCTTTTCTCCACATCCTTGCCAGTATTTGTAATTTCTTACCTTTTTGAAAACAGACATCTTAACATGTATGAGGTGATATCTCATTGTGTTTGATTTGCATTTCACTCATAATTAGTGATGTTGAGCACCTTTTCATATACCTGTTGGCCATTTGCATATTTTCTTTGGAAAAAGGTCTATTCAGGTCCTTTGGGTTTTTTGCTACTGATTTGTATGAGTTCCTTGTATACTTTGGGTATTAACTCTTTATTAGATATGTAGTTTGCAAACATTTTCTCCCATTCTACAGGTTGCCTTTTAATTTTGTTGATGGTTTCCTTCACTGTGCGGAAATTTTTGATGTAGTCTCACTTGTTTATTTTTGCTTTTATTGACTTTACTTCTGCTATGAAATCAAAAAAATCATTGTCTCCACTTCCTCATATCAGGGAGATCATATGATATTTGTCTTTCTCCGATTGACTTATTTCGCTAAGCATGATACCCTCTAGTTCCATCCACGTCGTCGCAAATGGCAAGATTTCATTTCTTTTGATGCAACATGGGGGGTTAAGGGGGTAGGAGAAGAATAAATGAAAAAAGATGGGATTGGGAGGGAGACAAACCATAAATGACTCTTAATCTCACAAAACAAACTGAGGTTTGCTGGGGGCAGGGGCTTGGGAGAAGGGGGGTGGGGTTATGGACATTGGAGAGGGTATGTGCTATGGTGAGTGCTGTGAAGTGTGTAAACCTGGCGATTCACAGACCTATACCCCTGGGGATAAAAAATATATTATATGTTTATTTAAAAAATAAATAAATAAATTTTAAAAAAATAATAATAAAAAAATAAAGAATAAATTTAAAAAATCATTGTCAAGGCAGATATCAAGGAATTTCACCTCTATGTCTTCTTCTACAAGTTTCATGCATTTTCAGGTATTACCTTCATTTTTTATCCATTTTCAATTAATTTTTGGTATAAGATAGTGGTCCAGTTTCATTCTTTTGCTGTCCAGTTATCCTGACACGATTTACTGAAGAGACTATCTTTCCCCATTGTATATTGTGGGCTCCTCTGTCTTAAATTAATTGACCATATATGCATGAGTTTATTTCTGGGATCTCTATTCTGTTCTATTGATCTGTGTTTCTGTTTTTATACAATATCATACTGGTTTTGATTATTGTAGTTTCATGATATAGTTTAAAATCAGGAAATGTGATGCATCTAAATTTGTTCTTTCTCCAGACTGATCTGGCTACTCATGGTATTTTGTGGTTCCATAAAATTTTTATGTGGTTCCATAAAAATTTTAGGATTATTTTTTCTATTTCTATTTTTTAAAAATGCCATTGCATTGAATCTGTGGATCACTTTGAGTAGTATTGTAACAATATTAATTCTTCCAATCCATGAACACAGAATATCTTTCTATTTATGTCTTCTTCAATATCTCTAATCAATGTTTTACAATTTTCAGTATACACATTTTTATCTCCTTGGTTAAATTCCCTGTTTTCAATTCTTTGAGTCATATACCCAGAAGTGGAAGTGTTAGGTCATAAGGCAATGCCATTTCTAATTTTTTGAGGAACCACCATACCATTTTCCATAGCCTCTACACCATTTTACTTTCCCATGGCAGTGCACAAGGGTTCCAATTTCTCCACATTCCACACCAACACTTATTATTTTGTTTGTTTGTTGTTGTTTTTTTTATTAATAGCCATGGTAATGGGTATGAGGTAGGTTTTTCTTAAACAGATCAAGTTATTTAATCTGGCTGTGTTATCACCAAAGGACCCAGGAAAAACTACTTTAGTCTTGGGCCTGTTGAGGAACTTTTATCCTTTCTACAATACACCATGTATTTGACATCTACATTGTGACAAGCATAGACACCCCCGGGGTACACATCTACTAGCTAAGGAGGCAAAAACATACCGAAATGAGTATAGAACAGAGAGAGAAACCCCTGAAGGGTTCAGAAGGGAGTATGTGCATTTGAGCGGGCACATGCATATATAGCCTTTTACATTATAACTCAGAAATTCCAAAGCTGTTATTAAGAAGGACTCCCATGCGCCCCTCAAGCCTTACTTCATATTCTTCTACTTCTTCTTTAACAATTCCCTCTGGACTCTTCTGTCTCCAAGATTAATCATGGCTGTTTGAAGGAGCACACCATTGCCCACACCTTCTCCTACTTCATCTCCTGATCCTGACCACAAATCTAAGTCAATAGTCTTCCCTGGTGAAACAATTAATTCCTCACTGTATGAGTGTAAAATATCTGAAATCTGACAACAGCAACTCAGTCACCTAAAGTCACCTAACTTCTGACACATTCAAGGGCATGACAAAGTCATCATCCTTCTCTTTGCCTCAATTTCTTCTTTCATAGAGTGGGAGCAACAGAATTAAATTACTGATTATGTTGAGATCTAATCTGGAGACTAAAGCTTGCTTTGAGACTTTAAGATGTTTAAGATTAAAGCTAATGCTAGTAATCTAAGAATTTATTAGCCCAGGGGAAACATTAATAGATATAAGATAATGAAAGATCTAGCAAAGAATGGGCAATTAAATATTTGGAACTTGGTTTTGTATATAATGTACCGATTCCTTACCAATCATCATAGTCACCATAAAATGTCTAGTTAGGTAAGAATACCACAGGAGCTGTATGAAATTATTTGCCATCAGTTTGGGTTGTTTTCAAAGAGTTTATTAAATCTAAACTAGAATATAGAGAAATATCCACATTTCTAATGAGAGAGCAAAATTGGCAAAGCAAGAACGTTCAAGTATTCCTAAAATCTTACTCTGATACACCCTTTAGAGATATTCTCAGAATACTATTATAGCATATTTCAACTTTTTTCCTGAAATTCATCATCTAAGATGTCAAGAATGCCAGAAGAGGATGTCTCTCTTCCTCATATTCAAATTCCACATTACACAAACAAAAATGGTTTTAAATTCTTTCAGAGAGCAGTTCTCTTAAGAAATTTGTTCAAAACTCTCTATATGTACACTAAGAAAGCCAGTCAAAAAGATAACCAAATTTCCAGGCAATCCCTCCATTCCCATTTAGCATGTGTAACTTTCATTCCTCAGAATCCCTGAATAATTCACAGAGATATTATCTCTTCCTCACAATCACTAAAGGATTAAAGTTGGAAATAATATTTAGAAATCCCCCATCCCAGCCTTTGTACTATACCTCTGGATTTTTTAAAAGGATTTCCCCCTCTAAAGGTCACAGAATGGTCACCACAAAATTCTAAGGGTATCCTCTTTGCAAAAGCTTAAGAGCTTTAAGACTCTCCTCTAAGGTATCTAAATCAGATGGATCTCCCCTAAGGTATCTAAAAAACCTTAGGGGCATCTGAATGGCTCAGTTGGTTAAGTATCTGACTTGGGCCAGGGTCATGATCTCAGGATCCAGGAATCGAGCCCCACATCAGCTCCCCACTCAGCCAGGAGTTTGCTTGCCCCCCCCCCCCGACCCTCCCCCAGTTCATGCTCTCCTGTCTCTCTCTCTCAAATAAATAAAATCTTTTTTTTTTAAGATTGTTTAAAAAAAGCCTTATAAATACGAGAGCTTGAAAACCCCTTAGAAACCGTTTTTCCACAGGTAAAAAGTTGGGCTTATAGAAGTCACGAAATTTATTAGTGACCGAGCCAAGACTACAAACAAAAGCTCAAATCTATCCACAAACCTTTCTACTTTTCCACGTTGTTTTCTCACCAATTCTAGCTAATTATCACTTATTATTGCTTCTACCTTCCTATTCAACAAATTTAGTTGGTTGAATAAGAGACATTTGAATTTAATTCATTCAGTCATTGAGCACTTCCTACATGCCATGTACTTAGCTGAGCATTTGGGTCATCACCATGAGTAATTAGCAAGTAAACAAAAGTTTTAAGTAGAACTACACATTATAATAAGTGCTATGAAGGCAAGTGTTGTAAAGTCAGAGGCAGTCACTAGGAGAAACCAATTTACGTTGGGTGGTCAGAGAAAACTAAGTATGTGTCTTCAGACTGAAGTGAACGTGAAGATAAGCAAACATACAACAAGCTGGAAAAGAGTGTTGCAGGCTGAGGGAACAGCACGCAGGAAAGTCTCATGGCACAAAAGAGCAAGGTGGATCAGAAGGCCAGAAGAGAGGCCAGTGTGGCTGGGGTGCAGTGAGAAAGGCAAAAAGAGGTATAAAATGAGGTTACAGAGGGAGACTAGACCCAGAGCACTCATGATGTTGCAGGCCATTTTATAAGGTTTGGTTTCATTTGAAGAGTGATGGAAAATCACTGAAGGCTTTAAGCAGGAGGATGAAGTGATCTGTTTTATGCTTTTAAAAGACCAATCACAAATGAGTAGAGAATGGATTATAAAGGAATGAGTGTGGAATCAGGAAGACAAGGCAAGGATACAGCAATGCCCAGGTGAGAAATGAAGCCATTTTGACTAGGGTGAGAGCAGTGCAGTAAAAAAAAAAAGGAGATGGATTCTAGGTTTTGGGAATAGAGCTGATAACAACTGGAGATATATAATATGAGTGCATGAAATAGAGAGACTGAGGGGGGCTCTTAAGTACTGTCATGAGATAGTGGTGGTGCAATCTAGCAAAGTGAAGAATTTTGCTGTCACTTTGCTTAGTCACCTGATGATGAAAACTTCAGAGATGTGTTGCTATGTAAAGAAAGGGGCATAACCAGAAATCAGAAATATCTGTGACACCACCAACAGAACCACCTAAAGAGGTTCATCCATCTCTCCAATTACTAAGCATGATCCCCCCATCAATACCAAAAAGAATGGAGGAACACGTCCCTGCATTAATTACAGAACATTGATTAGAATTAGTTCCTTTTGGCAATTCCACATCCCTTTATTCCAGAGCTTTCAAAATGCCTGCAAATAGATAGTGATTCACTCATTAAGACCTTTAGGGAAGTCTACAATCTGGTACAGATGCACTAAAAAGAGGAAGTGGGATAAAGAATTCTGGACAAGGTGTGCACTTTAGAATATCATCACATAACACACTATCAACATTTTGACACTTTGAATAAAATATCCATACTTTCCTATTTCACAGTTACATACCTAAATGAAAATAATACTCTTTTTCTCCACATAATCCAAATATGCCTAGCCTCCAAAGAAGTGTTTTATGGTACTTCTGAGAGCAACACCTATATACATTACAATAAAAAAAAATACTTGGTATTTGCACAGCACCATATGTTTTACAAAGCACTTTTACATACATTAGTTTAAACCATCTGGCAACATCAGTTAAGTCAACAGGACAGTTATTGTTATCCTTTGTTTTCAGCTGAAGACATTATGGAGAAAAACTATGGATTGAATTTAAAATGTCTATTACCTTTGCCCTAGTAATTTCACAATTTATCCTAAGGAAATAATTAGAAATGGCTAAGAGATTTATGTACAGGCTGTATACTGAAGTATTACTGAAAAAGTTAAATATTGAAAACTTAAATCCCCCAAAATAGGGGACTGCCTAAATAAATTATGGTAGGTTTGTGTGGTGAAATATTATGTAGGCATTAAAAATGATTCTGTTCGAAGAATACTTGACAACATCAAGAAGTGGTAATGACATAATACTCCTAGAAGCAATAAGGTTAAAAATCTATATAGGTAGTTGTTGGTTCTTAAATTGGCCCCCAACCATGGAAAGCAGGGAAACCAAAGAAAGAAGCATACCACTCCAGATCTGTAGGTAGCACATTAGTAGGCAAAGGAACTTACTTACAAGGTTTCCCTTAGGCAGCTGCAAGACAAGTAGATTTCTGCACCCATCTGCCAGAATCTTAAAAGTTTATATAGGGGCCTTAATAGTGTTTAGTCACATATATTGTCCAGATGGTCTCAACAACATATTGCTCTCTCAAGACTGTGTCCTTGGGACAGCTTCTGGCATGGGAAAGACATGTAGTACACACATTCCAAGAAAAGAGGAGGGAGTGAGGAGCCTCTGCCTGGGTCCAGCTCACAGTCATGTCCTCTTGATTACCTCCTCCAACAGTAGTAAAAAACTCAAGTGTGTTAAAAAGTAAATATAAACATACACACTAAGTAATATCCCAAGTTCTAAAATCCATTTGTATGACAGAATACCGATATCCAGCTCTCACTGGGAAACTGAGTGGCCCACATTTTCCCCTGGAGGGATACAACTATGCCTAAATTCCTCAAAGTCAGCATTATCCACAGACAGAAACAGGCTAATTCCCACAGAAGTGACCTATCTCCTGTATGAAAGACTAAAGCATGAGTAGTCAAACTTCAACTTTTGATTCCTATTTCTCTACACAAATACTTCACATTAATACACACCTAAAGAATGAGCCACAAACTTAGGAAAAACGAAAAAAAAGAATAGCAGCCCTAGTTTCAAACCAGTGGTGATATCCTCACCATTTACACCACCAGCAAAGAATACCTCAGGAATAGTTTTGAGTCCTGTGATTAAGAAATCATAAGGTTTCAGAACCTGTACATAGCCCCTCAGTGGAGAAGTACAATGTCTATATTGATGTCCCTCCTTCTCAAGCTACCAATAATTTATCCTATTTTCTGTACCCCTTAAAGACTACATTTTTTTGATCACATAAAAAAATATTTTTCAGAAATATAAAAGTAGAACTTTTCTAAACCTTTCACATTTCCATAAAGTTCATTTTCCAAAAGCCAATTTAATTTGTTTTTCCACTAAACTCATTCATGCGTCACTTGACAACTAGGCACTAGAGATACAGAAGCAAACAAAAGAAACAAGAGTCCTGCTCTCTTAGAACTTGCTCTCTGGACTGAATCAAAGATTGAAATGCAAAAAATGAAATCCTAAAAATAATAAGACAGAATGTGAATAAGCTCTTTTATAATCTTAAGGTGATAAGGAAAGCCTTTTTATATACATTTCATGAAAGCTAAAAATAATAAAAGACTGACATTTATCATAAAATGATGCAAGACTGATAGACTTAAGAACAAAGTAAAATTCTTAAATTAATAACAACATAACAACAATAGCAATGACAAAATAAACAAAGCCAAAAGATAAATGACAATTGGGAGAAAAATATTTAACATATACATCAAAGAGTAAACTTCCTAATACAAAGCAACAAAAATAAGATAAAATAAAATGTATAAACTGGCAAAGGACATCACCAGAAAAGTCAGAGAAAGACCTACAGTCAACTAAATGGCTCAACTTTACTTAAAATGTAAATTAAAACAAATACTTGAGATTTTATTTAAAATATTTTTAAATTTTTAAAGCTTTAAAATGTCTAAAGGTATGAGAAAATGTTCATTTGCTATCAGAAAAAATATACATTTTTGGTTTTGTTTAAGTTTTTATTTAAATTCCAGTTAGTTAACATCCAGGGCCATATTCAGGTGTCATATTCAGGTACATAATATAGTGACTGAACACTTGTCTATACTGGAGCTCATCACAAGTGCCCTCCTTAACCCTCGTCACCTATTCAACCCAACCTCCCACCCACCTCCCCTCTGATAACCATCAGTTTGTTCGCTATAAAGAATCTGTTTCTCGGTTTGCCTCTCTTTTTTCCCTTTGTTCATGTGTTTATCATTATTACTTATTATATATTTTTAAATTCCATATGAGTGACATCACATGGTATTTGTGTTTCTCTGACTTATTTCACTCAGCATAATACTCCCTAACTTCATCCATGTCATTGCAAAGAGCAAGATTTCATTCTTTTTAGATGGGTAATATTCCATTGTGTAAACACCACCTCTTCTTTATCCATTCATCAATTGATGGACACTTGTCTATTTCCATAATTTGGTTATTGTAGATAATGCTGCTCTAAAGATCAGGGCACATGTATCCTGTTGAATTAGTATTTTTGTATTCTTTGGGTAAACATCTAGTAGTGCAATTGCTAGATTGTAAGGTAGTTCTATTTTTAACTTTTGATGAACTTCCACACTCTTTTCTACAGTACTTCTACTCTTTTCTACAGTTTAAATTCCCACCATCTTTTCATGTGTCTGTTGACCATCTGCACATCTTCTTTGGAGAACTGTCTGGTATGCTCTTCTGCACTTTTTGCTTTTTTGGGGGGGGGGATGACCATTTTTAATTGGATTATTTGGTTTTGGGGTGTTGAGTTTGAAAAGTTCTTTATGTATTTTCCATACTAACTCTTTTTTTTTTTTTAAAGATTTTATTTATCTATTTGACAGAGAGAAATCACAAGCAGGCAGAGAGGCAGGCAGAGAGAGAGGAGGAAGCAGGCTCCCTGCTGAGGAGAGAGCCTGATGTGGGGCTCGAACCCAGGACCTGGGATCATGACCTGAGCCGAAGGCAGTGGCTTAACCCACTGAGCCACCCAGGCGCCCCTCCATACTAACTCTTTATCAGATATGTCATTTGCAAAATCTTCTCCCATTTAGTAGGTCACCTTTTAGTTTTGTTGACTGTTCCCTTTGCTGTGCAGAAGCTTTCTAGTCCCAATAGTTTAGCTTTTGTTTCCCTTGCCTCAGGAGACATATCTAGAAGGAAGTTGCTATGGCCAATGTCACAAAGGTTACTGCCTGTGTTCTCCTCTAGGATTTTTATGGGTTCAGGTCTCCAATTTAGGTCTTTAATCAATTTTGAATTTGTTCTGTGTATGGTGTAAGAAAGTGTTCTAGTTTCATTCTTTTGCATGTTGCTGTCCAGTTTTCCCAACACCATTTGTTGAAGAGAATATCTTTATCCCATTGTATTCTTTCCTGCTTTGTCAAAAATAAATTGGCCATGTAGTTGTGGGTTAGAAAAGTTAAACATTTTTACATTTCCTTTTGGAAAGAAATTTGGTTAAATTTATTAAAATTTTAAATATGCTAACCCTTGGGCCTCCCAGTGATTTTACTTCTAGTAGTTAATCATACAAATATACTTAAATATTTGTGTATAAATATATATGTAATGATAATATAGGAAAATTCACAATAAAAATGTTTTTAAAATAATGAGTAAAAAATTAATTACATATCATGGAATACTTTGCAGTTATTAGAAAGAATGATGAAGGTCCATGTGAACTGATATGAAAAGATGTCCAAGATATATTATTAACATTGTTATTTATTTCATATAGATAATATATATTTAATATATATGTACACATATACCAAAATGTAAAAATTAAAATTACGGAGGTCATTTACTTTTTTATAACATTTCTAAATTGTCTAAATTATTTACAGCAGCATATTTACCTTCACAACTAGAATAAATTATAAAGGAGTAAGCCCCAGGATTTAATCATTATGTGCTTATCAGGCATTTATTATTACTTATTATATATTTTTTATGCTCTTTATATCCTGATGTCATACTGCTAACATAAAGTAGACTAGCTATCCATAGACACCTGTATGATTTAACATCATTGCTCAATCAAATGCACAGAGGCCTATTATTTGGGTGTCCTAATAAAAAGAGATGCTAGGATAGAACAGTCCAGAACTGAACAGTAGTCTTCCACTACAGTAGGTTGAGGAGAGATGTAAAGCACAAAAAGTCATCTAAGTATGTGCATGATATTTATTACTAGGTAAAACCTTAGACCAAAGCCTTTGGGGCTCCTATTATGATGAACTGGGCTGGACCATGTAGGAGCCTGCAGATTTAGTCAGTTACTTTAGCTTAAGATCTAGCCCAGAAACAGAACAAAGAATCATCTGCCCAGTTTCACCCATGTACACATAGCTTATCTTGGCCACCTACCTGTAACATTATAAGAAGGCAGGTATACAAAATATAACCATCCCTTCTTCCAAAGGTCTAGAATGGAAAATGCCAAAGCTTCTCCTCAATGTGCTCTTCTCTCTGAACCCCAGACTGGCCTAGCTTAGCCTTCCAAGAGTGGAGGCATTGCCCAAGTAAGAGATGCCTGGAAGCTCTACCTTAACCCACAAGTTTCACTGGGCTAAAAGAAAAGAAAATTTCAAAGAGAGGTCTAAGGAGAAGGCAAAGCCTGCTTTTAATTTTATTTATAATACTTTTATCCTTCCTACTAAAAATTCCAGCTAACTGCCAAACTGCATTTCTTTTGACAGGGGGTGTGTGGGTGTGGGTGTGTGTGTATAAACTGTTGGGAATATGGAGCTCCTCCTAGTGGCTGGAGTACCTGACCATCAGGTTCAAAACTAAAATCCTAATTTTTCTGTTTTCACTTGTTAACTTAGAGATATTTGAAGGGCAATGAAATTTAAGGGCTGAAAATGTAAAAAAAGAATGAGAGAATGATTGAAGAAGGCAATGGTTCTTCTCTTTTTGCAGGAACAAATGGGGAAAATATCAGTCAGGCCAAGTGGATAATTTTGGAAAATCAGCATGTAAGGTTGAAAAGCCTTCTTTCCAAGTTATAAAATACAATAATCTTAGCAGTGAATAAAGGTGATATCCATTCGTTGTCCCAGGAATTGATAGAAATACTAATATTTATAAGCATTCAATAAATATATTTGTTTAATTTGTTGAGTAAAGGGCCTAAAGAGCCAAACCTCCTTAAGAAATTAGATTTGATTCATAAGATCTTTATTTTCTATATTTGGAGTTCTCTTGACCTAATAACAGTCAGGCATTATCCGTGGGCAAAATTCCCATGGAGAAAACAACTGAATTTTTAGCTACTTTTAAAAACAACGGTTTGGGGGGCACCTGTGTGCCACAGTTGGTTAAGCATTTGACTCTCAATTTTGGCTCAGGTCATTATCTCAGAGTCATGGGATCAATCCCCATGTTGAGCTCCATGCTCAGTGGGGCATCTGCTTGAGATTCTCTCTCTCCCTCTCCCCTTGATCCTTCTCCCTAAAATAAATAAATAAATCTTTTAAAAAAATAGTTTTAAACACAAAAATATAGTCTCTTGCCTGAAGGCCTCAAGGAACAGCAAAACCCGTACGCCCATGACAGCTTAATATGATTTGAAGAGTGTTTAAAAGACATATCTAAGTATTTCTTCCCATGGACACCTGGGTGGCTCAGACGGTGGAGAGTCCAAGTCTTGATTTCAGCCTAAGTCATGATCTCAGGGTCTTGAGATCGAGCCCCGCATCAGTCTCCATGTGGTGTCTCCTTGAAATTCTCTCTCTCCCTCTCCCTCTCCCCCTCCCCACTGCTCACACTCCCTAAATAAATAAATAAATAAATAAATAAATAAATAAATAAAATCTTTAAAAAAAATTCCTTCCAGGACTGTTCTAACATTTCATCAGATTCATTGCTAACAACCTTTCAAAACCATCTGCATTTTCCTTACAATTTTCAACCAACTGGCTATTCATACTAAGATAAAATACAGGATTGTTTGAAGAGGAGTTTAATTATGGCAAAACTATGTTTTCTAAACACTTCAAATTACATTGTAATAAGTGGTACACTATGCCATCTTTTTGAAAAAATTATAAATTAAAATTAAATGTCTCCTGTGTTTTTATAAGGTTAATAAAAAGTAGACTCGCAAAATAAACTCACTTTAACATTAGTGACTTTGACAGTTGTGGTTCTGACTATTTTTATAGAACTGTCACCAGTCTAAGATCTACAATGATTTAAAGTTTTGCTAAAGCAAGCACTTGAATCAAACTTTTTTGAGGGAGTAAGGTGCAGCAACTCACTTAGCTTGTGTAGACCATGAGACTCAGTGTGAGTCTCATGAGCTGAGCTTTATTCTCAGCTTGTTTTCACATGTGCAGATTTTTGTTAATGTAATTAAACAAGGAAGCCACTGGACTGAGATGGCTCTGATGCTTTGGTAGTCTACATAAGCAAACCAAAACTTAAGCCAGAATCAAAGTACTCCAATTCAAGAAAATGAAACCTAAGAACAACCAGTCACAAACAGTCAACCAAACTTTCCCAAATAAAATGATCACTTAAGCTATAGCCAATGAAGTAATTTTCTTGCTTTGCTTCCCCTAGCTCCTCTTAGTGAAGTGCTCCTAACCACCCTTGGTTTGGTACTACCCAATTTGAATTGATGCATATTCAACTAAACTAAAAAAAAAAAAAAAAAGGAAAGAAAAGTTAATATGCCTTGATTTACCTTTTAGTATCCTCAATACAGAGCTGAAGTCCCCTAAAGTCACTTAAAGTTTTCTAATAAAAATAAGGAGTACAAAGACATGAACTTATTACCCAAGAAAAATCAAATTCCATACCAAAACTTCAGTTTTAATTTAGTTACTACCAAAATTTGTCTACAGATTTTACCTTTTGATTCATAATCAACCAATAATTAAACTTTAATATTGATTGAATGAATACTGTATATAGAACATTCAAGAGGTTAATCTCTGTAGTCATAAAATTTAACTGAAGCCCCAAAGTTAAAAAGAACAGGCAATAAGTACCCTCATAATCTAAAAAGAGGAAACAATCATAACAAGGCCAGCCTTACTAAAAGGCTGCTATCAACCAGTACTGTCAAGCCCTATCACTAGAACAACCTACTCTCACTCAGAGAGACCTTTACCAGGTACAGTATTTTTAGCCTCAGCCATGACACAAGGGTAAAAGAAAGCCCACTGAGAAATCTCTAAGAAGAAATCAGCATATTTAAGGAATTGCACATTTAGACTGGTATCAGTTTCCTACCTGGCAAATTTGGAAGGGAGAAAGTAATCAACATATGCAACCACAGCAAGGAAAGGAAAGGAAGCAGCAATTGGACAAACTACACTCTTAGGGATTTACATGAGAAAAGTTTTATACTTCCTATAATCTAACTGGATGGCATCAAAGAAGTTGGGTTTATTTGTGGCCTCTTTGGGTGAGCAGATTCCAGAAGAGTCTCCTGCAGGAGTTAAACTTGGGAGCAAGAATTGAAGGGAAGGTTACATGAACAATGCCTGGAAATACTTAGTTCCCATCAGAGAAATGGGTAGATAGCCCGCAGAAGGCTTCCAAAGAGCCCATAACGCACCCCAGGAGAGACCCAGCATGTGGGTCCAGGTACTCCAGGACACCATGACAAAATTATGCCACCAAACCCTTACCCCTGCCTGTGCTCCTTTTATCTTTCTTCTTTTCTCCCCATCCAACCACAGAAGCAGCAGTGGCAGCACCAGGATTAGAGCTGGCGTGACAGGGCCAGGACGAACAGTGAAATAATATGCCAGTCTCTCTTCTCACTCAGGTGCCTATGCCACAAACCAGTCCTGAGCAAGAAGAAATGGGCAAGTTTGGGACTGGATGTAAAATGAAAGTTCCAGTTTATACCAGACTAGGTTTACTAAAAATCAGTGTTCTTATAATTGAACAATACTAAAATAATAATATTAATTAATTGATTAGTTAAAAATTGAAAACATTTTTTAAAAAGCTATGCAATCTACCCAAGATGGCAAGGGACAAGGAAGGAAAAACACAGTGAATGGCAGCAGTTGGAAGAAAACAAAATCCATTCAATAAACCCATTATTTGTGCAAAATGTTTTGCAGAACACAGCAGGAGCAGGAGAGAAACATATGAAACGAGTCTGAAAATCTCACAGTCTGGTAAGAAAAAGAAGACATATTCATGAATAACTCAATACAACAAAGAAAATAATGCACTATGAGATAAAAGCACAGTGCCACATTTCACTGCTGACTCTGTCTCTCTCTCCCAACTTTCTATCTCTTCTGTCCAAAATTCTAAAGGAAAAAAAAAGAAAGAAAGAAAGAAAGAAAGAAACCTATCTTAGGCTTAGAAAAAAAAAATTAGGTGAAAGACAAAATAATAAATGGCTTGTTTACTTATTATAAAAGATTTTGGTAGAAAACTTTACAAATTAGGCTAAAATTACTTTTAAGTTTTAAGTAAATCTATCCTTGTCACCACCAATAATTGAGTTGTGTGTGAAAGCTAAATATTATAACTATTTGAAAGTCAGAAGTGGAAAGCAAAATTACTACTATTTACAAATTTAACAACAGTGTGAATACTTCCAAAACCTAAGAAAATCAATTAAAAAGAATGATAATATCAGTCTGAGAGTTTGCTAAAGTAGCTAGATATTTTTAAAATTAGTATTGCCTATGTACTAACAATAAACAGCTGATTATAGTAGTCCCCCTTATCCAAGAGGAGGCATTCCAAGATCCCCAGTGGATGCCTGAAACCAGAGAGCTGAGCAAATAAATACACTATGTTCTTTTCTGTACCACATACCTATGATAAAGTTTAATTGATAAAGGAGGCACAGGAAGAGCTTAACAACAACTAATAATAAAATAGGATAATTATAACAATGTACTGTAATAAAAGTTATATGAATGTGTTCTCTCAAAATAACTTGTGGTACTCACACTTCTTGGGCTCACCTGAGAAGAAAAAAAAAGCCTACCTGATAAGATGAAGCGAGGGGAATGACGTTGCATCCTGGCGCAGAGTTAGGCTACTATTGGCTTTCAGCTGATTCGTTAGAATCATCCGCTTCCTCCCACGCCAGCGGGTCACCGAAAGTGCGGAAGGCAGAGCTGAAACCATGCCTAAGGGGAGACTACCGTTTAGTGGAAGAAAAGACATCCATCGTACTGATTGAGGAGGTCTCAGAAAAGACATAACCGCTGACTGAGCCTCAAGCTGGACCTGGGCAGTCAGAGTCTCCTCACCACATCCCCTGTCCTTGGAATGGATGTTCTGCCCATCCAGTGGGGATCCAGTGGGGATCGTTTCCAGGATGCAGCCCTGAGAGAGTAATGTGTTGCTCAGACCATCTGTACTGCATACGTGACTGAACCCCTGGTTCAGGCCTCTGTATAAACGTTTATGATTCTGGCAGGCGGGTGCGGAGATCTGTTCGTCTTGCCGCCACCCAAAACAAGCCTGGTAAGTAAGGTCCCTCCACATTAAACCTGCCACCTACCAAACTGGACTGGTCTGCCTCTTTCCTCTCTCTCTCCTTGCCTTCTCTAGAGGGGGACCAGTTTACAAACCAACACATACACAGAAACCCAAAGTATAAAATATCTAGGAATCACACTAATAAAAACGGCTGATCCTCTTTTTTTTTTAACTGTATACGTTTATTGAGACAATATATTTTTTTGAGGCAATATTTTAAAAGCATCAGGCTATTTCACTGATCGTTGTTTTGTGTGCCATTTAATCTGGAACCAACAGACTTTGTCAGAACAAGATGTGTGACATATGCTAAGACATGATCCAATCAATGGCAGGTGCATAAAACATGCTACTTCACACAGATAGGTACCTGCTGCCTGAAGTTCTGCTACAGTTTATATCTGAGTAAACAAGAGTTCTGTGAAAAACTATTTTTCACAATTCCCATCAAAAAGAAAAAATATATGTCATGGTGTGTTTATAATTGTAAGCACTGTATTACTGAATACAGTTCTGACAAGGAAGAACTTCCACTTTGATTGGGCATTGATGAGAACCAGATTCCCACTTAGACTTTTACATAACTGATGATTGGAAGAATTTCCATAAACTGGCTTCTCGTTCTGCACCTTTTAACTCTTCTCTCTCCCTCGTTACCCACATATTTCCCAAGCAGGGTCTGTAGGATGGGTCAAACTGACATATGATTGCTGGCCTTGTACAGTCCCATCACCAAGTATATATCCATGTAATAGACTGTAGAAGTACCCCTGGAATCCTTTCCTATCCCAGGACTGCTAGGAATAACTCAGCTATGCATGGAAGTTACTCTGAATCTCAACATGTATCCCATTAAATTCAAATTAAACGATTTTTCCGAATCAACTTCCCTTTAGCCGGGTATCAAAAGTGCCTAAGGGGCAGTGTAATGGAAAGGCAGTCGAACAATGAAGGCATTTGGAATTTTAAACTGGTGGAGTTTGAAATATCTTACTGTTGCCTGGTATCATAACTATTTCTGGATAAGTAAAAACAGAGTTTTCCTTTCTGCACATATTCACCTTCTTTTCCTGAGTCCTCCTACACTTCGAAGAGAAGGCAGGGGGATGGTGGTATTTGTCTTGGCTCCGTTCTGTTCTTGCCGAGCCAGACTGTTGTTAGGCTCTTGGTTACAATGATTTTTAGACCACAGTGTGAATCATTCAGTTTTCTCATGTGATTCTTCCACCTACTCAATAAAAATAGATTGTCTCTTCTCAGTGTAGTAAAATTTTAAAAGCTCTGATCTTTTCTTTCTTGATTACCCTCCAATCTGAAATCAGGAAACAATGCCATTCTGGATGTCTTCATAGTAACTACTACTGTTTCTAAAACCAAAATCAGAGCAGACACAACTCCAATTTGAGAGGCTGGACTTCCTCCAGTCCCACAACCTGTTTCTCCTGTTAAATAATCCTCAGAGCCTAAAATGGAGAAAAGGAAGAATGGAAGCACAAAATATATCTAGTTAAAAAGACTTTGGAGCAATGAAATTCCCAGTTTTACTTTCTTTACCCAATATTCTTGCTACCCAGGAAATCTCAACAATTTCTATGGTTTCAAAACACCTGTATCCCAATGACTCCAAAGTCTATGTTGGAACATCCTCCTAAGTTCAAGATCTGCTTATCCAATTCCCATGGAACATTGTAACTTAGACACAGGTCTTAAATGTTACTTATTGTCCCTTTCAAATAAATAATTTGGTGTGTGTTTCCTAAGAACAAAGAAATTCTCTGGTGTAACCAAGTATCAGAACCCAGAAAATAATATTAATTCAATGCTAATATGTAGTCTGCAGAAGTTATTCATATTTTACCAATCATCCCAATAATGCTCTTTATAGGGGAAAAAAAATCTCTGATCAGGTATCACACATTACATTTAGCTGCCATGTCTCTTTAGTCTGATTAATCTGCAGTAGTTCCTCCATCTATTTTTCTTTCTTTACCAGTCTATTTTTAAGGAAGCTGGCAAATTAATTTGAAGAAGCCCTCTTGATTTGGTTTTATCCAAGAATTCCTCATGATTAGATTAAAGCTCTATTATGTTGCAGTATTAATATCGAAGTAGTGTTGTATTCCCTTTAGTGCATCATATTAAGCAGTATACGAAGTTTGTCTGCACCATTACTGTGACATTAACTTTCATCACTTGGTTTCTCCACTACAAATAGCTACTTTTCCTCAAGATTAGTAACTACTTTGTAGAAAGATACTATGAGGCTACATAAATATCCTGTTCATCATCAAACTTTTACCAACTAGTTGTAACATGTATTGATGATTCTTACAGGAATCAGTATTACCATGACATTGGGCAAATGGTGATTTTCTAACTCCATCATTCCTTTTGTATGTGTCATTTGGCATTCTACTCTAATGAAGTTTTCCTTTTTCCCATTTGTTTATATCAATTTGGTCTCATGAATACCTGTTTAATTCAAGGGGTAAAAGTCATTATGATCATTAAAATGCTCAGATTGTCCCAGAAGGAGCCATATCATACTTTTATACAATAATAAATCCCCAAAAATGGTATAGTGTGTGACCTCTCATTAAATGCCCTGTCCAATCCCAACTTTGAAAGAACTTACCGTGTGGACTGTATATCTGGTGTTCTTTCTTATATATGTCATTGGTGTGCATTCACAAAATTAATAATAAATTTTAGGCTAAATTTACTAAGAATTTTCTGTGTTCTGGGCATATTACTAAGTACTGTCCATGTGCTACCTCATTTAATCTTTAAAAAATAAACCCATAAAACATATATTATTTTTATAATGCCTGTTTTACAACTGGGGAAACCTCCCAGAGGTTAAGTAGCCAAGAAATGGGAAAACTGGGGTTTGAACCCAGGTCATCTGCTTCCAGAGATTTTATCCTCTGAGCCATGCTTAAGTCTTAGATTCTTAAAGAGTAGGCAGAAGCCCTACTTGATAAACACTCAAATGGCTGCTTCCTCAAACTTCCTTCTGCACAGAAATTAGAGTGAGGCTGCCTAGATTCTAATTCATGTTCTTCCATTCACAAGTAGTATGATTTTGCCTTCCACAAGCTTCAGTTTCTTTCCATCTAAAACAGAAGTAGTAATAAGAACACTTCACAGAACTGTTTTTAAGAATTGAAAGGGTTCACACAGGTAGAGCACTTGGCTTGGCAACTTGACACATAGTAGGCACACAATAAATATGATTTTTTTCAAAAAAGTATTAGGATGGTCGCAGAAAACCTCTGCTTGTGATTTTTAACTTTAGCCACACCTGTGCTATGATCATCTCTTTGATGGAGCTTTAAGTGTTTCTTAAACGAAACAAAAAATATTTAGTGCGGCCAAATGACTGCTCTGATAGGACTTCAGAATTTCTGAGACTCTGAAAGCTTCTACATGAGTGTGCACAGATATTTTGCACCTACTCCAAATCTCACTTTTTAGCCATTAAAATCAAAGGCAACTTTTAATCAAAGAATAAGAGACTTTTCCTAAGCTTAGTCTCACATTAGCATGTGAGAGAACCTGCATCAGCAAAAATCTTTTTTTTTAATCAACCAAAACCTCTGACTAAATTAATAAGAGTTGAGTTTGACCTTTAAAATGCTAAAAAATACAGTTCCCAGTATAATTCTTGTTCATCCCTGGACCAAACCATTCTCATAGTAAATTATGGCACTAACAGCTGGCTGCCAATGAAGTCAACTATTAATTGTATGTTCACTGCACTGCCTGATATAAATCAATATGAGTAATGAGCAATTGTCCTCAGTCTATAGATACACAGATCCTACACTGCAAAATAATTTAAGGTTTGCTGTCAGCCTCCTCAGACTAGATGTCATTTGGTCTTTGCTAAAGATACAGCAACAACAAACACATATTGAAAACCGCCTAATCTGTCTCTACAGCAAACTTCTAGTCATCCCTATAAAAATGACAACAGAAATGATTTTTGATAGCGTATTGAAATAAACAACTTCAATGCTTTTAAAAATTCCAGTGGGATCTAAAGAATGGGACTCAGGGTGTCACTACCTTCTGATCTCAAACTCTCAAAATTCCCTCTCTGTCCAGGTCCTTCTACCTTTCCCACTCCCTCCTTTCTACCAAACCTGCTCTCCATCTTCATAAAGGCCACCAGCCTCCCTGCTTTCCTGCTTCTCGTTACTATCTAGTTTGTCTCTCTACCCTGTTTCAATTCCATGGACACTAAGGGGTAGTGACATTTTCATTTTACAGATGACCATTCCCACTTTGGGAATTGCTTACACTTGACCATGCCAGTGTTCCTCATCTCTGAATCCTGGATGGCAGAGTATTACCAGGAAGTAGAAGAACATGATGCTGACAGAGTCTGTCACACACCCACCTACACAGTCTATCATACTGCCTACCTTGTCTAACTTTGATAGGCCCTTTATTCAGTTCAGCACTACTTAAGTGCATGTTTTGCAAAGTGGCTTCTGTAAAGCATTCTCAGAACATGTTGATGAGTCTTTGGTGTGAGTGGTAGATTCCACAGTCATTTAAGCTTGAAAACCACTGGTTTAAATGAAGCTAAGCTCTTTTCTGCAGAACTTAGTAGACCCAGACATACAGTGGGGATTTCCAGGTAGGGGTTACATATGAACCATTTCTCAAAATTTTTGCCTAAGGAACCACTTTTTCACAGTACAACCATATCTCTCTATACTACGAAACAAGTTGGGGATATAGTATATTAATTCATCTTTTACTAACTCCTAACACAGCTGTTCTGAACCATGTTAAATCGGTACCAATTTCAATATGGAGGCAGTGGGTAGATGCCACACCAATGAGCAATTTTCAGATACCAGCTGGCTGCCCTACGATTTAACTCAATTCTGATACTATCTACCTGGAGATAGCATCAGATTCTATAGGTTGAGAGTTCAGTCCTAACAAGACTGCCCACCACTCCCCCAACTTTAGATGCCATTTGCAAGCCTAGGTTGTTACCTGGGCTTCTGACCAACTGGCTATAAATCAAAATTTCCCAGGACCTCCTCTTTGTGTTCAACTAATTTGCTAAAGCATTTCACAGATCTGAGAGAAACAATTTACTTGCTAGATCACTGATCTGTTACAACAGGATGTAACTCAGGAACAACAGATGGAACAGATGCCTGGGGCAAGGTGGGGGTATTGGCCCGGCTCCGAAGCCCTTTCAACCAGGCAGCTCTCCCAACACCCCCTTGAATTCACCAACCAGAAGCTCTTTGGGCTCCCGTCTTTTGAGTGTTAATAGAAGCTTCCTTACAAAGGTGTGACAGATTAACTGATTGGCCATTGGTTATTCAACCTGCAGCTCCCTCCCCTCTCAGAAGGTTGAGAGTAAGAGACTGAAAGGTCCAACCCTCCAATCACATGGTTGTCCCCACTGGCTGCCAACCCCCATTCTTAGGGCTTTCCAAATTAACATAACAAAAGACACCTTGTCTCTTTCCACACTTAGGAAATTCCAAAGGACGTAGGAGTTCTGTGACTGAAAAGATAGAAGACCAAATACATTATTATTTTAAATTGCAATATCACACATGTCCACTCTAAAAATTCTCTTTTTTGGGGCGCCTGGGTGGCTCAGTGAGTTAAGCCTCTGCCTTCGGCTCAGGTCATGGGCTCTCTGCTCAGCAGGGAGCCTGCTTCCCTTCCTCTCTCTCCCTGCCTGCCTCTCTGCCTACTTGTGATCTCTGCCAAATAAATAAATAAAATCTTTAAAAAAAAATAAAAATAAATATAAAAATTCTCTTTTTTTAAGATTTTTTTTTTAATTTGAGAGAGAGACAGAGATAGCAACAGAGGTAGTACAGGAGAGCACAATCAGGGAGGAGAGGGAGAAACAGACTCTCCGCTGAGCGGGGAGCCCTGATGACCCCAGGGCTTAATCCCAGGACACAGGGACCAAGACCTGAGCTGCAGACAGCCATTTAACTGGCTGAGCCACCCAGGTGCCCCCTTTGCACTTTTTTGTGACTTTTTTAAAGAAATTTATTTATTTATTTGACAGAAAGAGAGCAAGAGAAGACAGTGAGAGCAACAACACAAGCAGGGGGGAATGGGAGAGGGAGAAGCAGGCTTCCCGCTGAGCAGGGAGCCCAAGTCAGAGTTGGAGCTCAATCCCATCACCACCCCAGAGAAAGAAAGACGCCTAAAGACTGAGCCACCCAAGCGTCCCTATGACTTTTTTTTAAAGAATAGGTTCAAGTTCAAATAATCAGAGAAAGCCAATTATCATATGATCTCTCTGAAATGAGGAGTTGGGGGGAGGGGATGGAGGATTCTGGCAGGGGAGGGAGGGAAAAAATGAAACAAGATGGGACCAGAGAGAGAGACAAAGCATAAGATACTCTTATTTTCATGAAACAAACTGAGGGTTGCTGGGAGATAGTGGGGAGGGATGGGGTGGCTGGGTTATGGACACTGGGGAGGGTATGTGCTATGGTGAGTGCAGTGAATTATGTAAGACTGATAATTCACAGACCTGTACCCCTGAAGCAAATAATACATTATATGTTAATAAGAAAAAAAATGCTGTCTATAAAAAAAAAAAAGAGTAGTGGGGCACCTGGGTGGCTGAGTGGGTTAGGCCTCTGCCTTCGGCTCAGGTTATGATCTCAGGGTCCTGGGATCGAGTCCCATATCACGCTCTCTGCTTTGCGGGGAGCCTGCTTCCTCCTCTCTCTCTCTCTGCCTGCCTCTCTGCCTACTTGTGATCTCGCTCTATCAAATAAATAAATAAAATCTTTAAAAAAAAAAAAAGTAGTTTCAGGTTCATAACAAAATTGAGAGGGAGGTACAGAGATTTCATATATGTCCTCTGCCCACACAAATGCATAGTCTCCTTTGTTATCAAAAGTAGTATATTTGTTATGACTGATGCCTTCACATTCTAACCTGGTAGTATACATTCTATGCATTTAGACAATTGCATAATGACATGTATCCGTTATTATGTAGTATTATACAGAATGTTTTTAATGCCCTAAAAATCCCCGCCATGCTCTGTCTACTCATCCTTCCCTCCATCCCCACTTCTAGAAACCACTCATCTTTCTACTATCTCCACAGTTTTGTTTTTTTCTGCAATGACATAACTGCAACCATCCAGTATACAGCCTTTTCAGATTGAATTCTTTCACTTAATAATAGGCACTGAAGTTCTCTCCATGTCTTTTCATGGCTTGATAGCTCATTTTTTTGGCACTGAACGATATTCCACTGTCTGGATATACCATAGTTCATTTATACTTTCACCTACTAAAAGACATTTTGTTTGCTTCCACGTTTTGGCAATAATGAATAAAGCTGCTATAAACATCATGTGCAGGTTTTTGTGTGAACATAAGTTTTCAACTCCTTTGGACAAATACCAGAAGGTGTAATTGCTGGATCTTATGGTAAGAGTATGTTTAATTTTGTAAGAAACTGTCAAACTGTCTTCCAAAGTGGCTGTACCTTTTTGCATTCCCACCAACAATGAATTAAGAGTTTCTATTATGGGACACCTGGTGGCTCAGTTGGTTAAGCATCTGCCTTCAGCTCAGGCCATGATCCCAAGGTCCTGGGATGGAGTCCCACATGGAGCTCCTTGTTCAGCAGGGAACCTGCTTCTCCCTCTGCCCCCTATTCCCCTGCTTGTGCTCTCTATTTCTCTCTCTGACAAACAAATAAAATCTTTAAAAAAAAAAAAAAAAGAAGAAGAAGAAGAAGAGTTTCTATTGCCACACATTTTTATTAGCATTTGGTGTTGTCAGTATCCTGGATTTTGGCCATTCTCATAGATGTGTAATTGTGTGTCATTGTTGTTTAAATTTCAATTTCACTGATGACGTATGATGTGAGTATCTTTTCATATGCTTATTTAACATCTGTACATCTTCTTTAGTGAGTTTCTGTTAAGGATTTTGCCCCATTTTTAGTCAAGTTGTTTGTTTTCTTATTGAGTTTTAAGAATTCTTTGTATATTTTTGATAATGGTCTTTTATCAGATGGATTCTTTGCAAGTATTTTCTCCTAGTCTATGACTTATCTTCTCATTCTCTTGACATTGTCTTTCACAGAGCAGAAATTTTTTATTTTAATGGAGCCCAGCTTATCAATTATTTCTTACACAGATCATGCCTTTGGTGTTGCATCTAAAAAGTCATCATCATACCCAAAGTCATCTAGGTTTCTTCTAATGCTATCTTCTCGAAGTTTTGTAGTTTTGCATTTTACATTTAGGCCTGTGATCCATTCTGAGTTAATTTTTGTGAAGGGTGTAAGGTCGGTGTCTGGATTCTTTTTTTTTTTTTTTCCATGTGGGTGTCCAGTTGTTCTAGCACCATTTGTTGAAAAGACTGTCTTTGCTCCATTGTACAGCCTTTGCTCCTTTGTCAAAGATGTAGACTCTGTTCATGTGGGTCTATTTCCAAGCTCTGTATTTTGTTGTAGTGGTCTATTTGTCTATTCTTTTATCAATACCCTACTGTCTTGATTACTGTAGCTTTCTGGTAAGTTGGTTTTGTTGTTGTTGTTGTTTGTTTTTGTTTTTGTTTAGTGGCAGAAAGACAGACTTTATTGAGTCTTTTAGCCCTCATTTTCCTTCTCCTGCACGGTCTTGGCTTCCCAGGGACCCCTGTTCTGGCAGGCAGCAATAAGACCCACTTTGTGGCCAACAGGAGCATCTCTGTGGATAGTAGAGAGTTTACCAATGTGCTGATGGTTGCCCCTTCTGAAAGGATGCTCCACAGGTTTCATAGCCATGGCCCACATGTGTGGCCAGCAATTCCTCTCAGCTAGCTTTCAGAATGGCCTTGTCAGTGCCGCCACTTCCAGCCACCACACCAACCATAGCTCTCTTGGCTGAAGAAAAAACCTCCTTTGAACCAAAAGGGCAGCTTCACGTGGGTCTTCTTGGTGTCAGGGTTGTGAGAAATGACAGCAGTATTTCTTCCAGAGGCTCAGGCCAACTTGCCCCAGTCACCAGTCTTCTCCTCCAGCAACACATAATGATGCCCACCAGGAGTACATTGCCCGTGTTGAGCTGGTTCATCTTGCCACAGTAAATGAACTGGCTGGTGTGGATGACCTTGGCGACCATGAACAGCTCCCTCCACTTCTTAAACCAGTATAGATCTCAGAAAACTACCTCGGTGAGTGGCACACCCCAGCCTGGATCATGAATGATGTTCTTCATGATGCCCTTGATGTAGCTTGACCACTCTGCAAAGTCCACAGTGCACAGACAGGCAGAGCTTCCTGTGGGTGTAGAACACTGAGCTGGTACCTTTTCTCTACCTCCAGAATTCTGGCTCATGGTGGTAGCCTACTGACAAGCACAGTTGGAAGAGCTCTAGTAAGTTTTGAAGTTAGGTAGTGTCAGTCCTTTGACTTTCTTCTTCTCCTTCATTATTGTGTTGGATGTCTGGGTTTTTTGCTTCTCCATATAAATGTTAGAATCAGTCTGTCAATATCCACAAAATAACTTGCTGGGAACCTGACTGGAGTTGCAGAGAATCTATAGATCAAGTTGGGTTAAACTGATACCATCACAATATTGATCTTGCTGTCCATGAACATGAAAATGTATCTTCATTTATTTAGTTCTCTGATTTTGTTCGTCAGAGTTCTGTAATTTTCCAAATATAAATCTTGTACATAGTTTGTTAGATTGATACTGATGTATTTCATTCTTTGAGTGCTAAAGTAAATGGCATTATATTTTTAATTTCAAATTTCGTTTGTTCATTGCTAGTGTATGGGAAGCAATTCACTTTTGCATATTAACCTTGTACTGTGTAACCTTGCTATATAGCCACTTGCTATAACCACTTATTCCAGGGGTTTTTGTCAATTCTTTCAAATTTTCTAAACAGATGATCATGTGATCTATGAAGACAGAATTATTTCTTCCTACTGAATCAGTGTATCTTTTATTTCCTTTTTTTTGTCTTATTGAATTAGCTATAACTTCCAGTGGTGGTGGGGGGTGCCTGGCTAGCTCAATGGGTTAAACATCCACCTTCAGCTCAGGTCACCATCTCATTGTCCTGGCATCAATCCCAGAGTCTCTCTGGCTCCCTGCTCAGCAGGGGGACTGCTTCTCCCTCTGCCCCTCCCTCCTGCTTGTGCACTCTCTCTCTTTCTAAAATAAATAAATACAATCTTTTAAAAAAATAGAAAAGAAAGGGAGTGGTGGGAGGAAACATCCTTTATTTGTACCTGATCTTAGTGGGAAAACTTCTAGTTTCTCATTGCTAAGTATGTTGTGAGCTGTTGATTCGTTGTAGATATTCTTTATCAAGTTGAGGAGGTTCCTTTCTCTTCCCAGGTTTCTGAGAGTTTTTATCATGAATGAGTATTGTATTTTGTCAGATGCTTTTTCTGTATCCATTGATGTGATCATGCAGTTTTTCTTTTTTGGTCTCCTGATGTGATAGATTACATTAATTGGTTTTGAATATTGAATCAGCCTTGTATACCTGGGATTGATCCCACTTGGTTATGCTGTATATCTACAGTCTTTTTTATATTTGTTTCGCTACATGTAATGTGATCTAGCTCTCTAGTTTCTTTTTAAGTTTGCTTTTTGACACTGGTTTTCAACGTTTTATTTTATTTTGTTTTACTAAGATTTTATTTATTTGTCAGAGAGAGAACAAGCACAAGCAGGGGGAACAACAGGCCGAGAGAGAAGCAGGCTTCCTGCTGAGCAAGGAGCCTGATGTGGGACTCAGTCCCAGGACCTTAGGATCATGACTGAGCTGAAGGCAGATGCCTAACCAACTGAGCCACTGAGGCATCCCATATTTTATTTTATTTTAGAGAGAGAGAAAGAGAGAGCACAAGCAAGAAGGGCAGATAAAGAGGTCGAGAGAATCTCAAGCAGACTGTGCTAAGCATGGAGCCTGACACAGGTCTCCATCTCACAACCCTGAGATCGCTACCTGAGTCAAGACCAAGAGTCAGAAAATCAACCAACTATGCCACCTAGGTGCCCCGGTTTTCAGCATTTTAATTATAGTATGCCTTGATATTATTTTCTTAATGTTTATTTTACATACCATTTGTTAACTGTGTTATATCTGTGGGTCCGTACATTTCTTCAAATTTGGAAAATTCTTTATCATCATTTCTCTAAATTTTTCTTCTGTCCCATTCTCTTCTTGGACTCCAATTACATGCATGTTAGATTTCTTTTCTGGGGGAGGGAAGAAGGAGGGTTTTTTTTAATATTTTATTTATTTGACAGAGAGAGAGTACAAGTAGGCAGAGAGGCAGTCAGAGGGAGAAGTAGGCTCCCCACTGAGCAGGGAGCCCAATGTGGGGCTCTATCCCAGGACCCCGAGATCATGACCCAAGTGGAAGGTATCTGCTCAACTGACTGAGCCACCCAGGCACTCTGCATGTTAGATTTCTCAATATTGTTCCATAGCTCACTGTAACTTTATTTAGCATTTTTTCCATATTTTCTTCTCTCCGTTTTACAATTTGAATATTTTATATTTCCAAGTTCTCAAGGTCACTAATTTTTCATATGCAGCACAGCACCTAAGATCTTATTAAACCTATCCTGCAGATTTTTTTTATTTCAAATCTACAGTTGACCATTGAACAATGCAGGGGTTGAGGAGTACCAATCTCCTACACAGTTGAAAATCCATATGTAACTTTTAACTTCCAAAAAACTTAACTGTAATAGCCCACTGTTGACCAGAAGCCTTACCAATAACATAGTCGAATAACACGTTTTGTATCTCATATGTATTGTATACTGTATTCTTACAATAAAGTGGCTAAAGAAAAGAAAATGTTATTAAGAAAATCATGAGGAGGGGTGCCTGGGTGGCTCAGTGGGTTAAGCCTCTGCTTTTGGCTCAGGTCATGATCTCAGGGTCCTGGGATCGAGCCCACACTGGGCTCTCTGCTCAGCAGGGACCCTGCTTCCCCCTCTCTCTCTGCCTGCCTCTCTGCCTACTAGTGATCTCTCTCTCTCTGTCAAATAAATAAATAAAATCTTTAAAAAAAAGAAGAAGAAAGAAAGAAAATCATAAGGAAGAGAAAGCACATTTTCAGTACTCTATTGAATTTATTGAAAAAAATCCACATATACACAGAACCACACAGTTCAAAACCTTGTTTTTCAAGGGCCGACATATTTTTAATGTACAAAAGTTCCATTTTGTTTTTTTATATCTTCCATTTCTGACCTCATTGTGTTCATGTCTTTTATTATATTTCTTTTCTTTTTAAGAAGTTTATTTATTTATTCGAGAGACAGAGTGTGAGAGTGGAGAGCTCAGAGGGAGAACAAACTCACTGCCAAGCAGGGAGCCCGATGTGGGACTCGATTCTGGGACTCCAGGATCATGACCTGAGCCGAAGGCAGTTGCTTAACCAATTGAGCCACCCAGGCGTCCCAATGTCTTTTATTATATTCTTTAAAAATATTTATACTAGCTATGTCAAGGTCCTTGTCTACTAGTTCTATTATCTCTATCATTTCTGGCTCTGCTTCTGTTGATTGATCCTCTAGTCATGGTTATGGTCACACATGTTTTTTCACATATCTACTAATTTTGATGCTGAACATTGTGAATATTATACTGTTAAGTGGCGGGTGATTTTGGTTTTGAAATTTGTCTTAATAATCAGAAATGATAGCTTACTCCTTTTAAGATTTGTTTCAGTTTTGTTAAGGCAGGTTTAGGAACTTTACTCTCAGACTAATTTAGCCTTGTTATTGAGGCATGACCCCTCTGAGGTTTCTACTAATTGCCCCAAGTGTTCAATGAGATCTCTTTAATCTGGCTAGATGGAATTTGGTCATTTCTCTGCCTTGTGTCAGCTACTAAAGTTTCTAATTTTATAGCCCTCTTATGACACATTTTCTTTTTCTACTTCATAAACAAATGCACTGATAGGTGTTCATTCAAAGACTTTAGGGACCTCCTATGCAGGTTCATGAAGCTCTGTTGCTCTCCATAGCTTTTTCTTCTCTTGTACTCTGTTTTCGAATTCAAGCTGCTTCAGCCCCCCAGTCTCTATCTCCTCAAATCAGTAAGTTATCATGTGCTAGGCTTGAGTTCCTTCTCCCTCTGCCACTGTTTGAAAACTGTCTCTAGAGACAGAGCATTCATTGGGCTCATATTTTTCTAAGGGATCACTGTCCTGGATTGCCTGCTATCTCAATTTTGTAACTTTTTAATTGTTCATGGTGGTAGGGCACGTTCCATACCATGGGAAGTCCTGTCATGACCAGAGCACATGTATAAAAGTTTTTGCTCTATGTAATCTGAATAACTAGGTCCTTTCATTGACTGGTATATCTTTTCCAAGATGTTTAATATTCTTAATATTTAATATTTAATATTCTTAGTATATCTTTAGATAAATATGTGCATAAAAGAAAGAAGCATTCAAAAACAAAGGTCTGCGGGGCGCCTGGGTGGCTCAGTGGGTTAAGCCACTGCCTTCGGCTCAGGTCATGATCTCAGGGTCCTGGGATCGAGTCCCACATCGGGCTCTCTGCTCAGCAAGAAGCCTGCTTCCCTCTCTCTCTCTCTGCCTTCCTCTCCGTCTACTTGTGATCTCTCTCTGTCAAATAAATAAATAAAATCTTTTAAAAAAAAATCGTTGTAAAAAAAAAAAACAAAACAAAGGTCTGCATAAGCTCATGGATTTAATATGGTTTTGCTATCACAGTCATGAATGCAAAAAGCAGGTCGTGGCAATTTTTATAACAGTATCCTCTCTTGGCTGCAAAGGAGAGTTATTGGCTCTCCTTACCTGGAGACTCAAAAACTCTGAGCTCTCATCACCTTTCTTGGTTACCGGTTAGCTTTCTGTGTCCATTTTATTGATAACAGAGACTGAAGGAACTAAAATTGATGTTTAAAGGTGTATACACATAAAGAGATGAGAATTTCAGAATTACTTAATATGGATTTAAGCCTTTTATATTTGCTTCCACCTGGGTCAAACAGGTAACCTGGAAGGTTGAAGGGACACGGTGCAGACTGAGGCAAACTGTGTAACACATGGCCCATCTGAAGAGTTCTGACAGACTACTGACATGTGGGATGCAAAGCAAATGTTTTCAGCTCTTCTAATTGTTCGAGAGAAGATACAAATCTCAGAAATGTAAATATTTTGTATGAAATCCTCCAACATATGAATTTCAGAAATTAATTCAAAATTTTAAAATATTCTAAACCTCCTGGACACCACTACATTCTACTGCTCCTTTTCCACTCCTAAAATCAAACATTCCAGACAACATCAACAGTTAGGAGCAAAACTAATGCATTATAGAGAAGCTTCAATAGAGGCTGAGACCACCATGTAAATGATCACAAGATATCTAAAATAAGAAGCTAATACATTTTGTGGGGAAGGAATGTTCATAAGAGTTATCTTGACATTAAGTGCCGGGAGATCTTTTATAATATTCCCATGAAAATTGTTATTAAAATTGAGTCACTCTGAGATTAATGGGAAAGGATAAAAAAACTTAGAAGATGGGATGCCTGGGTGGCTCAGTGGGTTAAAACCTCTACCTTCAGCTCAGGTCATGATCCCAGGGTCCTGGGATGGAGCCCCATATCGGGCTCTCTGCTCAGCAAGGAGCCTGCTTCTCCCTTTCTCTCTCCCTCTGCCTGCCTCTTTGCCTGCTTGTGATCTCAGTCTGTCAAATAAATGAATAAAATCTTTAAAAAAAAAACTTACAAGAAAAAAGGAAAAATTGGGTGGAGGTTAAGTGAATATGCCTTTAGTGGAATAGTTCAAAAAAATGTTAATAGGGGTAAGCTCCTACAAGATGAAATATCCAAGTTGTTGAGGCACTATGCATTATAAAATAGTAAAATAAATAACTATAGAAAGTGTAAAAACTTTAGAAAGATATCATCAGTGCATGAACCAAAAGTGTGAGAGTGGAAGATAAACTTCTCCGTGGTGAGACATTTACTATCATCACTTCACATGTTTAGGTGTAGAAACTAAAATAAGCAACAGGCTGCTTATTTTCATTAAATACTCTGTTTGCAATTAGAGTAAACCTGATCTAGAAGAGTAGCAGCAGTTCTATGCATGGAAAACAAGTTTTCAGTGACCAGGTAACCAGAGGACATTATCACATTTTTTGTCTCCTCTAAATAAAAAAGTGACTATTTACCAAAATGTTAATATAATGATACTGAAGAGTATTTTGAAAGCTATATATAATACCCAAAATTTGGATAGATTAAATATATAAATACAATTTAGCACTTACACATTAATTCTTAACTGCGTTCAACAACCTGGTTTTATGCATGAATTGAGGAGACCATTCCTTTCTAATTTCAGGTCAATATCTGGGAATCAAGGCCTTTTCAGGGCCAAGTCCATATGCTCTAAAACTTCAACCTACTTTGATAACAAATGTTTGTGACTTTTTTTTGACACTCATTGTTTTTTCCTTTCCAAAAGAAATTTTTTTTTAAAGATTTTATTTATTTATTATTTGACAGACAGAGATCACAGGTAGGCAGAGAGGCAGGCAGAGAGAGGAAGGGAAGCAGGCTCCCTGCTGAGGAGAGAGCCCGATGTGGGGCTCGATCCCAGGACCCTGGGATCATGACCTGAGCCGAAGGCAGAGGCTTTAACCCGCTGAGCCACCCAGGCACCCCCCAAAAGAAATTTTTTTGAAAAGTTATTTACACTTGACTTTTTTTTAAAGATTTATTTATTTGAGAAAAAAGAGTGAGCATGTGAGTGGGAGGAGGAGGAGAGGGGCAAAGGGAGAGGGAGACAGAGAATCTCAAGTAGACTCCCCAATGGCTTGGAGCCCAATGTGGGGCTCAATCCTATAATCCTGAGATCATGACCTGGGCAGAAATCAAGAGTCGACACTTAAGTGAGCCACCCAGGCTCCCCATACAGTTGACTTTTAAAGGTAATTAAAATGGTGGTCCTTTGCCTCTTAGTTCTCCTACTTTATAAGGAAAAGAGACAAAAATTTTAAAAATCAAGGCAGTGTAATGTAAGTTCCTATATTTAACCCAATTGTCTCTTCTTTCATTTAGTGGATTTAAGTTTCCTTACCCAATTTTCACTGCTCAAGAAACTGGCCCACCTGTGCCCTGTCACTTGCCTTTTCTAAGCCTGTTTCATCTATTAAAGGAGGAATTTGAATTGAATTATCTCTGAGAGTCTATCATTCAGTCAAATTCTATAAAATTGCAGCCTAAGGCAAAATTTGATTTGGCTTTTCAAAAATATCAGTTTACACTGGAAATTGTTCACTAAAAGGGCTGTACCTCTTCTAGAAAAATAGCACTTTCAAATAGCATTTATATAAATTTAATGTAGTTTTTAAACAGACATAAAATAATAGGATCACAATACAATGTTAAGAAAATTTCCGGGCACCTGGGTGGCTCAGTTGGTTAAGCAACTGCCTTTGGCTCAGGTCATGATCCCAGAGTCCCGGAATCGAGTCCCACATCGGGTTCCCAGCTCCAAGGGGAGTCTTCTTCTCCCTCTAACCTTTTCCCCTCCCATGCTCTCTCACTGTCTCTCTCTCAAATAAATAAATAAAATCTTAAAAAAAAAAAAAAGAAAGAAAGAAAATTTCAAAATATACATAAAAGATACTGGGCAAAGTGGACTATCCAGTTCATGGACCTACAAGTCATTGTGAGCCTTTCCAGGATTCTGCTGCAGTCAAGAGTACAGAAATATTAAACATCAACCCAAGAGTCAGGGTAAATAAAATTAAGAAGCAGTAGCTTACTCGCATACAAAATTATAAGCTATGTGCAAAATTCTGGTCCCCACAGCACAGAAAAGCAAGCCTTGGGGCAAGACTATTTCAATAATAATGAATGGGATGGCTGAGGCCATACTTTCCGAGGTTAAACTTTTTTAAAGTAAGACTGTTTGGTTTTAGTGACAAAGGGTGAAGGGGATACAATCAAAGTTATTATCGTTTTAAATGAAATGGACAGCTTAAACATGAAGTCATTAATCAAACCCTAGAACACCAGAGTACCAACTGAAATTGGAAAGAGGTTTTTATAGAGCAAAGAAAGGAAGATAGCTAACGTGGAAGTCCTTATTTTCAAGAAATGAGACAGGCTGGGGGAAATGTGTGTGTGCGTGTATGTGTAATTTCAGTGCAATTTGAAATAAGTTAAGATTTAATTTAGTGAAGATGTACGTGTTATTGTGTCCAGAACAATACTAGGTATGACAGAAATGTTTATAACATGGGCCGTCTCTTCAAGATTTATAATCTGTCTGAAAGAAGTGTACATTCATGGATTAATAATTCAGAGTAGGCAGCTAAGAGAACAGACTTACGTTGGGGTATAAATCTAACCTCCTAAACTTTTTTGATGGCCCAGTTAGAGACGAAAATGTGAGAAGCAGACGATGCTTGACCCTATGATACTGTTCCTTATGTCACACATTCTTAATGAAAACTATAAAAAACACAATCTATAATTTTCTGTTCACCTATGCCTCTGCATTTCATGAGTTGAAAAAATAACCTACAAGAAAATAGGAAACATTAGCTAAAACACAAAAAATCATAAAAACTGAGGACATAACTAGGCCCTAACGTGATACGCAGCAGAGTGAAAGTGTCAGTTTTCCTGACTGGGCCAGAAGGGAACATGGCCCTGTTTGGCCATCTTTGGCCACGTTGGCCTGGAGGGTATGGCCAGGCTGGCCATGGTAATGTTGGCTTGGGAAGGCAGTTAGCTTAGTGATGAAGAATATGTATCATGGAGTCAGCCCCCCAGGGTTCGGATCTTAGCTTCAGCATGGAAAAGTTGTTAAGCCTTCATGATTCCCAATTTCCTCATCTGTAAAATGAGGGTAGATATTGGGTCAACCTTACAGAGTGGCTGTGAAGATGAAATCAGGTAATCCATGTAAAGAACTCAACAACATATGGGCACGTGGCAAACACTCCTTAAAACAGTAGCTGTTACTAACAACAGATCTATGTACTATAAAGAGCAAAGAGTCCCAGCTGTTGCATTAACAGCTAGTTGAGTTTGTGGAGTCCTTTCATCTCTAAGACAAGAGCATGGCTTCACATACTTGTAAAAACACAATAATAATATTTGCCTCACCCAGTGAAAATTCCAGTAGGAAACAGAATAAGAACATGTACGAAAAAATGCCTTGTAATATAGAAAGTGGCAAACACATGTGGGTTCTTGCTAGAATAATGATTCCTGCAACCCTTCTAAAGAGTTCTGCTCCCTGTATTTTTGTCTGCTTTTGTTCACAGATGTATCCCAGCACTTAGGACAGTGATGGGCACATAGCAGTGATCATTAAAATTGATTGAATGAGGGCGCCTGGGTGGCTCAGTTGGTTAGGTGACTGCCTTCAGCTCAGGTCATGATCCTGGAGTCCTGGGATCGAGTCCGACATCGGGCTCCCTGCTCGGCAGGGAGTCTGCTTCTCCCTCTGACCTCTCTCCTCTCATGCTCTCTCTCTCTCTCTCAAATAAATAAATAAAATCTTAAAAAAAAAATGATTGAATGAATAAATGAAGATCAAGTTTCTATAACCCTGAAGGTCATTTTGTTTGGCCTTTTAGGTCTCTGAAATCAGTACAAATGATCTGAAGCCCTGAAAGCAGTCACATAGACTGCATTCATTTTCTGCAGCTGTGTAACAAATTATCACAAACAACCACCACTGGTGTGCTCATGGTTCTATAAGGCAGAAGTCTGGCCCCACGTAGCTGGGTCCTCTGCTAAGGGGCTCATAGGATTGACATCAAGCTATCAGACAGGCTGTATTTTTCTCTGGAGGCTCCACAAGGCAAGTCTTCCAAGCCCATTAGGGTTGTGACAGATTTCAGTTCGTTATGATGGCAGAACTGAGTTTCGCATGTCCTCGCTGGTCTTCATTGAGCTGCTCTCAACTCCTGAGGCTGCCCCTATTCCTTCCCATGCGGCCCCCTCCATAAGCAGTTCCCAGTATCTCCTCAGCAGAACCCTTCATGGCCAGCAGCAGGATCCTTCCCACCGTGAATCCCCCACATGCTTCGAATCTCTCCGACTTCTGCTCATGGGCTAGAGAAAAACTCTACCTTTAAAGGAAAACCCAGATCATCTCCCTTTTGCTGCAGGTTGTAACCTCCACAAGGGAATGAGAGCTGATCATTATCAGAGATTCCACCCACACTTAAAGGGAAGGGGCTTACGAAAAGGCCAGGATCATCGTAGATTTTTCTTAGAATTCTGCCTACCACATATACTATATTGTATGATCAAAGATAGACTGTCATAAATACACTGGTGTATGTTTTTAAAAGCAGGTGAGAGAATATATCTCTAGGGCGATCCTTTATGTTTTAATTTACGTGTTTAAATATGCAAGAAGAGGGTCTGACAGGCTACACACTAAACAGTTCACAGTGGTTATCCCTGGGGAGTGAAAATAAGTTTCTCACAATAAATGTACAGTATACTTACAATTAAAAATAATGAAAAGGAGATAAAAACTGACCCTTTCCCTTTACACTTCAATGTAAATTCCAAATACTTGTTTCACCACTACTTTAACTCAGCTCACTAATAATGCCGCAGATCAAGTAAAATAATTTCTTCTCCTTTACAGCATCTCTCTCGCAGAGTTTTACAGACATTTCCTTACGAATCATCTCTAATCTTGCTGCACACTTCCCTAGATTCTCCACTTAAGGCTCTGCCTTCATGGTCCCAAAGGCAGCAAGAGCTTCTCAGTTCTGCAAACCCCACTCGCCCACACTATGGACTCAACACCATCACTTTTATCAAGTAAGCCAGGTCTCATCTATGTTTTTTTTGCCTAAGGAAGGAAAATAAAACCTCAGGAAACCCGCCAGTGTAAAGAAAACCATTGTGCTGTAGCCGAGCATAACTGCACAAACCATGTTTGCAACAGTAGATTGGATTAGCTGTATATTGTACAATAAATGAGTTAGAAATCCAAGCAGTAGGTGCGCTGATATTTTGTTGTAAAATTCATGTGTCAAGAAGTATTTGACAAGCAGTATCTCCATACTTAAATTGAGCAATGGATTGAAGCCTGAAAAAAAAGCAAAGGGAATGCATTCTGCAGTTGTCTCGCAAATCGTGTTACCCACTGATAGTTTTTTCCTATGGAAAAAGCAATCCCTCCAATATTAAGAGACTGCAGACCAAGAAAACAGGCTTTAATTAAATCAGTTATGTTGCATTATATCATGTGAACAATGTGCGTCCACAGCAATCTTTCTGTGGAAAAATTAAATAAAGCATATTTATAATTCAAATGTGTATAAACATGGTTGGGCTATCTCATACACTGTCTGTCATCTGTTCAAAAAAAACTCTAAATTCTAAATATAACGGATTCTTGCCCAGGGTGAGAGATACCAAAGAGATTTTATAACATATTTAAACTTCATTGGATTTCTACACAGCCTTTTCAAATAAGCTAGAAAAAGTCCAGAAACTCGGGTTTTTTGTCAGTACCAGCCCCTACCCTGATAATCTACTCTTATAGTGTTGTTTGTTTGTTTTATGAGAGAGACAGAGAACACAAACAGGAGGGAGGGGTAGAGGGAGAGGGAGAAGCAGGCTCCCCATGGAGCAGGGAGCCAGATGTAGGGTTCAATCCCAGGACCCTGCGGCATGACCTGAGCCCAAGGCAGCCACTTAACCGACTGAGCCACCGAGGTGCCCCTACTCTTGTAGTTTGAATAATACATTTTTCATTGTGCCTTGGTATCTCCCATCTTTACCCACACAAAGCCTAGATGGCTTGGCATTTTTTGAAAGTGCCACAACAACAAAACATATAAATCAAAAACAATGTAAGTGTTAGCAAAGAAGAGCTGGTCACCTTGAGTAACTTTGCCTAGCTGCCTCATAAGGTTAGGAGTAAGATCCATTTTTCAATGCGTTAGCAGTGTGTGATTGTTGTTACTATGAGAGAGATTTTTCACTTAAAAATGCATGATTCAGCTTCAGAAAAATCTTCTTATCCAAATCTTTCAAAGAGCTGATCAAACATACATTATTCTATACATTATATGTGGAAGTGCTTTGAAAGGCCAAAAGTGCTACATAAATTTTTTAAGTTATCAGGGCGCCTGGGTGGCTCAGTGGGTTAAAGCCTCTGCCTTCGTCTCGGGTCATGATCCCAGGGTCCTGGGATTGAGCCCCATATCGGGCTCTCTGCTCAGCAGGGAGCCTGCTTCCCCCCTTCTCTCTCTGCCTGCTCTCTGCCTACTTGTGATCTCTGTCAAATAAATAAATAAAATCTTTAATAAAAAAATGTTTTAAGTTATCAATATTGCAAGTGTTTAACTTCTGAAATATGTTGGATGCTAAGCTAAATTGGGTTTTTTAGTTTTCTAGTTAACTAATAGGTGGGATCCTGTGTTCTATCTAGTACTTGAACATGTTCAGAAATACGTCCCTCGACGCTTAATTTATTATAAGAGATTGAGGAACTGGGTTTATTTAATTGTATAATATCCCCTTAGGGCATGTAATTAGTAAAAATGGGTTACAAAGAAGCCAAAAGACACAACCATAGGAAGAAAATACAGCAAACAGCAGAAATGAACCATATGTTTTAATCCTCAAAGTACCATTTCTCATGTCAAATAAATATTTACATAACAGCAACTGAGTTTTTTAAACAGCACAAAATCTGGATAATAAAGATACCATTCAATCAGTCAAGATAATGTTAACTGACATAACATTTAATATCTGAAATCTCAATGGCTTATCACAAAGGATATTTCTTTCTCATTAAGGGTTAGGGAGGAAGGGAGAACAGAAACTCCATGGAGTCATTCAGGCACCCACGCTGATGAAGGCTGTAATCTTCCACTATTAGCTGTCAGTGCTGCCCTAAGAATAAACATCTAGCCCGTAGCTGCAGCAAGAGGGAGGGTGGAACATCATAGAGAAAGTGCTTCTGTGTCAGTCCGAGAAGTGATAGGTATCATGTGCTGAAGAGGGAAGAAAACTGGCTTGGTAGGCTGCAAGCCAGTTTCAACTAAACTACAAATGGTCTCTTAACCCCCATTCACAAGAAAAAAGAAAACAAACATCAAGAACAATAAAAAGAGAGAAAGAAATGTTTCCTAGTAGCAGGGCAATTTAGTGTCTGGCTTTTTCAGAACTTCCATTTTTCCAAGCCATTTGAGCCCCCATGTTGGTTCTTCTATTGGGCGGTATGTCCATTCATACGGCATTCAATAACACAAGAATCATAAAATATGGAAATAAAGGGCAGAGCAGAAACTTATGCAATTTAGTGCACAGAAGTTTGTGGGCCAACTTGATTTGCTAATCTACAGTCTGTGCTTCTGGAGAGGAGAAGAAGGGGGAGTTCACAATCCACAAACCAATTTGTGTTGTTTCTGCAACACTGCAAAAGTGCGACTCATGAATATGCTAATGAAATTGCAATGAGAGTTTTGGCACTATTTCATCACCTCAACTAGATTAGAGAGTAATAACACTATGGGTTTACATGTCTTCAGAAACTGCTGTGGTAGTAGAAAAAAAAAGGGACCTGTGATATTTATAATGCAACAAAAATTATAACCATGCTACAATAAAATAATGATAATTATTTCATATGTAAGTAATAGTTTGCAGCACACACACACACACACACACACACACACAATAGTTCACCATTAAAGTCATTCACTGCTATTCATGTTTCTGCTTCCTGGTGTTACTGTGAGTCTATATTTGTGAATGGGTTCACACATTTCTCTGCCTTCTTCCAAAGATAGAAAAGAGATAAAAAATGGAAATACTGGTGGAAAAAATTGTATTGGCAAGACAGGAATCTCCTCTTTATAAGCATTTGGCACCTTTTTTTATCATTAATTAGGGTTCCAAGAGCAGAAGGAGTAAGAAAAAGCTATTCTTACCTTTATATTCCAACTTCTTACATAATAGTCAAACTATATCCTGGGATTCTAGAACTGTCCCACAATTCAAGCTTACTTCACAGTTTATGAATGCACTGTTTTAAGGTAGTGAACTATTTGACAGGGAGGGAACTATATAGAGACAAAAACATTAAAGATTAAGTGAAAAATCTCCAACAGCTTCATTAGGCAACCCAAGCCACAAGGAAGCATCTGAGCATTTTCTCCACATCGTATTCAGAATGCCTTAAAATAGGACCCTTCACCTGAGCTGACCCCCAGCAATACCAGAAATTATTCTCAGCCTTCAACTTCCCAATAGATGTTCTCATTAGGAACTACAAGAGGCAAGAGAAAATACACGGAATAAAAATCCATAGGTGGTGGCACCTGGGTGGCTCAGTGGTTAAGCATCTGCCTTTGGCTCAGGTCATGATCCCAGGGTCCTGGGATTGAGCTCTGCATCGCATCAGAGTCCGTGCTCAGCTGGAAGCCTGCTTCTTCCTCTCCCACTCCGGCAGTTTGTGTTCCCTCTCTCACTGTCTCTCTCTCTCTGGCAAATAAATAAAATCTTTTTTTTTTTTAAGATTTTTTTTTTTTTTTTGACAGACAGATCACGAGTAGGCAGAGAGGCAGGCAGAGAGAGAGAGGAGGAAGCAGGCTCCCTGCTGAGCAGAGAGCCCGATGCGATGCGGGACTTGATCCCAGGACCCTGAGATAATGACCTGAGCTGAAGGCAGAGGCTTTAACCACTGAGCCACCCAGGCGCCCCTAAATAAAATCTTTTAAAAAAACAAAGACAAAAACAAAACCATAAGCTCCAGGATTTGGAACGCTCTCTGATCCCTAAGAGATGAAGATGTTGCTAGTTCCATAAACTAGGGGGAAAGCTGCTGGTTTTCTCACCATGTTTCACAGTCACTTTATAAAATAATAGATACTAGGGTTTCTTTCACATTTGTTTAATCAAGAGAGAAAAATTTTTTTCAGATTAGTAACAACCCCTGTTTAAGAGACATGCAGGCGCTAAATACTTTTATACACGTTATCTCAAATAATGCCATCCATCCATCAGTATGAAGCTAGGCACCCACCATTTATGATGTTAAATATCCCAAAGTGATGAAATTGCAAGGCTATTCATAGTGGCCACACCAGAAGAACAGAGGCTACAGACTCTCTGTCCTTCTGGTGTGACCACTAAGTTTATTATGTTTTTTTTAAGATTTTATTTTATTTACTTGACAGGCAGAGATCACAAGCAGGCAGAGAGGCAGGCAGAGAGAGAGAGAGAGGGAAGCAGGCTCCCGCTGAGCAGAGAACCCGATGATGTGGGACTCAATCCCAGGCCCCCGAGACCATGACCTGAGCCGAAGGCAGTGGCTTAACCCACTGAGCCACCCAGGAGCCCTAAGTTTATTATTTTTAAAACAATAAAAAAGTTGTGACTAACTCCAGTGACATTTTCAGAATATCTCTGACCCAGAATGCCTTCATTTTGAGGGCAATTAGGTGCTATTAAATAAAGAAAATTATTTTGCTTATAGAGAAGTTTGTTGGGATACAAGAAATGGAAATAATTGACTCTAACTGTACATAAGTAGCACTGTACACATTTAGGGTTTTACGTACTTATATTTGTATATGTATGGATGTATATGTGTACACATACACACATACACACACACACATACACACACACACACACACAATTGTAGAGGAAAAAAGTAACAGCCAAACTGGAAACTATCTTTGAACTCACTATGCATTGTGAGTTCTGGGCTTACTTTTTTTTTTTTTTTTTTTTTTTCTGGGCTTACTTTGATTCCAAACCCACACCTAATTGCCTTTGGTGATACAATGTTGAGTTGTAGCTCAAAGTTTTCTAATTTGGTCAAGAATGACTCAGTAATATCAAGATCTCTTCCAGCTACAAGAGTCTGAACCTCTGCTTTTGCTCTACCTATGGAGATCTGGCCCCTATGGTCCTAAACACATACCTACATTTCCTTGGATCTCATCTGGCACAACTGTAAAACCATCTTCTATGTGCTTTATCTCACAGGGATAATCCAGGGACATAAGTGTTTCTGCTACATTTGTCAATATGAAATACTTGGGTAATTGTTAGATTAATTTGGGAAGCTTATAATATGGATAAAATATTAAGAAGAAAAAACACAGAGCACCAGAAAGGATCATTTATATAGAGATTCATTTTTCTTTGTTACTGTTTCATCTCTTTTCAGACCCATTTCATTTGACCAAAACCTTGGGTGGTTTGGTATCAAAAATGACTTCAAGAAATAAAGATTGAAAATTAATACTATGAAACTACTTATTGTAAAAGAGTCATGTGGGATAGAAAGCAATGTAGAAAAATGCAGGTATATAAATCAGTAGGATTTCTTAAATTTATATGCTTACAAAGGAAACTAAAGGATTTCTTTAAAAAGTCAAGAAATTTTAGTTCTAGCTGGATCACAAATAAGTAGCAGATATTTATTCTAATTAGGTTAACACTTTCTGAAAAGCAGTGTGTGTGAATGTGATTTGATTTAATAGAACCAACTAGAATATTTATACCACGTTATGGTTCTTAGACTCTTTGGGTGCTGAACCCCTTTGAGAATATAATGAAAGATATGGACCCTCTCTCTAGAAAAACACACAGGCACGCAATTTTGCATATAAATTCAGGACCCTACTGGGCCATGGACCACAGGTTAATAACTCCTGATTTACAATGTTACAGCTCTGTTCATAAAGTACCAGGACTCTCGGATCAGAAGAGTCTGAATTTGTAGGACTATTTACATAAATTTGCATACTCTATTCAATCTGCTCTACCTCTATGTTTATAAGATAAATTATTTAGTCTAACCTACTACAATAGTATTCAAATTCAATATCAGTGACATGATATACATAAAATCCTTTAGCAGATTTTTTAACCAATCCATTTAATCACATCTCACAACCATAGCTAGCTAGCATAGTTAGAAACACCCGACTGAAATGGAAGATTGCTCCATGGGCTCTCACACAGTGAAGCCAGGCATAGCCTGGCTTGGTCTTACCACAAAAACGTCACAGCTTCTTCCTGATGTTGCCTGTATCCTATGCAGCCCTAGAATGTGATGAAACTGCCTTTGGTAGTTTATTTACTAGCCATCAAAGCTATTCTTTCATTACCTTCAGAATGTAATGGTTATTTTATGAAGACTCATTAAATTTAATGAGATACAGCCATGTTTATTGCTATCCTATAAAACTGGGTTGGGGGAAGACCCATCTTCAAACTGACTCTTGCTTCTGTGGAGTACCAAAAATAAAATGTCAGCCATTGCACTGTACTCAGAGGAAGGCGCTTCAGAATTCAGAAGTCACTCCCAAGAGCTGAAGTTGATTAGGATCATAATAATCATTGTTGTTCTTATTATAACTTGGCCTTACTAAAAATAACAACAGGGGCGCCTGGGTGGCTCAGTGGGTTGAGCCGCTGCCTTCGGCTCGGGTCATGATCTCAGGGTCCTGGGATCAAGCCCCGCATCAGGCTCTCTGCTCAGTGGGGAGCCTGCTTCTTCCTCTCTCTCTGCCTGCCTCTCTGCCTACTTGTGATCTCTCTCTGTCAAATGAATAAATAAAATCTTTAAAAAAAAAAATAACAAATTCCTACACCTCAGTAGTAAAAATATAAATAATCCAATTAAAAAATAGACAGTGGATCTGAATAGACATTTTTCCAAATAAGACATACAGAGGAATATGAAAAGGTGGTCAACATCACTAGTCATCAGGGAATTGTACATCAAAATCACAATGAGATATCACCTCATACCTGTTAGAATGGCTATCATCAAAAAGGCAAGAGAGAACAAGTGTTGGTGAAGATGTAGAGAAAAGGGGACACTTGTGCACTGTTAGAATGTAAATTGGTACAACCACTATGGAAAACAGTTTGAAGGTACCTCAAAAAATTAAAAATAGAGCTACCATATGATCCAGCAATTTCACTTCTAGGTATATATCCAAAGGAAATTAAAATAAGATCTCAAGCAATACCTGTACTCCTGTATTCACTGTAGCATTATTCACAATAGTGAAAACATGGAAACAACATAAGTGTCCATCAATGGGTGAATAAATAAAGAAAAGATATAAATGTGTCATAAATTGTATCTATAAATACATATTTATAGATATATGAATGTGAAATATTTTTGCTTTATAATGGAATATTATCCAGCCATAAAAAAGAAGGAAATCCTGTAATTTTCAAGAACATACATGGACCTAGAAGGCATTACGCTAAGTAAAATAAGTTAGAAAGAGAAAGACAATTACTATATGATCTCACTTTTAAGTGGAATCTAAAAAGGCCAAACTCATAGAAACAAAGAGTAAATTGGTGGTTACCAAGGGCTGGGTGCTGGGGAAACAGGGAGATATTGGTTGAATGGTACAAACTTTCAGTTGTAGGATGAATAAATTCTGGGGATCTACTGTACAGCATTGTGACTATAATTAACTATACTGAACTATATACTCGAAAGTTGCTAAGACAGTAACTCTTAAATGTTCTCACCATAAGAACAAAAAATGGTAATTATGTAAAGTGAAGGATGTTTTAATTAATCTTATTGTTATATGTGTATGAAATCATCACATCGTACACCTTAAACTTACACACCGTTATGTGTCAATTATATCTCAATAATAAAGGTGGAGAAAAAATAGTGACAATGATAGTCATAGTAATAGTATCAATAATAATAACAGCTACGAGGGCACCTGGGTGGCTGAGTCCGTTAAGAGTCTGCCTTCAGATCAGGTCATGATCCCAGGTTCCTGGGATCAAGCCCCATATCAGGCTCCCTTCTCAGTGGGGAGTCTGCTTCTCTCTCTGCCTCTGTCTGCTGCTCCCCCTGCTTGTGCACACACACTCTTTCTCTCTGTGACAAATAAATAAAATCTTTAGAAATAATAGTAATAATAATAATAAGAGCTGCCAATTTTTGCATCCTTACATTGTACCAAGCATTATTGCAGACTTAATTACATATTATCTCACTTAATTTAGTTATGCCATTAGTCATAAGGCAAGAAGATGGGACACATTAACATGCAATCTGGAGCCTCAGTCCAGTCTAAAAATTGTAAGTTGGGACATGATGGCTCCTAAGAGCCCCCAAAAGGAAAGGCAAAAGAGTAGACCAAGATCTCAAAGTAGAACCAGGAGAAAACCTAAGAAGAAAATCCACATTCACTCTTCGGTACAAGTTCTGCCTTGTAATTTTATGGAGCATCTTGTCTTAGAGCTCACCTAAACCAAGGCCATGTAGTCTGCCAGTAGTGGCCAAGAGCTGAGAAGTACTAATCAAGAGCCACTTAAATGGAGTCTGAACACATGGATTTTGGAAATAGGATTTGCTGCCTCTGTGGCCCATCATGATGGAGATGAAATATTTAGCTGTCAATAGCGATTGGGAGACCATACATTTTATACACCAGCCCTTAGAGCAGATTTTAGATTGTGTCATACTTAATATATGAGAATTAAGTTCTATGTTAGAAATCAGGATAATTGCAGAATCTGAGTGATGGGTATATTCATTGCATTACCTTAATTTTGTCATTCATCAAGGAAAAAAGAAAATTCTATGCTGGGGCCCTGAAACTAAGTTATGTGTCTAACTGACCGTGCTTGTCTCCTCTTAAGTTTTCTTTACTTTTAACCCTGTCCCAGAGAGTGTCCAATTTCAGAGCCACTAAAAGAAGGTAAAGGCTGTTTGGAAAGCAGAACAGGAAACTTCCATGGCTCTGAGCCCAAATTCATCCAACTAAAAAATCTTCCATGGTGTATAATGAATATTGAGCATCTGGAAATAGAAATAGTTCTCTTTTCTAACTCTTTCCAAATATATTTCTAATTCATTCTAAATATAAGCTTATGAGCAGAATGTCCCTGCATTTTGTGACCTAGAAGTGTCCTAGAAGGTTGCATTTCAGAGGCTAGGTAGAAAAATAGTCTGGATGAAGAAAGACTAGAACAAAATATGCATTTTTTCCCTTCAAAAGATTTGGTCTAGCCTACATGGGGAAAGCAGGTTAATAAGCAGGTGAGACAAACAGAAAACAATGCAGTGCTGAGGTATGGAGTTTGAATAACAAACTCTCCCAATCACCAGGAAAAGTAACTCTGAAGTAGGCTGCTTATCCGAAACTTTCTAAATTACATTGAAAGTTACCTTGATTTTTTTTGTTTTGGGGACACCCATGTGAACTAATCTGATCTAATTAACAGTCTGCCAGTCCATTTACTATGAAAGAAGTCTCTAGGAGTCACAGAGTCCCATGAGAAACCGCCCCTTGGCAAGTTCGCATCTTTTTTCTTCAGGAGCCACAAGGAATCGTAAAGCAAATTACTTAACCATGGAAGTAAAGGGTTTCCAGCAATCTGCTCTTATATCTCACTTAGTTACCTCAAAGAACTTCCTAACTGCAGAGATCAGGCAGGCCATTTACATTTGGTGGTGTTGACTGTCATGCTCACTATGGAATAGTTGTTATTGTTGTTTCTGAGATTGATTGATTGATTTGAGAGAGGGCGCACGGGTGCAAATTGGGGGAGGAGAAGGAGGAGAGGATCTTCAAACAGACTCCCCACTGAGCACAGAGCCCCACAGGGGGCTCAATCTCACCACCCATTAGATCATGACCTAAGCTGAAACCACCATTCTGAGGATCAACAGACTGAGCCACCCAGGCGCCCCAACTCTATGGGACAACACTGTTTATCATCCTACTCAATACTTGTTTATGAAAGTGTTTTCTGAGTTAAGTACAAAAGCTTATTTTTCTTAGAACCAAAGTAGCTATATACATTTCTTAGGCCTTCTCCCTCTATCATGTTAAACTGTATGAAAGCCACCAGCTGCCAATTAAGATAAGAAAGAGCCTAAAATGGTGAGAAAGAGTTTGCAAATGAAAGCATTTTAAATGAGGTGTAATGTGTTTCATAAGGTAGCATAAGGCATTTTAACTGCTTTAGAGACTAAATTTGATTCCAGATTAATACCTCTGTTAATCTCCTTCAAGTAAGTCGTGTCTCTGAGGCTCAGTATCCTCATCTGTAAAATGGGAATCATAATCACAATACCTACCTCATTAAGTTATTGACAGGATTACATGAGATGATGTAAAATATGTGAAGATGTGTACGGTATGTTACTTAGTGCCTGGTATGTAGTGAGTGTTCAATAAATGACAAATATTGCTAAAATTTCGGAAAAGAAAACTTAAAAATTATATTTACAAAAAGTTACTTTACCATACTAAGAAATGAGCTAGAATCTCTGAGGAAACCTTAAAAGGTAAGGCAAGCTTGTCTATGCTTATTTAGATGAAGTTGAGTAAAAGTCTATTCCTGTTTTAATGCACTGATCTAATTAACCTTTTGCCAGTATTAAAATGACCTTGAGTTGGTCTTGTGACCTCGAATGCTTCATATTGTTGACTTTGAACAGGCTTTTTTGGGATGGTCAGAAATAGCATCTGGTGAAATGGACAAAAGGTCATATTCATTTACTTTGTAATAAATAGCAAATATATTTTTCATTAGCTGCTCACAAATAGGAAGAAATGCATAAAATTCATTTGTCAAAGCAAGTAAGATATTATATAAGAAATCTAGAAATAAATTTTTTAAAAAATCAAAGGATCCAACATTAATTTTTGGTCTCATGCCACTTATTTTATACCAGGAAGTGATTAAATTTTTCATTTTTATAAACTAAAGAAATACATTTCAAGCTAACATTAAAATGAAGTAAAGATGCATCTAATTAAACAACACTGATTTATCATCATAAACATTCCTGTCTCGGGCAGAGAAATCACTGAGCTATGATGAAAGGGAAAAGATAAATGTAGCTTGTGAAAATGTCAGAACTGTAGAACTAAATGATTTCTAAAACTCTTTCTTGTTTTACAAATGTTTATGCTTTGGAAACCAAAACTCTAGTGGCATCCTCCATGTTATCCACAAGCTTAGGGTGAATGACTCAAAAATAGCTACTTTGATCAATAGAACCACGTTGGGAAAATTAGTTTCAAAAGAGAATCCCAACCATGAATAATATTACATACATTGCTTAACCAAAGCCAGTAAATACAACCACATCTGATTTTGTACCTCTTCTTGAAATCTTGATGGGGCTTTTTTCCCACACTATTCGCAGAGCAGGTTTCTATTTGTCAAACCCCGAGTGGAGTTTCATCCTATGTAATAATCGTAATTACTCTTGATACAGCACAAGTAGCCATATCTTTTTATTTACAAATTCCATTCAACACCTTAATGTCCATTTACATTTCAAAAGGACACCAAAAGGAGAACATGAAAGCACTCAAATATACTGTTAATATGTGTGCAGTCTAGAGTCTTTTTCAAAATGAAATCAAGTTCAAACGCCTGCCTGTCCAGCATTGTTAAGAAAGACTTGTAAAGAAAGCATCACCTTATTGGAAATATATCCAGCTTCTCCCTCTGCCCTGTAATAATTGTTAAGCTACTTAGTCAATATCTGGCATCTGTGCATAGTTACTCACATTATGCCAAAGCACTTTATGCCTCCAGTGATCGTGTAGGGCCATCACTGGCCTTGTATTCCTCTAAGCTCCAATGTTTAGCTCAGCAGCAGGCTCATTCAGTTATCATTTATATCAGTTATTGGTTACAAACTGATCATTCCAATCCCTCCATTATTAATTTTTTTATTGCCCCTCAGATCATGCCCCATTTTTCAAGTGGTGTTTCAGAGCCTAAATCGTTTCTTCCTGCAAAAAAATCTAGACATAAATGCCAACTATTTGTAGTGCATTATCATTTGTAATGTTCTAATTATTTTACATAATCAATAACATCAAGTCCCTTTTCTTGGGGACTTTCTGTTTATTTACATTTTATTCTACACACGTCAGTTTCCATCAAGAGCAAAACCGATTTTCTTGTCCTGCATCTGCTCTCAAGACAACCTTAATTCACCATAAATCTATTTGTGTTCAGGATGTAGTTAGACCCAGTTGGCTACATTGATACAATCGGGGGCCAAACATGTCTTGCTCTGCAAAACAGGACTTAAGTATAGCTCACAATGTTATTCTAATGATGACCAAGGAGACCAGAGGTGGTGTTTTATTTCATTGTAGTTATTTTGCAGAGGTCTCTGTTTATGATGTGATGCATTTGGGCCTAAGCACATTAGCTGCATTATTCATTGGGTACATTTGTCAGAACATGCATGTGTATAAAGAACTAATGATCCATATTAAATTAATGGCGCTATAAAAAAGAAAAATACTCCATACAAGCAGCTATGTCAGAAACTACAGACTTTGATAAACCATAGAAAGGACCTAATCAGATGAAGCATTGGACTGTTCTGTCTCCAAAATTACATTTCTAGAAATGTACTTGTACACAATGTTGGTTTTATTAAAACAAATTAATTCAGTCATTAAGGAATCATAAGGCAAGTGTCTCATAAGTCAGGACCTCCAGTGTAACAAATTGATTAAATGACTGTGTAATAGTCTCTTTAAACAAATCTAGTGTAACAAGTTAATAGATCTGCTCAATTACCATGCTGGGGTGATGAGGATGTGGGCGACTCTCTCATTAAATCCGGGAGATTGTTCTTAGTTTTTTCCCCCTTTCTCTCTATTTTTTCTGTGAGGGTTGTGTTGTGTTTTGGATTTGAGGTTTATTTTTAGGCCTCTGGAAATTGATTGTTCCAATGGCAATTAAAAATTAAAAAAAAAAAAAACTGATTTTGATCCTGCTGACTTCTCCAGTGGATTTGTAAGCGTCTGTTTCAGATCCGTTCCGCCCACCTTGCCCTTTTCCACCTCAAACCTGGGCGTTAGTTGAAGGGATTCGGGGCACCGCTACCTCCCCCACTCTGTCCTTGGCACGTAAAACAGCAAAGTCCCTCCGGGATCAGCCTAGGGCTCTCTCAGGTTTAGCAAAATTTATAGCAAAACCTTCTAACAGGAAAGGCGCGGCCGGGGGCGGGAGTGGAGAAGTGGGGGAGAGGGAGGGAGAGAAGGGGTGGAGCCGGCAGAGGGCATCTACGTTTTTTCTGAGTAGAAACTGAAAGAAGATGTTCATATAATTTATCCAGAAATTGATTTCAATGGAAAGTTTTTTCCCCAGGCTTCTACACACGAGGGGGAAATTTGACAGCAAGTCCCCGGGCCTTCTTGGGCCTCCTTTGCTCCTTCTCAATCTTGTGACAGAGAGGAAAGAGCATCTCAGAAAGTACTCGAGGTGGCGCGGGGATCCCGGTGCGGTTAGTGTGCACCAAGAAGTAGCTTTGCTGGGGGCGATGGAGAGAGCGAGAGAGGGAAAGAGAGCGAGAAAGCGCGAGAGATTTGGGGAGGTCTCGAGAGAATGCTTTCAGCCATAAACTCTACATGGACATTTCTTTCTGGTGAATGTTGAAATCCTTGTGCCAAAAGATGGAGGTCAGATATGGAGGAGCTCTAGAAGCCTTCCCTTTCCCAACTCTAAGGATAGCTATCCGGGGCCGGTTCTGGGGTTGGAACAAAGCAGAGTAACCTCGAGCCTCTTGCCTTTTCCGAGATAAGGGTGCCCATGACACCCTTTCGCCAAAAGCCCTGGGAGAAAAAAAATCTATTACCCCACTGCCATTTTGTTAAGTGTTTGCTCCTGCGATGTGACCCTGCCACTTTATCTGTTGGTTTTTATTTTCTGAGTGCATGTTGCCCATATGTTACTCTAATAGTTGCTATAATTCTTGAGCAATGGGGCTCGTATTTTACGGGGCTGAATTAAAAAGAATGCACTTTAATAAAAACCTGAGCAATACACTAATGGCCTGACATTGATATATTTGCATAGAAATGAATTATACGGGCCTGGTTGACACGACTTTTAATAAATGATTGAGGAGGTTATTATAGGGATGCACTTTGGTGTGTGTTAACAGGTTATTTCAGTGCATCCGTAGCCAAAAATGAGAGCAATACAGTCCCGCATACAGTTGCAAGGTACTTTTCTGTCTTATATCTTGTGACATTTATTGGGACCAATCTGTCCCCATATTACGGTCGCAAACTACATTTTATTAACCATTCGTAATGTTCAATGTGAATGGAATCGGGGGAAATGAAAAAAGAAAAATGACGCCGCTTCTTCCCCCATACGCCCCTCGCCCACATTAGCCATCGGGGTAGTCAGTAATGAGAGTTTGATACCAGGAGCGCCGACTTCGGAAGTTACGGAGGGCTGGCTACGCTCCACTGGAACAGGGCAGGAAAAGTGGCGGCTCTCCCGGGAACCGCAAGGCGAACTGCGGCTGAGCAGAGGCGATGAGAAACACCAAGTGAGAAACTGTCGGTGGATGCGGATGTTCAGGAAATGATCCTCCCAGTTCTTTGGCAAATGGACCCCTGAGAGTCCTTCTGAGCCCAGAGATCCAAGAGTTCAGACTCTTTAGATAAGGCACTCAACAGAATATATTCAAATGCCTGCTTGCAAGTGCGTCCTTTTATCCTGTTTAAATTTGTTTTAATCACGTGCGTGTGTATCCAGTAAAATATAAGCAAACAATATAAAACTTATTTGTAACTGAAGGCGGCCCTGCCTTCCTCCTTGTCTTTGAAGGGACAGCTCGAACGCGCTCGCTCACGGGGTTTCCGAGCGGGGCACCGGGCAGCGCCCCAGCTCTGCGTCCGCCGTGCCCCGCCACCGCGCCGCGCCTTTCCACCCGCTCCGGCTCAGCGCGCTCGCGGCCAGGGCCACCGGTGCAAACCTTCACCTCCAGCGGACGAGGACAGCAGAGGAGGAGAGGCCCCCACCCCGAGCCTAGTGGGTGGTGGAATAAGAACAAAGGGCCAAGGTGGGTAACGCAGGACCAGAGAAACCGCGGAACACCCCCACCTCGCGCATTTCGGACCGCGTAGCCGCGCTCTTCGGCCTGAGGTACCTGCGGTCTCGAAAATCATTTGCTACCGGCAGGGGCCCTCTCCGCGGGCGCCGCGCTGGGGTAGGGTGCGTCCCGCAGCGCCGCACCCGCCGCCAGGGCTTCCAGCCTCTGCCCCAACAGCTGTTCTCGTCCCTCGCGGAGATTTGTAACGGATGTTCGAGCAGCTGGTCGACGGCGCAGGCAACCTGTATCTGTTCTAGAACATACCTAGTGGGAGCTGGGAGGGGAGGGATGTAGAGGCAGGAATGAGGGGAGGAATCGGGGATGTGTGTGTGTGAAAATACAGGGACACACGTGTGCACACACTTCTCTAAACACGTCGTTTGGTAGCTTGCTTTCAATGGTGAGGTCCAGCGTAGCTGCGGCGGCCTTCATGGTTTCATCGTCAAGCCAGGCAGGGGGGCGAGAAGACGGAGAACTACTCCGCGGAAGCGAGAGCGGGGCGTCTGGGTGCCCAGCAGCTCGGGGAAGAAGGCCCACACTCGTCTGCAGATTGCCGGACCCGGCAACCTCTGCCCAGGGCTGGAGCTCAGTGACCCCAGGAGACCCCCCCAAAACCGACCATTCCCGCAGGTGGGGGGCAGGAAAGGTGCAGGCTGCACTGGGGGCTGCACCCTGGGGCGCTCGCGGGCGTCTGAGGCCCGCCCGGCCTGCAGGGGGCGCGCTCGGCCTCTGTGGGGATAGCCGGGGCCGGGATCCGAAGCACGGGAACGAGCGGCCCAGCTCGCAGGGGGCGTGCCCGGGGGCCGGGTGGGCCAACATGCTGGTTTCCGAGGTCAGGCTTCCGAGGCTCGGCGCCCTTCTCCAAGCTCGGGCTAAAAACTCGAGGTGGAAACGAACGAGGGAGCTACCCGTGATCAGCTCTCCCCGGACGCCCCGATTTTGTTCCGCTACGAAGCCGGAATGTCAGGTGCCTTGGCAGGAATGGCGTCCGTCCTGAGGAAGGCAGTATCAAGGACAGATAGTGCCAGAGAACTTTTAGGGACTCCGGGGGGCGGGGGGGGGGTGCTGCTCAAACCCTCTCTTCTTAGCGGGAGACCTTCATAGGGGAGGGTCCCCAACTGATCGAGCACACCTGGCAAAGGCAGGTGGAGCCCACAGGCCCCGCAGGCGCGTGCCCAGCTACCAGGGTGAGGAGTCCGAGGTCGACCCTGCCCCAGTTACGAGTGAACTGGGGCCAGGCGTGGCGGTCAGGGTCCTGAATCAAAAAAGGCCTTCGTCCAGCTGGTCTCGATAAGGAATTTGCCAAAGACAGAACCGGGACCAGAAAGGGAAATACGGCGCCTGCCACGTCCGAATTCTCTCGAATTTCCTGGGCCCTGCGATCCCTCAAAGAGAGAATGTGGTGGGAAATGTCTGCAGCTGTGTGGAAATGAGTTCCCTGAGATCCGCTGTCCAGTGACTGGATTTTAGCTCAATCCAAACCACAGAGAAGAGAACACGAGAAGAAGGGCGTCTAAAACAAGGGGCGGTTCGATGGCAGAAGGCAGCGGCCACCGGTGCTCTTTCTGGCTCTAGGGGGATCTCCTGGAAGGATCCAGATCCTACAGCACCTGTTCTCTGTGTGTAGGCATGCGCTTCCTGGGCAAGTGGGGTGTGCAAGTGTCCTCAGAGGCACCACCCTCTGGGCTTAAAGGTATCCATAAGCAAACCTATTCAGTGGGCCCCTACTGCCAAAGTCCTGGCATCACCCTTGTAAGAAGTACCACCATTAAGCTCCACCTCTTGCCCTCTTGCCTCTCTTTCCAATGGTAGACTCGGGAACCCAGAGTGTGCAAATTAGACGGATGGGAGAGGACCCAGCTTGAGCCTGTGTATAGGATACCCTTGTGGGGAGCTGCTTTCAGAGCAAATGGCATGACACAGGCAAACAGCGTTTTTTAAACTGTCTTCCCATGTAATCAACACTAATTCTGATTTGTCTCCTTCTGACCTCTGCCTGTGATTCAAAGGGAGCCTCAGACCCTCAAACTCCGCATCTTTTCTTTCCAGGTCCTTTTTGAACAGGATGGACTCTGGGAGGTCCAGGCCTTTAGGCCCTAGGGCACCTCCCTTCTCCCCTCACCTGAAGGGTAAGTGGTGGGAGGCCCGGGCCAGATATTCCAGGAGATTACTTCAGCACTAGCCCATAGATGGGAGCACTGAGCACATTCCAGACTTTACCCTTAGGAAGAGATGTCCCAGCCTGGGAAATCTTTCCTCTCCAAATATGGCCCTTCTCTCCCTAGGTAAGCCAGGTGTCCTCGTTCTCTGCTCCTTTACAGACCCAGCTCTTTAAAGAGAGCCTTCTTTGGGCCAGGATCAGGTGAGAGGTGGAATCTGGAATCCCTTTCCTTGAAAGGGAAGCAAAACTTCCGCCCAGCTGCATAAAGTCCCAGACTTCATCTGTAGAACTGAGACCCCCAAACCTACTGCTCTCTGGGTAAAGGACCCCCAGATTTCAAGGGAGTGAAGGCACCATACACACAGGGCTTTTCTAGGCTGCCCGGGCCTCTGCTGGACAGTGAGGGGGTTGTTGCTCTAATAAAGCTACATAGGAAAAGTACTGAAGGATGAAGCCAAGGAAGCCCTTACCAGTGGAAGAATGTAAACCCCTTTAGGGAGGGAGTGGGGATAAGGAATGGCAGAGTAGTAGGTACTGCCCTTTTTATAGTCTTACTTAAAAGACCTGAGGTCTGCACTTACTCATTTCTCCTTCTCCTTGGATCCTAAATGTGTTCATTACCCTCAGGGGGAAAACCTTCCCCTTGGAAACGGAAATGGTCAATGGCAGTTGGCTTTCAATACAGTGGCTAACTGGGAAGAATAAACAAAAAAACCTGGAGCTCCTAATTCCTGTGTTCTAGGGGAAAGGAGAGGGAGTGGGCTAAAGAAAACAGCCTTAATTGTAACCTTGGCCTACAGGGTAAGAGAAAGTTGACTCCAGCCCCACCACCACCTAACTGCGACAGGTTCTACTTCAGGCTTCTTAGCCTCACACAGCCTCTAAAAATCAGTTCACCACAAAGGGAGATCTAAAGGTACAAAGGTCTCCACAGTGCATCCAGACTTTTCAGATACTGAACCGGGCATGAGACAGACAGGCAGATGGATGGTGGTCAAGAGAAATGTTCCCAAGTCTTAGAGGGAAGCCTAGTTAAAATATGTACCAGTTAGTTGTATTAATTTATATCATCCTAAGTTTTTGTCTCAGGGAAAATATTGCTGGAGATCTAAGTTTGGTATCTACTCTCTGATGGGATCAGTGAAAGAGATGAATCTCAACTGCGAAGAGTATTTTAAATGGTCAATAAGTCCTCCTCTTATTTATTGCTTTATGCATTATTTTCACTCATGTGCCTTGGAAAGTAACATACATTTCTACAAATGATGATTGGATTGTACTGTTTCTATAAATGATGATTGTACTGAAGATTTTATTTTAAAGTAGCTGCTGTGAGCTGACAAATGAATGTATTATAATACCCTTTCTTGATCTTCCATTTTTCCCAAGGAAAATCTTTGCATTGAACTCCCCCATTTTCTACTTAAGCTGTGTGTGCTTATTTTTACAGCAATTTGTCAGATATTTACATATATACTCACAACTGATAGTTTGGAGATCATTTCTCTGCTTCCAGGCTGGGAGAAGAGAAAGGGTTACATTACAGGTCTATCTTTTTTTTTTTTTTAAATCTTCAAGAGAAAAACAAAATAATCCCCCCTCCCCCGCAAGAGAATGCAAAGTTCCCCCGTGGCTTCACTGTGTGCGTGTTCGTGTGTGTGCTCCAACAGGAGTGCAGACATTCAAGAAATGTTCCTTGAATACTCTCTTCATGCCAGGCACTGTACAACATCCTGGGCATACAACAGCAGGCAAGGACTGTAGAGTCCTATGCCCTTGCAGTCCAGCTATTCTGGGTTTCAGTTTTCCAATTGTAATACAATTGTAATACAATTACAGCTTTTCCAAACTGTTACCCACTCTGGTCTTTCACATCTCCCTGAGGCACATTCTTCCCCTGGGTGAAATGGCACAGCCCTATACAGAAAGAGAAGGGGGATAGGCGGAGAAGAAGGGAGAGCAGAGAAGGAAGAGGAAGAAGAAAAGGAGAGAGAGAAGGTAAGACAGGGGGAGGGAGGGAGGGAGGGAGGTTGTCAGACTGTTTACCTGGAAGCCATCATAATCTCCAGGTAGAGCATGGGTCCTTGGCTGATATAGTCATCCTAAGGGTGCTAAACACAAGGCCCCTGAAGTAATCCACTTCTGCCTTACTCTCTATCTCATGGAAGTTAATGACAATGTGCTGATTCCATATTTTCCTTTGCAGTCCCTTTTCTCTGTAATTGCTTTTAACAGACTACCTAGACAGGCACCGGGTGGTTTCTTACACCAGAGGCAATGAAGCCCAAGTCTTCAGCTGTATTTTCAGCTTTTATTGTTCCCCAGGTGCACTGACTTCCCTGTGCTGTTCTGTTGGGACGGGTGTGCAAGAGGCAAGTAGGCAGGCAGCGAAGAGGAACTTTGTGCCCATTGACTTCGGTTGGCAAATAATGTCCAAGCTCCCTGGAAGGAGCAAGGTCTACAGGAGCTTTCTTTTTTTTTTTTTTTTTTTTTAAGATTTTATTTATTTATTTGACAGACAGAGATCACAAGTAGGCAGAGAGGCAGGCAGAGAGAGAGGAGGAAGCAGGCTCCCTGCTGAGCAGAGAACCCGATGTGGGGCTCGATCCCAGGACCCTGGGACCATGACCTGAGCCAAAGGCAGAGGCTTTAACCCACTGAGCCACCCAGGTGCCCCAACAGGAGCTTTCTTCTGAGTTAAGAGATCTCCTGACTTTGGGGTCAGGCATTGTGGGGGAGGGTCCTTTTGTTTTTCTAGGGGCTTGCTGCCTCTCTTCCTTAATCCTAAAGAACCAGCAGGAGCTACAGCATCTGTCACTCACTTCTTCTCTTTCCTGCCTTCTTGCCACCTGGACTGTCTTGGAAACAGATTCATGTCCCTAGTTCTCAAAGTATAAAGGGAACAATTCCAAATCCTCAGTCCTAACTTGAAATCCAGGGTCCCTTTGCACCTTTTTTTTTTTTCTTTTCCTGAGTTTTCCCCCCTCTAGGTTTCCCAGCACCCAACCAGTCTGAGTAAAGCTGGAAGTGTATCTGGGACATGGTCCATGGAGAGAGAAATAATATTGCCCTGCAAAGCCGGATTCAGGCTTTTTCCATGTCTGAGATTCCTTTATGGGAAACAACAGTATGACACGTTTAACCAAACTATACATCTATATTACAGGATAGTCATCGCCTCTTACATTTCTGTGCTACTTTATACTTTATGAAGCCCTTTTGCTTTTGCAACTTTGTGAGGTAGTAATTATATTTTTTTACTTTTTTAAATTAACATATAATGTATTCTTTGTTTCAGGGTTACAGGTTTGTGATTCATGAATCTTACACAAATCACAGCACTCACCGCAACACAAACCATATCCTCCCCAATGTCCATCACCTAGCCACCCCATCCCTTCAACCCCCTTTCCCTCCAGCAACCCTCAGTTTGTTTCCTGAGATTAAGAGTCTCTTATGGTTTGTCTCCCTCTCTGGTTTCTTCTTGTTTCATTTTTTTGTGAGGTAGTAATTATTACTAAGATGACTTTATAGATAAGGAAATGAAAGCTTATCTAAGTTAAGTGACTTTTTGGGAGTCAAGTTACCACCAAGAAATAGAAACCAGCAATAGGACTCAAGTTTTTAGACCCTGCTAAAGTTACCCAAAGGCTTCTTTCATACCACATGGGGTCATTCTGGTGGCATTTTCAAATGACTTGAAGTAATCATGAAAGATGCCTTCCTCAAGAGTCTGTCTTTAATATACTACTCTTTATTCAGAGAACAGAGATAGGTCTGTCAAATACTGTATTAGTTATTTATGCTACATAACAACTTATCCTCAAATGTAATGGTTTAAAACAATAAGCACTGATTATCTCACATCATGTGTAAGGAATCTGTTAAGGAATCATGGGTAAGGAATCATGGAGAGATGGGTGATTCTGCCTTGGGGTTCATAAGGCTGCAGTCAAGATGTGGGGCAAGTCTGCGGTCATGTGAAGGTTTGACTGGGCTGGATGGCCAGCATGTTCACACTCCTTGCAGATTAGGACTGAATTTTGGCAGAGGCCTCACTTCCTTACCAAATGGAGTTCTCCAAGGGGCTGCTTGAGTGTCCTCACAACGTGGCAACTGACTTCCCCCAGAGTGAGTGTTAGAGAGAGAGAGAGAGGAGGGAGCCATAATGCCTTTTATGACCCAGTCATACACCAATGCTTCTGCTGTACTCTGTTCATTAAAGTCACTAAATACAGCCACACTCAAGAAGAGAGGGATTAGCCTCCACCTTTTTTTTTTTTTTTAAGATTTTTTTTATTTATTTGACAGACAGAGATCACAAGTAGGCAGAGAAGCAGGCGGGGGTTGGGGGAGCAGGCTCCCTACCAAGCAGAAAGTCAGATGCGACTAGATCCCAAGACCCTGGGATCATGCCCTGAGCCAAAGGCAGCGGGTTTAACCCACTGAGCCACTCAGGCGCCACAAGGCTCCACCTTTAAAAGGAAGGAATATCAAACAATTTTTAGAAATATTTGAAAACCACTACCAGTAGTTAGCCTTTAAGTTTCACATAAAAAGAATATGTCCCTTGCTTACTTCTCTTCCCACTTTCACTTTTCATAACCTTTCCTCAGTTAAATATTTATCCTGCACAAGACAGCAGGGTCCAAGCTAGGAGCAACTGGAGACTAGGCTTTTCATGATGGTTATGATAGTGATGATAATGGCTAAGAATTCCATAGCTTATTCTTTGCTGGGCACTGTCCTAAGAATTTCTATATATTAATCCATTTAATTCCCCTAACAATCTTATGGATTAGATACAGTTATCTCCATCTTACGTATGAGAAAACTGAGGCATAGAGAGGTAGAGTCATTTGACCAAGATCACACAACCAGTCAGTGATAGAACTGCAATTCAGATCAGATAATCTGGCTTCCCAGTCCAACTCTCAAACACTATGTGATCTGATTGTGGCAAAGGTAAAACATTTCTCAGACCCTCTAATTCACTTGAGACCATTTGGATTTGGGAGAAAATTAGGCAAATTCTTACAAACCAAGTAAGGGGCTCAAAGAGGAAAAAAGAAAAATCCAGTGGTGGGGGACAGGGGTGGTATGCAGGGGAAAAAGGTTTACAATATCCTTTCCAAGAGCTAAGCCAAAAAAAAAAAAAAAAAAAAAAAAAATAGAGCTGAGCCATAGCCTCAAGCATAAGAACCACAGCTACCCATGATGACTAGAGGAATTACTACAAACCATGCACCTATGGAGAAGGCTCATATTTGAGGCATGAAAACTTGAATGCCTTCATTTGCAGGTGGTTAGACCGTCTGGTAATAATTAATAGATTTTCAGCAACCTTGCCTTTCTGTGAACTATACAAGCAGACAGATCCCAAACAATTTATAGGTGATTAACAATTTTTTCATAATTTTTGCATATCCAAAAATAAAACTATATTATAGAGGTGTGCTGGTTTTCTTTCTCAATCTGTTATATCTGTCTCCCTTGTAATAACCAAATATATGAGATAATTATATTTTAACATTTCCTTTGGCTTTACCAAGATAGATAGAGGCAATCACATTAGAGAAGTGGTAGGGCTCCTCTATAAAAATAATGCTCATTTTCAGTTAGGTAGAAAAAAACTCTTTCTTTCCCTAGGCTGAAGAAGGGATCCATCTTTGAATGTATCTTCATTCAAACTAGCCATTAGTATTCAAAATACACTAAAATAGAAGCTCTGGATGAGACTTCTGCTTCAGACTCCTGGCCAGGCTCCGCTAGATATGAAACACCAGAGAGACATCATGCTCTACTTTTCCAAGTCCTCAAGTGCAGTGTTCAATAAACACAGAAAACAAAGGATGCATATGTAGACATTTCATCTTTGGCATGAATGATCTGCTGGATGAAAGAGGAAGAGTAGAGAGAGAACTGAGACTCTCAGAAAAACTTTCCAGTTTGTGGAGCAACTCCAAGCCAATCTATGGAATGCCCAAGGCCAGAATTCAGGAAAATAGCCTGTTGTCCCTTTGTCATCCCCTCACACCATTGCTCTGCTCCCTAGTCAGACTTTACATTAACAGTGGGGAGGGGTAGTACGACTGTGTTTTCTGCAGATCTGAAAAAAGGCTACGTTAGGAAGAATGTACTTCTCTGTGAAGCTTGTAGTCTAAATACTACAGAACAAAATACAGACTTTCCTGTCAAAAAAGGGAAGTGTACTAAGGAACTGGCTTTTTTTAAAAAACAGTCATACTGAGGAGGGGAGAAGAGTATTTGGGCACGTATCTCTGTGTGTGGTAAGAGCAAGGAAATTTAGTGTGGAGAAAGCTGTTCAAACTAGGTTAAAATAGAGTTTATAGATGAAATCAGCTGCTTACCTCTGTTGTTATTACATGATCGTACTGTCAATGATTAACAAAGGAGCCACTGTCTCTTTAAGCTATTCAGTGCTAGGAGTTCCCAAGTGGAATTTCATCTCTCCATAGTGTGTGTGTGTGTGTGTGTGTGTGTGTGTGTGTGTCCACTGATGACCAGCATGCAGGACAAAACTGTGCAGATCAAGCCAAGTTGATGCTGGTCTAATAACATACTCATGTACATGACATTCGGCTCCAAAATGTTTCAAACACACCCTCAGACTCTGTTGCCTAGTACATTATTTCCAAGAAGAGCAGGCCTCCAGTCCAAAGGGCCTGCACACTAAGCAATGATGAAATGCACATCTTTCCAGAAAAGAATGAGTAGTTTTCTGTTCCCCCCTTCCCACTGTCTCCCAAGGAGTGAAAGGAAAAGTGGATTAAAGTGCTTGCAAACTTGGAAAGCCACTCACCATACCACAAATTCTGGGAAAGAAGGTATAGAGTTCCAAGTTGCTGAATCCTCTGAATGTGAACTAAAGAGGTTAGCCACCAATGGAGAACTGAGCTTAGACTCTGGAGACTAGGAAAATAACTCTGTAGAAGCTGTGAATTGTAAATGCTGTTGGGACATCTGAAAGACCCATATAGGGACCTTCCCTTTCATTCTATATCTCTCAACCAACCTCACTGACTCTCTTTTCAGAAAAAGAAATAGACACACACACTATAAAACAAAAATGAAAAAGCAGGTTTACCCTTCCTTTCACTACATACACAAAAATCCTTGTTTTTCTCATTTCTCATGTTTCCAGGTTGACATTTTGTTGCCTGCAAGCATTTTTAAAAGTAGAGGTTGACTGCGAGGGTGGGAGGGGGTGGGGAGGTAGAGGGGAGAAGGGATGGGGGTCAAAGGTAGCAAACATCTGATGATGTAATGGTGACTATAGTTAACTATTGTATATTTCAAGGTTGTTAAGAAAGTAGATCTTGATTTTCTTTTTTAGATTTTATTTATTTACTTAAGAGAGAGAGTGGAGAGAGAGAGCATGAGGGGGAGAGGGTCAGAGGGAGAAGCAGACTCCCTGCTGAGCAGGGAGGCCTGATGTGGGACTCAATCCTGGGACTCCAGGATCATGACCTGAACTGAAGACAGTCACTTAACCAACTGAGCCACCAAGGCGCCCCAGATCTTAAAAGTTTATCACAAGGAAGAAAATTGTAACTATGTGAGGTGATGGATGTTAATTAGACTTATTATGGTGATCATTTCACAATATATAAATATATCAAATTATTATATTATACCTTAAATGGGTACAATGTTATATAGCAATTATATCTCAATAAAAGTAGGAACATTTTAAAATAAAATTAGTTCATCAGGTCACTTCCTGTTACTTTGTTTTTAAATCATGACCTCTTTAGCTGTAATGACTGGGTGGCAGCCTTAATCAGATGTTTATGGCTGGTTAATGTCATAAAAATTTTGAGCAAAAATGGAAAATGATTCTTACTCTGCCTTACTTGAGCTGTTTCCTCAGCTTCCCCACCATGCTAACTCTTTAAAAAAAATTCTTGTTGCACCTACACAGACCCAATTCAAACCAACCAGTATAAAGGAACACCTAAGTCAAGTGTCCCCCCCACCATCCATTTATCCTTCATTCCCAGTTTTATGAGGCCAGTTGCAACTGGTGGCCAGCTGGAATCCTGGGTGGAAGTAAATTAACTGGAAAAATCAAGTCACTGCTGCAGTCAACCGAAAAAAGGGAACGAATGCCAGTGCAGCGTGGCCCCAGAGCCCAACTCTGGCTGCTGCCTACACAACTCAGAGCACTTTACTCTAAGCAGGAAGACCCTGTCTGCCTTCCATATAATTGCCTGTAGGGCAGAGGCCAGGTCACCAACTCACATTTCTCAGATGCTCTCAATGTAAAGGTGAAGTGCTCAGAGAGAATGCTTCCTAAAGGAATTAGAAGAGGTCTTTCCACATTTCTAATTTGGAATAAATATTGTAACTTTATTTGCTTCTTGAGAGAAAGCTTCAGTCTTGGTTCCACGTTTCTATGATTGATACTACTATATTACTCTTACTACTAACAACAATAATAAGAGTTGTTATTATTAAATTCCAAGAATAGCATTTGTAATTATCTTGTGAATTTTTGTTTTCTTAGGAAGAAGGAATAAGTAAAAAGTTGCTTGGCTTTTCAAGGCAAAAAAAGGTTTAAAAGTAGTAAGAAAGTAGATAAGACACTTGCATTTGTTGCAATTTAACAAATAATAAAGTGCAGTTTATGGTAATAGACTTTCCACAACACCCCTTCCCAGGCTTTTTCATAAAAAGAGAGAGAGGAGAGAGGGAGGGAGAGAGAAAGGAAGGAAGGGAGGAAGGAAGGAAGGGAAGGAGGAAGGAAGGAAAGGAGGAAAAGGGGAAGGAGGGAAGGAAGGAAGGGAATTCTTATTATTTACAGCTAAGATTCAAATTACATCACCCCAGCACAGCAAAACCTCTTTTGAAATAGCTGCCTCTCTATAGGATACACACCACAGTCTTGCTAAGAATGCAGAAATTCAGAAGTTTAAAACTTATTGGGAACTTCACAGACATACCAGAGAAAAGAAATAGAGCAGATTTGCATCCTTTCTTTCTATTACATCATGCCATCAGGAATATCATCTATAATAATTTCCTTCAGGCAATCTCATTCCTAGTTTCCACAGTTGTTTTTTTTTTTAATTTTATTTTCAAGGGAACAAAACAGACCCACACTTTCTTTACCTAACGCTAGCCTGAAGAATCTACTGAATTCTATTGATTTTTCTCTCTTTGAACACAAAGCTCATTAACTTGAAACACTAAGGGGATAACTATATTTCACCGAGCCTATAACTGAGTGTCTGAAAACAAAAAGATCCCAAGACAGTGATACAGCCCTCTCCCTAGGTAGGATTTTTTTTTCCCCCTGCAAATTTAGCTGCAGAAGCTTTGACATCGATTCCATAACCCTAAAGACTTTCACATCAGTTAGAAGAAGCTTTCTTTAAATTCATCCTTTATTGTAATGGTTAGCAAAATCAAGATCCCTGTCTTTCCAACAACTTCTACGTTCTTACAAGCTGCAAGGCATGGATAAATGTTAGCCTCAAACCAGCAGTGCTGCTGCGCCAGCAAGCTCCTCTGCCTCCTCCCAGCTACAGGATCTAGGGCTCCACCAAGGAGCTATCTTGGATATATGGAAATGAGTCCCCTCCGGGGACTTCTTCCAGAAGGAAAAAGCGATCAGGGAAAAATTAGACAACAGAGACATCAGAAGCAGCCCGTTAAACAAGTCTCTTCAAGAAGCCCCACGAGTGGGGCTACATTTCTTTTATCTTCCTAATCCAAGAGAAGGAGAGTTGTGACCCCACTCAAATAAACAAACAAACAAACAAACAAACAAACAGCAGCTCTTCTACCCAAGGAACCAATATAATAATTTTGTGATCTTGACTTTTGAGATCTCATTTGAGATCAAATGATCTGTACCCTTCCATTCAAGGCAACAAACATCTTCAAACTGTTTTTTAATTTGATTTATCCTTTGAAACAGAAAGTGCATTACATTTAACTGGTCTTGCGGGGGGGGGGGGGTCTCTTCTCTTTACAAACCGAATTCCTTATATAAATTAATAAAGGTTAAAGTTGCTAATATATCACCATTATTAGCTTAAAAAAGAAAACAATATACATAGTCTATAGTATTCTTATGATACAAAACACTTCAAATTCAATTACAGCAACTAAATGGATTTTTATGTTTCTGACCCAGAGCAGTTGTAACAATTCCCACCATCTACTTTAACACGCATTTTTATCAGAAAGGAATTAAATTAAATACAAGCTATTGTAGCCCCTCCCTCCCCCATACTTTCTTTAAATCACTAATAAATAGCAACAAACGACTGTGCAATTTCAGAGAGGAACGGAGAGGCGGGTCTGAGGCCTTTCCTGGTTCCACATCTTCTACTTCAAGTCCTGGAGGCGGGAGCGGGGCGCGGAGCCAGGGGGTGGTCAGGGACGAGCAACGAGGGACAAAGGGAAAAGTGAGACTGAACAAATCCAAACCGGGAGAGGAGTGGGGGGTGGAGAACATTCTTGTCTCGCATCTCAAATTAAGTTCAAAATAAAAGGGAGACGTAGGGTTTGAGTAGCTTTTAAAAGAGGGCAGGGTGAAGGAAGGAGGAGGGCCATCTTCTTATACCAAATTCAAAAAAGCATTTTACATTTTAAATATTCACAATAAAGTAACTTCTAGTCAGTGTGACTCACGATTTATTTACAAAGAGCCTTCAACAGGTTGCTTTAGTCGGCACAGCAGTTTGTGGGGGGAGAAGCCTCCCTCTCTCCTCCCATCTGTGGCGGTCGCCCGCCCGCGAGGCTCTGAGGTCCCTGCGGCGGGTGCGGAGCCTTCAAGAACACCTCTCCGCGCCCCGCCCCAGCCGGCCGCAGGGGGCCCAGGCTGGAAGGGGCGGTGAGGGGACTCCCGCAGCTCCCGCCGGGGGGGACGGGTCTAGGGGACCCAGCGGGGCTGCGAGAGTGGCCCAGCCGCGAGTTTCAGTTGCCTTATCTATGCAGTGATGTTCGACGTCTTTTCTGCCTTCTGATCAACCCCCGAGTCTCTCTCTCTTTCTCGCTCTCCCCCGCCCCCCTCAACTTCCAGGTTAAAAAAATAGATATGTACATCTCAGAAAATAGCAAAGGGCCCCGGCGGGCGGGGCGGGGTCCTCCGAGCCCCAAGGGGCGGGCAGGCGGGGCGCGCGCTGTCCCCAGGGCTGAGGCCGGAGGCCGGGCAGGCGCCGGTGGAGGCGGGGGTTGGGGTGGGGGGGCGGCGGGCGCTCAGGACGAGCTCTCGTTCTCCGAAGCGTGCAGCAGGAGGCCGCCGCCGCCGCTGCCGCTCGACTTGTGCTTCTTCAGCAGCTGCGTGATCTTCTCGTCGTCCGAGTTGGGGTCCAGAGGCTTGTTGTAGTCGTCGTCCTCCTCCTCGTTCTCCGAGGTGCCCTTGAGCCTCTCGGTCTCCGAATCCTGCTTCTTCTTGGCCGTGGCCATCTCGGCCGCGTGCTTCTTCCTCCACTTGGTCCGGCGGTTCTGGAACCAGACCTGGGGGCCAGGAGAGGGGAGGAGAGGAGAACCGGGGGCGGGAGGACAGGAATTGAAGGCGAGCGGATTCAGGCAAGGCTGCCTTCCCCAGATCCCCGGGTCGCTCCAGCGGGCGGGCCCCTGACGGCCTGCCACCCTCCCTCAGAGACCGCCCTTGTTCCGGCCGTCAAAGTCAGTCTCCAACGCCCCAGCTTCCTCCGAGCCTCAGGCACCAACGGAGTGACCGCCGTTACCATAGCGATAGTAACACAAGTGTATAGACGTCGTCAGTGAGCTGTCTCCGAAGAGAAAAAACTTGGAAACTTAAAGTTTCCCTAAAAATGAGTCCGCTTTCCTGCTTTGTAGTTTGAAGGAGGAAACTTCTTACCTTCCTAAGTTTGCCTCATAAAGACTTTGTGATTTTATTTGTTGTTTACTTTCTTAGACTAAGACTTGCAAACAACTTGAAGTGTGCTTGCTTTTTAGTGTGATTTGTGGAAGAAAGCACGGCATTTGCCCCAATTACTTCTGTTCTCCTTTTCATTTTTGGATATTTGTCTGTTTCTCAGATCTCAAGTCTGAATCCACACAAACATGGTAGGTAAACACTCCCCTTCCCGTTTACACTTGTAATATACCATGTAAAGTTAAAAAAGAAAAAGAAAAAGATTTGCTAAAACAGAAACCTCAAATCACTAATAATAATAAACATAAATGCTTGAACATATTGAATAGGTTAGCTAAAACCAGTAGTTTGTGTGTCTTTCTCTATGGTTTGTTTTTCATAAAACCAAAAATCAAGCTGGAATTTTCATTAGTTATTTTTTAAAGTGAAATTTGGCTTATTACATTATTTTCCACTGTTAGCATGCCTAGTCTTTCAAATATTATTTTAACATTGTTCTTCTCCAAGACATTTTATATAACAAATATTTTAAGCTATTCATGATGTGTGACACCATGTTTGATATACATAATTTAACCTAAAGCATCAGCAATAAGCAACCAATTTCCAAAAGATACTATCCTCTTTTTATGTTTCTCATCCATTTTCTCATCCGTTATGTATTTTATCTAGAGAATCAGAATTGTTAAGAAAGTGGTTTTTATTTTCCTTATACAGCTATAATAATTCACTTCTAGCCACACAGACATATTTACGGTGACAAATGAAGACTTCCAGATTACTGTGGTAGGCTCTGTACCAACCATTGCAAAAATAATTTTAACTGTGATGGTATTCTAATGGTCACGTACAAAATCACCCCTGAAATGCATTTTATGATGCTTGCCCCAGGGGAAATACACTTTAACCAGCAGACGTGGCTAACAGTTATTCCCACTTAATTTAAGGAGCAACAAGATTACTAATGAAAACAGACGTATACTCTTTCCCCTCCAAAAATACCAAATATAATAAATTGAAGAAGGTACACAAAAGAGAATACTGGAAATATAGGAAACCACTGGATTTAATTTACCTACTCGTTCAATCCTTTTATTTTTCAGGAAAAGATTTCTCAAATTTGATTCCCTGGAAATATACTGTACAACTCAATTATAAGCTAAGTGACATTTTAATTATAAATTGTTGTCACAAACAGTAAAATAGTATACATCCGTTGATAGACAGAATTCTTTCATAATACAATAATACTCTTGTCAATTCATTTGGAAAATTACTATTCCAAAGTTATAATCCTCAACTAAACTAAAACCAGACTCACCCCTGCTAAACGGCTGGATCCTGTGCAATTTTTTTAACGGGCAAATTAATATAGTAGCACTATAAGGCTGATCTACATCAGAAAATGATATGACTAGCAGAGCTTGAATTGACAAACAAAAGCTTGAATATCCTTACAAACAGAGTACATAGAAGCTATCTAACTGGCGTGATCTATTCTAAGGGCTGATATTTCGGTCATGCTTTTATTCTCCAATAATGGCGAGTTCCCCCAGCACATGCTGCTATCTAGATTAACCTAATTTCAAAGGCGGGGGCTTGATTCCTTTTGTTCATCAACAGTTTGCCCGCCTCGAGACCCCAGGGCCTTTGTAACCCCCACTCCCACCCCTTTCGCTGATTTCATCTCCCCAGGCTCCTCAGATCCGCACCCCCCAGCGGCTGTTTGTTAGAGGGGTGTGTACGCGCCCGCTTGTGTGTGTGTGTGTGTGTGTGTGTGTGTGTCCCCGCGCGTGCGCGCGAGTTGGGGATTAGGAGACCATCCCTCGAGGTTTGTAAGGTCTACTACTCACCTTGACCTGACTCTCCGTCATCCCCAGCGAATAGGCCAAGCGAGCCCTCTCGGGCCCCGCCAAGTATTTCGTTTGTTCGAAAGTCTTCTCCAGAGCGAAGATCTGCTGGCCAGAAAACGTGGGTCTCGTGTGTTTTCTCTTCCCGTCTTTGTCCAGCAAAATGGATCCTTGATCTGCGAGAACAGATAAGCAAGGGAAGGAGAAAAACAATCGGTTACAAGCGGCTCCACTGAGAACAACTCAAAACACGAAGTTTTTTTGGAAAGCTTATTCCGCGGCAGACGTCAGAAGTGTCCCGCGCTTCCAGTCCCACCGTGCGCCTCCCTTTGCCTTTTTACGCCCACCTGTTTTAAAAAGCCGGGTGTGTTTGGAGCAGCAGTAAATAACCTGCCGAACAGAGACGTCAAGCATTGCTGAAGTTTGCCGGAGCCGAAATCACCAGGCCCCAGTAAATTGAAGAATGCGGAATAAAGGCCCGTCTAGTCTCCCAGTCCAGTCAGTGCTCGCTCAGCCCCGGAGACATGGCTTGAGGATGACTAGTTTTGTTTTATTTTATTTTGTTTTGTTTTCTTTCTTTCTTTCTTTCTTTTTTTTTTTTTTCCCTTGAGCGCCTTCCTAACCTGTGCCCGCACAACAAAGGGCGCCTTGTTTTTTGCACACAAGAGAGCTAAATCGCCCCCAAGTCAAACGCCGCTGCGGCCGAGGGGGAGGAGGTACCGCCTTTGTTGGCGGTCCCTACACGGCCATCAAAATGAATACAATAGCGTCTCCCCGACACCCGCACCAGCCCGGCCGCCCTCCATTCCCAAGAGAGCCTCTACTTGGCTCCCGCAACTTCCCTTAGTTAACTGTCGCTCAGCCACACGAAAGAGGTCTGGAGAATTTATGGAAACTTGGGGGACTGGGTCAAGACGAGAGACCGGAGCAAGAGAAAAACCTAGGCTGGGCCTCGAACTACACCTGGAAGACTAGGAGCCTCCTCAGCGGTGGCCAACTACCCAGAAGATTGGACTGATCTCGGGGCAACACAGTTAGTTGGTTTCAAGCAAGATCTTGGTGGGATGTGTATATTCCCCAGTGCTGCCGCCACCTCGTTCTGTCTCTGGTTCATTTTCATGTTAGGATGTTGAGGGCCACGATGCCTCTCAAAATTCCCAGGCCCAAGATGTCCGGGCCTTCTCCACCCCCACCCCACCTTTCCAGGGCCGAGGCAGGTGGGAAAGTGAGAGCCCAGCAGAGGGGAGTGGCCCGAAGTGACTGAGCTCGCTACTGCGGCTGCCGGGGACCTGTCTTCAATGAGCTCACCCGGCCCGACTGTACTGGGGTGGGGGTGGGGGAGCTCCTCGAAGGCGAAGAGGTTAGGTAGGGACACCCTGGGGCGAGATGTACATGCAAGTACACTCACTCCAGCCGGGGCCGTGGAGGTCTTGCCGCTGTGGTCCCCCGCCTGTTGGCAGAGAGGCCAGTTCGGCTGGCGTAGGTGGAGTGGGGCCCTGGCAGACAGGCCGGAGCCAGGAAAGAGGGGATGTAGCCCGGGCTCAACATCCTCTCCCGCCCTTCCCACCTCTTAAACCCAAGCAGGGCCTGAGGTTGCAGTCAGGCTGTTCCAAAGTAGCTGGGGCCTCGGGTGAGACACATGCCTAGCACCGCGTTTTCAACACGGACTCATGCTCACCCGCTCCTCGAGGCTTGCCCAAGACTTGGGGCGGGGGCGGGGGGGGGCACTTGGAAGCGAGCTCAGGGAAGTCAGAGTCCCTCAATGAATGTCCTGGCGGAGCCCAAATCGTGCGATTCTGGCGCTGCCAAACTACTGGGGAGCCAAGAGGGTGCACGGATCCCCATGCACATCAGAAGACATGACCCGAGAGCGGGTAGAACGCGCACAACTGTACTTAGGAGATCGTACTCACGAGGGGTGCAGGCCAGGCGGGCGTCCCTCCAGGGCGGGCTCTGCATAACTCCTGGCCAGAAAATGGGCGTCCGGCCGGGCAGCTCGGCCAGCGGCTTGGGGTACCGACCTACCGCGGCCACGGCCGCTGCGCTGGGGCTGAAGTAGAGCCCAGGCGGCGGCGGCGGCGGACTCAGGCTGCTGAAGCGGGGCAGGCCAGCCAGCAGCCCCGCTGGGGATGAGGCGGCGGCTGCAGCGGCTGCAGCCGCCGCTGCAGCTGCCGAAGCGGAGGAAGCGGAGGTGGACGAGGAGGAGGAGGAGGAGGAACCCGAGGGCGAGGCGGAGGGCAGGGCGGCCCCTGAGGCCACGGGCATGGAGGGCCGGCTCAGGATGTCGTTGATGCCGTGGGGGGTGGCGGCCGAGAGCTGCTGTGGGGGGCTGCCCAGGGATGAGAGCCCCCCCGCGGTCGGGGGCTTCAGGCTGCCTGGGTTGTGGGCACCCAAAGGCGGAGAGGGCGACGACGAGGAGGACGAGGAGGAGGAAGAAGAGGGGGGGCCGGCGGGCAATGGAGGGTACGCCGCGGGGTACAGAGGGGTCTTCATTTCGGCCATGCTGTGCAGGGCAGCCAGGGGAGGGCTGCTGAGCAGGAACGCGCTCTGCCGGGTGCCCTCCATCGCCCCCACCGCTAACATCCCACGGCCAGGCCGGAGCCCGCAGCCACTCAACGAGGGGGCCGGCCGGTGCCCCGGTGGGGCTCAGGAAAGCGAGGAGTGCCGAGGGCGCGAGCGAAGAGTAGCTCCGCGCTCCCAGAGGCGACCTGCCAACTGGGCCGAGAACGCCGCCGCCGAGAGTTGCTCTCGAAGCTGCGCAGCAGAAATGTCCAAACACGCCACTGGAGAGGCGGTGGCTCGCCGAGATCAGCGGGCGTCCGGGCGAGTTTGGCTGTCCTTTCGCTCCTAGAGTCGTGGACTCAGTCTCGGTCTCTTCTCTCTTTACTTTTCCTCGCCTCTCAATGATCTCTACTTCTCATCTTCTCCCCGGGAGAAATAAGCAAAGCAAAACCCAGGCCGGCCCCAGAGTTTGCAACAAAGTTAAGAGTCACCGAATCTCCACTTCGATGTTGGAGTAGGGGGACTGGCTCGCTTTCTTTGGGGTGGTTCAAAGGACTCCAGGTTCCGCCGGACGCACTCCTCTAATCTTATTTGACTGCCCTGTTATTTGGCCGCGAGGCTGATTCGCACTCGGCGCTCGCTCTCGCGGGGAGAGAGCGCATCCAGCCCGCAGGAGGATCTCGCCTCTGGGAGGGCTTCCTCCGCTGACTCTGCCCGGGGCTGGGGCGCCAGAAAGGGCAGTGCCACCAATCCCCGCCGTTCCCGGATTCGGCGCGCCAACCCGTCTTCCCCTCTGGGCCACGGGGCACTGGAGTTGCAATATTGAAAAGAAAAAAGGGTGAGGGGAAAAAAAAGAAAGAAAGAAAGAAACACAGAAAAACAAAGACTTAAGTGTGAAAAGTCTGATGGCTTCGGCTACGGCTCCGTTCGTCTGTCCACTTCTGCAAACGGGCCTGGCGACCCCCGCCCCACCCCCGCAGCAACCTCTCTTCTTCTCACTCTCCGCCTTTGCCTCTCCGCTCTCGCATTTTCTTCGCGGCTTTACAGGCTCGTTCTTCTAAGTCCTGTCCTCTGGCCAAGCTGACCCTCTCCGGCTCTTCCACTCCCTCTCTCTCCTCTCCTCCCTCCGGGCCTGACAGTTCAGATGAAGCTCTCAAAGGTAATAAAACATTTGCATCACTCCCTACCCTTCTTTAGCTGGGGGACGAAAAGGAGGGGGAAGTGGGGGTCCAAAATGAGAACTTTGAGAGACGTCACTCGGAGGCGGCGGGGGGGAGGGGCCGAGGAGCGGGGTGCAGGCCAGGGGCGTAACCACTGTCTCCAATTGCGCGCAGTCTCGGGACTCGCGTCGCCTCTGGGGCACGCCCACTCCGGAGCGCCGCACCCTCTGATTGGCTGAGGCGGGCGAGCCGTAGGGCCGCGCCCGCTTGGTTCCCGCCTCCTCCCTCTTCCATCCCTTCTGTGGGTGGGGTCAGGGGGTGGGGCCTGGCGAGTGGTGCGGTTCCGCCTAGGGGCCAGTGGACGCCTCAATTAATTGTGTTAAGTAAAATGGAAAAGTGGAGGGGGGAAGCAGAGACGGAGAGGGTATTACTTTTTAAAGAGAAGAATAATGAAAACCCAGACCTTTTATGGAAAAGCAGTTCATATTCTTCCCTCGCCTCCCCGCTCGCCTGCTCGCGTCACCCTATCCACCCCTTTCGCCTACCAGCTCGAGACGCCTCACCTCGAACAGACTGGTCCCTTGTAAAATGGAGCTAATGGAGCGGGCAGCCGGCGCAGCCCCGGCCTAGCTCCTTCTTTTGAAGGGATTAATTAAAGGCCATCTGGGCTCTCCCAGAATTGTGTAAATTAATTTGTTGCTCCTTAAGCCTATAGATGCCCTTAATCCCCTAGTAGGCCCAAGGATCGTCCTCTTCCATTTTTGCCACCTCCCTCTTTCCCTCTCTGTTCGTTCTTCGTTACTTTTCTTTTCATTCCTAGGTTTCTCCGCAATGTTATCATTTATAGGATTACTCGATACTCAGAGAACAGAATCAGTTTAATGGGAGTATATTTGTTTTTCAGGTGATGTTTAGACCTGAGAGGAGTGAACTCTTCTTTTTTCCCCCTAACTTTTCTTTCCTTTGATTATTGTCGTTATTTGTTCTGAGTTTACACTGGAGCAGAACCACCAAAAGGAAAATCTATATAAAGAAGTATCGGGTACCCCCTCCCCCCATTATACTGTAAGTTTTTGAAAACTGTCTCCAAAACTCTGGTCCTTTTCCCTGAACACCAGAGTTGTTTTGAGAGATGGAGATGTCCAGGTTTCTGGGCTGTGTTGATGGGATGTCTAAGATTTAGGAGTTGGGAGAGTGATTTCCTTTATTCCCTTTCTATCTTCCAACCCTGCTCCCTTGTAAAAGGATCTTGAAATTGCTAGCAGGGTTGAGCTGTGCAAATGAGGAGGAAGACCTTTGCACAGTTTTGAGATTTCAGGATGTTGAAGTAACACACCAGTGAGGGGTACTCACTAGAGCAATTTGGATGAGATCATTAAGTCCAAACTTAATTCTTAGAAATAAATCGCTCAAGAATAAAGTCTGGGCGGCACCATCCTGATGGAGTTTGACTGCGAGTGCCAAAGCACTCGTACGGGTCCAAGTACCAAAAGCCAGGAGGGCTTATTCTGCTTTGATAGCCCTCATTTCTAAAGCTTTGGTCTTTTTAAGGTGTCAGCTAGAGCTTGAGGTTTTTTTTTTTTTTAATGTCTTTGTTTACCCTTTGCCACTTTTATCATTCATTTCTGAGATAAAAGTAATTTTGTTTTTATTTGGTCCCCCTCTTCCCTCTCCAGCCTCCTGCATTAACTTCGAGACTGGGTTAAATCAATCACTTCTCAGACATTAGACTCTGACCAGAAGGAAGGTGAATTCCTGCCTCCACGTGAATTATGCTGAGTCTGGCAAGAAAAGAGTTCATGCGGGGACCATCTGCATTTTCCTATGAGGGAGGATGCTCTGCTAGGCTATGGGTCTAAACCCCAGCACCTTGCCATTTTGGCCAAAAGACTGCGATGGAAGGAGGAGGTGTGGAGCCCAACCGGTCGGAGTTACTGGGGCCCCTCTGCCTCTCCCTTCGTTACAAACGAAACTTTTCCCTACGTCGCAGACTCCCACTTGACAGTGGCACACAATCTACCTCCTGAACCCCGCTCCTGGGCCACCAGTGACCTTCTCACATTCCCCCTGTACACCGCATTCTCAAGAATAGGTAGGAATGGCCCGGGGGGAGGAGGCCAGTGATCCCCCAAAATTCCAGTTTCCAAAAACGATCCCCCCTTTATTTCATGTAAATATTGTGACCCGAGAAAGAATTGGATATTCTCCTTTTGTAAATTTAGTATCTGATATGGGGAGAAGTGAAGTAAAGAGACAGAGAAATATGAGAGAGACATTCAACTCTATCCAGTCAACTCTGGCTTAACTGACATTGGTAAATAGTTGCAAAGCTGGGCGCAAGTCATCTCCATCGTTTGCTTTTATTTATCATTCACATCGAGGAATTAAAAACCGGCATTTTTTTCTTGTGACAATAAAACAATTCTGGGGTCTGTGTACCTCGATCCCGGGGGGGGGAACCATGGGTGCCTGAAACCCGCGTGGGGCAGCTTGTATTCCAGATACACACTGCGCTGCGCTGAAGGAAGGTGGGTGCCTCCTGCCTGCCTGGTGCTTGTTGTCATCGATCTGCTCCGTCTGTCTCCAGCTGGGAGTGGGAAGAGCCAGGGGCGTCTTGAGGGGGTGGGGGGTGGGCTGCTCCTGTCACTCGCGGGGAGAGATGGCCCTACCCTCGCAGAACTTTTACCACCTTAGGGGCAGAGTCTCGGAAGAACAGATCCCGATGCTGACCAGGGAGGCCCGTTTCTGGTCGGGGCCGTCCTGCACGCGGCTTACAGACGCCCTAGAGAGTCCGGACTTTCCCTTAGGGAATCCCCAGAACCAGCACGTTTTTCTGCCCACGACCTAATAAAGTCGGACTTTGCTAAGTCCGACTAAGAGTATACTCTAGGGGTAGAACGTGTAACACGTGGTTGCGACACCCCCCTCGCATCTCTGCAATAATATATATTTGGGGGAGGGGGCTGTGTTTGAAAGCGAACGATTTGCATTTTAATTGAAAAATAAATGAAAGAGTGTTGGCAAGTTCTGAGGTTGGAAAAAAAAAAAAAAAAAGCTAAAATGATAGGGATGAGGAAAGCTACACGCCTCCCTTGACTTTCTCGAGCCCGTGAACAACCGAAGCAGTTTTCAAGTTTACTGTTGTGAGCCTGCTGCTACTGTTAACACAGCCTGCGCGATCCCCTCGACCACCCCACCCGCCTTCTAACCCTTGACTCAGAAACGCTTGGCGCGTTTGGATACTAATGCTTTAAGTTGAAGGAACGGCCACTAAATTCAGGGTAACTCGCAGAAGGAATGCAAATGAAAGCTCAGCTACATGTACTTAAATGCAGCAGTCGGGGATGAATAGTAACTATTCTTCCCCAAATATATGAACGTCCAATGTCGGGATACTCAGTCGCAGCCACAAGAAGTGTGTTCTGCGCTCGCAAAAGGCGGGGAACACGGGCGGGGGGGGGGGGGGCGGGTATGAAGGGAATTAGGTGTGTGTTTCAGGCTAAAAACCTCTCTGAAATGTGTTTGCTTGACTTGCCTAGAAGACTTCTTTAATGATTCCACTTCGCCAGCGAGTGGGGCCTGTGCGGGCTGAACCCGGAGGCTGGCTGGGTTTACGTTAGTGTTGTAAGAGGGGTCGAGCCGGCACTAGGGAGAAAGAAGAAATATCTACAAGCTTGAAACAAGTCAGTCTCCGAGAAGGAGAGCAGAGGAAAGGGGATGCTTTTCTGTCTGTCCGTCTCTTTGCCTCCTGCAAATGCTCTGAAGGGGAACTGGACCCGTGGCTGCTTCTGCTGATCAGCAATTAAGGAGATGGATTTGGGAAGTACTGGAGTACTGGAGTCAACAAAGGTCCGGTGACCAAGAGTGTTGTAGGGTCTTGTGGTCCGCGATCTCCCAACGAGGCCAACAAAATATGTGAGGGAAGCGACTGGTGTAGACGTAGAATCCACTACGGAAAAGGTCTCGAACCCCAAGCCAGGACATCCCTCAAGGATTCTCCAAGCAGCAGCAGGGCCCTCCTGCTGCACAGTCTCAGGGTAGGTACTGAGCTCTCGCAGGGGATGCGCGCATTCCGAAGGGAGGGTTCGGAAATGTCCCAGAAGATAGAGAACACTGAGATCCAAAAATGCCTGCAATATCAAAACCCAAATTCAGGAACGAGAGTAAATGCAAGAAAACGCTAAATACCTTGCTGGAGAGAAAACTGGTCTTGAACTTCAGCAAAGCACGTAGACGTACGTATATACAGTCCTCTCCCCTCCAGAATTTTCTGCGGAGACCCGTTTGCTTCCAGGAAAACCCCTTGCTTGCAAGTATATTCTGGGAAACGGGCTCCGGCGTGGAAATCCTGCGCTTCAAGGAACGTCTGTGGGTTACTACCATTTCCTTACGATATAAAATGCTAGTCCGGTTTGATCCACCAGATTATACAGTGTCTGGTGTGAACGGCCATGGAAAACTTACACCTGTGTCCACCCAACATAATTTAGGTCATTTTAAACGAGTCTGTAATTAGTTCTTCTTTGTGTCCTGCTTAGAGTTGTTGCTTCTGACGTGGGTGTGCGTGCGTGTGTCAGAATGGGTCCTTCTGGTGCCTCACACGTGCGGCTCCTTACTCTTCGTTGAGAAAAATTTGTTTCATCCGCGTCGCTGCTGGGTTTTCAAGCGTCTGGGTCCTTCAGAAGGCCCTTTGAAAAAAATCCTGAGCAGTTACCGCCCTCTTGTGGAAAAAAACTTCTCAACGTTTCATTCTGTCGAGGGAAAACGAGCCTCCCGGGTTGTCCAAGTGCGGTGCAGGATTCGTTACCTCGATGAGGCGGCCGCCTTTGTTTCACCGCAGTGTTCGAGGATTAACACTTACTTAGTTTTATCTGACACGCCAAATTCGTAAAATGAAGTGTGGGTCTGACAGTTCTTCTTTTCTCAAATAACAAAAGCTCTCTAAAGTGAGCATTTACGATTTTAAATCTTTCTTCCTTGCCTACTCTTCTTGAGGCTCCCTTATTTGACTCAATGGTGCAGAAATAAATTTCTGTTTTTATTGGAATCATTTTCGGTTTCTACTTTTCTTCCCTGGTTATCAAAACAATGCTATGCTCAATACACACCACTTGGAAAGTAGAGACAACTACGGAAACACCAAGAGTGGCCCATAATCCCTCCTTCAAGGGGCAATGCTCCCGATGTTTGGCATAGGTGCTTGCGGTCTTTTTCTCCAGGTTTTATACTATGCTTTGTTGTAATGGTTGAGAGCACCCTGGATGTATAAGATTGTATCCTTAAGCCCGTTTTAATAACCTGCTTTATTCACTTATTGAAGAGGGTGCAGCTCAGCACTGAAATCTCCCAGACTTTGCCTTCTCTGGGCTGAAGAGGGCCCTGAAGACCTGGGTGTCGAAAGACCTGGGTCCAACAAAAAGGTGATCTTGCATGGAGGCAGTGTGCTCCAATGCCTGACTTTTCCCCTCATCATTAACCCCTTCAGATCCTCAGACACTTTGTCACTAGTTCTTAGAATTTTATGACATCATAATAATAACAGCTAACACTGAGTGTCTACAATTCTGAGTATAGTATAAATTCAACAGCAACTCTGAATCTCTGAATTAGGTACTATAGTTGCCCCCATTATAAGGATGGGAAAAGATGATGAAAATTAAAGCAAGAAAAGTTAAGTAACTCATTTAAGATTACACAGTTACTAATTGAGGAAAATGGGGCTTACACTGCCCTTCTGAAAACAGAAAACAGTTTTTTAAAAAGATTTTATTTATTTATTTGACAGAGAGAGAGAAAGAGAGAGCACAGAAGCAGGGGGAGCTGTAGGCAGAGGGTGAAGCAGTTTCCCCACTGAGCAAAGAGCCTGATGTAGGATCAGTCCCAGGACCCTGAGATCATGACCTGAGTTCAAAGGCAGACACTTAACTGCCTGGACCACCCAGGCGTCTCTCAACTGAAAAAAAATTTTAAATGCATATGAAAGCAGTCTGAATATTATAAATTGATAAACAGATGTTGGCATATTCCATCATTTTAAAAAACCCCACAATTCACATTTTCTTAGATAAGAAAAATATTTAAAAATGTTTGCAAAATTCTTGAATTTAAAAAAAATTATTCAAATGCAAATTTAATTCCTGAAAATAATATTAGTTCTTGGTTTACACACAAGACAAATATTTAAGTTTCAAAATAATTTTTATTTTAGTTATTTTTTTAAAAATTAATAGATTTTATTTTTAGATCATGTTAGGCATTTTTAATTACTTTTTAACTTTAATTTTTCTTTTAACATACAGACACCTCAGCTTCATGTCTTCATTCCCTGATCATGGATTTGCTTTACAGATGGTATAGATTACAGCTTTAAAAAGCCATTCAAGGGCACCTGGGTGGCTCAGTGGGTTAAGCCTCTGCCTTCAGCTCAGGCCGTGATCTTAGAGTCCTGGGATCGAGCCCTGCATCAGGCTCTCTGCTCAGCGGGGAGCCTTCTTCCCCCTCTCTTTCTCTCTGCCAGCTTCTCTGCCTACTTGTGATCTCTGTCTGTCAAATAAATAAATAAATCTTAAAAAAAAAAAAAAAAAAGCCATGGGCGCCTGGGTGGCTCAGTGGGTTAAGCCTCTGCCTTCGGCTCAGGTCATGGTCTCAGGGTCCTGGGATCGAGCCCCGCATCGGGCTCTCTGCTCAGCAGTGAGCCTGCTTTCCCCCTCTCTCTGCCTGCCTCTCTGCCTACTTGTGATTTCTCTCTCTCTCTCTCTGTCAAATAAATAAATAAAATCTTTAAAAAAAAAAAAAGCCATTCAAAGACCAAGTAGACTTCAAAACAAATCAGTCATCCTGGCCATCTTACCCTGCAGAATTGCCAAGGATGTAGGCTATGACTTTGGTCACCAAGAGAATCTCCAATTACTTGGGATACTTTGGATATCATGGAGTAATGAGCAAATCCAAGTGGTACTAAAGTCATTTTACATCAGCACAGCACAGCTATCACCCAACCAGAAGTGATACTCTATTAAAATGAATGTACTATTTATCAGCGTGGAATTCAGCAACTTTATCAAGTTCTGGTTCATGCCCTACACCCTCCTAGCTGTGATCCTAGGTAAGTTAATCACTTTTTATATAAAACTGGCACTCTTGAAGAGATGCTGGGTCTAGTACATTTTCTCCCCTAGGATTATCTTCTAAGGGTGATCTTGTAGTGATTGCTGCCCTTATGTCTATAGGGGTGAAGTTTCCTCAAACGAAGTGAACGTTCCTGATCTTAATTATTAATGGAAAAGCTGAAAGGAAGGAAGGAGGAGGGAAGGAGATAATTCAAGGCAGGCTTTGAATTATATAATCAATCAATCAATATAATCAAGAATCATATAATTCTAATTACATAATTAGAAAAGAGGAAATGTTTACCTCACTCAGTGTCCCCTGTTTTGTTTTGGATTTTGAGCTCTTCAAGGAGTTTTTAAGGTAGAGGTTAAAAATAAGCACTGTCACTGGTTGCAAAACTTGATCCAGGAAAGAGGAAATCCTGTGAGGAACCTCAAATTGATGAAGAGTGTGTTGTATAAACTGGTTGATCTAGTGTAATGATACTCATTTTTACATTTCAATTTTCTCTATATAGAAGTAAGGCTTTGTTTAAATGTTCTAGCATGGTCTAAGAATTGCTCCCGGAGAGACAAATTCACTGTCCACACTTGAACCGCTATCCAGGTACTTCTCCCTTCCAGTTCAGAAAGATTGCCCCACCTTAGGAAGAAGAGCATTACTGTACTACATAAAAAGTGACAATTTGTGATTTTCATAGAAATGTGCAGTCCTCTGACAGGTTAAGAGATTACAGCAAACAATGAGAACAAGGACCACATTGGTTTAAAACAATGGCTCTTTAACCCTATTAAAACGAGTGCTACCAGCATGGTAGAATGAATATTTGGTAATGTTTCTTTTACTACTCTGAAATTATATTAATAGGTAATATAATCTACCTACCCACATAATTTCCAAAAAATCAATATAGAGCTTGAACTATAACACAAAGGAGAAATAAAGGGAAAACTATTTATAATGATATAACATATAACTCTGTATGTAAATGCACAGGGACTATCTACACTGAAGACAAAAAAATAATCAGACATACCTATATATAGAATCACAATAAATGCATCCATTGCAAATACAGACTAATTAATGAGTTTCAAATATTATTAGTGGCATGACATTTGTGTGTTGATTTTCAGAAATGGTGACTCTTTTTTTTAAGATTTTATTTATTTATTTGACAGAGATCACAAGTAAGCACAGAGGCAATCAGAGAGAGAGGGGGACACAGGCTCCCTGCTGAGCAGAGAGCCTGATGCGGGGCTCGATATTGAGATCGAGCCTGAGATCATGACCTGAGCCAAAGGCAGAGACTTTAACCCACTGAGCCACCGAGGCATCCCGGTGACTAACTCTTGAATGATACAAAGTATGTCCTCCTCTTAATTTACATGGAAGTTACCTTCTTTGATAAATCAGTGTTTATTGAAAATATATAGAAATGTTTAGTGTTTATATATAAAACAGAGTGAATTCTGGGTTCAATAATAATAAGTAGATTTTTTATCTACATTAATGTTCATTAGGAAAATTTAAATTTTTACTCTTGTAGGAATGTTCCATGTATAACAGGACATCTCACCTCCCTGGGTCCTGCCTGTTAACAGTGTATTGCCCTTAACCAATCTGGCAAAGGAAAAACACCCACAGGTTTGCCAAATGTCCTCAATGATAATCACTGTTTTAGAACTTGAGACAGGTTTTTTTTTTTTTAATTATTTTTTTAAAGATTTTATTTACTTATTTGACAGAGAGAGAGAGCACAAGTAGGGGGAGCAGCAGAGGGAGAGTAAGAAGCAGATTCTCTGCCGAGCAGGGAGCCAGATGAGGGGCTCAATCCCAGTACACTGGGATCATGATTTGAGGCGAAGGCAGACGCTTAATGACTGAGCCACCCAGGGGCCCCCAATCAATACTATCTTGCATGCATTTCCTTTTTTGACCCTTATCTTGCAGGGTAACTGATCCTGAAAATAGGCATGCTCTCACATAAAGTGGATAGAAATAAAACTAATCTTGAAATCCAGTTTATGCATTAGTTTAAATGAAAGTATTTAATATTTACTATCTCCCGACCCTGTGCCCACTACTATGGCGGAAATTTAACAGATACAGAAAGCATAGTTCTTGCCCATGGCAGTCCATTGTCCTTAGAGAAACAGAGTACATATAACATAATAAATGTCTGGAGATAAGTAACATTTAGTAGAGCTTGGGATTTAAAAGTGTAAACTAAATATTGCAGGAATATAGAAGCATACAATGTTATTAAAGGGTGGTGCTTAGAAGAGAAAGCTTTGTGAAAAAGGGCCAGTCACTCATAGTAGGTCTTAAATGGAAACAAGATCTACAGAAAAATAATGAGAAACAGAATTCTGGTTTTAGAGAAGAGCATTGTAAGTAGAAAGAAAGCATGTGGTCAAGAAATCAAGAAAAAAAAAACGAATGTGATGTTGGCAAGGAAGGCGATGATATGAAAATATATTTTAGCACTTAGTAGGGACTTATTTTGTGCCCTTGACATAGATGGAGCGGTAAGGAGAGGGGTTTGCTTCATAGAGGTGGAAACTTTTAGTTCTTCCTGAAAATATGAGCTTTCCTCAAATTTCCCTCTAATTGTGCCAAATATCTGTGTTCTTTCCATTAGTATTTACCTACTATTCCTTGGATCCACTTTTGCAGGACTTGACTGCCCATACCTCAATCAGGTGGGAAAAGAAACAAAATCCAGATGGAGGCAAATGACACAGGATCAGGTCAAGGGAAAAACCAGAAGCACCTCCCCCAACCCCATGGGAGAGTTAGACTTAAAGCACATGGAAAAATCAGTAGTTTAGGATACTAAACTCCCCAGGAATAAGAACAGAAAGATTCAGGATTCCTAAGCCACACTTGAGAATCCCACTTTAGAAGTCTAAGCCAAAGACAAAAAATTCAGGCCGCTTAGGAACAAATATCGTGTCTTATAGTCACAGCCACAATTCCCAGGTTTGGAGCCTCTCTTTGGTTAGGATTAGCCTGGATTCAGATTTAGAGGTCCCAGAATAGCCTGGGTTATTTAATCTTGGCAGATCTAATTTTTCTCATCTTCAAAATATCAGTGGGTGTACTCGCTTCGGCAGCACATATACAAAATATCAGTGGGTAAAGGAGGGCTTTGATTTACGTCATTTCTCCGGTGCCTTTTGATGCTCATACTCTTTGGGTCTAATAATCAACCAACAGCCAGGTATTTGCAAAAGAGCCATCTAAAGGTTGATATGCAGCAGACTGCTGGGCTGGAACTAGGAAACCAGGGAGGAATCCCAGCAGACTCCAAAGAAGGAGGCAAATGAAAATGCTGCTAACCAGCAGCTGTGGTTCGGCTTCCAGAGGGCTGGCTTTCTGGAAGGCTGCTACCCACTGGCAGGATTCAGTTTCTGTACTTGTGATCACAGCTCACTGAGGCCCTCACTTTTAACTTAACGCTATTTACATTATGCTGATGTATTACAGTCCCATTGGTCAGCACAGCATTTACTTTCCCAGCATTCTAATACCCATGATAGTAGGTGGCTCATTCCGTAAGAACTCTACAGAGAATTCCTTCACAATTATTTATTATTGTAAAGAATCCTATTACGGGCAACAGACCTCAAAGACTTACTAGAAGGATGGCATCACCATCTATCTGCAGTTTGGAATATGAAAACATGTATGGGCAGAGACAAAGATGTTTTAAATATTTGAGAACAAACTCAAAATATGTTTCTGCATTTTGGATACAAATCAAGTCCAGAAGTGGACGCAACGTGTGATATTGAAGTTTTATAAATAACTTGTATTTCTAAAATTTCCGGAATACAGTGAGTAGAAAGAATGCTTTATTGGAAATTGGAATCTTAGGTTCTAGCACTCAGTCAGTTTTTCTCATTCTTAAAAAAAAAAAATTAAAACATATGTCTATTCAAAAACTTTTATGCTAGTGTTGATGGTAGCATTTTTCACAAGAGCCAAAAAGTGGAAGCAACCTGTATGTTCATCAACTAATTGATGGATAAATAAAATGTAGCACAACCATATAATGGAATATTATTGGGCAATAAAACAGAATGAAGTATTGACGCATGTTACAACATGGACGAACCTTGAAAACATTATGCTAAGTGAAGAAGCCAGTCACAAAAGACTGCATATTCTGTGATTCCATTTATGTGAAGTGTGCAGAATAGGTAAATCCATAGAGACAGAAAATAGATTAGTGGTTCCTTGGGGATGGGATAGGGTGAGGAAGTAGAAATGGGGAATGACTGCTAATGGGTATGGGGGTTTTGGGGGGGATATTGAAAATGCTCTAAAATGAGATTGCGGTAATGGTTGCACAACTCTGTGAATATACTAAAAACCTCTGAACTGTACACTTTATGTGGGTGAATTTTATGGATATGAAATGTACTTCAATAAAACTTTTTTTTTTTAAGCAGAGAGATTGTATGAAAGTACTAAAAGGAAAATGCTCTATTTGTGTAGGAGGAGTCACTAGAGTCCTCACCTGAGGAAATTTGCTGGGAGGGAAATGACAAACTGTCAGTAGCTAAAGGAATAGATACCAAAAGGCAAGGCATGGGAATGACTGCCTTATAAAAGGAAGACTAAAGTAAAACGTAAGAACACAATATGAAAAAAAAAAAAGGCACCAAATTATTTATCTTTCTATCTAGATCTGCCTTGTTTCATATGTAAACAAGAAATAATTGACTTGTAGAAACAACAAATGCGTGTGTCAGATACTTTTTTACTATTTCAGAATCATAGAGTCCATAAATCAGTCCTTGACTCCCCTAGAGACAAGGAAAAGTTATGCAGAGGATTCAAGCCAAGAAATTTTGATGTCCTACTGGGTGTTAATTCTGCCTCTTAATCAAGATCTGATTACACAAAAGGAAGACAGAACATAAAAATGCTATAAAGATTTAAAGTTTTTCACTCTTTTCCATAACTCACACTGTAAATGTGCTCAGTATGACATTCACTAGCGCAAGAAAATTGAGTTGTTGTCACAAGGTTCTGTATAACAGAATCTCTGCCCATTATGATGAATAATCCAAGTCCATATGCTTCCTCTATAAAGTTCTACAATATCAAGGTTCTCCAGTCTGCTTCTGCTTCCTCAGAAATAAACTATATCCAAAGAATAGTAAAAGGGAATTAAAAATACTTAATAGCTTAATCACAATTAGTCTTGTATTCATCCAATGCAGATACTGGTTTGCTGGTGATATAGGTGTAAGGCATTATCTTGAGCCAAGAAAATGAACCAGATATTTAATGGATATGTGGAAATGGAAATTTTCTTGTAAAATTACCAAAATGCAAGCCAATAGTACACTAAATTATAATAAAGTTTTTCATTAAAATTCTGAGCAGGAATACACTACATTCTTTTCCCCTGAAGGATTAGATATTCTGCAAAAGAATGCTTGAATACCATGTTCCTCTTTTTATAGATAAATATAACTAGTAGGCCGGTCTACAGAGCAAGTGGGTGAATTTTGACCGTTTCGTTATTTCTTTACATTAAAGGCATGGGGCAAGAAGTGAGATCCTGGTTATCAACTAGTCAGTTCTGTGTAGATTTCTACATCAAACCTGGAATGCCTTCTGGCTGATGATCAGGTCAGAAGCTTAAATCTCTGAAGAGTCAACAGAAGTAGCTCGTACTCTGTATAGCACTCCAGGGCTTGATCCGTTATTCCTCTTTAAAAGAAAGGCTCTACCTTTGGTGAATATTGGAAGTCCCTGGAAACACTGAGCAATATGCCTTAGCAATCATTTAAGTCCAGTTATAATGAATTTAGCAGATCCTTATCTATGAGCTTTTTTTAACTTAATGATTTTATTTATTTATTTGACAGAGAGAGAGGATCGCAAGTAGGCAGAGAGAGAAGGGGAAGCAGGCTCCCTGCTGAGCAGAGAGCCCAATGCGGGGCTCACTCTCAGGACCCTGAGATCATGACCTGAGCTGAAGGCAGAGGCTTAACCCACAGAGCCACCCAGGCGCCGCACCTAAGATAAGCTTTAATGATGGGAAGAGGTGTAGGACTTCTTAGCTACATCAAACATCTAAGGACTGGGGAAAGGGGCCCTGCTAGAGTAAGGGGTCTTTACAAAAGATGGCCTAAGAATAAGGGAATGGCTCTAATAAGGTTTGACTTCAGAATCATGGAGATGGGGAATGTAATCACAGAGCTCACAGGTGCCACATCAGCACAGGGAGTCAGGAGATATGCACAGGAACTAGGGATACAAAGCCTATGTAGGAACACCTGGGTGGTTCAGTTTGGTTAAGCATCTGATTTCAACTCGGGTCACAATCTCGGGGTCTTGGGATAGAGCCAAGCCTAGGGCTCTGGGCTCAGCGGGGAGTCTGCTTCTCCCTCTCCCTTCTCCTCCCTGCTCATCCTCTCTCTCTCTCCCTCTTTCTCTCCCTCCACCCCTAAATAAATAAATAAAATCTTTTTAAAAAGTAACTTAATCACACTTGTTTTTATCCCCCTCCCCGCCAAAGCTTAGAGGTTCTGTGTGCTTCTATTTAGAGACAGCAAGCAAGGATGATACCTGGGAGACTTTCTACCACTCTTGAGCACATCATGGGGAGAGCTTATTACCTGGTGTGTGTCCTTGGGTCTGTGTGTGCACACTGGAGAAAGCAGGCACGCAGTGGAGGAAGGCTGTTTGGCCTCTAGCTTCCACAAAAATCACCTCACATTTAGACCTTGTAAGTCACTTCTAAAACAGAGAATATACACAGTCATAATCACATACACTGACCAATGGAAAGAAAAAGACAATCACTTTTCAATTTTAATCCCGTGTCCTATTACCCAACCACATAGCCTTTGTAGGATCTACATTAATATCTTTTCATTAATATATATTTTTTTCATTTATAAACATATATTTTTATCCCCAGGGGTACAGGTCTGCGAATCGCCAGGTTTACACACTTCACAACACTCACCATAGCACATACCCTCCCCAATATCCATAACCCCACCCCCTCTCTCCCAACCCCCCTCCCCCCATCAACCCTCAGTTTGTTTTGTGAGATTAAGAGTCACTTATGGTTTCTCTCCCTCCCAATCCCATCTTGTTTCATTTATTCTTCTCCTAACCCCTCAACCCCCCATGTTGCATCTCCTCTCCCTCATATCAGGGAGATCATATGATAGTTGTCTTTCTCCCATTGACTTATTTCGCTAAGCATGATACCCTCTAGTTCTATCCATGTCGTCGCAAATGGCAAGATTTCATTTCTTTTGATGGCTGCATAGTATTCCATTGTGTATATATACCACATCTTCTTTATCCATTCGTCTGTAGATGGACACCTAGGTTCTTTCCATAGTTTGGCAATTGTAGACATTGCTGCTATAAACATTCGGGTGCACGTGCCCCTTCGGATCACTACGTTTGTATCTTTAGGGTAAATACCCAGCAGTGCAATTGCAGGGTCATAGGGTAGTTCTATTTTCAACATTTTGAGGAACCTCCATGCTGTTTTCCAGAGTGGTTGCACCAGCTTGCATTCCCACCAACAGTGTAGGAGGGTTCCCCTTTCTCCGCATCCTCGCCAGCATCTGTCATTTCCTGACTTGTTTATTTTAGCCATTCTGACTGGTGTGAGGTGGTATCTCATTGTGGTTTTGATTTGTATTTCCCTGATGCCGAGTGATATGGAGCACTTTTTCATGTGTCTGTTGGCCATCTGGATGTCTTCTTTGCAGAAATGTCTGTTCATGTCCTCTGCCCATTTCTTGATTGGATTATTTGTTCTTTGGGTGTTGAGTTTGCTAAGTTCTTTATAGATTTTGGACACTAGCCCTTTATCTGATATGTCATTTGCAAATATCTTCTCCCATTCTGTCAGTTGTCTTTTGGTTTTGTCAACTGTTTCCTTTGCTGTGCAAAAGCTTTTGATCTTGATAAAATCCCAATAGTTCATTTTTGCCCTTGCTTCCCTTGCCTTTGGTGATGTTCCTAGGAAGATGTTGCTGCGGCTGAGGTCAAAGAGGTTGCTGCCTGTGTTCTCCTCAAGGATTTTGATGGATTCCTTTCTCACATTGAGATCCTTCATCCATTTTGAGTCTATTTTCGTGTGTGGTGTAAGGAAATGATCCAATTTCATTTTTCTGCATGTGGCTGTCCAATTTTCCCAACACCATTTATTGAAGAGGCCGTCTTTTTTCCATTGGACATTCTTTCCTGCTTTGTCAAAGATGAGTTGACCATAGAGTTGAGGGTCTATTTCTGGGCTCTCTATTCTGTTCCATTGATCTATGTGTCTGCTTTTGTGCCAGTACCATGCTGTCTTGATGATGACAGCTTTGTAATAGAGCTTGAAGTCCGGAATTGTGATGCCACCAACTTTGGCTTTCTTTTTCAATATTCCTTTGGCTATTTGAGGTCTTTTCTGGTTCCATATAAATTTTAGGATTATTTGTTCCATTTCTTTGAAAAAAATGGATGGTACTTTGATAGGAATTGCATTAAATGTGTAGATTGCTTTAGGTAGCATAGACATTTTCACAATATTTATTCTCCCAATCCAGGAGCATGGAACATTTTTCCATTTCTTTGTGTCTTCCTCAATTTCTTTCATGAGTACTTTATAGTTTTCTGTGTATAGATTCTTAGTCTCTTTGGTTAGGTTTATTCCTAGGTATCTTATAGTTTTGGGTGCAATTGTAAATGGGATGGACTCCTTAATCTCTCTTTCTTCTGTCTTGTTGTTGGTGTAGAGAAATGCAACTGATTTCTGTGCATTGATTTTATATCCTGACACTTTACTGAATTCTTGTACAAGTTCAAGCAGTTTTGGAGTGGAGTCTTTTGGGTTTTCCACATATAGTATCATATCATCTGCAAAGAGTGATAGTTTGACTTCTTCTTTGCCGATTTGGATGCCTTTAATTTCCTTTTGTTGTCTGATTGCTGAGACTAGGACTTCTAGTACTATGTTGAATAGCAGTGGTGATAACGGACATCCCTGTCATGTTCCTGACCTTAGCGGAAAAGCTTTCAGTTTTTCTCCATTGAGAATGATATTTGCCGTGGGTTTTTCATAGATGGCTTTGATAATATTGAGGTATGTGCCGTCTATCCCTACACTTTGAAGAGTTTTGATCAGGAAGGGATGCTGTACTTTGTCAAATGCTTTTTCAGCATCTATGGAGAGTATCATATGGTTCTTGTTCTTTCTTTTATTAATGTGATGTATCACATTGATTGATTTGCAGATGTTGAACCAACCTTGCAGCCCTGGAATAAATCCCACTTGGTCGTGGTGAATAATCCTTCTAATGTACTGTCTGACCCTATTGGCTAGTATTTTGGTGAGAATTTTTGCATCTGTGTTCATCAAGGATATTGGTCTGTAGTTCTCTTTTTTGATGGGATCCTTGTCTGGTTTTGGGATCAAGGTGATGCTGGCCTCATAAGATGAGTTTGGAAGTTTTCCTTCTATTTCTATTTTTTGGAACAGTTTCAGGAGAATAGGAATTAGTTCTTCTTTAAATGTTTGGTAGAATTCCCCCGGGAAGCCATCTGGCCCTGGGCTTTTGTTTGTTTGGAGATTTTTGATGACTGCTTCAATCTCCTTACTGGTTATGGGTCTGTTCAGGCTTTCTATTTCTTCCTGGTTCAGTTGTGGTAGTTTATATGTCTCTAAGAATGCATCCATTTCTTCCAGATTGTCAAATTTGTTGGCGTAGAGTTGCTCATAGTATGTTCTTATAATTGTCTGTATTTCTTTGGTGTTCATTGTGATCTCTCCTCTTTCATTCATGATTTTATTTATTTGGGTCCTCTCTCTTTTCTTTTTGATAAGTCTGGCCAGGGGTTTATCAATCTTATTAATTCTTTCAAAGAACCAGCTCCTAGTTTCGTTGATTTGTTCTATTGTTTTTTTGGTTTCTATTTCATTGATTTCTGCTCTGATCTGTATGATTTCTCTTCTCCTGCTGGGTTTAGAGTTTCTTTCGTGTTCTTTCTCCAGCTCCTTTAGGTGTAGGGTTAGGTTGTGTACCTGAGACCTTTCTTGTTTCTTGAGAAAGGCTTGTACCGCTATATATTTTCCTCTCAGGACTGCCTTTGTTGTGTCCCACAGATTCTGAACCGTTGTGTTTTCATTATCATTTGTTTCCATGAATTTGTTCAATTCTTCTTTAATTTCCTGGTTGACCCATTCATTCTTTAGAAGGATGCTGTTTAGTCTCCATGTATTTGGGTTCTTTCCAAATTTCCTCTTGTGATTGAGTTCTAGCTTCAGAGCATTGTGGTCTGAAAATATGCAGGGAATGATCCCAATCTTTTGATACCGGTTGAGACTTGATTTAGGACCAAGAATGTGATCTATTCTGGAGAATGTTCCATGTGCACTAGAGAAGAATGTGTATTCTGTTGCTTTGGGATGAAATGTTCTGAATATATCTGTGATGTCCATCTGGTCCAGTGTGTCATTTAAGGCCTTTATTTCCTTGTTGATCTTTTGCTTGGATGATCTGTCCATTTCAGTGAGGGGAGTGTTAAAATCCCCTACTATTATTGTATTCTTGTCGATGTGTTTCTTTGATTTTGTTATTAATTGGTTTATATAATTGGCTGCTCCCACGTTAGGGTATAGATATTTAAAATTGTTAGATCTTCTTGTTGGACAGTTCCTTTGAGTATGATATAGTGTCCTTCCTCATCTCTTATTATAGTCTTTGGCTTAAAATCTAATTGATCTGATATAAAAATTGCCACTCCTGCTTTCTTCTGATGTCCATTAGCATGGTAAATTCTTTTCCACCCCCTCACTTTAAACCTGGAGGTGTCTTCGGGTTTAAGATGAGTTTCTTGTAGGCAACATAAAGATGGGTTTTGTTTTTTTATCCATTCTGATACCCGGTGTCTTTTCATTGGGGCATTTAGCCCATTAACATTCAGGGTAAGTATTGAGAGATATGAATTTAGTGCCATTGTATTGCCTGTAAGGTGACTGTTATTGTATATTGTCTCTGTTTCTTTCTGATCTACTACTTTGAGGGTCTCTCTTTGCTTAGAGGACCCCTTTCAATATTTCCTGTAGAGCTGGTTTGGTATTTGCAAATTCTTTCAGTTTTTGTTTGTCCTGGAAGCGTTTAATCTCTCCTTCTATTTTCAATGATAGCCTAGCTGGATATAGTATTCTTGGCTGCATGTTTTTGTCATTTAGTACTCTGAATATATCATGCCAGCTCTTTCTGGCCTGCCAGGTCTCTGTGGATAAGTCTGCTGCCAATCTAATATTTTTACCATTGTACGTTACAGACTTCTTTTCCCGGGCTGCTTTCAGGATCTTTTCTTTGTCACTAAGACTTGTAAATTTTACTATTAGGTGACAGGGTGTGGACCTATTCTTATTGATTTTGAGGGGGGTTCTCTGAACCTCCTGGATTTTGATGCTTGTTCCCTTTGCCATATTGGGGAAATTCTCTCCAATAATTCTCTCCAACATACCTTCTGCTCCCCTCTCTGTTTCCTCTTCTTCTGGAATCCCAATTATTCTAATGTTGTTTCGTCTTATGGTGTCACTTATCTCTCGAATTCTCCCCTCATGGTCCAGTAGCTGTTTGTCCCTCTTTTGCTCAGCTTCTTTATTCTCTGTCATTTGGTCTTCTATATCGCTAATTCTTTCTTCTGCCTCATTTATCCTAGCAGTGAGAGCCTCCATTTTTGATTGCACCTCATTAATAGCTTTTTTTATTTCAACTTGGTTAGATTTTAGTTCTTTTATTTCTCCAGAAAGGGCTTTTATATCTCCCGAGAGGGTTGCTTTAATATCTTCCATGCCTTTTTCGAGCCCGGCTAGAACCTTGAGAATTGTCATTCTGAACTCTATATCTGACATATTACCAATGTCTGTATTGATTAGGTCCCTAGCCTTTGGTACTGTTTCTTGTTCTTTTTTTTGTTGTGAATTTTTCCGCCTTGTCATTTTGTCCAGATAAGAGTATATGAAGGAGCAAGTAAAATACTAAAAGGGTAGCAACAACCCCAGGAAAATATGCTTTAGCCAAATCAGAAGAGATCCCAAATCGTGAGGGGGGAGAAAGGGGATAAAAAGGGGTTCAGAAAGAAAAAAGAAAAAAAAAGAAACTATTAAAAAAAGAAAGCCGATAAAGAAAAAATATAAAAAGAGGAAAAAATATATATATATATTAGATAAACTATTTAAAAAACGTTAAAAAAGAAAATGGTAAAAGTTTAAAAAATTTAGCAGAAGAAGAGAAAATGAAAAAAAAATTGAAAAAGAAAAAAAAATTAAAATAACTGCAAGGCTAAAAAATCATGGGGAGAAAGCCATGAGTTCCGTGCTTTGCTTTCTTCTCCTCTGGAATTCCGCCGCTCTCCTTGGTATAGAAACTGCACTCCTTGGTAGGTGAACTTGGTCCTGGCTGGGTTTCCCGTTGATCTTCTGGGGGAGGGGCCTGTTGTAGTGATTCTCAAGCGTCTTTGCCCCAGGCGGAGTTGCACCGCCCTTACCCGGCTGAGTAATCCGCTCGGGTTTGCTGGGTTTGCTTTCGGGAGCTTTTGTTCCCTGAGTGCTTTCCGTAGAGTTCCGGAAGACGGGAATGAAGATGGCGGCCTCCCGGTGTCTGGCCCGGAGGAGCCGAGAGCCCGGGGCCCCACTCCTCAGTGTGCCCTCAGAGAACAGTGCCCAATGACTCCCGCCACCCTGGCCTCCGGACGCGCTCCTAGCTGACCGAGCCTGTGACCGGTTCAAGGTAACCCCGAGCTGAGAGTCACTTCTCGGCTCTGTCTCTGTAGCCGGCTTCCCCGTTCTAACACCGGTAAGCTCTGCGACACTCAGACACCCCCGATCCTTCTGTGACCCTGCGGGACCTGAGGCCGCGCTGACCCCGCCCGGGCTTCACCCCAGTTAAGCCTCTGGAGCGATGTCCCTCAGCGGAACAGGCTTTTAAAAGTCCCGATTTTGTGCTCCGTTGCTCCGCCGCTCGCCGGCCCTTCCCCCCATGGTCTATCTTCCCGTCGCTTTGGATTCACTTCTCCGCCAGTCCTACCTTTCAGATAGTGGTTGATTTTCTGTTTCTAGAATTGCTGTTCTTCTTCTCTTCAATCTCCCGTTGGATTTGTAGGTGTTTGCAATCTTTAGATAAGCTATTTAGCTGATCTCCCACTACCCGAAGTAGTCTCAGCCTGCTACTTCTCCGTCATCTTGACTCCTCCCCCTCCTTTTCATTAATATTTTTAATAAATCTTATAATTACCTTGTGAGTAATAAAAATGTGTATGTTAAAAGTGCTAAATTGTTAAAGGTAAATAGACTAGAATTTTCATAATCCTATTTTGGAATTCATTTATCCATTAATATACCAAGAAGTTCAACAACTGGAAGTAGCTTGTGCCCCTTTCAATCTTTGACAGAGTCTGATGTGAAGAAATTGTGTGTGGTGTCTGCTGCTAAGAACAGAGGCATGTAAACTCAATTTCTGGGGTCTGCAGGAACGGGAAAGGGGTACCAAAGAATTTTCCTGGCCTGAGAAGGGACCTGGAACTCTTTATTAAAAAGATCTGTAGGAGTGTCCCTGGAATTATTATTTGGACGCTACCACATGAATCTACTTCTGCTTGAATTATCCTAATGTTTTCCATAAGAGTAATTTTTATGTCTTTTTTTTTAAGAAGAATTTTTTAAGGAGGCTCCATGTCCAAAGTGCGGCTTGAACCCATGACCCCAAGATCAAGAGTCATATGCTCTACTGACTGAGTCAGCCAGGCACCCCTTAAATTTTTGTTTAAATTCCAGTTAGTTAACATACAGTATAATATTAGTTTCAGGTGTACAATTTAGTGATTCAGCACTTACACACATCACACAGTGCTCACCACCACAGTGTCCTCCCTAATCCCCATCACCTATCTCACCCAGCCTCCCTACCCACCTCCCCTCAGGTAATCATCTGTTTGTTCTCTACAGTTAAGAGTCTTTTTCTTGGTTTGCCTCTCTCTCTCTCTCTCTCTTTTTCTCCCCCCCATGCTAGGCTGTTTGGTTTCTTATATTCCACATACAAGTGAAATCACAAGGTATTTGTCTCCCTCTAACCGACTTTTTCTGGCATAATACTCTCTAGCTCCTAGTAATTTTTTAATTTAGATAAATAAAAAAATTTTAGATAATTTAGATTTTTTTTTTGTTTAGATAATCCAGAACATCAATTTACCCATTGACTTTAGGGACATAGAATACAGCCTTCATCTTAAATCAGCTAGATGCTGAGAGGTATAGTACTTCTTACAGAAGCCTACTGATAACTTGGTTCATTTATGTAGAAAGATAACTATCAAAGCACAGCAGAGGCTAACTGAAAAGAACCATGTCAGTGGCCGAGTATGGGTGGGAGTTAGTTAGTCAGAGTATGGGTGGGAGTTCATTGAGAAGAGAACCTCTGGTCAGAAAGAACTCACAGGTAAGACAGAATCTAATCGAAGCTGGGCCCTTTCACTTTTGAATATGTGTTTGTGTGTTTTCTCCTAGACCAGATGTTCCAGTGCATTTTTGCAGAAAACTAGAAGGAAGAAAATGCAATGGAAGAGACTGAAGATTCTAACTAAGGAGGAGAGGATTGCTAAGCAATATCCAAGATGATGAGAAGAGATGGAAAGGTAAGCCTTTCTCTGGAGTTGAAAGAGACAAGGCTGGGTATAAAACAACAGACATTCAGGGTAGGAAAATAGATAAGAAAACTTCTCTCAGGTAAGCAGGAAACATCCATTTAATGGAAAAATTCGGGGAAGAGTTGGTAATGTGTATGAGAAGGGAGAGAAGTCAAGACAGTTGCCACAATAAATATGTGAATGGATCAAGAAGAGTTGAATAAAAGGGTGACTTACAGCTGGGGTGGAACTGCTCAGGGACTACTCCAAAGCTTCAGGGCTGGTTGGCCCCACCCCACTCATCCTGCATGTGGAACCTGGACTGTTGAGTCATTTGTGGACGGCCAGACACATGACCATGCTGTTAAAGCAAAGGGCCTGAACTTCAAATTCTTTTCCTTTTTGGTCCAGCACTCGGTTCCTATCTTTTTAGGCTGGAGGCGTGCACTAGAGGAAGACTGCCTTCTCTGCCCCAGCCTGACCAGATCTCAGGCTTTGCAGACACTGGCGGTGGCTTAGTAAGTACGATCATCTTTATCTCCACTTTTTTTTTTAAGATTTTATTTATTTATTAGACAGAGAGAGACACAGAGAGAGGGAACACAAGCAGAGGGGGTGGGAGAGAGAGAAGTAGACTTCCCACTGAACAGGGAGCCTGACATGGGCCTCAATCCCAGGACCCTGGGATCATGACCTAAGCTGAAAGCAGCAGCTTAATGGCTGACCCACCCAGGTACCCTATCTGCATTTTTTATTAGAGGTATTTTGTAAGTAGCTTATTGGCAATGCTCACCTCTTCCATCAACCAGTTAAAATGCTGTTCCTTTTCTTACTTTTATTATATTAGTATAGTTTCAAAAGTGAAACTGGGCCCTGGATTCAGAATTGCTGACAAAAGGAGTTACATTTAAACCTATTACTCAGGGAAAATACCTATTGGTTTCTCCTAAAGAGCTTATTATAATGGCAATTCAAGATAGAAATTCCCAGTATCCTTTTTGACTTCCAATCAAGATTCAATTAACAGGAAAGAAGATGAAACATAAAATAGCAGCTCTAACAGATTTGCATTGCCATACTTAATTGATGCATCACGTAATGTACCTCTTTCGGGCCCCGAAGAATTCACCTGCAGAAGAGCGTCCCCAAGTACGATGTTTATACACTGCACTGATCGTGATACACTGCATTTTTTTTTAACCCCAGAGGAAGAGGTTTACATATCCTGTGTGACTGAGGCAAACCTAGTCTAAGCTACCTTTTACATCACTTCATCCTGACCTCGGCTTCCAAAGCTTGATTAGCAAAGCAACACCCACAAAGAAGTGCTCCTTTCTATAGTTAGGAGAAACTGCCAATTATATAAAAAGACATATCTTCTTGTCGAGTGATTCAAATGCATAAAAAATACAGTCACCCAGATACCTACAGACGCCAAGTCACAAATTTGATTAAATTCAGAATGAAGTGAAGAATTATTCAGCCATAAAATACACACAGCCAAGACCAGTTCTACCTCCTCCATCAGTAGGCAGAGAACTATCGCGGGGAATTTCACCTGGAGCACCCCTAGAGAAGCCAGCCAGAGGGTGACGTGATTTATATTTTGAGCCCTGACAAACGGCACAATGACTTGAAATATGGTATGCTTCCACACAGCTATATTTTTTAACCAATATTTTCCCTTAACAAAGAGAAGATATAGTTCATATCATATAACTCAGTTTAATGTTAGGTTTAGAATAAATTAGTTCCACAAATGGAATTTTAAGTAAGAGTAAAAGCATTGTCCAAACACACACACACACATACAGCATAAGAAGATTCCTGCACCAATGGAATGAAATCTAATAAGGGCATGTGAGCACGACACACAGGAGTAGAAAAGCAGGCAGTATGCAAACACCCACCAGCCTGGAGCAGGAAGGCACAGACACAGTCGGAACAGACCTGCAGAGGTGAACTACCAAGATAACTCTGGGCTCACCTTATGTATACAGAGCTGATGGTCCCTGAGTAACAGGGGGCAAGGCAGAGTTGCTCAGCTTCATCTTCCCCATTTCTGACTAGGAGTGGAAACTGCTCTGAGATCCTCCTCTGAACTTTCCCTCAGTCCATAGTCCAGATTCTCAGTTTAGAAATGTGAACTGTTACATTTTGCATTGCAACCCAGGACCCACACACACGGGTCTAGATATGGTGTCCTCTATTGTTTCCTATTCTGTTTTAATCTATTTCATTCTTTTTAAGTTCTGATGAAGATACATGTTATGGGTTGCACTGTATCCCACCCAAAATTCCTATGTTCAAGTCCTAACCTCCAGTACCTCAGAGGGTGACCTAATTTGGAGATGGTATCTTTACAGAAGTCGTCAAGTTAAGATCCGGTTACTGGGACGCCTGGGTGTCTTGGTTGAGTATCTACCCTCGGCTCAGTTCCTGATCCTGGAGCCCCGGGATGGAGCCCTGCATTGGGCTCCCTGCTCAGCAGGGAGTCTGCTTCTTCCTCTCCCTCTACTGCTCCCCCCTCATGTTCTCTCTTTCGCTTACTCTCTCTCAAATAAATAAATAAAATCTTTTAAAAAGATAAAATGGGAGTGCCTGCGTGGCTCTGTCATTAAGTGTCTGCATTTGGCTCAGGTCATGATCCCAGGGTCCTGGGATCGAGCCCCACATCAGGCTCCCTGCTCTGCAGGAAGCCCACATCTCCCTCTCCCACTCCCCCGGCTTGTGTTCCTGTTCTCGCTATCTCTGTCTAATAAATAAATAAAATATTTTAAAAAAATAAAAATACAGATGTAGTGAAAAGAAGGGCCATCTGTACCCCAATGTTTATAGAAGCAATGGCCACGGTCGCCAAACTGTGGAAAGAACCAAGATGCCCTTCAACGGATGAATGGATAAGGAAGATGTGGTCCATATACACTATGGAGTATTATGCCTCCATCAGAAAGGATGAATACCCAACTTTTGTAGCAACATGGATGGGATTGGAAGAGATTATGCTGAGTGAAATAAGTCAAGCAGAGAGAGAGTCAATTATCACATGGTTTCACTTATTTGTGGAGCATAACAAATAGCATGGAGGACAAGGGGAGTTAGAGAGGAGAAGGGAGTTGGGGGAAATTGGACGGGGAGGTAAACCATGAGAGACTATGGACTCTGAAAAACAATCTGAGGCATTTGAAGCGGCAGGAGGTGGGAGGTTGGGGGAACCAGGTGGTGGGTATTAGAGAGGGCACAAATTGCATGGAGCACTGGGTATGGTGCAAAAACAATGAATACTGTTATGCTGGAAAGAAAGAAAGAAAGAAAGAAAGAAGAGAAAAAAAAATAAAAATGTTAAAATCAAATGAGGTTATTAGGGTGGGCTCTAATCTGATATGACTGGTGTCCTTATGACAAGGGGAGATTGGGACATAGAGACGTGCCTACAGGGAAGAAGATGTAAAGAGACACAGGGAAAAGATGGTCATCTGCAAGACAAGGAGAGAAGCCTGGAACAAACCCTTCCTTCACAGCTTTCAGCGGGAACCAACCCTGCCAACACTTTGATTTCAGACTTCTTGCCTCCAGAATTGTAGGATGATAAATTTCTTTTACCCAGTCCATGGTGCTTTGTTACAGATCAGCCCCAGCACATTAATACAACATGCTAAATCAATTGCATGATCCATTAATAGGCCATGAAGAGAAGTTTGGGAAAAAAAAAAAAAGGCATCTGGTTGCACCACTTTCTCCAGCATCTTCTGTCCATCTTGAGCACTTGCAATGACAGGGAACTCACTACCTATTAAGGCTGGGCATTTCATCCATGGGTATCTCTGACAGAGCCAGAAATCCTATGCCTGTTAACTTTTTCTTATAGCTTGACTGCCATCTTTTGGTCTTTCAGAGAAGTTAGATTTCTCTTTATCATGTCAGTCTTCCAACCTGGCATTTGTATTCTGGGGCCACCAAATCTGTCCCAATGTCTCCTACAAACCCTCTGCTTTCTTCCAAATTGTTGTCTTTCAGTTCTGTGAATAGATATAGACCTATTTCTTTGCCTTTTTTTTTTCTGACCTCTCCAGCAAAGTGCAATCACCTGCCCTTTATCTCCTGCTGGCCAACCCCAGCCTGTTCTAAAAGGCTCAGCCCATCCTCACCTTTACAAGTCATTTTTGCATCCTGCCAACTCAAAGCAATCTCTTCCTTGTCAAACATCTAATGCTCTGTGCTAAGTAGTAATTAAAGATGCGCCCATACTTATCAGTACTCAGGCAAATGGAGTTTTGACAATAGTTCCTGAATTTCTCACTTAATAGAGGCAGTTTGAGGAGATGGCAACTTCACGTATCAGATCCCAGGTTGACAGACCTGAGTGAACATCTTCTAACCCCTTTCTTTTGTTCAAACCAGATTTTCCCAAAGCATCTTCTAACCACCCTCCTCTTGCGGTCAGTAGAAGTTCTGAATCAACAGACTAAGAAATAATGGCAGATTCTCATAAATCTGAAAGCAGGCTGCTGACAGAATTGTGTGGTCCCCTCAAAGCCTCTCTTCCTATCTATGTTTTCTCTTCTCCTCTCTCTGTCCTTATTCTATGCACTACCCTGTATAATCTCTGCTGCTTTTGTGGCTTTGAGATGTTGATGCCTCTCACACCAGGTCTCTTGCTTGAGCTCTACACTCACTGGTCCAATAACTGATCTCATGAGCTCCTCAGACTCCACAGGGCCAACATGGAGCACATCCTCCTCCTCTCTTCATCAGTATTTCCCCACATCAGGGAATGGCCTCATTTTCTACCATTTACCCAAGCTAAAAACATGGATATCATTTTAACTCCTCCCCAACCCCACAGTTAGTCAGGCACAGCTATTGTGGATCCCACCTTTTTTTTTTTTTTTTTAAGATTTATTTATTTTAGAGGAAGAAAGAGAGAGAGAGAGAGTACATGGGGTGGGGCGAAAGGGCATTGGAGAGGAAGAGAATCTCCAAGAGACTCCCCACTGAGTGCAGAGCCTAACACGGGGCTCCATCTCAGGACCCTGAGATCATGACCTGAACTGAAATCAAAAGTCGGATGTTTAACAGACTGAGCCACCAACGCACCCCTGGATTCCACCTTCTTAATATCTTTCCAGTTGACCTCTTTTCATTTTAAACTCTGGCCACTGCCTAAATTCAACCCCTCAGCACGTCTCACCTGGGTTATTGGGCCATCCTGGGTCTCTCCGCTTCCATCTCCCTCCATGCAGTTCATTTCCCCCCTGCAGTTTGAGTGATCTTTCCCAAATGTTAATTGAGTCTATCATTTGTGTACCAGTCCGTGTCCCGCCAAGAAACAAGCTACTCTGAAAAGTAGATGTGATTTCATACTGAAAATTCACTATGCAGGTGACAGAGAACCTAGAAGTCAAAAGAAGGATAGAAGGGCAACCCACAGATTAGAAACGGCAGAAGAAAGAACCACCACCCAAGGAAGGAGGAGAGACAAATTAGAATATGGTTCTTACGGGAGTCTGCAGTCTGGGGTCACCCAGCACAACTGAAAATGACCTCTAGCCTGTGTAGAGAAAGACAAGGCCCTGGGCAGACAGAGTGCAGCTGCCAATGCTGCCTAAGGTGGAAAGCGTTGAGAAAGAACACTCTGATTTCTGCCTCCCCACGACCATTCAGTTTTCAACAGTACTTCCCTTTGGCCAAGTCCATCCAGAAACCACCAGATACTGGAGCCTGGGAAATGCAGCCTGGAGGGTTCAGACGGGACAGGATGAGGGAAGGGCTACGAGAAGATATGGGGGCCACCAGGCCCAGCACCGGATGACTTCCCTTTCAGAAATGTGAGTGTCCCTCTCCTAACGCTTTCAGCATAAAGCACAACTCCTTCCTGTGGAAGACAAGGTCCTATACTCATACTCTGGCTCCTGCTTGTCTCTTTAGGGCCACCTTTTACCTAGCCTACAAACACTGGCTTACCCTCACGCCAAAATCAGTGCTCCCAGCTCTGAATGTGCTAAGCTCTCTCACCAAGCCTTTCTTCCTATTACTCCCCCAAACTAGAATCCACTTGCTACCTCTTCCTCACCTTCACGTACCCGTTCCTACTCCAACACCACCTGTGTCTTTGCGCACCTGCCAGATGCCTGTGAAGTCTCCCAGAACCTCCACCCTCCCCCATTGGGTGCCCTTTCTGTGTGTTTGCATGGCACCTTGTGCTCACGTCCAGCATAGTATTATCCCCGGGTTACCAAAATTGTCACTTTTCTGGTCTTTTTCATTAGAATGTAAATTCTTTAAAGATAAAGACACTTTCTTTTTAAAAATTTTTTTAATTATGTTCAGTTAGAAACTGTATAGTATACCATTAGTTTTTGATGTAGTGTTCAATGATTCATTAGTTACATATAACACCCAGTGCTCATCATAGCACATGCCCTCCCCAGTACCCATCACCCTGTTACCCTCTCCCCTCTGAAACCCTCAGGTAGTTTCCTGGGGTCCAGAGTCTCTCATGGTTCACATCCCTCTCTGACTTCTCCCCTTTCGGATTTCCCTCCCTTCCCCTATGGTTCTCCATGCTATTCCTTATGTTCCACGTATGAGTGAAACCATATGATAATTGTCTTTCTCTGCTTGACTTGCTTCACGTAACATAGTCCCCTCCAGTCCCATGCCTGTCAATGCAAATGGTGTGTATTCATTGCTTCTAGTGGCTGAATAACTTTCCATCATATGTGTATACCACATCTTCTTTATTCATTTATCTGTTAAAGGGTGTCTTGGCTTCTTCCACAGTTTAGCTGTTATGGACATTGCTGCTATGAACATTGGGGTGTGCGTGCCCCTTCTTTTCACTACATCTGGATCTTTGGGATAAATACCTAGTAGTGCAATTGCTGGGTCATAGGATAGCTCTATTCTTAATATCGTGAGGAACCTCGGAGCTGTTTTCCAGAGTGGCTGCACCAGCTTGCATTCCCACCAACAGTGTAAGACAGTTCCCCTTTCTCCACATCCTTGCAAACATTTGTTGTTTCCTGTTTTGTTAATTTTTGCCATTCTAACTGGTGTAAAGTGGTATCTCATTGTGGTTTTGATTTGTATTTCCCTGATGGCTAGTGATGTTGGGCATTTTTTCATGTGTCTTCTTTGGAGAAGTGTCTGTTCATGTCTTCTGCTAAAGGTAAAGACACTTTCTTATCTTCTTTCTCTCTCTCAACACAAAGCATAGTGTCTAGTACATTTAGTAAATACTGAATAAATGGATAAGTTTGGTTTTAAGGAAAGTTATACTTCACTTAAAATGACAGGGCCAGTTTGACTCAAAACTTATGACTTCACTCTTCAACCACAAGGTTTATTTTTAAAATTTACTCCAAATATTTTTTTAATACTGGACAAAGTTTCCTTTCTAGAGACCAGGGAGTCCCTCCCAGATATTTTTGGAATATGACTTGAAAACTGAAAACCACCTAAAAATAGAAAGTAAGAAAGCTAAAGAATAAGCAGTTTTTTAATATTCTCCAAGCTATTTAAAGGTATCAATTTTTTAAACAAATAATATTTTACTTAAATGTTTTTGTTTCAAATCATAGTGGGGCAGTGGTTTCTAAAAGGAGTCCATGGAACCCTAATAGTCTTCAAGACTTTTTCAGGGGGTCCACCAGGTCAAACTATTTTTGTAAAAATACCAGGACACTTTTGCCTTTCTCACTGTGCTGACATATACATTTATGGTATAGAGACAATGGTAGTTAGACTACCATTAGTTTACAGTGAATTTAGGTCATGGCACCAAACTATACCAGTAGTCGTTACATCCTTCACCACCATGTACTTGCAGGAAAAGAAAAACTAAATAATGACAATTTTACTTAATAATGTCCCTGATGAAGCTGTCAAAATTATCAATCTTATTAATGTTGACCTTTGAGTATATATCTTTTGAAGATTCTGTGTCATGAAATTGGAAGTATACACAGAGCACTTCTGATGCAAACCAAAATATGATGGTTGCCTTGACATCATTTATGGTTAACTTATTAAGTTTAACTAGACACTCCCCCCCCAAAAAAATTCCATTTTTACTTGAAAGAACAGTTGAGAGACAAACAGACCTGGGTATGTGGAAGACATTTTCTCAAATATAAACATGGTAAGCCCCTCATTTTAAGGAAAACAACTGACAGTATTTTTGTCAATGATAAAATGTAAGGTTTCAGGAAAAACTTCTCAATATTTGTATTTGCCACCTTGAGCTTAACCACTTTCTAATATTTAAATCCTTTTGATGTCCTTGGGAGTTGGAAAAATGATGCCTTGCCAACACAAATTACCATAAACTTAGTGGCTTACACCATCACCATCAATTTTTTTAATTCTATAGTTCTATTGGCTAGAAGTCCAACACAGGTCTCTCTGAACTAAAATCAAGGTGTCAGTAGGTCTTTCTGGGAGCTCCAGGGGAGAGCTGGTTCATTTGCTTTTTCTAGCTTCTAGAGACTTCCATGGCTTGTGCCCCTTCTTCCATCCTCAAAACCAGCGACATGACATCTCTTTCTGCTTCTGCCATTGTATGTTTTTCCTTTGACCCTCTCTTCCAACTCGTTCTCTCACTTTTAAAGACACTTGTGATTACATTGCATCCACCTGGATTATCCAGGCTGATCTCCCGATTTTAAGCTCAGCTGATTAGCAAACTTCATTTCATCTGCAACCTTAATTCCCCTTTGCCATGTAATCTAAAGTATTCATACACTCTAGGGATTGGAGTGTGGGCATCTTTGGGGGACCACTATTCTGACTACAGCAGATAGTATTATTAACAAATGTGATTTTTTTAAACATTTAAAAAATTATATCCTTATATTCTAATGGGGGCTGGGGGTAAAATGGTAAATCGGTGAAAACCAACAGGACATCAAAGGGTTATATGAGCTACAGCAAAAAAGAAGGGAAGGAGATAGAGAGTGCGGGGCATTGGTGACAGAGAGGAAGGTGTGATAAATTATATAACCAGGGCAAATCTTCATGACTACAACGTTATTGAAGCTAATATATGATGCAGTTACCATGGAGAAAATGGTTCAAGGCAAAGAAGACAGCAAGCACAAAAGTCCTGAGGCCTGGTGTACAGCAAGGGTACAACAAGGAAGTAGGATACCTGTAGAGAGCAAAATAGGGGGACAGTAGTAGAAAATGAGTAAGAGAGAGAGTGGTGTGGAGGAAAAAGGCAAGATCCAAGGGCTTCCCGTGTCACTACAGAAGAGCTTTGAGCAGAGGACTGCATGACCAGATTCAGGTGAAAAGAGCTACTTTGGCTTCTATATGGAGAGTAGACTGTTGAAAAGCAAAGACAAAGACTAGCTAGGAGGCTTTGGAAATGGTACAGGAAAGAGATCAAAGTGATACAGAGAAGGTGGGAGGTAGACAGTCCAGATATGTTTTGATGGTAGAAACAAAAGGATTTGTAGGACAGGATGTGGGTTATAAGAGGAAGAGAGGATGACTAAGGATTTGGCCTGAACAACTGGAATAATGGAGTGGCCTTTCACTGAGATGAGGTGGACTGAAGGCGGGCCGGGTCTGGATGGATGGGAAGAGCAGCTGTTGTTCACACGATAATTATGAAATGCCTCTTTTTATCTAAGATGTCAGGAGGTGGTCAAATATGTCTTGAATTCATGGGGAAAGGTCTGGGTTGGATGTAAATTTGGGAACATCTAAATTTATATGACATTTAGAGCTACACTGAGACTAAATGATATTGAGATAATGAGTATGGATAGAGAAAAGAAGAATTTCAAGGACTAAGACCTGAGCCTTTAAAATCGAGAATCTGAGGAAGAACCAACAAGAAAGACTGAGGGGTGACCATGAAGTCTAAAGAATTACTGTGATCAGAAAGCGAACAAGCATATCGGGGAGCTCAAAGTGAGTGGTCAACCATGTCAAAGGCTGCTGATAGGTCAAGTCAGATAGGACTAAGAGCTGACACTCAGGTTAAACAAACGGAAAGTCATCACTGACCTTGACAAAAGCAGGATGGTTGCGGCAGAGCCCTGATGATGTAATTCAAGAAAGGGTACAAGGAGAGGAACAAGAGACAGCAAATATAGATGACTATTTTGAGGAGTTATGCTATAAAAAGAAACAGAAAAGTAGGGAGAAGGAGAATATAGGGTTGGGTGGTTTTGTCTTCTGAGATTTTTTTTTGAAGATGTTTATAAGATCTTTATAGACACTTTATTTGTAATTCTTTAGATGTAAGTATACAAAGAACCAAGGTCAGACATGGATGAGTTTTACTCCTGATTTCTCTTTTCATAAACATGGTTAGCAACTGTACAGTAAAGGAAGAAAAAAACCAAGACTTACAAAGCAACCGAATGCTTCAACTCCGACATGCAGCTAAGAGGCCGATCTTAATTGGCCTCAGACTCTGAACACGAATGAACTCAAATGGATTCAACTTTACTGAACTATGTATCGTTTATTTTGTTACTGCAATAAGAGTATCAGGCAACTGGAAATCAATGAATTGATTTAAATATTATGCAAAAGATGGAGCTATTCCTATGGGCACATTTTTATGATTTAAAAATCACATTTCAGCATTTTCCTTATGTCAGGGGCTATGACAGGGCAGCATTGATTAACACATTCAGACCCAATCATCAAGAAAAAGACTTGGAACTGCAAATTTCTCTTGTAAAAGATGTCTTCATAGGTACACATTAAGTTCAAAGTTACTAAATAATGACCATTGAGTTTTGGAGTTTTTTTGGCCTGTAATTTGTTTTTAAGCTTTTTACTATGAAAATTTTGTAATATGCATAAGTAGACAGAATAGGTAATGACCCTCTTCTAGATACTGAGGACCCTGCTTCAACGATTACCATCTTATGGCTAAACTTATTTCCTTTGTATCCCCTCCCACTTATCTCTCCTCAAGCACTGGACTGTTTGTTGTGAGACAAATCCCAGACAATGTATCATTACATCTGTCATTATTTCAGTGTGTATGTCTAGAAGAGAAGGACTCTTTAAAAAACCCCACTATATTATTAACCATCATTTTCACACCTAAAAACTAGATAGATTCCTAATTCCATCCCAAAATTCTTCAGTGTTCACACATTCTCAAATGTCCCGTAAATGTCGTTTTATTTGTAGTTTGTTTGTATCAGAATCCTAACAAAGTCTACAAATGGACCAATAATTTTTTGAAGGAGACTAGTAGACATTTTTAAGACAGTTTTGCAAATTACCAGCTTTTTTGTGTAGGGTAGATAGTATAAAATTCATTTTGACTGAAATAGAAACTATATTTCTAAATATACTTTAATAGGGTATAATGAATTTTCTGAATTAAAAGAATTTTCTCAAACAAAATAAAAAGTGGAGATATGATCTGGGGCTACCAATTACAAATGCATTCATGACATACATGAAAAGTTTCCAGTTGAAAACTTAAATCTTATTTTTTTTAAGATTTTATTTATTTATTTGACAGAGGCACAGCGAGAGAGGGAACACAAACAGGGGGGATTGGCAGAGGGAAAAACAGGCTCCCCGCTGAGCAGGGAGCCAGACTTGGGGCTCGATTCCAGGACTCTGGGATCATGACCTGAGCCGAAAGCAGACGCTAAATGACAGAGCCACTCAGGCGCCCCTTCAATCTTATTTTTTAAAAATATATATTTCTTATAGTAGTTGGCTTTGTGCTGTAAGCTGCTGCCCATCCATTCTTCCAGCTGTACTAATGTAGCCATCTTAAACATTCTTCAGCTCGGTCCAGTCCTAAGAAACTATTCTCTTATCCTCCAAAAAGAATCAAAACAAAGCAAGTGATAATAATTACCTGTTGGAAATATCAGTGTGAGTAAATTATGACTCTGATTCTGGTGTTAGGGGAGGCTTGTCTAGAGCAAAACAAGGACCATATGACTATAACACTTAAGGTATTAAGAGTTAAGCAAATACTTACCTTAAACATAATTACACTTAACTGACCACTTTTTACTGTCACTATCATGTCATATCATACTGACACTAGAGTGTCAGAACTAGAAGGACCCTTGGAGCTCCAGCCCTTCTCCTCTTAGAAGGAAGGCAACAGTGGGTGAATGACTTGTGGTACATTAAACAACAGAAAAGCTGACCCCCAAACCCAGGTCACCTGACTACTAGACCAATCCTTTCTCCTGCCACTCTGTCTCGCTGAGTCCCTAATGGCCAGATTATTTCTGAGTCAAAGCTACTCTGTTTCTGTTAAAAGTCTTCCCTCCTCTTTTGGGGAGCAAGACTTGGGAGAGCCACTTTTAAATTGTCATTTGTTTTTTCAGAGAATGCTGTTAACGATTTTAAATGGTTTGTTTTGATTTCACTATTTAATGTGACCCTTATTTAAGTATATAACGCTACAGATTATTTACCTCTTACAACTTCTGTGAAAACCTTTTGGCCAAGATGGAACGAGATTTTAGTGTAGTTTTCAAAGTTTAGTAAATACTTATTCTTTCCAAATTAAATTAATGCTTATCTTTTAAAGCAGTTAGCTATCATATTTATAGTCTGCCCAAAGCTACAATGTAGTACTTATCAATTTTCACTTCACAGCAAAGACACGTTGTCAATAAACTACGAAAAATATTTTTTAAAATGTATACCACATAATTTGTTATAATAGCTCCCCCTAGCGAACATTCCCACTATTGTTTTCGAACTCCGTTTAGGGCTATTAATTTCAATACTTCTGACTGTTCCTTAGAAATTTTCTTTTTTAAAAAAGCTTTTCTTTTTTAACATTTAAACTCCATTAATTAACATATAGTGTATTACTGTTTTTAGAGGTAGAGTCCTATGCTTCATCAGTCTTGTATAACACCCAGGGCTCATTACATCATGTGCCCTCCTTCTTAGAAATTTTCTATCACACATACAAACAGAAGTTATGTTACCAAATGGTCTTTTCAGTCTTACATACACTCACAGAATTAACCCTATTGGCAGAATGATTTTCAACTAGAACAGAATAGTATAATCGTTTGCATTCAACTTGAAACAAAAAAAATGGAAAAGAACAAAGAAGTCAGCAAATATGATTGGTAATATTAACTGTGATTTATTGAGAATTCACTCTACACTATGGATTCTGCTCAGTTCTTACATGGGTTTTTAATTTGATCCTTGTATCAATGTATGTTGTTAATACAGTTCCTAATCTAATTTTACAGATGTAGAAACTAAGTCTTTGACTGAGGATATAGAGCTAGCAAGTGGCAGGTGAAATCTGGATCCAGGTACTCTGACTCCAGAGTCCACGCTCCAAGCCATTATTGTATTCTGTTGACACAGGTACAAAACAAGTTATATCTCAAACCTGGTTTTTCTTAGTCTAGTAAATCTGTTTGCCGGACTGTCCCATTACTTATCCTCTCTACTTTGCTTATGTTACAGAAAGACTGAAAGTCCTCCTGCTCAGGGTTCTAATTTCCCCCCTTTCTACCCACCCACCTGAGTTGGGTTGAGCTGCCACCTCGTTAAGAAGTAGTAGAAACTAATTCCAGGGCTGGGGCGGGATAAATACATGACGAGCCTCAAGCAACTTGTTATGTGAAAAAGTAAGAAAATTTCTTTTGTAAAAAAATGAGTAAGTAATAAGAAGACAGGTGCCAGCTTGAAGAGACTTCTGGACAAACCTGGGACAATTTGAGCACAAAAATGATGCCATATAAACATTGAAACATGACGAATTCATGAGTTCAAATTAATGCCAGACAGGCAAGCAAGCAGATAAAAAAAAAAAAAAAAGGAGGTTTCTTGCTGACAGGAGAATATTGAGGGCAGACTAGTAAATGTGGAGGGAGGGCAGGAGTTAAAAAAATGATTATTTTGCAAGAGATTGAGTCAGACAAGAAACATCAGTAGAGTCCAAATCTAAAAGAGAAATTTTGGGGCGCCTGTGTAGCTCAGTGACTTAAGCCTCTTCCTTCGGCTCAGGTCATGGTCTCAGGGTCCTGGGATCCAGCCTTGCATCGGGTTCTCTGCTCAGTGGGGAGCCTGCTTCCCCCTCTCTCCTGCCAGCCACTCTACTTGTGATTTCTGTCAAATGAATAAATAAAATCTTTTTTAAAAAAAAGAGAAATTTTGATGAATAGGATATTTGCATGGTGAAATGTCTTTTCATCTCCTACGTGTCAGTTCTGAGGGAGAGAAATGACACAGAATTAAACGGTAGAGAAACAAGGCAGCACCTTGAGCCGGGGATCAAGCGACATAACTGTGGAAGCTCAACGGGACATGATGCGCCTCCAGACGGGAGAGCCTAAGGAAATCATATCACGGAAGTAGTTTTCTTATCGAGGAGGCATGACCTGACTGTAAGCACAAGGAAACATCAGGGAGATAAAATGGTGACTGCTCTGCTCTTTTAAAGGCAGGGGAGGAAGGAGTGTATTCTTTGAAACAATCAAAATTAGAAGAGACAAAGAAAGGCTGTGGAAACAGTCGTGGTTAAGGGGCTAAGGAGTTATGATGACTAAATGCAATGCCTGTTTCTAGACATGATTCTGCTTAGGAGGGGGAAATGCTCCAAAGGGCATTACAGGGTCAACTAACAAATGAATAGGTAGATTGAATAAAATGGTGGATTACATAAAAGTAGTGTATCAGTGTAAATGAACTCACTGAACTTGAGCACAACACTGTGCTTATGTAAAATAATATCTCTGTTGTTAAGAAACATACATGGAAGCATATAGGGGTCAGTATACAGGGAAGGAAAGAGAAAGGGTGATGAGGTACATAACTGACCCTCCAATGGTTCAGAAAAAGGGGTGTCCGTACACCTATGTGGTACAGAATTTTAGGGTTGCAAGAGGAAGAGTTCCGTGGTCAGATGAGGGTGGTTGCACAGCAGTGTGAATGTACTTAATGCCACTGAACAGTAGCCTTAAAAATGGCTAAGATAGAACGTCTGTGTGGCTCAGTTGGTTAAGTGTCTGCCTTCTGCTCAGGTCATGATCTGGGGGTCCTGGGGTCCAGCTGGAAGTGGGGCTCCCAGGTCAGAGGTGAGTGTACTTCTCCCTCTCCCTCTGTCCTTCTCCCCCTCGTGTTCTCTATCAAAGAAAGAAATAAAATCTTAAAAAAAAAAAAAAGAGGGGGGTGCCTGGGTGCCTCAGTGGGTTAGGCCTCTGCCTTCGGCTGAGGTCATGGTCTCGGGGTCCTGGGATCGGGCCCCGCGTCAGGCTCTCTGCTCGGTGGGGATTCTGCTTCCCTTCCTCTCTCTCGGCCTGCCTCTCTGCCTACTTGTGATCTCTGTCAGGTAAATAAATAAAATCTTTTAAAAAAAAAACATACATAGAGACAGAGAGGGAAAGAAAGAGAAGCAAATGATAGAGCAAATGCGGGAAAATGTTAAGGATAGGTGAATTTGGGTAAAAGATATTTGGGTGTTCTTCATACTACTTGTACTTGTGTAATTTTTCTGCAAGTTTGACATTTTTCCAATACAGTTTTATATATAAATAAAGTAATGGCAACAGCCACAGCTACTTGGGAGCGGTAGTGGCCTCTGGGTGTGGCCACCTGTGCCCAGCTCCGTCTCCACCCCACCCCCTCTACTCCGCGCTGCACCTGTGCAGTGGCCCTTTCTTTCAAAGGCCTTCACTGTGAGGCCAGGTGACCAAACCGGCTGCATTCTTTTAATGAACTGCCTGGTTCCCTGTGGCCTGGATAAGCCCAGGGAGTGGGTATAAGGTAAAGTGCCCTAGACCAGGAGAGGAGGAGTCTGCGCATGGCTGATTCTGGCTCCACGGATCAGCAGTGTGACCTGAGCAAGTCACACCACCTCCAGTGAACATGCCAGCCTGGAGTTTGTGGAAAGTCCCTCCTATGATTTTATGATTTACACCCACCACTTTTCAGAGCTGGCCACCAATGAAGCAGTAGGCATTAGATCTCTAATTGTAGAACCACAGAGGATTTGAAATGTTCCACCTGTTACCTTTTTTTTTTTTTCTTGCTGCCTGACTTTTGGTATTATGTCCCATTCTAGGGAAAGTAAGGGTATGGGTATGTGTGTTGGCATTTGTGCAAAGAGAGTCTACCAGGAAGACAACACCTACAAATGATGACATTTAAACATCTGTAACATTGCGGCGGGGTTGGGGGAGGGAATCTGTTGGGATAAATACAGCCGGGAAGCAAGTGTTGAAAGAAGTACAGTGTTTCTTCTGTATGTCATTAAAATGTAACTTGAATTTCATATGCTCTTTAAGAATATCTTAGCAGAATTCACAATATTGTTTTTAATAAAGAACCAAAAATGTGATCATTAAAAAAAATCTGTAGCATTAACTCACAACTAAAATGCCTTTCTTTTTAAAAATTCCTTAAATTCAATTTAAATAAATTTAATTTAATTTAAATTTAATTAATGGGTGGCTCAGTTGGCTAAGTGATGGCCTTCAACTCAGGTCATGATCCTGGAGTCCCAGGATCGAGTCCCGCATCAGGCTCCCTGCTCATCAGGGAGGCTGCTTCTTCCTCTGACCCTCTCCCTTCTCATGCTCTCTCTCTCTCTCTTATTCTCTCTCTCAAATAAATAAAATTTAAAAAATAAATAAATAAAAATTTAAAAAACAGATAAATTCAATTTAGCTAACATATAGTGTATTATTAGTTTCAGGGGTAGAACTCAGTGATTCATCAGTTGCATACAACACCCAGTGCTCATTACATCACATCCCCTCCTTAATGCCCATCACCCAGTTATCCATTTCCACCCTCCCCCTCCCCTTCCTAGAGTTCAGTGTGTCTTATGGTTTGCTTCCCTCTGTCTTTTCATCTTGCTTTGTTTTTCTTTCCCTTCCCCTATGTTCATCTGTTTTGTTTCTTAAATTCTATGAGTGAAATTGTATGGTATTTGTCTTTCTCTGACTGATTTATTTCACTTAGAATAATATCCTCTACTTCTAGCCATATTGTAACAAATGGAAAGATTTCATTCTTTTTGATGGCTGAGTGATAGTCTACTATATATTTATATACCACATCTTCTTTATCCATTCATCTCTTGGTGGATATCTGTAAAATACTTTTCATTTTGTGAAATGCTTTGCAGTTTGGAAGTAGTTCCAGGTCCATATTTTTTTCTTATCTACTAAAGAACTCTGTGAGACAATCAGGTCAGGCAACATTATCCCCATTTTTACAAAATATTTATTTGATTATTTTAGAAAGAGGAGAAGGGGGAGCAGAGAGAGAGAGAGAGAATCTCAAGCAGACTCCTCACTGAATGTGGAGCCCAACACAGGGCTCGATCTCATGACCCATTAGACCACAACCTGAGCCAAATCAAGAATGGGACGCTTATTGTTTACTGTCTTATTAATTTTGGCCATTCTAACTGGTATAAGGTGGAATCTCAATGAGGTTTTGATTTGAATCTCTGTGATGGCTAATGATGATGAACATTTTTTCATGTGTCTGTTAGCCATTTGTATGTCTTTTTTGGAGAAGTGTCTGTTCATGTCTTCTGCCCATTTTTTGATGAGATTATGTTTTTTGAGTGTTGAGTTTGAGTTCTTTATAGATCTTGGATATCAGCCCTTTGTCTATAGTGTCATTTGCAATTATCTTCTCCCATTCCGTTGGTTGCCTCTTTGTTTTGTTGACTGTTTGCTTTGCTGTGCAGAAGCTTTTTATCTTGATGAAGTCCCAAAAGTTCATTTTCGCTTCTGTTTCCTTTGCCTCTGGAGATATGTCTTGAAAGAAGTTGCTGTGGCCGATGTCGAAGAGGTTACTGCCTATGTTCTCCTCTAGGATTTTGATAGATTCCTGCCTCACAATTGCCAAACTGTGGAAAGACCCAAGATGCCCTTCAACAGACAAATGGAAAAAAGAAGATATGGTCCATATACACAATGGAGTATTATGCCTCCATCAGAAAAGATGAATACCCAACTTTTTTATCAATATGGGTGGGACTGGAGGAGATTATGCTGAGCGAAATAAGTCAAGCAGAGAAAGTCAATTATCGTATGGTTTCACTTACTTGTGGAGATTAAGGAATAACATGGAGGACATTAGGAGAAGGAAAGGAAAAGTGAATTGCGGGGGATCAGAGTGGGAGAAGAAACATGAGAGACTGTGGACTCAGAGAAACAAACTGAGGGTTTTGGAGGGAGGGGGTGGGGGTTTAGGTGAGCCTGGTGGTGGGTATTAAGGAGGACATGTATTGCATGGAACACTGGGTGTGGTGCATAAACAATGAATCTTGGAACACTGAAAAAAAATTAAATTTAAAAAAATGTGATGCTTAATGAACTGAGCCATACAGGTGCCCCAACACTATCCCCATTTAAAGACAAGTAGATTGGTTCTGAGAATACAAACAACCACAACCCATTTGTGGTAGCTCATCAACTAGAATCCCGGATTTCTGACCCTGTGTTGACACTCTTCCCCCAGATTTCAAAATCTGTGAGATTTTTTTTTCCTACAAAATAGGTCTGTATGCTTCAAAATTGTCACTGTCATGAAAGGCAAAGAAAGACTAAAAACCTGCCTTCTAGAACAAAGAAAACTAAAAAAGCACCGTGACTAAATTGGATATGTGGTTCTTGATTGGATCTTGAATTGGGGGGTGAAAGTTGCTTTTATAAAATACATTATTGGGACAATTGCCAAAATTTCAGTTTAGACTGTGTATTAGTTTTAGTATTGTTTCCTGTTAAATTTTTGGAATTTGATAACAATACCATGGTTATATAAGGGGATATTCTTGTTCCCAGGAGATAATGCTGAAGTACTTAGGGATAATGGATCATAATCTCTAACTCCTAATTTTTTCAGGAAGAAAATAATGAAAAGAATAAAAAACATTGTGTGAATTAGTGTATCATAACCACATTTAATACAAATAGAGGTGTAGCAAATATGGCAACATCTAGAAGTTCTTTGTAATATTCTTATAATTTTTCTGGGGTCTGAAATATTTTTCAAGATCAAAAGTTCAATAAAATAAACAAGAAAATATCTGAGATCAAAACAGTCTAGGAGATGCAATATTGCTCTTTCTATTATTTTCATTACAATAATAATAGTATGTCACAGTGCTGTTTCTATGATCTTATTACAACATAAAATCTTCATCTGTCATTGAGGAACATAATAATTCACAGAAATCACTTTTCTAAAACACAAGTGAAAACTAAAGTGTAGACACATGCAGAAGTGAAACTTGACCATTTTCTTATATCATACACAAAAATAGACTCAAAATGGATGAAAGACTTAAATGTGAGACAGTCCATCAAAATCCTAGAGGACAACAGAGGCAGTGACCTCTGTGACCTCAGCTGCAACAACTTCTTGCTAGACATGTCTCCAAATGCAAGGGAAACAAAGGCAAAAATGAACTATTGGGACTTTACCAAGATAAAAAGCTTCTCCACAGCAAAATAAAATGTTGACAAAACCAAAAGACAACCAACAGAATGGAAGAAGATATTTGCAAACGCCTTAGCAGATAAAGGGCTAGTATCCAAAATCTATAAAGAACTTACCAATTCAACACCCAAAGAACAAATAATCCAATCAAGAAATGGGCAGAAGGCATGAATAGACATTTCTCCAAAGAAGACATCCAAATCATCAACAGACACATGAAAAAATGCTCCACATCACTCGGTATCAGGGAAATACAAATCAAAACCACAGTGAGATACCACCTCACACGAGTCAGAATGGTTAAAATTAACCAGTCAGGAAAGGACAGGTGTTGGCGAGGATGTGGAGAAAGGGGAACCCTCCTACACTGTTGGTGGGAATGCAAGCTGGTGCAGCCACTCTGGAAAACAGCATGGAGGTTCCTCAAAAAGTTGAAGATAGAGCTACCCTATGACCCTGCAATTGCACTACTGGGTATTTAACCCAAAGATACAGATGTAGTGAAAAGAAGGGACATCTGTACCCCAATGTTTATAGAAGCAATGCCACAGTCGCCAAACTGTGGAAAGAACCAAGATGCCCTTCAACAGACGAGTAGATAAGGAAGATGTGGTCCATATACACTATGGAGTATTATGCCTCCATCAGAAAGGATGAATACCCAACTTTTGTATCAACATGGATGGGACTGGAGAAGATTATGCTGAGTGAAATAAGTCAAACAGAGAAAGTCAATTATCATATGGTTTCATTTATTTGTGGAACATAAGGAATAATATGGAGGACATGGGGAGATGGAGAGGAGAAGGGAGTTGGGGGAAATTGGAGAGGGAGATGAACCATGAGAGACTATGGACTCTAAAAAACCATCTGAGGGTTTTGGACGGGAGGGGGATGGGAGGCTGGGTGAACTTGGTGGTGGGTATTATGGAGGGCATGTATTGCATGGAGCACTGGGTGTGGTGCATAAACAATGAATTCTGGAACACTGAAAAGAAATGTAAAAAATAAATAAAAGTTTTTTAAAAAGTGGTGTCAATTGACTAGTCTTTAAAAATCATTTTGTTTTAACCCTTCTAGCTAAAAATTTAGTATGTCTTCAATTCCTTCTCATTTTCCCCCCACTGATATGTCTAACTAAAATAACAGGAAAGGTTTATTATCAAAATATGTTCTGATATAAATAGTACAATGTCTAGTGTTTTGCAAGATGGGGAGTGGCAGGGCAGGGGGTTAGGAGATAAATCAGGAAAACTGACTATGAGCTGAGAATTGTTAAGGTTGGATAAGTACATGCATGTTCATTATAGAATTTTCTCTACTTTTGTTTCATATAAAAATGTAAAAATTCTGAAGTGTCTGCTAGGTTGTGCAGTCGGTTACACATCTGACTCTTGGTTTCAGCTCAGGCCATGATCTCGGGGTCGTGGGGTTGATCCCTACATTGGGCTCCATACTCAGCATGGAGTCTGTTTGAGATTCTCCCTCTCCCTCTCCCTCTGTGCCTCCCACTTGTGCTGTCTCTCTTTCTCTCTCTCTCTCTCTCTCTCTCTCAAATAAATAAATAAATAAATAAATAAATTTTTTTAAAACACCTGTCCAAACACCTGTCCAAGAAGACTTACTAATATGTGTACTCAAATGTCAGGCCTAATTTGTTTTGTTTTTTAAGGATTTATTTATTTATTTGGGAGAGAGTGAGTAAGAAAAAGCATAAGCCATGGGAGAGGCAGAGGGAGAGAGCAGCAGACTCCCCACTGTGCAGAGATCCCAGGACCCTGGGATCATCACCTGAGCAAAAGTCAGACATTTAACCAACTGAGCCACCTAAGTGCCTTGGGCCTAGTTTTTAATAGGCAAAATAGTTATCACTCAACTTATAGAGATATAGTGGTGAGGATAATCCAGAAAAATGGCATTGAAATACCCTAGCTAGAGCTAACAAAGAGAAAAGCAGGACTTGACAATGATGATGATGATAAGAATTTCTCACAAATATAAACATCATTACCATTATAACTATGGCTAGAATCCTAACACCTTAATAGACACTGCTCTTTGAATTGTTTTGTGCTCTATACAGTATTTAACTGTACCTATGTCTTTATGGAAAAGAAAAGAAATCCATGGAAAATATTTAAAAAAAAAAAAAAGCAAAAGAACATTCTTGAAGAATATCAGGACTTCCCTGAAACCAAAATGTCATGCCTGTATTCCAAAAGGTCTACATACAAACTCTGCCAAATGGGCGGCCATCTAGCCTGATCAGTAGGGTATCCGTCACCATGTAAACCAAAACTCATATGACCACCTTGAAAGAGTCTGGGATTTGGAGTTAAAAGCAATGGATTGAAACAGTTCACTTATCTACTGGCTCTTGTTCCTGAGTAAGTCATTTAATCTCACTGAATTTTGTAGTTATTCATCTTTCAAATGGACATGATAGTAATCTCTCCCTGGGGAAATGCCAAATACAGCAGGTAGAGAGAGGTAAAAGAACTTTGTAAACTGTAGCAGCCTGACTACTTATTTGGTTACTATTGCCATTGTCCCTATTAATCTTATTATAAGAACATTTCATGGTAAAATGTTTCAAAGTAATATAATCTTTATGTTCAGAAAGTTTTTCTTAAAACTGACCTAAGTTCCTCCTGCAAAAATTAAACTCCATTCTTCTTAGTGAAAATAAGTGGATCCATTTAACATCGTTCCTGGAGCTTTCCAGCGAAAAGTCACAGATTCAAACATTTGTGTGCTGGAAGGGGGCTTGGCAATCGGTCCAGGCTTCTCATTTCACATGAGGAAACTAAGGTCTACAGTATTGAATCATCAGTCAGGGTGATAGAGCTGGCAGAGGAGATAGCCTGAGCTGCAGTCGAAGTCTCCGGATTTCAGGTCTTCATCAGGCTATCTAAAAAGGGAAACAGAAAGAGACAGAGAGAGACAGACAGACAGACAGACAGAAAGAAAGAACATAATCAAGAGTAAGAGTAACAAGACACCTTGTGTCTATATTATTGTTTTCCAGATGGTGTCCCTCAGAATACAAATTCCTCAAGATGTTAATAAACAGTATACAGAAAAGGTTCTAAAGATAAATTTACGAACTGTATTCGATAATTTGATATTGAGCAGCATTATTTACAGAAAGACCTCTCAAAATTTTGCACTAACACATTATAAATTTAAAAAAGAGCAGAATTTCCAAAAACTATTTGATCATAGAACCCTTATTTTAGTAACAGACTCAAGAGCGTGATGGCCACTGTTCAAATGCTCTCTAGTAACTGTGTCTATCTTGGACAAATTACTTAATCATTTTGTGCCTCAGTTTATACACCTGAAAAGCTGAGATAATAAAGTGGCTAGGAAGGTTCAATGAGTTAACATATGTAAAGTTTTGGGCTAGTATCTGGCTCATGGTAAACACTAGAAAGGTATTTGGCTATTGTTATGTTGTTGCTATTATTATTATATCATTGTTATCGTTATTCCAATTGTTATTTTAGAGAACTACACGTTAACACCTCAGTGAGCTAGATCAGATGTAGCAACTAGAGAAACTGTTCAAGTTCAGGGGTACCCAACCTAGTGAGTCTTCAAACAATAGATTGCCAACCCTCCCACCTGAGATTCTGACTGGATGGATCTGCAATGGCGCCCAGGAATTTGCATTGATTTTTTTTTCCTTTTTAGTAGTCTTAAGGAAACTTTTATTTGACATTCCAATTACAGTCATGATCACAGAAATGGATTCCTGTATATCATTTCAAAGTCTCATGACAGGTCTTTGAAGACAAGTCTGGCTAGAGAATCAGAAAGCAGCAATACTTTGGCAGTCACTGCTGATGCTCATCTGGTACCCTGCTCTTCCCACCCCTTTCTCAGTAGAAGAGCCCCTGTGTGATTGTGTGCACAGGAAAGCTGATCTTAGTTTAGCCTCAGAGTGAATGTTGATTAGTCTTAGCCAATCTTGACAATTTCATCCTCCCTGCTAATGGAATCACCAGGCAAGAGCCAATAACACCAAAAGAGGTTTGGTAGGGGTTTTTGTGAAATATTTTTCTCTTTGTCAAAAGAGAGACACCAAGAAAAACTGTCCTTCCTCTCTATGAACAAAGTAATGTGAAGACATGATGTCCAGAGCAATGGCAGCCTTTTTTGGAACATGAGTGGAAGCTAAGAAAAATACAGAGAAGCTGCCTGGGAAGCTGCAATGACCTTCCAGTTCTGTGAAATAATGAAATATTCTCTTGATTAAGCTATTGATTCTCCCAACTGTAATGTGCATCTGAATCACTTGGGAATCTTATTAAATTTAAGATTATAATTCAGCAAATCTCTATGCTCTCAGGTGAGGCTGATGCTGTAGGTCTAGAGTCTATACTTTTAGTAGCAAGGTAAAAAGCTTTTGCACAGCTAAAGAAACAATCAACAGAACCAACAGACAACTGAAAGAATGGGAGAAGATATTTGCTAATGTCTTCACTGATAAAGTATATGTATAATGTACCAAACTCAACCCCAAAACCAAAAAAATCCAGTCAAGAAATGGACAGAAGACACGAAGATACTTCTCCAAAGAAGACATCCAAATGGCCAACAGACACATGAAAATGTGCTCAACATCACTCGGCATCAAGGAAATACAAACCAAAACCACAATGAGATACCACCTCACACTGGTCAGAATGACTAAAATTAACACCTCAGGAAACAACAGACATTGGCAAAGATGTGGACAAAGGGGAATCTTCTTACAGAGTTAGTGGGAATGCATTGATTTTTAAAGTGCCCCATTTCCATGGTCACTTGCTCTTCTTGTGCTAAAGGAACCCACAGGGCATCAATACAGCTGTTCCTAACTGGAGTTGACCAGATGTTCCCAAGTTGACCCCTGAAACAATAACCAACTTTTCTTCATCAGTTAAACTAAAACATCGTGTTAATTCCCCTTGTCTGGGTAAATAGGAGCTTTGGTCTCTACCTTTAAGAAATCTATATTATCAGGGCACCTGGGTGGCTCAGTCATTAGGCATATCCCTTTGGCTTGGGTCCTGATCCCAGGGTCCTGGGATTGAATCCTGCATTGGGCCCCCTACTCGGCGGGGAGCCTCCCCTCTCTCCCATTCCCCCTGCTTCAGTTCCCTCTCTCACTGCATCTCTCTCTGTCAAATAAATAAATAAAATCTATTTTTTAAAAAAGGAATCTATAGGGACACCTGGGTGGCTCACTTGGTTAAGCAGCTGCCTTCAGCTCAGGTAGTGATCCCAGCTTCCTGGGATTGAGTCCCATATCGGGCTCCTTGCTTGGCAGGGAGCCTGCTTCTCCCTCTGGCTCTGCCTGTCACTCTGTCTGCCTGTGCTCACTCTCTCTGACAAATAAATAAAATCTTTAAAAAAAAAAAAAAAGGAATCTATATTGTCTATTATTCTCTTAATATCCCATGGTAATAAATAGGTTGACTTGAAAATGTTATCTTTTCCCACATATCACCAAAAAGAAATGTCAAGATGCTTTAAAAAATTGGTTTCATATCATTATACTATTCTGTAAACCAAATATGGCTACTTAACATATTACAGAAGCTAAATTGATTGCAGTATTGAGATAGTGAATTGATTTAAATTACTCTAATTCAAAAAATATTATTTATCTAATAAGCATAATGTATTTATATAAAATTTTGTGTATCAGTTAAAACACAACTAGAATTGAACCCAACATGGGAGAAGTCACTGGCTTCCACTGATATGGAATTACTTTATCTTCTGCAGATTTTACTAACTAAAAGGTACTTAAAAGTTATTATATTGATTATAATACCATAAATAACTGCAAAATAATGGATTTTTTTCCCCTTAGCACACACATATTTTCTCTCTTTTATTCCTAATGCAGGGGTAAGCAGAAAGGACACTTTCATCCAGCTACTCCATGTGGGCTCTCATCCAACAAAAGGGACACAGACATTAAAGAATGATCCTACAAAACACTAAATATATCATTTCCCATTAGCACAGCACACGTCCTATTCCTGGTAGTAGAAATTAGGCCATGCTAATGTGAGAGCCCAATAATGAGAGCATAAAAATTAATACACATCTCTACAATGAGTTTCAAGTTTCCAAGAACCAACTACTTCTCTTTTTAATATGTGAACTGGCTTTTGGTGAAAGAAGGAAGAAATAGCATGGTGATTAATTTTGTGTCAACTTGGCTAGTCATGGTACCCAGATATTTGGTCGAATGTTATTCTAGATGTTTCTGTGAAGGTATTTTTTAGATGAAATGAGCATTTAAATCAGTGGACTCTGCACAAAGATTATTCTCCATACCATGGATGGGCCTTATCCAATCAGGTGAGGAAACCATCCAATCAGCTGAAGAAAACTCACCTCTCCCAAAGAAAAGGGAATTCTGCCAGCAGATTACTTTTGATCACTTGAAATGGCAACATCAACCCCTCCCCTGGTCTCCAGCCTGCCAGCCAACTCTGCAGACTTAGGACTTGCCAGGCCTATAATCACATAAGCCCATGAGCCAATGTCTTAAAATAAATCTCCATCTTTTTCCCTGTTGATTAGATAGATAGATTGATAGATAGATAGATAGATAGATAGATAGATAGATAGATAGGTCTATCCTATTGATTCTCTTTCTCTGGAGAACTCTAACTAATACAAATAGTAAAGGGTTTGCAAATAATACTTAGAAGTAGGCATGTGGGAAGGAGAAAGGAATGAGCCCAAGAAGGAATTAGCCACTGTCTAAGCAGCTCACGTATCTGTAATGAATTGGGCAACCACACAGGTATCAGACCAGTTGAGGCACCTTCCAGTTGTGACACAAGGCTTTAACCCCAGGCTAAACCATGCAGCCAGCCCACAGGAAGAGGGAGCTCAGGGTGACTCAGCCCTATTTACAACAGAAGTTTGTACTTTCCCAAATTGCTTCTGCTTTGTTTCTTGAATATATTCAAGTGTAAGGGAGGAAAAGCCATTTTCCCTTTTAGGTTCTTGGCTGAGATTTTCCTGTAATAAAAAGATTAACAGAAGAAAAACAAATTTAATTATGCACACACATTATTAACATACAGGAGCCCCACTCAAGGTATGAGACTCAAGGTATGAGACTCAAATTAGTGGTCAGAGCAGGAAGGTTTCATACCTTTTAGACAAACAAACAATAGATTTGTGAAGAATTGACAAGACAAAGGGGTTTGGGCTAGGGTTAGTAGAATGGTAAAGAAGTAACAATGTTTGTTTTTGTAGCCTTCTTAGCCCTACCTTCCCAGACTCGGGTGATAAGAATGTCTCCCAACCTCCTGGCACAGGAAGGGCACCTTTCACGTGGGAGATTTATCTGCTGCGTTAGAGCCTACTTCTCGCACCGGCAGTTTCTCAAGTACCTTTAATTCAAAATAGTCAATATGCCAAAATGGCATGTTTGGGGGTAACATATTCAGAACCCTGATACAAATTAGCTTCAGGTTCCATCTCTGACTGCCACCTCTCCCCCATCATCTCCATTGTCCCTACCACCTGATGACAGGTTTTGTTCCTCCCACTTAACCCTTGGCAGGCTCCCATGGACAGGTGACATATGTCTTCTAGCTTTACCTACTCTTGACATTTCTCCAAACAGGTCCCAGTCTCAACCCCTGTTCCTAGGAGGCTGACCAGTCATTAAGGAGAGACTCATATCTGCTCACTTAATCTTAGCAGCTGGGTCTTTCTTCATCGCAGGCTGTAAGGCTCTCTCGGTTTAAGACTCTCATCTTCTCTTTAATAATACCTATAAAAGACTTTATAAAGGAAACAGAGAGCTAAACCTATAAGATGGTACTAATAAAATATAATTTACTAGAGGGCTAACTAAAATGTATATAAAAAATACATATAGAGAACAAAATACAGCTGACCCTCGAGCAACATGGGGTTAGGGGCATCCTGTACAATCAAAAATCTACATTTTGACTCCCCCCAAACTGAACTACTAATAAATAGCCTATTGTTGACCAAAAACCTTATCCATAACATAAACCACCAATTAACACATGTCTTGTATATGTATTATATATTATATTCTTTTTTTTTTTTTAAGATTTTATTTATTTGACAGAGAGAGACACAGCAAGAGACAGAACGCAAGCAGGGGGAGTGAGAGAGGGAGAAGCAGGCTTCCTGCTGAGCTGGGAGCCTGATGCAGGGCTCAATCCCAGGACTCTGGGATCATGACCTGAGCCAAAGGCAGACACTTAATAACTTAGCCACCCAGGCGCCCCTATATACTATATTCTTAACCTTAAAGTAAGCTAGAGAAAAGTAAACATTACTAATGTTATTAAGAAAATGATAAGGAAGAGAAAATACATTTATAGTACTGTATGTATTTATTTCTAAAAATCCACATGTAAGTGGATTCACACAGTTCAAGCCCATGTTGTTCAAGGGTCAACTGTATAAGATATATCACTATATTTTACCCTCATTTTATTGATGAGAACACTGAGGCTCAGCGTTTTCCAAGAGATTTGCCAAGTCTCGCATCTGGTTCTAAATCCATATTGGTTATCAGATTCCAGAGCTGATATTCTTAACTCCTGCAGAAAACTGTCTCCTAAGATTCTATGGTAGATTGGGATACTAACAACAAACAAAATAGCAATGACAACAACAAACTTCCCATTATGATAGAGTTGACGGGAATTTGGTATCCTCACAAATCTTTATGAATGACTCGTGGAAAATGCATGTCATTGTTCGGAATGTAACTGATAAAACCAGAAAAGCAAAAGTGAGCACATCTCCATAAGGAAATGTTGCTGGCAATAAATGTTTAAATGCATTCAAATGTTTAAATGTGATGATTATGTAGATCACAGGATTTAGTGCAATTATTTCCCAAAGTAGGTTCTGAGGTACAACAGTCCTGAGAAACTCTCCTTTCCAAAAAAATTCATGGGTTAAAAAATCGGAAATGGTTGTATTTTCTGGGACGCCTGCATGGCTCTGTCTGTTAAGTGTCTACCTTCCACTCACGTCATGATCCCAGGGTCCTGGGATCAAATCCCACACTAGACTCCCTACTCAGTGGGGAGTCAGCTTCTCCCTCTGCCTGCTGCTTCCCCTGCTTGTGGCTCACTCTCTACTCTGACAGGTAGATAAATAAAATCTTTTAAAAACAAAAAAATGACTGTATATTCTTGGAAATTCACAAAGCACTTGCAAATAGTTTTAAGAAGCTCTGCAATAAGAATGGGTATTCAACTATCAGCCCGATGTGTCCCAAATGTATTTGTAATGTATTTGTCTATGGAACAACTTTTGTTGTTGTGACACTTGCTAAAATCTTTTAGGATTGCTGTCCTTCAAACATATTTTAGAAAATGGAAAATAATGAAGGAAACAAAAGTAACACTTGCTGAGCACTCTTATTCATGTTCCTTAATCCTCATGAAAACCGCAAGCTGGTACCACTGGATTTGGGCCACTCATTTCTTCAGATTTCATTAAACAACCCTTAAATTCTCAGCGCAGGCAATGCCTTCACCATTTGAGTGTTATTCATAGCACTGTCCACAGCTGTTGATGGAAGCATTTGCCTTAACTGCAGTTCTGGTAATTGGATCAACCACAAATTTGGAGAGCCTTAAGGCAATTTGAAGAAATTCTACAATTTTCAAACAAAGCTAAAGAACAGCAATGGGGAGACTCAGAGCCTTGAAGTGGCTGTTGATGGCTGTTGTGCAGTCGTAACAATTGGATTTTTTTCTTTATTTTTTTGTTTTTTAGAGAACCTTTGGTGCTCTCTCTCAGTCTAACAAACTCACATTAACTTTCCCTCCCCTTGAAGCTTTATTCTCTCTCCTTTCTTTTAAAATCAGACTTCTGAAAGGAATAATCCCCAGTCGCTCTCCTCATCTCTTGTCTTTCACTCAGCACGCTGCTGTCTGGCTCCTGCTCTAAAACTCCAATAAATTTACTCTGACAAAAGTCACTCATAATCTCCTCCATAGTCTCCCAAAGCAATTTTATGGCATTTTAAAGCTTTTTAATGTGAGAAATTTCAAACATAATTAAATAGACCCAGGAGTATAATGTGCTATTTGTCCCATGTACCCATCCCCCAGTTTCAACAATTATCAATTCACGGACAAGTGTGTCTCATCCAAATCCCCGTTCCCTCCCCTCTCACAGTATTTTGAAGCAAATCCCAGAGATGATGTCATTTCATCCTTAAATATTTCAGTGTCTATCTCTAAAATATAAGAACACTTTAAAAAAAGCATAACCGCAACCTTCCTTGCCATTGTCTATTGCTTCTCCCACTCAGTCTCTCGGTATCATCTTAACACTGCTATGTTCTGTCTTCTTGAAACTTTTTTCTCCCTTGGTCTTCCTCATCAGTTCTTTCTCCTCATTATTTTATTTCTCCAGATGTCCCTCCACCTTCTGTAGCAACTCTTCCTCTGCCACCCCGTTATCTCTGCCCCACTTTTCGATGGCAGCCCCTCTCCCTCCCTCCAGTACGGAGCCAAGCATTTTTGCCCTTTTTAGTCTCTTTCAGAGCTTCTCAATCTTGTAGTGCATAAAAGCCCTGGAGCTAAAATGCGGATTTGAATTCATTAGATGCCTGCATTTCAACAGGCTTTCGGATTACAATTTAGATGCAGATTGTATTAGTTATGGATGGCTGTGAGCGCATTACTCGAAAAGTCAGCAGCCTAATGCAGCAAAGGTATTACTTTACACAGCTTCTGATGAGTCCCGAGTCCCAGGAGCTAGATGGGTCTGGATCAAGATCTCATAGGAGGTTGTAGGCCAGATGTTGGCAACAGCTGTAGTCACATAAAGCACAAGTGAGCCTGGAAGATTCTGTGCTGCAAAGGTAGCTCACATGACTGGTGGGAGGAGCCCTCAGTTCCTGGTCCCTGTGTAGCCCTAGTGTCCTGAGGACATGGCCCCTGACTTCTTGCACTTAATTATTCCAGAGGGCAAACAAGAAGCCACAACAACCTTCATGAACTCTCCTTAGAAGTGGCAATATGTCATTTACACAACATCCTGCTGGTTACATAAGTCAGCCCTATTTGTTGTGGGAGGGAACTACACAAGGTCATGAACACCTGGAGTGGGGACTATCTTGGAGGCTGGCTTTCAAACTGGTCTGTGGGCCATGCTCTGAGGAGCAAGATTTGAATATATTGAACATTGGCATCATTGGATGCCAATTGGGTATTCCAATACCCTCGGAAGCTTTTGTTGTTGTTACTCCCATGGCATCAGATTTCACTTACATATAAATAAATCCTTAATTTTGCAACACCTCTCCCAATTTTCTCCTGAATTCTATACTTTTAACTGTCAAATGGGCATATCTTGCTATTTGAGAGGCACTTCAAACTCAGTAGGCTCCAAAATGAATTCATTTCTGCCCTCACATGTACCCCTCCTCTGAGCCCCATCCTCTCAGCCCAAGAAGGATCACCATCCACAAAGGTGTTCAGTTAAAGAATCTGACAGTCAATGACTTTTTTTGTGTGTCACTTTCATACATCAAAGTGGTTGCCAAGTCCCGCTTTTTTGGCCTTCTAAATATTGCCCTTCTTCACCAACATCATCAGCGCACCCACCTTAGGATCAGACCAACTGGCCTTAAAATAATTTTCCTTAACAAAATAAACTATGATCAAACTATTTACATAGTCACCTAAAATTCATTTGAAGCATTCTATTTATGACAGGTAAGTATCATTTCCTTTTAAAAATTTCTGCATACTTTTCTTTCTCTGCTGTAGGGGAGGGTTTCTATTTCACCTACAATCTAGCCTTGCAGATTTTTTACACACATTTGTCTAAGGACATTTTTTTTTTCCTTAAGATTTATTTTTTTTATTTCAGAGAAAGAGAATGAGAATGCATGCAGGCAAGTGCAGGAGAGAGGCAGGGGGAGAGGGAAAAAGAAACCCAGGCAGACTTGGTACTGACAGGGAGACCAAGCTGAGATCATGATCTGAGCCAAAACCAAGAGTCAGATGCTCAACCTACTGAGACACCCATGCACCCCTATCTAAAGACATCTCTAGGGGCGCCTGGGTGGCTCAGTGGGTTGAAGCCTCTGCCTTTGGCTCAGGTCATGGTCTCGGGGTCCTGGGATCGAGCCCCGCGTCGGGCTCCCTGCTCAGCAGGGCGCCTGCTTCCCTCTCTCTCTCTCTGCCTGCCTCTCTGCCTACTTGTGATCTCTCTCTGCATCAAATAAATAAATTTTTTAAAAAAGACATCTCTAATTAGTGTTGTTCTTCCAGTATGATTTTAAAATAATATTGATGCATTTACACACAATAAAATATCAATCTCTTCCTGAATATGTGTGGTTTTGTTTTTCTATTTTGAAAATTTCAGACTTAGCCATCCAATGATGCTCCTTCCTATTTTTATATATTTATCAAAGCTGTGACGCTCAAATCCAGTATGTCAAAGGTTTTCAATATTGCTTTTGTTCAAACTTTTTTCCTGATTGTATATGTATACCAAACTTTTTTCCTGATTGTATATGTATATGACTTATTTCATAAATTAGCACATGCTCAATGTTGATTTTTGATTACTTCAATCTAATGTGTTGAAAGTAAGAATAAAAAGATATTATGGATATATGCAGTGCAATTTTAGTGTACTCTTCTGTTTTTTATGCTGTCTAAATCATAAGGTGATGCTGGATTTGAAAATATTTATCAATACAAGTAATGTCTTTTAACCTAATCTTTAAAACAAAGTTTTTTTTTAAGTAATATATTTCCTTTTCTTATTTGAAAGATGCATATAAATTTTCAAAAATCGGTCATAACTAGGGCCACATTATGAACATTAGAAACCCTATGCACTGAAAAGATTGCTTGTCCACTCCCAGTGTAATTCTCTCTAAACCACAAAAACACAAAACTTACACATGTTAATACTGAATAGGTTATTTCTAGACTTTTCTGAAGCAACAGTTTGAAACCAAATTTTTCTCTCTCTTTCTTTCCCTCCTTCCCTTACCCTCCCTGCCAGCCTTCTTCTCTTTCCTTTTCTCTTTCTTTCTCCCTCTTTGCTTTTGTGTATGTTTCCTATTTTGCTATTGTCCTAACTGCAGGTTTAGTTTTCCTACTGCAAAATCTATCATTTTCCATGGTCCTACTCCTTCACTTAACAAATATATATTGAACATCTGCTATGAGCCAGGTGTTGTATCAGGTGCTAAGAATACAAGCCTGTGCTCCTAGAGCTTGCAGTGAGGCCTGGGTGTTTGTTGTTTAAAAAAAAAAAAAAAAAGAAAAGAAAGAAATCCCATTAATAAATAGATAATTTCAGTCTATGATAAGCATCTCAAAGGGACAAGGCAGGATGCAATGAGAATTGACTCCCTCCTAATTTAGGGTGCCAGGAGAGTGTGTTTCTTAAGACAGAGATAATCTTTTTTAAAAAGATTTTATTTTTAAGTAATCTCTATACCCAATGTGGGGCTCAACTCACAACCCTGAGTTCAAGTCTCATGCTCCACTGACTGAGCCAGCCATTTCCCCAAGAAGGAGATATTTCCGAGTGGAGGTATTAATAATAGATAGTTAATTACACAAGGAGAGGCAGGACTGAGAGCCGTCCAGACAAAAAGAACAGTATGTGCCAAAGGCCTGAGGCATGAAGGATTTGGTGTACTTGATCAGCAAGGAGCCTGGTGTGGTTGGAGAATGAGGGGGAAGGAGAGCTGGAGAGGCAGGTGAAGTGGGATCTTACACAGCTTTTAGGTCTCAGGAAGAGTCTTGGTCTTTATCTCTCCTTAACAATTGAGAAACCACTGAAGGACTTTAAGTAGGGAAATTATAATATTTGCATTTTTAAAAATATGTCTCAGGCTTGGGTGTCATGAATGACTAGGAGGAGAGAAGAGTGAAACAGATGGACTCTTTAAGACAAAATCAACCAGCTATGAAGGTAGCTTGGGCCAGGCTGTTGGCACTAGATGGGAGATAAGGGACACTTGATGCATTTTCAGAAGGTGTGGCAATACTGGAAAGTGACTGATTGCCTATGGGGACAATGGAGAAGAAGGAGATGTCAGGGCATAGAGCCAAGCGTGGGCAACTGGAGAACAGAATCTAGAGAAGAATTCGTACATGTAAACATAATGGTAATTTGGGTACCAATTACGTGTGAAGCATTTTCTCTAGTCTTTTACAACCTTGAAAAGTAGGTGTCATCTCTATTTCTTAAGAGAGGAAACTGAAGCTCAAAGAGTTTTTACACTGTCCAGCATGGGTAGACACTAGCCATATGTGGCTATTTATTTTCAAATTAAATGAAAGAAGACTAAAAATCAAGTTCTTCATTCATACTAGCCTCACAGCAAGTACTCAATAGCTACCTGTGGGTAGTAGTTACTGTATTGGCCAGTGCCAAATTATAGAACATTTCCATTATTGCAGAAGTGCAGCCTAATCTAAGTAATTCAACCTGATCCTAGATCCAGTAAGTCATGGAGCAGTGGTTTAAGAGCAGACCTGTTTGACTGCAAAGTCTATTCTCTGTACCAGTAGGGAATGGGCGCCAAGAGTGCTGCTTGATTCTGAGCTAAAGGATTCACTGAGGATGGCCTGAGCTGGCCAGAGCCAATCTGAGAAAGGATATGAATGAACTGAAGCTTTAAAGGGCCAAGCAGGCAGCTCTAGTTAAAATAGGAGCTGATGGAGGAGACAAGCAATTACTAATTTGTTGACTTGGTCAGCCCAGGGTGAATATTCACAGTCTACTTTTGAGCATTTAAGGGAGCACTATTAATAATTACGCTGTACAATTGGCAAAAAGCAGGACTACACTGAGCACACCTTGTCACCCCGGTAATCAGGCACCGTGTGTGATATACACCAAAGTCACTTTAAATTTACCTTCCTTTTTTGTAATTCTTATGTAATTATTCTTTTAGAATAGTTAAAAACTGTAAGGAGCTTGGGGTGTCTGGGTGGCTCAGTCAGTTAAGTGTCTGACTCTTGGTTTTCGCTCAGGTCATGATCTCAAGGTTGTGGGACAAGCTCTGCGCTCAGGAGGGAGTCTGCTTGAGATTCTCTCCCTCTGCTGCTCCCCAGTGCACATGCATACTCTCTCTCAAATTAATGAATAAATAAAATCTTTTAAAAAAATTGTAAGGAACTTAAAAGCACTTCAGTTCTTCATTGTTCAAGGAAAAATGAATAATTTTATAAATTAAAGGTATAACAAGAGTCTTTTTCATGTCATTAATCCAAATAAAAAGCCTACTTAAAGTGACTGAGAAAAGTGCCCATGGTAAGCAATGTTAAAATGAGAAGAAAATGCAACTATGATCTTTACTTAGCAAAACCACTTGCTTGCTAAGAGTTCTTAAAGAACTCACTCAACTTTTCAGTACCTCAGCTTTCTCATCTGTAAAATTCATTTCCTGTTGCTGCATAACAAATTACCCCAAAACTTAGATGCAGTTTAGCTGGGTAGATTGGCTCAGGGTGCCTTGTGAGGTCGCAGTCAAGATGTCAGTGAGGGCTTTGGTCACCTCAAGGAGGAGCGTTTAGTTCTGCCCACCATGATCTTCTCCACAGGTGCTCCTGACACAGTAGCTGGCTTCCCCCAGAGCAAATGATCCACAAAAAATTAGGGAGAGCAACCAAGATGGTTGCCACCATGCCTTTTATAACCCAACCTTGGAAGTGATATAACATCATTTCTGCCATGTGCTATTGGTCACACAGACCACCTGGCAAAATGTGGGAGGAAAAGAGATAAGGGCATGAATACCAAGAGGGAAGAAGTGGGGTCCATCTTGGATGCCGGCCACTGGAGGTGCAAATTTGCTTCTTTGGGTCTTTTGTTTTGCCTCAAAAGCATAACAAAAGCTGAGTGGAGAATTGCTGAGTAACTGATGAGTATTCCAGATAGATATTTGCATTAAAAGCAAAGATACCTGATGAATTATACATTGCATTATGGTCCTGAAATCTTAGAGAAAGAAGCCATTGCATGAGAACAAACTGCCCCAGCCACTCAGTTGTAAATCATACTTTGAGGAACCGTTTGGGGATGCAAGAATGAAAGACAAGAAGCAAAGCAATATACACTACTTGGACACATTTCATTTAGTCAAAAAATTAACTAAAAGCAAAACTTTAAAAGAGCTCAGCTGAAGACTGGCATGTTTCCTTTTGAGGTGTCTCCTTTTGAGTGACCAGCACACAGAGAACCACACAGCTGCACAGGACTCAGAAAATAATCTATTCCTAGTCCAGCACCATGGCCTCTGAAGTGAGTTTATGAGGTTATTAAAGTTACATAGCTGATTCACAGCAGAGGCAAAAACAAACATGGCCTCCAAATTCCCAGTCCAGAGTTTATTTTAATTTTTAAAGATTTTCTTATTTATTTGAGATAGAGAGTGCGGGGGTAGGGGGCAGAGGGAGAGAAAAAAATCCTGAAGCAGACTCCCTGTTGATCTCAGAGCCTGACTCAGGGTTCCTCCCCAGGACCCTGAGATCATGACCTGAGCCAAAATCAAGAGTCGGACACTTTACCAACTGAGCCACCTAGGTGCCCCCCTCCAGCCCAGAGTTTATGCACTGCTTATCAACAAGGCAAACTTGACCTATTTATTTAACTTCTGTTGCCTCAGTGTCCTCATCCACAAAATGGAGAGAGTATTAAAACCAGCCTTGTTAAGGTTGTTCTGAGAATGAAATTAGTTAAGGCATATAAGTTAATATTAAAAAGATGTTTTTTATTATTAGTGTATTATTCACCATAATAAATATATTAAAAAAAAAAAACAGCAAACAGGGCTTTTATTTAGCAAAGAATAGTATGCCCTGGCTTATTTCTAAGCCTGGTGTCTAATCTTCTGTCAGGACAGCTGAGCAAGGACTTTAACTGGGTCAGTCACAGAATCTGGTGGCTTATGGAAAGGGTTAAGGTCAAGCCAGAAAAACAAGCCCACATCAAGTCTCCAGTCCAAAGGAGTCTAAGAGAATTATCAGCAGGCATCTTGGAACACAAGAAGGGAAAAGAAGGGAAGGGAAGGGGAGGGAAGGGAAGGGAAGGGAAGGGAAGGGAAGGGAAGGGAAGGGAAGAGAAGGGAAAGAGAAGAGAAAGAGAAAGAGAAAGAAAGAGAAAGAGAAAGAGAAAGAAAGAGAAAGAGAACGAGAAAGAGAAAGAGAAGAGAAGAGAAGAGAAGCAACAGATTCAAGTGGACAAGCAGGAGATAGGTGTGATTCATTCCTGTGATGGGACAATAGTTTCTTGAATGATTTTTGCATTTTCCTCATTCATGCTTTTGTGGGAAATCCAGGTTTTAAAATTTTATTTTATTTTAAAAGAGTTTATTTATTTATTTGAGAGAGAGAGGGAGAGCATGTGTGCATGAGTGGGGGGGAGGGGCAGGAGGGAGTGAAAAGGAAAAGCAGACTCCCTGCTGAGTGGTGACCAGGACCAGGACTCTGAGCCAAGCCAGCCTGCTTAATGGCCACCCAGGAGCCCCAGGTTTTTAAATTTTAAAAAATTGTGTTATATTTATATTCTTTTCATTTTTATATAAATAAATTTATATGGCAATATACGATTTTAATTTTGAGTAGTGATTTTAGAAAAGTATTCCAATTATATGATGTTTTGGAAAAGGCAAAACTATGGAGATGATAAAACATCAGTGGTTGTCAGGAGTCAGCATGATATTGTAATGGTGAATACATGTCATTATACATTTGTCCAGACCCATGGAACATACACCAAGAGTGAATCCTAGCATAAACTATGAACTTTGGGTGATAATCATCCGTCAATGTAGGTTTGTTGATAGTAACAAATGTACCACTATGGGCTGGGATGTGGATAGTGGTGTTGGCTGTGTTAGGGGCTGTCGGGTGGTGACAAGGCATATATGGGGATTCTCTACACTTTCATTTATTTACTTTAAGCAGGATTCATGCCCAGTGCGGAGCCCAATGCAGGGCTTGAACTCACAACAAAGACCTGAGCTGAGATCAAGAGTCGGAAGCTTAACCAACTGAACCACTCAGGCACCCCTTCTCTGTACTTTCTGCCCAATTTTCTTTGTTCCAAAACTGCTCTTAAAAACTAAGGTCTTGGGGCACATGGGTGGCTCAGAGGGTTAAAACTCTGCCTTCAGCTCAGGTAGCCATCTCAGGGTCCTCGGATCAAGCCCCGCATTGGATTCTCTGCACAGCTGGGAGACTGCTTCCCCCCTCCCCCCGCCCCGCCTGCCTCTCTGCCTGCTTGTGATCCCTGTCTGTCAAATAAAGAAATAAAATCTTAAAAAAAAAAAAAAAAACTAAACTAAGGTCTTTTTTTTTTATAGCATCAGTACAGCTTTATTCCAGACAGAGAATGCCCTTCTGCCTCACTAACAATACAGACCTTACAGACATCTAATTTTTTCAGAATTAATAAATAAGGATATAATCTACAAACTTAACATTTATCCTCTTCTAAAAGATTAATTATAATTTCTCATCTCACTTTCATCCTATTTTTCCTCAATCGGTCCCCTAGATTGTAAAAACAAAAACAATAACAATAACAAAATCGTGGCCACCCGTGTCTCACTCAAAAGTGTTATGCATGCTTCATGAAAAAAGGAGTTCAAGGACTACATTAGGTTAAACTTTCCAGTCTTCTCTGAGCCCCACTGAACACATGAAACTGTGCTTTGTATTTTCAGTGAACTAAAGAATCTGTCTCAACTTCATTGTCTGCAGGACCTACTGAAGTTCTTAAAGCCAAAAGCTTGTTCTATTTTGCATTCTTTATGCATAGAATAAAACTACAGAGAAGTTCATTTAAATTTTCAAATTATTTCCAGTAGGATTACGACCATGTTTTCTTAAAATTTATTGAACACGCAATTTCACTGTTTGTGCAAACATAATCATAGCGCAATACTTTTTCTTTCTTTCTTTCTTTCTTTCTTTTTTTTTTTTTTTTTGGTTAGGAACACTTTTTGTTTTCCTCCATTCACATTTCCTCATACGTTAAGGTCTTTTTTTTTTTAAGTAATTTTTTTTCTTTTTTAAGATTTTATTATATTTTTTTTTTCAAAAATACAAATTAGGAAGAATAAATTGAATCCATTAGACCAGGCTTCAGTAATTATCAATACTTAGCCAATCTTGTTTAATCCATACTCTCACTCACTTCCCTTCACCCCCTCCCTTGGGTTATTTTGAAACAAATCCCAGATATCAAACCATCTCATCAAGCCAAGTTAACTTCAAGGAGTTGAGACAGATTGAATCAAGCATATTAGGTACTCATTATAGCAGAAGGTCTCAAAAGTCCTCACCATTTTCCTCATTATGCAATAATAGCTAAAAACAGAAATCTCAAAATAACTTCAATTTATATTGAGGCACCTAAGCTAATAATGTGAATTATTTTACTGTATCTTGCTTTTAGATTTTTTTTCCTTTTATGTCTAAACATTTTTGGATGGTTTTTCTCTAAATTCTCAGTATACCCATCTTTTTCAACCTCCAAATTACATTTTTTCCAAAACTTCTAAGCAAAATCTGTTTACAAAAATTGAAAAATATCATGACTACTATACTAACAAAGTGAATAATTTACAAAAATTCTAAGGGATTAAAAATAGAACACTACGAAATAGTGTCTAAGTTGTCTTATGACTCTTTAATCAGTTTTAAGATGTAAGTAAAACCCATGCCTTTATTTCTATATTTTCTTGGCACCAGGATATCTCTTTATGAGTTCTCATTTATCACTCAAGTAAGCTATTATGAGGCACAACTTGGCCAACACTCGTGGAATGCTGAAGTCAGTGACCTGGGCTTCCTCAGGGATGAGCTAAGTAATTTCACATGATATGTTTAGAACTGTTACAAAAATATCACCTGCTAGCAAAGAGCAGGGCTGGGGATCTTCTTTTAGATAAACATTATTATAGGTCTTATTGCAATAAGGATCTCCACTTACACATCGTATACTTAATACCGTGTTTATCACCACTACCTACCAAGACTCCACTGAAACTACAGGAAGGGAATTTAAAAAGATATAAAGCCAAAAGATAGCGGGAAGTAAAAGAAAAAAATAAAATGGAAACGAGAAGAAAACAGACAAAATGTCAACAAAATTTTAGAAACCAGGAAGTAAATAGATGAATAATAACTAAGGTAGCAGCCCAGAGAAAGCCGAAACTGAATTGTTACCAGGGAAAAAAGCCAATGCAGAGTAAAGTATTTCTCATACAAGGCAACTCCGCCTTTTATCGCAGCCACTTTAAAGACAAGGTAACACGACTCCCGCCTGCAGAAGGGAAGTTGGGAGTAGGGCGAAAAACTGGAGGATTTACTGAGATGCTACATAAGGAGCAGATATAATTATAAGGAGTTCAAGATCCTCACCCACATCTGTGTAGCCTCGCTAGTACCATCCCCCACTCTGGCAGAAGACAGGTCGATTCTCTTTGAACCCTGGAGTCCCTGGACTTGGAGACCCTAGACACAAGGGAAAGCAGTGGGAAGGGACTAAACTGAAAGCAAGTACGGAAATCCACATTCTCAAGAGTGAGACTTCCAAATCTGCTCCCCTCCACCATCAACCTCCATACAGCTTCTAGAACATGAGAGGCAGACTTAAATCTGTAGGCTGATGATTGAAGGATTTCTCTTTGGGGAAATCAATCAAATCAAGGGCGGAGAGGGGGAAAGGATATCAGTATTTAATACTTGATCATGCAGTAATGAAGTCCATCGGTCAGCAAGGCCTACCATGCACAGGATTCCCAGCAGACTTTCAGGGGCTGTGCTGCTGGCTGCAGAGCTTCAGAGCCTGGCTCTCTGATAGACCCAGAGATTTGTTCAGCTGCCCAATAGTCTTCCACAAATTCTCTTCTGTTTAAATCACCCAGAGGGAAATTCTGTCATTCACAACTAAGAATCACAACAAACACTGTACAATGGAAAATGGAACGGTACTCTGACATTAAAATTATAACGCTCATTGATACGTCCTCATATACAAGGATCTCCAAGGTGTATTGTTAAACAAAAAAAGAAAAGATGCAGAATGATGTGTAGTATTCAAAAATAAATAAAATAAGAAGGACCCTTGGATTCACTGACTTGATGAAGTCAGTGAACCAACTTGATAGCGCTCTAAAATATCACCATATATTGGGAGTCAGATCGTCGTTGTGGCGAGAAGAAAACTTTAGCATAAGGTACACCTGTGTTCAAAGCATAGCTTTGCTGCTTACTAGCTATTAAGTCTTTGGCAAATCTTTTATCTGTACCCTCTCTGAAGCTCAGCTTAGGCACATGTAAACTAATGACGGTATCCAGCACTGGAATAGACCTTGGACTGCTTCAAAGCTATGTGCATAACTGCCAATTATACCTGGGCTCTGGGACCTTAGCATTATGAAAGAAGAAAATTGGCCGGCATTTTCCCCGCCATTTTCTCATCTCCAAGAAGGTCTGGAAAACATACTATAAAAGGGCACAACCAGTGAAGGGGGTAGGCGCAGGTGACTAGGGAAAGAAGGATTGAAGAGCTAGACTGTCCAGACTTGAGGTTGAGAGACTTAAAGCGCCACTTAGGATGCAGTGTAATGGATACACTAAGAAACCAACAAGGGCGGATGGGTCCTATGGACACCACTGGGCACCCCACGGCCCAGCCACAGATGTGACGCAGCGATATCATGCCAGCTGCTTGAAGGTCCACTTCACAGAAAAGGAAAAGCAGGAGAAAAACTCCTGTGTAGTCCAGTCCTTAAGAGTTCTGCTTAGGAAAATGCTTATGATATACTACTAAGTGAAGAAAAAATAGATTAAAATGCAGCGTATTCAGAGATACATATATTTGTATGTGCATGTGTGTATTTCCATAAATGACTAGACCGGAATACGTTCAAATATCAACAGTAATTTAAAGTTTAAAGCAAGGCCTCCGAAAAATCCAAATCCTGAGGAAAGAATAACCATTTGAAAGGGTAAGAGTTAATAAACCAACCAACCAAAACCCCATAAAATTCACTCCAGTTTGGGCAGGAAAAAAAAAATCAAAGTAATCATCCTAACAACAATGAGATAAATAACCCTTAGGCTATTAGTGTTCTTTTCATCTCATTATTCACAAGGCCGCTGATTTGTGGGCTTTGGTTCTTGGTTTAGATAATGATCTTTAAGATTGTTTCTGGGTGTGTCTGAAGAAGGCAGCAGGGTAGGAGAAGTGGGAACTCCAGAGTCCTATAATTCTTATTTTTGTTTCTCCCTCACACAGAAAGCTGATACTCTGGGTTCAGTCTTTTCCTTGTATTACAAGGCTCAAGAAGAAGAACACAAAGAACACTTTTGCTGACAAATATATTGGAAACGAGTTTGAAATTAGGCTGTCATTATCTGCTTTTAACTTCCTCTTTGGAAAGAGATACTGTTCATGCTTAAGGATTTTTCACAGCAGCAAATTACTTGCAGCACCATGAGCAGCCTGTGAAAACAGGAATAACATGTTTAAAGGGTAACATCCTACTAGCTATAATTAAAATAACACCTTTCTCTCTCTTTTTTTTTAAACCTGTCCAGCTGAGCCAATGGTATTCTGTAACTAGAATGCCTGTGTAAAATTGCTAATTAGAACAGTACAAAGTCTTAAATACTAGAGTAAAGAGGAAGTATTTGTGGGACAAACCTGTGAGTTCTATAGTATCCTTCACTCGATTTTACAGATGAGAAAACAGGCTTATGGAGATTAAATAGCTTGCCCAAAGCCACATGTTGGGAAGTAAAAGAGCCAGAATTACAAACCAGGACGGTCTTCCTGGGAGATGCTCCTGACCACAGAATGACACGGCCTTAACCAGAGCTGGGTCTTGGAAGCTATTGACCAAAAAATAAAATAGCTAGTTATTTTACCAGCAAAATGTGTTTATTTGGGAACAGCAGAGGAATTTCAAGCAATTAGGGATATGCAAGCTTTCCCATAATTCATAGGCAAATCCAGGAAACAAAGGCCAGGACTGCTCTTTAATAGAGGAGAGGGCTGATGGTGACAGCGCAGCTGTTATAAACATAGAGTCCATAGAGTCCATTGGCCAGAACTGGGAATTTGACACATGAGGACTTTTCATTGGCTGAGCTGTGACTATCTCTCATTGGCTGAGCAGTTGCCAGGCAAGGAGAAAATCTTCCTTTTGCGGCTGGGGTAGGTAGTAAGACTGCAAAGTATGTCTCTTCCTGTTGGAACTACAAAGGGCTACAAGGAGTGGTAGGATGTGAGCACTCCCCCTTTCTGGTCTCCCAACTCCATTTTATTTTATTTTGAAGATTTTATTTATGTATTTGACAGAGAGAGCAAGAGAGCACAAGGAGTTTCATCCTGCCATTGACACTTTCTGTGAATGTGACCCTGGTGAATTATTCAACCTTTCTTTACAAATCCAGAAGGGTGATTTTGCAGATCACCCCTCTGTAAAATGGGTGATGACTTTTTTTTTTAAAAAATAGATTTCATTTATTCATTTGACAGAGAGAGAGCACAAGCAGGGGGAACTGCAGGCAGAGGGAGAAGGACAAGCAGGCTCCTCAATGACCAGGGAGACTGATGCAGGGCTCAATCCCAGGACCCTGAGATCATGACCTGAGCCGAAGGCAGACACTTCACCATTTGAGCCACCCAGGCACCCCATGGATGATGATTATTAAAGGACTTACTCAGAATGCTGTAAGAGGGGGCACCTGGGTGGCTCAGTGGGTTAAGCTGCTGCCTTCGGCTCAGGTCATGATCTCAGGGTCCTGGGATCGAGCCCCGCATCAGGCTCTCTGCTCAGCGGGGAGCCTGCTTCCTCCTCTCTCTCTGCCTGCCTCTCTGCCTGCTTGTGATCTCTCTCTGTCAAATAAATAAATAAAATCTTTAAAAAAAAAAAAAAGAATGCTGTAAGAGTAGGATGACTGATGTGGAAAGCACTCAGAACAGTGGATGGCACAAATGAAGATCAGCTGTCATTCTTCACAGCTGTCTCCACAGCCAAGCTCAAAACAAATCCTTGTGGGCTGAATCAGTGAGTGACAAAGAATCAATTCCTCTTTTTCCTCTTTTGGATTTGTTAACAGATACAAACTATATGGCCATTCCATGGTGTTGACATACAATAGGTCCTCTTCACTCTCAATATGTATAAAGATATTAGATCTAACAGAGGAGAAGAAGCCCAATTTAGGAAAACCACAGGTCGACATATATTTTATCCATCTCCTTTGCCATCATGTTTGGTTCTAAGTAGATATCTCCAATGGTTTCATAGAGAAGAAAAGGGGCCTGAAGTTAGTGGAGTACTTTGAGAAGTGAGAAAATGAATAACCTAGTAGACAATTAGGTTACCTCAAGCCTTCGAGCAGGTATTTAAAATTAAAGAGGAGAGGCTTTGGGAGGACTTTGAGTAGTCACTTATTTGGTTTAAATAAATATGAAAATCACAGAATTGACCCTAATTTCCAACTGGATAGATTTAGCCAGTGAATGCTCAAATTCAGTGTGAACCCAGATAGCCATGAGACACCCAGACTGAACTTACACCACAAATAAAATTCAGTTTAGCTACATGTCATGCTCCATTCCCTGGGGAATGTGAGCATCCTGTCTCCTTTTGTCCACAGTATCAGAGTACTCAGGAAGTGTGGTTTATAAATATCTCCAAGTGAATTCAAATGGAACAGAATCTCAGAGGCAACATTTTGTACCATTTCACATTTTGTGCAATGACTTGCTGGGTTGAATTAACCTGAATTGTCAAGTGAGAAAAAAAGATGATCTGAACTCATAGTTACTAGATAATATACAGGATGCCTAGTTAAATTTCAATTTCAGATCCACAGTGAATATTGGCTTTTAGTATAAGTATGTTTCAAATACTGCACGGGACATACTTATACTAAAAAGAAACAGAAATTGTTGCCTATCTGAAATTCAAATCCAACTGGGCATCCTGCATTTTTATTTGCTAAATCTGGTGATCCTACTTTCTGCTCATAATAAACACATACCTTTTTATTTTAGCCACTACTCCTCTATCCGTTCATGGGGGTGGGGGGAGTATACTAGCCTCAGAGGGAGTGGAAGATATTTAATATTTGTCTTGGCTTCAGTTGGAAAGAAAAGAAATGGAGGAGAAAAGAAAATAATACCTTTATGATTAACATTTTGTCACGTTAGGGTGGTCAGCTATTTTATTCTTGCAACTAAAATCTGTCCAACCAAGACTATTGGACCATTCAGAAATAACAAGTTCTCTGTGGTGGCTGAGAAGGAGAAAAGGGACAAAAAGTGGGAGGAGACCACGGTATGGACAAGACGTGATTTTCTCAGAGGCTGAGCCTGCAAGGTAGAGGCAGTGTAGGGCAGGAGGATAAGAGCCACCTGACAGAGGTTGAGGCTGTGGCTTTCAAAGTTTAGTTTCAAGGAATATATTTAACCGCGAACATGGAATAATGGCTCATTTTTTCCTTTTCAGATTTTTTTTTTTTTAATAAACTCTGGAATAGACCTGTAGAGTTCCAATCCCAACCCCACTATTTAACAACTGTGTAGTCTAGGGTGAGTTATGAACACCTATCTACAATTTATTTGGGAAAAGCAGGTCTGCTGAGTGTGTGAGAGTAAATATCTACAAGGCACATCCCTGAGCCTTGTTCACAAGGAGGATTATACAATTGTATAGAAACTCTGGATTCTCAATTGTATCCTCCAGAGTAGAGCTTAAAGGGCCAGGATCCTTGGCTTCCCCTAATCTGGATTTGATTACCAGCTATGTGACTCTCAATAAATCATTTCACTATCATAAGTCAGTTTCCTCATCAGTGAGGAGATGGATAATGTAACAGTACATTGATCATATGGTTATTGAGAATTTTCACTGAAATAATGGATGTCATTATTTTTTTTATTTTATTCTAATTCCAGTGTAGTTAACACACCGTGTCCTATTCATTTCAGGTGTACAGTAGAGAGATTCAGCACATCCGTGCCACCCCCTGTGCTCATCCCAAGTGCACTCTTTAATCCCCATGGCCTATTCAACCCAGTCCCCACTAGTGACCATCAGTCTGTTCTCTACAGTTAAAGGTCTGTTTCTTGCCTTGTCTCTCTCTCTCCTTTGTTTTCCTTTGCTGGTTTGCTTTTTTCTTAAATTCCACATATGAATGAAATCATGTGGTATTTATTTTTCTCTGACTGGCTTATTTCTAATATTATATTTCTTATAACGCATGCCGTTATTAAGTCTATATATGTGTTAGCTATTGTTGTTCTTGTAGAATGTTTTTCTTTTTTGGCATCCACAATGGTTTAACATTCTGATTCTGTTCTTACATCTTCATGCTCTGTTTGCTTGCTGCCCTCTGTCCGTATGCTTTCCTTTTCCCTGCCGAAGTCCATAAGCCTTTCGCACACTTACCCGGTCTCTCTCCACCAACCCCCTCCTCCGTGCTGGTAACTCCTATGTCTTTTACCATCAGTCCCTGTTCTCTCACTTACAGCACAGTCCCATCCAACTCCCATAACCTCAGCGTTGTTACTTCAGAGTATTACTATCATCTCAAAACAAGCATGTCCAGATAAAATTACCAGCTCCCACCCACTGCTAATTTTCACTGGGGCTGCAGAGGAAGTAGCAGCTCTTTTTGATTTCCCTGCCTTTGGCAAACACTGTCTATTCTCCAGTGGTCTTCAAGGTAAAAACTTTGGAGTCACCTTCAACACTTCCATTTCTATCCTCCCTCGTGTCCACTTGATCACCAAAGCATTGAGCCACCTAGCAAATACCAGGAAAAGAGAAATCAAACTCCCTGATAAAAAGAAAATGACCTCTAACCTAAGAAACCTAACCTAAGAAAACGACCTCTAACCAAAGGGCCCACCTCCAGATCGCATCACATTGGGGGTTGGACCTACAACATATGAATTCGGAGGAAAACAGTCCATAGCAATCTCCTATGTGGTTTATCAATAGGTATTCCCACTACTAATGGTATGATTTCTCTTAATGTTCAACCTCCTCTCCAACACTTGGTATCTTCAAGGTTTTTGTTTGTTTTTACCCATCTAATAAGGTGCAAAATTGTATCTTATTCTGGTTTTAATTTGCATTTTTTGATTGCTTGTTAGGCTGAGCATATTTTTACATGTTTGTTAGACATTTTAACTTCTTCTTAAGTTTAGATATCTTGTCATGTTTTCCTATTGAGTTGTTAATCTTTATTGTAATGATTTATAGGCAGTCTTTTTAAATTCTGCCTTCTAATTCTCTTCTGATTATATGTATTGAAATCATCTTCTAGTACATGGCTTATGCTTTTACTTTTCTGTTACTAGGCAGAGAGAGAGAGGAGGAGGAAGCAGGCTCCCCGATGAGCAGAGAGCCCGACGCGGGGCTCGATCCCAGGACCCTGAGATCATGACCTGAGCCAAAGGCAGAGGCTTAAGCCACTGAGCCACCCAGGTGCCTCACTTTTCTGTTACTATTATGCCACATTTTCATGATATACTTTTAAATTTTTAATTTATATGTAATAAATTAATAAATGTAATTTAAAAACAAAAACAAAAAAGAAAACTACCATCTTTACAAAGATACATCTGACAAACAAAATTAGTTATTATTTAAAAATCTATATCTCCACCCACTTCCTCCTCCCCTCCCCGCACTCCAGCCTCATGCACACATTCCCTCTGCCCTTCTCGGGAGGGTAGATATTGATTGATAATGGGAGTATCTTTTGCTTGTCATTTTCAGGATAAAGGCTTTTGCACATTTGGAATAGAAGGAATCGGAAGCACAATTCAGAGAGCTGAGATAAAGTTAAACTGTCCTTCATGAAAAGGATGAGAGATGGGGTGGATGATGCAGAGGAGGAGATGGGACAGCGGAAGTCTAAGGAGACCTCTGCAGTGAAAAGTAGCCGAAGATGAACTCGGAGAGAAAACAGAAGTTTTCTGAGAAGCTCTTCTGTTCAAGAGCGGAAATTGGATTGGATCTTGGCTGTGCCATTGTGATGTTTAGCTATGTGTGTCAGCTTGCCTGGGTGAAGGGATGCCTGGATTTCCCAATAATGGGAAAACCATATTTCTAGGTGTGTCTGTAAGGGTGTTCTCAGAATAGATCAGTATTTGAATTTACAGAGTAAAAACAACACTCGCCAAGGATAGGCATCATCTAATCCTTTGAGGGCTGACAGAACAAAAAGGCGACAGAAGGTGAATTCATGCTCTTGCTTGAACGAGGATATCCATCTGTTCCTGCTCTTGGATATTGGTATCCTGGGTTCCTGGGCCGTCAGACTGGGGTGGGCATTTACACCTTTGGTCCCTGGCTCTTGGGTTTTTGGACTTAGATTGAAACTTACACCATTGGCTCCCCTCATTCTCAGGTTTGGGATTTGAACTGGAGCTATACCACCTGGCAATCTTGGGCCTCTGGCTTTCAGACAGCAGATACTGGGGTCTTTGGATTCCATAATCCCATGAGCCAATAATTAATAATAAATCTCTTTCTAGAGACATATATCCGCCTACTGGTTTTATTTATCTACTATTGAATGGTTTCTTTTCACAATCATATTTTCTGAGAACTCTTTTTTATTCTTTTTCCCCCTTTTTACAAAAGCTGTGATATAATGCTTTCTGAGAAACATATATATTTCTATATATTTCAGATATATTTGGTCTTCTTCCATATTTCCGAAGTCATAAAGGCGACATGGATGTCTTGTTACTAATTAAGGTGCTTTTTGGATTCCTGTGAAGGATGGGGGCTAGTTGCCAGGAGGACCAACCATGTGATTAGAAGTTTGGACCTTCCAGCTTCACCCGCCCTGACCTGCAGGGAGGGGAGAGGAGCTGGAGGTAGAATCAGCCGGTGGCCAATGACTTAGTCAATCTTGACTGTGTCATGAAGCCTACATAAAAACCTAAAAGGACTGGGTTCAGGGAGCTTCTCGGATGGTGAACAGGTAGAGTTGCATGGAGAGTGGCGAGCCTGAAGAGGGCATGAAAGTGCTGAACCCTTCTACCGTACCATACCTTATGTATCTCTTCATCTGGCTCTTGATCGGTGCCCTTTACCATATCCTTTAGTAAACCAATAAACAGTAAGTGTTTCCCTGAGTTCTGTTAACCATTCTAGCAAATTGAAAGAACCAAAAGAGGAGGTCTTGGGAACCTCTGATTTATAGCTAATTTGTCAGAAGTACAAGGTAACTACCTGGACTTGCAGCTGGCAGCTGAAGTCTAAGGAGGAGATCGCTGGAATCCCCAGTCTGTAGCAGGCTTGTCAGAAGCACAGGTAACAGCCTGGGGCTTGAGACTGGTGTCTAAAGGGGCAGTCTTGTTGGACTGAGCCCTTAACCTGAGAAAGTTGGTGTTATCTCTGGGTAGATTGTGTCAGAATTGGGTTGAATTCTCTGACATCCTGTCTGCTTGGTGTTGGGTAGGGGAGGGGGGATCCCCTGACATCAGAATTGGGTCCAGGAACCCAAAGAGTTTGTGTCAGTGAAATAGCACTCAGTTCTTATTTCAAATTCCTCTTCCAGTTTTTAAAGTACCTTTGCCAGGAGGTAATTGTTACTGCGTAAATATCTATATCTTTATTTTGTTTAGCATGCTTTCTTTAAATGTCTCATGCCTTTTTCCCCCTTCATATTAAAGAACAAGCCGGAAATATCAGGCTTGATACTGCCTGTGAGAGGAGCTGGTCAACAAAGGGAATTTGTTTGCTTTGAGAACTGGATGAGATGCAGGCAGTGGAGAGACTCCCCCCCTTTGGACCATTCCATTATCTTTAGAAAAAATTCTTCAATATTTGCCAAGCATTCTGTGCACAAGGATGAGGTGGAGATGTAATGGGATAAAGTTTATTCTTTAATACTCTGGTTTCCGAGGCCCATTTTCAGTCTCATTCCCCATCCTGATAGCTGGCATTTTATTAAATAATATGCTCCAAGGCCTACTAAATTAAAAAGAATGTTACAGAATAGTATATAGCACACATATATGTATATAACATATAATGTATATACTTTTCTGTCTATGTGTGTATATCTGCAAGGAAGTCCAGCAAACAGTTAAACAGTGGTTATTTCTAGAAAAAGTAGTATATTTTTAAGAAGGAAAGAAGACTATATGTTACTATATACTCTAGATAATATTGATTGTTTAACTTTTTTTTTAATTTTAATTTTTATAAACATATATTTTTATCCCCAGGGGTACAGGTCTGCGAATCGCCAGGTTTACACACTTCACAGCACTCACCATAGCACATACCCTCCCCAATATCCATAACCCCACCCCCCCTCTCCCAACCCCCTCCCCCCATCAACCCTCAGTTTGTTTTGTGAGATTAAGAGTCACTTATGGTTTGTCTCCCTCCCAATCCCATCTTGTTACATTTACTCTTCTCCTACCCCCTCAACCCCCCATGTTGCATCTCCTCTCCCTCATATCAGGGAGATCATATGATAGTTGTCTTTCTCCGATTGACTTATTTCGCTAAGCATGATACCCTCTAGTTCCATCCACGTCATCGCAAATGGCAAGATTTCATTTCTTTTGATGGCTGCATAGTATTCCATTGTGTATATATACCACATCTTCTTTATCCATTCGTCTGTAGATGGACATCTAGGTTCTTTCCATAGTTTGGCTATTGTAGACATTGCTGCTGTAAACATTCGGGTGCACGTGCCCCTTCGGATCCCTACGTTTGTATCTTTAGGGTAAATACCCAGCAGTGCAATTGCTGGGTCATAGGGTAGTTCTATTTTCAACATTTTGAGGAACCTCCATGCTGTTTTCCAGAGTGGTTGCACCAGCTTGCATTCCCACCAACAGTGTAGGAGGGTTCCCCTTTCTGCACATCCTCTCCAGCATCTGTCATTTCCTGACTTGTTAATTTTAGCCATTCTGACTGGTGTGAGGTGATATCTCATGGTGGTTTTGATTTGTATTTCCCGGATGCCGAGTGATATGGAGCACTTTTTCATGTGTCTGTTGGCCATCTGGATGTCTTCTTTGCAGAAATGTCTGTTCATGTCCTCTGCCCATTTCTTGATTGGATTCTTTGTTCTTTGAGTGTTGAGTTTGCTAAGTTCTTTATAGATTTTGGACACTAGCCCTTAATCGGATATGTCATTTGCAAATATCTTCTCCCATTCTGTCAGTTGTCTTTTGGTTTTGTTCACTGTTTCCTTTGCTGTGCAAAAGCTTTTGATCTTGATAAAATCCCAATAGTTCATTTTTGCCCTTGCTTCCCTTGCCTTTGGTGATGTTCCTAGGAAGATGTTGCTGCGGCTGAGGTCGAAGAGGTTGCTGCCTGTGTTCTCCTCGAGGATTTTGATGGATTCCTTTCTCACATTGAGATCCTTCATCCATTCTGAGTCTATTTTCGTGTGTGGTGTAAGGAAATGATCCAATTTCATTTTTCTGCATGTGGCTGTCCAATTTTCCCAACACCATTTATTGAAGAGGCTGTCTTTTTTCCATTGGACATTCTTTCCTGCTTTGTCGAAGATGAGTTGACCATAGAGTTGAGGGTCTATTTCTGGGCTCTCTATTCTGTTCCATTGATCTATGTGTCTGCTTTTGTGCCAGTACCATGCTGTCTTGATGATGACAGCTTTGTAATAGAGCTTGAAGTCCGGAATTGTGATGCCACCAACTTTGGCTTTCTTTTTCAATATTCCTTTGGCTATTCGAGGTCTTTTCTGGTTCCATATAAATTTTAGGATTATTTGTTCCATTTCTTTGAAAAAAATGGATGGTACTTTGATAGGAATTGCATTAAATGTGTAGATTGCTTTAGGTAGCATAGACATTTTCACAATATTTATTCTCCCAATCCAGGAGCATGGAACATTTTTCCATTTCTTTGTGTCTTCCTCAATTTCTTTCATGAGTACTTTATAGTTTTCTGTGTATAGATTCTTAGTCTCTTTGGTTAGGTTTATTCCTAGGTGTCTTATAGTTTTGGGTGCAATTGTAAATGGGATGGACTCCTTAATTTCTCTTTCTTCTGTCTTGTTGTTGGTGTAGAGAAATGCAACTGATTTCTGTGCACTGATTTTATATCCTGACACTTTACTGAATTCCTGTACAAGTTCTAGCAGTTTTGGAGTGGAGTCTTTTGGGTTTTCCACATATAGTATCATATCATCTGCAAAGAGTGATAGTTTGACTTCTTCTTTGCCGATTTGGATGCCTTTAATTTCCTTTTGTTGTCTGATTGCTGAGACTAGGACTTCTAGTACTATGTTGAATAGCAGTGGTGATAACGGACATCCCTGCCGTGTTCCTGACCTTAGCGGAAAAGCTTTCAGTTTTTCTCCATTGAGACTGATATTTGCGGTGGGTTTTTCATAGATGGCTTTGATAATATTGAGGTATGTGCCGTCTATCCCTACACTTTGAAGAGTTTTGATCAGGAAGGGATGCTGTACTTTGTCAAATGCTTTTTCAGCATCTATGGAGAGTATCATATGGTTCTTGTTCTTTCTTTTATTAATGTGTTGTATCACATTGATCGATTTGCGGATGTTGAACCAGCCTTGCAGCCCTGGAATAAATCCCACTTGGTCGTGGTGAATAATCCTTCTAATGTACTGTTGAATCCTATTGGCTAGTATTTTGGCGAGAATTTTTGCATCTGTGTTCATCAAGGATATTGGTCTGTAGTTCTCTTTTTTGATGGGATCCTTGTCTGGTTTTGGGATCAAGGTGATGCTGGCCTCATAAAATGGGTTTGGAAGTTTCCCTTCTATTTCTATTTTTTGGAACAGTTTCAGGAGAATAGGAATTAGTTCTTTAAATGTTTGGTAGAATTCCCCCGGGAAGCCGTCTGGCCCTGGGCTTTTGTTTGTTTGGAGATTTTTGATGACTGCTTCAATCTCCTTACTGGTTATGGGTCTGTTCAGGCTTTCCCTTTCTTCCTGGTTCAGTTGTGGTAGTTTATATGTCTCTAGGAATGCATCCATTTCTTCCAGATTGTCAAATTTGTTGGCGTAGAGTTGCTCATAGTATGTTCTTATAATTGTCTGTATTTCTTTGGTGTTCGTTGTGGTCTCTCCTCTTTCATTCATGATTTTATTTATTTGGGTCCTTTCTCTTTTCTTTTTGATAAGTCTGGCCACGGGTTTATCAATCTTATTCTTTCAAAGAACCAGCTCCTAGTTTCGTTGATTTGTTCTATTGTTTTTTTGGTTTCTATTTCATTGATTTCTGCTCTGATCTTTATGATTTCTCTTCTCCTGCTGGGTTTAGGGTTTCTTTTTTTTTTTTTAATTTTATTTATTTGTTTGACAGAGAGAGAGAGATCACAAGTAGGCAGAGGGGCAGGCAGAGAGAGAGGAGGAAGCAGGCTCCCTGCTGAGCAGAGAGCCTGATGTGGGGCTCGATCTCAGGATCCTGAGATCATGACTAAGCTGAAGGCAGAGGCTTAACCCACTGAGCCACCCAGGTGCCCTGGGTTTAGGGTTTCTTTCGTGTTCTTTCTCCAGCTCCTTTAGGTGTAGGGTTAGGTTGTGTACCTGAGACCTTTCTTGTTTCTTGAGAAAGGCTTGTACCGCTATATATTTTCCTCTCAGGACTGCCTTTGTTGTGTCCCACAGATTCTGAACCGTTGTGTTTTCATTATCATTTGTTTCCATAAATTTGTTCAATTCTTCTTTAATTTCCTGGTTGACCCATTCATTCTTTAGAAGGATGCTGTTTAGTCTCCATGTATTTGGGTTCTTTCCAAATTTCCTCTTGTGATTGAGTTCTAGCTTCAGAGCATTGTGGTCTGAAAATATGCAGGGAATGATCCCAATCTTTTGATACCGGTTGAGACCTGATTTAGGACCAAGAATGTGATCTATTCTGGAGAATGTTCCATGTGCACTAGAGGAGAATGTGTATTCTGTTGCTTTGGGATGAAATGTTCTGAATATATCTGTGATGTCCATCTGGTCCAGTGTGTCATTTAAGGCCTTGATTTCCTTGTTGATCTTTTGCTTGGATGATCTGTCCATTTCAGTGAGGGGAGTGTTAAAATCCCCTACTATTATTGTATTCTTGTTGATGTGTTTCTTTGATTTTGTTATTAATTGGTTTATATAATTGGCTGCTCCCACGTTAGGGTATAGATATTTAAAATTGTTAGATCTTCTTGTTGGACAGTTCCTTTGAGTATGATATAGTGTCCTTCCTCATCTCTTATTATAGTCTTTGGCTTAAAATCTAATTGATCTGATATAAAAATTGCCACTCCTGCTTTCTTCTGATGTCCATTAGCATGGTAAATTCTTTTCCACCCCCTCACTTTAAACCTGGAGGTGTCTTCAGGTTTAAGATGAGTTTCTTGTAGGCAACATAAAGATGGGTTTTGTTTTTTTATCCATTCTGATACCCGGTGTCTTTTCATTGGGGCATTTAACCCATTAACATTCAGGGTAAGTATTGAGAGATATGAATTTAGTGCCATTGTATTGCCTGTAAGGTGACTGTTATTGTATATTGTCTCTGTTTCTTTCTGATCTACTACTTTTAGGGTCTCTCTTTGTTTAGAGGACCCCTTTCAATATTTCCTGTAGAGCTGGTTTAGTATTTGCAAATTCTTTCAGTTTTTGTTTGTCCTGGAAGCTTTTAATCTCTCCTTCTATTTTCAATGATAGCCTAGCTGGATATAGTATTCTTGGCTGCATGTTTTTCTCATTTAGTACTCTGAATATATCATGCCAGCTCTTTCTGGCCTGCCAGGTCTCTGTGGATAAGTCTGCTGCCAATCTAATATTTTTACCATTGTACGTTACAGACTTCTTTTCCCGGGCTGCTTTCAGGATCTTTTCTTTGTCACTAAGACTTGTAAATTTTACTATTAGGTGACGGGGTGTGGACCTATTCTTATTGATTTTGAGGGGGGTTCTCTGAACCTCCTGGATTTTGATGCTTGTTCCCTTTGCCATATTGGGGAAATTCTCTCCAATAATTCTCTCCAACATACCTTCTGCTCCCCTCTCTGTTTCCTCTTCTTCTGGAATCCCAATTATTCTAATGTTGTTTCGTCTTATGGTGTCACTTATCTCTCGAATTCTCCCCTCGTGGTCCAGTAGCTGTTTGTCCCTCTTTTGCTCAGCTTCTTTATTCTCTGTCATTTGGTCTTCTATATCGCTAATTCTTTCTTCTGCCTCATTTATCCTAGCAGTGAGAGCCTCCATTTTTGATTGCACCTCATTAATAGCTTTTTTTATTTCAACTTGGTTAGATTTTAGTTCTTTTATTTCTCCAGAAAGGGCTTTTATATCTCCCGAGAGGGTGCTTTAATATCTTCCATGCCTTTTTCAAGCCCGGCTAGAACCTTGAGAATCGTCATTCTGAACTCTATATCTGACATATTACCAATGTCTGTATTGATTAGGTCCCTAGCCTTTGGTACTGCTTCTTGTTCTTTTTTTTGTTGTGAATTTTTCCGCCTTGTCATTTTGTCCAGATAAGAGTATATGAAGGAGCAAGTAAAATATTAAAAGGGTGGCAACAACCCCAGGAAAATATGCTTTAGCCAAATCAGAAGAGATCCCAAATCGTGAGGGGGGAGAAAGGGGATAAAAAAGGGTTCAGAAAGAAAAAAGAAAAGAAAAGAAACTATTAAAAAAAGAAAGCCAATAAAGAAAAAATATAAAAAGGAAAATTATATATATATATATATAAAATTTTCCTTTTTATATTTTTTATATATATTTTTATATATATTTATTTTATATATATATATAATATATATATATATATATATTAGATAAACTATTTAAAAAACGTTAAAAAAGAAAACGGTAAAAGTTAAAAAAATTTAGCAGAAGAAGAGAAAAATAAATTGAAAAAGAAAAAAAATTAAATTAACTGCAAGGCTAAAGAATCATGGGGAGAAAGCCATGAGTTCCGTGCTTTGCTTTCTCCTCCTCTGGAATTCCGCCTCTCTCCTTGGTATTGAAACTGCACTCCTTGGTAGGTGAACTTGGTCCTGGCTGGGTTTCTTGTTGATCTTCTGGGGGAGGGGCCTGTTGTAGTGATTCTCAAGTGTCTTTGCCCCAGGCGGAGTTGCTCGCCCTTACCCTGAGCCGGTCTGAGTACTCCGATTGGGTTTGCTTTCGGGAGCTTTTGTTCCCTGAGCGCTTTCCATAGAGTTCTGGAGGGCGGGAATGAAGATCGCCGCCTCCCGGTCTCTGGCCTGGAGGAGCCGAGAGCCCGGGGCCCCACTCCTCAGTGTGCCCTCAGAGAACAGTGCCCAATTACTCCCGTCACCCTGGCCTCCAGCCGCGCTCCGAGCTGACCGAGCCTGCGACCGGTTCAAGGTAACCCCGAGCTTAGAGCTCACTACTCGGCCTTGTCTCTGTAGCCGGCTTCCCCGTTCTAATACCTGTAAGCTCTGCGACACTCAGACACCCCTGATCCTTCTGGGACCCTGCAGGACCTGAGGCCACGCTGACCCCACCTGGGCTTCACCCCGGTTAAGCCTCTGGAGCGATGTCCCTGAGTGGAACAGACTTTTAAATTTCCTGATTTTGTGCTCCGTTGCTCCGCCGCTTGCGGGGAGCTGGCCCCTTCCCCCCGCGGTCTGGTCTATCTTCCCGTCACTTTGGATTCACTTCTCCGCCAGTCCTACCTTTCAGAAAGTGGTTGATTTTCTGTTTCTAGAGTTGTTGTTCTTCTCTTCGATCTCCTGTTGGATTTGTAGGCGTTTGCAATCTTTAGATAAGCTATTTAGCTGATCTCCCGCTACCTGAAGTAGTCTCAGCCTGCTACTTCTCCGCCATCTTGACTCCTCCCCAATTGTTTAACTTTTTAACTTTGAATATATTCATGCATCATTTGTAAATGGATATGTATGTACATATATAATAAAAAAACAAATCTACATATTCAGAGGGCACGTGTTGTAATGAGCACTGGTTGTTATACACAAATAATCATGGAACATTACATCAAAAACTAATGATGTGCTGTATGGTGACTAACATAACATAATAAAAAAAAAAAGAATTTCAGCTGGTTCTTATCTCTGAATCCCATAAAGTGCCTAGCACAGTATATTGACATTTTAGGAACACAATAAATATTTGTTGCATAAACAGATGAATATCTATGGAATGAAAACAGATATGCATTATTATTGCTGCTAAAGTATAATTTCTAAAAATCATGAATCATGAATCTGATAAAAATATGAAATGGACACATGTCAAAGATTTTAATGTATTTATTAATGATGGAGCCAGAAAGATTAAAATCAAATGGGATTTTGACTTAAAGTGACTTATACTCCCTATCAGATCAAATTCACTTCCACTATCATGAGCAAGAGCTACATCCATGATTATTAGTTTTCCACAAATCACCTTTCATCCCTACAGAGTTATAAAATAGCTTAAGTCATTAACCCAATTGCTTTAGACTAAATGTTGCCTCCCAAAATCCTATGTTGACAATCTATGCTCCAATGTGATGGTCTTAGGAGGTGAGGCCTTTGGGAGGTGATGAGGATTAGATGAGGCTGTGGGGGATAGAGTCCTCATGAATGGGACTGATAACTTATAAGACTCATTAGACAGTTTGTTTCTTCTCTCTGCTCTCTGCCAAGTGAGGATCTGAGAAGTCAGCAGTCTGCAACCTGAGAGGGGGCCCGTAAAAGAACTCAACCAAGTTGACACTCTGATCTTAGACATCTAACCTCTCGAATTGTGAGGAATAAATTTCTGTTCTCTGTGAGCCACCCAGTCTGTGGTATTTTTGTTACAGCAGTCTGAGATGACTAAGACAACAAATGTGCATCTCTCTATGGTATCAGATAACCCCCAGTGAACCTGCTAGGCAATGCCAACATCCACTACAAGGACAGCTAAGAATCTCTTTTGCTCCTTCCAAACATTGTCAATTTTTCCTGACACCGTCAGGTTAAAATCATCTATTGTCTTGATGTTTTGAAACACTTATGAATCTCTTTTCTAACCTACATCAATGATTCCATAATTCTGAATAATTTCTTTAATCCATATATATGGAGATTGACACTATTCATGCATTCTCTTGACAAGATTGCCAAATGACAAGGTTGTCTAAATTTGGACTGCAAGTAAGGCAATCAAGTTTTGCCTTATGAAAAGTTCAGTGTCCTTGCACAAAATTTTTTTCTTGCACTACTTATCATCTCAAAAATGCTGGAAATAATTTGGCAAAACCCAGTTTAAGTCATTTTGGCACTTGTTCCCTAAACAAGACTGTGCAGTATTTATAGTCTGAATGATATGTTGCTAAAGCCAGGTTTGTTGACAAAAATAAAAAACCACACTGCAGTATTAGGTCTTTCTTAAGTATCTTATGTTAACAACCTCTTCTGGCCCACCCAGATACACTCATCAATCTCCTATTCTAAGCTCTTCCCAATTGCCGAGAGACTACAACCCCTTTCTGTTCTCATACATTTAAACACAAGAAAAAATTCATGAGATGCTCATTGATCAAGGCATTATTTGTTGTTAAGGAGATGGATGAGATTAATTTAGTCTTTGCAATAAACTGGGATATTAATATTAATTTGGGAACAAATAAAATCTTTTAAAATATGATAAAAATATTTTTAGTAGACCAAATATAGACAATAGATATTACCAGAGATACATCTAACTTTAAAAGTCTTTTTTCAGGGGAGCCTCGGTGGCTCAGTGAGTTAAGGGTCTGCCTTTGGCTCAGGTCATGATCTCAGGGTCCTGGGATTGGGCCCCCACAATGGGCCTCAGGCTCAGTGGGGAGTCCACTCCTCCCTCTTCTTCTGCTCCTCCCTACTGCTCATGCTCTTTCTCTAAATAAATAAATAAAAATCTTAGGGGGAAAAATGTCTTTTTTCATATGCAGGACTCAAACAGATTCACTTATGAAATAACTTTTTAAACATGTTTGCTGATGATATTTTCCAAACCAAAAATTAGGCTACAAAAAATTAGTTTAGCAAAAGGTGTTTTGGGTTTTAGTTTGTTTGTTTTGCTATAAGATATAAATGTGAAAACGTTTTTCAAGCTTTTGAAACCCTAATAATATTATAGTTATATATTGAACAAATACCCTTTACTGAAAAGAAAAAAGATGCATGTAATTAGGATCATTTGGAAAGTCCCAGATATGTGATCTTCCTAATGAACGATAGCCAAGCTATATTTCATTGACACAATTAAACCATCATTTTTATTTATTTATCTATTTATATTTTATTTTTTAAATTAACATATAATGTATTATTTGCCCCAGGGGTACAGGTCTGTGAATCATCAGGCTTAGACATTTCACAGCACTTACTATAGACCATACCCTCCCCAATGTCCATAACCCAACCACCCTCTTTATAACTCCCTCCCCCCGCAGCAAGCTTCAGTTTTTTATGAGATTAAGAGTGTCTTATGTAAACCATCATTTTTTTATTTTTATTTTTTTTAAAGACTTTGTTTATTTATTTGACAGATAGAGATCACAAGTAGGCAGAGAGGCAGGCCGAGAGAGAGAGAGAGAGAGAGAGAGAGAGAGAGGAAGGGAAGCAGGCTCCCTGCTGAGCAGAGAGCCTGATGCGGGGCTCAATCCCAGGACCCTGAGACCATGACCCGAGCTGAAGGCAGAGGCCCAACCCCACTGAGCCACCCAGGTGCCCCAAACCATCATTTTTTAAATGCACCATTATTTCATGTGCTGCTAAGACAAATAAAATGGCCAATTCAAATATGACACAATGTTTTCTTACCACATCAACTGTAAGACACAGTTGTAGACTAGAAGACAAGATTTGTATGATTTCAGAGGGGTTGAAATGTAAATAAAAAAGGGAGTCTTAGAAGAAATAAGACATTTGTTAGGTCTTCCAACAGATACGAGCTATAGATTTTATTTCTCCAATCAGTAAGGATTTTTTTTAAAAGAGATCTTAAGGCTATTATTGCATCTTTTCAAATTATTTTTTCCTTTTTTCTACTGAAGTATAATTAACATACAGTATTATATTTGTTTTAGGTGTATAACACAATGAGTCAATAATTCTATACATTACTCAATGCTCAGCACAATAAGCGTAGTTACCATCTGTCACCAGACAACATTATTACAATCTTATTGACAGTATTCCCTATGTTGTACTTTTCATCTCCATATCTTATTTATTTTATAACAGGAAGTTTGTACCTCCTAATCCCCTTCACCTATTTCACCCCTCCCCCCACCCACCTCCCCTCTGGCAACCACCAGTTTATTCTCAGTATTTAAGAGTCTGTTTTCTTGTCTGTCTCTTGGGTTTTTTGTTCATTATTATTGCATCTTACAAGGAAATGATCCCCACTGTTAAAGTATATTTTTTAAAATGTATAAGTAAATAGAGTTTGTGAAGTAAAACCTAAGTGAGAAAGAGCCAGTTGTGGCAAAAAAGCCACCTCTAATGGCTGCCACCCCCACAGAGATGGTGCAAGCTATGGAGGCCTGTGTCAGTGGGTCCAACACTGGGGACCCCAGTTGGCTGGTCTGGGGTATGGCTTAGACTCTAGTCCTGGCTGCTGCTTAGCATCTTTTGTTTCTACCAGTTTTCTGTGTGGGTTCTTTAGCTTTCCCAACAGTTCTGTGAGCTTCCTATTCTTTCAGTAAATTCCTTGTCTGCCTACATCAGCCAGACTCGCAACGAAGAACCTTGACTGATATCTCTGGATATCTCGATTCCAGTTAACCATTGGGACTGCTGATTTCATTAATCCTACTACCACTGAAGGATAAAGCAAAAATTAATCAATGTGATAAGCTGATGATTTCTTTGTACTTATTTGCAAAGTTGCTCTACTCCATTTTATAATTTTTACCCACCTCACCAAAGCAATGCCAGCATCTCCTGTCTGCTTAAAGTATTCTGGGGGAGTTGAAGCTTCAGTAAGTTTAGAAGTTGAACACTCTTCTTGAGAAATGTAGCTTTTTAATAATATAAATAGTGATCACAGATAACATTCATGTAGTGCTTCAATGATGAGAACGTGCAGTTCTAAGTATTTCACATATATTAACCAATGTCATCTTCGTAAGTATTCTAGGAGAAAAATATTATAACCTTTATTCTCATTTTATACACCAAGGACACTGAAGCACAAGGGGATTAAGAGACTTAACTGATGACACAGACCAGTAGGGGCAGAGCTGGGATTTGAACTCAGGTTGGCTCTAGGAGTCTTGTGCTTAGCTGTTGAAATAAGATGCCCTCTCTTAGAAGTTATTTGTTTCTGCTACTACCTATTTGCAGTACAGGGTGGACCTGGTAGAATTTGAAGTATAGAAACTTACCTTTCAATCCAAAACCCAGGCAGTTTACATACTGAACCTCAGGTGTTTTTTCCTTGTAAAGTGGGAATAATAGTAATGGTCCTGCCTACCTCATTGGTTGTTGAATAGAACAAATAATGTATGTAAAAGTGCTCTGTGAAGTATCGCATGAAGAGTTATTACTTAGACTTTGAAAAGTCATGTCAGTTAGCATATGGCTACATGTTCCACACAGTGAGCTGGGTGACAGCTAGAAGATGGCAGACTAGAATCCATGGCTGTCCATATGCAAAACCTGTGCTTCTAACTACACCTCTGCACTCGCTCCTCTGGTGCTCAGTCACTGTAATATTTGGTGGTATACCATTGCTTTCCTGTGTCATTTCATTAAAAGTAAGAATGTAAACATAAATTGCCCTTCAAGAATTTCCCACAGAGGGGCGCCTGGGTGGCTCAGTGGGTTAAAGCCTCTGCCTTCGGCTCAGGTCATGGTCTCAGGGTCCGCATCGGGCTCTCTGCTCGGCGGGGAGCCTGCTTCGCCCTCCCTCTCTGCCTGCCTCTCTGCCTACTTGTGATCTCTGTCTGTCAAATAAATAAATAAAATCTTTAAAAAAAAAAAAAAGAATTTCCCACAGAATGTTTCTCTGGTAGGCCTGTGTCAGAAATTCCTACCTCCAATTTACAAACTGACAGAGGGCAACAGAGAAAGACAGGTCAGGTGAGGAAAGCTATAACATGGATGTCCAAGCAACCGGAAATGATGCTTGGCTGAGGAAGATTTCTTCTTCCCCTGGCAAGCTGGGGACATTCCAGTCAGGAACTTTGGAGGCTCCAATGTGGAAAGGAGCTCAAATTCCCACAACAGAAGAGAATGTTTATAAGTCTGGGAACATTCTGAGGATTCTCAGGGAAGACAGTGGCAACAGGTCTCTCCATTTCATCCATTTACCACTCCAGGAAAGGTCTGTCCATCTTTGGGTAAAATCAAACTAAAATAAAAACCGTATAAATAATAATGTTAGTATTCTCCCTCTTTCGTCTCTGCAAATCCCTTGTGAAGGGTTATAAATCATTCCAATATCACTAAAGTAGAAAATCTATAAACCGACCAAGAAGTATTGGCAAAGTGTCTCCTTTATGATTAGTCCATGCATGCACTAGGGGTTTACATGATGCCCTTTACCAGATGAAACTCTCATAAAACTAACAGGTGAGGAATTAGAAACCATTACATGCCAGATTTGTGTCACCAAACACAAGCTCCTCAAATGAAGAAAAATGAAAGATAACACAAAAAGGCACACCTGAAACGAATGTAGCATTGTGTGTCAAAAAAAAAAGAAAAAAAAAAGACACCAAGAAAATCTGAGAACATAGGGCTCAGGAAGGCCATTTGTGGTTGACTATGTCATAATATATCTTCAGTAAAATGTGCAAGACATCACTGGGCCCCCCTTTTAATACGTATTAAAATCAATCTTTCTCTTTTCATATAAAGTGATAAAAGACAAGTGAGTACCTAAGTCTAAAAAAAAAATCTTTTCATTACAAAACCACAATTACCACATACCATATACAAATATACATATACCATAGCTCTCAACTGGTTATGCTATATCTTTCCCACTCATTCATTTCTTCATTCACTTCTTCAACAAATGTATTAACTGTATGGGCATGGGGGCCAGCACTGTGGCAATGGCTTGGCCTGAAGATGAATAAAATATGGTTCTTGCTGTCTGGACTCAGTGCCATCACTCGACGAGTGGCAGTAACTATAATGAAGAAGACAAAGAAATGACTATCCCAGCTGAAATCCAGGAAGTAGGCCGAGCTTAAGGAAGGGTGAGGTAACATAGTAAACCATTCTATTTTGGCAGTCTCTGAACTGGTCCCACTTTTCCTAGGTCAGGGAGTACTATTTCTCCTTTCATGCACTTTTGTCCTCTGTGGTTTCATCCTGCTACTTCTCTCACTCTCTTTTCCTCCTGCAGCAAAAGGAGAAAAAAGTCAAAGGAGCTTTCAGGTTGACTAGGAAAAGGGGAAGAAAGAAACCCTTCAGGTACCTTGCTATGCTACGTATCCCTTTCTTGAGGCATGGGGGAAAGGAAGGACTGGGTTCTGAAAAGGTGAGACTTTAGTTGCAGAATCATGTATGAGCTGGAAGGGACCAAAGAGGCCATCCTCCCTAGTATCCATGTTATAGCTGAGGACATTGAGGCTTAATGACTAATTCAAGCCAATGAGTGGCATCAGGACACTAGAACTCAGGCTTCTGAACGTCCACGAAGGCTAGAATGGACAAGTGGAGCACTTCTAATGCCCCTGTTTGCTGAGTTGGGTGAAGGAGCTTGAGACAGAAACTTCACTACTGCCTTCAGCAGCCTCTTTAACCTTAGGTACTTGACAAGCAGGAAGTCCTTCATGTCAGGTCCTCCAAAGAAATGGAGGACAATTGCTAACTAGTCAGCCCATAGTTCCTTAAAGAAAACCACACCATGACCATCACTCAAAGGACTGTTTTCATATATTTTATCATTTTTGTTACTCTTCCCATGAATCTGATTTCTCTATATCCTTTTGAAAATACGATGACCCAATCTGAACTCAGCTTTGAAGATTTATTTTGGTGAAACAAAATGATGTCTCTGTGCTTTGGTTTTTTAATGCATCCTATTGTGACTCTTTAGTTTTGTTTGTTATTAAATTTTCAGACCAGTGTGTTGGTAATGATCTTACTTATTTTCAATGTGTTAGTAATGACCTTGAGAAATTTCATTTATTGATTTATTTCTCCTAAGGGCGTCTTCCTGAACGTTGTTCCGTTTGTGGATGGCCTGTTTCCCCCTACTTCCCCCCACCCCACCCCCGATTTGTCAGTCTATCAACAATGACCAGGTGGTGGATACTTGTCAAGAAAACTAATCACCTTCTAACAGGATTTGGAATGGAATTAATGCGGATCTTGTGCCCTCCCTGTTCCAATTTTAGCAGCCCAAGGTCCACGACTGATTATAGAGATTAGCTGGTTGGTAACTGCATCCTGCGGCATTTTAGGGTCTGGGTTCTCTCTTTGGACCCTAGGCAGTGAATTTTGTGAGATCCAGTACTCGAGTTTCTAGGAGACAGAGCTTGGGTTTGAGACTGAAACTGACCAACCCATCCCAGGACACTCAGTGGGGTAAATGCATCTCTCCAAATCTATTTTCAATGTCATGACACTGGGCTAGAACGCTGCGAAGTCAACGAGTCCAGCCTGCCAGACAAGTTTCTGCTTCTGGACGCCTCTGAAGCTCCGGCACGCCACGGTGGACCAAGCTGATGCGGCCATAGAGTCATCTGAAGGGGGTGGTAGGGCATACTGCTGTCAGTATTTACCAGGCGTCTTCCCTCAGTTCTTCCAGCCTTCTGGCTCCTCCGGGACGAGGCCACAAGCTCTCAACTTCACCGCTAAACTCCGCGCTCGGCCCACCTCCCCGCTCCTCCCCTTTTCTCCAGCCCTCGCCGCTCCCACCTTTCCTCAAGCCCCCGACCTGTGTGCGTGCAGAGCCGGGGGTGGAGCCGTGGGGGGTCGTGACGTCACCCCTCCGCGGGGGAGGCGGGGCTGTGGGAACCGCAGTGCAGCGCAGAGGGGCGGGCTGGGGCGGGGCCTGCGGCGCGTGACCTGGCTGCGGGAGGCAGGAGCCTAGAGAAAGGTGTAGGGGGGCCGGGACCAGCCGACTCTCGAGTCCGCAGGCGGGGCGGGGAGTGCCTGGGCAGAGGCGGCGGGCGCCCGGTGAAGCGCTAAAGCAGGTCACGCTTCCTCCTTCCCTCCCCGCCCCTTCTCCTCCTCCCACCTGGGCCTCTGCGTGGAGACGCGCACCTGGCAACCGGCGGCCGTGCCCCGCCGCGTCCCCGCCTTCTCCGCTCGGGCGGGGTGCCCCGAGCCTGCCCCGCACCCCGAACCGACCCCGGCGCTGGCGCTCGCCCCTCCGCCGCCGCCGCGCTCGCCCGAGGCGGCCTCGAGCGCTCGCTCGTTGATGCCGTTTTGGGGGTGACCCGGCGCGACGGCGGCGCCTCCACGGTGGGGGCGTGTTGGTGGCCGCGGCTCTGCCGGACGTCGAGTGCGACGTTGCCAGGGGGGCAGAGTAGCCAACCAGTGAGACCCCGCGCGCAGCTCGGGTTTCGGGGCTCTGGAGGAGGCCGCCACGGCCGCGCGGGAGCGGGAGATGTTGGAGCTGAGGCACCGGGGAGGCTGTCCCGGCCCCGGGGGAGCGGTGACGCCGCCACCTCGCGAGGGAGAGGCGGCCGGCGGCGACCACGAAACCGAGAGTACCAGTGACAAAGTAAGTGAAGCCGCGAGAGGCGCACACCTGCGCCCCGGCTAGGTGCTGGTTTGGGCCGGGACACTTGGGAGCAAGGGTGGGGCCCAAGGAATGTCTGCTGAGGCCGCAGACTGCCGGCTGCGCCTTCCTCCGGCCTGACATTATTTCCTCCTTAAGTGGGGTTGCGAACCCAGGCACCAGAGATGGTGCGTTTCCCGGGATGACCACGGCCGTTGCCCAGCATAGCTGGATGATTCAACTTGATTACAATTTAGTTTCTTCCCATTCCGGTTCCCCTTCCCGGCGGACAGGAGACGGACAGGAGAATCAGAAAGGAACCTGCCACCCTAGGAGCTGCCACCTAACACCTCCGCAGAGGAACAAAGTTAGGAAGAACTAAAGTTAAAGACATGCAAGTTCATTTCTAACATGTCATTGGATCCTGACGCTGGAAGCTTGGCTTGTTGGGCTTGATCCCCCATCGGCACGTTTTCGATTTCTCTGCCCTTTCAGCCATATGATAGATTTGGCGGCGGGGGGTGGGGGGTGGGGGGGGAGCGCTGTTTAGAGTATCATATACGTGACACAGTTGTAATCCTACAGCTTCCTTTGAGTCCAAGACAGTGCATTTTTTCTGTCTGTAGTGGATTTCATTTGACCTGGCTTGGTAATTCATGAGAACTTCTAACTCCCATTCTATTTAAAGGTAGAAAAAGAGGCAGAGTTCAGATTATTCAGATTATTCCATAATACATGGGTCAAAATTGGGATTTTGGAAAAACAAAGCACTTTTATGAACTTTTAAACTAGATGGTTTATGAAATTGGGCCAGAGAATAGATTGTTTCATAAAACCTGTTTATACAATTCCATTATATTTTAGAAGCTCAAAGCTCTTAAACTGTTCCTAGAAGCCTTGTTTTTTAGAAGCAAGTCTTGCAGTTTGAGTTACAGAAGTGAAGTGGATTATCCAAGGTCAAGTCTATGGCATTTTGGAAGTAGGTGTTTCCTGATACCCTTTCTTCTGGTTTGTACTGTTGCTGAAACTCACTGGCAGTTCTGATTTGGGGAGGGTTCCACCTGCAACTTGATGTTGATGAACTTGATGTAACTCAAGTTTCAAAGCCCCGGTAGGAACCTCACAGAATATCATGAAACAATAAATTTACAATGACTTTAGGAATGAAACTTTAGAATCAGTGGGATGATAGATCCTTTTATTTTCTACCCTTGATAGCAGGAGGAATAAAATTAGAATCTGTGATAGAACATATGTGTCAAGGAATTACACAAAATATAACAGTTTCCAGTTACTTGAGGTTGGTGTTACAAAGCTAGAAACAGTAGACTGAGAATAGTCTTTGTGAAAAATGCCTTGGAAACTAGACCAAAAATAGAATTAATTAGGTTGGGATTTGTTTTGTTTTAGCACTGGTATAGTTTAGAATCAAGGAAATATCAGCTTCCCCATGTTGACTTCCTTAACCAGCAGAAGCTAACAAGCTTTTAATAAGAGAAAACATGTTCAGGAAGTCATGAATAAAGTAACTTTTGAATGAATTTACTTAGCACCCTAATGTATTTAAAATGGAAACTACTGTGGTTTGATTTAACTCATTAGAACTGTTGTTTCTAGCTATCTGTGACTGGGTTACCTCACTGCATATTTATTTATTTATAAATACTGCACTGTTTGTTTTCATTAATATGTACCCAGCTGGATTTTGTTTGCTGAGAGTAGATGTTGCTATATGTAACCCAGTCTGTTAAGATTCCTTAGACAATGATGAGCATTTTCAAACTAACATACTGCTGCACACAAGAAAGTTTATCACAAGGAACTCTTGACTGGGCAAGCTCTGAGACATTGAACTCTATCCCCTATCTGTCCTTTCTTATCAGGGTGTATATTTGAATGCACCTGTATTTCCAGGTCAAGGGCTGTTTTAAAATCAGTTTGCACATCAGAAGCTGGTTAATATTTGGTCTATTTAAACTATTTAAGTCCCTTCTCTGTTCAAGTAGAAATAAAGGCAGAGCTCTTGGGGAATTACTGAAGTGGAGGAGGTATATTATATTCTGCTGCTATAGTACAGTCCTATGTCACTTTGTGGTCTTTTTATAATAGTGTTGTTAATATGACATTTTCATTCTTCAGACCTGGAGACATTCTGGGAGAAGGCTCTGTGCTCTGGAAATTAGCCAGTGAAAAAGTCAGTCTTACCTGCAGGGGAATGTTTCCAGTTGTTAAATGCTGGAGTAATACTTGAAAGATCACAAGACTAGTCCCTCAAGGAACCTCCCAGGAGACATATGAGTTAGATTTATTAGAAGTCTGAACAAGGCTCACTGTTAGCATAGAGGGCATATTTGGACTCTACATTGGAAACAACAGCAAAAGCTTTAAAGAGGAGGTGAAGGTTGAGCTTGGAATGAAAAGATGCCTGGGGACTCATCAGGTGTGCAAGAGTTGGGGCAGGATATTCTAGGCAAAGGACATGAGGAACTGTTTCTTGAGTCAGCACTCTAGCTAGGCACAGGGAACTGAAATTAGCTTGATAATACCGGAGCATAAACTGTGTATGTTTGGGAGATGAGGTTGGGAGATTGGAAGTCTTGTGAAGGAGGTTAGGCTTTATTTTATGGACCCTAGCTAGCTGCTGGAGTGTTTTTGCAGAGGCATTAGCCTATCACTCTAGCAGCAGTCAGGAGAAAGTGTTGGAAGCGGGAGATACCTGTTGCAAAGAAACCAGATAGGAGTGTATCCCAACTGGTATAGAAGGAAATGATGAGGGCTTGTGCTGTATCTGGTAGGGGCAGGGAAATAAGGGTTGAGAGAGAATGTGTATTTTAGATAATAGTTTTGGGACCTAGACTAGGGTGATCAGAGTAAGAGTAAACAGGAAGAGCCTGCTGGCAGGCATACTTTGATCCATAACTTAAGAGGTTTTAAGGGAAGAAGCAAAAATTTTGGGTGGTTTTGCAGGTTGATAGTGAGCATGAGTGAATTGGGCTGGGCAGGGTTTGTTATTCTCTAAATTGAGAGAGGTGATCCAAGGTGGTGTTGGAAATTGAGATGAAAGATCGGGTCTGGAAATGTCAACTTTTGATTAGAATAGAGAAGGGAGAAAACTGAAGACTGAACCTTGAGAGGTGCCCATGTAGAAAACAGAGTTGTAGATGTAGGGAAGGAACCAAGATAACAAGGTCCTGCGAACTAGAGGAAGAGGGATTGCTTAGAGGATATCATCAATAGTATTTAGGAATAAAGGTGAGGCATAGAACACTGAGTGGGGAAAGATGGTAGTAGAAGCCAGGTTTTAGGTTGAAAAATGTGAGAGGTGAAGTACTGGTCATTACTTGTCAGGAAGTGGCAGTGAAGGGGAGTGAGTTCACGATAGCAGCTAGAGAGGATGTTCAAGTGAAAATTTCCTTTTGCAAGGAAGTGAAGATAGGTATTTGAGTGAAAGAAGTCAAGGGAGAGTGAAGATGCTGAAGAGGATGGGCACACCTGGGAAAAAGGAAATAGACATGGTGTGGAGAGTACAGAAGATGAGGGTATCCAAGGAAAGTAAAGAAGGAAACGAAGGTGGATGGAGAAACATTTTGAAGAGCAAAACCACAGAGCTTCAAGGGATCTTAGAAATAATTTAGTTCAACCCAATCTTTATATATATATTTATATATTAAATATTAAACATATTAAATAGAAAATATATAATATGTTTAATATTTAATATATATATGTGTATATATATTTGAAAATAATAAACTTGGTCAAATGTGTGGTTGTTATTGCCCAGAATGGCCTAGAGCAAGCAACAGAGCTGGAAGTAGAAGTCATCTCTGACTGGGACCTGTTTGGAGTATTATTTTAGGGAGTGTGACATGAAGGGACCAAGAGGCAACTAATAGAATTATCATGCAGTGAAGATTCAATTCAACTAAAATAACATGAATTTGTTATGTTGCAAATTAGCATAGTTCTTAACTCAGTAGCAGTATTGGTCATAGTAGTTGATGCTTGTAGAGGGATTTAAAGTTCACAGAGTACTTTTACATTATCAAGGAGGAAGACTTTCCTCTGCCCTTCAAAGTCTTCCTAGTTGGACTAAGAATGAAATTGACATAAGACAGATTAACAGGACAAAATAAACTTTAATTTTATATGTACAGGAAATCGAGATAGACATGGGAATTCTTTTTTTTTTTTTTTTTTTCAGATTTTATTTATTTATCTGACAGACATAGATCACAAGTAGGCAGAGAGGCAGGCAGAGAGAGGGGAGGAAGCAGGCTCCCTGCTAAGCAGAGAGCCCTATGAGGGGCTTGATCCCAGTAACCTGGGATCATGACCTGAGCCAAAGGCAGAGACTTTAACCCACTGAGCCACCCAGACATGAAAATTCGAAAGACGAGCAACATGAGTTATATATGGTACAGAAGGAGAAAGGGGTATATATAGTATATAAGAAGAGAGGGCGTAGGGATCTGGGACTTGGAGGGAAGGAAGGCAATTTTACAGAAAGATGAAAAAGAGTAAAAGTTCGATAAACAACATGTTTGCTGGGCCACTGAGAAATAATGGGACATGGAGGATTTTGATCAAACAGGCGTAGCTAGATTCCTCCCTATCAGACTTAGTTTATAGTATAATATAGTTATCTATGGTGATAGCTCTCTACCTGGAGTAGGTCCTTGATCTAAATTCTTTTTTTTTTTTTAAAGATTTTATTTATTTATTTGACAGAGAGAAATCACAAGCAGGCAGAGAGGCAGGCAGAGAGAGGAGGAAGCAGGCTCACTGCTGAGCAGAGAGCCCGATGCGGGGCTCGATCCCAGAACTCTGAGATCATGACCCGAGCCGAAGGCAGAGGCTTAACCCACTGAGCCACCCAGGTGCCCCTGATTGCTTTTAATTCAAAATAATGTTCATGTCAAAGTAGCTCATCTTGGGGCTGTCTGCTCTTGGTAACATCTTACTTGACTTGTTCCTCATGGCAGCTATGAATGTTAGGAGTAGCCACCATTTAATAGCTAAGAAAGGCACTAGGTGTGATTTCAGCCTGGAAATGCCAGGTCAAGAATGCCAAAAGAACGAACAAATAAATCAGCAAGGCCAGACCACAAGTTAGGGTAGATGGGAAAGTGGACTTAAGGCCAGAGTGGGTTCTTGAAGCTCTGGATGGATTGAGAGGGGTTGAGCAGTTGGAAGTCAAGCTAAGACCTGATTTCCTGGACCAAAGGTAGGAGAGAAGGGGGTGCACATGGAAGTCGGGCTAGTAAAGGGGACGCATGTGGAATAGTGTGCTGTGGGACAGAGTCCCTGGTATGCTTGTATGTGAGGCTGCTACTTCAGTACAGATTTTGGGTTGTGAGGTTGAGGGTGAAACAGTCTGGTCAGTTAATTTCTGTCCTTCCCCATTTCACATGTGTGTAGTTTCTTCCATAAAATAATTTTAGTATTTTTTAAAACAAACTTTTAGTTTTGGAACTTGTGTTTCTATAAATTCTGCATTTTGGCACACTTCTCTGTGGGTTGTCTTAGTATCACCTGTAAGTGTAATAAACGTTTTCTTTTTTATTTTTTTCATTTAAATCTAGGCCATTAATAAATACTAATATTTAGATATAGACATTAGAATACTTTTTGGACTAATACTCCCCAATTGTTGATCAGTTATTAGTCAATATCACCACCTAAGTAATTTTCCATGATTCTTTTGTCATTTGCAGCATATTCATTTTATTTAACAACATTTTTTGAATGCTGGCTCCCCAAATATCACCAACCAACCAATTGATAAGACAAAGGTGAGTTTATGACTTCCTGCATTGAGGGAGAACAGCACCTTAACAGAGCATTGGCTGAGTCTTGGAGTGGGAAAGGCAAGGTTAGATTTAATGAGAATTGGAAGTTTGGCTTGAGGCAGGTCTTTCAATGCAAGGTCTTATTTAGGATTGAGTAAAGATCACAAGTAACAGTTTGGGGTTGGTGGCAAGGGTCATGTAATGATTTTAAGGCAAAAGTTCAGAGAATCTTAGAAAGAAATTTATTTGTTGATGCTTCCCCTTAAAGAGTTGCTGTGTATTTCAGAAGATCTGATTTCCAGATCGAGTGTCCAGGAATAGTACAGTTCTGCTAATGTAGACAGCCACATTTTAAAGTCATGCTAATGTATGCAGTAAACTTTTGGAGGTGAGGGTGGGTAGTTTCTTCTCTTGTCTTTAAATTATGCTTTATAATATTCTTGGGACATCTAAAGAAAATCCTGGTGTCCTCATGTGAGTTTTTACTTACCGTTTGTGATCTTTGGTCTTAAAATAGTTTATTTTCTTAGTATTTTGAGAAATTTTATCGTATGATGTCATCAGCTGCATCAGGCTTGGATGTGTACTTGTGGAACTTTTTGATGCAAACAATATTTTGTTTGTCATAAATGTACTAGGGGAAAGTGGGACAGTTTAAAGTAGTACCCTGGAAAATTATCTCATACAGAAGAAGTATGTTGTATATATGTAAAGTATGATTATCCTTTATGTTTATGTATATGCCTTTTTGTAAAATAAAACTTCACATGTTTCTTCATGCATAGCACAGCTAAAAACAAAGGTTTTTTTTTTTTTTCTGTTTTTCTTTCCTCTGTGGTTAGGAATGTCTTTAAAAAAATACAGGTTTTGAGTCACTATAAGGAAAATAGGTCATTTAAGAAATTGTATACAGACATGTTTCATGAAGCTTGCATTGCTTCTCTGCATTCAGTAAATACTTGTTGGATGCCTATTATGTTTGAGGTTCTGATTAACTGTCATCTTTTTTTTTTTTTTTTTTGTGGCTCTTTTTGTACCTTTGAGAAAAGGGGTGAGGCCGAGATTTGTTTGTTGCTCAATAACTAATAGTAGAATATATCATAATTTTTTGGACTGTGGACTTTAACTGTATGGAATAAAGGTAATAAAGTAATTTATAGTTTGCAAAATATTCACTTGTATATAATACCAATTTGAATCTCTTTACAGTTGTGTGTAGACAAGGGAGATAACCTTGGTTTACACCTGAGGAAAGCTAAATTCCTTTCCCGGGGTCACATGTATTAAGAACTGGGATTTACCCTAAATTTTCTGAGTAAAAAAAATGTAAAGGAGAAAATTATGTGGTCCTAAATTTATAAAATTAATTAAAATTTACTAAGGAACTTTTTGTTACTATTACCACTTTGATTTTTTAAAAACTAATTTGGCTCTTCTGAATTTAGTTAGAACCTTTTAGCTGAAAACCTATAAATCTGTGATTTTAAGCACCTGGATTCAAATCAAACAGAATAGTTTCTAGGGGCCCCTGGGTGGCTCAGTCAGTTAAGCATCAGACTCTTGATTTTGGCTCTGGTCATGATCTCAGGGTCATGAGTTTAAAGACTTTTTATTTATTTATTTGACAGAGATCACAAGTAGGCAGAAAGGCAGGCAGAGAGAGAGGGGGAAGCAGGCTCCCTGCTGAGGAGAGAGCCCGATGCGGGGCTCGATCCCAGGTCCCTGTGATCATGACTTGAGCCGAAGGCAGCGGCTTAACCCACTGAGCCACCCAGGTGCTCTCAGGGTCATGAGTTTGAGCCCTACATCAGACTCTGACCTGGGCATGGATCCTGCCTAAGATTCTCTCTCTTCTTCTCTCTCTGCCCCTACCTCCCTGACTTGTGTGTGCAAGTGTGTGTGTGTGCATTGTGCTCTCTCAGAACAACAGCAAAAAACCTAAAATAGTTTCCTTTTTTTTTTTTTTTTAAAGATTTTATTTATTTATTTGACACAGAGAGAGTGAGCACAAGCCGGGGAACTGGCAGGCAGAGGGAGAGGGAGAAGCAGACTCCCTCCTGGGAGCCAGACGTGGGACTTGATCCCAGGACCCTGGCATCATGACCTGAGCTAAAGGCAGACGCTTAACCTACGGAGCTACCCAGCTGCCCCCCAAAATAGTTTCTTATTCACTTATTTTGTGATTCATTAGGAAAAGAAATCCTTCATTTTAATTTTATAAGTGTTTATACTTTGATTCATTTAGTTGGGAAAGTTTCAGAACCTATTTGATGAGAATGATACCACATTTTGAAGTGACTCCGGAAGAGCAACTAATTTCATTAGTGATCAATTGATTATTGATCACAGGCCAAGTTTAGGTATCTTTCTAAGTGTTTACTAATTTTCTTATCCACAGGGAGAGGTCAAAGTTATTTTTCATATCATGTCATTGAACATTTGTTTGCTTAAGACTCAGAACTATCCACACTGTAAGCTTTCTTTTAAATAAAAAATTGGAGTGCACAGAAAGGGAGAAACAAGAGTCTAGGGCAGCACGAGGAGCTCATAGCAATGGGAATTTAAAGCTCCTTTGTGCTAACTTGGTGGCTAGGAAAGCGGTGTTGCCCTTCTGTTTCCTGGTTATGCTCTTAGTTCACTTTGTTTGCCAGTGCTTATAGCCAGGTATTGAAGAGCTGTGTGTAAGGCTGATGAAGCCAGCCTGACCTCAACGTCTGTCTGGCCCAGGTGGGACCAAACCTTGGCAGTTAAGATTGGTCTCAGTGCCACCTTCCTTTTCCAAGCAGGTTATTTGAAAATGGTGTAGTGTGGTGGGGTAGCAAATGTTTATTAAGCCCATCTGAGGCTTTACATTTTACCTCGAAATACAAAAATCCAGATCTGGAAAACAAATTTCGAATCATATCTCTTTCAAGTTTTTGGCTTTTCTTTTCTTTTCACCCACTTACTGTGTCCGTACTTGAACTGTTTCTGTGTTGTCTTTGAACAGCCCTGGGGCGCTGTTCACATAAGGTTTAATGTAAATGGTGCCCCCTGGAATTTTGCACGTGGTGGTACTACTTATAATAATTTATATTGTTATTAATAAATATAGAATTGGTACAAAAGGATCATGATTGTAAGGAACCACTTAGGCACCTAGGTAATTATGGCTTGAACTTTCTATTCAGTATTTCCTTCTCTTGATAGGTTCACAAAATATTTGTATCTCCAAACAGTGTATTTTTTAGTTTTGAATTTTTTCCTAGCTTTTGTTTTTTTATTTTTTTTTAAAGATTTTATTTATTTATTTAACAGAGATCACAAGTAGGCAGAGAGGCAGGCAGAAACAGCGAGAGGGGGAAGCAGGCTCCCCGCCCAGCAGAGAGCCCAACGCTGGGCTTGATACTGGGACCCTGGCATCATGACCCGAGCTGAAGGCAGAGGCTTTAACCCACTGAGCCACCCAGGCACCCCTTCCTAGCTTTTATTATAAAAGTTTCTACGGTGGAAAAGTTAAAAGGCTAGTACGGTGATTATCTGTACACTTAGCACTTAGACTAAACAATTGTTAAGATTTTGCCAGATTTGCTTTATCTTCCCATATATGCATATGCTAATATTTAGTTAATGAACTATTTGAAAATAAGTTGAAGACCTTGTCGCTCTTCACTTCTTCTTTTTTTTTTTTTAAAGATTATTTATTTATTTATTTGACAGAGAGAGATCACAAGCAGGCAGAGAGGCAGGCAGAGAGAGAGGAGGAAGCAGGTTCTCCGCTGAGCAGAGAGCCCGATGCGGGGCTCGATCCCAGGACCCTGAGATCATGACCTGAGCCGAAGGCAGCGGCTTAACCTGCTGAGCCACCCAGGCGCCCCTCGCTCTTCACTTCTAATATTAAATCATGCATCTCCTAAAGACAGTCTCCTTTGTAACCACAATACCATTATTGTTATCTAAAAAAATTAACTTTCCTATTTACAGTCCATATTCATATTTTCGTATTTGCTGCCAAGTGTGTATTTGAGATTCCCCTCTTCCTCTGCCCTTTCCCTTCAAACCAAGATCCAGTCAAGGTTCACACATTGCAGAAAATATCCAAGGACAGGTTTAATCACCCTTAGTGCACGTAAATTGTTCTTCCTTCCAAAAGGCAAGAAGAGCTAAAAGCATTATTTCTCTTAGCCCTTAGCCTGATGGAGAGCCCAGCACTAATTATGATTTCAGATAGAATGCAAATTTGTGGTGTTAGTAATATTTTACCTTTGAATAGAACTTCTCAGATTTCTAAGTTTTTTTTTGTATTATCCCATGGATTTTGCCTTCAGGGATCTTTACTTCTGTTTTGGAACTTAAAACCCATATGAATGAAAATGTAAGATGTATGATTTTAATGTATAATGAAATTGGGTGTCATTGGGGGAAATCAGAATGAGCCAAAAATTTAGCAAAGACTTAAATCAGTGTTTTTAAAGTGTTTTGCTCTTATTTTCTAAGTTTACTTGTACTATAGAAATTAAATTTACAGGGTAATAAAGAAATTGATTTCTTCAACTTTCAGCCGTCATTTCCTAGACATATTTTCATTAAAATTTAATATTTGGAAAATAGTAGTCCTTTGTGGTCAGAAGCCTTCATTTTACATAAATAAGTGCATCTGAGGTCCCACATGAGGTAACTTGACCAAGACTCAGCTAGCAAGAACAGATGAGAACTTCTTATTATGTCAGCCATGGGGACAAGTTCCTCTGCTGGCCTCTTGGGATTTAAGAGGGCAGCCAGTGAATGTATTTTCTTCTTCTCACAAAGGCTATGGACTCCTGGAAAATGAAGATAACCAAACAAATAACTTTAATATAAACTAATAGGTAAGAATTAGGGGTATGGTGGGAACACAGTTGAAGAGCAGCCAACCTGGAGCTGGGGGTCAGGGAAGAGGGAGGACATTTCCAAAGGAAATGACCTTGAAGCTGAGGTCAGAGGATGAGTGGGCAGTAGCTAGGTTTGAGAAATGGGGAAGAGAAGATTGGAACTGGGATGAGACCAAGAGAGAAAGTACAAGTTGTACTTTGTACGTAGAACAAACATATGGATTCAAGAGAGGATGGCACTCTCTATGTGTGAAAACTGGGGAGTCATCAAACAGTGGCTGGAAGAGCAGGGTCCCATGTGAAAAACAGTAAGAACAATGCTAAGTAGTTTGACTTTATCCTGGTAATTTTGATAGGCGGTAAAGTGGTAAATCAGATTTGCAATTAATAAAGATGCTTTTTATGTTGAAAATGAATTAGAGGGATGCCTGGGTGGCTCAGTTGATTAAGCATCCGACGCTTGCTTTCAGCTCAGGTCATGATCTCAGGGTCGTAGGACTGAGCTGCCCGCTGCTCTGCAAGGAGTTCGCTTGACATTCTCCCTCTCGGGGTGCCTGGGTGCTCAGCTGGTTAAGCAGCTGCCTTCGGCTCAGGTCGTGATGGGCTCCTGGGATGGAATTCCGCATCAAGCTCCCTTCTCAGTGGGGAGCCTGCTTCTCCCTCCACCTCTCCTCCTGCTGGCTTTCTCTCTCTCTCTCACTCTCTCTCATGCTTACTCTCCCTCTCTCTTTCAAATATATAAAATCTTAAAAAAAAAAAAGAGAGAGAGAGATTCTTCCTGTCCCTCTGCCCTTGCCCCTGCCCGTGCAAATGTTCTCTCTCTCTCTCAAATAAGTACATCTTTAAAAAGAATGGATTAGAGAGAGCAGGGGGATGAGCTGCTGAGAGAGGGTGATGCTCAGCAAGGAGAGAACAGTGGGTGAGGATGGAGAGGGAGGGGAAAGATGAATGATAGGCTTGGGCCCAACTGAATGAGTTTTGGTACAAGGAATTGCAGGTGTTAAGTCGATAGCCAAGTTTCAAACCTGAGTTAATTGTTGAACTGTTTTGGTGGTGGTGTTTTCACCTGAGTAGGGGATACAGAACGGGCAGGTTTGGTGTGGAAACAATAGGTTGGTTTGCTTATGTTGGATTTCAGATGATGTTCATGGAATGCCCACACACCCGGAAATGGAAGCTAGAGATGCAGGTCTATTGGGAATTATTGAGTTCACAGAGAGATGAAGAGGCAAGCTACCATGGAATCACCTGGTGTAGGGCTGGAAGAGAACAGGGCATAAGAGGAAAAGTGGAGGATTGTCATCTTTATATTACAGGCTTGAGAAAAAGCCCCTAATTTGGTCTTCTTAAACATTTTATGTTCTGCTTCATGGCTCTAGTTGATCATTGTAGTACTAGTTCCTTCTTTCCTGGGATCTCAATCACACTCATTTTCCTTGCCAGTTTTGGTGTCTTTGTAATAGAGGATCCATACAAGAAACAGAAACCTGAGAGTCTCTGCTGTTCACTGCAGTATTGAGTAACGTTGCTGTAAAATGTCATTATTTCAGAATTATCTTTTATTCCTTAGTTACTAATTGGAATTGAAGAAGCCTAATTAAATCTTAAGTGTTTCATTTTATGTTTCTCTAAGGTATGTAAAATAGAAATCAGAAGTTTAAATAATAAAAATAAAAGGAGAGCAGCTATTGGAGAACGTGTGCATGCGAGGGGGGTTGTGGCACGTCACCATTATTGCCAAGTAGAATTTCAAGTGGCTTGCTGAGAGCTTTAGTGTTTGAAGGAGTGCAGTTTGTGTTACAGCGCAATGCTTTTGTTTTATGGGGCAACCAGAGTCTGAGTATCTTAACCAAAGGGTTAAGTAATTTGCGTTTCATCACACTAATAGAGTAGAAGTGAAATTAGTGCCAGCAACTTGTGGTTCCTAGTCATGCTCTTTGGGCAACATGATGACGTTGCCTTAGGGAGCCACATCCATTAGTCACCATCTCTACTACTGCTCACACCATGCCAGCCACACCAGGTTACTGAAGGTTAAAGAAGAGTAGCAGAAAAAAGGGAGGGTGGGGAGAAAGTCATGTGTTCCATTATTCTGGATGTCAAAGACATGCTGGCAAGTCAGACTGACAGCAGGTGCTCTGAGATTTTCAGGGGATGTTCTGTCTGGTGGTTTATTAGTCAGCATCTCTCTCTGTTTAAGCTACTTTGGGGACAGCTGACTCTGTCACAGTGGGAATTCAGCATGTCTATTTCATTTGTCATATTTGGTATAATGACACATTTAATTTAATAATTGTTTAATAAGAAAGTTATAGTTAGTCAATGAAAGTTTATTACTGCTTTATGAAAACTGAAAATACTCCCCCAAGGCTAAAATTTTATTTGGTGAGCTATTTAATGAGGAATTGGAAGACTTGGTTCAATCATAATCATAGCTTACTACTACTTTGACTTAGGCCTCAGCATTATATTAAATGCTTTTATTTTATGATTGAAGAAACAGGTAAAAGGGGTAATGAAATTTACCAAAATTTTGTTGCCCATAGGGACGGAGCTGGGTTTGAAATTCCTGAACACTCTGAATTCCTAGGCACTCTCATTCCTAGGATCACTTGTGGCCCAGTGCTCTGCTCATTGCTCCTTCTACTTGTATTCACCTATATTTTCATCCTCCCCAGTTCAGCCCCCTTTGCCTCAGTTTACCCATCTGTAAACCACTCTCCCAAAGCATACATATGTGTAGCACTCTTTACTCAAGGTTGCTTGGGGGGTGGTGAATTTAAGAGAGGGAAAGACATAGGAGTAGAGACACGTTACAGCAGAACAAACAACTTTAAAACAACATCAGGCAGCTCTGTTTCATTTTTGTTTTTGTTTTTTCCTAAGATTTTATTCATTTGACACAGAGAGAGAGAGCACAAGCAGGGGGAGTGGCAGGCAGAGGGAGAGGGAGAATCAGGCTCCCCACTGAGCAAGAAGCCTGAGATCACGACCTGAGCCAAAGGTAGATACTTACCAACAGAGCCACCCTAGTGCCCCAGGCAGCTGTGTTCTTAAAATTCCTTGGCCAGTCTATCCCTGGAAATTCCACAGTGACCACTTTGTCTAAAGGCCCCAGTATACACACACAGCTCCTGTGCATGTACTCTTAGAAGGCAGTTTGGGCTTTAACTCACTTTATGGTGAAAAATACTACCATCAAAGCAAATGTTTTTGATGCTAATTATCAGTAAAACAGAGATGATAATGTCTGTTTGACCTGCTTCACTGAGATTGTCTCTGGAGGATCTAATAAGAATGAGGGAAGTGAAAGTACATATATACATATGTATATAATGCTGTGCCAGTGTAAGAATCTGCTTTTGTTGTTGATGCTTTGATTGTAATCAGATAAAAAAGGGATTGTGCACAGTTGGTCAGAATTTACCTGGAATTAACCCCCTGTTCTCCCCGTTAAGTAGCAAAACAACAAACATTTGATTCTTGTTGATAAATTTCTAATTTAGATACTATAGGAAGTTTCTATTTGTGTCTTTTGCTTAAATTAATCCTTTATATTGATAGATTTTAGCAAATATCACAAACTTTCCTAACAGGGAAGTACAATAGTGCTTGGTTATTCAAGATAAGTTAATAGTTGTTTCTTTGTTTCAAGTTACATAACTGAGGTTTGACGCACTGAGCCATAAACACTTGCATTGACAAGCATGTCCTTTTTTCTTTTTCAATTTTGCAAAGTGATTTTCCTTTTTCTTTAATTTTAGGAAACAGATATTGATGACAGATATGGAGACTTGGATTCCAGAACAGATTCTGATATTCCTGAAATTCCACTATCTTCAGATAGAACCCCTGAGATCCTCAAGAAAGCTCTATCTGGTTTATCTTCAAGGTATGATGGGAGGAAGATGACTATAATGGGTGCTCAAGAGAAGTTGTGAAGTTATGCTGGTTGATGTCATAAATCTCACTTTTTCTAAGTTTTGGAGCTGTGAAAGGAAGGCTTATACTTTTTCACCATATGTGAGGCATGGTACTAAATGCTTGATGTACCTTCTTTCATTTAGTCCTTACAGTCTTGTGAAATATGAAAAAACTGAACCTGAGAGGTTAACTGGGGAAAGTTACAGAGCTAGGATGATGCAGACCTGGGATTCTTGCCCTGATTTGTCACATTTCTCCAGTGAGTGATCCATTCACCACATCAGGTTACCTTTTCTGGTATCGGAACATCTAATAAAGAAAATTCTGTGTTCTCTGTTCGCTGTTTTTCAAATGCCAGATGGAAATAGGTCATTTTTTTCTTTTAACTAAGTTTAAAATTATCAACCAAAACTCTGCAGCCCTTTATATACCAATTCACGTTTGCTTTGGTTTTGAATGTTTGGCTACCACCAAATTTGAGCTACTCTTATATTGCCCTCCATTGTATGCTTCGCTAATATGAGCTATGAAATTTATAAAAGCAAAATAAATACAAGCTTTTATCCAGATCAATGTGTGAAATCTTAAATGTTGGTATAGAACAGTGTTTTTCCAACTTTTTTGACTGTGACACACAGTAGGAGATACATTTTACACCACATCCCAAGAAACACACAAATGTGTATTTTAACAGTTGCAAAAATATTGTGAAGCAGTTCTTGTATTACTGTGCACGATACCCTCTGATTTCTTTTGTTTGATATTCTATATTATTGAACAAAAATGCTGGATGTGACTTACTAAGTTGATTTTACTACCCCATAGGTCATAACAAAAAACACTGGTTAGTCATATCTAATAAATGTAATGTAAGTTTTTCTGTTTTCAATTCCTAGCAGATAACCATATTAGAATAAATTGGTTCAAACAGAAGTTTTCATATTTTTTAACTAATAGAACAACTTTTTGCTGTTCATTACCAAAACCAAGATTATTATTTTAATAGGTCTTGATCTCAGTTTTTCTGACCTCATTCACAGATGTACGTTTGCTTTAAAATTTTATCAGGTCTATCTCAGGTCTGAAATTTTTTTATATTAATGTTACATAAGAATGATGCTGGATTCCTGTGTGTTATTTATAGTAGATTTTCCCTAATAATGAGGTTCCCCTCAGTATAAAGGAACAATAGCAAATCATAGCAGCTGATATTTATTGAGCACATGCTGTGTGCTGGGCACTACTCCAGATGCTTCACATGTGTTGACTGTTCTCACAGCAACCCTGTAGCACAGGTTCAATTATATAAGCCTGTTTTACAAATGAAGAAATTGAGGCGCAGAAATGTTCTGTATCAGGGGTCATGCATTTAGTAAGTGATAGAACCACGTTGTGACCCTAAGTATTGTGCTCTGTTTATAAAAGAATTGGTTTTTAAAAATGAACAATAAATAATAATATAACTAGTTTCAGTCTTCTCAAACTTTGCCCTAAGGGCTACACGAATGTTTCAAAATCTATCTCATTTTAGGCTCTCTTTAAACGAATACCCAAAATGGTCTGTCTTCCAAAGATTTAGAAGTTGTAGATGTATGGGATTAAAAATACTAATTACATTTAAAAAGTACATGAATGGGAAGGGGGAACTCCTGTAATCCTTCCCCCCAAACATTGATATTTATACTATTCTGGTAGCTACTGTTTGAAACTTTTTTTCCTTGTGCATTCTGTATAAATATGTGGGGGGGGTGTATAATATAAAAAATAACATTGTATTGTTTCGTACCTTTCTATTTACATTTTCATTCTGTGGTTTGAGGAACAACATCATTAAATATACTTAAATATTTTTAATGACTGCATGGTATGTTCCTTTGTATGACCATAGTTCAGTTTACTCAACTAAATGGTTTTTGCTGGGCATTTAGCTGGTTTCCAAATTTTCATGATTAAAAACAACTAAATAATAAATGTATTAAACATTTTTCTTTGTAGCTAAGTTAAGATTTATGCTCATTTTTAAGTCTTTAATATGTAATATCAAACAGAGCATAAGTTGTTGAAATTGGAAGGGGCCTGAAGGTTTTCAGTTACTTGGAAAATTGTCCCAGTCTGTTTTGTGATCTTTGTGTGTGGGTCTATGGGAATGAATAGTCATTAACCAGTTAAGTCTGGTTCTGTCTGTTAGTGAAACTCTTCTTCAGCTATCAGTCTAGGTTAGTAGTTCTCATCCAGGGACAATGCCCTGACCTCCCCAGACCACACCAGTGGACATGTGGCATTTGATCATTTGTGGCATTTGAGACATTGTAAGTGGTCAAGAGAGAGAGTGCAGCTGGCATGCAGTGGGGAGAGACCAGGGAGGATATTGACCATCTTCGTGACAAAGAATTCTCTGGCTCAGAATGTTATTAACTCAGGTTGAGAAGCCAAGGAACTATCCAGACATAGCCTTATAATCAGTGCTCTTATACAGTATCATGCATTTTCCTTCTCTCGGGAGTTTACACACTTCCTGTCCAATTCCTCAAAAGGCTGATAGATGGATTTTCTCAAAACTTCTCTTTGCCAGATGGCCCATAAAATTCTTGTTCATTCTTGGCGAGTATCTCTGTATACCAGTTCTTGGCTCAGGTGAACTGCCTTGCCAACCCAAATTCTTGACTCATGATGTTTGTGCCACTAGGAACACAATTTTTTTTAAAAAATTTGTCATTACTTTTGAAATAAAAACCACTTGATGTTTGTAGTAGCAGTACAACATGGTACATTTCATGAACAATTTGAGCAATAAGTGTATGACCACTTTGGATAATCACTTTTTTTTTTTTTATGTTTTAAAGAATTTATTTATTTGAGAGAGAGAGAGAGAGAGAGAGGAAGCAGGAGCAGGGGGAGGGGCAAAGGGAGAGAGAGAAGCAGACTTCCCACACAGCCGGAAGGCCCACACAGGACCACATCCAGGAACCCTGGGATCCTGACACGAACTGAAGGCAGACACTTAACTGAGCCACCCAGGCACCCTGACACTGTCCCCATTTATTTATAATTTTTTTTATTTTTTTAAAGTTTTATAAACATATATTTTTATCCCCAGGGGTACAGGTCTGCGAATCGCCAGGTTTACACACTTCACAGCACTCACCATAGCACATACCCTCCCCAATATCCATAACCCCACCCCCCTCCCTCAACCCCCTCCCCCCATCAACCCTCAGTTTGTTTTGTGAGATTAAGAGTCACTTATGGTTTCTCTCCCTCCCAATCCCATCTTGTTACATTTACTCTTCTCCTACCCCCTCAACCCCCATGTTGCATCTCCTCTCCCTCATATCAGGGAGATCATATGATAGTTGTCTTTCTCCGATTGACTTATTTCGCTAAGCATGATACCCTCTAGTTCCATCCACGTCGTCGCAAATGGCAAGATTTCATTTCTTTTGATGGCTGCATAGTATTCCATTGTGTATATATACCACATCTTCTTTATCCATTCGTCTGTAGATGGACATCTAGGTTCTTTCCATAGTTTGGCTATTGTAGACATTGCTGCTATAAACATTCGGGTGCACGTGCCCCTTCGGATCACTACGTTTGTATCTTTAGGGTAAATACCCAGCAGTGCAATTGCAGGGTCATAGGGTAGTTCTATTTTCAACATTTTGAGGAACCTCCGTGCTGTTTTCCAGAGTGGTTGCACCAGCTTGCATTCCCACCAACAGTGTAGGAGGGTTCCCCTTTCTGCACATCCTCTCCAGCATCTGTCATTTCCTGACTTGTTAATTTTAGCCATTCTGACTGGTGTGAGGTGATATCTCATGGTGGTTTTGATTTGTATTTCCCTGATGCCGAGTGATGTGGAGCACTTTTTCATGTGTCTGTTGGCCATCTGGATGTCTTCTTTGCAGAAATGTCTGTTCATGTCCTCTGCCCATTTCTTGATTGGATTCTTTGTTCTTTGGGTGTTGAGTTTGCTAAGTTCTTTATAGAATTTGGACACTAGCCCTTTATCGGATATGTCATTTGCAAATATCTTCTCCCATTCTGTCAGTTGTCTTTTGGTTTTGTTCACTGTTTCCTTTGCTGTGCAAAAGCTTTTGATCTTGATAAAATCCCAATAGTTCATTTTTGCCCTTGCTTCCCTTGCCTTTGGTGATGTTCCTAGGAAGATGTTGCTGCGGCTGAGGTCGAAGAGGTTGCTGCCTGTGTTCTCCTCGAGGATTTTGATGGATTCCTTTCTCACATTGAGATCCTTCATCCATTCTGAGTCTATTTTCGTGTGTGGTGTAAGGAAATGATCCAATTTCATTTTTCTGCATGTGGCTGTCCAATTTTCCCAACACCATTTATTGAAGAGGCTGTCTTTTTTCCATTGGACATTCTTTCCTGCTTTGTCGAAGATGAGTTGACCATAGAGTTGAGGGTCTATTTCTGGGCTCTCTATTCTGTTCCATTGATCTATGTGTCTGCTTTTGTGCCAGTACCATGCTGTCTTGATGATGACAGCTTTGTAATAGAGCTTGAAGTCCGGAATTGTGATGCCACCAACTTTGGCTTTCTTTTCAATGTTGCTTTGGCTATTCGAGGTCTTTTCTGGTTCCATATAAATTTTAGGATTATTTGTTCCATTTCTTTGAAAAAAATGGATGGTACTTTGATAGGAATTGCATTAAATGTGTAGATTGCTTTAGGTAGCATAGACATTTTCACAATATTTATTCTCCCAATCCAGGAGCATGGAACATTTTTCCATTTCTTTGTGTCTTCCTCAATTTCTTTCATGAGTACTTTATAGTTTTCTGTGTATAGATTCTTAGTCTCTTTGGTTAGGTTTATTCCTAGGTGTCTTATAGTTTTGGGTGCAATTGTAAATGGGATGGACTCCTTAATTTCTCTTTCTTCTGTCTTGTTGTTGGTGTAGAGAAATGCAACTGATTTCTGTGCACTGATTTTATATCCTGACACTTTACTGAATTCCTGTACAAGTTCTAGCAGTTTTGGAGTGGAGTCTTTTGGGTTTTCCACATATAGTATCATATCATCTGCAAAGAGTGATAGTTTGACTTCTTCTTTGCCGATTTGGATGCCTTGAGTTTCCTTTTGTTGTCTGATTGCTGAGGCTAGGACTTCTAGTACTATGTTGAATAGCAGTGGTGATAACGGACATCCCTGCCGTGTTCCTGACCTTAGCGGAAAAGCTTTCAGTTTTTCTCCATTGAGACTGATATTTGCGGTGGGTTTTTCATAGATGGCTTTGATAATATTGAGGTATGTGCCGTCTATCCCTACACTTTGAAGAGTTTTGATCAGGAAGGGATGCTGTACTTTGTCAAATGCTTTTTCAGCATCTATGGAGAGTATCATATGGTTCTTGTTCTTTCTTTTATTAATGTGTTGTATCACATTGATCGATTTGCGGATGTTGAACCAGCCTTGCAGCCCTGGAATAAATCCCACTTGGTCGTGGTGAATAATCCTTCTAATGTACTGTTGAATCCTATTGGCTAGTATTTTGGCGAGAATTTTTGCATCTGTGTTCATCAAGGATATTGGTCTGTAGTTCTCTTTTTTGATGGGATCCTTGTCTGGTTTTGGGATCAAGGTGATGCTGGCCTCATAAAATGGGTTTGGAAGTTTTCCTTCTATTTCTATTTTTTGGAACAGTTTCAGGAGAATAGGAATTAGTTCTTTAAATGTTTGGTAGAATTCCCCCGGGAAGCCGTCTGGCCCTGGGCTTTTGTTTGTTTGGAGATTTTTGATGACTGCTTCAATCTCCTTACTGGTTATGGGTCTGTTCAGGCTTTCCCTTTCTTCCTGGTTCAGTTGTGGTAGTTTATATGTCTCTAGGAATGCATCCATTTCTTCCAGATTGTCAAATTTGTTGGCGTAGAGTTGCTCATAGTATGTTCTTATAATTGTCTGTATTTCTTTGGTGTTCGTTGTGGTCTCTCCTCTTTCATTCATGATTTTATTTATTTGGGTCCTTTCTCTTTTCTTTTTGATAAGTCTGGCCAGGGGTTTATCAATCTTATTAATTCTTTCAAAGAACCAGCTCCTAGTTTCGTTGATTTGTTCTATTGTTTTTTTGGTTTCTATTTCATTGATTTCTGCTCTGATCTTTATGATTTCTCTTCTCCTGCTGGGTTTAGGGTTTCTTTCTTGTTCTTTCTCCAGCTCCTTTAGGTGTAGGGTTAGGTTGTGTACCTGAGACCTTTCTTGTTTCTTGAGAAAGGCTTGTACCGCTATATATTTTCCTCTCAGGACTGCCTTTGTTGTGTCCCACAGATTCTGAACCGTTGTGTTTTCATTATCATTTGTTTCCATAAATTTGTTCAATTCTTCTTTAATTTCCTGGTTGACCCATTCATTCTTTAGAAGGATGCTGTTTAGTCTCCATGTATTTGGGTTCTTTCCAAATTTCCTCTTGTGATTGAGTTCTAGCTTCAGAGCATTGTGGTCTGAAAATATGCAGGGAATGATCCCAATCTTTTGATACCGGTTGAGACTTGATTTAGGACCAAGAATGTGATCTATTCTGGATAATGTTCCATGTGCACTAGAGGAGAATGTGTATTCTGTTGCTTTGGGATGAAATGTTCTGAATATATCTGTGATGTCCATCTGGTCCAGTGTGTCATTTAAGGCCTTTATTTCCTTGTTGATCTTTTGCTTGGATGATCTGTCCATTTCAGTGAGGGGAGTGTTAAAATCCCCTACTATTATTGTATTCTTGTCGATGTGTTTCTTTGATTTTGTTATTAATTGGTTTATATAGTTGGCTGCTCCCACGTTAGGGGCATAGATATTTAAAATTGTTAGATCTTCTTGTTGGATAGTTCCTTTGAGTATGATATAGTGTCCTTCCTCATCTCTTATTTGGCTTAAAATCTTTGGCTTAAAATCTAATTGATCTGATATAAGGATTGCCACTCCTGCTTTCTTCTGATGTCCATTAGCATGGTAAATTCTTTTCCACCCCCTCACTTTAAACCTGGAGGTGTCTTCGGGTTTAAGATGAGTTTCTTGTAGGCAACATATAGATGGGTTTTGTTTTTTTATCCATTCTGATACCCTGTATCTTTTGATTGGGGCATTTAGCCCATTAACATTCAGGGTAAGTATTGAGAGATATGAATTTAGTGCCATTGTATTGCCTGTAAGGTGACTGTTATTGTATATTGTCTCTGTTTCTTTCTGATCTACTACTTTTAGGGTCTCTCTTTGCTTAGAGGACCCCTTTCAATATTTCCTGTAGAGCTGGTTTGGTATTTGCAAATTCTTTCAGTTTTTGTTTGTCCTGGAAGCTTTTAATCTCTCCTTCTATTTTCAATGATAGCCTAGCTGGATATAGTATTCTTGGCTGCATGTTTTTCTCATTTAGTACTCTGAATATATCATGCCAGCTCTTTCTGGCCTGCCAGGTCTCTGTGGATAAGTCTGCTGCCAATCTAATATTTTTACCATTGTACGTTACAGACTTCTTTTCCCGGGCTGCTTTCAGGATCTTTTCTTTGTCACTAAGACTTGTCAATTTTACTATTAGGTGACAGGGTGTGGACCTATTCTTATTGATTTTGAGGGGGTTCTCTGAACCTCCTGGATTTTGATGCTTGTTCCCTTTGCCATATTGGGGAAATTCTCTCCAATAATTCTCTCCAACATACCTTCTGCTCCCCTCTCTGTTTCCTCTTCTTCTGGAATCCCAATTATTCTAATGTTGTTTCGTCTTATGGTGTCACTTATCTCTCGAATTCTCCCCTCGTAGTCCAGTAGCTGTTTGTCCCTCTTTTGCTCAGCTTCTTTATTCTCTGTCATTTGGTCTTCTATATCGCTAATTCTTTCTTCTGCCTCATTTATCCTAGCAGTGAGAGCCTCCATTTTTTATTGCACCTCATTAATACCTTTTTTGATTTCAACTTGGTTAGATTTTAGTTCTTTTATTTCTCCAGAAAGGGCTTTTATATCTCCCGAGAGGGTTGCTTTAACATCTTCCATGCCTTTTTCAAGCCCGGCTAGAACCTTGAGAATCGTCATTCTGAACTCTATATCTGACATATTACCAATGTCTGTATTGATTAGGTCCCTAGCCTTTGGTACTGCCTCTTGTTCTTTTTTTTGTTGTGAATTTTTCCGCCTTGTCATTTTGTCCAGATAAGAGTTTATGAAGGAGCAAGTAAAATATTAAAAGGGTGGCAACAACCCCAGGAAAATATGCTTTAGCCAAATCAGAAGAGATCCCAAATCGTGAGGGGGGAGAAAGGGGATAAAAAGGGGTTCAGAAAGAAAAAAAAAAGAAACTATTAAAAAAAGAAAGCCGATAAAGAAAAAATATAAAAAGAGGAAAAAAATATATATATATCTTAGATAAACTATTTAAAAAACTTTAAAAAAGAAAACGGTAAAAGTTAAAAAAAATTTAGCAGAAGAAGAGAAAAAGAAAAAAAATTGAAAAAGAAAAAAAAAATTAAATTAACTGCAAGGCTAAAAAATTATGGGGAGAAAGCCATGAGTTCCGTGCTTTGCTTTCTTCTCCTTGGAATTCCGCCGCTCTCCTTGGTATTGAAACTGCACTCCTTGGTAGGTGAATTTGGTCTTGGCTGGGTTTCCCGTTGATCTTCTGGGGGAGGGGCCTGTTGTAGTGATTTTCAAGCGTCTTTGCTCCAGGCGGAGTTGCACCGCCCTTACCCGGGGCCGGGCTGAGTAATCTGCTCGGGTTTGCTGGGTTTGCTTTCGGGAGCTTTTGTTCCCTGAGCGCTTTCCGTAGAGTTCCGGAGGACGGGAGTGAAGATGGCGGCCTCCCGGTGTCCGCCCGGAGGAGCCGAGAGCCCGGGGCCCCACTCCTCAGTGCGCCCTCAGAGAACAGCGCCCAGTGACTCCCTTCACCCTGGCCTCAGGCCGCGCTCCGAGCTGACCGAGCCTGCGACCGGTTCAAGGCAACCCCGAGCTGAGAGTCACTCCTCGGCTCTGTCTCTGTAGCCGGCTTCCCCGTTCTAATACCGGTAAGCTCTGCGACACTCAGACACCCCCGATCCTTCTGCGACCCTGCGGGACCTGAGGCCGCGCTGACCCCGCCTGGGCTTCACCCCAGTTAAGCCTCTGGAGCGATGTCCCTCAGTGGAACAGACTTTTAAAAGTCCTGATTTTGCTCCGTTGCTCCGCAGGGAGCCGGGAGCCGGCCCCTCCCCCCGCGATCTATCTTCCCGTCGCTTTGGATTCACTTCTCCGCCAGTCCTACCTTGCAGATAGTGGTTGATTTTCTGTTTCTAGAATTGCTGTTCTTCTCTTCAATCTCCCGTTGGATTTGTAGGTGTTTGCAATGTTTAGATAAGCTATTTAGCTGATCTCCTGCTACCCGAAGTAGTCTCAGCTGCTACTTCTCCGCCATCTTGACTCCTCTGTGGATAATCACTTTTAAGGCTACTGCTTAATTATATGCTTTTTAGAAATCTCATTTCTTACTCACATAGGTCCTGGAGACATGAGACTTGAATGTAGTTCTCCTTTACTGATTCTGAGTTCCTTTTCTCAAAGCAATCCTGAGGTGATGACTTGGACTCAAAATTAAGACTTTTATTATGTGGTCATGATAGCATGGCAAAAGAAATCAAGAATTTTGAATTCAGAATCAGGCTATCCTCTGGTTTTTAGTCACAGTGTTTTTTATCCCCCATATCATGCTCTGTTTTGAATTTAGTGGTTTTCTCTTAAAGGATGACTTTCAGTTACTGCGTCAATGGATATATATGTTATGTTTAAGTATGTTCTTTTATGTGCTTAACTTTGTATTAGGTATTCATAGGAGATTTGGGGAATTCATTAGAATAATTAAGAGAATTAAGTCTTTAACCCTTGTTGGGGGAGGGGAATTTTCCTGGAAGGGGGGGAAAGCCATATAAAAGATAACCAGATAGGATATGTTCCTTGAGGGCTCAGGTTTTCAGTTACCATGGAATTTTTGGATGATATGAAGAAAGTAGGTTTTCTGTTTAAGATCTCTGGTTCTCAGCAGCTACCATCCTCTGAAGTTCAAAGCCAGGCATCTAAGAAAGTTACACATGGACCTTGGCAACATCCGCCTGGGCACTGATTTCTGACACTTACGTAGTGTCCTCTTCTGTAGGTTCTGAACAATTCCAAGTCAGATGATCAGTTTTAAAGGAGAGCTAAATATGCCTCTGGGTTTCATGCAAACAGGGAAGGATTATTATCAGGAGACTGGCTTTTGGTCCTTTATTTACCTCTGACTAGCTCTGTGACCTAGCCCAGTTCCCAGTCTATTCATTAATCCACAAAGAGTTATGTCTATAAAACTAAATGGAACTTTTCAGCCATAGCATTTTTTGACTCTCCTCTCACTTCAGTTCAGTCCTAAAACTTACGGTCTCATGAGAAATTTATGAGTCTACGTAGTTTGTTACACAGTAGAGGGAAATAAAGTTGGGTAAATACAATTTGACCACCTCTTTAAAAACCTGGGAAGCTAGATGAAAGTGTTTCGACTTAACTATTGTTTGCATATTAGATCTTGAATGCAGAAATGACATCATAAAAGGGATATTTAAGAAATATCTAGACTGTATAGGAGAGTGGTTGAAAGCAGGGAGTGTAATCAATATTTGATAAATGGATGAAGTCAGCAAATATTTCTTTTTGTAGACAGGAGAATGAAGGCATGTGCTTAGAATACAGTGCATATTGTGTGTGTGTGTGTGTGTGTGTGTGTGTTACTATTTGTTAAGATGAACCCAGATCTCTTGTAACATAATTTCAATGCTGTCATTTGAATTAATAGAAATCAGAGAGGTCTTAAAGAAAAACTTTACTGTGAGTTCAGTGTAGATTGAATAAAACCAGGGGGAAGAAATTTTAGATTCAGAAACATCCATATATAAGTATTATTAGCATCCTTTCAGTTTGACACTGTAGCTGCTGACATTTTTCCTGACATGGCCACAGAAAGAGTGACATTTGTAAAGTATGCTGGGAATAAAGGGTGAGTCTCCTGGGTGTGGAGAGAGGGCCACTGGGCAAAACCCCAGCCCTTCCTGGCAGCCAGAGGTCCAAGGGAGATCAGTCTCAGCCTGGCAGGGCATACAGCAGAGAAGTTCCCCTCTAAGGAACAAGCGAAGGCCCAAGGGTGAAGAAACACTCTCGTTCTTAAGGCCCTTGTCCCTAAGTGAGGCAAGCCAGCAGCACACTCTGAGCACTAGAAGGAAGTAACCATCAGTCTGGTCTTGACCTCAGTGACTTTCTTGTGTCTTTTTCATTTCATTGAAATCGCTGTGTTCTGCAGTTTCACTTCTGCATTAACCTTTCTTTAATTTTTCTCATTAGAAGTCTGTGTTCTCTGTTTAAACCACCTTAATAAAATCATTATTGTTTTTTTCCTACCACCCTAAAGGATAGTGCATCTTTTCGGAGGACTTTTGCACCTGCCTTCTTCCGTTCTGAATGCCCTGGTGGGATGTGCACATATCCACATTGACCATCTCACTGGCTAGCCTAGTGATTCATCAGTCACCCTAGTGATTAATCACACCGAACGAAAATTCGTTTCTTTCTTTGGCTAACATAATTTTTACACTTAATTTAGCTCTGAGTAAGTGAACAAATGCTGTTTGTTCGGTGTTTGTTTTGTGGTTATTATATAAGGTGAAGTAAGGGTTTCTTAAAGTAGAATTAGCGAAAATCCATATAAGTCTGGTAATGCTAAAACCACACAAAAAGCTGTAAGAAAGAATACATTAAATACTAACTTTATAAACATTTTCTTTGTAGGTGGAAAAACTGGTGGATTCGTGGAATTCTTACTCTAACTATGATTTCATTGTTTTTCCTGATCATCTATATGGGATCATTTATGCTGATGCTTCTTGTAAGTGTTTCACATTTCCCTGAGTATCTCTTGCTTTGTTTTTCAGCACAGATATGATTGAAGTAATTTGAGCCTGTCATAAAAAAGAAGGTAATTCAAGGTTTGGTAATAGTGAATTTCATTCTTTTAAGCATTTTCTGGTTCATTAAATGAGCTGGACCAATCTTTTCTGTTTGCAAAGTAGCCATTCAGTGTGTTCACTCAGCAGAGACCAAGTATGCATAATAAATACATTCTGCCAAGCATTAGATACTGCTAATGAGTTCACACACACATGACTTTATCATGTAGGACTCTTAGCCAGATCCCTCACTTCAAAGAACTCAGTCTAATGGCAGAGACATAGAAGTAACCATATGAATAAATAGTATAGTAAATAAGTGGGTGAGTGCTGTCATAGAACGTGTTGGTTGAGCACAGGAAAAAAAGTAGCTAATCAGTTTGACATACAACAAGGAGGACTTCCAGAAGAGGGGATGCCAACGTTGAGTCCTGAAGAAGGGAGAGGGCATTCCAAGGTGGGGACATCAGAAACAAGACATGGGGGGTAATGAGAGAATGTGGTTTGTTGGCAGATTTGCAAGCTGTGCATTGGAGGTACCTAGGGATGAGACTGGAGAGGCAAACAGAAGCCATTCTGGGCACTTGGGATTTTGTTGTGTATGGGGACTCTAACAAGTCCTACTGCCAAACAGATAGTTTAAGCTTTTAAATCATTCATTTAGCACATGCTTCCCAGAGTGCCTGCTATGTGCCAGGCATTGCCCTAATTCTGGGGTATGATATGGGGTGCTGAGAAAAGCACACTCGTCTCTCCCCTCAGGGAGTTTGCTGTCTACACTTTTAAGAATGGATCAGAACTATAGTTACAAACTGCAATAAGCATTTGAAAAAAAAAGAATAAGATGCTGTGAGAGCAAGGGGGGAGCCAGGAAGCTTTCCAGAGGTGTTCTGCCCTGCACGCGTGCTGCACTTTGAAGCTTGAGCAGGTGAGGTGAGATGGGAGCTTGGGGGCAGGGTGTCACAGCAGAGGACTCGCATTTATAAAAGCCTCGATATCCAAAGAAGCATGAAACATCTGAAGCCCAAAGTGGTGGAAGTGAGAAGGAGAAAGGTGCCTGTTCACCGGGTTCACGCAGCATGTCTGGGTGCTGAGCGTGTTCAGCAGGGCAGGGGGAGAGTCTGCTCTCCCCCAGCTGCATGTGTCCTTCTTTTCTGCTCTTTCTTTTTCATCATGGGTTCTGCACTAGTTCAGCCTGTGTTGCACCCACCACCCTGCTCTCTGGCTGCTGTCGCCCACGTAGATGCCTATCTCTCTGACCTGTCTGCTCCCTTTCGTGCTCAGTCCTGTCCATAGTCATAAACATGGGCAGTACGATGTGGTTTTCCTTTCAGTCTATAAAAGAATAAATAAGTTCTGAAGTGAAATTAGAAATGAGTGGGGAAAAATCCCATCAACTCCTAAAAGCACTTAAAGCAGCTCTTATTAGTACCATAAAGTCCTTTCACTTTCTTTTTGTCCCCTCATTAATTTTTTACTTCCTTGGGGATCTCAAGGTAACAGCAGTGAGTAAGCAATCACTCTCTCTGTTCTGTTTGTTGACATCACAGAGAAATTTTTCTTACAAAGAAACAATGGAGAATGGATAGAACACTTTAATGTGAGGGCAGAAGATGTTGAGCCTAAAAGCCAGATAGGCCGGTGTGACCATTGTCCAGGTGTGACTCCCGCGGAGAGCCCACTCCTAGTCCTCTCATTGTAAACCCACGGAGGGCGATGAGTGCTGGCAGCCACCACTGGCCTCAGAATTTGAGCCTTTCAGGAGTGAGTGTATGCAGAGCACTTTTCAGTGCTGTGTGCTGAGTGGCAGGTCGGGGGATGAGGGATGGTGTGATAGCAGACAGCTCTGTAAGGCTTTGTGGAGGAGGGGACCTTTCAGCTGACCTGAGGTAGATCAGGGTGGAGTGAGCGCTATGAGCAAAGGTCTGAATGGCTAGATGAGTCAAGGAAAGGTGAACAATGCCCTTTTCCTGGAACACAGGGGCTTTGAACTTGGAGAACTAATTGGGGAGCAGATTCTGGAGGGCCCTGCAATACTATGTGAAGAAGTTTGGGATTTATTTGTAAAGCACTGGGGAACCATTGAAAATATTGGGGATCACTTACATTATTCCCCTTTAGAAGGTGTTTTTGAGCTAAGTCATTGAAGGACACAAGTATCCTTAGTACACAGACTCTGGCCAGTTTGGTGGGCTTCCTGTGACTGTTCTCCACACTAAACTGTTTGGTGTGGTAACTTGGGCCACAATTTGTGGATAAAGGCTAATTTTTAACCACTCATTTGTGAGGAAATTCAAAACACCTCTAAAGACATCCTTACATATTTGGATTCTGATTTTTTAAAAAGAGAATCATAAGCATACCTAAAGTGCTTGGGCTTTCTTGTTCCTTTTCTCTCCTTTGAAAGGAAAATACCATTTTATTACAAGTTCTTCCTTTCATTGGTGAGCTCAATCAGCAAAGAATATTAAGGACTAGTGAAAGTGGATTTGAACTTCAGCTTTTATTTAGGTTACTGCCCTGCACGCACACACAGGCATGCACAGATGTGCATGTGCACACGTACCTATGTCCCATTTATGATACTCCTGTTAAGGAAATGTAGGTGGACATACACATATGCACACACTGTTGGCACTCAATCACTATTACTTTTACGTGCTTTAAAGTCTTACTTATATTCATATCCCTAACTAGGTCATTTATGTTTTGAGAAGGATGCATTGTACGTAGCTTGCATTTGCCCTACAATATCAGCACTCATAAAAGACTAATTCAAGGGAGTTTTATTAAAAAGTTATTTCTAGGGTGCCTGGGTGGCTCAGTTGGTTAAGTGACTGCCTTCAGCTCAGGTCATGATCAAGTCCCACATCGGGCTCCGTGCTCGGCGGGGAGTCTGCTTCTCCTGTTCTCATGCTCGCATGTGCTCTCTCTCTCTCATAAACAAATAAAATCTTAAAAAAAAAAACACAGAAAACTTATTTCTAGGAAATGATAGCTACTACTTTAAGATGGAACTCCTAATAGGAGTAATGAATAATAAGATGTTCCTTAGCATAAGATAAATAATAAGATGTTCAGCCTTCTACTTAAAATACTTTTTTAGGGGCACCTGGGTGGCTCAGTGGGTTAAAGCCTCTGCCTTCAGCTCAGGTCTTGATCCCACTGTCCTGGGATCAAGCCCCATATCGGGCTCTCTGCTCAGCAGGGAGCCTGCTTCCTCCTCTCTCTGCCTGGCTCTCTGCCTACTTGTGATCTCTCTCTGTCAAATAAATAAATAAAATCTTTAAAAAAATACTTTTTTATGGGATTGGGAGGGAGACAAACCATAAGTGACTCTTAATCTCACAAAACAGAGAGTTGATGGGGGGAGGGGGGTTGGGAGAGGGGGGGTGGGGTTATGGACATTGGGGAGGGTATGTGCTATGGTGAGTGCTGTGAAATGTATAAACCTGGCGATTCATAGACCTGTACCCCTGGGGATAAAAATATATGTTTAAAAAAATAATAAAATTTAAATTAAAAAAAAATACTTTTTTAGTTGTTGCATTCATGGCTTGCAGTCATACTTTCTAAATGATGGAGGTACTAAAATATATTTTGATTTAAAGGCAGATAGTATAAGAGGTTCCTCCCTCATCTTCTTAGAAACTCCTATAAGTTTTAATTCACATTATATAATTTAGTTTTAAATAGTTTATTTTTTCACATGCAAGAGTTATACAAGAGTGTTAAAATTGGGAAATTGATAATTTTTTGAAGATCACCCCTAACCCTATCATCAACTATCAACACCCAATTAATACTGCTATTTGATATATTTTCTTTTATCTCTTATGTTTTAAAAATTATGTTGTAATTCAAAGTGATTAGACTTTTGTATCCTGCTTTTTAAACTAAATATTATATCAGTGTTTTGTGTTTTTCCACCATCTTTACAACCATTAGTTTAATTTAAAAAGAATTTTTTTTAGGGGTACCTGGGCAGCTCAGTCATTTAAGCATTTGCCTTTGTTTCAGGTCATGATCTCGGGTCCTGGGAATCAAGCCCCACATCAGGCTCCCTGCCCAGTAGGGAGTTTGCTTCTCCCTCTGCCCCTCCCCCACCTTCTCATGCTCTCTCTCTCTCTCTCTCTCTCTCTCTCAAATAAATAAATAAATAACATCTTTAAAAGAGAGAGCCTGGGGGCGCCTGGGTGGCTCAGTGGGTTAAAGCCTCTGCCTTTGGCTTAGTTCATGGATTCCGGGGTCCTGGTATTGAGCCCTGCACCAGGGTTTCTGCTCAGCAGGGAGCCTACTTCCTCCTCTCTCTTTGCCTGCCTCTCCACCTACTTGTGATCTCTGTCAAATAAATAAAATCTTAAAAAAAAAAAAAAAAGAGCATGCATGTGTGCCAAGGAGCAGAGGGGAGGGAGAGAGAATCTGAAGCACACTCCTCACTCAACTTGGAGCCAGATGTGGAACTCCATCCCACGAAAATGAAATTATAACATGAATGGAAACCAAGAGTCAGACCCTTAACCAACAGCTACCCAGGCACCCTCCCCCAGTCAGGTTTAAAACATTCATGGATTCAGTGGAATGGAATGCATCATAACTTATGAACTACTGTGTTATTTTCAGACATTCAGGCTCTATTTTGGTTTCTCTTTATGGTGAATAACACTATCCTGAACATATTAGAACGTAAAACTTTTTCATATGCAGGATTATTTTCTTTGAATAGTTTCCCAAAGTGAAAATAAGCACTTTAGTTTGGATAACCCGTAATAACATAGCTCAGACTCAGCGTATCCAAATCTGAACTTCTGTTCCATCCCCATTCTGCATAAATCTGTCTACTTTCCCAAAACCTCCCCTGCTTTTATTCCATGTTCCCCTGTCACCCTTAGCTCCCCAATTTTCTCAACCACCAAATCCAGCCAGTTCTCTCTCCTCAATGTCTTACTCTTCATACTACCCCCCTCTGCTAGTGGCCCAGTTAAAGTGTCATCTGCACTCGACAGGGTCGTAGTATCTTGCATGCCTTCCTGTCTTTACTCTTGCTGCCTCTCGAGGCTGTTCTTTCCACCTCTCTTATTCCCAGCACATATATATCTGATCATGGCCTTTAGTGATCAGGATGAACTCCTTCGTGTAGTCCTTCATACTGTTTGCTGTGATTCTGTAACCAGGCTTTCCTCTCTCTGCTTCTCACCCCTGTATCTCAGCCTCTCTGAACTATTTGTAGTTCCCTAGCATGCCTCATGCTCTCCTGTATTTGTGATTCTATGTATCCTTTTCCTCTGTCCCGACTGCAGCCTGTCCCCAGTGCCCGCCACAGGTGTTCTGTCTGGCTGTGCTTACCTGCATGTGCCTACTTCCATGTGGTGTTGTAACCACTTGTGTCTTCCCTGACAGGCTAGCCCTCTGAAGACAGATGTCCTGTATTGTTTCTCTGAATCCTCAATAACTAGCAGAGTAGGCATTTTCATATTGGTTGCTGTTTTTAAGGCTCTTAACACATTTGTTGGGCCAACAAAGTCCTACCAGTGTGCATTCCTACCGGTATTGATGGCCTAGAATATGAGTTTCTGTGTAATCACCAAGCCTGGAAGATATACACATATTTTAAGGACTTTAGCTTTGTTGTTTTGAACACCCCCCTTTTCTCTTTTCTCAGTAGCTCTGTATTGATTCTACTTGCAAACCGTAATTGACAGTCATATATGTGTGCTATTAAAAGTAGCTTTCTCCCCCCGCAGTAAAATACCATGTATAGTACTAATGGTTGTTCTTGAGCAAATGTGTTCATTTAGCAAATAGAAATTGCATCAGTGCATCTGATATTTTAAAAGCCCTTGGTTCTATAAATAGCATGGACTTGCCATTTTATTTTAACATCTAGCATTGTCCTCATTCTGTAATTATTTTAGAAAATAACTTTTGACATTATATTCAAAGTTTATTTGAAAGGCACTATTCGAATTTCTTCTTGTCTTTATGTTATAAAGCAGTAATGACTTTTTCTTAAAAAACCTATTTATAGTAGTTTGGCCTAATATTTTCTTATCATGTGGCTGAGGGGACACAATTAGTTTTAAGTATATGATTGGACATGTAAACACAACCTAAGAACATCCTGACCAGTAGCTTTGGGAAAGCTAATTTATGGAGAGCTTTAAAAGAAATACCAAAGTAGGGGCCTGTGGGTGGCTCAGTCATTAAGTGTCTGCCTTTGGCTCAGGTCATGGTCCCGGGGTCCTGGGGTTGAGTCCCAGAGTCCTAGGGTTGAGTCCTGGATCAGGCTCCCTGCTCAGCGGGGAGCCTACTTCTCCACGCCCACGCCCCCTGCTTGTGTTTCCTCTCTCACTGTGTCTCTATCAAATAAATAAAATCTTTTAAAAAGTAAAAAATAAAATAGATACCAAAGTATTTTCTTGATCAGAGTTTGGTAAGATTTTTAGGTAAAGAAGCAGTTTAAAATATTTTAGGCTAAGGAACCACATTATTTCTCTGTCACATCATGTTTGGGTTTTGTTTTAAAAATATAAAATCCATTCTTAGCTCTAGAGCTATAAAAAATCAAGCCCTTGGGTATACTCTCTAGAGGCTGAAATAGTCTACTTAATTCACAAAGATTTTAATTTCTTGGTTCATGGTAATAAGTGTTCACTTGCCACTTGCTCTTTGAGTGTTAGAATTGACTTAAGCCAAGCATTGACTACGATGCTCCATCCTCAAGGATTACCTGTACTCCAGTTGGTGGATAGAACAGTTTGAAGGACTACTAAGTAGACCACCAAAAAAAGTTTCATAAATATTAACCCATTTATTATGAATGTACATAGGACACTATGCAAACAAAACTGTATAGAAACAGTGACTGGCTGAAGTGGCTGCAAATGTAGAAGGCTGTTTTATGATCTGCCAATGTAGCACCACTTGGATTGATGAGAGATATATGCACCTGGCTATGTGAGAATTGGCACAGCTGGGAGAATGAAAAAACCATGCCCAAACCCTGCTGGGTGGCAGGGGAAATATGTTTTAATCATTTGTTCTGACAGTATCTTTATCCTTGGAAAGGATACCAGGATGTATGGCTAAAAATAAGTATATGTAAGCAAACTTGCACATACGATCATTTTCCTGGGGTAACTCAAGAAACAAAATGGACAAAAAGATCATTCATTGTAGGAAGGACGAACCCAAGAAATGAAGTAGTAATGACGGATAAAGCCTACTCTGTGACCAACTAGACTGTATCCCTCAAACTTTAAGCTACAGCACCACCTCCTACCCCAGGAAGGGGCTCTCACTTTTTGGATAAAACACTGATTTGCTTACCCCTTTAAAATATCACTTGATCTTAGAAGCATAGACTATTCAATTTCTACTACCAACATTTAGAATAATTAAAAATGGGTAGGCTAAAGATTTTTAAAATACATTTGATAACAAAGTGCATATTAAACGATGAAGCACAAATGTAAACACTAAGTGATGTATGTTAATGTGTTCTCTTGGTTTCAGGTTCTAGGCATCCAAGTGAAATGCTTCCATGAAATTATCACTATAGGTTATAGAGTCTATCGCTCTTATGACCTGCCATGGTTTAGAACATTAAGCTGGTAAGTATTTTAATACTGTTTCAGATATGAAAATGTGACTCTTTTCTACAGTTTGTAAAGGAAGCATCCTGATCAGTCAGTACCACATGATTGATCATGTAGATTGATTTTTGGAGGAAGAGAAAAATAATGCATTAGATTTTGAAAAGAAGAAAATCACCTTTAAGTCTACCATCCCAACACAACTATTTTCATATCTCATCTTTAAGTCTTTGTAGATACTTTATATCTGTATATACTCACATATATACTATTATCCTCTTTAAAAAACATTATATTGGGCACATTTTTATACCATTTATAATTATAATTTTAAGAAAGTTACATTTTATAAAATGTTAGAAATATGTGTGATCTTTTTTGCTTTAGTTTGCTTTGGTTGACATGAGACCTCCCCCTTAGATTATCTCTACAAAGATGAAACATGAAAATAGTTGTGGGTTTTCTGTTCTGTTTTTTGAGTGATCAGTGATTTGTTGAAGGGAAGGAAAGCCCAGGATGAGTACCTCTACAGGGAGGTAGGCCGTGAGGGTTGCACAGGGCAGTGAGAAGAGAGATGACTACTACCTTTGTTGTTCCTGGTTTGATCTTGTCTTCACGCCCTGGCCCCAAGATACAGTACATGAAGGGTAGTCCGAGGGAAGAGTAAGACCCTCTGAGGGGGCCATGTAAGGCAGCCTTGTAAGTAGCACTGGCAATTACCAGTCCATGAAATATTGTTTAGGTCTAAATACATGTAAAAATTAGTTTTAAAAAAAGTCATGTGATTTTAATAAAGTGTTTTTTTTTTTTTTTAATATTTAAAGCTTTCTATATCTTTTTACAACTTTTCAGGTACAATTTTTAGTTATCAGGACCTTGACCAGGAAACATGTTAGTATGGTTGTTCATAATTGACCTAACTGGCCATGCCTTTGAATATAGTTATTTGATTAGTATCAGCCAGAGGGTCCAGTGTCTTAAGAAAACAAATATATCACTTTTGGGGTTTAAAGGGGTCAAAAAATAGTTTCTTAGTTTTGGTGATAGCTGATTTTTCCTTATAACAGGTTTTTTCATGAAGGGCAAAATTATGGGAAACGTTAGGTAGAGTAAGCAGTTGGAGAATAATTGAATGCTAAACCAGGTGGGATTGATTGATTCTAAGTGTAGGGGGAAAAAAAGTCAGGTCGGGATGGGCTCCAGTGATTGTAGAAATCTTCACAGAGAGGAAAAGGTGAGAAACTATCACTTGAAATAAAGACAAGTTTTGGATAGAGAAGTGTATTTTACATTGGCAAAGCTGCATCCAGCAGCTTCTAGATGGGGTTCTAGATGGGGAAATGAAGAGGCACGTGCTGCATATGGAGCGACATTCCTGGCTCTCCTGAGGGAACTGGGCAAAAAGTTGGGCTGGTGGTCTAGAGTAGGCCTTGATAGCCTTACAGTGGAGTCAAAGACCGTTTCCATTGTAGGAGAGTAGAACATGGTTATGCAGCTGATAAGAAATGAACATACTTTACTTTGAAAACAGTGGGGTCAGATTCCATCCATAACATGTAGAAGAGAAATTGCTCCTTTTTCCCTCTGCTCTCCCAGCCACCGGGGACTCTGCCCTTCAAAGGATGTTCAAAGGATGAGGCACAGAGGAACTCTGAGGCACTGTTTCTCAGTCTTTTTTTTTCCTGGCTCACACTAGCTGCCATCAACGAAATGTCATGGGTTCAACCTTTCCCTGGGTGGAAAGAGCATACCAGAGCTGAGTGGAGGGACAAGTGATTTATGCAGTTTTAAGAAGTTTCTCTTAGAGATTTTTACCTGCTGCTTTACCTCTTTTTTTTTTTTTTTTTAAGATTCCGTCTATTTATTTGACACACAGAGATCACAAGTAGGCAGAGAGGCAGGCAGAGAAAGAGGGGGAAGCAGGCTCCCCGCTGAGCAGAGAGCCCGATGCGGGGCTCAATCCCAGGACCCTGAGATCATGACCCGGCTGAAGGCAGAGGCTTAGCCCACTGAGCCACCCAGGCGCCCCTGCTGCTTTACCTCTTAAGCATCACTGTGCCACTGAAGTCCATCTGGAGCATGGGGGAGAGAGAGAAAGACACCAGTGTGGACAGGGCAGTGAAGAGTGAGGTCAGAGGTTGGATTACCCCTTCCTGCTTTCCCAGTTGATCTTCCTTAGGGCAGTGGGAATTTGGCATAGGATCTCCACTTTTAAAAAGCTTTAGAGCTGTGAGTAGTTGGGAGCGAATTTTCATTATAAACAGTACTGGATGTGTATGTGTGTGTATGTGTGTGTGTGTCTTTGTGTATGTCTGTGAGAGAAAACGTGTGTGTTTGTGTATGTGTAGTATTTTTTATGTTATTTCCCAGTTATCTGTCTCTGGCATTAGATTTTGACCTTAAGTAAAGAAAAAAAAGAAAAAACGATTTTTACCTAAGTAGAGGCATGAGCTATATTCAGTAAATTTTTGTTAACTGATACATTTGAAATTAAGACTAAAAGCAGAAAAACATGTTTTGATGAAATATCTTGAACCTGTCTACTGAATTTGGTTTTGGATCTTTGTGTCATCATCAAAATGTAGAGAATAGTTTTGTTGAGTTTAAGAGGGAAAAAAGGCTTCAAATATTAAAAAGCAAATTGTTTTTAAATTATAGGTACTTTCTACTGTGTGTAAACTACTTCTTCTATGGAGAGACTGTGGCTGATTATTTTTCTACATTTGTTCAAAGAGAAGAGCAACTTCAGTTCCTCATTCGCTACCATAGATTTATATCGTTTGCCCTCTATCTGGCAGGTAAGGAAAATAGTATTGGTATGTAGCTATCTTATAGCTACATATTTATATTTTATAGCTACATATTTTACATGTCTATTTTTACTTATGTGATTTAAATTCACAACATCCTTTATTTGTTACATTTTAGCCCAGCTCCTCTTTTTATTTGTCCCATGTATAAAGGTGTTTCTCTCATTGTGGTTTTAAATAGCAGTTACTCCCTCATGTGACTAATAAAAGTACATAGTTCTTTAATAGTCCACAGACTTCAAAATTTTCTTTGGAAATTGTAGTAAAGAAACTTAAATATATCTATTGATTGTTAACCAGGTACAATTTACAAAGAAATTTATATATATATATATTGCTTTATTTGTACCCAGGAAATAGTATTCATATAGAATTAATCAAGGTATTTAGTTTTACTGACATGGTTTGTTATATATCCTTTGTATGCATTTATAAATATATAAGTATATATACACATTTGTTTATAGTATACTTTGCCATCTGTTTTTATGATTTTATTTTTAAAGATTGTATTTATTTTAGAGAGGGAGAGAGAGCAGGGGGAAGGACAGAGAGAGAGAGGGAAGGAGAGACTCTCAAGCAGACTCCCCACTGAGCATGGAGCCCAGCTCAGGGCTTGATCTCTCCACCCTGAGATCATGACCCGAACCAAAATCAAGAATCAGACACTTAACTGACTGAGCCACCCAGGTGCCCCCACTATTTTTCATTTTAAAGGAGGATATGAACTTTATTTGAATTTTCACTTTAGCTCTTAATAGTTACTGTTTTAGCTCCTAAGAGTTTTTAAATAAATAAATTCTTCTCAGCACAATTTTGGAAACTGAACACAATACTGGTGACTCTTTTCTATTTCCCATTAAACTAGAAATACAGAGTGTGTGGGGGAGTATGTCAGGTCCTCTAGAAGTATGTCATTTTATTCAGTTGTGTTCTTCATGGTGTTCCTGCTTTAATAAAGCCTTCATATTCTGGTTTTGACTTTGTTTCTGAATCTAGAAAGTCAGAAAGTGAAACACAATCTGAAATGATAGTAGTAATTTTCAGAGAATTGGTTTTGGGGTAGGAGGAACCTATATTTTCTAAAGAGTTTTCCTCTTTTTATATTCAGGGTTTTTGCATGTGTGTGTGTGTGTGTGTGTGTGTGTGTGCGTGCGTGTGTGTTTGTGTAGTCCAGTTTTCTGAGTCTTACTAATGCATCTAAATAAGGTCCATTCTTGGGAAAAGATATTGAAAGCTATTACTGTTCTTTCAAGGTCATAAGAAATTACTCATTTCAGGTATTCAGTTTTAATTTTGAATCAGTTTAGAAGAATCATGATTATAGAGATTAATGACGACTGGTAATAGCTAAAATATGGAGAGTCAAGAACACTTGACTCTGATTCTGTGTTTATCAAAGCACATTTGTAACATTTTTTTCCTTTGAGTGGTTTACCACACTTATCCAACCAAGAGGTTTGATTTGCATTGTTAAGTAAGGTAGATTTGGGGATGGATTATTTACTATTACAAGAGAGAAGAATTCAATACCTTCTCAATTTATATGTAGACCGACAAGACTGTATTGGTATTTTGAATTTTAAAAACAATGATTAGCATGAAAAGTGCCTATCCTGGCTTCTGCTGCTGAACCCTTATTTCATAAGATCATTTTGTGATTCCTGAATAACAAAGTTATGATTAATGACAACATAAATCATTTGTAGCATTAAAATGATCTTATAATTGCTGAATAACAAAATTATGATTAGTAAAAGTATAAATCATTTGTAGCATTAATATATGTCTATTTTAAAATATCAGTTCTAAAACACAATGTAAAGAATAACCTGCACCCCATTACTTACAGATTTTTCCCCATTTTTCTAAGTAATATGCCCATTTCTTAATTTATATTGGGCATTACTTATTGACTTCTTGTTATAACCTTTCTTCTCCACACTGTTATTGTCATTGTTGACATTGTTAAATAGATACCTAAAATATCACTTCCTGGAGAACTGAATGGTATCTGTGATTGCATTTCTATTCTTACACAACTCTTTGTTTTTCCTGAACTTAGTAACTGCTTCACCTTCTCCTTTCCACATCTATAAATTTCCATGTAGAATCCTTAATTTCTCTTCTGGGTCTTTTCAATGTGTATTGGTAGTTTTTTCACAATGTTCACACAAATCAGTGTGTCAGTTTCCTTTTTACCTTAAGACCTATGTCCTAGAAACTCTGTAGTCCTGTCCCATGAACTGTCTGCTTGTATCCCAGTGCCTCAGTATCCTCCTAATTTGGCCACTTCATTTCTTCTATCCTGCATCTTCCAGTTCCTGGGTTGACATCCTTATTTTGTAGAAGCATGGCTGCCAGTAGTTTCCTGTGAAATGTTCTTGGAAGGTAAATGTTTAATGTTCATACATTTCTAAAAATATTGTCACAGTTGACTGCTTTGGCTAGAGTTTGCACTCATTATTAGTAGACTTTTACTTAGTACTCTAGGAGTCTAGGCTGTGCCCTGGCTTTCCACTGAGTCTTTTCTGTTCAGTTTTCTCTAGAAAATACTACTCATCCCTGATATCTCAGGTCTACTAAGAGTTACCCTGTTTTCCAACTTCCAATTTTGTAGCTATGCATCTTCTCTTTTCCTTGACATTTCTTCAGTTTTGGTTTTGTTTTTTTTTTCTCCCCCCACTCTATGGGTTTTTACCCTGATTTCTTTCTTTTTTTTTTTTTTTTTCCAAGTAGTCTCCACACCCAGCATGGGACTTGAACTCACAACCCCTAGATCAAGAGTCACATGCTCTACTGATTGAGCCAGCCAGGCATCTCCTCACCTTAATTTCTTTTAATGTTAATTTAGTGGACCATCAGGACAGAAGAGAAATAAATGCATGTGATCAACCTGCACTTCAAGGCAGAAATCCTTAACTAGTTTTTCTATTTTTCCCTTGACTTAAAACAATTTATTCTCTTTCTCTCCTGATCCTGTGGATTGGCTTGTCTTCACTGGGCAGCTCTAACTTCATGCCTCTCTTACAGTTGCAGTCATATGGAGGTAGTGCTTGTCATTTAAGTCTTGAGTGAGCTGGATGTCTGAGGTGGCTCATTCCCAGCCGCAGTCCGTGCCAGCCGCTGACCCGAACACACATGTCTGACCTCTCCTTGGGGCTTGGATGTCTGAGAGCACCATGGCTGGGTTCTGAACAGGGAGTGTGCCAAAAGCCAAGTGCTTCAGGAGTCCTTAGGTGGGTTGTGTTTGTTTTAACTAGATATGAAAGATAAAAACCTAATGCATGCCCATAGTAAAAATTTGGACTCAAATAGGGTGTTCAGTGAAATCCCCCTCCTGCCTCAGAGCCTTATTTATAATCCACAGGGGCTGGCTACTAGTACTGCAGAGAGTTTCTGAGTATTCAAGCTTATATGTTTATATCCTCTCCACCCTCTTTTCCATGCAAACGAGAATGGACTATTCTGTACCTGTTTTATTTTTCCCCCCACCTAATGCAATTTATGGATGCTTTTTATTTCAGCACATCTAAATCTCATTTTTTCATAACTGCAGTTACATCTTTATTGATTTGTATACAGCAATCATGGAAGTAGAATGTGAGAAAATAAGGTGACTACGATTTCCTTTTCTTACTTTCCCTTTGGGATTTGCTAACTACTAATATTTGAGAATAACTGCTCCACTGAGTGGGTAAAGACAATGGAGTTTATTCTCTTTGTTTTATTTTACATGTGATATATACTCTAATTTTTAGTAATTATTTGCTTCATATGCTAAGCTTCCTGACTCTGTTTTTTAAAGTAAAATCAATAGTTCTTCTTTTTTTCCTGACTAGTTTCTGTCATAGAAATAGCTTATCACTTGTTATTTTAGGTTATTGGAATCATAAAGCTCATTGCAAGTCATCAGTGTCATTTTTTCGGCAAACATGTGAGCACTTTCTGAATGCTAGGTACTATGAATGGTGTTGAGGACAGGAAAGGAAGTAAGGCTGATAGCATGCTTTCTGGGGTCTTCAAATTGGTGGGACATGGGTCCCCTCATGCACTGCTGAAATGTGAAGAAGGACCTATAAGTGCATGAAGGGTGAGGAGAACTCTGCTCTGCTGGAGATAGTAGGAGGCCTTTGAGAAGAGATGGAAGGTGTCACGAAAAGTAAAGAACAAGTAGGCATTTGCTAGGTGGATAGTGGGAAAGGACATTCCAGGCAGAGGAAGTGGCTGTGCAAGGCTTGGAAATGAGGGAGGATTGCATGTTCAGTCTGGGAGCAGGCATTAAAGGTTGGAAAGGGGGGCAGGAGCCACATCTTTAAAAGCCTTACGTGTCATAGGAAGGGTTTGGATTTTATCCCCAAGAAACCATTGGGTGATTTTAAGTTAAGAGATGGTATAACTAATTTATGCTCCTAAAATGGGAGCAGCCGATGATGTAAGCCAATTAATAACAAAATAAAAGAAACACATCGACAGTAATTGATAATAGTAGGAGACTTTAACACACCCCTCACTGAAATGGACAGATCATCTAAGCAAAAGATCAACAAGGAAATAAGGGCTTTAAATGACACACTGGACCAGATGGACTTCACAGATTTATTCAGAACATTCCATCCCAAAGCAACAGAATACAAATTCTTCTCCAGTGCACATGGAACATTCTCCAGAATAGATCACATCCTGGGTCACAAATCAGATCTCAACTGGTGCCAAAAGATAGGGGTCATTCCCTGCATATTTTCGGACCACAATGGTTTGAAACTCGAACTCAATCACAAGAGGAAAGTTGGAAAGAGCTCGAATATATGGAGGCTAAAGAGTATCCTACTAAAGAACGAATGGGTCAACCAGGAAATTAAAGAAGAATTTAAAATATTCATGGAAACAATTGAAAATGAAAACACAATTGTTCAAAATCTGTGGGACACAGCAAAGGCGGTCCTGAGAGAAAAGTATATAGCAATACAGGCCTTTCTCAAGAAATAAGAAGGTCTCAAGTACACAACCTAACCCTACACCTAAAGGAGCTGGAGAAAGAACAGCAAATAAATCCTAAACCCAGCAGGAGAAGAAAAATAATAAAGATCAGAGCAGAAATCAATGAAGTAGAAAACAAAAGCACAGTAGAATAGGTTGATGAAATTAGGAGCTGGTTCTTTGAAAGAATTAATAAAATTGATAGACCTCTGGCCAGACTTATCACAAAGGAAGGAGAAAAAGACCCAAATAAAATTGTGAATGAAAGAGGAGAGATCACAACCAACACCAAAGAAATATAAACAATTATAAGAACATACGATGAGCAACTACCAACAAATTAGATAATCTGGAAGAAATGGATGCATTCCTAGAGAGGTATAAACTACCAAAACTGAACCAAAAAGAAATAGAAAATCTGAACAGATCCATAACCAGCAAGGAAATTGAAGTAGTAATTACAAATCTCCCAACAAACAAGATCCCAGAGCCAGATGGCTTCCCAGGGGAATTCTGCCAAACATATAATGAAGACTTAATACCTATTCTGAAACTGTTCCAAAAAATAGAAATGGAAGGAAAACTTCCAAGCTCGTTTTTTTTTTTTTTTTTAAGATTTTATTTATTTATTTGACAGATCACAAGTAGACAGAGAGGCAGGCAGAAAGAGAGGAGGAGGCAGGCTCCCTGCTGAGCAGAGAGCCCAACACGGGGCTCAATCCCAGGATGCTGGGATCATGACCTGAGCTGAAGGCAGAGGCTTTAACCCACTGAGCCACCCAGGCACCCCATTCCAAGCTTGTTTTATGAGGCCAGCATTACCTTGATCCCAAAACCAGACAAAGACCCCATAAAAAAGGAGAATTACAGACCAATTCACTGAGATAGGACCCAGAAAGTCATTCTGACATTTGGATAATTTTGTTGTAAAATGAATTTGCCTGATACCAAAGAGATAATCAGTGAGACTGAAAGTAATAAGGCAACATTTTCTCTAGAGTCTAGGTATATTTTTAAAAGATCCTTGTGTTTTGGATTTGAGACTCCTTAGGAAATAGAGCAGCCATGTGATTACAAATGAGGAGTATTGAGTGAATAAGCTTAAGATGTTTGACTCTTAATATCATCACTTTAACATCTCTTTAGCTGACCAGTGATATACATGTTATTTTTAGTAGTTTTTTGCTTGTATGTATGCATGGCTATTTTGATTTTTTTTAAAGACCCTTAAGGTGGGATACCTGGATGGCTTAGTCAGTTAAGTGTTGGGCTTTGGCTCAGGCCATGATCTCAGGGTCCTGGGATCAAGTCCCGAATTGTGCTCCTTACTCAGTGGGGAACCTGTTTCTCCCTCCCCCTCTGCCTGCCACTCCCCCTGCTTGTGCTCGCTCTCTCTCTCTCTCTCTCTCTGACAAATAAATAAATAAAATCTTTTAAAAATATTAAAAAACAAAACTCTTAAGAAGAAGGTATGACTTGAATACTTCGAATTTGAGAAGATCAGTGAATATATAAAATTAAATTTAACTAAAGTTAGTGCATAATTAAGAATTTCTCCCCCAAACATCCTGGATATTATCTCAAAGGATATTGGTGAAATCTTTAGAAAGATGTCACAAATAACTGTTCACAGAGGACTTTACCTCCAGAACCACTTACAGTTTTGGAGTAAAAACTATTAGAATCTGTGCAGTGTGCCAGCATTGTTCTATACTTTAAACTCATCATGTAGGGGTGCCTGGGTGGCTCAGTCAGTTAAGCATCTGCTTTCAGCTTAGGTCATGATCCCAGAGTCCTGGAATCGAACCCCATGTCAGGCTCCCTGTCCAGCAGGTTTCTCCCTCTTTCTCTGCTGCTCCCCACTGCTTGTGTTCTCTCGCTCATGCTCTCTCAAATAAATAAATAAAATCTTAAACAAAAACTCAGCACATAGATTAGTAGAAAACTTTATCTTAGCTAATATAATGGTTGGTTTGTGTGACAATTTCCACAACCCAGATGCACATAAAACTTTTTTAAAACAACTCCATCATAGTCTAGTGTCACAATAGGGGCCACATAGTGCAGTGTGTGTCTGAATTTACTTAACCTGACATTTGAAATGTTTTGAAAAATATAACCACATGAAAGATTGATGAAGAGTCATTAAGCTCCAGTTTTTAATCCTGGGTGCCTCTTAATGTCTGTCTGTTTGTTTGTTTGTTTCTTTCTTTCTTTCTAAGATTGTATTTATTTATTTGAGAGAGAGAGAGCACAAGCAAGGGGAGCAGCAGAGGGAGAGGGAGAAGCAAGGGAGTCCAATGCAGGGCTCCATCCCAGGACCCTGGGATCATGACCCAAGGCAGATGCTTAATCAACTGAGCCACTCAGGTGCCCCTTAATGTCTGTTTCTTGAACCTTATAAGGACTGCATGTGTTTATTGAATTAATCACCAATAGAAAATTTTTAAAACAACGTCATTAATTTATGCTTTCTGTCTCTTCAGCTTGATTTTGAGCTCCTTGAATGGAAATGCCTGTCATACTCATTTTTTGTATCTTGTGTATCTTTACACAATAAATATTGTTTGATTGTCCACTTTTCTGAAATGCCCTTTGTCCCATCTTTTGGACTTTTGAATGTCTTCTTTCTCCTTTACTTCTCCTGACTCCTTTAGAAATCTCATTCATTTTCGTTCTTTTTGAATCTGCCTCTCTTTAGTCTGTTGGGTGACTGGATCTTCAGAGCTCCCTGGGGACTCTTTGATATACCAGACTACAGGATGTACACATCTTTGTGTGACAGCACCAGGTGCAGGGCCGGGTACATAAATGGAGATCAGCAATAGGAACTACACCTAGTTACATATTAAAAACTGTATGTTGGGAAACATTTAAGTGAGTACTTCATTTATAATACTTGAGAAATCCCATTTTTTTTAAAAGATTTTATTTATTTGACAGAGAGAGATCACAAGTAGGCAGAGAGGCAGGCAGAGAGAGAGAGAGGGGAGGAAACAGGCTCCCCGTGGAGCAGAGAGCCCGATGTGGGGCTCGATCCCAGGACCCTGGGATCATGACCTGAACTGAAGGCAGAGGTTTTAACCCACTGAGCCACCCAGGTGCCCCGAGAAATCCCATTTTTAATTGGAAATGTAACCATACAGAGATTCTTTATTAATTAGGAAAAAAGTAAACTATGGATCCAAATGGACAAAGTTATTCTTTCCATAGATTTGTTGAAATAGTATAATATATTTTTACACATTTAAACATAAAGTACACACATAGCTATAGGGTTGTGAATGAAAAATAAATTTATGTTTTTCAGATGGTTTTTCTATAAAAATAATATTTCTTAGATATTCTTGGAAAACACTTTATACCCTTCCCAAATTCAGAAAATTGTATTATCTTAATGTATCTAGGAGTCAGAAAATTCTATCCTTTATGAAAGCACCCCAAAAGCTGCATGTTACTGGTGATTTAACAGTGTAATTAGATCAGGTAAAAGTGAGTAGCCAAGACTGTCTTGGATAAAATCACCATTAGGAAAAAGCAAATAATTCTGTGGTCATTTTGTTTGAAGGAATGCTTATGGGTGAATGGTATTATATGATTTCAAAAATGAGGAAACCATACATGTGAAAGCAGTATTTGTGAGGAGATAATCACAGCTAATGTTGGGAAGTTCCCAAGATTGTGTTGGGACAGTCTGTGAGTCCGTTTGGGTAGAAGTGGAGTTCCAGAGGCATCTGTCTTGTCTCTGCTTAACCCTCACCACATCAGCCTCTGCACTAAGTCCAGTTTACATTCATTCACCTCTAACTATGAACCAGTGGCTTAAAACAGAATTTACATTGTCCTTTGAGCCACAAAATAAGTCTACCTGCTCTAGAATAAAAACTTAAAAGCAATGATTTTTTAAAGATTTTTTTTATGCTGCTGGTGATTTCAAAGCCATGAATTTCATGTTTTATTCTCTACCCCCTCCCAGGTTCTTTGTCTCAAGAAAGTGACATACAGGTTTCAGTTGTGCTTCCACTTGAAAATGTGCCCATATTTCTTTTACAGATCAGTCAGATTACTCTGTAGGTGACAAATAGGAGGTGAGATAGGACCTGGGAGCCAGTATGTATTCTCTTCTTTTGTCATTGTCCTTTTCACTGTCATTTCAAAATAGCCTTCAAAAAGTTGCTCAAGGAAGTTGCTGGTTGATTCTTTGCTCTGGTCAGAGTAGTAGCAACCTTGCTTACCCTGGTGGTAGAATTGCCTTGGTAAATATTACCTATATATATGAAATCTAGTACTTATTTCATATGGGATAGATTATCTGACAGTTCATTTTCTGTTTGGAGAATTCTCTGTTGGAGAATTTCACTATCTGAAATTAAGCTTAGTTTATGCATTTGCAGTATCTACCTCTGTAAAAGAATATTTCTCTTTATTTTTTAAGATTTTATTTATTTGAGAGAGAGAGTGAGAGAGAGCATGAGAGGGGAGAGACTCAGAGGGAGAAGCAGACTCCCCACTGAGTGGGGAGCCCAATGTGGGACTCGATCCCAGGACTCCAGGATGATGACCTGAGCCAAAAGTAGTTGCTTAACCAGTTGAGCCACCCAGGTGCCCCAGAATTTTTCTCTTTAGAAGTTTACTGATATATGGAGCAAAAAGTGCTTCCCATTGCCTCCCATTATTTTTGTATATGATTATTAAATTTCAATTAGGCAGAATTTTTATTTAGTAAAATGTCATTGTAATAAATTTGTGGTATATAAACACAATACATAAACATTTGCTGTTTGTAAATCTTTACATTATTTAGAGTGTTATATTTTACTATAATTATTATAATATGGTTCTGAGAAATTTCAAGTCATTCTATTTTTTTTAAGATTTTATTTATAGGGGCACTTGGGTGGCTCAGATGGTTAAGCGTCTGCCTTTGGCTCAGGTCACGATCTCCAGGTCCTGGGGTCGAGCCCCATGTTGGGCTCCCAGCTCAGCTAGGAGTCTGCTTTTCCCTCTCCCTCTGCCTCTCCTCTGTTTGTGCTCTCTCTTTCAAATGGATAAATAATATTAAAAAAAAAAGATTTTATTTATATATTTGACAGAGAGAGAGAGAGTCAGCGAGAGAGGGAACATAAGTGGGGGGTGGGGATGGGAGAGGGAGAAGCAGGCTTCCTGCTGAGCAGGAAGCCCACTGTGGGGCTCCATCCCAGGACCCCGGGATCATGACCTGAGCTGAAGGCAGCTGCTTAATGACTGAGCCACCCAGGTGCCCCAAGTTCAAGTCATTCTTAACCTGAATCTTACTGATAATGGTTTATGGAACCACATGACTCTTGAAAGTCAATAAGATCTGAGGATTTAACTGTTTCCTAGCCTTATTTTTCAGTTAAGCAATAAAGTCCTTTGTGTATTTTTCTTCATCTGTTAAATGAAGATAATAATATACATCATAGGGATATTGGAAGCATTAAACAAGTTGATATTTGTAAAAAGCTTGGACGAGAGCCTGGAACATAGTAAGTGTTCCGTAAGATGTTAGCTGCCCTATAAGTATTATTACTTTTTATATTATGTAGAGATTGAAACATTCTGTACATACACTTGATGGATTGATATAGCAAATAAGTTTTTCATAATGATACTTTGTGCTTTTTTAGTATAGTTGACACACAATATTATATTAGTTTTAGGTGTACAACATAGTGATTTGAAAAGTTTATACATTATGCTATGTTCAGCACAAGTGTAGCTACCATCTGTCCCCATACATTTCTATTACACTATATCGTTGACTGTATTTCTTATGCTCTGCCTTTTATTCCCATGGCTTACTTATTCCATAACTGAGCGCCTGTATCTCCCACTCCCCTACACCCATTTTACCCATTCTCCTACCACTTCCCTTCTGTCAACACTCAGTTTATCCTGTATTTATAGGTCTGGCTCTGTTTCTTTTTGTTTACTTACTGTTTTGTTGTTTTTAGATTCCACATAAGCGTGAATCATGTGGTATTTGTCTTCCTCAGTCTAACTTATTTCACTTAGCATAATACTCTATGTCTTTCCATGTTGTTGTAAATGACAAGATCTCATCCTTTTTGTGGCTGAGTAATATTCCTAATATTAGTGTATCTTCCTAATCTGATTGTCTCTTGATGGACACTCAGGTTGCTTCCATATCTTGACTATTGTAAATAATGCTCAATAAACATAGGATGCATGTATCTTTTCAAATTAGTGTCTTTGTTTGGATAAATGCTCAGTAGTGGAATTACTGATTCATGTGGTGTGTCTATTTTTTTAATTTTTTGAGGAACCTCCATACTGTTTTCCACAGTGGTTGTAACAATTTATATTCCCATTAACAGTATATGAGGGTTCCTTTTTTTCTACATCCTTGCCAACACTTGTTATTTCTTGTCTTTTTAATTTTGGCTATTTAATTTTGGCCAGCACCCAGTTACCCCCTCCCCCCACTCCCCTCCCATCCAGCAACCCTCAGTTTGTTTCCTATGATTAAGAGTCTCTTATGGTTTGCCTCCTTCTCTGATTTTGTCTTGTTTTATTTTTTTTCCTCTCTTCCCCTATGATCCTGTTTTATTTCTTAAATTCCACATACCAGTGAGATCGTATGATAATTGTCTTTCCCTGATAGACTTATTTCGCTTCACACAATACTCCCTAGTTCTGTCCAAGTTGTTGCAAATGGCACAATTTCATGTTTTTTATGGCCAAGTAACATTCTATTGTGTATATATACCACATCTTCTTTGTCCATTCATCTGTTGGTGGACATCTGGGCTTTTTCTGTAGTTTGGCTATTGTGGACATTGCTGCTATAAATATTGGGGTGCATGTGCTCATTCGGCTCACTACATTTGACCTTTGGGGTAAAACCCAGTAGTGCAATTGCTGGGTCATAGGGTAGCTCTATTTTCAACTTTCTGAGGAACCTCCACACTGTTTTCCAGAGTGGCTACACCAGCTTGCATTCCTACCAACAGTGTAGGAAGGTTCCTCTTTCTCCGAATCTTCGCCAACATCTGTCATTTCCTGACTTGTTAATTTTAGCCATTCTGACTGGTATGAGGTGGTATCTCATTGTGGTTTTGAGTTGTATTTCCCTGATGCCAAGTGATGTGGAGCACTTTTTCATGTGTCTGTTGGCCATTTGGATGTCTTTGCAGAAATGTCTGTTTATGTCTTCTGCTCATTTCTTGATTTGATCATTTGTTCTTTGGGTGTTGCGTTTGGTAAGTTCTTTATAGCTTTTGGATACTAGCCCTTTATGTGGTATGTCATTTGCAAATATCTTCTCCCATTCTTTTGGTTGTTTCTTGGTTTTGTCAACTGTTTCCTCCATTTCCCTAATGATTAGTGATGTTGAGCATCTTTTCATGTTTACCATCTGTATGTCTTTATTGGAAAAATGTGTATTCAGGTCCTCTGCCCATTTTAAAAGTAGACTGTGTTTTTTTGGTGTTAAATTATAGAAGTTCTTTATGTATTTTGGATATTCATACTTTATTGGATATATCATTTGCAAATATCTTTTCCCATCTAGTAGATTGCCTTTTGTTTTGTTAATGGTTTTCTTTGCTCTACAAAAGCTTTTAATTTTGAGGTGGTTCCAATAGTTTATTTTTGCTTTTGTTTCCCTTGCCTTAGGAGACACATCTAGAAAAATGTTGATGTGGTTGATGTCAGAGAAATTACTGCTTGAACTCTCTTCTAGGATTTTTATGGTTTCAGGTCTCACATTTAGGTCTTAAATCCATTTTGAGTTGATTCTTGTGTATGGTATGGTGTTAAGAAGTGGTCCAGTTTCTTTTGCATGTAGCTATCCCATTTTTCCAGTACCATTTATTAACATGACTATCTTCTTCCCCATTTTATAGTCTTGCCTACTTTATCATACATTAATTGGCTGTATAATCATGGGTTTATTTATGGGGTCTCTATTCTGTTCCATTGATCTATTTGTCTTGTTTTTGTGTCTGCACCATACTGGTTTTTTTTTTTTTAAAGATTTTATTTATTTGACAGAAATCACAAGTAGACAGAGAGGCAGACAGAGAGGAGGAAGCAGGCTTCCCACTGAGCAGAGGGCCCAATGCGGGGCTCGATCCCAGGACCCTGAGATCATCACCTGAGCTGAAGGCAGAGGCTTTAACCCACTGAGCCACCCAGGCACCCCATGCACCATACTGTTTTGATTACTACAGTTTTGTAGTATATCTTGAAACCCAGGAGTGTGATAGCTTTAGCTTTTTTTTTTTTTTTTCTTTTTTCTTTTTTTTTTTTTAACCCTCTCAAGATTGCTTTGGGTATTTGGGATATTTTGAGGTTCCATACAAATTATTTGTTCTAATTCTATGAAAAATGCTGTGTGTATTTTGATATGTATTGCATTGAATCTGTAGATTGTTTTGGGTAATATGGACATTTTAACAATATTATTATGATCCATGAACATGGAACTTCTTTCCATTTGCTTATGTCATCTTCAATTTATTTTCTTTCTTTTTTTTTTTTTTTTTTTTTTAGAAAGAAAGAACAGGCAGGGGGCAGAGAGAAAGGGAGAGAGAATTTTTTTTTTTTTTTAATTTGATAGACAGAGATCACAAGTAGTCAGAGAGGCAGGCAGGAGGGAGAGGAGGAAGCATGTTCCCCGCTAAGCGGAGAGCCCAATACAGGGCTCGATCCCAGGACGCTGGGATCATGACCTGAGCCGAAGGCAGAGGCTCTAACCCACTGAGCCACCCAGGTGCCCCTTCAATTTATTTTCATTAATGTTTTATAGTTTTCAGAGTCCAGGTCTTTCACCTTTTTGGTTAAGTATTTGGTTAAGTGTTATTCTTTCTGGTACAATTATAAATGATGTTGGTTTCTTAATTTTTCTTTGTGCTACCTCATTATTAGTATGTAGAAACACTACTGATTTCTAGGTATTAATTTTGCATGCTTTAACGTTATTGAATTCATTTATTACATCTAGTAGTTTTTTGGTGGAGTTTTTAGGATTTTCTGTATATCATGTCCTCATCAGTTTAACTTTTACCAATATGGATGCCTTTTATTTCTTTTTCTTGTCTGATTGCTATGGCTTGGACTTCCAGTACTGTGTTGAGTAAAAGTGAGGAGAGTGGGTATTCTGTCTTATTCATAATCCTAAGTTCTCAGTTTTTCATCATTGAATATGCTATTAGCTATGGGTTTCGTGGTGTGTATGAGAATGTATGTGTATATATACATACTCTAACCTCATTTTGTTGAGACATTTTTTTTAAATCATTAATGGATATTGGATTTTGTCAAATGCTTTGCAACTATTGAGATGATCATGATTTTTATACTTCATTTTGTTGGTGGTGGTATATCACATTGGTTGATTTGTGGATATTGAATCATGCATTTCCAGAATAAATCCCCCTTGATCCTGGTGAATAATCTTTTTAGGGTATTGTTGTATTTGATTTGCCAAATTTTGATGAGGATTTTTGCATCTATGTTCAGGAATATTGACCTGTAGTTTCTGTTTTTTTTTGTGCTATCTTTGGTTTTAGTATCAGCGTAATGCTGGCTTTGTAGAATATATTTGGAAGTTTTCCTTCTATTTTTCTGGAATTGTTTGAGGAGAGTAAGTATTAATTATCTACGAATGTTTGGTAGAATTGACCTGTGAATCTGTCTAGTCCAGGGCTTTAGTTTTTTGGTGGTTTTGATTAGTGATTCAGTTTCTTTACTTTTAATCAGTTTCTTCAGATTTCCTATTTCTTCCTGATTTAGTTTTAGAAGATTGTATGTTTTTAGAAATTTATCCATTTCTTCTAGATTGCTCAGTTTGTTGGCTTATAATTTTTCATCATAGTCTCTTATGAGCCTTTGTATTTCTGTGGTTTTAGTTATTACGACTGTCTTATTTCTGATTTTACTTGGGTTTTTTCTCTTTCCTTGAAAAAGATAGTAGTCTTGGCTAAGGTTTATCAATTTTGTTTATCTTTTCAAAGAACCAGCTCTTGGTTTTGTTGATTTTTTTTTTCTACTGTGTTTTTTTGTTTCTATGTCATTTATTTCTGCTCTGATCTTTATTTTTTCCTTTTTTTTCTACTGACCTTGGGCTTTGCTGTTCTTTTTCTAGTTCCCTGAGGTGTAAGGTTAGGTTGTTTATTTGAGCTCTTCTTTCTTTAGGGAGGCCTATATCGCTATATTTTCTTCTTAAACTGCTTTTACTGTGTTCCAGAGGATTTTAGATTATGTTTTCATTTTCATTTGTCTCAATGTGTTTTTTTTTTTTTATTTGTTCTTTAATTTCTTTTGGTCCTTAGTTGTTAGAATCATACTGTTTGGCCTCCATGTTTTTGTATTGTTTCCTTTTTTTCCTCATGATTCACTTCTAGTTTCATACAATTGTGATTGGAAAAGATAACATGGTATGATATTAATCTTCTTAAATTTATTGAGGCTTGTTTCATGGTCTAATATGTGATCTCTTCTGGAGAGTGTTCCATGTGCGCTTAAATGTGTATTCTGTTGTTTTTATTTTTTTAATTATTTATTTATTTTTAAAATTTTCTTTGTTTATAATCTTTACACCTAATGTGGGAGCTTGAATTTACAACCCTGTAATCAAGAGTCACATGCTCTACCAACTGAGCCTGTCAGGTACCTCTCTTCTGCTGTTTTTAGATGGAATGTTCTATATGTATCCGTTGTATCCATCTGGTCCCATATGTCATTTAAAAACACTGAATCTCTTGTTGATTTTTCTGCCTGGATGATCTATCCATTGATGTAAGTGGTATGTTAAAGTCCTCTAATATTATTGTTTTACCATCAGTTTCTCTCTTTATGCCCATTAATATTTGCTTTCTGCATTTAGGTGCTCCAGTGTTGGATGTATAGTTGTTTACAATTATTATATCTTCTTGTTAGATTGACCCTTTTATCATTATGTAAAGCCCTTCTTTGTCTCTCATTAGTCTTTATTTTAAAGTCTGCTTTGACTGATATAAGTATTGCTACCCTGCTCCCCTCCACCCCCACTTCCATTTCCATGGTTAATGCACTGTCATCACTTTGCTTTCAGCCAGTGTCTTAGATCTGAGGTGAGTCTCCTGTAAACAGCACATAGATGGGTCTTGTTTCTTTATCCATTTTGCCATTGTATGTCTTTCGATTGGAGCATTTAGGCCATTTACATCTAAAATAATTATTGATAGATATTGCTATTTTGTTATTTGTTTCCTGGTTGTTTTTGTAGTTCTTCTCTGTTCCTTCCTCTCTTACTCTTTGTGTGTGTGTGTGTGTGTGTGTGTGTGATTGATGAGTTTCTATGGTCTTATGTTTGGTGTTCTCTCTTTTTATTTTTTGTTTATCTATTATAGGTTTTAGGTTTGTGGTTACTATGAGATTTATATATAACATCCTAAGTAAATAGCAGTCTATGTTAATTAAATGGTCATTTAAGATCTAATACATTCTTATTAAAAAAAAGAAAGAAAAAGAAAAAAAATACCTTTTCTTTTTCCTCCTCCCCTTTTTTTATTCCCGCCTCCATGTTTTATGTATATGTGATCATATTTTACTTTTTTAAAAAGGTTTTATTTAATTGAGAGAGAGAGTGTGTGTGCATGAGAGAGCACAAATGGAGGGGGAGGGGCAGAGGGAAAAGCAGACACTACACGCCACCCCCCCCACCACTGAGCAGGGAGCCCAACACATACATGCCTTGATCCCAGGACTCTGAGATCATGACCTGAACAGAAGGCAGACACTTAACCAACTGAGCCACCCAGGCACCCCTACATTCTTTTTTTTTTTTCTTTTTTAAAGATATATTTATTTATTAGAGAGGATGTGAGCAGGGGGAGAGACAATGGGAGAAGGAGAAAGAGAATCTTAGGCTCCACACTCAGTGTGGAGCCTGGTGTGGACTTGATCTCACAACCCTGAGATCATGACCTGAGCCAAAATCAAGAGCCCAAGGCTTAACTGACTGAGCCACCCAGTGCCCCATGTCTTTTATTCACAATTTTCTTACATCTTCTTATATCCATTTCTTTTCTACTTAAAGAAGTCCCTTTGGGGTGCCTGGGTGGCTCAGTTGGTTAAGCCACTGCCTTCGGCTCAGGTCATGATCCTGGAGTCCCAGGATCGAGTCCCGCATTGGGCTCCCTGCTTGGCCGGGAGTCTGCTTCTCCAGCTGACCTCTCTCCTCTCATGCTCTCTCTCTCTCTCTCAAATAAATTAAAAAAAAAAAAAAAATCTTAAAAAAAAAAGAAGTGCCTTTAACTCTTCTTCTAAGACTCATTTATCTTTTATTTGTCTGGGAAACTCTTTACCATTCCTTCAAATTTAAATGATTACCTTGCCAGATAGAGTATTCTTAGTTGTAGGTTTTTTTCCTTTCAGGACTTCGAATATGGCATGCCACTCCATTCTGGCTTGCAAAGTTCCTGCTGAAAAATCAGCTCATAGTCTTAGAGATTTTCCCTTGTAGGTAACTTTTTTCTCTCTCTTATCAAGTAACTTTCATTCAACTGAAATTCAGGATCTGTTTTTCTGTGTCCATATATTTGCAAGGGACTAATTCACATAATTAATGCAGGGGATGCTTTTTTAATTTATTACACAGACTATATTAGGTATTTTGGAGAACACAAGATTATTTCACTCAAAAAACTTTAATTTAAAATGCTTTTTATGAGTAGGAGAGGTGGCCTTTGAGTAAATGCTAAAGTATGCCTCGAAGTGGTAGAGAAAATTCGTTTATTTGAGCTCATGAATCTTATATTTTATAACATTGCACAACAAGCACATGTTTTTTGTTCTTAAACAGGTTTCTGCATGTTTGTGCTGAGTTTGGTGAAGAAACATTATCGTCTGCAGTTTTATATGGTCTGTATTAACCATAACTACATGTAATAAAAATGTGCTTGCCTTTTTTTTTCTATAGTGAGAAGATCTAATCTGCTAGTTGATGTTTTGCCTAAATTTGAGGGGTATTTCAACTTTGGATGACTGTTACATACAAAAGGTTTAAGTTGTACAATTCTTGAAGATTTAAAAATTTTAACTGGTTTCAAAGTATCTATGCTATTTTTCTATGGACAATAACTATCTTTATTTGTCCTTAGCTGAGCATAAGGAGAACAGAACATATATTTTCCTGGTAGCTGTGGTTAGTCACACAATTAATTGCATAATTCTTTTTGCCCTAAGGTGTTTTATGTAGTTTATCATTGAATTGTGCTTAGTATTTTATGAAATTTATCACTGTGTATGATGAATTTTTCTTATTTTCTTAAAAAGTAGCTAATTATAAGAATGTAAAATGGAAAATATAGTATTTAGATCTGTGAATTCATGTATTAATAAGGCTTGTTTTGGATTTGGATATATTTCCTATTCTTTATGCTTTGCTTTTCCACATTGAGATACCCTGCTGAGCATCATCACTGGGAAACTGTAATACTTCTTAAATTTCTAATTTGGGGGAATCTTGAGGAGAGTCAAATTATCCATGAAAATCTAGAAACCATCAAGACGAGTTAGAAATAATAGAATCTCTATGAAAACATAAATTTTATTGGAAAAAAATCATTTATGCATTTTGAAGTGACCAAAATGAAAGAGAATTAGATCTTCTATGCAGATAAAAATAGAACAAATATATTATAAAATCTCATTTATTATTTGCCAAAATGAGATTTATTATGAATAAATCCAAATCTTAAAAATTTTGAACATTTTATAAATTCCAGTCAAAATTATGAGACAGATATAGAAACGTTAAGGTATTTTTTTCCCCATTCACATTCTACTCATACAAGTGATGCTAAAAAAATTACTAAAATGGCATCTCTCGGGCTAGATGGACTTGATGAAACACACAGGTTTGAAATTTTGAAATTGAATACTGTCCTTGAATGGTACTGTTGGAAAGACCAACTTTCAAGTATGGAATGCTGGTGTTTAAGGGTAACTGGTCCCTGTTGGTTTCAGTTATCTGAAGGCAGAAATAACTCTCTATGGGAAAAGTTACCATAATGAACTGTGAAAAAAGAATAGCTTTTAGCATTTTTAATGCAGAATGCAGCCAGAGCAAAATGGTCCTCTCTAGATGCTGTAAGAACAGCAGACATTTCTAATTATCATTTTAATCTAATGATTCAGGATTATTGTATATTTTGTATATGTTTTTAAATTCAGTAATGTTTCCCAGTATTGTTAGCATTCCATTTTTGTTTAAATTAAGATTACTTTGTTAAATGTCTTCATGGTTTTAAATGACTATAATTTACTAGACTAGTAGACCCTCAGATGACTATAATTTACTAACAGCGTTTATTTTGTATGTCCCTATCTTACAAACTTTGACCAAAAGTCATGCTAGAAATTTGTGTTTCAAAATTGCTCTTGCTTCCAGGGCTGCACTGATCAGCTGTGCTCACTAATTGTTGTGTTGTTGGGCTATTAACAGTTCGCATGGACTCATGTCACTCTACTGATAACAGTTACTCAGTCACATCTTGTCATCCAAAATCTGTTTGAAGGCATGATATGGTAAGGGGACAGCATTATGCTGCTTTGTATTTATGTCCTAGCCTTTTTAAAGCTCTTTCAGTCGGGCAGTGTCTTATAGATTTCTATTAAAATGTACGTACTCTTTGTTGTTGCTCTATCACTAAAATATCTTACTGAGTTTTGCTTTACTCTTTGACAACTGAAGACAAACACTTCATTAACAACTTGAAAACCCTTCTTTTTCGGCTTCCAAATAAAATGCAGGAAGTCCTCATAAAAGCTCCAAAAATTAATTACATTTTTAGGTGTTACTACATCTTATGTGTCTTTTTACAAAGCATACACAGATTTTAAAAAGAGTATATTATTTTTGTGGAGTGCAAAAGAACATGAAAGTTGGCTTGTGAGCAAACACTGTGCTTAATGAAAGTTGAGTGGGTTCTACTCTGCCTTTATACAGGAGTGTCCAGATTTCAGATGGAATTACTTGCTGTCTAGCAGTGACTTGAATATTCAGAAAGCATTTTTTTATTAGTTTAAAATTATAAAAATTATTAGTTAAAAACAGAGTGGAGAAAAATGATTTAAGAAATCTGACCATGTTATCCCCACATTCTTTTTAAACCCATTAGTTAAAATCTGTTATAGTCAATAGGTCTTTGTCAAGATAAAATCCTTCACAGCTTTGTGTTTTGTTCTTGTTTTTTTTTTTAATACCAAGGGGTGTGTGTGTGTGTGTGTAAAATGATCAGAATCATTTTGAGATTGTCTTCCATATACAAACTTTTAATTGATAGGGGGCAGCTACTGAAATTAGTAGGTTTTATAAAATTAGCAGGGTTTAATATAACTATAGGCTAAGGTAGAATTAAAATTGATAGTTCTTCCCGAGAAAGAATTTGTATTAAGTGCTTGTTATAAATTTATGAGATTATATTGTGTCTAAACAAATGACTCCTTTCCATTTTGAAAGACTGCTTATTTTAATTCTTTGTGCTGTTATAACTTGTTTCTCATAAAACTGAAATTTGAAAGTCCATAGCTATAGAAATGGATTGCTTAATATTAAAATTAAATTGATTATTTAATATTTTCCTTAGCAATATTCTCCTGATATGTTGGTTTATTTATAGATTTTTCTCTGCTGAATTGCATTAAGCTGATCTGGGCAAATTTACTTGATATATATCATTTCTACTAATGTTTTGGCAAATGTTCTGGATGAGGCTGCTGTATAATCCAAAGGGTTATTGCGTTGGTTCTTTATGAGTCATGACCTGTATAAATGTTTGACACTTAATCATATGGACTTTTTTTCTGATTTTCTTTAAGGTTCCTTGTTCCAATATCAAGTGTTATTTGCAATGACATAACTGCTTACCTTTTTGGATTTTTTTTTGGGAGGACTCCATTAATTAAGGTAATGGAACATCTTGAGCAAGCCATTACCATAACCTTAAGATGAGCCACTGGAGAAAATTTCCAACAATTTGGTGCTGTTGTACATTTTTATTTGTGAGGTGCTTTGATTTTCCCATAGCTGTATTTAACAGCCACAGTGTAGGGGCAGTGAGCCATATTTCCCAATGATTCCATCTGGATACTTTGTGAGATAGTCTCTTGGCTGCTCAATAAGGACCTGTCTCTATCAATTATCCTTCATCTTGTGAAGGCTCATTTCATCTTTCCGCTGGTTTCTTTCCATTAGCTACAGTGCAAGTCTTCCTTCTTCCATTCCATTGTAGCAACCCTACAAACAAGTCTTTCCTAGACTCTGCTCCTTTAGCAATTTTTTTGAAAGGGTACACTTAACTATCTTCCTTCACATACTCATGTCCATCTGTAAAGCTTTTACACCCAAACTCATTTCAAAAAAAAACCCTGAGGCCCTACAATAAAATACTGGTAATGCAAGTAATAAGTAAATGTTAAGACAAGGGAAAGAAAAATACACATGAGCAGATCATGTGGTTTTGCCTTTGATTTGGTTCTACTTACAGTCAGTGGAGGCAAAGAAGGAAATGAATTGTTACACAGTTCTCATTTTGGAGAAGAAACAAACCAATTCCTCATGGAAAAAATCATAGAACTAATTACTTTTAAACAAACTTTTCATGTTGGGGCTTTAGATAGGATTCACTCCATTCATATATCGGGCAGAATCTTTAATAATATTCCCACAAATATGTTAATTGGCTCTTTTGATGTTACTACATGAAGGCAGTTTGGAGGAACTGAGACAGTTGTGCAGGTACCAAACCTGTTTGATCAGAACGATACGAGAGAGGCTTAAGTGTTCCCAGAGGAAAGCATGAACTCATGAACTGCTTATCCTTCAAGAAAATCTTCCATAAATTCTTCCCCACATAGGAGTCTAGCATACAACATCGGGCTGAGCTGTAGGGATACAGGCAAGCAAGCTAAATATATATATATTTAAACATTTCTAAAGCTGCTTCAGCATAAGAGTACGTGATTAAATATTCAAGGCTTCTATATCAGATGAGAAGTTTTTGACTTTGGAAGTCTTGAAAGAGGTTGTTATGGATGTAGAAGAATGTTACTGTCTGATTTTGAACTTAGATTTCTAGTGAATTTAGGGCTGGATTAGTTGTATAATATACCCATATGTAATTAAACAAGTTAACCTCTAAATCAGTTTGATATAGATCAATTAATTTGATAAGTTATCTTTATTTTTTTTTTGAAGATTTATTTATTTGAGAGAAGACACAAGTTGCGGGGAGAGGCAGAATGAAGGGGGAGAGAGAATCCCCAAGCAGACTCCCCTGCTGAGCACAGAGCCTGATACAGGGCTCAGTCCCAGGACCCTGAGATTATGACCCCAGCCAAAATGAAGAGCCAGATGCCCAACCCTGAGCCTCCCAAGTTCCCAATTAAGTTATCTCTGAAATAATCAACAGTCACTTTTCAATTTGAGCCAGCTCCTACTTCATGACAGTAATACTGAATTATCCTAGGAAATGGTGTGTATCACTCTTGTCTCTGTGGCAGAATTGTTATCAGATTTATCAAGAAACTGTTTCGATCAACGTTTTTGGCTTTGGCCTTTCATGAACATCGTTAAGACAAGAGGTCTATGAAGAGATCATATAGTTTAGCCTGTCACCTGTTGCTGTCTGCATAAACTTCTGTCTGATATTTATTTGGCTTCTGCCCTCACCCGTCCACTGAAAGGGTCATCACAGAGGTCATCAGTGATCTTCTGATGACCAGATCCCTGTGTATCAGTCCTTATCTTATAGGATAAGGCAGTTAGTGCTGTCCACTCCCAAATCTTTTCCTCCTGCCCCTGCATCACTGATTTCCAAACTTTCCTCCAGATTTCTCTGCCTGAATGCCCCATTGACTGAGAAACAATAGCCGGAATCTGAAACAGTATCTATTCTTAGAAGCACAACATGTTCCTTTCTTCATGGAGACAGACATAGATTGTGACCAAAGGGAGAAGGATATGTGAATACTTGTGGAGCAAATACTGTATCTGGAGTGTTTTGCCATTTCAGAAAGAGGTCTGTCATATGCATGGCATTTTGGGGAATATACAAAAATCTGATGTGCTGCATTGTCCATGTTTTGTGATATTCTGTTTTTTTGTCAGTAGTAGGTCAATACAGATCGCATGTACTTGGAATGAGTACATCTCATCCTTATTGCAAGAACTATGCTCTTGTGGGGGTTTATATAAGCTTTAAAGTCATGGGATGATTTTAATCTAGAGTTTATAGTTCTTGATAGAGAAAAAAATAAGTTGAGGTTATACAGAAACAGACATATATTCACAGTATGTCAAATATTTGAGGGTCTAATATGTTAGATATTACTAGAGAAATTTGCACAAATAAGTCAGGATCATGGAGTGAAGGAAAAAGGGTTGCAGAGCCATTCCAATAAGAAAAAAGTAAGGAGAGATGTATAAGGTATTGTGGGAATTTACTGAAGAGAGTTTGCCTGTGTATTTGTGTGTTTTGTGAGTGGAGTAACTCTTTTCAATTTATTTGACCTTTTTTAGTTGTCGCCTAAAAAGACTTGGGAAGGATTTATTGGCGGTTTCTTTTCCACAGTCGTGTTTGGATTCATTGTGAGTTTTGCTGGGATTTTTATTTACATTTTGGAAAATGATGGCAAGTTTTACTAATCTATTCTAAACCTAAAAAAACTGAACCACAAAATGTTAATAATGTATTTATTAAAACCCACTAAGCAGAACCAATTTTGTACCCCAGTAGCTCTGATCATGGCCTCATATCAGAATTACCTGGGGATCTTTTATAAAGTCTATGTCCCAGCCCTATCCCAAGTCAGTTAACTCCCCTAGCTGATTCTAATGAACAGCTAGGCTTGAGACCCATTGCTGTGCTGTTGTGTTTTGGTAGTTTCTAACAGGTGTTCTGCCTGTGGTGGGTGGTTGGGGGACCCAGTTACTGGGACAAGTAGTGGCTTTGAGTAAAGCAGAGAATATTAATGATATTGAAGAACTCTGACTCCTTAATGCATACCGGCTAGTTCACTTAGTGGGTACTGCTGTGAGCCCAACTTGTAGGAAAAGTTTGTTAAAACTAATTGACATTTACTTTTAGGTATGCATAACAGATATTGTTAATGTTTCAAAAATTAGTGTACAGTTACAGAATTTAGGTTTTTATTAAAAGAGGTCTTGTGAGAATCGAAGGTTATAATAAAATGGCTGGATAAAAGATAAGTATACAAAAACTGTTAAGTTTAAGTTTTTAATAGAATATATATATAAGCATATATATAATTATTATTATTTTCATTCACTGTTTCATGGACTCTTGCTTTGTTATTCAGGCTGCCTACATGTTATCCAAATACCAGTACTTTGTCTGCCCAGTGGAATACCGAAGTGATGTTAACTCCTTTGTTACAGAATGTGAACCCTCTGAACTTTTCCAGCTTCAGAGTTATTCACTTCCTCCCTTTCTAAAGGCAGTGTTGAGACGGGTAAGATAAATATATATAAATAAATATAATATAAATATAGGATCCTGTATCCCAAAGATGAAGGTTCATTTAAAAGTAGCACTAAACTTCTGTCACCTTGTGATTTCCCTTTCTTGAACATAAAATGAATATTACTATCACAAACCAGCTGTCTGTTAGGAATTTACTTACCTTGTGGTTTGAATGATTATTGATGGTAATTTACCTTGTATTTGTTTTTGTTTTTTTTAAGATTTTATTTATTTATTTGACAGACAGAGATCACAAGTAGGCAGAGAAGCAGGCAGAGAGAGAGGAGGAAGCAGGTTCCCTGCCGAGCAGAGAGCCCGATGTGGGGCTCGATCCCAGGACCCTGGGATCATGACCTGAGCCGAAGGCAGAGGCTTTAACCCACTGAGCCACCTAGGCGCCCCTACCTTGTATTTGTTTTGAGAACATTTTTCAGTATTCCTTAGATTTCTGCAAATCAAATGGGTTACAGTGAGCTTCACTTGTAACCGGTAGGAGTGGACTCAATTTAAAGCTTAATTAAAAAGGAATCAACAGCTCAAAGATTCCTTGACTTTTAGGGGACCTTTAATAGTGCAGAAAGCTGCTGCTTCTAAAAAATCAGTTTCCCTTTGAAAAGCATACTGTTGCCATTTGAAGGTAATGTTTGAGGCCTCTCACTGGAGGATGTTGACATGCTGTCCATTAGAACCCTGCTGATCTATGTCATCAAGACTGGTGGGTGGTTGGTTAAAGTAAGGAATCAAATAGCTGCATGTGTGTGCTGTGTACCTGTGTGTATCTGAGATATTTTAACTAAAGTCCATAATTTTTGAGGAGGAAGTTAACCAAAAAATTATTTCTCTCCTCGAATATGCAATACATGGAATCTAAGATTTTTTTTCAGTGTCCAAGCCATCTGTTATCTGCTGTAAAACTTTTTGGTACTGCCAGTCTTTGAATGGGACAAGGCCTTTGCTTTGAGAACGGGTCCAAAGACTGGTGTTCAGAATGATCTTTCTAGAGCCTACCTATGCGCTGTCTGCAGTTTGTAGTTCCCCAGTCTATTTAAAGTTGAACAAGAACCAAGAATTTACTAAATAATTTGTGTGGAGAATTATTCTCAATTTCTATTATTTCCTCCCTGAATCTTTTATGACTGTCTTGCTGATGCTCAATTTGCTCGTCTTTTTTTTTAAAGTAAAAGGCAAACTTTTCCCTCATTTTGTCATATACAATTAAAGTGAAATAAAATACAAAAGTTATACAGTTCTAGTAAGAAACAAATTCAGAAATTAACTCAACTGATTCTTGGTAAACCTACAACTCAAGTATTGTAGAAGTTTCTATACGAACTAGAGTATCCTGCCAACTGCAAGATATTAGTGTGCCCGGTGCTTAGAGAGGGGAATGGAGAGTACTGGCTAAGTAGAGGATGGGAATGAGAGCTTACAACACATTTTTCTCCCATGATCCTGAAAGTTTATGAAGTTACCAAAAATGTGGTATAATGGTTTGATTTAATATTTATATCATAGTTCTTAGTGGAGGTGGCATGCTCAAATACAATTTTAATGCAGTTAAATCCCTTCCCCCTTTATTTTCTCTTTAGGAAACAGTGAGCTTGTATCCTTTCCAGATACACAGCATTGCTCTTTCAACATTTGCATCTTTGATTGGCCCTTTTGGAGGCTTCTTTGCCAGTGGATTCAAAAGAGCATTCAAAATCAAGGTGTGTGTTTAGAATGTTTGTTATTATTAGAGAATATAAGTAGAGAATATAATATAGTTGTAATTTGGTTCTCTCTTAGTCTCCCACATTAAGCCGCTGGGCAAAAACTTTTACATTCTATTTGTTTCAGCCTCAGAGAAATGCATCCTGGCTGATTTGAGTATATTCTATCTTGTTAAGTTTGGGACAGGCAATGTTAATACATTTTAAAGTGTTATGTCAGCCACATTTATAGAATTGGCATGTGTCAATGTTGGGACAAATGCAGAATCTTGGTGCTTCAAGTGCTCCTCCAAAAATCCAGCTATGAATCGTCCGAAGTTTATGTGTTGTGCCACAGTCTCACTTAAAGAGACAAGCAGGAGAACCTTTGGATATAACCATCCATTCTACTAGATCTGGGGTCAGTAAACTCTTTCTGTAAAGGAAGAAATCATTTATTAATCTCATTGTAGCTACCCAACTCTGAACTCTGCCATTGTAATGCAATGTGCATACTGCCCTGTGGCCAGTATGTCAACGAATGGCCATGACTGGGTTTTAATAAAACTTTATTTACAACATAGGCAATGGGCTAGACTAGGACTATGGGGCAGTTTGCTGATCTCTTTTCATGATACATAAAATTATCCCTATATTTCATTGAATTGGATTCTCAGAAAGTCACATGTATCTATTATCTCAGCTCTTGTGCCATTGGGAGTCAGAGAATAGCTACTGAAAGTGGGGTGAACAGAGCAGGCCTTTCTGGAGGAATTGGCATTTGAACAGGGGCCTGAGAAGAGGAGGAGTCCTATAGAAAAATAGAAGGAAGAGAGTTCCAGTGAGTGCAAAGGAGAGGAGGAGCTTAGCCTGTTTGAAGGGGAGTGAGAACACCGTGACTGTGGTAGAGAGGCAGCGATCAGACTGCAGAAATTGGGGGATCACACAGGGCTGCAGAAGCCAGGGAAATAAAAAAAAACCTCACTCGGTGAGTGCTTAAAATGGAGAAGACACTATGTTCGGTGGAATGCAGCATGCAGAAGTGTATAAATGTCTTTGTTCTCAAGCTGCTCACCACCTACTAGGGGGGACAACATGTGCCCACAGTGAACCCCAGCAAGAGCTGCCCATGAAGACTGTCCTGTCGAGGCTGCAAACGGCAGAGTGGAATTGAGTTACTATGGTTCTCTTGTTGCTTCTGAGAGTAGGGAGGAGAAGGAAGGAAATGCATTGTAAAAAAGTAACCGAAGAATTTTTCAGTAATTGTTTGAAACAAAGAAATGTTACATTTGGGATGGTATTTTCTTTAGTGGTCTCTAATGTGAGGTTCCTTCTTGAATGATAGATTATTTTGAGTGTCCAAAATGAAGGTATAATAGCTGTTGCGTCTAGATGTTTTTAGGTCGCCTGCGTACGCTAGAAGAGCATTCCGTCATTTCCATGTCCTTTGCACCCAGACAGTGGGTATGTCTAGAGAGTCCACTTGAGAGACTTACTAACCATTTCCTTCACTTGGGGCATTTAATGGACTAATGTGCCCCACATGATCTATTTTGATTTTCCTTTTACCTCAATACTTAAAGAAGAATATACATTATCGTAGCAAAATATTTATTTCGGAGTAAAACTATTAGAATTATCATGAGTTAGAACTAGTTGTACATCTATCAACAACACTAAAAAGAGCTCCTCAAATAATTTCTGGGTAAACAGAAAAGTCAGCTAGAACAGTATCAGATTAATAATAGCCAGTAGCGCTTTTGATTTAGAAAAAGCTTTACCAACTAAAAATGTTAGTACTAGATTTAATTAATATTTAATTAGTGTTACTTGACTGCTTTTAGTCAATTCGCTAATCATTTGAATGTGGGTACATATGTGAAAGACGTGGTTTTAACTTGTGAGACGTGCTCTAGTAAGTCTGCCTTTAGTGAGGAGATCCAGTAGTATTTTTCTTCAGGCCCCTAGTGCCAAGAGACATTTATAGGTAGGAGTTTTATAGCAGGTGATTTTTTGAAAATTTGCTCATATGTTTGTTTGTTTCTGAAGGATTTTGCAAACACCATTCCTGGACATGGCGGGATAATGGACAGATTTGATTGTCAGTATTTGATGGCAACTTTTGTGCATGTGTACATCACAAGTTTTATAAGGTACTTTTAGATTTTTAAAAATGTTTTATTAAGATGATTTCTTTGAATTCTCATTTCCATAGGCATTAGTTTGAACGAATTACTTTTTCTGTCAGTGGTAATTTATAATATAAAAAGGGAATGGTGGCCCCTGGAGTTTGCGTCACATTGTAGCCCTGAGAAGTATGATTAAGAAGAAATGATTAAATTATAATTATTTTACACACATATGCATAACTTAAGTAATAGTATATATCATGGTATTTAATAGGACCAAGGTAAAATCTAGGTAATGTGGGTGGTACTGAATTGACTCATCAGATTTCTCATTTTCTGTGGTATACAATGATAGTGAATACTAAGTAAAAGGAGGAGGGTGTAATAATTCATCCAGTCCACCAGCTATTGCTTGAGTGCCTGTGAAGTGTTGGGGAATGTTCCAGGCATGGATATAGCAAAGAACAAAACAAACTCCCTGCCCTCAGAGCTTATGTTCTTATTGGGGAGCTGGAGAGAGAAGGGGCAGAAAAGGACAAAAAACAAATCTAGTTTGTTAGCTGGTGGTAAGTGCCATGGAGAAAAATAAAGCAGGCCAGGGGATTATGGTTGTACGGGGGGTGGGGAGTGGGGTGGGGGGGTAATGGAGAAGTGGGGTGAATGGAGGGGTGTTGCTTTTTTGTATAGGGTGGTTTATTCTTGTTATTAAACCATAAGGTTTGGGGGCGCCTGGGTGGCTCAGTGGGTTAAAGCTTCTGCCTTCGTCTCAGGTCATGATCTCGGGGTCCTGGGTTGGAGCCCCACATCGGGCTCTCTGCTCAGCAGGGAGCCTGCTTCCCTCTCTCTCTGCCTGCCTCTCTGCCTACTTGTGATCTCTGTCTGTCAAATAAATAAATAAAATCTTCAAAAAATAAAAATTTAAAAAAATCCATAAGGTTTGGGATCTGCCTTAAAATGCTAGTTTGTGGTGTGAAAACAAACCACAGCAAGCAACGTTAAGTTCATTTTCCACAGTCTCTGCAGAGTAGCTGACATTTCCTTCAGAGAGTATTTAGAAATTCATATTTGTAGATCCCTAAACACATGTTTTAAAAATATACCCAGGGCAATGTTGGAATTTTGTATTAACTTTTATTTTTCTTGAGCAGTTTGTTAGGAGTTTATTTCGTTAATCTTTCCAAAGAATCAAATTCTGGCTTTGTTAGCTTCGTGTTTCATTGATGTCTCCTAGCATCTTTCATTCCTTCATCTTTCTAAGACACAATTTGCTGTTGCTTTTTGAGCTTCTTGAGATAAAGCTTAGTTTATTGATTTTCAGCCTTTTGTCTGAAATGTTCATCCAAGCCTATAAATTCCCTCTTAAGTACTGCTTTACTCTCACCTTACATGTTATGTTTGCATTTTCATTCTCAGTTATAAATACTTCCTGGTTTCCAGTATGATATCTGCTTTGGCATGTGGGTTATTTAGATGTGTGTTGATGGCTTTCCAAACAAATGGATTTCCTCATTCTCCTTCCTTTATTGACTTTGGCCTTCACTTTACATGGTCAGAAAGCATATTTCAGTTTCTGTTTATAGAGACTTGTGTCCAGTATCTTGTCTGTTGAGTATGTGTCCATGTGCCCATGGAGCACGTGTGCATCTGCATGGTGAGGATGTAGGGCTGTGAGTGTTAGCTACATCTTCTGTATACATTGTTTGTTTCCATTTTTCATCTTTTCAGGAAGAGAGCTTTGTCAAAATATCCCACTGTGATTGTTTCTTTTAAAACATCTATTTATTTTAGAGCGAGAGAGCGCAAGCAGGGAGGGCAGAGGGAGAGAGAGAATCCCAGGCAGGCTCCACAGCCAGCATGGAGCCCAACTCAGGCCCAACCCCATGACCCTGAGATCATGACCTGAGCTGAAATCAGGAGCTGGATGCTCAGCTGACTGAGCCACCCAGGCGCCCCTCCCCCACTGTGATTGTCAATTTACTTATTCCTAGTCTGACAATTTTTGCTTTATGTATTCTGTGGTGGCTTTAGGTATATACACATTCAGGACTGTCCTATCTCCCTGTTGAATAACTCCTAATATTGTTCTGTAACGTCCATCTTTATATACTATTTGCTTAAAGCCTATTTGGTTGGATATTAAAATAATGGCATCAGCCTTCTTTTGGTTAGTATTTATATAGTGATTGTCAATCCTTTTATTTTTAGCATTCCTTTATCCTTATTTAAAGCATGTTTCTCTTCTAACAGGCATATAGATTGACCTTAGTTTTTTTTTTTTAATAACCCAGAGGACATTTGTCTCTTTTTCCTTTTAAGATTTTATTTATTTGAGATAGAGCATGCACGTGCATGAGAGAGAGGGCACGCATGTGTGCACACATGAGTGGGGGGAGGGGCAGAGGCAGAGGGAGAAGCAGATTCCCCACTGAGCAGGGAGCCCGATGAGATCATGACCTCAGATCGCAGGACCCTGAGATCATGACCTGAACCAAAGGCAGACAAATGCTTAACCATCTGGGCCACCCAGGTGTCCCTAACTTTTATCGTTTTAATTGGGAGTGTTTAATACATTTATATGGCAGTTCCTGATATATCAGAGTATTAGTAATTAATGAATCCTTTGGACTCTGTTTTCAGATGGTGGCAGCTTCTGGGCATTAAATCACTTTTTTTTTTTTTTTAAACCTCTTCTCTCAATAGAGAAAAGTCATGCTGAGCCATGTTGTCTACCATTTGAAAGCAAATAGACAAATAGACTAATAGAAATACAGGGCTAGTGCCAGGGTGCATCTTGCTGGGAGAACCTGCTGACATAATTTTGTATTTAGCTGAACTTGCTACAATACTCTTCCTTTCCTCTGTGAGTCCTTACTCTGGGTTTGTTATGAAGTTGCTGAACCTTTTGATTCAGCAAAGACAAGCTGTGCCCTGACTGGAGTAGACAGTGGTGGTGAGAGACATCTGGCCGCGCTTCTGGCAGATGTGGAGCTAATCCTCGTGCACAAAGGTGATCCAGGGGATGGATGATCTGTGCTGTGGTGTGGTTGGTTTAATCAAAGACTTTTGTTGGGATATCCCTAAATAGCAGACATTTCCTTGTTACTGGGTTTTTTGTTTCCTAGAATTCCATTTGAACTGAACAGTTCTAAGAAATTTAGTTACCTGTGTGAATGTCCTTCTCAGAATTCGGTGCCCTTCTCCATAGGTCTTGCTGTTTTCCATTGGATTTTACTAATGTCTCTTTCCAAGAAGTGAACCATAATCTGTTTTTCATACTCAGATGGACTGTAGAAATTGCAGAGAACAATACATATATATTGATATTGGAATTCTGTTCGTTCTGAATTTGACAAAATAGCACTGTAGAAGATCACACAGGTGTAAATGAGTTGAGTTCCAGAGTCGAGGGTTGGGGGGAGTTACTATAATCCCTGACTATATGAGTGTCAGAGCAGGGAAAGGGTGAGAGTCCTGTTTAGGACCTTTTCTGATTCAAGTGCAACATGGAAGTGTGGGAAAAAGGGCTGGGGTCGGGAGGTAAGGGGTGGGGGCTGTTGGAGGAGACTTTCCTGGGAGAGAAGGGTAAGCATGCCTTACGTACCACTGCCTCGTTGTTGCCTTGGTTCTCCCCGGGCTCACTTCCCCTCCACTGGAACTGCTGTCAGGTGGGTGAGGAGGGCAGGCTGTCTGCCTCTTCATCCTCCTCTCAACTAGAAAAAACCCACTTTTGTTTCCTATATTGGGGTTCACCAAAGACTTTCTTTGGACAAAGCCTGTGGCATCTACTGTAGATCCCAGGTAGGGGCTTCAGTGCCAGGTCCGCACCTTAGTGTCCTGTCTCTCGAACATTCATAATACCCTAGGGGCACTTATTGAAGTTTCTCTGAAGCTAAAAATTTAAGGTATATTTTCATGTCCTCTACAGCTTATCTTCATCCACTGGGACTTTGCTCCCTTCCTTAAAGGATGGTTCTTGAGTCTTGACCAGTTAGGATTCGTTCCCTGTCCCCACCTCTAACTCAGGTTGCTCCTTTGAGATGTTTTGTAGAACTCAGATCTGCGCCCTAGATTGCCTACTGCTGTTCGGGCATTTTGTGTTTGTGCATTCTTCCCAAATCTACAGTATGCTTCTCGGTGCCAAATATCTATGGGGCTTTTTCTCCCTCAGACACCAACATTGGGCACTAAAGCGAGCTTGATCAGTAAAGGTGGTTACTCTACACTTACGTGCATGATTTATTTTCAGTTGGAAGTATATGCTTCCTTTAGGTCTCTCAAAATAACATGAACTTGGCCTTTTCTGCTTTGTTATCAGGGGTCCGAATCCCAGCAAAGTGCTACAGCAGTTGTTGGTGCTTCAACCGGAACAGCAGTTAAATATATATAAAACCCTGAAGACTCATCTGATTGAGAAAGGAATTCTACAGCCCACCTTGAAGGTATAGCTGGATCCAGAAAGGGAAGGACTAATCATAAGGAGTTCTACAGGAAAGCACTGACCGATGAAATTTTGTAATTGCACAGAAAACTGGTTAAAAATGCAATAGATTGAAGTTTTATGACACGAATGTCTCTTCTCGAAATTACTGTGAATATTTAACACTTACTTGATCTAAGTTATGAAATAAGTAGCAAATTATCAGCAAAGAAATCCTGTACTTTTTCTAAAGTGTATTTTCTGATGTTAACTTCCTTCCCCCGACTTGCTAGGTTTCATAATGTAAAAGACTTGTGTTTTAAAGAGTCAAACGGAAAAAGAGTAAATTGAGGATGTCTTAAGATTGCATCTGGCGTTGTGCCCTTTGCACAAATATTTACTTTTGTACTTGGAGCTGCTCTTAATTTTAACAAAATGTTTTGTGTAAGGCACAATAGGAAGTTAGTTCTCCTGCACTTCCTCCTCTCAGTCTGAAGTCCTTTCTGAAGGGCTGAGTTGGATCCAAAAAAGAAAAAAAAATCTTGTCTGTTTTTCAAAGAAATAAGTAATCATTTGCCAGGGGAAAACATGCCATTTTTAGGTAGGTTCAAAAAGAGCAGACATCAAACTCGACTCCTGATAAAATCATTTGGAAAAACATGACAGTTGCAAAAAAAAAAAAGAAAAGAAAAGAAAAAAGAAAAAAGAAAAAAAAGTGTTCAAGAAAAACAAAGGAGAATTCTGCTCTGAAGGACATGATTTAGGCATCTTTCACAGATTCTCTCCACAGCCGATCACAGCTCAGGAGGCCGAGGATAGAGATGAAGGCCCCGGGCCACCTCTTGGTCGAATCCTCTGCTTTTCCTTGTTTCCTAGTGAACTGGCATCCATCAGTTCTGCAGCCTCAAGCCCGTAAGATCAGTGTAGGGGATAGTGAGCAGGGGTGGTGGCTGATGCAGAGCTAGAGGGGCCCGTCCCCAGCGGGGGCTCTGCAGGCCTGTGTCCCGGGGGGGCCTCCCTGCTGGCACCCTGGGCGGGCAGCCCTCGGGAAACTCACCTGGCAAGGAGGAAGATCGGCCCGCAGACTCAAGCCCAGGCCCACTCCCTGCTAACAGCTCATCTTCGCTCCCTTCCTCTTGTACATCATGTCATGAAATCTGAGGACATCAGCTGATGATTTTTTTCTTCCAAGAATGAAAATCAAGCAGAAGTGATTCTCATCAAGAACCAAAAGCACACGAATGCCAAACCTTTCCTCTGTGGGACTGGACACTGTAACCAGATAAGAAGTGTATTCTCATCAGTGACTGTAAATAAGCTGCCCTTGCTGTGTGCGCTCTGCGACCGTATCTGCTGTAGAGCACGGGGGGGGGGGGGGGCACAGAGCCCTCCGGACGCGGCCTCGTGCTCCGTGGTGAACTGTTCAGAGGGGAGAAAAAGAGATTTTTCAAGACTGTTTTACTAATGAAAAGAGTAATATTTTTGTTTAAATCAGAAACAGATTTCAGTTATTTTCTATTTCCGTTCTCCTCCAGTACCTGGAATAAGAGATGATGGATCTGCCCAGGATCCGTGGATGTGAGTCGGTAACTGGCAGCTTCATCTGTGCACTACAGGACCGCAGGAGATCTAGTTACACTCCGTACCAGAGATCTGAGTTCTCGGTTTGGCACGCACGCAGTCAGTTCGCCTGCACGGGATGTGTTCAGTCAGCATTATTTAAGACATCCCGTAAAAACCTAGAATTGGCACTGGAAATGTTATTACAGGAGGGAATGATTCCTTTTCAAGTCAGGCTACCTGCAGGTTTGATTTTCAGCATCTCTCATTTACATTTGCCTCATTAAAATCTCCAAATGCTGATTGTAAAAGAATTTAGATTAGCAGAGGTTAAAAAATACGATGAAAAATTTGCCACAGAACTTACATTGAAAACTTGGTGATATGCACAATAAGAACTGCTTGGAGATATGTGGTTCCCTCCGCATTTTTCTTTAAAGTGATTGGTGAGGCACTGCAATGCAGAATTATAAGAGAGCATTACTGAATACACGTATTATAAAATCAATCCTATTATAAACAAAATATGAAGCTAGAAATATTTGGGGGTCACAGTAATAGCTTTCATCAAATATACTTTTAGAGTTGGGTGTACATTATTCTATATGTAAAAAAGTAAATTCTTAATTTTAACAGAGCTCTAACGATTGACCTTTTTAGTGTACTTTTATAGCATGTATATTAAAATAGAATATATTTTAGCAAAAGATTGCCATAAAACCCTGACTTCAATCATTTTTATATTCGTGCTGTGAAGAGAGCTTAAATTCCAGTGTGGGAATGTGGTGAAAGTAAAATAAAAGACTGGGAACTTCCTTCACAGTAATGGCTACTTGTTCCAAATTTGCTATTTTTGGAGGGACTGTACTTGTACTAATTGCTTGACTTTTGAATATGTGGGATGCAAATGTTTCCTCAGTGCTTTTCCCCTCGTGGTAATACATATACATTTACTGTCTGTGAATAAAAAGACCACACCTATTACCCCTCCCCCCCTTTTGTTTCATTTATCATCTCTCTTCCGCAGGACTTTGGTTTGAACAAAGACGGTATCACCTTGTTCAGTGCAAAAGAAAAAACTAGAAAGTGGACATATACTGTATATGGGTGGAAGATAGCTTATGATTTGTGTCAAGTTCTCTGAATCTTTTACGAAAACTGAGCTAGGAAAATAAAATTGAAACAAATCATATTTTGACTCTTTTGTGCCATTTTCTCACTAGAGAATCATTCGTTCATTCAGCTAACGTTTACAAACTGACCACAGCTATGTTAAGCATTGCGTCTTATCTGTATCCCATTGCCAGCGTCTCCAGTGACACCTTCAGGTCTGGGATCCATACGGCTGTTATGAGAGAACATGTGTGTTGAAAGGTGATATCCTCTTAATAGAAAGAGTACTCAATTTTTATGTTTTCCACGGCTTATAAGGACGTATTTACTTCTGTGACTCTCCGATCTGGTCCCCTAGACTTTAAGCTATATGGCCGCTGAATGGCAGCAGGTTTTTATTGTTGTTGTTTTAAAGATTATTATTTGACAGAGACACAGTGAGAGAGGGAACACAAACAGGGAGAGTGAGAGGGAGAAGCAGACTTCTCACTGAGCAGGGAGCCAGACATGGGGCTCCATCCCAGGACCCTGGGATCATGACCTGAGCTGAAAGCAGACGCCTAACGACTGAGCCACCCAGGCACCACTGTGGCAGTGGTTTTGATCAGCCATTGTGTCCCCAGTGTCTGGCTCCATGCCAGCACCCCTGAGGCCTTTGAACTTCTGAATGGATGAATGGGTTTAGAGTCTTAAGACCCAACTGTGCACATTTCTACTTGTCTTCATTGGACAGCCCTTCCCCACCCATCCTGGTTTTCATTTGCATGACCCTAAAATGGATGTCATTATTCCTCATTCTTAGGGTTAGGGATTAGGTAAAAAAAAGTACATAGGAAAGTATCATGATTTGTGTCCCGCATAGAGGAGCTGATCTGTATCCTTAATGTCCTCTCTTCATCCTTTCTGTTCCTCCTCTTGTCCAGATCTGATGCAAAGGGATAATCTGCTAGAATGGAACAAACAGAAACCACATTTGGCCACTTACGATTTAGGCGGGGTTAACATCAGGAGTTCCTTGATTAGTAGACAGCCCGTCTGCTGGCTTCAGCAAACCTGTGGCATTTCCCAGATATCCAGTGCGGGGCTTTGTCCCAGCTCCAAGAATAAGAACTGTCGGTCTTCGCCTAGTCACGGAGACAGAGGTGAATGCCCTATGAGGTAGGTGTCAATTGGGGCAGTGACAAATGTATAAAGTGGAGGGGGAAATGGGAGATCACCGTTCCAGCCTCCATTGAGGATCTGTCTGCGGTACGGACAGTCTGCCGCCAGCTCTCTCCATCTACTCCGGAAACTTGACACTTGACGAAGTGTAAAAGTCACTCCTTAAGGAGGGGCTGTATTTGGGAATATGTATGTTGTGGCTGCAAATAAAAAGCAGATCTAGACAAATGAACCCAAATCAGAAACCTGTCCTACCTCACCCAATGCCATTTGTCTTTCTTTTCCTGTGCGGAAGGGGAGGACGTTCTTGAATCATTAGATAACATAGTCATTTAGTAAGGGTTGATGAATGGAATGGCATTTGATAATGGCAGGTGAGTTTCTAAAAGGAGCTGAAAAAATGCAGCCTGCTTCTCTCATGTGTACAAGGGACATGAATGGGTAGAGCAAAACCTTGTTGCCCAGATAGCGAAAATCACTGAGGGACGGTCCACCCAAAGGTGTCCTCTCAGTGAGAAACCGAGATCTCCAATTGCCATCAGACTTAGAGCACAACCTTACTGTTCTGGGGCATGAGTTCTCAGACCCCCCCCTTTCCACTGTGTGCCCAGCTTGAGTTCACTTGATCCAGTCTTATTCTGTTCAAGAATGTATGACGACAGACTTCAGACAGGACCTAAAAGAGTGAGAAGTTCAAGAACATTTTTGAGTAATCTAGTAAGCATAGTTTTGATCAGTTTTAATCTCAAAAATTTATGAGGGAAAGGAACCCAATCGCTTTAGCTAGAATAGCTAAGACAGACACAAGTGAATCATCAGGAATTCTGTTTGTTTTTCAACAGCTTCATCAAGATACAGTTTACACTCTGTAACCCTGTGCAAGCATCACCACATCCAGGTTAACACTGTTTTCATCACCCCACTAAGTTCCCTGGTGCCCGTTTGCACCTAACCCCCCACTCCAACCCCCAGGCTTCGGCAACCACTGCTCTGCTTTCTGTCTCTAGAAATTTGCTTTTTCTGGACGTCGCCTATAAAAGGAATCATACAATATGTAGCATTTTGCATCTGGCATAATATTTTTTTTATGTATCAGTACTTCATTCCTTTTTATGAATACCATATGGTACTGGCCTACTTACCGGTTGACTGGCATTTGGGTTGTTTCCAATTTGGGGTTCTTAAGAAAAATGTTGCTATGAATATTTGCAGACATGTCTTTGTGTGGTTATGTCTCCATTTCTCTTGGATTTCTAAAGGTGGAATTGCGGGGTCATATATTTTGATATTTTTTAACTTTTATGATATAAAAGTATCATATATAACTTATATGCTATTTTTTATCTTTTAAAGAAATGGCCAACTGTCCAAAGCGGCTGGGCAACCTTACATCCTTGCTTGCAGTGTGCATGGGTCCCAGTTTCTCTGCGTCCTCACCAAAACCCAACATGTCTATTTTGAGAGAGAGAGAATGCGTATGTCAGGGAGAGGCAAAGGGAGAGGGAGAGAATCTTAAGCAGGCTCCACACCCCTTGCAGAGCCCAATGCGGGGCTCAGTGATGTGGGGCCCCACATGAGTCTGCATCCCAGACCTGGAGATTATGACCTGAGCTAAAATCAAGATAGGACACTTAACCAACTGACCACCTAGGCACCCTGGCATGTCCCATCTTTTTAATGATAGCCATTTTAGCTGGGATCTAGAGGGGAATCTAGAGAAATCTCCAAGTAGTTTTAGTGGCATTTCCACACGGCTGATGGTGCTAAGCATCTTTTCATGTGCTTATTTGGCATTTGTATATCTACCTTGATGAAATGTCCATTCATATCTTTGCCTATTTTTACATGGGATAGTTTTTCTTTGTAGTGAGTTGTAAGAGATCGCTATATATCCTGGAGGCAAAACCCTTATCAGATACATGACTTGCAATTATTTTCTCCCACGCTATGGGTTTGTTTGTTTGTTTTTAATCTTTTTGGTTCTTTTCCTTTTTCATTCTTAGACTTTTTTTTTAAAAAGCAGCTTAAAGTTGACAGTAAAATTGAGGGGAAGGTAACCTCTGTGTTTAAGTCACGTATATTTCTTTTAAGTAATTAATCTCATCATTTTTGCAAATCCTGGCTTATTTGCCTATGAACCGAAATAAAATCATGAACTTGTCAAGTGGAAAAAACAAAAAAAACTGAGGTAGGAAGGTACAGACATTTCCCATACTTTGCTCTGTACCCCCTCCTCCCACCAATCTGTCACGACATTCATAGCCTATTATTTACATCCCCAACCACAGTCGTGGATGTGTTACAACTAATAAATGTGCACTGACCATCATAATCACCCAAGTACATAGTTTACATTAGGGTTCATTTTTGGTGTTATACATTCTTTGGATCTGGAAAAAAGAATGATGCTATGTACCCATCACTGTGGTATTATACAGGTATTTTCACTGCCCTAAAAACTTTTGTGCTTCCCCTATTCATTCCTCCCCGTACCCCTAACCCTGATCTTTTTGGGAATCATAGTTTTGCCTTTCCCACAACATCCTACAGCAGGAATACAGTTGGAATCATACTGTATGTAGCTTTTTCAGACAGGCTTCTTTCACTTAAGTGATATGCATTTAAACTCCCTCAAGGCTTTTCATGGCTTGACAGCTTATTCCCTCTTAGCGCTGAATAATATTCCATTATCTAGATGTACTGTGGTTTATCCGTTCACCAACTAAAGGACACCTTGCTCGCTTTTGAGTTTTGGCAATTATGAAAAAGCTGCTGTAAACATACCTGTGCTATAAACTTCAGGTTTTAGGGTGGACATTATTTTTCATCTCCCTTGGATAAATACCAAGAATTGTAGTTGCTGGATCATATGGGAAGACTATGTTCAGTTTTGTAAGAAACTGCGAGGCTAATTGCAACATGACTATGCCATTTGCATTCCTAACCAGCAGTGAATGAGAAATTTCTGCTGCTCCACATCCATGCCAGCATTTGTTTTTGTCAATGTACTAGAGTTTAGGCATTCTGGTAGGTATGTGTGATGTTTTCATTACATTTCCCTAATGATGTGTGTTGTGGAGCACCTTTTCTTCTTTTTAAACAAGTTTATTTAAAAACAAGACACTTGAAGGGAAAATGATCTAGGAGTAATGTATTTTAGAGTAATTTATCCCTATTTAAAGACAGATTGCCCTCCATGTAACTGCTACATACAGAAGAAGTTATCACATTGTCCTTGGTTTTACAGTGATCAATGAAAAACATTAACATTCTCCAATCGAACAAGGTATGTAAGGATTTTTATGTTGCTCTTTTATCGTTGAGGAGTGAGAACAAAGCAACTTACTGGAATATAAAGATAAAAGAGCTGAATGAGCATGCCACTAATGGAGACAAGTATTTTCAAAGAACCAGTATTTTCCCCATCCTGTCTCCATTTGGTGTTGACCTAAACATACCACTGGCCATTTAGTTACAAAAATGTAATATGCTTGGGACGCCTGGGTGGCTCAGTTGGTTAAGCAGCTGCCTTCGGCTCAGGTCATGATCCCAGCGTCCTGGGATCGAGTCCCACATCGGGCTCCTTGCTTGGCGGGGAGCCTGCTTCTCCCTCTGCCTCTGCCTGCCATTCTGCTCGCTCGCTCTCCTCTCTCTCCGACAAATAAATAAAATCTTAAAAAAAAAAATGTAATATGCTTGTGCACATGCGGTTACTTTATGATAAAGGAATGGGGAAGGAAAAAATGATAGAATAGAGAAAACTCTACTATAGGGGCCAGGATGTGGTGGGACAAAACTGCAGTTTCCTAATTGAGAATGTCATCTTCTCTGGTGGAGCAGAGTTCTGCAGGAAGGTAGCAGGTTCCCTTCTCAGTGGACACCTCCCGTCTGCTGCTGGAACACATCAACTGTATGTTCATCCTCCATCTCCGACCGTGCAGTGTGTCTGTTTCATTGATGGGCTCAGGGAATCAGAATCTGATTTGCCTCATTGACAAATCTTCTCAAAGGAGCAGCAGCCCAACAACTCGCTTCAGAAATCAACAGGTTTCTGATTCTGTACAAGAAATGAGCACATAGCTATTTTCAGCCACAGAATATAATCCGAAAGATGAAAAATCCCTGGGCTTTTCATTGGCCATGGTGAGTGCCAGAGTCTCCTCAGCAGCCACTTCGCAGAGAAGAACCAGGTCCACACCCAGCGGGCGCCTGAGCAGCACCAGAAACGGCAGGAGTCAGGAGCCGAAGCATCTTTTCATGTGCTTGTCATCTGTTCATCTTCCCTGCTGAGACACCTGTGAAGGGTTTTGGCCCATTTTTTAATGGGGTCGCTTTCTTTTTTCCTTTCTCTCCTTTTTCTTTCTTTCTTTCTTTCTTTCTTTCTTTCTTTCTTTCTTTCTTTCATTCGAGAGAGAGAGAGAACTTGAGCAGAGGGGAGGGATAGAGGGAGAGGGAGAAGCAGACTCCCTGATGTGAGGTTTGATCCCAGGACCCCAAAATCATGACCTAAACTGAAGGCAGACGCTTACCTGACTGAGCCACTCAGGTGCCCTGGTTGTTTTTTTTTACTGAGTTTTTGTATATTTTGGATGACAGTCCTTTATCACCTGTCTTTTGCAAATATTTTCTTCCAGTCTGTGGCTTATCTTCTCATTCTCTTGACATTATCTTTTGCAGGGCAGGAATTTTTTTTTAAGACTTCTTTACTTATTTCACAGAAGAGAAGAGGGGCAGAGAGAGAAACTTCAGTGGGCTCTGTGCTGAGTCCGACTCTGGGCTTGATCTCACCATCCTGAGATCGTGACCTGAGACCTGAGCTGAAACCAAGAGTCAGTTGCTCAAATGACTGTGCCACCACGGTACCCCCAGAAAGTTTAATTTTAATTAAGTCCAGCTTACCAATTCATTCTTTCATGAATTGTGCCTTTTGATATTGTAACTATGATGTAATTACTACATACTATGTAGCTATTATGTAGTTACTATGATGTAGGAACTCTGATACAACAACTTAGATGTTGTCATTGCCATACCCAAGGTTATTTAGGTTTTCTGTGTTATATTCTAGTCTTATTGTTTTGCACATTACATTTAGGTTTATAAGCCATCTTGAGGTAAATTTTGTAAAAGTTGTAACATCTGTCTCCACATTTCTTTTTGCATGTGGATGTCCACTTGTTCTACTGCCCTTTGTTATCTTTGCTCCATTGTACAGCCTTTGCTCCTTTGTCAAAATCAGTTGACTATATTTATGTGCTTCTGCTTCTGAGCTTTGTGTCCTGTTCCACTGGCCTGTATGGTTTTTTGCCACTACCACACTGTCTTGATTATTGTAAGTCTTACTTACAGCTTACTATATGTACGCTTATGACTTATAACTTAATATAAGTAAGGAAGTCTTCAAGTTGGGTAGTGTCGGTCTTCCAACTTTGTTCTCTTATTATATTGTGTTAGCTATTCTGGGTCTTTTGCCTCTCTACATAAATTGAGAATCAGTTTATTGATATCCACAAAATAATTTTCTGGGATTTTTTTTCATATGGTAATTCCATTTTTAATTTTTTGAAGATCCTCCATGCTATTTTATATATATCTATAGTGGCTGCACTTACTTACATTCCCACCCATGATGCACACGGGTCCCCCTTCCTCCACATCCATACCAGCATTTGTTAACCCTTTTTTTTTCCCCTCAGTGCTCAGAGATTTATTGTTTATGCACACACCCAGTGATCCATGCAATACGTGCCCTCCACAATACCCACCACCAGGCTCATCCCATCCCTGATCCCCCTCCCCTCCAAAACCCTCAGTTTGTTCCTCGGAGTCCACAGTCTCTCATGGTTTGTCTCCTGCTCTGATTTCCTCCAACTCCATTTTGTGCTCCATCTCCCAATCTCCTCCATATTATTCCTTATGCTCTACAAGTAAGTTGAAACCATATAATTGACTCTCTCTGTTTGACTTATTTCACTCAGCATTTTCTGGGATTTTAACTGGGATTGCATTGAGTCTATAGATCAATTTGGGAAGAACTGATATTTTGACAATGTTGAGTCTTCTTATACATGAACATGGAATATCTCTCCACTTATTTCTTTGATTTTGTTCAGAATTTTGTAGTTTTCTTCAGAGATCTTGTACATACTTTGTTAGATTTATACCTAAGTATTTCTTTTTGGGGGATGCTCATGTAAATATAGCATTGTGGGTTTAATTTCAAGTTCCTCTTGTTCACTGATGGTATATAGATAGTATATAGGAAATAGGTATATAGGTGGTGTATAGATGGTTTATAGGAAAATGATTGGCTTGTGTATATTAACCTTATATCCTACAACCTTTCTTTACTTGCTTATTAGTTTCAGGAGGTTTTTTTCTCAATTTCTTTTGACATTCTACATACAATCATATCATCTGTCAACAAACACAGTTATGTGCCTTTTCAGATTGTGTATTTCTTTTTGTCTTATTGCATGAGGTGGAACTTCCAGTATGATTTGAAAAGGAGTGGTGAGTGGGGAAAACCTGGACTTGTAACTGATCTTAGTGATAAAGCTCTGAGTTTCTTACCATTGGGTATGATGTTAATTGTAGGGTTTTTTTTAATAGATAGTCTTTATCAATTTGAGGACGTTCCCCTCTATTCCTAGTTTATTTGGATGGGTGTTGGATTTTGTCAAGTTGTATTTTTGCATCTATTGATATTATCATATAAATTTTCATTTTTAACCTATTGATGTGATGGCTTACATTAATTGATTTTCAGATGCTTATCCAGCCTCATGTTGCATAATTGGGTAAGTCCCACTTGGTTATAATTCTTTTTATACATTGTTGGATTTGATTTGCTTTTATTTTTTTGAGAATTTTTGCATCTAATATTTATGACAGATAATGGTCCTTAGTTTTCTTTTAATGTCTTCATCTGGCTTGGGTATTAGGGTAATGCTGGCCTTATAGAATGAGTTAGAAAGTATCTGCATCTAATTTCCAAAAAAGACTGTAGAGAATGGATAGAATTTGTTTCTTATATGTTTGGTAGAATTCACTAATGAGCCCATGCAAACCTAGTGCTTTCTGTTTTGTAAGGATATTAATTATTAACTCAATTTCTTTAATAGATACAGGCCTATTCAGACTATTTGGCAATTTGCTTTGGCAAATTGTCTTTCATGGAATTGGTCCATTTCATCAAGATTATCAAATTTGTGGACATAGAGTTGTTCATAGTGTTACTTTATTATTCTTTTAATTTCCATAGGATTTGTAGTGATGTCTTCTCTTTCTTTTCTGGTATTAGTAATCTGCATCCTTCCTCCCTCTTTCTCTCTTTTTGCAAATAGCCTGGTAGAGGTTTTTTTGGTTGTTGTTGTTGTTTAATATTTTATTTTTTTATTTGACAGAGAGAGAGAGAGAGTGAGACAGGAACACAAGCAGGGGGAGTGGGAGAGGGGGAAGTAGGCACCCCACAGAGCAGGGAGCCTGATGTGGGGCTCGATCCCAGGACCCGGAGATCATGACCTGAATCGAAGGTAGACACTTAATGACTGAGCCACCCAGGTGCCACAAAAGGCTTACTGATTTTATTGATTTTTCCAAAGAACCAACTTTTGGTTTCACTGATTTTCTGTACTGGTTTTGTTTTTCAATTACATGGACTTCTGCTCTAAATTTTATTATTTCTTTTTGCCTTCCACTTATATTGAATTTGCTCTTCTTTTTCTATTTTCTTAAGCTGGAAATTAGGTAATTGATCTTTGATATTTTTTCTAATATATGCATTCAATGGTATACATTTTCTTCTAAGAATTGCTTTCACTGCACCTCACAAATTTTGATTGTGTTTTCATTTTCATTTAACTCAAAGTATTTTTAAATTTTGCTTGAGATTTCTTCTTTGGCTAATGTGTTATTTAGAAGTGTTGTACTTGATCCCATGTATTTGGGGATTTTCCAGCTAATGACTTCTAGTTTAATCCGTTAGTGGCCTGAGAGCAGAGATTGTATGATTTTTAGCTTTTTAAAATTATTAAGATGTATCTTATGACCCAAAGTTGGTCTGTCTTGGTGAATGTTCCATGTGAGCCTGAGAAGCATGTGTATTCTGCTGTTGTTGGGTGAAATAGTCTATAGATGTCAATTATATCCAGTTGATTGATGGGGTTGAGTTCAACTATATTCCCAGCTGATCTTCTGCCTGCTAGATCTGTCCATTTCTGATAGTGTCATGTTGAAGTCTTCAACTATGATAGAATTTCAAGGAGAAAGAGGAGAAGAATGCACTACCCGTTTTTACCTCACATAGGCACTCAGTTGTTAGGTATGTGGCTTGATTTTTATTTTTCTAAATGGTTTCTTTTGAAGTTTGGTGCCTTTTAATTTTGAAGCTATTCTATTGATCACTTTTGCCTGTTGAGGATACTGTGGGCAGTGTCAAGGTCAGCCAGGAGTATGTAGATGACTGAGACCTTCTCCAGGTCTCCACTGTGCATGGGCATAAACTCATCTAAGAATATGCCTGGTTCAACCACACAATTCCAGGCTTATGGGGCCATTAGCTCACCCCACTCACTCTCTTCTGAGATTGCCATTTCCACTGACAACTTTACTGGGTTCAGGTTTTATCCACCATTTCAAATCTAGTGCGTCATCTTGGAACACACTAGTTCTGTTGTGCTTTGATCAAACCTCCATGTCAACTAAGCTGGCAGGGAATGGGAGCAGCCTGGGGAAAGGACTGAAAGACTCCCATTGTGCAGCAGTTGTTCAAGCATAAATGCCTCTCATATTCTTATAGATATTTCTTTGGTTTCCAGAGCAGTGAAATAATCAATTTTGTCCAGCTTTATAGATCCTTTCTGGGGAGAGGCTTTGCCCATCTTTCCCTCAGCCATAGCTGGAAATGTCACACTGGCAATTCTATTTTAAAGCAAGAAGAGAAGAGATAGGTCTTGATTCAAATATGGCCTGTCAGCTGAGGAATAGAGACCAAGTGTACACACTGATATGAAAAAAACAAAAAACAAAAAACAAAACAAAACAAAACCAGTGTCTAAAAACTTGTTATAAATTCTAAGCGAAGAGCCTTCAGATATCTCTTCCTGCCCTCAGAAGAATTTCTAGGTTACTTGGGGAGACATTGTTGAAGGTGCTGTGACTGTGGTCTCTACAGGCAGGGCACCTCACCTGGCTGGATCTGGGGAGGGAATGCTGGGAGAGGTGGCAGGAAAAGCCCAGACAGGAACAGAGACTCTGGTGCATTCAGAGGCAGCCAGTGCAGGCTGTCACCTAATTCCTTACCAGAGACCTTCTTGAAGGTATGTTGGAAAGTGGCTCATCTCGGAAAGAGACATTCTAATGAGGGCCTGTATGTAACAAGCTGAGGGACTGCGGTTGGTTGGGGCTGTACTCTGAGAGTAAAAACCGACTGGATACACTGCTGGAGGGAAGGTAAAAAGGAGCAAAGGTTTTGGAAAACAGCCTGGCAGTTCATCAAAATGTTAAATATAGAGTTATCATACGATCCAGCAATTCCACCCATCAGAAGTCAAATGCCCATCCACACAAAAACCTGTGCATAAAATGTCTATAGCAGTGTTATTCACAAATAGTGAACAAGTGGAAGCAACATCAAGTGGTAAATGAGTCAAGTGTAATATATCCATGCAGTGGACTAAAACCCAGCAATAAAAAAGAACGAAGTTCTGATCCATGCCACGATGTGGATGAATCTCAAACACCTATTTGAGTGAAATCAGACAGTCACTAAAGACCACATATTGCCTCCATTATATAAAATGTCAGAATAGCAAATCTGTAGACAGGAAGTCATTTGTGGTTGCTAGGGGTTGGGGACAGGGAGGCTGGGAAGTGACTGCTCATGGTATGAGGTTTCTTTTGAGGTGATATGCTCTAATATCACACTGTGGTGATAGTTGCACAATTCTGTAAACATACTAAAACCCATTGAATCATATACTGTAAATTGATGAATTTTATAGTATGTTCATTACAGCTCAATAAAATGGTTTAAACATCTGATTCAGTAACCTGTAATGATGGGATCTGCAGGGGAGGCTATTCTGGGCCTTGGCAGGATCTGCCAGCTGGTTCCATAATGGGACCCTACAACAGGTCCTACTCTGAGTTGTCTGATGGCAGCACTGGTGCGGCGGGGGGGGGGGGGGGGGGGGTTTGCTGTGCTGGAATATTTAAACCTCCCCAGCTAGGTGGAAGGAGGTATTAGGTGGAGGAGGGCCGGCTTTCTTCTCTGATGTTGTTGCAAAGACCTTAAGACCTCTACCCTGGGGCTGGCAGGCAGCTGGTTCTTCCCCTAGGGACAGGGTGTCTTGCTCAAAGGTGCTCTCAAGAGCTAAGGAAGTTTGGGGTGCCTGGGTGGCTCAGTGGGTTAAGCCTCTGCCTTCAGTTCAGGTCATGATCTCATTCAGGGTCCTGGGATCAAGCCCTGCATCAGGCTCTCTACTCCATGGGGAGCCTGCTTCCCCCGTTCTCTCTGCCTGCCTCTCTGCCTACTTGTGATCCTCTCTCTCTGCCAAATAAATAAATAAAATCTTTTAAAAAAAAAAAGGGCTAAGGAAGTTTGAATGTTTAAGATCGAACCCCAGCCCCACTGAGAGTTTGAAACAAAAGTACTTGGGCACGTGGTTTATGAAACCTCAAATTCAACACACGAAAGAGGATTTAAGACTTCCCCCAAAGCAGATTACATTAGGGTTGAAGTTCCACAACATTATGCTATGTGCAGGAAGCCAGTCACAGAACGGCAGAGACTGCAGGACAGAGACAGAGACCCCTTAATGTGAGGTCTCCATAGAATTCAGATGCCCAGAAGTGGACAGTAGCCTGGTGCTTGCTGGAGGTGGTGCAGGGGGGACAGAGAGCCGCTGTTCAACAGGCATGAAGCTTCAGTTACACAGGATGGTCAAGTCCGGGGGTGTGCTGGGCCACACTGAGCTGAGGCTGACAAGATGGGACTGTACACATCAACATCCATCAAGAGGGAAGATCTCAGCTTAAAGAGTCTGCCTACAGTAATAACAACAAAAGCTAAAAATTCAAGATTGGTAAAGGGCGGTAGGCTGCCTCTAATTCCTTCACTTAAAAAATTCCCTGAGCACCCACTCTCCCTGCCAGTCCCGGCTGTGGCCAGAACGGATGTCAATCTCTGCCTCCTTGTAGCTCATGCTTCCCCAGGGAGATGGCGCAAACACACCGAGTCGGGTAGGTCCGACGGAGGTAGATGCTACGAGAAAGAAAAAAGCAGAGAAGGGCAAGAATGGAAAAGTTAGGGGGTGGCCACCAGAGATAGTGCAGGTTGGTCAGAAAAGGCCTCCCTTGGAAGGCGACGCTTGAAGACTTGAAGTGGGTGAGGGAGGAAGAGGGGCACTGCCGGGGTAGGGTCCTTACAGGCAGCAGCGGGGGTCTGGGCAGAGGCCCTGCCTGGGGTGGGCCAGGCCCGCAGGCTGGGCCCAGCGAGTGAGGGGGCTACCGCCCCGATGCACGCAGGGAGGATGCGTGGGGCATCGAGCAGGCCTGCCGCTCCTCTTCAGCTGGGAATCAGAGGCAGGCAAAGGCAGAAGCAGCCATCCTCAAACTGACAGTGGGAATGGTGTTAAGGAGAATTCACTCACCCTGCATCTCAGAGAATTTCAGCCTGGGTGGGAGTGTCCATATTGCAAAGGAGGAGGATGAAAATTAGTGGTGTAACGCCTCTGCAGAACAAAGGCAGGCAGGCAAGTGGCAGAGAAATGTCTGCCAAAGACCAAAACCCAGTCTGGAGGGAAAAAAGTCCCAGTAGAAGAGAATGTTCTAGGAAGGCTCTGTATTATATGTAACTTAGAAGAACATGAATTCAATTCATATCAAAGATGAGATGAAATAACAGATTGATATGAAGACTGCAGAGCTAAGAAAACAATGCGAAGAGAGTGTCATTCTACTGAACTAGAAACAGTGAGAAAGACTTGATGAAAACTGAGTTACAGATCCCTATGTGAAGGTAAGCCTTTTGTTTATGGCTAGAAAGTTCTTGAAGAGAGTAGTTGTGTCATTGTTCTATCATCCTCAAGGCCCAGTGGCAGAGGTACCAGCAGGAACATAAAAACTACCTTTCTATTTTTGAAGAAGGCAAAATGCATCCACGTGGATGGACCCAAATTTGAGCCAGGCACATACTTGATAACAGTGCTTTGATAGATCCATTTCTTCCTTTGGCAGAATCAGCCTGCAGAGCCTGACTTTACAAAAACTCCTTAGGTTGACCTTCATTCTAGGCTTTGTTTCTAATCAGGTTGCAAAAGAGTGGCTCCCTTTTAAGAACAGAAATAGCACTTAAGGGGTGCCTGGGTGGCTTAGTCAGTTAGGTGTCTGCCTTTGGCTCAGGTCATGATCCTGGGTTCCTGGGATCGATCCCCCATCAGGCTCCCTGCTCAGCAGGATATTTGCTTCTCCCTCTCCCTCTGCCTGCTGTTCTCCCTGCTTGTGCTAATAGATAAATAAAATCTTTAAAAAAAAAAAAAAGAAATCACACGTAAGGTATAGCTTTTGTTTGAAATTTGAAGTAGTACTTGAGGGCAAGTTAATAAGTAAGTCATTTGTCTTTAAATAGCTGTCCTCTGCTCTGGAAGGCCGCCCATACCTTTCCTTAGCAGAGCAGGAAGTGTGACAGCTGAAGGCAAGGCTGAAGTTCCAGTGTTTTATTTTCTCAGTAAAGTAAGGCGTGATTATGCATGGATGATACTGAAAACAAATCCCAAGTACATTTTCACTGCGGTCACCAAAAACAAACGAACAAAAACGGAAAATGCAATCTGGGAACCATTAGTAGAGAACATCGGCCTGGAAGTCAGAGCTGAGGGGTAGAGTGAGAAGGACGGACACTCAGCACCAGCACGGCTCTGGGACCAGCAGACCCCTCTCTGGATCCCTTTCCTTTTGCATGAAGTGAGGGTCTGGGAAGGGGATCTCTCAGGCCTCTGCCCACACCTAACATGCTGGCTGCTGTGCATCTAACCGAAGATCAAACAACCTGCCAGTCAGTGGCTTTACTTTAGAACTGTTTTAGCGCATTCCTTTTCTGTTCCTATTTCCACACTGACACAACCGTATTTTTTTTTTTTAAAGATTTTTATTTATTTATTTGTCATAGAGAGAGAAGCGAGAGTGAGCACAGGCAGACAGAGGCAGAGGGAGAAGCAGGCTCCCTGCCAAGCAAGGAGCCCGATGTGGGACTCGATCCCAGGACGCTGGGATCATGACCTGAGCCGAAGGCAGCTGCTTAACCAACTGAGCCACCCAGGCGTCCCCACAACCGTATTATTGAGAACACACGTGTCTCAGGCACTACATGTCCCATAGCTACATAATTAAATCTGATTTAATATTTGTAACAATTCTCTGGGGGAAGAATCATAATACAAAACTTACAGGTGAGGAAACTCAAATGCAGAAGAGCCCAATTTCACCGTAAGTGGGAGAATGGGAACTGAACTCCTAGACTGACTCTCTGCCACCATGCTCCTCACCAGTGTATAACACGTGGTGGGTCTACCCCTAGCATGAAAATATTGCTTTTTTTTATTTGACGGGGGGGAGAGCGAGCGAGCGCACGAACGCACAAGCAGGGGGAGCAGTAGACTCCTCTCTCAGTAGGGAGCCTGACTAGGGACTCAATCCCAGGACCCTGGGATCATGACCTGAGCTGAAGGCAGATGCTTAATTGACTGAGCCACCCAGGCGTCCCTGAAAAACAGTACTTATTAAGTTGTCTTACTTGATGAAAATTTTAAAGTCTTGACTAAAAGAACTGACCAAAAAAAAAGGACATTAGAGGGGCATGTGGGTGGCTCAGTTGTTAAGCGTTTGCCTTCAGCTCAGGTCATGATCCCAGGGTCCTGGGATTGAGTCCTGTTCAGGCTCCCTGCTCAGCGGGAAGCCTACTTGTCCCCCTCCCACTCCCCCTGCATGTGTTCCCTTTCACTAGGTCTGTCAAATAAATAAAATCTTCAAAAAAAAAAAAAAAAAAGACATTAGAAACTCTTAATGCTTCAGAGATGCATGCACGGTCTTTATATTGCTTTGAGCCGAGGTGGTGGTATTCCAGTGGCTGGTGAGGCTGGCAACAGCGGGCCCTATGTGGCAGGGCCTGGCCTTGCACTTGGCAGGTTTCAGTGGGAACCCATTTGGAAGGCCCAAGCCTATGATGAGGAGCACTGCTCCTGAATGAGACTGCACACAACATGCTTCTGGACAGTTTGGGTTCCTTGAACCAAAGCTTCTCAAAGTCTGGTTCACAGAGCCCGGAGTTCTGAGCACCTCTTGTGTGGTCTGTAAGATAAGACTGTTTTCATAGTAATACTCCATGCTAGTCCATAAGCTAGTATTTAGTCAAACTAAATACTAGTTTTTAAAGACCAAAAGGCCTTTAAATGCAATGCAAATGCAAATAAAATGCAAATACAATGCAAAACATTATTTGCACTGATATTTGTACTGAACTGAGGTCCAGAAGCAATGGTGGGTAAAACTGCTGGAATCTACACACAAATCAAGCCAGGAGCACCAAACTGCTGGTTAGGATCATGGCATTTTTTTTTATCTCAAGCATTTGCTATTAAAAAAAAAAAAGTGCCATTTCACTTAATAATGTCTTTAGAGAAGCAGTAAAAATTGCTGCTTTTATTAAATCTTGAAATTTAAGCCATGTGTCACATCTGAGAAGTACCCATAAGGCAGCCCCATCCTGGAGTACAATGTTGGTCTTGAAGAAGAGCACTGTGGTCATTGAGTTGTGAGCTAAACTAGCTGTTTTTCCTCATTGCACACCACGTTTACTTAAAAGAACTGACAAATTGTGGTTCTTAGGCAGAGATGTCCTTGAAATCAACAAAGTGAGCCTGTTGCTTCAAAGGAAACAGCAAACTATTTATTGCCAATGATAAAATTTCCGGTTTTAAGCAACAATTCTCCCAGAAAATGCGTATCCATCACTATTTGGCTTAGACCTTCTTGAGGCTGCTGGTAGTACTTCGATGTTATATCTAATTATTAAAATACCTATTTTGTAGTGAAGTATTATCAACATGTGGACAATCTCTACACACATTAGTTGGAGCAGTGATGTTGTTCACTACATCGGTGACCCAATATTGTTTAAATGACCAGTGTGTGCTATAAATTATGCACAGGTTAGTGATGGATTCACCGTGCAAGACAGACCAAAAGCTCACTGATGCAGTTCCAGACACCATACAGTAATCAAACTTTAAGAAACAAACTATTATCTTTAAAAAAAAAAAAAACAATAATCTGGACAGGCTATTACTATATTCCGCCCCCCGCCTTTTCCAACCACATACCTGTGTGAGGCTGGATTTTCCTCTTATGCTTTGACCAAAATGAAGTATCCCCAGATGGAATGTAGAAGCAGATAGCAGATTCCACCTGTGTTCGATTAAGCCAGACATTAAAGAGATTTGCAAAATTGTAAAACAATTCCACTCTTCACTAATTTTTTTTTTTTTTGGCTTGCAAGATTTTCCCCCATAGAAATTTATAATTGGTGTTAATATATAATGGTTTTATCATTGTTATTTTTAAATGAATTAACATGTTTTTGAAATTTGTGTTTATTTCTAATACAATGACTATCAATAGATGCAAACCACAGAAACAGAAGTGTAGGGGTCCGTGATAGATTTTAAAGACCAAAAGGTCCTAAAACCAAGAAGTCAAGGAAGTGTGATCTCAACCCCTCCCTGCTCCCGGGCAGCCCAAGACACAGGAAAACCTAATGGGCTGAGCTGTTGCAACCGGGGCTTCTCAAGTTCACAAGCAGGGAGTGGCTGCAGCCTCGGGCTCTCAACTCCTATTTCAGGGCTCTCCAAAACACCACGCTGCCTCTCAGTGTGGGAGCTCGGCTTGTTGCCATTCCAGCAAAAGTCAAAAGGAACAGTAAATACAAAAGTTTTGCAACGTGTGGGGAAAACGAGAATAGTGGTAAGGAGACAAAGCCAATGCTAGACCAGTTCCGCCGGCCTGTCTCTTCTCTCATGCTCCAAAGGGGCTAAGACGGGTGCGTGTGTCATTTTACGAGAGAGGAGAAGCAAATGGCAGAAAAGGGACTTTTCATTTGCACGTTTGTCCTTTAAATCCTGGAAGAATTTCAGCAATGTCCACCCTTGACTACAACGCTTCTTGAGGTCACTAGAACCACGGCTAGTACTGCACTAAAGAAATGAACAATCCTGTTTCCTCTCTTACTATCGACTTCATTGTTGAAGACATGGCTGCTCCTTCTTGGAAGTTCTTGGCATTCCTCTGTCTTGGCCTTTAAAGGGTTGCACTGAGGTGGGATCTGTAATAAGCCTAACAACCTCTAATCTGGGACTCTGCCGTTCAAGCTTAAATGGAACAGCAAATTTATTAGTATCTTTAGAAAGAGGAAAATTTGAGTTGCTAAAGCAGCTTAAGTAATTTAAAAAGTGTTTTCTATACTCAGAAGGCTGTTTTAAGACGAAGTAAGCTAGTCACAGTAAGAATGGACTTGTGAGTTATTAACTCTCAGCCTGAAGACCGAAATGGAAAGACTAGCTTATGACAGTAGGTGTGGTGCTTCCAGAGAAAGGGCAGGATACCAAGATATTCCCGATGTGACTCTGGCAGGGGTAGGGGATAGATGATTTACTGTTGCTTACTTTTCACAAGGTGATGGATAGAGGATGAGGCTCAGCGAGAAAGAGCCAAAACCACGTGAAGCAGGCTTTGTCCGTGGGTCCTTTGCATCTGCAGGCGTGTCTCCCGAAGTCAGCTGTCTCTCCCTGCAGCCGTCCACACACACACTCCTCAGCCCCAGGAAGCCTGCACAATGGGGAAGCTCAATGCAGGAAGCATCTACAGGAGGAACAAACTAGAGCTTGCACCAGACCCTACCAGCCACCATTTCTGTGAGCAGGAGCTTCTGAAAGAGATATTCACAACTTGGAAAGGACTACACAAAGATTAGGGAAATAGCTGCCTTCTGTTTTGTTTTTTCTCCTTCCCTGAATAAACTAGCTTAAAAACAACTTTTTTTCTTTGGGTGGTAAATAGTAGGTATTTATTGGAAATAGAAAAAAAAAAAAAAGTACCTGGACTATTGCATTTAATCATGTATTGTAATTGTGTTACTCTACCTTTTTGCATCAGAGACAGATATACAATGAACATTCAGTTATCACAGATTGCACACTAGATAGTAATTCTTCAGGCCTTTTACATAACCACCAAAGAACAGATATTGGATTCCGCAGTATAGTACAAACGTCCACAATCAATCCAGTCTTAGCCAGTTATCTTCAAATTTACTTCTGTTGCTGTACAAATAATCGGCCGTTACTAGGGCTTACAAGTTAATAACAGGACAAAAAAATATACATTGCACTGACACAAAAAGTCAGCTGTGTTAATAGTCATGCAACAAGTAACCAAACTTGCTGAAATTAAAAATACTTTCTAAAAACAGTTTTAACGGCATAAATATTTTATACACAGTTCATTTACCAAAACAAAATGTATTTCAATGATACAAAGCAAAAAATAAGTTTCTACCAACTTTATACATAAGAAAGTGCAAAATAACTTATCTAGAGTGTTTTGCTATTATCCAGACGGACGGCTGCTATGGACAGCTATTTTCCTCTTCCGAAGCAGGACGTTATGGTTGCGCGCTACACGCAGACGTTAGAATGGAGGGGGCGGGGGCAGACAAATGAACTACACAGATCAGGCAGGAGCCTTTGTGAGGTACTCTCCGAGAAGGGACACAGACCACGCGAAGGTGGGTGTACATGCTGAGAACAGGTGTTGGTAAACCAATGTACACGAAACAGAGAAAGACATCAGGAGAAACGATTAGTTTGTGTACGTGAGTGTACTTGCATGTGTGAGTGATTTGTGATGTCTGCATCAGAAAGCAAAAAGAAAAGAAACCCCACTGAATGGAACAGTTGCCCACAGCACCAGCTGCCAGAGGAAATACTATCATGAGGGTTTTGGTTTCCACCTTCTAGATATGGAAGTTGTGTCGGAAAGTTTAAAAGTGTTCATCCCATAGAACTTCATATTACATAGAGGAATAACCTTTAAGTAACTACATTACACACATTCATATGTTCAAGTCTTTAAAGAACACCTCTGCCATTGGGTTTGGGGTAAACATGGTTCATAGACACAAGGAGGACGCTTCTTTTAAAAAGTGTAGAATAACACTGCTACAACTCATCTATAGGGCCGGACAAGGGCAAAGCCCACGACTATGTGATAGCACAATTCCTGCCACTGTTGAACATCCAGCATTATTTATTAGAATTGAAGATGGTGGGTCCGGGGTGGGGGAGGATCACGGGGAAGAGTTAAGACACAGGAAGGAAAACAGAACACAACTTTTCTTCAAGTTAAAGTATTAATGCCAATAATCCTTTTATTAACAAGTATTTGAAGTTTTAGAAATGGAAGTGTATTAATCAATTTTGATATGTAATCATAAATAGACGGTAGGCTCAAACCTAGGTAAATAAAGGGTTAAATTTAGTAAGCATAAGGCACTAAAGCAGCCTTTATATTTTCTCTTGGAGACCTAGTTATCAGGAAGAACAAATTTGTTCTTAAGCTGGTTTCAGCCCATTAGGTACAAGATTACTATTGTACCAATGCCTATTTTTGAATGCATGTGCATATATGTGCATTTTAGTGCATAAGTGTGCCTGTCACCAGGGCCTAAAGATGGAAAGTTGGGAAAGCCGAAGCCACTGTCCCTTGTATGACACCTCCAGGAGGGTGTGAAGGCCTGTCCTTCCTTGCTTGGGCCATAAATAAGTCTACATTTTTTCAAATCACAGGGCTTTTAGAATTGTTCATAATATCACTAAATATCTGAAAATGTTAAAATCTAGGTTAACTGTTTCATTTGTTTTTTATATATATGTGTATATATATATATATTTATATATATGTACATAACACACATTTAAAAAAATCCCACCACCAAAGCCTTTTTTTTCTGTAAACTAAACTTCTCTCTTAAGCCCCAACCAGCTTTAGTCTCCCTGGATTTGTGTGTTCTGTATCCAACTAGTAGAACAAATTAAATAACTAAATATTAAAATACTGTAATTATATTCATAGCAAAAACAAAAAAATAGACATTGATACAGTATAAATCTCACTGTTTTCAGGTAGATGGCATTAAATGGTAAAGATTAATTATAAGCAGTTCTGACATGATCCAGTTTTACAACAAGGTTTATATGTTAATTCTGTACACTTTTTTCATTTTTTACCCTTTTTTGAAAATAAGCTATAGTAGAACATTAGTGTCACCGAAGACACATCCTTATTATGTTCTATGCAAGAGAAGCTAATGTGGGTTACATGCAAATCTATCTCCATTAGTTGAGGCGGGGCGGTCTCCTACATCACCGGTCACCTGACCGCCACCGTGCAATGCTCAGAAGGGGACACTATGGCCACGTGGCAGTCCACAGAGGAGTTTACGGGGGGCCTTAGGACACTGGAACAACACTGAGGTGGCGAGAAGCGAGGAGCAAGATGCCCAGATATTTCCAGGGTATCTTACGGCAGGACTCTTAGTCTCCCACACGGTTTCCTAAAGAAGGTCCGCATTGTTTTGGTTACTAGCCTAGTTTAAGTGGAGATACTGTGGGCAACTTGAAAGAAAGGACATAGGGCACACAGGCTGGGCTGGAAAGGGGGGAGAAAAGACCACAGATAATGTCTTTGAGGATTTAAAAAACATATTTATCATTAATTTGTGAGAGATGTCAGACAAACCATAAGTAGCTCACTGAGTTAGTGGTTTAGTTTGAAGTCTCATGTTACAGACAGTTAAGTCCTTATTTAGAAAAAAAAAAAGGCCTTTATACCTATTTACAATATACAGTTACTTGCAAAGAAGTCAGATTTACAACCATTTTCTAAAAGCCTTTTTTTGTTGGTGGTGGTTTTTCCAAATAAGGATGAGTAGATCTATAAAAATGAGACGCAAGAAAAGACAGTTAGTAAGTGAGGATTTTCTCTTGGAGACAGCTACTGGTAACAGGGAGAATCGGACACTGGGAAAGTCGCTCCTAGGAACCACCTCCTGTTGTTCTTGTGCTGTTCCCCCGAACAGTGTCCGCCCCGCTGCTGCACTCTACACCCGTTTATTCACTGATTCCTTTGAATTCGACACTTCAAACACGTGGTATGAAGAGAGGCGTAAACGGAGACTGCTTCGATGCCCTCCGAGCTGTGAGCCGTGAACGGGGAATCAGGAAGGGGGTCTACAGACCGTGATCAGCAACCAGCTTGTGGAATCTTCAACAATTCCGAGGCCCATCCTCCGAACCCCTCTCATGCTGTAGGTTATAGTAACAGTTCTGACACACGCGCACCGGCGATGAGATTTTCAAGCGTTTGATCTCCGACTGAAACCGACTGCACCTAAAAGAAAAGCAAAATCAAGTAGTTACAGGTCCTCGCCACACAAGTTTGGTCACTGGGCCGAGAAACACAAACTTTAGAAGTTGAACAGAAAGCTGGCACCGTAATGCCCAAGACACAGAAGTATAATGCCAGAAGAATGCCGAAGACATACAGGTTTGTGGTGTGTGGCTCACCCGGGACCAGAAAAAACACCCTATTATTTGTTTCAGTGTATGAGGAAAAGTAGTATTAAACCAAGGTAAGCTCTCTATGTGATTGAAGTGAATTTTTTTTTTTAAAGGCAAGATTTCCCTACAGGATGAAGCCGAAAGATCTGAACAGCTGTGAGCCCATTCTTCCCATGCGGGACAGGCTCTCAGGCCCTGTAAACATGGGAGAAATGTCAACGTCTTTACTCAGAGCTTAACTTTTTTCTCTTGGCAGAAGATTTACTACTCGTTTTGAAAGACTCTTTGGTCACTATCAAGTTCCTCTGGGCCTTTAAACAGTTTGATCTACCCCCTGGTGATTTCTTGAACAGTAGTTTGGGTTTTCTGTCTGGTCCAAATGTTCTTATTTTCTGTTTAACTTGATCGAATTCCTTGAAGTAGACCCTACTTAAGAGGTGTTCAAATTCTTTAAAAAATATTCCTCTTCCTGGAATAAAGCAGGGTGTGACCTTGGATGTGGCATTTAACCACTTTAAGCTTGCCTTTTCGTGAGACTGAAACAGAAAATTATTTTCCTCCAGTGATCTACCAGTAAAGGTGTCCAGAGGAAAAACAAAGTGTCACCAGCTTAAGGGGTTTAAAGGGCTGTTCTTGGACCTGGGACTTTGATGACAGCCCCAGAAGTTCTGACAAACTGTCGGGAAACCTAGGTGGCTCAGTTGGTTAAATGTCCAACTCTTGATTTCGGTTCAGGTCACAAGACCAACCCCCACACTGGGCTCTGCGCTGGGCATGGAGCCAGCTTAAGATTCTCTCTCTCCCTTTCTCCCTCCCCACTGCTCACACTCTCTCTCTCTCAACAAAAAGTAAGTGCTGACAAACTCTCCCAATACCTGAGGGACACAAAGAATGTGGGCAGGGCTCTGCTCTGCCTTCTGTGTCTGCTCTACCAAAATCAATCACTGTGGGGTTCGTTTTTCAAATACAGCCTCCACCGGACATCTGATAGCAATGTGTAATTTAAAGCATTATCTACCCTTAAATAGTATTTGGAAAGTTAAAACATGACAAGGAATAATGTGTGCCAGTGTACATATGGGGGTGTTACTATCAAAAATTACTAGATTATTAGGTTTTGTAGAGTGGGCCTCTCAAAGCACAGAACCCTGAGACAGAATCCTCTGCCAACCTCATAGAAAGTCCCATAAGGAAAGGCTGACACCAACAATCGGTCTACCTCATCTTGAATTGGACTTCCCAGGAAAAAGGTTTAAGACAGTAATCTGGAGGGTAAAAAAAAAACACTACAATAACATCTTTTACTGAACACCTATATTGCCAGACTTTACACTTGGTGTTTTATAAAATTCACACACATGATTTCACTGTTCTCTCAGCATCTCTATGAGGAGAGGTATAATTATGCACATTTTATGGATAAAAAAACAGGCCTAGAGAGGGTCAGTAACGTGCCTGAGATGACACAATGGACAGGAACCCAGGGAGCATCTGATCAGTATATACCAAGGACCACACCATTTCCAATACGCTGGTGCCCACGAGACCTCAGTAACCAGCTCAGAAACAATCACACAGCTCATGATTCTGTGAAAGTATTTCTAGAGTTAAGCAGTGTCAGCATTAGAGAGTGCTGCCTGTGAGGTCCTTTCCGTGGTCTGCCACAGAACAAGAGGACTGTACACACATGTGTGGAACCGCAGTTTGGAAAGACAGCATCCAGATTAACAGTGGGGGACAACAGACTCCCCACACAAGGGAATTAAAACAGATCCTCACTACAAAACATACCTCCAGATACACTCTAAGTGTATTTGGACCCAAAGACCTAAGTGTGAAAAACAAAACCCTGAACCTCATAAAAGAAAATATGCAAAGCTGTCTTTACGGTCACAGGGAACGATTTCTTAAGCCACAAAAAAGCAAAAATCACAAGAAGTAAGAGACCTATGTGCCAGAAAAAACATATATAAAGTGAAAATGCAAGCCACAGACCAGCAGAAGTTATCTGCAAGCTGTAGAAAAGACAAAGAATTAGAACCCAGAGTAAATAAAGAACTCCTCAAGTACAGGGGGGAAAAAAAGACAGCAAACCTAAAAGGAAAATGGGCCATGTTACCCAAGAGCAAACTCAAACAGCCAAGAAGCCAATGCTCAGCTGTTCCACATCAGCTGCGCTGAGGGTTACAACAGCAAGTGACACGGCTCCTGGTCCAGCTGGAGTGAGCACGGGTGGCAGTCCCTGGCCTGCAGAGCTGGGAGACTGACCAGCTAGCCCGGGATGGTGACAAGCAGCACCGGTTCCTGAGACCCATCTGATAGCATCTATGGCAGCTCAGTTTGTGATCTGTCAGCTCTAGTCGGAGCTCCCTCCTCTTGGACGCTCTAGCTCACCTCTCGGGAGGGCGTTTGTTAGGGTGTGTCCTGCAGCCCTGGTCAGAGCACTGGGAATGTGCACCAGTCCCTAGGAGTCCACCAAAAGGGAAGTGGATGAATTCTGACACATTCACACAAAAGACAGATGAAAACAGCTACGTGGAGTTTTACTCAACAGTGTTGAGTAAAAAAAAAAAGGAAGTTACAGGAGGTACAGACAGCATGCTGTATTTGTGTAAAACAGAAACCCCACGGAACAATACTGCACTATTGTTTATGGAGACAACACACACTCAGAGTAGAAGACTTGGAGGGGAGGGGAGAGGGGTGAGGACACACAACCACAATGTTTTATAAGCAAACACAGTGGAACAGCAGCACCTCCCTGTTCTGAGTCACGCAGGACCAGGTGTCTGGGTTGATTCTTTCCTTATTTTTCAATAGGACAGAAATAATTCACAGTTGTGATAAAAGAACAAGGGGAAAGTAAAGGCTGGTTTAGAGCATCGCGGCACTGTGTGCTGGGGACCCCGGAGCACAGGAGGAGCTCTGTGCAGGGGTGTAATCCACATCTCAGGGACCAGGCCCATAGAAATTCAAAACACTGGCATCTCCTCTTACTTCTGGCAGAAGAGCTGGCCGCAGTTCCTGCAATGGTGCCGTCTCTCTGTCAGAGAAAACCGCACGGAGCAGCCGGAACAGCTGTCTCCTCCTTCATCCTTCACCCAGTGGTCAGCAGCAGAGCGACCGGGCTGGTCACTCACAGACCAGCTGAACACTCGGCCTCGACTGTCACCAACGAGGATCCTGCTGTGATCCCTGCAGGAGACACAACACAACCCACGGAGTCACCTTGGGGAAGGCCGCCACAGAGCCACATGGCTGAAGAGCGCCCCCGTCACTCCGGAGATTCTGCAGGTTTCCGTGGACGCGTGTGCTGGGGTGGGGGGCTGTGTGTGTGAGGAGACAAAAATAGAACCGAGCCCGAATTTACACTCTCTGGATCAAATCTCGCTGTAACCTCGAAGAACAGAGATTTTAAACTCCATGCACTGCCTTCTTCTGCTGACTGGCCTGTTCAAGCAATGTGTGGTACCGCAAATGAAATGCTTCCCCAAAGACGGGTTTGGATGTGTGGACCAGGGCTAAGCAAGTGACTCCTTGGGGCGGGGCGGGGGAAGGGTACATCTGGCAAGGTCGGGCACTTACTTGGAGACACCCAGGGCGGTGATCTCTGCGGGGTGTGCATTGTCCTTCCGATCAAAGGCCGTGTGCATAGTTAGCTTGCTCCTGAACACCAGCTGCCGTTCCCACCGGTACCCTGGAGAGCGAGAGGGCAAGACAGGACACCCTGAAGTGGGAGAAGCCGGCATTCGGTAGGCGTGCCCTCATACGGTGGCCTCGCAAGCTAGGGGTTGCAACATCCACTTAGAGCAGCTCGCCCTGTCCCAGCAGCCGCTGCCTTGACGGCAGGCGAAGCGGCGCTTAACACCAGTCGTGGGCCGGGTCAGACGCCCCGTTCGAAAAGACTGGGGAAATGTCCAACCCAAGAAGACAGAATCTCTCCCACTGAGAACCATGCCTCTAACTCTCTAACAGGCAAAGCTACCCATACAGACAGTTTATTTACTTATCTGTAATTAGTAACTTGCCCATTTTCAAAAGTGTTCATGGTTTGTGAAGGAAGGAAGTTTTTGGTGGGAGGTGTTTTTAGAAATGCCCAATGTACAGCAGACACCACTGTGGGGTAAGAAAGTGAAGAGGCCTTCTCTGTGGGTGGCTGATGTAGGTCACAGGGATGGAGTACAGGGGGCACGGGGTGCTGGGAGAATGACAGCCCACTGCCTCACTCCACCAGCCCTCATGTCACCCATAAGGAGCAACAAAATGACCGGACTTCAAGTTACCGGGCTTTAGTCTGCTGTAATTCCGCACTTCCATGGGGTTGGGGTGAGGGTGGTTAAGGGGACCCTGCAGATGGGCTCTGGTCTGGCCCTCCGAATAGTTCACAAATATGAAGCCGTCCTTCTCATCCAGGCTGAGCTGGTCGGACCAGCGCCTAGAGTCATCGGAGCCGCTGTCGGTGCACCAGACGGCCGCTGCTCGGCAGGAAGCCGCCCGGGGCCTGTGGCTGCTGCTGCTGGGCTGACTGGGCACGTCCTTGGGGTCCTGGCTGGTGCTCTGCTCATCTGCTTCCGAATCGCTGCTGTCCTCATCCTGGGCTTCCTGCCCTGGGTAATGCACGGGGAGAAAGAGGAGACACACACACACATTATGGTTAGACCCAGCTTTGTCCTACTGCTGCTTTTCTTCTATAAGTTAAGACACGATACGCACAGCATTTTAAACTAAGTAGAACAATATTAAAAAAAAAAAAAAAAAAAAAAAACAAAAAAACCCCAGAATTTTCAGCTAGATTACATATAGCAACAAGGAAAAACAAAACAAAACAACCCCCCACCAAGGAATTTCTGAGTTTAAAGAATGCTTTGGCCAAAATTCTTAGGTTGACATTCCTGCTTTACCATCTGGCCCAAACCTGCCTTTGCAAAATTCTCAGCGCCCGCCGCATGCTCCCTACCACAGTTCAGCTGGCTGGCGCCGACTTTGTTCTCCATGGAGTCCTGCTCCCACTCACGGGGAAGGCTGCTCGTGTGGCTGGCCCTACTAGATCCCTCTTACCAATCTTGTGTTCCCATGCTACCCGTCTCTCAAGGCACAGCTCCAACACTGTTTTCTCTAGAATCTTACCTGGTGCCTACAGTTGAAAGGAATTCCCACTCTTCTGGACTCCTTAAACAGTTGCACGCCTCTCGTGTCTGAGTTTGCCCACCCAAACTATTACTTTTGGACAATCTTTCTACAAGACAGTGGTCAGCTTGAGAGAAGGGGCCCCAAGCACAGTGCCTTCCATGTGGCAGTCAGTATAAATGACAATGTAGATGAATCAATTATTGATGAAAGCTTTAGTCTATTGATGTGGGGTTTTCCCTTCTTCCCATTGTTATTACGCATTTCCTCAACCCAACTCCCTACTCTCTTGCAATAGAGTCTGCTGGAGAGAAAATTTATAAGAAATAAATATATAGAATTAGAAAAAAAGAAAAGTAAGAACAAGTGTACAGGCACCAGCTCACTCTAAGTATTTTTTTAGCAAGAGAAATTACTTAGTTTGCCTTCCTTGTACTAACATTAGTAGTCTAGTTAGCTAATTTTTTTTCATCTCAGTGGCTTATGACCATGAAATTTAAGGTCTTCATTGATGAGCAGTCTTAGAAATGGCTTTCATTTCCGCTGAACCACTGGCTTGCCTTTCTTTTCACCCAGGTAACTGCCTTCGAGCCCTGCCAGTCCTATGCTGTCCAAAGCTAACCCTTCTCTGTGGGCTGCTCTCCCCTCTGCCACTTCTATCAAATTCTGTCCATGATATGAATATATAAGAAGAAAAAAGACATACCAGTATATCCTTCCTAAATGTGACCACTTTACCTTATTCATCTCATCTTCTGCCGTTACTCACTTAAACCTTTGTTCAAGGAAAGGGCAGACTTCTCCTAGGACTGCTTAACCCACTGTCTGATGCCCAACAGGAAACCCCCAAATACTAATGGAACTGAATTGGATTTTTATGTCCCCAAACACCCAGATGACCTTTTTAGTGGAGCTGCAATGGACTATGCAGAAACTTACATGCACTAAGGTACTATAAGCATTAAAACACCCTGCCCATTGGATCACTTCTGTTTTCTGGCAACTGAAGTAGAAACTATTTTCGGCTTACAAAGAGAAGTGATTTATGCCTTTCTGATAATAAGTCCTTTCCCTCATATCATCAAACTCAAGTGGAATTCTCAGTGTACAAAAGTTAATCACACAGAAACAATCTGAAGGTCAAAGTTAAAACCCTGTTCCTCTCGGTTTAGAACCAATTGTTCTAAATCAGAGGGGGTAAAGTTTCTGAAGATGAGCAACCCAGAGCAGATCTCAGGCTGGGTTTATGGCACGGCTTCTAGGTACTCTGTATAGCAATCATCCATCTCTGTATTCTTTGGAAAATCTTTAAGGGTTGCACAAAAAACAGGAAATAATAAGAGTACAGAGCACTAAGCTTCAGTCTGAATAAAAGCCCTTTTCCAAAGGCAGGACTAGGGTGGGGATTCTGGTCTGCCTCCGTGAATACCTTACAAACATGATGCCAGCCTGTCACAAAGACTGAACCTGAAGTGACAAGCACAACAGATGTGGGGCTGGGCCGTCCGACTTGTCCACCCCTGCGCCCTCCAGGTGTGCTCTATATTTTCTGAAGTGAAAGCCTGAGCCTGTGGTACCCCAGGAAGCCAGCGGCTGTATTAGCCCTACTAGGATGAGAAGGCCAAGCACCGATACTAGCACACCACGTACTACCTGGTGAGCTGGCCAAGTCGCGGGGTGCCTACCCCACAACCTCCCGTGCTGGGGGGCAGTCGTACCTCTGACAGCCACACTTGACCTTAGGCCATGGTTTATGCTATTTGATGTGAGTTTATCCACAGTGACTTTAAACAAACAAACAAGAAATATGAAAACTATAGAATAATTAGAAAGTATCCAATACCTATTTGTGCTTCTGGACAGTCTTCCTGCATTTCTAGGACTTCAACAGGTTCAGGAGCTGGTGTCTCAGGAACTTGCAAAAATTCCATTCTCCAAAACTGAATTTAAGTAAGTATGAAAATAAAAAAGTTAAGCAGCTTAAAGAAACAATTTACATGTGACTAGATGAAGATGATCTCTTGGGGTTAAACAGGTTTCTCTTATGTCTATGTCTTAGGTCTAATTAAATTTCCCTCTTGAAAACTGTGGGAGAGAACTATGCTCCAGAACTGGGTTCCTTGAGATGTTGATGGGTGTTTCGTGGTGGAGGGAAAAGGATTGTGGTCAAGTAAATTGGAACAACATGGTTCAACTTACTGGTTGAACACTTACTTCTGACAAAAACCCAAGAGCCTTGAACACATGAAGGCATACAGTAAGCAGGATCCCCAAACGCATTTGAGTGTGAGCTTTCCCCTAAACGCCTCATGAACGGAGTTCTCTGAAACAGCTCTGGAGACCGCAGACGTCGAGGTGTGCCTGTTGTCTGAGGTACAGGGTGTGTGGGGTGGGGGCTGAGAGCCTCATCTTTGCTCAGCCAGTGTGACGACAGGGCACCAATCAGCTGCTCTCTGCTTTTACAAAGAGCACAGCTCAAGAAAATAGACACGAAGGAAAATCTCCTGAGAGACCCAAGTATTTGAAGAGACTGTGAAGGTAAATAATCCGTGGGTTCTATTGCTTGCAGACGCCCAACACAAAGAAAACTACGAAGGGGATAAACTAGGATTCAGGTGAAGTCAGGGACAGGGACTGGACAACGTGGGTTCCTGGAAAGGATTTTCCAGCTGTGATTCTCTGTAGACAAGAGACACTCCCTGTTTTCCTCAAGAAGCCATTTGAGAGGCCGAAAAGCCAATACTTCTGCAATTTCCATTTTTAGCGATCTATGGTGACATGGAAATCATGTTTAACTGAACTTGGGTGAAGCTGTCCAGTGGTGAGTGGCACTAACTGACTCAGTGGTAAGGAAAGGGGCCAAGTCACTGATGTTCCCCTTGTCGGAGAACACAGCAGCTGTGGCTCATTTGAATCTGAGCAAGAGTTTGCTCACTACTACCACCACCTGTTCAGGTATCTTTCACCACGGACAGCTCCATGGGTCTCAGGTAATCAGGGCGGCAAGCGCCTAGCATGTTCCTTTATAGCGGACTTACCCGGACCACGCCGTCTGAGTGTCCCGTTACTATAACGTTCTGTGTGTCCCACTCGTTCATCTCTGACACGCAGCAGCAGACAATCTGCTGGCTCCTGCCTGTGAACGTGTTCACGCTCACAATCGGGTTCCCATTGATGCTCCACACATGGATGTATGTGCCAGCACAGGACACGATGTCCCCCTGAGAAAGTAAAACAGCCTCTTCACTCTCTTTGCTCCCTGAGTAGCACATTCTGGTTTCAGAAGCAAAGTCAACCTTTGGCCTAGCTCTCAAAAAAACCTTTTAAGTTCTTCAACCGGTGGCTCGGAATTTCTGAGGTAGCCTGGAATTCAGTGCTTGCTGACCTAAAAACACACCCTGAATGAAGAGGCCTCTTAAAGAATTCATGGGGGAGCGGATGCTGTGGCTGGGGTGGTCTCACACGCAGACACAGGTAGGAACCTGTCCCCGCTCTCAGCATATGCCCCAGCACACTGCTGCATCATGCTTTATTCCTGGGAAAGCTGCCTGTGACCTAAGGAGTGAGGCACTACTCTCATGCCTCACTTTGTTTATAAAACCCATTTCTACCTTTCATTTAGAGCCAGGAATCCACCTCTGCTGAATTTTACAAAATGAGTCCAATCACCAACAGCATAAGGCAGAAGAGAAATCTCTGTCTAGATACAGTTGTATCTCCCTTTTCAATAAATAACGATGAAATGTTGGCAGCACTGTAGCATCCCACTTTATAGTTTGTATTCATAATAAGGGCAGGAGATGAGGAAAAAAAGAAAATTAGAATATAGGTCACTTCTTGGCCAACTGGATAAACCTGCAGACTCCCTAAGCTGTTACCTCAGGTTTTCATAAGCTCCAAAGATAGAAAAGAACAAGCTCTTCCCTTAAACTTGACCAGGCAGGGCTCTACCCAACCTGGTGAGAATCCCACCCACTCCTGCTACAGGAATGAAGACACTTCCAGAGCATCTACTGTGTGTCAGTTTGAGTAGAGGACACTTCTGCCATCCATTTCATCCTGTCAACACCTAGGAGGTTAGCTATTACTAGCCCTGCTTTGGGAGGGAGCAAAGTCAGGTGCATAGACTTTAAGTAATCTGCCTAACATCACAGGATAAAGATTTGAATCCAGCCTTTTCTGGCCCCAAAGCTTATGTACCACACCATGCTGCTTTTCTTATCCCCAAGGCAGCCTGGATGTCACTGATGCTAGGCACTAACTCCAGAAATGCCCTGGGGGATCTCAGTACAGTCCACAGGCACATGGGGACCTACAGAAATAGGAAGACGGCCATCCAAAGCAGGGGGATACTAGAAGCTGAACAGATGCATCAACTCAAGGAAGAAGGGAAGGGGGAGCCAAGGATGGCAAGATAAGGAGGCTTGGGGCTTTCCCAAACCACCCTGTGCTGGTCTTGTTACTGGTCTCTTTGTCCCTCTGTCCTTCTAACCCAATGGCAAGAACAAAACCAAAAGCCAGACAAAAGTGTTACTTAGCCAAGCACTGCTATGTCTACCTGGGATTCAGCCACTGAACCACCTCGGACAGTGAGTTTGAGCAGCTGTGTTGTAATTAATGGCCTCAGTCTGTGCGAGAGAGGAGAGGCCGCTGCTCCATTCTGCCCTGAGAGAGGCGCAGCGCTCCAGGGTGCCTCAATGAGAGAGCATTAGAGCAAATCCTGCGGCTACAGGCGCCAAACATAGGAGGAGCTAAAGGGCAGCCACAAGGTCGCTGATGCCCCACATGCTGACTGAAAACTTGATACTGGTCGCAAAAATATGACAGAAATAGAAATCTTTTCATGCATTATTAAGAGATACAAAAACAGTGTAAAAGGGAAAAATCAAACACATCCGTGGTGTCTGCTGCAACTACTGCAATCCATTGCAGAATAACTTCATGAATAATGACCAACTATAAACGAAATTCTCAGCATTTAAGTGAAAAACGACTCTAAAACAAAGCGCTCAAAATTGTGCCGTGAAGCATTTGATTCAGAGGAACCTGGCCAGGTCAGAGCTATTCTGCTGTACTGAGGTTTTCGTAAAGCTCTTAGGGACATGTGTTTGTAGGACCAACCCAAGATGCTGTTGTAAAAGCATCTCAAACTTTTCAGATAAACCAAAAAATGAATTTTTGGCATATATGCATACTCCCCGTTCTTTGCCTGGCCTGACCGCTCTTACTATTATCAAATACTCTACATGCCATTCACCACAACTAAATTTCTTTTTCCTTCTTCTTTGACTGACTACAAGGTATTAACTAAAAGCATACTACTCTGTATCTTCTGGCAGAAATTAATGATGTTACGTTCCTCCAAAGGAAAACTGTCTGTGTGGGTGATGATATGATGTGGCTACATGGGGTGACACAAGAGGACCCCAGGACAGAGCTAAGGGGAAGGGAGGCAATGAGTATGCAGAGCAAAGAAGCAGTGAGGCTGGGGAGTTCCAGTCAATCTGCAAGACTGATTTGCATCCATGGGCATCACCAACATACGAAACGCGGTAACCTGTCCTGCAGACACAGGGACCTTAGTCTTTGTATAACCTACCCCTAGCTTCTCTTGCTTCCCTACACAGCTCAGCAATGACTCTCCTCTCCTCACCCCACCTCAGGTGGGTGTGGTCTCCATGGGGGACTCCCAGGCCTGTGCATTTATTTTATGCTGACTCACTTATTTATGTGTAAAATATTTATTTTTGAGAAGAGATAATATTCTTCAGTAAGCTTGGGATTAACTTTGCAAAATAGTCCTATAACAATTCTGCTCATTTGGTTACCCAAGTGTTACTCTTTTCACCTTACATAGTAAATAAAGAATCTGAATGTATTTCATAAAAATTTCAACACATTCTTTTATTTTAACATTCTTTTTTTTTTAAAGATTTTATTTATTTATTTGACAGAGAGAGAGATCACAAGTAGGCAGAGAAGCAGGCAGAGAGAGAGGGGGAAGCAGGCTCCCTGCTGAGCAGAAAGCCTGATGAGGGGCTGGATCCCAGGACCCTCAGATCATGACCTGAGCCAAAGGCAGAGGCTTAACCCACTGAGCCACCCAGGCGGCCCACAATTTTAACATTCCTAATAGATCCAACAAATTCCTTATTTAAAAAAAAAGCCTATTCTAGAACGTGGTTTTGAACCAAATCTTGCTCTTTAAGGTATGCAGCAGTAAATGTATTTTAAGGTATTTGAGTTATAAACTTTAATATCCATTTTCTTTTTGCATAAATCAAAAAACATGTAGTAGCATTTATGAAATGAGTGTCTATCAACATAGAAAACAGAGCCATTTTTTGTTTATATTAGCCAGAAATACTTGTCTTCCCAAATGTAAACCAAGTGGGCAATTGAATACTTACCGTTAACTCATTGATACAAAGAGCAGAAACTGGAGCTCGATGGCCTCGGAGCTGGGTTAGGAAGGACAGTTTGTTCAGATCCCAAATGATGCAGGTTCGGTCACGGGACCCGCTGACAATTATGTGATAGGCCAATGATGCTGTGGCACAGGTGACAGTGTCCGTGTGGCCAAGTAAGGCCTATGAAGTAGAACAGAAAAAACGAGGCTGATCACCATGACTGTGCTCCTTGTGGGGCTCCAGAAGGTCCTGGATGTACTAGGAGTGAGGGGAGCGTGTGCTGGCAGTAGCAGTATCTGCCATGTCTTCCTTCTTTGCCGACTGTACATGCCTCAACCTGCCAGGGGAACAGAGAAGTCTGGGGGACTCTGGAGGCTCTGACCTCCCTTTTTACATCACTTCTTTCCCAGACCTGGATTAGAATCTTAGAAGGGAGAATGGCAGCTTGCCACCCAGTTTGGGTTTCTTCCTCTCATTTCTACATGGAAATACATTAGCTATGGCCCCTGCAAAGCACAGAATTTAAACTGGGCATTGATTCTTTTCTGCCACTGTCTCCTGTTCATCTAAGGAACTACAACTGGATGGATCTTTAAAAAAACGCACACACGGTGAGGCCTGCATGCTGATGGTACATGGTCCTAGCAAGGTGAAGGGAAGTGTGCTGAGCTCCTGTTACTAACCTGGACACATCTGTGCCCAATAGATCTTCTTCAGACTAGAACAGGAACTTCTGTCTTTTGCTAGAACATGAAGAGAAACAGGACCCAGGGAAATGGCAATGTGGGAGAACAAGCATTTCAGAGAAGATTCAGATTACTGTTAAGAGCTCCTGAGTATTAGGGTACCCGGGTGGCTCAGTCGATTAAGCATCTGCTCTTGGCTCAGGTCATGATCCCAGTGTTCGGGGATCGAGGCCTGCATGGGGCTCCTTGCTCAGTGGGGAGCCTGCTTCTTCCTCTCCCTCTGCCCCTCACCCTGCTTGTGTTCTCTCTCTCTCTCAAACAAATGAATACAATCTTAAAAAAAAAAAAAAAAGAGTTCTTGAGTATTTAACTACTTAAATAATGAGTTGGCTTACAATTTTTGGTTATACATAAATCCTTTCTGTATGCTTAGCAAACCCCAGAAGGCTGTTTTAAATAAGAAGTGACTTCTCCTGAGGGGTTACTGGCTAGCACACTAGCTTCAAAGTCTATTTTCTAAATGGAAAATATTGTGAGCCAGAGAGTTTGGATAAGCAAACTACAATGTGAACCCTGTATTTGCTCAGATCAACACTATCTCTTTATGTGGCCCATTTTTAGACTTAGCAACCACTGACGTTTCTGGCTGATACACATGACCAGTGGTGTTAAGTGCAAGGGGTTCCATCCCTTCCACAGACATTTAAGACACCACTGTCTACATTTGGCTTGAAAACAGCCTTAGCGTCCCACAGAACTGAATTCACATCCTGGCTCTACACTAAATGTGACTGGGGCATGTGTCTGAATCTCTTCAAGCAGTGGTATTTTCAGGAATCAACAGGGTTTATCAACTACCCTGTAGAATCGTGAGGACTGGAGTTTTACATTTTTAAACTCCCAGCATAGTGCTCTGAACATAGTAAGTGCTCAATAAATGACAGATATTGTTACACTGTTTCTCAAATTTGTCTTATACACTTAGATGTATACTGCATCAAAAAAACTTTATGGCAAATTCACTCACAAATCAAATGTTAAAAAAAGGATGGCCTAATTATAAATGGTATCTTGCTTTAGGTAAAATTTTGTTAAAATAGATAATAAGTAATCAAATGATAAATGAGGAAAGAGATAAAAAAGAATCAAAGATTTACTGGTTCGGCTGAATGGAAATCGCCCAGAAGGAAAATAATATAAATCAACACCAAACATAATTTTGATTAGAAAAATCCAATTTATAGGCAACACAGCTGACCCTGAACAACATGGAGGTTAGGGGTACCGACCCCTGACACAGTCAAAAATCTAACTTTTGGGTGCCTGGGTGGCTCAGTGGGTTAAACCTCTGCCTTCAGCTCAGGTCATGATCTCAGGGTCCTGGGATCGAGACCAGAATCAGGCTCTCTGCTCAGCAGGGAGCCTGCTTCCCTCTTTCTCTCAGCCTGCCTCTCTGCCTACTTATGATCTCTCTCTGTCAATAAATAAAAATCTTTAAAAAAAAATTTAGAAAAATCTAACTTTTGACTAACTTTCTGAGTAACTTCTGACTCCCCCAAAACTTAATTACCAATAGCCTACTGTTGACTGGAAGCCTTACTGATAACAAAAATAGTCATGTAACAGATATTTTGTATACATATTGTATTCTTATAATAAAATAAGCAATAGAAAATATTACTAAGAAAATCACAAGGAGAAGAAAATACATTCACTGTACTAGGTTTATCAAAAAAGGTCTGTATATAAGTGGACTAGGACAGTTCAAACCCCTGTTGTTTAAGGCTCAAATGTATTACTTAAATACAATAAAATTTACATGTATGTTAATTTTATTTACTTACTATTATTATTATTATTTTTATTTATTCATCTGAGATCAAGAGATATATAGAGAGAGAGCACAAGCGGGAGAAGCAGACTCCCCGATGAACAGGGAGCCTGATGCAGGGCTCGATCCCAGGACCCGGAGATCATGACCTGAGCCAAAGACAGACACTTTACCAACTGAGCCACCCAGGCACCCCTTACTTATTTTTAGAAAGCAAAAGAGAGAGCACTCACACAAGTGAGCATGGGGAGAGGCAGAGGTGGAGGGAGAGAAAGACGGTAAGAATCTCACAGCAGACTCCATACCCAGTGCAGCCCCACGCCAGGCTTGAACCCATGACCCCGAGATCATGACCTGAGCCGAAATTAAGAGTCAAGAGTCAGATTCTCAACTGACTGAGCCCCCAAGCTCCCCATATTAAAAAATATATTACCTAGGGGCGCCTGGGTGGCTCAGTGGGTTAAGCCGCTGCCTTCGGCTCAGGTCATGATCTCAGGGTCCTGGGATCGAGCCCCACATCAGGCTCTCTGCTCAGCAGGGAGCCTGCTTCCCTTCCTCTCTCTGCCTGCCTCTCTGCCTGCCTGTGATCTCTGTCAAATAAATAAAAATAAAATCTTTAAAAAAAAAATATATATATATATTACCTAAAGACAGCTTGCTTCAGATTTTAAAAAAGGACCAGCTTAGATCATTTTTAGAAATAGTACCACCTGATTTCATTTCCTTTATTTAAAGACCCATTTCTAGCAAAAGAACATTATTTTTTTTATTTTGTCCATTAGATCTGAAGCACCTTGGAATTAAAGAAGTTTTGTAGTTTCTCTAGAGTGCAGGCTGCCAGGATGGGTATGTCCATCTTCTGTTTATTCTGTTACCTGTTTGAGAGTGAGGGTCTTAGCCTTTTCTTTCGAGGTGCCCATCTCCCAGACACACACAACTGTGCTCGTTCCACCTGTGATGACCAGCTTGGGGTTGGGGCAGATTGCACAGAGAATCTGGCCCCATTCAGACAAACATTCGTAAACAGTCACCACCTGTAAAATAAAACAGATGTGAGACACGTATGCCATCAAGTTCTATCAGCTTCTGGATCCCAGTGAGCACACTGAGTGAAGGGGAGCCCCCAGGCAGGTGCCTCACAGGCAAACGCATGTACACTCCGGGCTGGATTCACTCTGCAGCATTTCCACTGATGCTTTGCCCTGAACCCTGAACCCTACCGCCTCCCAACTACAGCTGCTGTGAGAAACCATAACGAAAAGGACTTTGCTCCTAGTGGGTGTCTCCAGCTTCTCCAGCCCTAGAAAATGACGTTCCGACTATGATGCTGTATACGATCCAGGGGAGAATCTGGTAGAAGGAGGTGTTTGCTGTAGCCAGTTAGAGGTAAGCGGGAATCAGGAGGGCTGCCGTTTAATGAAGTTAACTAAACAGGGTTGTATCACAGCGCAATGCACAGACTTGCGCAAACTAGATCCTGCCCGCCACCTGGAGGGGACCAGCAGAGGGCAAGCACAGGGTACCGGACGGGCACGACGCAGGGCCTCTCAAGAACTGCTATGGGACTCCACACGGAGGCTGCTGCCACCTGGGTGATGGGCTGACGGGTTTTCCATCCGCCACTTAAGCGTACTGAAGCAGTAAGTGGGCTTTCGGTGATTCACCATAAAGAGCCTCTTGTAGTGGTCAAAAATGTTGACTACGTGGCTGGCTAAGGACCTCTTGGAGGAACGCTTTGTAGGGGAGGGAAACTGTTAGAGGTCAGTACACAACTTTTCAAAAGCGGCTTGTTCTGTAGGAAACCCACCTTGTCCACTAGCTCCTTTAATCTGATCTCATGCTGTGAAGCTCTCCCTTCTTCTGGGCTCTGGAGGAGCAGGTGACTAGCCCTTGTCCTGGGCTCTTCCCACCCCTTTCAAGCAGGATATCCAAACCACAGAAGAGCAAGATTAAACGAGTGAGCAAGAAACAATGCAAACCTTGTCTGACTCATAGGTTCCCAGCCTGCAGCTCAAGTCGGCATAGCCCCAAGCGAAAGTTTTGTTCCAGGTTGGTGGAATAAGAACCTTATTCTGTTCTACTGCAAGAATGCCTTTATCTGTGCACACTATTTGGCCCACAGGCTCCTTAAGTTCTGTAAAAAACAAATCAACAGATCAGAATAGGGACAAGGAAAATGAACCTCATGATCCTACAGAGGTCATCATCTCAAATATTCCTATCAATCAAGCCTCCTAACACATACATTAGGACAAAATGGCCTTAGAGGGAGAGGCTGGCTTCTGAGTCTCTGCTGCATGATACACATCGACCCTAACAGGTGTTCTGCAGGGCTTCCTTCCGGCCTTCCTGTCTCTTGACCCCCCTGGGGTTGGCTCCTAGCAGTTGGCCTGTCTTCTTGACCATCAGGACTGCACAGAGTAATCTGGGATGCTCTCCAGAATCTGTGCACAAACCTTCAACCAATCTAGGCCTGCAGCACTTCCCACATGATATCCAGCCTAAGACTTCCTGAAGGAAGGACAGGCCATCTCCCAAGAGGTCCGACTCCCTGCTGAGTACACCAGTGCTCCATGACCATCACTGGTGCTGAGTGCAGCGGGCACAGGGCGGTCCGTGTCATGAGCCAAAATGGCACGGAGCTGGTAGCCTATTAATTAACCAGACTTTGATACTCCAATTTTTAGATTTAACAGTGGTAACTTCAAGACTTTACAAAAACCTTTGTTCACTCTAAGAAAAATACCCACTTGGAAAAGCATTTTGTTGCTTATTTAAGATTGTATTTACTTATTTGGGAGAGAGTGAAAGAGAAACAGGGAGAGAGGGAGAGCGTGAGTGGGTGGGAGGCAGAGGGACGTATAGAAGCAGGCTCCCCACTGAGAAGGGAGCCTGATTCAACCAGGACCCTGAGATCGTGATGACCTGAACTGAAGGCAGATGCTTAACGGACTGAGCCAACCAGGCGCCCTGAGAAAGTATTTTTAGATAACTCATAACCATATTAGATAAAAGACAGATACTTTAAGTTGGCATATTAAAAATGCAGTCTTTCAACTGCTATTTCTAAATTGGCAGAACACATATAAATGAAGATTACAAAGGCTTTTCTACATATATAATATAAAGTTGAGCTACAAGATTTGGTCTATTAGAGTTTTCGCTATCTTAGTAGAGAGGAGAAATCTTTTTGGTTCTTTTTTTTTTTTTTTTTAAAGATTTTATTTATTTATTTGATAGACAGGGATCACAAGTAGGCAGAGAGGCAGGCAGAGAGAGAGGAGGAAGCAGGGTCCCCGCTGAGCAGAGAGCCCAATGCAGGGCTCAATCCCAGGACCCTGGGATCATGACCTGAGCTGAAGGCAGAGGCTTAAAACCACTGAGCCACCCAGGCGCCCCTTTTTGGTTCTTTTTGATGAAAAAATCCAACAGACCGAAAAAACCCAAACCAAAACAAAACAAAAGGAAAAGGAGAAAATCTAACAAGTATTTGGTGATTTATCACAAAAAGTATAGCACTCATTATAACTGACACTAATGTTTTAAGACACATGTGTTAGGCTAATCACATGTGTGACTATTAACTACTCCCATAGAATCATGAAGCAAAGGCTGACTTCTTGTCACCTCACCTTTTACAGGTGTTAGAGAAGGCCTCAAGTTGTCCAGGTGATGGAAAAAGATCTTGTCACTTGTAGACCCCGGGGGGGCAGAGGCACCCGTACTGTCTCCATTCAGTCGGCTCCTCACACGCTTTGGAGGGTGAGGTTTCTTAAATAACTGGGATGAGAGAGGATGACACGTTTTACAATGAAAGCTAACATTTATTAAACCCTTTTAGATGTCAAGTATTATGTTTTTATTTCACTTACACTTCACAATGACCACTAGGCGCTACATTTCCCTTTATCACCTTCCCATTATCACCTTTCCCATTTGAGGAAAGAACTTTTAAGGAGACTCAGAAGGATACTGGAGGTTTCCCATCTTAGCAAGCAGGGGTGGGACCATGAAAACCTGGGTTACCACCATGCTCACTGCTCTTCTGATCTCCTGACTTTTCAGGAGTAAATCAATCTACTCAAACTATTGTTGATCAACCATTACTTTCCAATGATTTTAAAAAGTAACCAGTTCTTTATAGTCAGACACCATTCTGTACCACTGAGGGCAGACTGACATTCTCTTTATTTCTGGCAACACGGCCTTTCTTTATGTGACATCATTTTGGTGTCTTTTAGATGCTACTAATTTGTTGAAAGTATGAATGCCTTCTTTTTACTTTGCAGTACTGTAAGGGGAAAAAAAGAAAATAGTCATTTAAGATGACTATTTTTTAAACACTGCACATCTTCGAAATAGGTGCAGAGCCATTTCTGTTAGAAAACTGTTATCTGAGGAAGATATTTGGAAAATCTGAGAAAAAATGAGACTTAAAAATGACTAGAAAACCTTCACACTTTATGAATGTGACATTCTGGATTTCCAGAAGAAAAAATAGAAAAAATGCTTTGTAAAGAGAAAGACATTTTAGGCACCCAAACATTTAAACCCCTTGTTCCTGGTCTACATGTTTCAGGGTTCTGTTATTTTCTCTAAATGACACAGACTCTACAGTTGTATAAAAGGACTCACTCCCCTACTTTAAAGCATGTTCATGAATGGACATTTGCTGAAGAACTTTTTTTATACAGATATCACATTAATAAATTCTTTTTTCTTTAAGATTTTATTTATTCATTTGACAGAGAGACAGAGCAAGCACAAGTATGCAGGGCAGCAGGCAGAGGGAGAGGAAGAAGCAGGCTCTCCGCCAAGCAGGGAGCCTGATGCAGGACTCGATCCCAGAACTCCGGGACAATGACCTGAGCCAAAGCCAACACTTAACTGACTGAGCCACCAACTGAGCTCCTGTTGAAGAACTTTTAAGAGGACCTAAGGATAGAGCACCTCACCAGGCCAGGGTATATAACAATGTATGGATATGCTGACCGTTAGACCTAGATTTTCTAGGACGGCATACTTTGAAGGACTCTATCAGTCTCTCGAACTATAGTTCCCAGGCTCAGAGTTTAAGTCTGCCTCTTAAACTCAAAAGTGGGACTAAAATCTGTGACAGTGCATGTGTCTTGATTTTTTTGGTCAGAATATTTGCTTTTCAGAGGGTATGAAACAGTTCCTGTGCTTGTAACCCTCAGAAAAAAAGGAAAGGCTTAACTACAATTCTTCAGCTGCGATTAGAGTTTATCAATAAGCATTTAAGTTTAAAAGCAAACACAATTCTGGGGTGCCTGGGTGGCTCTGTCAGTTAGCGTCTGACTCTTGGTTTTGGCCCAGGTCTTGGTCTCGGGGTTATGGGATTGAGCCCTGCGTCAGGCTGGGTGTGCAGCCTGCTTGGGGCTCTCCTTCTCCCTCTGCACCCCCCGCCCCAAGGTAAACACAGTTACTCGGTTGGTAGATCAGAGTGCATTGTGAGTGGTGCAGTTACAGGCTCTCCTGCTATCTGTCATCCAGAGAAAGGCCATTTTTCTGACTGTTCCCAAACATCGACCCTGGAAACCTCTAAGTTGGTTAATGTACAAAAAGGGAGCCCAAGAGAGGTATCTGGGGCAGGAACAGAGAAGGATGGCTAGGCCAAAGTGTAGACCCAGGGCACCTGGGAAAGGCAGGTTGTTTGAAAGGCCAGCAGAGAGTGCCTTTCCTTAGGGGCTGGCTCCTCCTCGTGCATCACCCCATCCTGGCATGCCTGGTGCATGAAGTCTCTTCTGCAGAGGGATCTACTGCATGTGGGTGCTGGGTGGCCATGCTCTCGGTCTTCCTGTTTGGGTTCCAGACAGTGGTCAGAGCGGCCAGTGATGGGCTGGTTCTTGGCACACCCATACACGCCCCCTCCTACAAGAGCACTCATCACACCTGTATCACTAATCTAATCCAGATCACTGTTGTCTGTCCCCTCCACTGTCACTAAGAGCTTCCGAGGTGATATTCTGCTCCTAACTTGGTTCCCCTACAGTGTGTGCATGTGTATGAGACTATGAACAGAATGATCTTTATTTTTCAGTTTTTATTTTAATTCTAGTTAATGTACATGGACAGAATGATCTTTCAAGTCTAAGTATGGGGATGCCTGGGTGGCTCAGTCAGTTAAGCACTGGCCTTCGGCTCAGGTCATGATCCCAGGGTGCTGGGATGGAGCCCTGTCACGTCAGGCTCCCTGCTCAGTGAGGAGTCTGCTTCTCCCTCTCCCTCTGCCTCTCCCCTGCCTTGTGTTTTTTCTTTTTTCTCTCTCTCTCTCTCATTCTCTGTCAAATAAGTAAATAAAACCTAAAAAAAAAACAACAACAAAAAAAGTCTAAATAATGAGGCACCTGGTTGGCTCAGTCGGTAGAGCATGCGACTCTTGATCTCAGGGTTGTAAGCTCAAGCCCCACACTGGGTGTAGAGATTACTTAAAAACAAATTCTTAAAAAAATAAACAAATAAATAAAAAATAAAGTCTAAATATGACCATGCCTTTCCTTGCTCATTGTCAGCACTGGCTTCCTGCTGGTCTTAGAATGAAACCCCATCCTGTGTGCTGTGGACCCCCAGGCCCCATCTTCTTCCCTGATTGCAGGTCTTGGGCAGATATAGGAAAGCACTCCCTGCACTCGTCTGAGGGGAAATTCTCTGAACAACATTTCTATTTACCTGGCCTGCAAAGCAGGAGAAGAAAACAATAATTGTGGAAGCTACTGAACCTATTAGGTGGCAGGGCTCTTCAATAAAAACTTAGCCTAAACTTGCTATATGGTCATTCTTCATCTACAGCAATACTAGAGCTTAAAAAATGAGACTGAGAGCATCAATGATAAGAATATCCATACCTGTTTAGGGATCTGACCAAAGTTATTAATGAACCCTATGGTGGCTGTCTCCTTCAGTGGGTCATTTATGTTGTAGATGTCCACTTGACCCTCATAAAAAAGATGGTGGAAGACATTTACAGCTTCTACCGCGGCAGGGCCTTGCTGTTTATAGCCAAAGATTAAGTCAATCCACTCATGCAGATGGGCACTCACGTAATCACATTCCAAAGCCTGTAATTTCAAAACACACATTCAGTCATAGGCTGACTTTTATTACTTGTTCAGAAAGCAAAAGGAATTGGCCAGTGATCCAGGAACTGAAATAACTAAAAATCGTAAGAACAATATCTGTAATTTGAATAAATGGGTGGTATCTTGCTCTCTTTGTATTGTGGTCAACAACCCATTGAAATCCATATTCAATCACAAAGGATGCTCCCATTACCTCACGGTGGACTCGGATGAATTCCCGTGGGTCCCCTTTTGCCCACGGTGGAAGGATAACATCTCCCAGCTTGGTGCCATTTTGTTTACAGCCTGTGCAATTAGATAAATTAAAAAGACAATGAAAGATGGTAAATAAGTAAAGTTAAGTAAGATGGTAAATAAATAAATAAATAGTAACTTTATATTAAAGTAACACATAAATAGTGGGTTAGATTCGTTACCAGATCTATGAAATTTTACCATCAGAAAGGACCCTCTGAGATCAGCTACTCTGCTATTTCCCTAGGTCTGCTTCTTAGAGAATTCCCTCAGAGAGATTATTAAGCATTGGCAAATCTGAGGGACCCCCCCCTGACAAATGGCTTCAGAAAATGCTGAGTTATGCAACGTTAAACATGTTTCTTCTTGTAAGACTCTACAGAGGCAGAGCGCTTCTCCAGGAGGGATATTAGACACAATATTCCTGAAATTTAACTGACTGCAGGACTCCTTTTTAACGAAACATTTAGTGAGCCTATTGTTTTGAGTTTGTAGAAACTGCTCAAATTCTATCCCCTCAGGACTGAGCATTTGGAAGATCTTTAGCAATTTCTCTTAAATCTTCTTTTGTTTGGGCTTTTCCTGAATGCTTAGAGCTTGGTGAGTCATCAGCAGTAAACCAGTACTGAATTTCTTCTCTTAATGTTTTGACAAAATTTTGTCTCTCACATGGAAGAGGTTACTGAAGGAATACCTAACTTCTCAGTCACTGAGGAGTTTGAGTGTTCTCTTTGCTAAAGAGGAAATAAAAATACCAGTCTTCTAGAAATATATGCAATACATGTGATATTTCCTATTTCTGATTCTTAAACTCTTGAGAGAGCTCTGTAGAACTGACATGTATTTTGCTGTAAGGATTCTCATTAAAAAAATAAAACCTGAAATGTACGTTTCTGCTGTTAGTATATCATCTAACAGAAAAAAAAAATCTGGAAAAACTATGGGGCTACCTAGCAGAAACAAAAAATGCATACCAAGTGATATTTATTCCATGGAAACTGTTAAGTCATAGCTAGACAATCTGAAAAATACTAAAGGAAGTGTTTGCTATAAAACCTGTCCACAACAAAACATATTAAATGGGACTGGCATCTCAGGAAACAGGTCCTCTCTTTTCATTTTTTGGAAGTAAAGGCCAAAAAATTAATTTTAGTCTATAGCTTTCCCAGATACAAATCAGGTGATCAATGTAAAAAAAAATGACTCTATGAATACTAATGTTGACTCACTAGCTCAACAGTAGTTGGTTAGGTAAACAGCTATATTAGACATTTTCAGAGAAGTACAATTGTTCAAATTCTAGAACACAAAGGCAGTTTCAAGTGAGGGCCAATAAAAAATATTTCCCACAGAAACAATCTTGTTCTTGTCACTGGTATTTGATGGCTTATTGACAAAGTGATATTAAGTGAGAAACATAAAAATCAGTTTATTGTTTAAAGTGATGTCTTGACTTGGTTGGAAAAATTACCATATGACTTAAGAAAAAATAAAACAATCGAGTTATTACCATCCCTCCGCCTCATTCATACCCCTCATTCCACTCCCTTTGAAATACCACCCAAGTCTCCAGACTTGACATATAATCTACTTTAAAAAAAATATGCTAATCATCCCTAATATTTATGCAGTATCATTTTATTTCACCTGCACTAACTGCAATTTTAAAATTTAAAGAGAACACTCTGTAGTATACTCTTGGTCTGATTCTGGTACTTTGCAGCTCTCTTCCATGTAGATCCATATCCAAGGGTATAAAGATAAGAAGACCAGGGGGAATGTTACTCATCCCAGAGCCAGGGAAAAAACCAAGTGCTCTTCGTTTTACATCACTTAAAGATAATAAAAATAGTAAACACTGTTTGGGAGTTTTCTTTCTTTCTTTTTTTTAAGTAATTGAAGTGAAATTTACCTAACATAAAGTTAACCACTTTAAAGTGAACAATTCAGTGGCATTTAGTACGTTCATAATTTTGTGTGGCCACCATCTCGATCTAGCCCTAAAACATTTTCATCACCCCACAGGGCAGTCTTGTACCCATTAAGCAGTGGCTCCCCATTCCTCCTGCCTGCCCCCCCACCCCTGGGTAACCACCAATCTGTGTTCTTTGTCTATAAGACTGACCTATACTGGATATTCCATAGAAAGAGAATCATACATTATGTGATCTTATGTGTCTGTCTTCTTTAACTTAGCATAATGTTTCTGAGGTTCATCCGTGTTATAGCATGTATCAGTAATTCACACTTTTCCATGGAGTACCATTCCATTGTATGTACATTTCACAATTTGTTTATTCACTGACAGACATGTGGCCTGCCTGCTCCTACCACCTGGCTATTGTACATAATGCTGTTCTGAACGGGTGTGGACAGGTAATCTGCTTGAGTCCCTGTCTTCAGTTCTTTCGCATATAGACCTCAGAGTGGAACTCCTGGGTCATAGGGTGATTCTATTTTTAACTTCTGAGACACCACCAAGCTAAGCTGTCTTCCACAGCTGCTAAGCCACCTCCCATTCCCACCAGCAGTGCATGAAGCTTCTGCTCTCTCTACACCCTCATCGGCTCTTGCTCTTTTCTGTTGTTGTGGCTTTTTGTTTTCACCACAGCCATCCCAGTGGATGTGAAGCGGTACCTACGTGATGTTCACTGGCATTTCCCTAATGACTAATGATGTTGAGCATCTTCTTATGGCCATTTGTATAACTTCTTTGGAGAAATGTCTACTTGGGTCATTGGCCCATTTTTTAATTGGGTTATCTTTTGGCTGTTGAGTTGTAAGAGTTATTTTCAGGACTCTAGACCATTATGAGATACATCACTTGCAAATATTTTCTCCCCTTCTGGAGGTGTTCTTTTCACCTTCTTCATAATGCTCTTAGATGCAGAAGTTTTACATTTTGATCAAGTCCAAGTCATTTTTTTTAGTTGCTCATGCTTGTGCTGTTATATCCTACCTAATAAGGCATCAGCAAATAAAAGATCATGAAGATTTAACCCTATGTTTTCTTCTAAGAGTTTTACAGCTTTAGCTTTTTTTTTGTTTACACTTTTAGCTCTTATATGCAAATAGTGTTTTTTAAAGTGTGTGATTTCATGGAAGGAAGATGATTTATTATGAAGATGAGCATGACAAAAATACATGGCTCTTTCTTTATTTATTTAAAACTGGATAATTTAGTTCAGTTTGTAAGTGGTCTGGACTGGACTCAATTTCAGGTCTTTTGCTGGGGCTATTAAGAGAGTCTTATTACCTTTCCCATTAGATCTGGAGCTATAATTTCAAAAAGTTAGAACTGCCAATGGACAATCAACAAAAATTATATAAAAAACTATTTTTAGAAAGAAAAATCACTCATATGTATTAGATATGAACACTTCTCTAAATTTTCTGTTAACAAACTTTGAGGTAGTATAGAAATGATTTATATGTTGAACACTTAAATACGATATGAAGTATGAAAAATATACAAAAATAGAACAATGTCTGGCAGGAATATTCTGAAGTGGAAACAATGGAATTTTGATATGTCTTAAAAGAAATACTCAGAAACCTAGATCAGCAAACTATGTTCCAAAAAACTGCAGCCAAAATCAAATCTATTTCCTGTAACTGCTGGATTATACAAAGAGAGCAGAGTACTGACGAAATTTCTCTCCTTTTTAGGACTATTGATTTGTTTCTGTTTTTCTAGATAATACTAACCTAACATGATAAAAAAAAGAAATTAACTTGAAGTTATTCTAAAACTCTAATTTTAAAACATATCAGCATGCAACCTGAGAATGCCTTAGGCAATACATAAGATTAAAAGAATACATGAAAAATGTGGATATTTCATTTTTGGCTATTAATTTCGACCATAAGGATTTTTAAATAAATTTTCACCTCCCCTTTGTTTTTATTGAAATCACAATATTCTGAGCATTAGATGCAATCTGCATCAATTTTTAAATCTTCCCAAGACTCCACATTTGAAACAGTTATTTTGGGCATAAATGTATTTTTCCTTTTATATTTACTCCCACACACCCAATTATAGTAAATAAGAGCTGCTGAAACCACAAGGAAGTCTTTCCTTGTTTGTGCGTACTGCAGACACTATTCAGGAAAGTCACATTTCTATTGGTCCTTTCCCGGTTAGTGTTCCGATGACAGCACCACAGCTGTACATACCTAGATCAAAGTTGTTGGAATTGAACAGGAATTCTGGTAAGTAAAAAAATTCGGGGATAAGTTCTTTTACATCTGCCATGTTGTGCTTTGATGCTGAGTACCAGGCCTCGCGCACACTGTGGAACATCCGGTCAGCCAGGTCGAAGTGGCCTCCCTGTGGACGGAAGAAGGCACTGCTCTGTTAGAGCCCCATCGCCACACCTCATGGCTTCCGTCAAGCTCACGGGCTTGAAAAACCCAACTCAATACATTTGGTGACAATTCCATTTTCCCCCATCCTACGTCAAACACACAAAATTTTAAATAATCACAAAAAGAAAATGAATTCTTTTGGGGGTGTTTCTGACAAAGTGCTTAATGCATGTATTTTGTAATCAAAGTGAAACCTAAATACAAAGACTTTGAAAAGTCACTAAAAAATGAGTTTTTATTGAGAGGGCAAGAATATGAAATATGAACTATGAATTCTTCCATAGTTTCATGATGGTCTCCTAAAGAAAACCAACCAAGATTCTAATGTAGCCATCTACAGTTGAAAATATTCAAGTTGTGTGTGTGTGTGTATACACATATATGTGTGTATATATATATATATATATATATTAGACTGATTTTATAAATTAACACGACATTCAAATGCTCACAATGTTAAGGATTAGGTGAAAAACTAAGAAAGTGATCAAAAAGTTATATGTAACTTTTTGATATATATAACAAATTCAAATAGAAAAGGGATTTCTTACACAGCCTTATAGATATAGCACACCTTCCTCAGTCGAACTCCCTCAGTTTTCAGTGGACAGAGTGTAATGTCTTTACACTGAAGCTCACTGCGGGAAAATGCCAAAGTCCATACACTGCGCCACCAAGACCTGCCACAATCTGACTCATTACCTGTCTGAGGGCATCCTCTGAATTTCCCCTCCACTTACTCTGCTCCAGACACAGTGGGCTCCCTGCTCATCCTAAAACATCTCAGCCACATGCTTAGCTTGGGGCCCTCTGCCTGGAACACACTTTCTCCAGGCATCTGCATGAGTAACTGCCTCATGTCCTCCAAATTTTTGCTCACTTTCCACCTTTTCAAGGAGACCTAGTCTGACCACTCTATTTCAAACTACACAGCACCCTTTTCTACCACCCACTCCTACTTCTGTACTTCCCAGTCCCTTTCGCTGATCCATATGTTCTGATAGCATGTATTGTATTCTAAAACACTTTAAGATGTATTTTTGTTGTTTTTCTTGTCTGTTTCCCTCAACTAAAGTATATATGCTGTACAAAGTAGGGCTTTTGTTTTTATTCATTGATATCTTCCACGTACTTAGAATAGTGTCTGGTACATAGTAGATATTCAATAAATATTTGCTGAATAAATGAAAGAGAATGTGGAGGAAAGCAATTATAATAAAGAAGATAGCAAATGAGCTAGACTGTATTTTTAAAATATTTGTTGCTAATTTAAACCAGTTAAGTCTGAATTCCATATACCTGGCTGGAAAGCACGTGGTATTTGCTTCTTTGACTAAAGGACCCTGGCTCTTGTTTTACTCATCAATTCTGATATAGTGAAATGCCACTTGAATTATGTTTCACCATTCTTTGTGACTGAAACTTCATAGGACTTTTTGTAGATAACAAACATTAAAGATAACATTAAAGATAATATTAAAGATAAAGATAACAACATTAAAACACACACACTCACACACCAATTTTAAATAGAAAGAAGGCTTGAATAAAATAGAAAAATGCTAAATTTAGAGTTTTACCTGCAGCCTTAAGAATATCTGTGTGAAAGGCTCCATCCTTACTAGGTATGAAGCCACAATCATTGCAGATGAATAGTGGGTCCCATAGTGGTAGGCTGGAGTTTCTCCTGTTCAAAAAAATTAAAACATAATTGAAAACAAAAGAGTAAATGTGAAAAATAAAATTGGTATTAATAGGCTTGAAAATGCTAATGCCTGTGATTGCTGCAACACTAAACACAATTAGCACTGTTTGTAGTGTGAGAACATTACGGCATCACTGTAGTGTGAGAACATGACCTATACAAAGCCCCTCACTTACATATCTGGCAGTAATCCAAATTAAGTATAACTCAGTGCCTTTCCTCACAAATTTAGCACATGTAGGAATTCACGTTTTGAGGGTTATTGTAATAGGTAAGCCTTAACAACAAACCACCTTCCACTAAAGCAGGATACTGACTTACAGCTACTTTTTAGGATGCTCTGGCTTTGCAACGATCTATTACTCTAAATTATTATCTATGAATATTACGTAATTATTATTACATACTCTCCTTCGTAGGAAAAAAAGGGTCCACACAGGGAATACCTTTAGGCTTAAGCTTAGTTTTTTTTTTCCTCCTTTGTTTCACCCATTCGGTGCGGGTGGTGGTGGGCAGACACATGAAAAACATTAAACATAACAGGGGGCCTGCATGGTGAAGTTGGTTAAGCACCTGACTCTTGCTTATGGCTCAGGTTGTGATCTCAGGGTTGTGAGATGGAGCCCTGCATGGGGCTTTGTGCTCAGTGGGGAGTCTGTTTAAGATTCTCTTCCCCTCTCTCTGCCTCTCCCCAGCTCACACATACCTGTGCATGCATGTTCTTTCTTTTTCAAATAGGTCTTTTAAAATAAAACACAAAATCAAAACACTAAACATAACAAGTAATAAGTATAGTTTCAGGAGGTGGTGGCTATTATTGTTGTTACTGTTATTATCATTATTATTATTTTATTTATTTTATTTTTTTTAAAGAAAAGGATTCTAAAAAGTGTCTCAATAAAATTAAAAAACAGTTTAATTAAGGAAACTGTAGTTTCTGGGTTAAACAGGATTAAAGGCAGATTATCTACCTAATGGGAAATTTCTGACCTATACAAAGCAGACAGTTTTCTGCCAGTACCTGATAAGCTACCTAAAACATGTCTTCTAAGCATGGCCATCAGTTGGCATGCAAAATCTGATAGCTGTATACATGTGTGAATATATAACTTATACAGATGTAATGATACATAAGCAAAGATAAAGGAAAAGATACAGACATGGCAGACCACTAAATAATGACTTTACGTTTGCAACTGAGGCACAAAGTCCAATGACAAGAAAAGTTACTTACCATTAGGATCTTCCCAGTCTTTATACCGCTTCTTGTATTGAGCTAATCGTTCATCTGTCTGTGCTCCCATTGGCTTAGCCAGGTTTCTAAATGTCTTGGGATTAGTAAGATCTACCTCCTAAAATACAAAATGAAATCCACTTCCAAATTACTCTACGCCTTTCATTCTCGCCAATGTAGGTACAGTGACTATAACAGACGACAGTGATTTATAAACGTTTGTGATCCCACTGGCAGAACGGGGCTCCAAAACCAAGCTATGTACTTGATGGTTATCCGTATTTTATAGACAGGCACATGGCAGCTTGTTAACCGGTTCAGTCTGAAGACAACTACTTTGGAAATTAAGAATTCACAGAAGACACTCAGAATCCAGGCTGGAGATGAGGAATAAGGGAAAATCCTTCCCAGTCTTGGCAAGGACATGGCAGGGGACTCGACACAAAAGCCTGGAACTCATCTTTATCTCCATCACCCACGTAACTGTAGCACCGAATCTCCTTTCTGTTCTCTTCCTCTCCTCCCCCATTTCACCCCAACTTCACTTCTGAGTATTCCCTTCTTAGAGGTGATCGGGCAGTGAAATGAACTAGAGCACTTGGTAATTCATTCATCTCTGAAAGACAGCATACCAGACTACGTGACTTCCAAAATGAGATGGAATCTTTCAGTCTATCTTCCACCAATTATTTTAAAAGTTCATTTCTAACTGACTTAATTCATATACTTAAAAGAGAAACAAATTCACCACCTGGGGTTTTCAAAGTAAAAATCTGGAATATGCACTGGGGGGAGGAGTATTTAATCACTGTCCTTTTAAAGGGCGTCACGGCCAATTTTGCCAAACTTATACTTTAAATGAATCCACATCCATGAATATAAGTCAAAATCTATATGCAAAATCCCTCATCAATACTGGTTAACTTTGGTTAACTCAACAAAAACTAAATTGTATGCTAAGTATCAGGCACCGTTCTAGGGGTTGGGAATTGACAGATACGGGATTGTCTTTGTGCTCAAGGGATATACATGTAGGAGCTACTTTGGGAAGAAGGGTACTGTGCTGAGGTTTCTAAATTCTCTCCAAATTGTGATGACCATTACTGAGTAATTTTAAACAGTGATGACTCAATTAGTGTTTCTGAAACCAGCTGCAGTGTAGAGTACAGAGAGACACCCACCAGGGGATACAAATTAACAAGCACTTAAGAAAACCAAATAGATATTAAGAATAAATATCTAAAAAATTGGTCAATGACTTAAACTTTGTACAAGTCAAGCTAAAACTCTTCTCATCTTCTTGTAACAAGTGCCCGTTGAGGAATTAAAATTATAAAAATTATAAATTAAATAATAAATTATAAACCAAGTAAAACATCTGGGCAAGTTAAGTACCTCTTAATTACTTTTGAAGATGTGTTCCACTTACACAAAATGCTTATTTACCTCTGAGTCGTAATCTGCAAGGATCCAGGGGAAGACAGGATACTGCATGAGATCATTATACGACCTGCCAGCCAAAGTGTTCAAATGCATCAAATACTGGAAGTTGCTGATTTCACCTCTCTTGGGAAAGATCAACAAAGATTCATTTCAGGACCATTATTTCTACTATGTTCACTTTAAAAATTTTTATTTTTTTATATTTTTATTTTTCCTAAAAAGAACACAAAGTTTTTTTTAATGTATGTATTTTATGGATTGTTGAAGGGCTTTCAACTGTATAACTTATACCATCTAACTGCAAATTATGAATGAAACTTGTGTTTTCATTAAGCCTACCTCCCATCTCTGAGTCACAGACTTCTCGCCAACCAAAGTGCTAAGCAACCCAGACCTAAAAACAAGAAAAGATTAAGTTACAGGCAATATAATTTTAAATCTGAGCAATAATCAAGTTGAAAAATTTACATCTGGTCCAGGAAATTTTCAAACCATGGAAGACCTATTACAAATGAGTCTTAGTGTGTTATAACCAACATTTTGAAATATGAAACAACAGGGAATTCAACTGAAGAAAACAGAGAACACTGAAAAGCATTTACAGTAAGCCAAAGTATTTTCAGTCAATTTTGTGTTAGAATTTGTAACTCAGTTTGTGGGTCCTGGGACGCAATACAAAGTTCATTTTTTACCTTGGGTTATAGCAAGAACTTGAAAAACAATGATCTAGTCCAACAGTCTACCTTTTACAATGACCTGTACATAAAGAAATGCGAAGACATTAAATTGGAATAGCTGAAATAGTATACATAGCACATTTCTTAAAAGAGAAGTTGGAGAGTGAATAAAAATATAAATATTTTATGAGAGGAAAGTCATTGCTGTTTGGATCATTTGGAATTACAGACTTTTTTGGGTATCAGATGTTCCTGGAATGCTGTAAAACCCTTCTTAAGGTTTAACACCTTCATAATATTCGTTATTAATGATTTGAAGATTGTGATTTGAACACAATCACCCATAGGAAAGCACTGAACTATGTATTTTACTGCCTGAAAAGAAATCAACAGATTTGTAAACCTTAGTTCTTAAAGATTTCTGGCTCAACAGTAGAGGTAGCACTTTCCATTTCTAGGTAAGTTCTTCCCATCAGGCAAACCAAATGTACAGGAACTCTCCCTGGAAAAAGAGCTATGTTGACTCCTCAACTTTATAAGAAAGGGAACAACTGAAAAGATGAAGTTGGAAATGAATTTCTGCTTCTTGCTTTTGAACTTTTAACAGATCTTTAAGAACTGCCAGCTCAGCACAGAAAGTAGTAAGAACAATGAAATAACAAGCTGAAGATTATGTAAGCAGGTGAGAGTACTGGCAATTTAATTACAAGTAGAAAAAAAGGCTCAATGTGCTGGAAGGGGAACTTTTATTGCCTGTCGTTTATCTTAACAACAATACAAATGATTAGGAACAGAACATAATCTGAGGTCAAAAAAAGCACCTATTTAGCATTTGTATTTGCTAAACCTCAGCTAAAGAAAAAGAAAAGCAACAATTTAAAAGAGAAACACATGCATTTAATATAGTTAGATGCACACAGACCAGAATCAAATTTTATTTACAAATTAGAGAACCCCCAGTAAAGTTTAAATCACTTTCTTGCATACTGCATCATTTGTAGCCGAAAGCACTGCTTCTTTTCCAATGAATTATATAAATGGCTACCAGTTCCTGAGTGACTATAAATGGGTTCTTGAAATGGCTGTATCATTCAGAAGGACTTTCTAAGATTAAAAGCAAGTAAAATGAACATAAAGGAACTACTGATAGGTCTGAACGCATAAAAACAAGAGTTAAAATTTAAATATTAAAAAACAAAATTAAGAGGAAAACCGGGCAATTTGCAACAAATATAACAAGTAAAGGAGCAGTAAACATTATTATAGAAAAATCCCATCAAATGGATAGCAAGAACTCAGAGGAGATGTCAAGTAGACTTACCATGGTGATCATTTCTCAATTACACAAATATCCTATCATTATGTTGTATACCTTGAAACTACTATAATCATATGTCAATTATATCTCAATTAAAAAAGAAAGTCAAACCACCATCACCACCACCACCAAAAAAGAACTCAGGAAAAAAATGGGCAAAGTTATGGATAACTCACAAATGAGGATTTTAAATGGCTAACAAACATATACAGTGCTCAAGATTACTAAAATAAAAGAAATACACATTTAAAAATCGAGAAAGCATCTTATAAAACTAGTAAAAACGAAAAGATAAATATAAAAAGTTGACAAGCATCTACTGAGGTAAGTAAATTTACCCGCTAGTGGTGGACTATAGATATGTTTAATTTTTATGAAAATCAAGTTGGTTTTGCTTATCAAAAGCCTTAAAATTCACACCTCTTTTTTTCACCAAGGGGATTTTACCCCAAAAAATCATGAGCAGTCACACTTGCATTATTAGAACAAGGAAATCTGACAAAGATGAAGTATCCAAAAATAAGAGAATGCTTTATACATACCATGAATAGGTATTAAGTTAAAAGTAATATTCTGAAGAATTTTGTAATCGCAGGGGTAACAGTTACATATAACACTGCATGGAAGAAGCAGAATAAAAATCTGTCCAGAGTATGAGCTCAGTTACACACACAGGACCGTATGCTGCTTAACGGACTCAAGGAAATCGATCAGACCTTGAGTGCTGATCTGACAGGAATGATGATGCATAGCGTGCCTTTTTCTTTTAAAGTTTTCAGTATTTAAAACATTCTGTGTAACCACTAGGAGGAGAAAACACTCATTCAAAATATTAAATAATACTGTGCAGATGCAAACCATCCTACTATCACTATTAAACTATGATGTAAGAACCAATCAACCTACCCCTGCTCCACACTTGTGTTCGGCCGTTGCCCAGACACAGACTCTGAACTGTCAGTTAGAGATGGCACGACAGCCAAAAACCTGGAAAATTTAAAAACAGCATAAAATTGGAAATGAAGCCAAAGTCGGGACCTAATGGGAGCCCCAGAAAGGCGGATACATTCAGACCTTGACTGCTGCATTTACCCCTCCCCCACCCAGTGAACAGCAGGCAAAGGGAAAACACAATAATTGGAATCTGTTACTAGAAAGGGTCAGATATTGGCTTCCAAGCCAAATATAAAAGGCCACAGCAAAATCTGTCATTCTGGATTTTAAATATGCTGTCATATTACTGGAAGAAAAAGCCTTGCAACACTGATGTACAGAAACTGAGTCAACTTAATGAAGTCCTAACGAGTGATTAACAGCTAAATATTCACATGACAGCAAGTAACAAGGATAGCAAAACACTGGGAGAACAGGGACAACACTAAACAAATGAAGATACATACACAATAAGCAACTTTATGTGACACTTCTACATTTTTTTCAGAGTTGCCCACAATGTCAACATATATATTTTAAAGGTGGAAGAGAGTTATAGGAAAATTATTAGAACAGATGTGGTCCCTGAACTTAGCACATACACAGACATTTTTCAGAGAAAGACAAACTCATCTTGTAACAGCTGCTAATTAGGAGAGCAAACAATTTCCAAGTGTTGAAAACAACATCCTTTAGAAGTGAATACAACAGGGGGCGCCTGGGTGGCTCAGTGGGTTAAGCCACTGCCTTCGGCTCAGGTCATGAACTCAGGGTCCTAGGATCGAGTCCCGCATCGGGCTCTCTGCTCGACAGGGAGCCTGCTTCCCTCTCTCTCTCTGCCTGCTTCTCTGTCTACTTGTGATCTCTCTCTGTCAAATAAATAATAAATAAAATCTTTAAAAAAAAAAAAAAAAGAAGTGAATACAACAGGTAACTAAAATTTCAGTCCCTTTATTGGCTCTTCCCACATGTGAAAGGAGTTTGGGATTACCAATCACCATCCACAGGCACTTTGTCTGATGAACCCCCCTCACTCCCTTGTGCTCACAGGTAGTATTACTGGACCGCGATGATAAGCGATGTTGCTTGGCATTAAACATTCCTCATAGAAGTAAGGTGAAATATAAAACTTCCCTTAGTAGAGCACTTGCTACCCAAACCACCCTTCAAAGAATTAGGGGAAGGTCTCTTGTATCTGTGATCCATTCATAAAAGTCTCATTATTCATACATCCAACAGAAATATATATATATATATTTTAAAGATTTTATTTATTCATTTGACAGACAGAGATCACAAGTGGGCAGAGAGGCAGGCAGAGAGAGAGGAGGAGGAAGCAGGCTCCCTGGGGAGCAGAGAGCCCGATGTGGGGCTCGATCCCAGGACCCTGGGATCATGACCTGAGCTGAAGGCAGAGGCCTCAACCCACTGAGCCACCCAGGTGCCCCCAGAAATATATATATTTTTAAGATTTTATTTATTTATTTGGCAGAGAAAGAGATCACAAGTAGGCAGAGAGGCAGGCAGAGAGAGAGAGGGGGAAGCAGACTCCCCGTGGAGCATAGAGCCCGATGTGGGGCTCCATCCCAGGACTCTGAGATCATGACCTAAGCCGAAAGCAGAGGCTTTAACCCACTGAGCGCCCCCAATAGAAATATTTTTGAGCACCATGTATTCGTACTACTTTTCTTTCACAAGGCAAATTCTGAATACAGCTTACCAAAAGTAAAATATGATTAGGTTAGATAAACTGGTTTATTTGGCTATCCTACCTTTTTGAGGATGAAGGTATCAACCTCTCTTCCAAGGCCAAGGAAGGTCTCATATGAATATAATTTCTAGGGCAACTCAGTCTCTGCATTCAGTGCAATGCACGCAATGCAAGAAATGGCACTGTATTCTTTTTTAGTAAATAGGAAAGAAGCCTATTTTGAACCTGAAGTACTATTTTTTTAAGCTACAGTTTCCTCATTCTTTTACATTTAAAGACACAGGATTCAATGATATGCAGCTTTTGATGGTATCTACTACAGTGACCAGAAAGATAAACAGTATTTCACAACAGAATAGCATTGCTTTAAAAGATAATTAGAAGAATCATGTTTCAACAGGTTGCCAAAAATGAAACAAACATTTTCCTCCAAGAATTCACTGATCTCAAGATCCTAGACTTTCAAAAACTAGCTTATCTGGTACTAGTTTCCCTTACATCCCTTCCCATGATAGCATTATCAAGTATTCTTAATAAACAATACCTTTGGTAGACTTTATTTCTAATTCCTTTCTGAAATGCAAGGAGGTAATTCCGTCCATCTCCAGAGAAAACCTCCACAGCAATAGGCTGAAATGTTCAAAGAGAAAAACATTAAGAAAAACACACACAAGGTCATATATTAACTTTTCCACTATGAATATCTACAATGTTGAAGAAGTTAACTTTTTCAAAAACATTTTCAGAGTCATGAATTCCCAGCAGATTAAATTACAAAAGAAACAGAGCCAATGTGCTCTGTTCAATTTTTGTTTCAAAAATCTTTATAGAATACTGGTAATATAATTAAAAAACTCTAATTGGAAAATTATAGTGAAGATGCAATTTTTATATTAAAAGACACATGTTGATTTGCATGCTATATGAAAAGATGGATAATAAAGATATTAGGCTGTGTTTAAATAAAAAGAGAGAGAGAGATGTATTATATCGAGTTGTGCTCCCATGAGACACGAGTTTGCCTGTCATAAAATCATCTAAGGAAATCCTGTAAGGGACAGGATAGGTCCTATTAAGGGTTTTCATGGCAAGTATGAGTTTTAAATAGTATCTCCTCTGAAAAAAGGAAGATGACAAAATGTTTAGTACTACTAAATCAACCCACCTGCAAGAGATACCTCCTTTTATGTACTTCCTTAATATCTTCATATGCAAAAATGCTGCATGTTCTCTTGAGCTGACTGGGGCCTTGCCTGGCTCCTCTAGGGATAATTGGCTCATGCATACTACAAGCAGCCGAGAGAAAAAAGATAAACAAAAACACAGCAAGAGATAAATTCACTGTTCAACAAAGGGTGTGTTATTTTCAACATATGAATAGGGAACAATACATCACAATACTGAGTCCAAAAAATATGTTTAAGAGAATAATATATTAGCTATTGAGCAAACAAAGAACCCTTTTGATGATTATGATTTAAAAAAATCCCACTAGGGGCACCTGGGTGGCTCAGTGGGTTAAAGCCTCTGCCTTCAGCTCAGGTCATGATCCCAGGGTCCTGGGATCGAGCCCCGTATCCAGCTCTCTGCTCAGTGGGGAGCCTGTTTCCTCCCCTCTCTCTGCCTGCCTCTCTGCCTACCTGTGATCTCTCTCTGTCAAATAAATAAAATCTTAAAAAAAAAAAAAGTTAAAAAAAAAAATCCCACTATCAGGGCCAACTTATGTACTAGGCACAGCTGGTACAATGCATGCGTAGGTCCACCTGCTTTTATTTGTTTATTTTTTTAAAAGATTTTATTTATTTATTTGACAGAGATCACAAGTAGGCAGAGAGGCAGGCAGAGAGAGAGGGGGAAGTAGGCCCCCAGCTGAGCAGGGAGCCCAACGTGGGGCTCGATCCCAGGACCCTGGGATCATGACCTAAGCTGAAGGCAGAGGTTTTAACCCACTGAGCCATCCAGGTCCCCAGGCCCACCTACTTTTACGGGCCCAAGGAAATGTTTTAATTTTTTTTTTTTAAAATCCGAAGAAAAAAGTTGAACTTTTTGGTAGAAGAAACTGTTTAATGTATAATATGAATATATTCATCTTTAAAGCAACACAGTCACAAAATATAATTTTTACATTTTGAACACCTCACACTGTCGAATATAGACACTGTCTCTGTGGTTCCTTCCTAGGACAGGTTTCGAATACTTCCTCTCAGCAACAGTCAGGGCCACATTATGACATTCATGGGCCCCTTGCTCCACATAAAAATATTAAAAATTATATTTTGTGACTGTTGCCTTAAAGAGAGAAGAGCACCTTGGCTTTCTAAGCCTTAAAATTTCTGTCTTCCTGCTGGCTTTGTCTTCTGGGTTTCTGTTCCCCACTCTCATCCCACAGGACTGGCAAAGGACAAGGAAGATAAAACTCAATTAATTCCTGCCTGTGCTTTACTCACGCTGTTTCGTGGGTGCTCAGAGGACAGGAACACTTCCAATTAGTTAGACAACTGTGTAGTTACCTGCATTTTCTCTACAACTGTGTTTGTACTAAAATTTAAAAACAATTTGCAAGTTCTGAGTAAGTTTATAAAATATACAGATTATAAGGAACTTGGTGTCTGGCGCTGTTAATGCAGAACAAAAAATTTTTTCATTTTGATAAATAAGGTAAATAATTTCTTTTTTTTTTTTAAAGATTTTTTTTTTATTTATTTGTCAGAGAGAGAGGAGAGCGAGCGAGCACAGGCAGACAGAATGGCAGGCAGAGGCAGAGGGAGAAGCAGGCTCCCCGCCAAGCAAGGAGCCCGATGTGGGACTCGATCCCAGGACGCTGGGATCATGACCTGAGCCGAAGGCAGCTGCTTAACCAACTGAGCCACCCAGGCGTCCCAAGGTAAATAATTTCTTACCTTGAAATAACTATTACCCTTGTGAATATTTAATGACACACAAACTGAAAGATAACATTACTTAAAACACGATTTTTGGATTAAAAAAAACTAGGTAAATAGACTGCTGTTTTCAAGACAGCTATACGTTGTGTGTCTTCATTCATTTACTTACTTTGGAGGTAAGGTTTCAATATCTCTTATTTCCCTGGTTGCTGTCATTGTAAATCCATCAATCACATAAAAATGCTCTTTACCAAAAAGAAGTAGCCCTTCACTGGTATCCAGCCCCTGGACTCGAGCACAGCGGTACATATGCTGAATCTATGAAGAAAACCATAAACGTTCATTAACAGAGTTAACCAAAAAACTGATAGTTTCTTTTTTGATATAATGGAAACAAAATGTTTTTAAATACGGTTTTAATGGGCAAAACATCCCCTGAACTAAGCACATGAAACCTGAGTTTAAGCATGTTAAAAAAGAATCAGCTAAAACTGCCATCTGATTTGCAGTTGAGTCCAGTAAAAGCAGACAACCATTTTACTCACATCCATACACCAACCTGTGCTTTTACCTATCCAACCCACTTCTCCCACTTTTCACATTACTCGCTGTGTGCCAGGGACATGTGTACTAGGTTCCAGAGGCGATGAACATGTTAGATAAGGAAGGAGACGGATACAATAAACAGGGCAGGAAAAAAAAAGAATTGAAATGTGTATGTAAGGAGCTTAGGATTGTGCCCTTTCTGAGACAAGAATGAAAACAGGTCTGATGAGTCTAACAAACCTAAGTGAATTCCCAATCCTGTTACTTAGTTATGGATTTAGCCAAATTTCTTAATTTTCTGGGCCTCTGTGTCTGTTTGTGAATTTCAGATATACAATGATTTGTTGTGAGAGTTACTGAGATCATGTATGTAAGCATGTTAGAAGCTGTTAGCTATCGTCCCTTCCACATAGCTCAATTTTGTCTTTTTCCACAACAGCTCCCGGGTGGGGGCTGCGGCATTTGTCCCTCTTTGCTCTCAACCTGGGCTCCTGCTTGCCTGGCAGACTGCTATGCCATTGTAAAAAGCCAAATTTGGCAGAAGTTGTATTTTCCTCGTAGGAAGAAAGAGTTGCTAAGTCTCTCAATGTAAGTATTGTTTTCTTTCCAACAGGCAGGATTCAGTTCTTTCTTGCTTATAAACGATTTCTTGCTTAAACTCAGTTCAACATGAGTCAAGGAAAAAATATCAGCAACTAAACTAGAGCCAAACAAATGTCAAATAAATGTCAGTCTGAATACACTTCCTGCACTATTCAAACTTAAAGCAATTAGAGCAAAATCTGTACTCATGAGATTAAAAGTTTAGAAAAATGGCAGCATTAGAAAACAGTAAAATCGCAAATGTAGTCAATTTTCATCACATCTGAATTACTTGAATAATAAAAAGGTAGAATGTTACAGGAAAAACTGATACTTTAAGAAATCATTGTAGTATATAAAATGTAGTATATACTACATTGTATATACAATGTATATACTACATTGTATATAGTAGTATATACTACTCCATTGTAGTATAATATACACATATATATATGTTTTTTAAAGTGCATGGTCTGAATTTTCAAATGCTAAAAATATGATGCAGCCAGCATTCAGAATAAGAAACAGAACAGGCCCAAGGTTCCAGAAGCCTCTCTTGTGTTTCCTTCAGACCTAATGAACTTCTATAATTATATGATTTTTAAAAAATATTTCCATTCAAGATTAATTAAGCTCTATATTCAAACAGAATTTTTAAATTAAGCTCTAATTTCTGCCTATATCTTCATGGGTAAGATTTCAAGGGTTACACTAAGACACAATACAAGAGGCAAAAAAAAATTCTTTAAAAAAGGTGCTACAACACATTAATTCCTTCCTTCATTTATTTATCTTTTTATCTACTCAAGAGATCTGGAGTAGATCTTTGAAATGCATGCATGTATGCTTTGAAAAAGCATAAATCATAGTATTTTATCCTTTGAACGTGAGTTATCAGAAGAGATCTGGAGAAGTGAGACTGTACCCAGTAGGAGTTCCTGGGACACAGATTATGCAAGCGATGGAGAGAGTGGCATTTTGACAGAAAATACAGTGAGTAAAGCAGAGAAAAGAAACAGCATTATAGATGTAGTGAACTGCGGGGCACACAGTGCTGCAGGGGGCTCGATTTATAAGAGCCAGTGATGTGAGCCCAAACAGGCAGGCAGGGGGTAGGAGGTCCGGAGGCAAACAGGAAGGTAAGGTAGTCTTCTGTGAGTGCAGGAGAACAGGGCTTAAATACAAGCCTGAGGATGACAGCACAGATGGGCTGAAGCTGCTTGTCGATGGCCAGAGGAGCTATGGAAGTGCAGAAAACTAGCACAAGGGCAGATGAATGACTGCGCTGTGTGCACGGGTTTGAAATAGAGAATGATGGCAAGAAATACAGGCTAATAAAGGGCACAGGGATAGAGTGAACCAACTATCAACTACTAACACTCTATCTCATGAAGCTCTGGGCTGTCTAGTGTGTTCAGACAGGTCAGAAAACCCTGAAAATGGGAGAGGTAGAGTGCTGAATCCAAACCGTTGCTTACTGTTTGCAATGTATGTCATCAGAGAGGGTAAAATATGTATCTCGTGCCACCTGGTAAATATCCCATCAGTTAGTGTTGTAAAACGCAAACGCATTACTTCCACGCAGTCCTTCCTTTTTAGAAGTACAGTACCTTTTCTCCTTCCTCCAGGAGGCGGAGTAGGGTGGCATTATCCGTTTTCTCCTCCTCCTCTATTGAGCTGCCTTCAGCAATCTGGTCTTGTAGCTGCTCCTGGCTCTCCTCATCTCCTCCGTCAGGTGCCGACCGAGACCGTTTCAGAGGAGGCTTGACCAGACCTACAGGATCATAAGCGTGAGAGCCATGTGACCTCATAAGGGCCATTTGGGAAGCAGTTTGGGTTCCTGCAGTCCCTCCTACACATTTCCAAATTGAGATAACTCTGGAAGGTACAGGTAGGCAGCACAGTGCAGTGCTGAATGATAGAGGCTCTAGAGTTAAGCACCTGTGTGACCCAGGACAATTATCTGCCTCTCTGAACTTGTTTTCTCATCTATAAAACTGGAACAAAAACACTATTTATCTTAGAGGGTTGGGGGGACTTAATAATGAGTTATTCATGCTTAGCATCATGTTTAATAGTAAATGCTAAGTAAGTGTCAGATGATGATAAACAGAGCTTAGCATAATTAATGGTAAGAACCATACTGTTTATGGATAGGTGTCATTGAGCGGACACCACAAATAAATGATCAATTACTATCAGAACCAAAATTAAAGACAGAAAGTTATAAATATGATTATAAGAGATCCCACCTACTTGGAGGGCCCATGAGGACTATTTCAAGACTTATGTCATAAGCAACAGTACAGTCATTCATATATGCATGAAGGTGATCAAATCATCATGTCATAAAGAATAGAACTCTTTAAAGTACAGGAGAGATCATTCAACTTGCAGATTAAGGAAACATTCTACTGTCTACATTTTGATAACTTTACTAATAATCACAGGAGGTGACAAAATCAATTGATGAGATGCCAAAGTATAAGCAGCATTCAAAATACATTCTAAATGCCACATTTAATTAATATCCTCTAGTTGTTCCAAAAAAACATCCTGTCACACCTACCAATGATAGTTGCTCTAAGAATTTTGAAAAAGCATAAATCATAGTATCTTATCCTTTGAACATGAGTTACCAGAAGTTCTGCTTTGCCTTGAAAGAACCTTCTTTTCACATACGAAAGAGTATTAATAAGTAATCAAGAGACATCAAGTCCTGCTGGGAATATCCACAAGGGGAAAAAGCGCACAGATGCATTGTCTTTTTTTTTTTTTAAGTAAGCTCTATGCCCAGTGTGAGGCTTGAACTCACAACCCCAGATTAAGAGTCATCTGTTTACCGACTGAGCCAGCCAGGAACCCCTATCATTGCATTATTTTTAGTAAATCAAAACTTCTAATTCTATGTCTAGCATAAGACATTACATAGCATAGTAGTGACACCAAATTTGTGGGTTTGAGGCCAAGACAAGTGAAGTGCTTATGACCCAAACATAAGTCATCTGACTGTGAATTATACCTTCACTTGCTGGTACAATGTCAAGAAAGCTAGAAGACTATAAACCCACTCAACTACTCAACTACTAAAAGTTTCAAGGATTCTATGAAAATATTAGATCTATTATGAAATGGTTAATAAGTCAGTCACCATGAGACAGAAAAGGAAAATTTTAATAATAAGATAAATGGATCACAATTTTTGATGGTGTCTTTTGTGGAAATGTTGTCATCATATACTATCAATTTTTTAATCGATGGGATCTGAAAGTAATTTGGAGGGGAGGGGGCTGGGGGATTGCGTAAGCCTGGTGGTGGATATTAAGAAGGGCACGTATTGCATGCAGCACTGGACGTGGTGCATAAACAATGAATTTTGGAACACTGAAAAGAAATAAAATAAAATGAAAAAAAAAGTTCTTAATTTATATTCCTAGGCTTTGTTTATAGAATATACCAAGGACTTTTGAATTTACCATGAATCAGAGGCTTAGAAGAGTTAAAAGACAATTGACTTACTTATTCAATATTGACTGAATCCCCATTTTGTGCTAGGCATGTGCCAAAACATAAAGTGAGAAGAAAGATGATCTCTGCCTCTAGAAATTTGTAATTTAGAAAACATAAAGCAGTGAAAAAAATCACTGAAATTGCTATGATATGAGCAAATGCTATCTTTGACAGGGCGGTGGGAAAAGGTTTCAGAGAAGGATAATGGGATATTTGACCAGTGTCTTCGAGGCTGGGTGGGGTTTGTTAGGCTCCACATCACGGAGAAGCTATAGGAAGAGGGCAGAGGGCATACATATGTAAAAGTACAGAATCACACGGGAGCCTGGGTGGCTGAGTTGTTGGGTGTCTGCCTTTGGCTCGGGTCACAACCCTGGGGTCCTGGGATCAAGCCCTGTATCCGGCTCCCTGCTCAGCGGGAAGCCTGCCTTTCCCTCTCCCACTCCCCCTGCTTGTGTTCCTCCCCTCTCTGTCAAATAAATAAAATCTTTATGTGGTATATATATACAATGGAATACTATGCAGCCATCAAAAGAAATGAAATCTTGCCATTTGCAACGACATGGATGGAACTAGAGGGTATCATGCTGAGCGAAATAATCGGAGAAAGACAACTATCCTATGATCTCCCTGATATGAGGAAGTGGAGATGCAATGTGGGGGGTTTGAGGGGTAGGAAAAGAATAAATGAAACAAGATGGGATCAGGAGGGAGACAAACCGTAAGAGACTCTTAATGTCACAAAACAAACTGAGGGTTGCTGGGGGGAGGGGGCTATGAAGAGGGTGGTGGGGTTATGGACACTGGGGAGGGTATGTGCAATGGTGAGTGCTGTGAAGTGTATAAACCTGGATTCACAGACCTGTACCCCTGGGGCTAATAATACATTATATGTTTATAAAAAAAATTAAAAAATATTAAAAGAAAAAAAAATCTTTAAAAAAAAATTACAGAATCAGAAAGTCCGAATTCATCATCTCATGTATGTTTTACTAAGCTCGTAAAGCAAAGATGTGGAACACTCTTCTTAACTGTTGTCTAACATGCGCTAGTAACACATTTAGCAGTTATTTTTAATTTTTACAAAATATTTAGTTATTAAAAAAAATGTCACTGAGAATCCTGCCAAATGCAGTAAAAACATTATCAAGCCAAGAGGCACACTCCATCACCTGTAGGCAGTAAAGAGTCAGTCCCTTTAGTTCAGATCTAGAAATTAATCTTAAAGAGAGTGAAATTATAAAATACGTATGGATACTTTTATCCACATAGTTGGCCCAACGCTTTACAGTAGCTCATGTTTTCATGAAAACGCAAATCTAACAAATGCTCCAAAGTGATTTTTACTTCCAAGAAGAGGAAGGCTGACCTTTGACTTTAGCGATAGTGTCTTCGCCGTGCTCTGGTTCCTGCTGAGTGGCTTCACCTTCTGAACTCTCCACTATGGCATCCTGGACAATGGCTGGATTGCCAGAGGCTAGTCGCATGTAGTATTCTTTACTGTCATAACTTATGGCTCTTCTGTATCGAGCGGGTTTCTAAGAAATTACAGAACAAAAGGATTCAGATGATTATTTTCAAGAATTAAAATATAAGCTTCCCGGAGGAAGGTATGGTATCACGAATTCTTTATGTGTTACCTTCTCAAAGGGATTTTTTAACAAACTGCATTTATAAACAGTAAAGCCAAAGACTTTTGGGTTAAGTTCCTCTATTTTAAAATGGCACTGATTCTTAAAACATACATATAAAAAAACAGTATTAGCAGTTTTTCTTCCTGAAGCAGACATATATCATCTGTAGTCAAATAACATTTTCACGTTAGTATCACATGGCCTCACTGATGTATTAGAAAACCTTCCTAGACAGTAAAGGGAACAGCCAGTGTTGGAGAACATCAAGGTGCAAGACGATGTCTGATTTGTGTGGAGCCTGGAACTTTGCTTCTACTCCAAATAAAGTACGTAGTCAGGCGTAAAGGCAATCCATTTAGTTGGAATCATCTGTGCCAGTATTTACCTTAGACACCTGGAGGTAAAGATTCAGAACTGCACTGTTCTTCCCTATGTTCCCAGTTCTTACTAAAACTCCAAAAATGGCCCAGACCCTCCACAAGTTCTGACCCAACATGGAATCAACCAGCTTCAGGCCAGATGGAGCGCTCTGCTGGGCCAGCTCCTCCAAGCTGTTATCTTCAATTTGCTAAAACATTCCTGTTGTTTACTGTGTAAAATGATATGCTCCATAAACTTACTAACGAAATGAGTATTAAGAACAGATATAAGTTTATCTTGAAGAATAAATTTATTATCTAGAAATATTAGAAAAGATCTGATATTTTTGGCATATGATACAAGAGCATTTCTTTTTCAGAATTAATATTTATCCTAAAAATACAGTCTCCAGGGCGCCTGGGTGGCTCAGAGGGTTAAGCCTCTGCCTTCGGCTCAGGTCATGATCTCAGGGTCCTGGGATCGAGTCCCGCATTGGGCTCTCTGCTTGGCAGGGAGCCTGCTTCCTCCTCTCTCTCTGCCTGCCTCTCTGCCTGCTTGTGATCTCTCTCTGTCAAATAAATAAATAAAATCTTAAAAAAAAAATTTTTTTTTTTAAAAATACAGTCTCCAGCTGACCTAAACCCCCTTTTTTTTTTTTCCTGAAAACCGTAACATAATGAAATAAACAAGTTCTAGGGACACCTGGGTGGCCCAGTCAGTTAAGCATCTGCTTTCGGCTCGGGCTGTGATCCCAGGGTCCTGGGATGGAGCCCGGCTGGGAGCCTGCTTCTCCCTCTGCCTGCTGCTCCCCTGCCTGTGCACTCGGTTGCTCCCTTTGACAAATAAATAAATAAAAACTTCATTAAAAAATAAAAAGTTAAAAAAAGATGGGGATTGAAATATGCTTTAGACTACTTCCCTTTTTAGGGGTTCCGGGTAGCTCAGTCGGGTGAGTGCCCAACTCTTGGTTTGGGCTCAGGTTATGATCCCATGGGTCTTGAGATGGAGCCCTGCCTGTCAGGCTCTGTGCTCACTGGGGAGTCTGCTTGAGATTTTTTCCCTCTTTTTCCTCTGCCTCTCTCCCTGCTCACATTCATGGCTCTCTCTCTCTCTAAAATAAGTAAATTAAAAAAACAAACAAACAAACAACCTTCACTTTCTAAACATTATTTCACTGTTCCTTCCCGATGAATAAGAATAGCTGATTAAAAATACCCTGTCGGCCTACTCTTCAACTCAAGTAGTCTATATGTATTATCCACCACAATGCTTATTTCAACAAACGATTTCCAATTCAAGTGGAAAATAAATATTCCTTGTTGGAATGTTTAGACTGAAACACTGAACCTATTTTGAGATAAAAAGCTACCTAACTGAAGTCACACTGCCCTTCTTTTAAATTCAGGCCCAGAGTCAGGGAATCCAGAGAGCTGCAAGCTAACAGGAATGATATACAACATAGTAAAGTATTAAAATGAGGTAAAATGATACTACAATGATGGAAGGACCAATCTGATGAGCAAATGAACAAGAATAGTGTAATATCTTTTAAATGAAAGAAAGGTAGTAAACTTTGTACACCATACCAATTCTTCTAAGTAAGGTATTGCAATTATCTTCAACTCAAAATTGCTCATTTTCAAAATGATGAAAGCATAGTTAGTGATGGGCAAGGCAACAAATTAACAGATGTGGGGCTTGGCTACTGACTTCAGCTTAACTATGTGTTTTTCACTAAATATTTGGAGGTATATTTCTGCATTCTAAAGAAGTACTTTTTTTTTTAACTGAATTATGTACTGAATCTTTCTGGAAAAAGAAAACAATTGTAAATTTTTTAACTAATTAAAAAAAGTTAAAATTCTATTTTAAAAAGTGATCTACGTATACCCTTAATTTTCATTAGTTCCTTCTAATTGAAAAAATAATTTTTAAAAGAGGATACTCCTTGCATTCCCAAGATACACACTGCTTAGTATGTGGAAGAATTAAATGAGCAAATGAAAAAAAAAGTTGAGGGTGTCAGGCTGCCCATTACTAACATGCATCAGAGCTTGTTAGTTTATATGTGAAGCGATACACATTTTACGGTGAGAGCAGTAAACACTCAGCCTGTTAGTTAGGGGCACACAGGCCCTCGGAAGCTAATTAGAACAAAGCCGAGAAAGACTAGAACACCTCTCAGCACGAAAGACACCAACTTTTCAACTCAAAGGAATTTACAGGAAGGACAAATTGAACATCAATCTTCTACATTAGTCTAGTCTACCATGCACTAAAAAAAACAAAAATGAAACAAAGAAAACTGCAAGTATTTTGTATTATCTTACAGTAATTTGTGTTTTACCTTTTGAGGAATGGTATCATCAGGTGTCTCGGGCTGTTTACTTGGGACCTCAGACTGAAAACAGGGTATTAAGTACAGATACATCAGAGAAAAAAAAAACAAACCAAAACAAAATAAAACACAGCAACATAAAGAATACCACAAAAATAAAATTTTCTTGAGGACTGTATGAAATATGGAAGACGTGCACACTCAAAGAAAAGTAACGTGATACCCTAAGTTGTTTGAAATAATCACTTAGCATCTGGTCATTATTTTTTCTTATTATCAAAAGTAGTTTTAAAGTAGAAACTACACTAGACTTCTCAAGGCTACTGAGCAGGACTAACTTAAAAATCACAGACAAGGGCGCCTGGGTGGCTCAGTGGGTTAAGCCGCTGCCTTCGGCTCAGGTCATGATCTCGGGGTCCTGGGATCGAGTCCCGCATCGGGCTCTCTGCTCAGCAGGGAGCCTGCTTCCCTTCCTCTCTCTCTCTGCCTTCCTCTCTGCCTACTTGTGATCTCTCTCTGTCAAAAAAAAAAAAAAAAAAAAAAAGAATAAAAATCACAGACAAAATTTTAGCACAGGTGGCCAGTGTCATGGATGATTAACAGGCAACTCTATACAGCTTCAAAGGGAAAAAACTGAAAACTGGGTAATAGAATCTAATGCCAGCTATTACCTTCCACCTACCTTTCACTGTGTTTAGCCCTGCATCTCTTTTGTAACAGAAGCAGCTGGTTTGTACCATTACCAAAATCCCATAGCACAGAAATCACAAGGTGCTTATTAGTGAAAAAAAATCCTTCCGTAAAAGCCCAATGCCCTACTTCCTTGACTACTTTCATAGCCAAAACCCCAGAAGGGCTGAAAGCAGAAGGGAGACTGGGTCATCAGCCTCCAGATCAAAAGTTTTTGTAGGGGCGCCTGGGTGGCTCAGTGGGTTAAGCCTCTGCCTTCGGCTCAGGTCATGATCTCAGGGTCCTGGGATCGAGTCCCGCATAGGCCTCTCTGCTCAGCAGGGAGCCTGCTTCCTTCTCTCTCTCTCTCTGCCTGCCTCTCTGCATACTTGTGGTCTCTGTCTGTCAAATAAATAAAATCTTTAAAAAAAATTTTTTGTAAAAAGTACTTTGAGGGCGCCTGGGTGGCTCAGTGGGTTGGGCCGCTGCCTTCGGCTCAGGTCATGATCTCAGGGTCCTGGGATCGAGTCCCGCATCAGGCTCTCTGCTCAGCAGGGAGCCTGCTTCCCTCTCTCTCTCTCTCTGCCTGCCTCTCCGTCTACTTGTGATCTCTCTCTGTCAAATAAATAAATAAAATCTTTAAAAAAAAAAAGTACTTTGAAATATTAAGTGGTTGCTTTATATTTTATTCTGAGAATAAAATCTCAGTTAATGAGAGGGCAACTTCTGTTGAGCTGTAGTACAGGGCTTACACATGTAAACATACACAGATAACTACATAGAGACAATAATACACCCAAGAACTACTTCCAATTTTTCTTCCTTCTCACAGTTTTATCTGGAGATGACATTTAGTACTTTTCCCCACAGTAAACATGCATCGACAAAATGATTTCACAAATGTTTCCTGCCTGGGCAAAACAAACACTGGACTACTAGGCATCCTTTCAAATACTTCACATGATTTTAATAAACGTTTGACTTTAAAGGCAAACTTTTAAAAACATACCTTGCAATGAAGAATAACCTTTAAAATATACATCTATGTTCTCTTTCTTGGTAGGAGTTTTGGCTATACCAGTATAAAATACACATATGTGAACACACGATGGTACACTTAAGATTTGTGTATTTCAATGTATGTAAAATTTACACCAATAAAAACAGAATTATAAACAAAAACTCAACTCTAATTAATGATATGCATGTGGAAGTGTCAAGGAGTGAAGGGTACTGATTCTGCAACTTTCTCTGGAATTCATTAAAAAAAGAAACTAACTCCAAAATAGATTGTTGGATGTGTGATAGACCAATATAGCAAAATGGACCCATTACTATTGTCGAATGCAACTTTAATGTCTACTATTTACCTTCAACCAGAATGTGGGCAGGGTCAGACATGTAGCATACGGCACAGTACTGGTTTAATACATACTTACTCACTGATTCACTGACTAAGGCTCTTATTTTGCTACAAGGCAAAGCATTCAACCCATGGTATAGAGATATGCTATATCAATAACTTTGGTATTATCATTGCTCTCTTTTACTTAAAATTTTGTAACTAATTATTATAATTATGTTTACATAGAAATCTTAAATTTTCAAAGTCAGAATTTCTAGAAAATAATTCTTTAGTCATTTTCTTCAAATTTTTCTATAATGTTGGCAATGGAATTTCCTGAATGAGCTGCTTAGTTTCTATGAGTCCTGTGACATCTCTATATTACATAAAAAATCTATGTGGAGGCAGCCACAGGGACTCCCTTAATTAGAAAGGGAAACTTCAAGCAAGTCAATTACTCTTTTGTCCTAAGCAGCCCAAAATTAAAAGGTAGACACAGTATGGTCTTAACCCCAATGTATTTACAAACAGTAGTAAATTTGTTTGAGATTATTACTCCATGAAAATAAATTCATGAAAATAAGGGGGGGGGGTCACAAAATTAAAACCTGGTTTTTGTATCTAAATATGATTTTTTTTAAAGATTTTATTTATTTATTTGACAGACAGAGATCACAAGTAGGCAGAGAGGAAGGCAGAGAGAGAGGAAGAAGCAGGCTCCCCGCTGAGCAGAGAGCCCGATGTGGGACTCGATCCCAGGACACTGGGATCATGACCTAAGCTGAAGGCAGAGGCTTTAACCCGCTGAGCCACCCAGGCGCCCTAAATATGATTTTTTTAATGGAAAAATATGGAATCTCATTCTTCTTCCATAGGATTCATAGCAATGAGACAATTGCTTAAAAGCCACTGGATTTTATATTTTCATCATTCTCGAGGTGGCTCACATCTTAACAATAACTACAACTGACATTACCACTTAAAATATAGAATTAAGGTGCAATTTAGCATAGCTGTTTTAGTTATGTTACCCCTCAAGGAAAGTCACTGTACAGAGAGGAATCATTTTCATGTGAGAATAGTTGTTTCCATATGTACCTAATTATTCTCATGACAAAAATTATTACTCCTACTTTTATTAAAATAATTTTAGTAGATAAACTATGAAAGCTCTTAAGTCTAATGCAAATGAGACTCTAAAAGAACATTCTATATTCTATAAACATCCAATTTAAAAATCAAGAAACAGGGACGCCTGGGTGGCTCAGTTGGTTGGGCCGCTGCCTTCGGCTCAGGTCATGATCCCAGCGTCCTGGGATCAAGTCCCACATCGGGCTCCTTGTTCTGTGGGGAGCCTGCTTCTCCCTCTGCCTCTGCCTGCCACTCTGTCTGCCTGTGCTCACTTGTGCGCTCTCTCTCTCTCTCTCTGACAAACAAATAAATAAAATCTTAAAAAAAAAAAAATCAAGAAACAGGGGTGCCTGAGTGACTCAGTGGGTTAAGCCTCTGCCTTCGGCTCTGGTCGTGATCCTAGGGTTCTGGGATCGAGCCCCACATTGGGCTCTCTGCTCAGCGGGGAGCCTGCTTCCCCCTCTCTGCCTGCTTCTCTGCCTACTTGTGATCTCTGTCAAATAAATAAAATATTTAAAAAAAAATGAAGAAACAAAGTTCAAAACTTAGAGCAGCAAGCTATCCTGTATACAATGTGTAACAATATCAAGGTTTAAGAAATAAAACTTGAATGACTAGAGAAAAAAAAGTCAGTTAATTCATTTCTAACACATCAAAGATTTTAAAACAAGAAAAAAAATTTAATCATCACTGTATTCTTTAATCAACAGAACTAAAAATTTAAATGCCACTGGAACAGTATTATTCTTACAAAGGCAAAAGATTAGTCAATTGCCCTTGCTCAGGTAAAGTCTGCTTTACCTAGCAAGAAGAGGCTTCCAAAGCAATTTTTAGGTTGGCACATACCTCTTACATTGCAAAAAGTACTGACTCTATTTTATAAACATGCAGGCAAGGAAGGCAACACATTTATGGGAATGGAAATGGAAGAACTGGGAAGCAATGTGGAATACTGTTTGGGACAGAGGTGGATTTTCTATAGAGTTAATAAAGCTTAAACTTCAATAGCCTTCACTTCCCATGGGATCCTTTCAAAACCCTGGAAAGAGGCGCCTAGGTAATTTCATATTCATAAATTTATGCCCTTTTTCTTGTAGAGCCCTCTGCCAAGTTATAAACTTTAGGACCAAATTTTGTAATTTGGCTCTAGTCCTTTTTAGTGGAAAAATTTCAGAATTAGGAAAATTCTATAGAATGCTAAATTCTATATGCTAAAGCAATGGAAAAAGTCTATAACTTCAGGATAAAGAGTGCTGGTATTCCATTCACTCAACATTTATTAAGTTCTTAATACTCTGTTAGCATTACAGAGACAACACCTAGTATATTGTTTCTTTCTGTCTGGAAGAAACTCACAGTCCACCAATAAGGTCACAAAACCATCAAAGGTTGGAATCGCTTCTTTTCCAAAAGTGATTCAACTGCTAAGGAACTCTCATCCTATATACTCATTATATCAAACTCTGCTACTTAGGAGCTGTGCCTAGACCTTTCTCTAGGTTTTGATTCCTCATCTGTAAAATCAGGAAAACAGTGTTAGCATCGCACTCATTGTGCTTTGTATCTGCTCTTCTTGTTTGATGTCATGAAAGAAGTCAGTAGGAGAGCAGTTGCTTCTACTTTGGGGAATTTTCTTTGCGGAGAACATTACCAGAGTGCATAATCCACAAAATAAAAGTAATCTTTAATGGCATTTCAAATTAAAAGGATTCTGAACTGGCAAGACCAAAATAATTAGTCATCGAGAAAATTTCATCATAGAAGATCAACCTTGACTCGTGCATGAACTAAGCCACATAAAGTCCACATTCTGTAAAGTCCACATCCTTCCCACCCCCTCTTTCCTTTTTTGTTAATGTATCTCCAGCATTTCTTGACTGCCTTGTATTTCCCAATATGTAACCCATCTGGTTAAAAAATAAGCTCCATATGGTACACACTTATTTCTGAGACTGTCTGTTTGGATTTTTCAGGCTGGTGAATGCTTTTGCTTATGTAAAATGCTAATAATACTAAGGTTGTAAGTGCGAACCCCAAATAGGTTATTTTGTTTTTATCTGATACAGAAGTTTAAATATACTTTTATAAAGTGAATGGCACTGTTATAAAAAAAAGGAATAAATAATATAAAAATATTATAGTTATATAAGTAAAAAATATGCCTCAGTTAAATAAAAACATTCAAAAGTGTATGCCTCAGTTAAATAAAAATAGTGAGTTGGTTACATTTCTAGGAGAGCATATATATTCATCTTATATTTTAGTATTCTTGAATGGATTCAATTTATATGATTGCTGACTCAATAAGAAATATTTTATCAAATTGTTATAGGCTTGAAGTATTTATTTGGTAGGAAAAAAAGGTTAAGAATTAGAGACTGCCCTGCTGGTTTACTCTAACAAAAGCAGGTACTAGTAGAGGCTGCAAGGTATGGGTTTATTAATTTTTTTTCCATAGTGCAATAGTACTAGAAATTATGGTGCTTTGAGTTACAGCTGTACCATGTATGACGTTCTTGACAGAATGGAACAGCTTTGAGCAAAGTGAACTTTAGGAAGCTATCATGAAAAATCTTAGATAACTATATATTAGCAGCTCTAAGACCTATACTCTAAGAAGTATCAGGACAGAAGTGAAATCACTGACCACAAAATAAATACAGCCAGGGTTTTGGCAGAAAGAGACGAGACATAGGAACTATGCAAACTGCCCTCACATCGTAGAATCCAAACTATTTATTAGAAGATCTGTGTTCCAAGCCTCTTTTTTATAAATCTCATTTCTTCCATTGTTGACAAAATCAAATGTAAAGTCAAGAATGTGAAAGTATTTAAAACCCAAGAAGGGTTTGAAAGAAAGTTTTTAAATGAAGTATTATAAAACTTCTACAGTGGGTAAAGGTTCAAACACTAAAAAGTTCAAACTTTATGACCTCACAGATCCTAAAATCCTATTAACCAAACATCCAAGAAAGACAGGCCTTCTTCAGCAGATGATTCTGCGCAGTGATCCAGGTTTCTCAGTGGGTTTAGGAGTTTCCACTGGATTGATTTTAGAGGCAGCTGAACACTAAAGTGAAACTAAGCGTGGCATATACTCCCTTGAGAGATACTCCATCACCTTCCTGTCCTCATGAAGCATAGTTGGTCAGATGCTTGGGAAGGGGGAGAATCTTAGAATAAATTTCTCTAGACTACATTTTTAAAAAGTTATAATACTAATTTTTTAAAAAATTTAGCTGATGCCTCAAAAAATCTAAATGATGTTAAAGGAAGACGAAAGAATTTCGTTTATCAAGAAGGAGTACAGGGGTGCCTGGGTGGCTCAGTGGGTTAAGCCGCTGCCTTCGGCTCGGGTCATGATCCCAGGTCCTGGGTTCAAGCCCCGCATCGGGCTTTCTGCTCAGCAGGGAGCCTGCTTCCTCCTCTCTCTCTGCCTGCCTCTCTGCCTACTTGTGATTTCTCTCTGTCAAATAAATAAATAAAATCTAAAAAAAAAAAAAAAAAAAAAGAAGGAGTACAGATTTTTAAAAAGTCACAACACAGTGGTCTAAGAATCAGGGACTCTCTAGAACTGCCCCGGTTCAATTTAGCAGCCACTACCTATGTGAAATGTGGCCAGTCGGGACGGAGACGTGCTGTTACTGTGAAATACAGACGGCATTTCAAACGGAAGGTACAAAAAACAATGTAAAATACTTCATCAATAATGTCTCTGTAACGGATTAAACATTAAAATGATAGTAATAGGCTGGATGAGATGACCAGTGAGACCCCCTTTTAACTCCCAAAGCTGTGATTCTACGACAAACACGACTTTTCTAAGGACAAAAATACTCTTCATTTTGGAGGCAGAAGATTGTTATTGGACACCGAAGAGTTGAATTGCTACTTAGAAATATTATGAGGACGCTCAGAATTAAATTCAGCAGATGTTTATACTCTTGTGTTATCTCTTTTGAACTTGAAGTGGCTTTATTGGGAGAGTCTATCTTCCTAAACTTAAAAACACGATTCCTAGACCATCAGCAACTTAGATAAAATTTCTCTGGTCATGTGCAAGTCTGAATTAAGACTTTGGGGAAGGGGGACTTATCTGAATAAGGAAACTTATTGGCAAATGCTGTGTTTTAAACCTGTGGACTCATTGATGATGTTTCTTAACACACAGAGAAAGATCCACATACTCAGGCGATTATTCTTTAGCTCTCTTCTGTGTTTCTTCCAAGAACACTGCTTATGCCAATATCTATTTACTTAACTTCACTTAGAGCAGCGTCTGGCACAAAATAAGCACCATGTAAGTGCTTTACTAATGTTAACCAATCTAATCCTAACAGCTTTTGAGATGGAGCTGTCTTTTTCTCCCCGTTAGGCAGGAGGAAACAGGAACCTAAAGTGGCCCAGTGGCCTGTCCTGGGTCACCCAGTGAGCGAAGGGGCAGAGCCTGGGCTCCACTCTGGGCACGTGGCTCCACAGACTTGAAGCTGTAGCCCTTCCCTTGATGTTTCCCTGCCGCGTCATCGCTGCCTCCCACCACCACCGCCACCCTGCCTGATGAACTGAATACAGCTTAATGAGTTTGCTAACTTAGATACTTTCGGTAACTGACCTAAAAGAAAGATGCCTGCCAAGAGGAAGAGACCCCTGAAAGAGCCATCACAAACATTCAATTCCACATACTCACCGCCACGTTTGCCTCTTGCTCCGTCTCTGGCACGTAAGGGTAATGGTTATAAAACATATCATTTCGCACCATTTTTTTCCTCATTCTGCAGGGCCCTTCTGTCATCTCCAACATCCATTTGTCTAGATGGGAGCCGATGGGGGGGCCCCACAACCCTCGCTCCCGCAACAGTTCGTACTCGATTTGGCACCACTCTTCTGTCACATACTTCAGGGCATTTTGCTGACGCTAAGGGGAGGGAGTCCAGGTTATTTTTCAAACAAAAGCAGGAGGAATAATCAAAAGTCTACAAATAACTTAAAGCCAAGTTAATATGTGCAAACAAAACGAGTGCATATCATTTCAGTCAAAATTATAAAAGTAAAATTATATTTGTTTATGGTTACAGAGGCCTACGAATTCTGTGAGAAGGTGTGATTTTTTGTGGGGGCCCAAGTGCTTAACACCAAATAAATGACAGATAGGTACAAGGGCAAGGGTGAGGTACACTTGAACAAAGGACACTGAAGCTAGGACCTGGAAATATTACTTATGAACATACACTGCAATGCTTAGTCCAGTGTAAGTCAATAGATAAACATGGTAATTTAAGGACGACTCTCTCCCTCCCACCTCCAAGTCACAAAACAAGTACTTGAACGTGCACAGGAGAAGATCTAGTTAATCAGAACAAGAAATACTGCCAGCGTATTGGCTTACTGGTCAGCTTGGTAACATTTGCCAAGATTTTAGGTAAAGAATACAAACATGCAGCTCTGATAAAGTACTTGATGTTCATATAAAAATGAAAGGAAAACCATTTTCAACTGACTACTGGGATAGATCTAAACCATTTTACTTAAGTGAAAATTTATGAACTGGTATAACTTCTGGCTATTTATCAAATGTCAAGATGTACAGCAATTTAGCAGATGATTTTAAGTTAGAGTACCTTATCTAATGGTTCATAGAACATAAGTATGTAATATCAATCTAAGAATAAAATCTCTTTATATAGTGAAGATTACTGAATGAATAATCTTGAAATTACATGATATCACAGTAGTACTTACATATAAGGGGGGATGGAGGGAGGTGAATCCCGTATAACAAATAGCTAGTGTATGCCCATAAAATATTAGCAGTTAATCATTCAGAAACCTTCAATAGATCTAAATCAGCCACTTTGGAAACAAAATATTTAGAATAGTTATGAATTCACCAAGAGGATTTCACTGAATTTATTTCTTACCAACGTAAACACCCAGTGTCTATAATAAAAAATTATTTAGATTTAAGAGTTTTTTTTTAATTTTGGGAGACTTTCAGAGACTTGGATGCATATTTTCACAGTCTCCTTGTTAAGTCCAAAAGAGAGGGATTTTCTTTTATTTTAATATTTGTTAGGAACAACCCATGCAGTATGTATGTCAGTAGTTAATGTCGATGGAATTCGGTTGTGCTGATTTTCAGTTTGTTGTTTTTTAAATGCCATCTGCCTCTAGGAAGTTCAGATTTTTCTATCTTAAAACCAGTGACCAAAGTAGCCATTGGCAGCAATAATTAAAAACATCTTCTGACGATGAATGCAGTTCAGCAACTTACTCTTAAAAGCGGTAAAAAAGTATCATGAGAGAGTTCTTTCTCACTCGAAGAATGCAAGAGAAATCTTTACTGTGGTTATGAATTCTTACCTCCTGATATTCCTTATATTGTGTATCTACCAAGTCACGGACAACAGCAATATGTGTAAACATCCACTGAGAAATCTCCTAACAATGGATGGAAAAAGAGGCTTAGTGTTTCATGGATTTTCCTAGAAAAATGTTAACTAGCCTTAAAGTAATGCCAAGTAAATTTATTAAAATTCCATTAAAGATACAACTATAAGACAAAACAAACAAAACAAAAAACTCCTAAAGATTAATTATGTGATGTGATGAATCTAGGGGAGGCTTGTGTGATGGACAGAGATCCACATGCTTTCTCCCCCATCTCTATGCTCCTTCCAGAATGGGCTGGCTCCCACAGCTTCTGAGGGTGCCATCAGCACCGTTGGGGATCAACTCAGATGCAGAGAATGGCCAGGAAACCCCAAACCCAATGACTGGCTGATTTGGGGTTAACCAGGTTCAGCCATTTCAGCTCAGCACAGGTCAACTATGAAAGGCCATTTTGGCCCCAAAGTTCCACTTAGGTCAGTTGAGCCTGGACCTGCCTTGTAACCTGGTATTTCCCTGTGACCGATCCTGCTTCCTTTCTTACCCTTCACAAATATGGACCATAAGGGCACCTGTAAAAAACATCCTGCACCAAACACCCTCTCAGTGTGCTTCCTGGGGAATCCAACCTGACATAGGGAATGAATGATACACACTGTTTCTCTCAGACCCTTTACACTGCTGCCACTAAGATTCCAGGATGGCAAAGGAAGTATGATCGGGAAAAAATTAATGGAGGTAGATGAGTTTAAAAAAATCAATCACAATATATATGACAAGATTATAAAGAATAAAAAAACCATTTTGTTCTGGTACTGCTTTAAAATTTATATAATGGTTAGCAACAAAATTATTGAAAGTTTGGAAAAACTGGGGGAAAAAAATAACCCATTGTATGGTCACGTATCAATAATGTGAATCTCATGTCCAGTTATGAAGTGGGTCTGCATACACAAGACTCATAATTCAATTTCGTCATAATAAATTGGGAGAAGTTTCCATTACCTGGGTTATTTTTTTATCTCTTCTAAAAGCAAAAATTCAGAAAAGTTCCACTTCAAATCATGTGCTTATAGAGGTTAAGTGTGTTATATAGAACACTACAAGTAAATCTTGAAATAAAGATTTCTAATAATACATCGATGAAACCAAACAATGTACCTGGGTGGAAAGACTGTGTTTATTAAGACCACTTTCCTTTCGATTCCTTCTCGATCCTGTTAACTTGGAAAGACCAAAGCCACTGCTGACACGGGACAATTTGGATTGTGTGGTGGGCACTAAAGCTTCTCCTCGACTTATGCATTTCTTTTCATGGGCTATGAAATCAAAATTAGATTACTTTAAAATTTCTCCGTGTATTTATCAGTCTTACTTTTAACATTTCTGCATCCAGGTTACACATCACAATTCTGTAGTCATCAAAAGCAGTTTACACTACAGACAACAGACACAGACATTCTCTAGGATATTTCACATTTACTTGCCCGTGATCTTGTATTAGCATATCTGCTTGACAATTATTATACCAGCTGAGCTGGCATGTGTTTGAAACTTCACAGCTCTACAGTAAACGCAAACTGATTTTAACTGTATTCAGTTTCTAAGTTAATAACAATTCACAACTCCCCATCTAAAATATTTGGTGCTGTATATACTCAGGAATTCAGAAGGTTTTGGATTTTATAAGGTGATATGGTACATACACTGTATAGTATATAATCCTGAGGGTCAATGGCAGTAAACCATAATTGAACACGATAATATTTCTGCAGCAAAATGTGTGAATATTTATAGTAAGTAGGATAAATATAGATTAGGTTTTGCAACAAGTGATTTTTGGACACCAAATTCATGAAAAAACCTTAGGTTTTTAGGGCTTTTTGAATTTCAGAATTACGGAGAAGGGATTATGGATTTATAACCAAGACGGTGACCAGGGACTGCATCTGTGAGCAATGCATTATCTTCCAAATTCATAGATGCCAGACGTGTAACATATTTTAGATTAAAAAAAAAAAATCTGAGAAGAAATGCCAAATCTCAACATAGTCATTCTAGAATGAGTGTTGCTTTTCACTTCTGCTGCCGTCATGACATTCTCTGGGGAAGTTTTTAATTTTGTATCTAAAGTGCACCCACATACTCAGATGCATGTAAATCTGTTAGTCACATGACCTCTGCGGCCTCTCTTACCCAAATGGTTCTGCCAGCACTTTAAACCAGCTTCTTCAATGAGCGGCCTTGCTACAGCTATGTCCACGTGACCCCTTTCATTCACAGGCAGAGTGACTTTGAAGAGTTCCTCCAAGGCTTGCTTCTTACTGTGAATCAATTCAGTCCAAACTCTGTTGACAGCTTTTATGAGAAGCTGACGCCCTAGGAAATGAAATCAACAACAACAAAAACACAATTTATCAAAAACACAATATAAAGGTAGCAATTTTCTTCATGCCTTTCATCTAAGAATCTCATCTACAGTACTTAATTGTCAAAAAAAAAAAAGGCTTCAGATAGTATTAAGTTCAATAAAAACTGCTCATATAACCAAAAATGTGGTTGGTTACTTGAAGAACTTAAAAAAACAAAAACAAACAAACAAAAAAACAACAAAAAAAAACTTCATCTGTATGCAGAAGATTGCGTTTTTTATTTATAAAACTGGAAATTACATACACATTTCATTGTCTAGCTCTTCTGTATAAGAACCTTGCCCATTTAAAAGTAAGTTTTACATCTGACTATTTAAAATAAGTTCAAGATTAAGTTAGTTCTTTAATATTTTGCAATAGGCAAGAAATAAGTATTTTAAAAGAACATTTACTATTAAACTCCATCTTGCTTTGGACTCCTTGCTAATTGGTCTGACTCCTGCTCTAGACCAATCTTCAGCAAGCATCAGAGTCACCTGGACACCTGTTCAGATTGCTGGTCTCCACCCACAGAGTTTCTGATTCAGTAGGTATGAGTGGGGCCAGAGCATGTACTTTTCTAACAAGTTCCCAAATGATGCTGATGTTATTGGTCTGAGCACTTTGCTTTGAGAAACAGTGTTCTGGGTTGTCAGTTCCTTGGGGGATGTTCTCAGTGTCTGGGCTTCACGATGTGTTAGTGAAGGACAGATAATAAATTAATGCTTAAATGAAGGAAAGAACAAGTGGTGTACTTCCAAAGGATAAAATCATATGCAAAACTACCACACTGTATGGCTGTGGAGACAAATACTTTTACAGTTATGACTTTTTGACCAATGTGCAAATTAGAAATGAATCCACTCTGAATTTTTATGCATAATATTTATAAAAATCATAGGGAAAACTATATTAAAAGAGAAAATGAATAAAAGAGAATAAAAATGGTGGTAGTGATGACCTGTCTCAAGTAATATTTGCACCTCTAATGAGACCTATCTAACACTACCAATAGGCAGCTCTCTTAATGGTAAATGCTACATTAATATTGATACTACTATTTGTGCAAATGTAAGTATCATCAAATCTCCCAGTGTTACCATGAAATGTTAGGGGCTAGCAACATAAGAAGAGCTCCAGCTGGTGGGCTGGTTATGATGGTGGGCATATTGGCGTATGTTCAGGAGGGACCTATTGGAGCACTGGTTGCCATTACTGACAGTATCTGAGGTGAGGTTTTTGGGAGGGGACAGTCTATCTTAAAAACTGGAAATGAGGGGTGCCTGGGTAGCTCAGTTGGTTAAGCGTCCAACTCTTAATTTTGGCTTGAGTCATGATATCAGGGTCATGAGATAGAGCCCTGGGTCCATCTCTGCACTGGGCATGGAGCCTACTTAAGATTCTCTCTCCCTCTCCCCCTCCCAATTCCTATGCTCATCTCTGTCTCTTAAAAAACAATTCTTTTTGGCAATGGGGAGAGTGGGGAGAAAAAAGGAAGAAAACAAGTCGAGGTAATTACCTTCACTAATATCTTGGCTGTAACCACCGTCTGGTTCAATGTCAGAGGGGATCATAATGTGCCATGTAGTCATGCGGGCTTCTGCTTCCAGTCCAAACCCATCCACGTTGCTGAAAAATTCCAGTCAGTTTAAACTCTGAAGGAAATGACTGTAGCTGAAAGCTATAATGACTAAGTATAACCCTGCAGACACATGCAAATGCTGGCTCTATCACCAAGTTCCCAAACTGGCAGACAGATACTCAGCAGATGCACAACACAGAACTACTACTTCATCAGGAACATGCCATTTCATAGAGTGATCTCACAAATCCACCTGGCCAAATGTAATGAAACTAAACAACAGCATCAAGATGGGCGTCTTAATATTTAAGGTGCTTTTTGGTTACTATTAACATTTTTACCTAAAAATTACCAAAAGTTCCTAAGAACATTTTCCTCATGGGCCTATGCGCCACCTCCCCCACAGTCTCTCATCCCACCACCCTTCACTCAGTTGCAGGGAGATACTTGCAGTTTCCCCTAAGTGCCATATTCTTTCCTTTCCCGGGCACTCATACAGATGGCTCTCTGTTTCCACATCACTCTTTCTCATCCTCAGTGGAGGGCTAACCTCCTCAAGCATGCTCAGGTTGCAACTCAGCCAGTGTCTCCTTCCCGTTCGCAGCACCTGTTCCAAGCTCCCAAAGCACCATGCTTCCACCATGCACACCTGATTGTCTGTCTCCCCTCCTAGACTGCACGTTCCAAGACCCTGCCATGGAGTCTTTCTTGCTCATATCTCATCCCAGTGCCTAATTCAATGTCCAGACACTAAATAAGAATCTGTCAAAGCAATCATTGGAAAAATCCTAATTTTACCCACTTCACTCAGAGCACTGCATTTATTCATAACGTTCTTTTCTGTTTATCCCTCTTAACCTCCAACAATGTGTATTTTGTTTATTTTTAAAGTAAACTTTTTTAAATTCCATATGTGACATAAGGTGATGAATGTTCAGCTTAAAGACATAGAAAATTAAAGGGAAAAAAGCTCACAATTTCAGTGCACAAATGTAACCCTCATCTCTTCTATTTTCCATGAAGTTTTAAAACCGAGATTAAGAGGAAAAAGAAATGTTACTATCAAAAAAGTAGAACAAAGAATTTTGGTGGAAAAATATAAAAGACAAATTCATGGCAGCAAACTGAATGTGAAAAAGTTACCTCCCAACATGCAGATTAATAAGGCAGTGAGCCAGGCAGCTAATGAATTCTTGGTCGTGGTTCCCGGGCCCCAGGATGAGGTTCCTGTTGACCGTCAGCACCCGGAGCGAATCTAGGAGAGCCACCTGCTGCGGAACGGTTTTGTGTGCCCGTGAGAACTGGTACAAGATGGTCCTGTTGAGGCAGTGATACACCGCATCGAGTGACAATCCCTGGGATCTTCGTTTGGACTAAAGATGGGAAAGCAACTACGCTTAGTAAAATGGACAAAAATAAATGGTCTGCTTCACATCCACACATCACATTAGGTCTACTATGTACCAGGGGCCATGCTCAGTACAGGGTGCTAAGTTAAAAACCAAAAAGCTCTTGCTGTGATGAGGATCGGAACCCGAGACACATAAATGTAATTTGACGAGCTGAGAGCCTCATGCCCCAGTGAGGAGAGCCATTAAGACTTGCAGAGCAGAGAGGAGTGGCCTATCTGAGCCCGTGAGGAAGCACTGTCCAGGGAGAACCTCCTACTACAACTTGTCTGTAAGAACATCTCTACTCAAAATGGCTGGGGAAAACAAATAACCTAAAAGCTTAGTAAAAAACTTCTTTGGATGGTCTATAGTCTCGTTTCCTCACTTGTAAACTTTTCTCTTTGGTTTAAATACAAATTTAGCTCTTAAAAAAAAAATTCTTAGATAACCTATGCATTGTATGCTAATGACACATGATAACAGCATTTCCTAATTTCTGCAGTACGTGTTGAATAAGATTAAGCACTTGTGGCAAACCAGGTCCACATTCTTTGGTCAAAGGTATCACGCACTCACACACATGCACACACACACAAGCACACATACACTCACTAAATGACACCTTCAAAGACCTACAATGAACGCTGTGAAAATTTCATTACAAGAAGAAAATATTCCTTTACTATCAACTCTTCTTGCTCTGTAAACCTTTACACACAACTGTATCATAGTGTAATGGAAAAAGCCCTATCAAGTTGTATCAGCTTAAGGTATTTAAACCAAAAGGAAGCTATCCAGGTATCTGGGTAGCAAAAAGCAACAGCAGTGGGGAGGTCAGTGAGAGCCCACAGCTTGAGAGAACCAGGCAACTTTACAAGGGACAAGTTGGCACAAAGCTATGGATGGGGGGAAGGGTTATAAGTATACAGTTTTTATTCACTTTCAATAAACTGAGCTTTGTATTAAATATTAACATTATCTTATTAGTTACATTTATTTCCAATAATTTTGACACATTAGGAAAGTTTTTCAAGGAAAAACATGTACTCTAAAACCAACAGTGACAATAGATTACCTGTGCAATTAGTTGAATTATAAAATCTATAAGAAGTTTAGATTCTTTGTTGAACATGCCTTGCCAAAGTTTGTCCACCACACGTTGTGTGAAATAAAACACATTGTTCACCAATACCTGGTAGCTTCCTCCACTGGTAATAGGCAGAGATGCATCTTCCCCTAAATTTGAGCGGGGGGGGGGGAATATAAGAAAACTGCTATCAACCAGCACAAGACCAGATCCTCCAAAAATGAGGCTAATGCGAAATGAGTTTATCTACTACACTTAGAAAGAGGACAACTAGGCTCTTATATTTAACGCCGATAATCCTGATATATGTTGGAAGAAATAATTTCTGCAGGACAAGAGTTTGGATTGAAGAGTGTGAAGTCTTGTATTGCTTGAGACTGTCTGTGATAAGCAAACAGTTCCTCAACTTAAACTGACAGCGACAGAGGATCTCTGAGAAAAAAGCTGTCAGGTTCTTAGCTTTGAATTGATTCTGTGTAACTAATAACGGGTAAAACACACCATCAGACACAACTCTGTTCTGAATATACCTTCAAGTGCAATGAAGTAATATAGGAGAGGACCAGAACAACTGTGAAAATGAAACTACAGTCAGTGCTGGTGGAGTCATGGGGCACCTCTCCTTCCCTCCATGATTACCTTCAGTCCTGTTTCTCCTCAAAAAAGTTCCCAAGTGCCTTCGGTGTGTTTGCTGTGTACACACTACTTCAAGACTAATCCCCCTAACCAAAATGCCCTCCATAAGCCCCTCCTTCCTAGAAGTTCTGGAGCCCCACTGAGTATATTATTCCTACCAAACTCTAAATTACTCCATTATGTAAAACTCTTCATTTTGTATCTTTATATAGTAAGACGGATACTGTACAAGTAAGATTCTTAAGTGATAAAAACAAACACAAAGTTTGACCTGACAGCATGCTTTGAGAGTTACATGTTAAGACAATACTAAAAACTTTTTGGCAGACTTACTTAGCAAAAAAAAAATAATAATTTAATAGGATGGAAGTTCTTTGATTAATATTATTACTTGGCACTCAAGTAGCCAATATGTTAAATCACTACTTTTCCTTCTCCTATAAATTCTATCATTATTTTATATATAAATGTTAGCTTCACTGTAAATGTATCAAGTTTTGTATTTTTATTGTAACCAGATAGGGACATACAGAAAAAACATCTTAATGTGTTTTGAATTTATGTTCTGGAAGCCATCCTAGAGAACAACATAGGGGTGCCTGGGTGGCTCAGTCGGTTAAATGTCGGACTCTTGATTTCAGCTCAGGTCACGATCTCAGGATCATGAGATCGAGCCCCACACGGAGCCCTGCGTTGGGCTCTGTGTCCAGCTCCGCACTGGGTGTGCAGCCTGTTCTCTCACCCTTTCCCTTACAAAGAACAACTCTACTCATGCTACTCATGGGCATATATCTAATAGCTATGTATAAATATTATATACATATGTGGCCCATATGAACAAGAATATTTATAGCAGCTTTATTTCTAATTATCTCAACCTACAAACTACTGAATGTCCCACCACAACAAATTGGACACATTTTATTTATTCATATAACAGACTACATAGTGATGAAAATAAATGGACTCTTGCTACAGGCAACAACATAGGCACATCTCACAAATATGCTGAGTGTGAGGAGCTAGACTGCAACAAATACATGTTGTATAATTCCATTTGTAAAGTTCAAAAGCATGCCAAACGAACCTATTGTTTTAGATCTCGGGACAGTGACTCCATGAGCAGTAACGGGGTCAGGGCAGGAGGGAAGTGGGGGAGCCTGAAATGCATTTCTGTGTGGCCTTATATAGGCATGATGTCTGGGTGGTCATTCACGGAGCTTTATGCTTGTGATTTGTTTATTTACAAGTATATCACAACAAATTAATTTTTAAAAGTATCAGACATTCATAGAAATGTAATCCATTTACATACTATGGTTTTTAAAACATTGTTTCTCTTTACTTGTCCTCTTCCTGCCACCTGAGTGTACAGATGTGGACAAGCAACTTAAGTATTTCCTGTTGTTGACTCTTTATCCCAGATTCAAAGAAAAGATCTAGACAGGCCTCTTCCTCACTACAGAAAAATACCAATATGAAGGAAAAATGCACAGAAAAGAAAAGATGAAGTTAAAAAGGAGATACACTAGGAATTTAGACAGAGAAGAGTGATTCTAGGTACTGTGATAAAGTGAAAATAAAACACAGTATTACCCAGTAAGACATCAGCTGCAAGCAAATGGTCCATCACACTATCCAAAATGTAAGTCTGGAATTCTTTTTGCTGAGTTCTTGTAGATCTTTCAGGAGAAGCCTAATCAATGAAATTTAGAATTAGAAACAAAATCAAGTCAACAAAGATAAGAGCTCAAGCATAGTTATATTATCATGTTTACATAGTTACATAAAAGAAAAACCTATTGGTAAATAATAAAACAAGACATGAGAGATGGTAGACAGGCTTATGCTTTCTTTTACTTTTCCACAGAATTAAAAAGAAGCAAAAGTGAAACATCACCATCTTTTGAATCCAGTCCTCCAAAAACAGTATTCTAAGATTGTATTTAATAAATATTTGATAATCTACTAGTATATCTCACTTCCAAAGACAGCTGGCAATTTATTATGAGATACTGACAAAATCATAAAGCCATTAAAACAAATACAAAACCTCAGGAACCTAGTAATCAAGGGGGTAAAGTCGATGGGGAGGGCAATATTTGTAACAAAAAGTTAACTAAGCATGCAATTTAGCTCTGAGCTCCCTCGGCTTCAAGAAGGAGGGAAAAAAAGATGATATGGTTTACGAAGCTTTTTATTGTCTATAAAAAGAAGCACACTAGATTGTCAGCAAGGATGTTTTCCTAAAATTGTTCTTAGAGGAATGTTCTCTGTGGGTTTTTATAAAGAGGACAATAATAACCCTATAGGCAATACTTTGGTAAGGGTTTTATACAGTATAAAGATGTTTTTAAAAATTATCTTGAATAAAAGCTTGCAAGCGCAAAGTTAAAGTACAGTTCTCAGATGGCATTTCTGTTGGTAATTAGGGTAATATCACCCAGGTGCACAAATGTCCAGTAGCTAACCTGTGAGGTGGGTGGTAAAGCCCTGGATAAAAGGTGGGGAAGATCCTTTTGTCATCCTCAAATGCCAGTTTTTGGTAGAAGTCGCATATCGAATAATTCAACAAACGGACATAAAATTTTCTTTTAAAAAGAGATCTGGATGTTTTAGATATAGGCACAGTACTGATGCTTTGCAGATCCTTGAACAGACAGATCTGGGACTATGTTTATGACCACGTTACAAAAGTGGGCTTCAGACTACTGTTCTTCATTTACGCTTGAAATGTGCTCCATTTTAAAAAACCCATTTCTTTCTATTCTGATTTTCAATGTGGTACTGATAAAGGGTTTAAAGGAACAGTTATAATCTAAATTCTATATTCAGATCAAGGATCTTATTCTAGGGATTTAGAAACCAACAGCTAAACCCAAGTTACAGCAAACATTTCTCTGTTTTGCTGGTAAGACATATTTGTTTTTAAATGACAAAATATGGGCCTAATGAGTACATTTAAAATAGTACTAGTGTTTAGGAACTGAGTTTGGTATCTATTTGGGAAAAAGTAAAGGACATGTCATGTTGTTTTTAATCTTAATAAATTTCCCTGTGTAGGCGAACAGCTGAATCACCGCGGTCAGCATGAGCGCCACAGACACCCACTACCTGCCTATCCCTCATGTTGACGGTACAGGGAGACTATAGCCCTACCAAAGGAAGAGAAAGTGAGAATGTTTAAGTGGGAAGCAGACTGATGAGTTCCTGAGGATTACCCTGTCATCAGATCAGAGACCATTTTGCCAAATAGTTTAAGCTGATCAAAGTTTCCCAGAGGAAGGCTCTCCATTCACAGGAGGATTTAAACACTCCTGAAGATGACAGTGCTCATTCTGGATCATAACCACTGAAGGTGGTTAATGGGATAAGTAATACTGAGTAGAGTTTATCAACTCTTAACGAGACAATGTTTTGGAGTCTGTGAACAAAAGGGCCACAGAACTCAGAGAAGTAGCTTCATCAACAATATTTATCTTTACTTAATTAAGAAATATTCTTTTGTATTCTGCATGGATTTAAGGCTAGGCTCAGTCATCAATGCACATTTAATCCTCTGAATCCCCTCAGAGAAGCTGTTATATGAGTGATTATGACCCAGAATGTATACTTGTTACTGGCTCTAATTGCTGGGTTTAAATGTTCTTGCTGAGATTTATTATAGCCTAACTTTTAAAGGATTTAAGACTTTATAAATGCATGCACAGCTGTCTCAAGGTTTTTTTTTTTAAACATTCTATGGACTTACTATTATGTACCAGACACAGTGCTTAGTTTTTTGTACATTATCTCAATCTGCAAAAATCTCTCTCTGAAGTAAAACTATCACCCCATTTCAGAGATAAGGTCACCGAGGCTTAGAGTGGTTAAGTCACAACTAGGATTCAAACCTCAGTTTCTCTGATGGCAAAAGTTCATGGCTTCACCTGCTATACCATACTCTCCCAGCTTTACTAAAAGTCTCCATATTGAAGTTAACAAATGCACATGAGCAACTCTGCTACAGTCTCTTCGGCCATCTTTTAAATAAACCTGGTTGGCTGCATACCAGGTAACTGGGATGAGTTCAGGGCAGAAGGAAGAGAAGAGTGAGCACTGTGATCGGCTCTGGCTTCTGGCTGTCAGGCGTCTTCCCTACAGAAGCAGGGAAGCCAGTCAACACCAGTACTCAAAGAATCACAGCCTCCTTTTTGCAGGTGGCAGACACCGTGCAGAATCTTTGCGTGCAAGGCCAGACAGCCCTGGGCGTCTGCTGTCCGCACTGAGGGCAGGCCGCTCCTGCAAGGAAGGCTTTCAGCGCTCTGTGGTTTGTCATGGGCTGAAGCCCTTCAAGAAGAGGATTTTGAGCTTCTTCATTCTGGCTCCAATATTCCTTTTAGCTGATCTCTCAGGTATGTCAGAGTTCTTTTTGCCCCAGGGTCAGCCAGGGCGGAATGCACACTGCTGGGAATGGGGAGGTCTCTTAGAAGATGGATGGAACAGAGAGTCATGAACTCCCGAGACCACAGGAGAGTATGTGTGGCATCAGACAAGCACACACTCATTAGCTTTTCCGCAGGCAGAGCCAAAACCTTTTCTATCCGTTCCCTTGCGCTTGCCTCCTGCCACCATGGTGGTATTCACAGGCCATGAACTCCCTACGACGCCTGGTGGTGACAGCAGACACGGGGAGTAGGAAGAAGAGAGGACCACCAGGGAGACGCTAGTGTAGGCCACTGCAGTTTCTGAGGGAGTCTTCCGTGCCACTGGTCCCATGTTAGGAACCGTAAATATATAATCTCATTTAATCCTCACAGCAGCCCTGAGAGACACGTTTTATTTTTATACCATCTGAAAGATGGGCAAACTAGAAGGGGTAAAGAGAACTTACAGTGGCCACAGTCACACAGCTATAACCAGCACACATTTAATTTCTCAAGATAGATTTTGCTGATGATTTACATATACTTAACTCCCATAAAAATCATGTAGGGGAAGCAGTATATAAATCATTCCCCAGAGAATGGATTGAGCTCAGTGAGATGAAAATGCTTATACAATAAATAACAGGGCCAGAATTCAAAACAGGTATTTTTCACTCCTAAACCCATGCTCTTTCAATTAGGCCCCAGTGTGCCCCTTGTACTTGGCCTCAATGGCACACTCTGGTCAGCTTATATGAATGGGAATCTTACTTTTATTAACTTTTAACAAAGATAATTTCACACATTCTTTTGTAGATCTAGTCAAGTAAGCAGATAATCTTGTAGTGAGACTGAAAATGAATGAAGACTGAAGATGGCCTGCCTCTCATATTCTGAACTGAAAATCAGTTGGTTCAAACCCCATCCTTCATGTAGGTAAATGGTAAATATACAGGATAATTCTCTTCTTGAACTTCTTCAGAGATAAAGACTTCATAATCACGATATTCAAAATCATATGCTTGCCACTTATTTTTTACACCAAAGGAAGACATCTAGTGCAATAAATGCTTTGTATGTTTATTCTGTACATACACTGTGTAGTAGCGTTGAAGCTCCTCAAAGTATTAAGTTAATTTTTAAAAGCCAATGTGCATCTCTCCTATTAGATGGTAACATATCTTCATGTTTGAGAAGAACTGCTAGGATGCAGTTATAATTAAATGATTTAAAAATACAGAGAAGAACACACCAAACAACCATACTAAGTCCGTGAGAGGTTAAAAGACGTGTGAAAGGTGGTGACTAAATTTTAGGAGTTTACAATGTACCTGGGAGTTTCAATCTTGACATTCCCTACTTCTCCCTGAAATGTAACCCTAGCCACCCCTAACTCCCAGTACAGCCAGACACAAATCCACTGCAGGGCAAATTACTCTCTGCAACAATGAGAAAGTTAATTCAAGGTTAATACATGTTATATCAAACTTTCCCACTGAAAAATATAGAAAACCAAGATAAAAGACAATCATATCATCTATTAGATGACACAGCTAATCTATATCATCTAATATAGCTATTAGAATTCCTGTAAGACTGAAAATACTGTACTGGATAAATCTCCCCATATATTCCACACATATGTATTTTATTGTTTGGCTCGGTTATGCTTTCTTGCACACACTCTTCTAAACTTGATTATCCTGTCATGTTCTGATCACCACCTCATTTTGCATAGAGTGCTTCAAATTCCTACCCAATCCACTAAGACACCAGCCATCTTGCTTCTCAAAGTTTTCCACGAGGACAAGCTCTACCAGGCATGCTTTTAAACTCTACCAAATGCATTATTGATGATAATGATGATTTTCCTGCCAATATTAAACATTGTGGTCCTGGTTAAAATGCTCAGCATGAATGGTATCTGAATTACATTAGCAATTTCTTTTAATTGACTGAGTGGAGATACTTTCACATGAGTAAGATAAAAGTATCTCCTGTGGTTTTAAGGTTTCAAATAAAAAGTTAACCGTGTTAGCCACTAGAGGGAGCAGAGAAAGTGCAGGTTCAGTTGCCAAATGGCTGAGAGCCTGTGGGAAGTTCCCCAGAGAGACAAGCAGTCAGTCTTCTGCACTGACTGAATCTTATTTTCAGAGACCTGGGAGTAACTGACTCTGTGACCCTACTTATAGGAAGTGACCGAAAAAATATGAGTGTACAGCAACTCATCATATACTAAATTCTCTTTCTATGACCTTTTGAGATTTTTTTCTAGGTGAACATTTGGTTTTCAGGGATGACCAATTTCTAGAGCCGGGAGGGCTCATTTTCCAGTGCGTCAGCTGCTTCACATCATTTATTAGGAGAATGGGCAGGTACGGTGGACTAAATGTCTGTGTCCCCCCAAATTTATATGGCAAAGCTCTAACCCTCAATGTGATGGCATTAAGAGACAGAGCCATCAGCAGGTAATCAGGTTTACATGAAGTCATGATGGTGGAGTGCCCATGAGAAGATCAGTGCCCTTGAAAGAAGAAGAAACACCAGAGCTTGTACGTGTGCACTCACTCTCTTTCTCCCTCTCTCTCTCTCTGCCATCTGAGAGTACAGCAAGAGCCTCACCAAACTGGTGTCCCAATATCAGACTTCTCAGTATCTGGAACTGGGGGAAATAAATGCCTGTTATTTAAGTCCCCCAGTCTATGGTATTTTGTTATAGCAGTCTGAGCTAAGGTAGCAAGCAACCTAGAACTTTGTTGTCTTGAGGAAAATTAAGTAAGTGCATATTAAGCACCTACTATGTGCAACGCACCATGTCTTAAGCCGCACAGGACACCTAGAGCAATGATACTTGGCAATAATACAAAAGAGGGATGGAAGCAGGGAGTTATATAAGCTGAGGAGAGGCCTGTGTGTCAAGAGAAGGGGTTTGCACACTGAAGCCCATGGGCCAAATCCAGCCTATGTCAGTTTTGGTAGACAAAGTCTTATTGAAACACAGCCATGCTCATTCATTTATGTATGGTCAATGGCTGCTTTCTGGCTCTAATGATACAGTGGAACAGCTGTAACAGAGATTGCATGGCCTGCACAGCTTGAAACATTTTCTATCTGGCCCTTTACACAAGGAGTCCGTCAATTCCTGGCCTAGGGAAAGGACGATAAAGGACTGAATTAGGGATATGCTTGTGGGAATAGAAAGAAGAGAAACAAACTGTTAGGGTATGTAGCACATCTGAGATTAAAAAAAAAAAAATCCCATAGTCTGTAATATGTTCTGCCTGTACAACCCAGAAGAACATGAAATCTGAAAGGTATCTAGCATCAAATGTGCTTGGTTTCTAATGTTCTAATTAGAAAAACTACACAAAAGAGATGTAAATGCATTTTTTTGGTCTTTACCTCCAACAAAAGATCAATTAGCGGAGTCTGCTTGCTGGCAGGAGTAAGACAGAGGTTGTCTATTATTAAGACCCGCATGAAATCAAAAACAAACTTCTTAGCTGGGTGGTTGGTCAGATAGGTCTTTGTGCCCACGTTGCAGTATTCTGACTGGCTTCTGTTCATCCCTGTGTCTGCTGCAAAGGCTTTAAATTCTTCTGCCGGAGATCCAACCTCATCATCAAGATCAGTCACCTGGTATAATCAAGCAGAAATATATGCTAGTTGTATTTGATTTTATGTGATATTTTCACTTCCATGTTTCCTAAAAACCAAATTATAGCAGCAACAGTATTTTCCTTCAACATTTACCTCACATTAAGCTATTCAAAACATTACCTCACTTTGCTTATTCGACTCTCATTTCAAGGTAGCAATTGGGAACCACAGGTCAGTTACTTAACACATGCTCTTTCTAGTATTAAGCTGATCAGCCACTAGCCATGTATCTGTTCTATGTTGAATTTTCTCTCTATGGTGGATAACTGCACTTAAAATAAATGAAATGATGAGAATGACTGTATCTACATATTGAAATATATCTACTGAGAAGTCAAATATCACAGAATCCCAGATAAAGATCTGGCACAATGGTAGCACCTAAGGGATGATCCATTTTGGCAAATTAAAAAATCCCCAGATAAGTAAATAAAACAATGCCAAAACCAAGCCAATTTTGAGCCAACAGGAAAAAAAAAAAAAAGGACCAAAAGAAAGATTATAAGCTGCTGACAAGAAAAAGATGTTGAGATAATTCCTAAGGTCTTTTTTTACCAGAAAAATTAGGATTTAAAAATCAGAAACAAGCCAGGTCATGTTTTACTTGTCTTTCTCCTAAAATTCCCCATAGTTTCATAATGAGTTTTTTACCTTCATACATGAAGAAAAATTAGTATGAACAAAGTAGTTTATTCCAGGCCCTAGAGTAAGTGGTGGAAGAGAAGATATCATGAAATTCTAAAGTATATAGAGTAATAACTGTCTTTGGGGCTTTGTTTTAAAGGACTGAAGAAGTACCTGTACTACCTATGATTACAGTCTAATAATTTTCTATTAAATTAGTATAGAATATAAAAAACAAAAATGGAACAAAGTAAGGAAAGTTGAACAAAAAAGACAAACACTGATTTCATTTTTGTATAAAGATAACCACTCCTATAATTAATTTGACTTTAATTAATTAAAAACTAAGTCCAGGAGATCCCCAATTCCTGAGATAAATAAAGTTGAGACAAATTTTGGTCTGACCAGAGTTCTGTAACCTGGATACGACATTTCACAACGACATGTATGAGCACGTAAAGCAAGAAATGGGTCCACAGTGACTTGGAGAGGGGAGTGATTAACCAGGGACTTCCAAGAGGACGGTAAATGAAACAGGAAGCAGGATTCACTGCTATTTTAGGGGAAAGCAGAGGACAGTGTAAGGAGGAGACACCAGAGAATAATGGGAGAGGTGAGGCTGTAACTTGGTCAGAAGCTTAAAAGACTGGAAGGAAATCCTGCTAACCACCAGGGCAGATTAATTCCAGTTTGACAGCTCCCCCAACCCCCGCCCTTCTCCTACCATCTCTGAGTAAGGGCGAATGTTGAAGGGGAAGACGGTGGCTGCTAATGCACACAGGAAGTCAGGGCTCATCCACATGGAAGCCAGGTCGGGAACGTTGTGATATAAGTATCTAAAGAACTGCATCAGGGTCACGGGATATTCCCGGAGCCAGGATCCCTCTTCTTCTGATTGCCAAGGCTGTCATGAGGACAAGAAAAGAAATAATTTGTCAGAAAAACTGACACTGCTAAAAATTGCTTTAAAAACCCATTACTCACGACTTTCCTAAACTGGATATGTCGATGGTTCAGAACACTTAGGAACCACACACACGAGCAAATATACAGAAACAAATCTAGAAATAGGCTACAACAAAAACAATACTCCTAGAAACTGACAGGATGTTTGTCTGTTCACTGATGTTTTCACAGCTCAGGAACTTGAGTCAGTGATTTTGATTATTTATCATTAGGAACATGAGTATAGTTGCTGCCAGTAGTGGCTGTATTATCCACAAAGCTGTCCCATTCTCCATCATGGGACAGTTATGAGTAACAGAAAAGATGGGGAAGTTACTCCACCTTTCCGAGCCTCACACTGTCATATGTAAAATAAGAAGAACAATGCTTTCAACCACATGCAACTGTGATATTATGATTTATAATAAGAAATACATACTTGGTCTTTGTCCCATCCCATTCTTGGTACAGAGCTACTAAAACCCTCAGAATTTCCTAAGCAAGAAGAGCCATAAAGGGTGTCTTCCCTTAATCATAACAAAGGCCTTTCAACCACAGCTGAGTTTATGCTAATGCTAAGACTTTTGGAAAGCCCCGAAAGATGGAGGCTTGCTAGGGGAACCAACCACATCATCAGGGGGTTGGAACTTCCAGCACTAACGCTCTGCACCCCCGGGCGCCTGGGTGGGCCCAGTTGGTTAAAGTGTCTGCCTTCAGCTCAGGTCACGATCCCAGGGTCCTGGGATTGAGCCCCATATTGGGCTCCCTGCTCAGCAGGGAGTCTGCTTCTCCATCTCCCTTTCTTCTGTGCTCTCTCTCTCTCAAATAATAAATAAATAAAATATTTTTTAAAAATATTAAAAAAAATACAGCTATGCACCCCCTAACTTCTAGGGGGTGGAGGGGGGCTGGAGAATGCATTCAATCACCAGTGGCCAATGATTTGATCATGTCTATGTAATAAAGCCTGCATAAAAAGCCTTTAGGACAGGGTCTGAAGAGCTACAGGGTTGGTGAGCACACAGGTGTAGGGAGAATGGCAGGTGGACAGTGTGGAAGCTCTGTGCCCCTCCCCATACCTCACCCTCTGCATGTCTTCCAACTGGCTATTGCTGAGTCACAGCCGTAGAAACCTCCAATTTATAGCTGGCAGGTCAGAAGCACAGGTGAAAACGTGGACTTATGATTGGCATATGGTGTGCTGGGGAGGGGGTGATTGTGGGACGGATGCTGTCTCCAGGTAGATAGTATCAGAACTGAACTGAGCTGTGGGACATCCAGCTAGTGTGGCAAAACCCCCCATGTATTTGGTGACCAGAAGTGTCAGAAGTGAAGCAGTGGTACAGCAGAATATTGGGAGTAGAGGAGACACACAGGAGTGTGTTTTTCTGTAAAAGCAATACAACAACAATAATGATGATGATAAAAAAGGAAAAAGTGGGGCGCCTGGGTGGCTCAGTTCATGAAGTGTCTGACTCTTGGTTTCAGCTCAGGTCACAAGTTCCCCTATGGAGTCTGCCACTGCCTTTGGGCTCTGTGCTAATCAGGGAGTTGGCATGCCCTGTCTTCCTCCCTTTGCTCCTCTCCATCCCCTCCCCCTGCCACTCTCTCTCTAAAATAAATAAATCTTTAAAAAAAAAAAAAAGGAAAAGGAAAAAAGAATATATGTGAACAACACCGATCTGATACTTGCCCAGAGACCGAGTTTTTTTAACTTACATTTTTATGTTTGTTTATGAAAAGGGGCCAAAACAAGGACTCCAAAGCATTCTAAATGAATACAATAGTAATGTTCTTTCCTAAGATGACATAGGAATAGTTTTGGCTAAATTAGGTTTGTCAGTACTTGTAATCCAGTGTTGTTAGTGATTTCTCTTACAATGTGATCTTAAATTGTGTAAGCTTATTAAGTTATTATTCACAGTATCCCTGTAGGATAAATAGAAACATACGTTTTGCCACTTAGTCTTTCAATTCTTCATATCTAAGTTAGAAATAATTAGAATAGTACAAACAAATACGTTTTTCACCTTTAAATGGAAGTGATTTTCAAAGTTCAAATAACATATTGCAATGACATAGACTATATGTTATATACACATATACCTTTAATATACAGTTTTTTGTAATATACATTTCATAACACCAGTAATATCAGTTAACACTTACAAATCACTTACTACATACCAGGTACTCTTGTAAGTGCTTTATGTAGATGCTAACTCCCCATTAAATCCTCACAACAACCCTAAGAGATCAGTTCTCTGACACCAGCATTTCATACATGAGGAAACTGCCAAACACAGAGGCTCGGATGTCTTAAGCACCAGACATGGGATCTGGACCCAAACAGGGCTCCAGAGTCCATGGTCTCATCAGCTGCTCGGTCCATCCTTACAGCAGAGAGCAAAACCACAGGCTGAGCTTCCGGAGGCCACGCATTTAATGAACAGTCACGTTACGTAAGGAGCCCTGTCTTTAAGTGCACACTACAGACCGGAGGCGGCACCAGCAGGCTGGGGCGTCTCCGCAGACTTACTGAATTCAGCATGCTGCGCAGCATCCCCAGCAGCAAGAAAGCGGCTTCTGTGCACACGTTATGGATGGAAGATACCACAGTGCCACTGGAGGCGGGAACTCCGAAGATAAACGTCCAAATGGAGTCTAAATCAAACTGCAGAGATCAGAGTGAAGGAAGATTAGCCGCCATCAGTTTGTTTCAGCGAGAGAGCCTCACAAGTTCTAATATTCTGAAAACTTCTTGGACACTAATGAGGTTTTTTTTCAAAATGATCCATGACGGAGAGATAGAAAGACCTAGTATGCCTCCCTCCTAAATTCTGAAAATTTGTAAATTTTCACATTTGTAAAGAAATGAGAATACTATGTATCATCCTGTCTTAGGTACTTAGGCAAAAATCAAGGTTTTCTACTTTTTTTTTCTCTATGAAAACAAAGAAAATACATGCTAATTAGCCCAGAGATAACATTTTAGAGCTATGATTTTAATTAAGCAGGATCTTTTAAAAAAGCATGTGGGACTCACACCCCCCCCCCACCTTGGCAATATTCTAATTCACTTTGAGGTTATATACAGATAAGATCTGATGAAATAAAAATCAGTTTAGGAGACTTATTCATAGCAGTTTTATATAACACTTTATGACTATGGTGTCATGCTTATTTTGAAAAATTACATAACCAACCAAACTGTTAAGCCTGAATCTGAAGCCTGACTTAATGTAAGGGTACAGACTTCGTTTTCATGTAGAAGTTTCTGTCAATTACTAGAACTGATTTGAATTAGCATTTGGCATTATGATACTAATAGTTGAGTCAAATCTGAATTCCTAACTCCTCACAGTGCCACAAACATAAGCTCTATACAGCTATCCATAATAAAGCCTTAGTGTTTTTTCCTAAAGTGGATGTTACCTATCATTAAGAAATCAAAGACATTTTTGTAATCAGAACTTACACTAAGAATCCTATCCAATTAATTCATGGTATACACACCACTCTCTTTATTTTCAGTTCTACAGAAATGACATTATACTTCTAGATAAAATCATATAACTCAAATTCTTCAAATCACCATTCAATACCACCCAAAGTCTTTATGTATACAGAATCATACAGAGTAATCAAACAAAACGAAACAAAAAAAACAGAGACAAAGGACTTCTTTTCGTGAAAGTTTTCTATAGTATCTTCAGATTTTTCTTCCCAAATCAAACTCTAAATGTGAGAAAGGGATGGAATCCCTTTGGTTTTACTGTGAGTAACCCATCACCACACGGTGATTTTCCGGCACATAGAATTACACTTACGCCTTACTAGATAATTCCTACCTGGCAACCCTGCTTACATCGGCTGCTGATGACAGGCACACTGACCTGCAGGTTCTCAGGCAGCTCACTAACTGGCTGCTGCAGAAACAATGCCATGAGGAGAAAATAGAGAGCAGGGACATTAGTGTGTTTAGGAAGGAATGACTGAAGAACTGGGAAACCAGGAAAATGACAAGCATCCCGGTTAATCTCCCTGACCGTCGATCTCCCGCCAGCACTCCTGCCCACATTGAATCCTAAGAGGAGAGGAAATGTAACAGTAAGTACAAAATGAATAATCGATTGCCATGCAGTATTAACAAAGAAAGGAGTAATTCAGTGTATGTGACATTTCTCTCCAGAACATCCACATTAATACAGGCAATTAACTATTCCATTGTTGAATTAATCTTCCAGGTAGAAGTTCTCTTACTATCTCTGATTTCAGCAAGCCTGTCTCTTAGAATACAGTTCTTGAAAAATACCTGAGACAATCAGATACAAGAGGTAAGATAAATTTTGCACATTCAAAGAATACCCTCAAATGAGCTCAAATTTTCCCTAAGAATAAAGTAAAATTCAAAACATAGCCAAAATGTAGGATGCTACAACAATGTACCTTAAAAAACTAAAATTGCTGTCATCGTATTTAGTGGATAAATGTAATTAACTATATGTAGTTAATATATGTCATTTGTCTAGATCCTGTTAAACTAGTTAACTGTAAATTATCTATAAGTTTTGAGACAAGATGAAATAAATAAGCACAATAATCTTTCTTCACAACATGATCTGTAGTTCTGTTGGGAAGCTGCCCGGCGCTGGGACAGCAAATGGGAGCCTGCTGTGACTGGGGCTATTCACACAGGCAGGTTCCTTCCTAGAAACAGTCTGACTAGGAGATGGTCAGTGGGGACTGATGTGGCTTTCACAGCATCAGCCTTTCCATCATTCCTGCTCCCTCCATTATATAACTTATCAGGATACAACTCGAACATGCAGTTCTTTTGCCTCTCCAAACCTAGTGCAGCACTCAGCACAGAATAAAATGTTGGCCAGAGTTTCAATGTAAAACTTGTATGAACAGCAACCAAGAGAAGAAGGGTTGATTTTTACTCTGAAGCAATTTTTATTTCAAATGAATATTCATTTTTTTCTTCCTATTTGTTTTTTCTAGGATGAAGTGAGCACATACTTGCTACTACTTAAAATAATAAAACAAATTTGTGTCTAGCTAGCTTTTTAATGATTTCATCCTAACCAACTGCTTAGCGTGATGTGAATTAATCTTCTCAAGTATGTTCTAATTAAAAAATTATATAGCAATTTACCAGCCTCTTTCATAGATTATCTCATTTCTCAAACACAATGAACGTGTGAGTCAGAAATTGCTATGATCCCTTTCATAACATGGAAAATGGGCAATTTGTTCAGTCGACAAGTTGAAGAGCGGTGGCACTGGGACTTGGGCCTGATGTCTCTATATCAGAGTTTATAAAGTTGGACTGTCCCCCTTGGCCTTCCTAATGACACTGCCACATTTCGGAAAGACTGTCTGCATTAGGACACTGATGATTTTTGCTATAGTGAATTCTAAGTGAAGTTATCAGTATAAAAAAGTCTTGAGCTTTAAGAAGTCAAAGGACATAAAGTCGTATTTTATACATTAAACAGGAAAATAAATTTTGAATAAATTACACATCCTAAATGAAAACCAGTACAAGCATTTATTTTCCTTTCTAAATTCTCACACTCTATTTTTCCCTATAATTAATCTTAAGAATACTTAGTATGTTACTAACAATTAAGCCTTAATTTAGATTCAAGTAACAGCTACATGTAAGATATCTTATAAAGAAAAATTTGACAAAAACTAATAAATGTGAATAAAACACTCAAAGACATTAGGTTGCTCATCACATCAAAGAGAAACAGAATCAAATTATATGAGATATATATATGTATGTATACAAACACATAGATGTGTGTTATCATATAGGTACTCAGGGAAAATTAAACTGAATCGAATTTAAACTAAACTTAAATTCTTAGATTTCTCTTTTAGAATGAGAGCAGCATATGTAATTTCTAAGCAGGTAACAATGAAGGACAAGTAAATTCTAAGATCAGAATTGGAAAAGCTCCCTTTTCTGATGTTACTGAAGTGATACAGGACAGACAAAAGAAAAGGGGATTAACACTGAGAAGACAGTTACCTAGACTCTATTACTGTTGGGTTCAGAAACCTTATGCATTTAACAGTCTTACTTTCCTAATTAGAGAAATTAATAGGTTTATTGTCTATAAAGTACAACTTACATCTATAAAATATATACCTGTCTCCAGAATCATGAAGCCCAAATGAGATGACACATGTTAAAAGACTTTGGCAAATCACACTGTACTACAGGAGTCTTAGTTAGGTGTTCTCACCACTGTGGTTTTGATGTTCGATGAGAAGCTGGGCTGTCACCTGGCACTCAGAACTCTCACACTCAGCAGTACTCACATTTCCGGCTCACTCTCCTAGCGGCTACCATTAAGGTCAGTAAGTGAAATCTCTTGCTACCAAACTGTTCATAGTAGTAACATTTGTAGGCTATATCCCTCTCCTAGGGTTGATGCAAAATAGTGATTTTTTTTGGATCAGAAAAGTATACATAATGATACTTTAGAATACGTATTTTAAAGCCAACAATTTTCTTGAGAAATCATTTCACAGTGAATTCCTTTCAGTACAAAGTTTCTTCAGACATTTTCCAATATGAAATAACAATAAAAGAATCTTTGTAAATACTGTCTTCCTATCATTTTCTTTGATCTTTGAGAAAGCAGTGCAAGTAGCAACTAGGTACTGATGCTTTCGCAGTTTTTTTTAAGAGATAAATTACATATTCAATTTGGATCCCTAATTGATAAGGGCAAACATGTATTCTTGATGCTTATTCTAGAATACAATTACATATGATTTTAAAACGTATTATAAAGACAAATATTTTTTTAAATACTTGATTTAAAAACAGTAAGAATTGAATGCCTAGAATTTTCAATAAAAACATTACTTTAAATATATATAGCTCCAAAATAAGATCATTAATATGAACAGAAATACAGCAGTTCAAGTGACTCTCTAACATAGGAAACTGTAATTTTCTAATATTACTTAAATGCTCAGTTCCATGTTGAAAACTGCATAGAACCAGCAAGCAGACAATAGGGAATTTTGGCTAAAACTTCAAGCTTAAATATTTGAGAAGCAATATAACATAACTGTTAAAAGCAGGACTTTAGATCTAATCAACCTGGATTCAATTTTTGACACTTCCTAGCTGACGAGTGACTTCATCCCTATGTCTCAGTTTTCTCATCTCTAAAATGGGTATGACAGTTATTTATATCTCATGGACTATTGTGAAAATAAGTTAATGGTTGAAAATGAAAATATCTAGTAACTGGCACAGATATAGCATGAAAAATACTGATTACTATTAATTTAGTTTTGATAATTTGCAAACTACCTACTTATAGATCAGAAAGGGAACTACAAAACAAAAGGATTGTAAGGAATTCCCTTAGTTTTCACATCTGTAATATCCTGTGTCTGCCTTCCATTTGCTTTGTAATTTAAAAAGCCAAATTTGAAGTTAAGCTTTTTATTCATTTGTTCATTCATTAAAATTCATGACTCTGGGGCATCTGGATGGCTCAGTCAGTTAAACATCTAACTTCAGCTCAAGTCATGATCTCGGGGTCCTGGGATGGAGCCCCACGCTGGGCTCTTTGCTCAGTCAGAGTCTGCTTATACTTCTTCCTCTCCCTCTCTCACTTGTTCTCTCTCTCTCAAATAAATAAAATCTTTAAAAAAAAATTCATGATTCTTAACGATTGTCAGATAAATTTAAGAGTATAAGCTTTGATAAGAGTTAAAAACAAAACGAAAGACAAGAGTACAAGAGAGCTTATTTTAAAGCAGCTGATGTTAAGTCCCATACCTAATACAGTTCCGATCTTATTAGTTAAGACAGAATCTGTCTGTTCCAGCCACCCTCCACCGCTGAGTCCTTCCTTAAACTTGATGAGGATAGACTGATTACTCAGTAGCACAACAAGAATCCTCATGGCTGCCGTAACTGTGGTGGAATGCAAGTGTTCTTCCATAAACATCATAATCCAGTCAAAACCCAGTGTCCTGACCAGTTCTTCACAAGCTCTATTTAAAGGCAGATGAATTAAGAAGGCAAAAACAGAACATTAATTTCAAGGGTTAGGACTCAAAATTTTTAAAAAGTAAGAATAGTTTTGTTCTCAAGATATTATAAATTGCAGGATTCAAAGAATCTATTAAAAGTCAATAGCAGTTCTTTTTTCTCTACTATGAATTAACTAGTAATAGCACCTGTACCATCAATTTTAAGAAAATTTTACTTACTGCAAATTAATGCTTGTCTTTTCTTTAGATGTGTAAACTAGTTTTAGCAAGATATCTAGAAGTCTATTCCTCAAAAGTATAAGATTAGCAGATACAAGACCTCCAAACTCTTCTTCAGTTCCTACAATGAAAATATATACATTAAATTGCCTTAGTAGATAAGCCAGTGTAAAATATACAACATAGTCCTAGGAAATCTCACTGAAAAATACATCTTTTAGAAAATGTTTTCTCCAGGAGTACTTTCCACTAAAGTGGACAAGCAAAAGGGTCCATTCATTTACTTCTCTTTAGAATCCTGAAAATTGTTCATTTATATTTGACATTGTCTAAACAAGTAATAAAAGGTTGTAAACTCTTTCTTATATAATATTTAACCGTCCCCCCACCAATAGAGTCAAAGTAGTCACATGGATAAAAATAACAATCCAGGGGCACCTGGCTGGCTCAGTGGGTTAAAAGCCTCTGCCTTCGGCTCAGGTAATGATCCCAGGGTCCTGGGATCAAGCCCCGCATCGGGTTCTCTGTTCAGCGGGGAGCCTGCTTCCCTTCCTCTCTCTCTGCCTGCCTCTCTGCCTACTTGTGATCTCTGTCTGTCAAATAAATAAATAAAAATCTTTAAAAAAATAATAATAATAATCCAAATCCTTAACTTCCAATTTCATTTTGAAAGATATAAATAAATTTACCAGATTTAAAAATGAAAAAAAATAAGCATAGAATATTCAATAAATGTAATATATAAAGGAGACTTAGAATTAAATAGCATAAAAGATAAAGGCACACAAACGCACAGAGAAATTAGAAAGGAAAGGGAGGAAAACAAAAAGCTTATGGTTCTCAATGAACAGTGCTGGAAGCACACAGGACTGGTATCTATGGGCCAGTGGTTGAGGCCCAGGCCTGACATGCTGGGTTAAAGCTTAGTAAGTCACAATCTCCATACCTTCCTTTACCTAGAATTGAAGCTCAGGCTAAACTTTGACTTACTATGGTCATTTGCTTTTACTTGTTTGGGCAAGGGATTCTTTTTATCTTTAAACACTGTCTTTTAAATGGCTAATTTTGTGCCTTAATTATTGGGAAGGGTGCTTCAAGGTTATCAAGAGGAGCTCAAGATTCTCTTCTAAGAGGTAAGACTGGTATTTTATAAATTGTTTTATTAAAACACATACCAGACAACCTAAATTGAGATGAAGATTACTTCCTTTAAATTATTTCCTTTTCAATTTTTTTTTCAGTAAAATGACAATCCACACAGAAATAAAAAATTCTCCTTAGACTAATATCTAGTTTTCTGTCAGTTTTGCTTCCCGTAATTTTCAAATATAATGTAAAACAATAAACTCTGAATTTCCAGCTTAACTTCTTCCCCCTCAGACTGATGCTTTCTTCCACACTGCACTACTCTTTTATGCTATTTTATTTTGCGCTGATTATGATATTGTTGTTCAAGTTCAAGTTCAGCATTATTATTCAAGTCATTTTCTTTTTTGTAGGTATATCCTGAATGCTGTATAAACAACTTAAAAAACAAAACTATGGTTTGAATTTTTTAGAACGTCATAGTAAATACAGTCTTTAGTCCTTATCAAACAAATAGCAAATATCCTATACTAACAAGACCAGGAATGAACTTCTCACTTATTTCAAATGGCAATGAAGTGATGAGAATACTAGTCTAATTAACCTGGTAATTAACAGATAACTTCTGTTATCTAACTTGGTAGATAACAGAAAACTTAGCAATTTATACATCTCCACTACTGTACTCATCTCAAAGAAAATTTTTTAAAAAATATTTTATTTATTTATTTGACAGAGATCACAAGCAGGCAGAGAGGTAGGCAGAGAAAGAGACAGAAGCAGGCTCCCCGATGAGCAGAGAGCCCAATGCGGAACTCGATCCCAGGACCCTGAGACTATGACCTGAGCTGAAGGCAGAGGCTTAACCCACTGAGCCACTCAGGCACCCCTCAAAGAAAATTTTATACTAGTTGTGCTCACTGAATTCAACAGCCAACAAGAAATATGGAGACTAGAGAAATATTTTTCTCTATGTCTTTTTTATACTTGAAATAAACATTACATATTTTTCTCTACATCTTTTTTATACTTGAAATCACATTACGTATTTCTTAAGATTCTTAAAGGACTTTCGCTAATACTTACTTACTTGGCTTATATTAATTAATTCAGAGATAAGAAATAATCCTTGCATCTACCATATGCATTTAAAACAGTGGTTAAAACACAGTGGCTAAAAAGCTTATAATGTTGTTTTGGATTACCTGCATTCAAATGCAAGCAGCATGATCTCAGGTAAATTTATTTTACTTCATCTTTCTAGGTCTTAGTTTCTTCCCTTGTAAAACTAGGACAGCAATAATACCTATCTCACAGGATTGTTATAAGAATATAAGAAGCACTTAAACAGTGCATGTCAGATACTAAGCGCTCAGTTAAGTGTTATCTGTTTTTATCTTTGTGCTATCTGTCCACTGCTAATTTGCTTTACTGAAGAAATACCAACATTGTTACAAATGAGCAGGTTCATGTAAGTGAGTGGTCAGCAGCAGCCTTACGTTCTGCTATAATCAGCAGGAATTCACTGAGGCTCCCAAATCTTAGGTTCTCTTTTGAAAAACACGAGTACAACACTTTCTCTTCTTATTCATGAAACACCAGAGAGAGGCTGTGCTCCAGATGGGATAGCTAGCAAGGAGAACACCTCTGTGAGGCACTGATTCAACAGTATTATTTTTCACTTGTCCAGGTGGACAGTGGTCTAAAGGAAGTCATTTATATGATACCATTTTGGAATAAAGTAACAGGATAATAATGGAAATAATGCTTGCAAATATAAGATATTGTGAATTTAATTACAAGTCAATCTAAAAGGTTCTTTCAATGCTTTCCAAACAAATCCCCTACCTTAGAACATAAAAAAGGAAAAATATAGAAAAGGGGGGTAAATATATAGCAAACGAGAAAGGTTGGGGGAAAAAAAGTCAGGTGAGTCGACTTTTGATTTTGTCTCAGACCATGAGCTCAGTGCCTGGGGACTGAGCCCCATGTCATCAGGCTGCACTGTTGGCCGAGAGTCTGCTTGAGATTCTCTTTCCCTCCCACTCTGCTCCATCCCCTGCTCATGGTCTCTCTTTCTCTCTCTCTCAAACAAATAAACTTTATTTAAAAAAAAAAAAGTGGTTGTCATGGGCCCAGTATTCCACAAATTGTGAAACTATTTTTATTTTATACTTACATAAAATGATTCTAGTGAAATGCTTTTTCTCTAAATGACCACTAAATGTTTAACAGGAAAATGAAAGTAAGTTATATACATATAACTCATAATAGCAACTGTTTCTGAAGAGATGTATTTTAAAAAATTAATCAATGTTCAAAAATCACACAGAATAGTTTGTTACTTTAAAGGAAACCTGCTATGAATCCTGTATGATAGAAAAGATTTAATGTTTTCCCATTTTTAATTATTTTATACAGTGATTTTACAACTACATGTTATGTTCAACCACACGTGTAGTTACATCTGTCACTATATACACTATTATAATACCACTAACTATATTCCCTATACTGTACCTTTCATCCCTGTGACTTCTCTATTTTTACTGTTTTTTTTGTTTTTTTTTTAAGATTTATTTATTTATTTGACAGAGATCACAAGTAGGCAGAGAGGCAGGCAGAGAGAGAGAGGAGGAAGCAGGCTCCCTGCTGAGCAGAGAGCCCATGTGGGACTCGATCCCAGGACACCGGGAGCATGACCTGAGCTGAAGGCAGAGGCTTCAATCCACTGAGCCACCCAGGTGCCCCTATTTTTACTGTTTTAAGAGGTTTTTTGTTTTCAAATTTACATAAAATTAACATCCAGTATTTTATTGGTTTCAGGTGTACAATGATTCAACAATTCTACACACGGTCTCAGTGCTCATCAAGGTAAGTCTACTCTTAATCCCCCTTACTTCACCCATCTCTACCCACCTCCAGGAAAGATTTTAGTTTTTTAAGTAAAATTAACAACCTATTAAATTAGATAGGTAATTTTGTATTTCTATATACTTTACAGGCTTCACTTATGACAAATACATCTATGAAAGACCATGAAAAGTAATGTAAGGAGAAAAGTAATATAATAAAATCACATATAATTCTAAATTGTGCCATAAAACAGGGCATAGAAATTAGTTTCCAAGTTCCAGACTTGACTTACCAGTATCAAGCTTCTCTTCATTGTTTATTTCCATAACTACAAATTTCTCACAAACTGCAAACGTTGGTAAAGTAGAAGAAATAAACTGGCCAAACCTTTAAATACAAGAAAAAAGTTACGGAGTTTAGGTTTCTCTTTCCCCAAAACAAACAAACAAAAATATAAAGAAACAAAACACAAATGAAAAACTACTACTTCCTGTTTTAACTAATTTTTTACACACCTTTAGATGATTGTATTCGTTTTATATCCTCTAGGATCATTGCAATTAAAGTTATAGGTTACAATCTTTTAAAACATAGGGCAAAATAGTTCTTCAAAAATATGAGTCCTTTCAAGGGGAGATGGAGAGGAGAAGGGAGTTGAGGGAAATTGGAGGGGGAGGTGAACCATGAGAGACTATGGACTCTGAAAAACGATCTGAGAATTTTGAAGGGGTGGGGGGTGGGAGGTTGGGGGCACCAGGTGGTGGGTATTGTAGAGGGCACGGATTGCATGGAGCACTGGGTGTGGTGCAAAAATAATGAATACTGTTATGCTGAAAAAATAAAAAAATGAAAAATTAAAAAAAAATAGTTAAAAAAAAAAATATGAGTCCTTTAATGTATTTTGAAGAACCAAACAGTATGATCCAAATCAAAATGTCCTAACATTTTTCTGTACGGATCCACTGTAGCCTTGTAATGAAGAACTTGGGTTTCGGCTCTGTTTTTAATCTTATTACCTGAGGCAAGTAGCTTAACCTCTCTGGGTTTTAGTTTCTTAATCGATAAAGTAGATAAAACCAAAAATTTGATAGGTTTCAGTGGTAATTTTAGGAAAGTGATCATTATATTTCCAGAATAAGATTTAAACAAAATTGTTAAATAACAAGAATTTTTAAACTCCAGTTTTAAATCTGTTGCCATGTTACAAAAATATCTTTGGGGTCAGTGAATATAAAACTAAGTGATGTACATGCTACACAGATTAGAGATTAGTCTAGTGGGAATATTATAATCAGTAGGAGTGATTTCACCTGGATATTCGGGAAATGACATGAAAAGTGGTCAAACTGAGTTTAACCAATTCTCTACTTGGAAAAAATACTTTGGTTAAGGAGCGTTCTCCTTCCATTTTCAGTTAAAATGGGAATTACTATGTAGATATTAAAATTATTCTACACACCATCCACAAATATGCCTTCAGCCATTTCTCATTAGCAGCAAAATAATATATAAAAGTAAAACATCACCATCTGTTTGGATGATCAAGAATAAATACACAAAAGAGATGGTATGCCCACAATAGGGGGTATGTATATGTGTGCACATGCATACTTGGGCACATACACTTCAGAAGTAGCAGGGCTGGGGGAAGATGAACTAAGAATTCCTATACTGAACACTTTTATGTCTAGGACAAAAATTTTGTTGGGCTCAGTCCTACATATTCTCTTATTCACCAGTGGCAACAACTGGTTTTGCTGTATGAAGACAAGACCCTGAGACATGCATTTTTTTGTGCCTTACAAATAAATATTCTGAATATTAACATTACAGGTATTACACAGGCATAAGAATCAGTTACATTTGTCTCATGCACTTTCATCTCATTGGTAATTTTAGTGAATAAACAGACAGATAACAGTAGTGTTCACTACCTGAGCAGATCATTGCTATTGGGAAAACCTTGTAGTAAGAAGCTCAGCACATTACTAATAGCAGCAATGGTAGGTTGGGATAAAGACATATCTCGAAGAGTCAGTAGCAATTTGGGAATTAGTTGGAATTCCCTCATTAATTTGGCATTCTTTGAAGCTTCACTGTAAGAGAAAGAAGAGTTTATAAAGGCCGTGCTATCATCTCTTCTATAATTAAACAATTAGCTACATCGATATTAACTAATACCTGGACTCAGTGAGCAGTTCAATGAAGTGTTCAAATAAGGAAAGATGAAGTTCATATGGTGCATGGAGCCAAACCTACAATAAAAATAAAGAACAGTGGTATGTTTAGGGTTAAAAGATACCCCAAATGACTATCCAACAAACATAAATATAGCACACAGAACTTATTTCACCTATATTATCAATGGCATCATAAAGAATTCTCAGATCATTAACAATGTCCATTTCTGGGTTTTCATCATTTAAAATTATTTTTATTCTCTTACAGAATGAGATTCACCTTCAACAAGTTCATATAAAGGACTGAGGAGAAATACTGGTTTTTGATATCTTTAAAATCCTAAAAAACTAAAATGGGTAAAAACTTCCAGAACTAACTAAAGCCGCATTCAAATTAAACAAGAATTAGTAACATGGGATTGAACGAACTAAAAGAAAGCTTCAGGGAAGGCAACTCCCCGTGGCATTCCAATGGCAGAGTAGTCACACAGGCCGCGGCATTCCCTAGGCCTACGCCCTTCTCTGAAACCTTCCCTCACCCCCAGCAGCCTCCGTGTCACATTTTATCAAGCCAGGTATTACGGCTGATTTCATGCTCTACATTAACCCCAACATTATATAATTAACTGAATATAATATAGGGTGAAGCCCTAAAAAATTGCTTGTATATAAGACTTCTGGTTCTGTTTATAAAAGAATATTGTTATAAAAATTATCCTCCTAGAGTAAACAACTGGAAAGGGAAAATGTATAGAAAACTTATTTGGAAATCAAGGACTGAATATCATTACTGAATACTGAACAGAGCATATGAAATAGAATGAATAAAGAATGCTGCTTCCTGAGGACAAAGACAGAGTGACTAGAATCTCATGTGGGGTCCAAAATTGGAATCAATCACTGCAGAAGAGTACACCAAATAATTCTTGGAACATACAAAGGTCTGTGACTAGTTTGCACGCCCACCAAAGAGCATGTAGATTTCTTAATACCTGGGGGGTTAGGCAGAGGCCCTAGAAGTGAAATACCTAAGTAGTGGGGCTAAATTTGTGCTAGACTAAAGATTACTTAGGTCCACCCTAACAAATCTTAAAAATGTGCCTCAAAAAGATAACTACAATACCAGAGCAAAGTTCGATACTTTTGTAAAAGAATATGACAAAATCTAGCACTTAACAGTGTAAAATTTAGCATACAATCAAAAATTACCAAGCATGCAAGGAAAAATATGATCCATAAGAAGGTGAAAAATCAATTATTATATGTAGCTCAGAAATGACAGAAAATGATAGAATTATGAGGACTTTCAAAACTCTATTAAAAATATGCTCCAGGAGTGCCTGGGTGGCTCAGTGGGTTAAACCTCTGCCTTTGGCCCAAGTCATGATCTCAGGGTCCTGGGATGGAGCCCTGCATCAGGCTCTCTGCTCAGTAGGGAGGCTGCTTCCCCCTCCCCCTCTGCCTGCCTCTCTGCCTACTTGTGACCTGTCAAATAAATAAATAAAATCTTAAAAAAAAAAAAAAAAAAAAAAAAAAAGCTCCCGGGGTGCCTGGGTGGCTTAGTTGGTTAGGTGGCAGACCACTGATTTTGGCTCAGATCATGGTCTCAGGGTCCTGGGATCAAGCCCTACATTAGGCTCCACATTCAGCAGGGGATCAGCTTGAGGATTTTCTCCTTCTTCTCTCCCCCAACTCATGCAGTCTAAAATCAATCAATCAATCTTAAAAAATGCTCCTTATGCTAAAGAATATAACCAAAAATATGAACATGAGGAGGAGAAATAGAAAGTAACGGGAGATCCAAAATGAACTTCTACAGAGGAAAAGTAAAATATTTAAAATGAAAATTACACAGGATGGGACTAACAGTAGATTGGACACTGCAGAAAATAATTCAGTGAGCCTGAAGACACAACAGTGGAAACTACTCAAAATCAAGTATGAGAAAAGAACTAAAAAGAAATAATAGCATCAGTGACTTGTGGGAAAATACCAAGGAATCTAAGACACATGTAATTGGAGTACAGGAAAGGTTGGGGGAGAGTACCAGGAAGAACAGCTATAGAAATAATGGCTAAAAAATTGCTAATTTGATAAAAATGACAAACTCACAGATTAGAAAAGTCAACAAACCCCAAGCAGAAGAAACACAGAAAAGACAGTAGAATGACTGACATCTTTAAGGCATAAAAAGAATTTTTAAAAAGTCAACTAGAATTCTATTCTATGCAAAAAAAACCCTTGAAAAGAGAAAAAAATAAAGACTTTCTTGGATGGGAGAATTTAAGGCTAACAGGCACTATGAAAATGTTACAGAAAGTTCTTCAGGTTAGAAGAATAAGATAAGATGGAAATCTGGATCTACATAAAGGAATAAAAATGGCATGATATATATGTGGGTAAGTATCAAAGAATTTTAAAATTGTCTTTCAAAGATAACTTACTATTTAAGCAAATATAATATAGAAAAGTACTGTGGAGATCATAAACATAGAAATAAAATGTTGGACAAAAATAGCATGAAGGACAGGATGGGAGAAATCGCAGTATATCTTTGCAAGGTATTTACACTATGGGTAAAGTGGTATAATACATTCTGAAGATAGACTGAATTGTTATAGATGTATATTATAAATTCTCAAACAACCACTAAAAAAAAAAAACCTGTAATTCTATTACCATTATTTTACTTATATCTGTGAAATACTATTTTAAAAATAAGGTTGAATTATTTATGGACTATTATGGTTTGCAGTAATTAGGGATACAATACCATAAAGTGAGCAAGGTAATTTAAGATGAAGCCAAAATGTGTCCAGCAACTGAATTTCTGATGTTTGCGTATTAGATTTTAATCAGATGCTTGAAACTAAAGATCACCCCTGATTTAAACATACCTGTTTCCAGATGAAAACAAAGCCAGGCTTAGTACTCCCATAATTCTGCATACCTTTATCTCTGTGCTTTCACAAGTTTTTAATGGTCTATTTATTTGCTCTTCTTTTCGAATAGATTAAATGCCTTTAGGCAAGGACTCTTTTATTTTCACATCATTAGCACCTAACACAATGCCTGGCTCAAAGATGCTTAATAGGTATTTTCTAAAAGAATGAGAGGTCTGTATATTACAATTTTTTAAAAGATTTTATTTATTTATTTGACAGACAGAGAGAGAGAGAAAACAAGCAGGGGGAGCAGCAGAGGGAGAGGGAGAAACAGGCTCCTAGTTGAGCAGGAAGCCCAATATGGGGCTCGATCCCAGTACCCTAAAGTGAAGGCAGATGCTTAACCAACTGAGCCACCCAGGCACATTTGTAAATAAAAATATATTTACAAATATTTGTAAATATTCAAAATTATAATTTTGAATATCAGATTAAGAAATGAATACTTTATTGTGGAAGTTTATACTAGAAGTTTTGAATAATATGATTATGCCTTAGAAAGAATGAGGTCGAAAGATCCATGGGTAGGTTGAGAAAAGGGGGAAAGAAGTGATAGTTATCCTAGTTGGTAAGAGAAGATGATTAGGGCTTGGGCTAAGTTGTAAAAGTAGACACCAGAAGGTCAACTACAGGAAATATGGAAGTATAGTCTAGAGGACTTAATTTCAGACTGTTTATAAACAGGGAAGAAGAAGAAAGCTGATTTTTCAATTTCAAGCCTCGGTGACTAGGGAAATGGTGGTGTTATTAATAGAAACAGTTAGAAGGAAGAACTAATTTGGGGAAGAATGTTGAGTTTAGGTGTTGCTGGGACATAAAAACGGAAATGTTGAGCAAGAGATCAGCACTAAGTGTAGAATTCAGATGTCAAGCTAGAGATCAGATTTAGGCCTCAACTTTGTAGAAATGAGGCTGTGGGATGGGGTAAGAACCTAAAGGAAAGAACACAATAAAAAAAGATAAAGAAATAGGACACTTTTACGTAAAAATAATGAAAATTTCAGAGCCAGGAAATTAAGGGGGAAGTAGTGAGAAAGATAGGACACTGTTAGCAAGAGAGTCAGGAGCTGCAAAAAGAGGGGGACACTGGGGCGCCTGGGTGGCTCAGTTGTTGAGCGTCTGCCTTTGACTTGGGTCATGATCCCAGGGTCCTGGGGTCAAGTCCCACCTTGGGCTCCTTGCTCAGTGGGGAGCCTGCTTCTTCCTCTCCCTCTCCCCCTTCCCCCACTCATGCTTTCTCTCAAATAAATAAATAAAATCTTTATTTAAAAAAAATAATAATAAAAAGGGTGGGAGATACTGCAGCATTTGCTCCTGAGCTGTGGGTACTGAAGATTGAGTATGGGACATGTTGCTGCTAATAGGCTTTCACATACAGCTTCAGGAAAATAGAGCACACAGCCTGTTTGTCAGGGATTTAAGATAAATGACAAGACAGAGCTTACAGTAGTTATGAGGAAGAAGAGTTGTGGCCTAGACATTACAGCCAGCAAACATTTAGTACTAGACGCCAGTGTGGGCGGTAGTGATACAAAGGCATGGTCTCTGCACACATGAAGCCTACAGCCCCACAAGGAAGATATACACAGATATAAAGCACTGTGTGTGTACACTATATATGCATATGAATATGCACAGTACCGTGAATGGGAAGTTAAAGGGAAAAGAGATATGTGAGATTAAGTGGTACCTTATTATTTCGACAAAATAAATGCTAGTTTATTATGCAGCTACTATTAATCAAAATTTCAGGTGTAATAGCTCATATTTATGGAGGAAAAACTTGTATTAGAATAGAATTATCTGATTAAAATAGGTTTGCCTCTCATAAAGCCAGAGGAAGCCGCAAAGTAGCTCTAGTTAGGTAAATGCCTTACAGCATTTCACTTCTACACTACTTATAAACTGGACTATCCCTGGAGAGAAGAAACGCCCTCACTACCCTATATTTTGTACTTTACTAATGTCATTAATAGGAGCACCGTAAAATTTAAAAATTTAAACACATCCTAGAGACAAAAACTGTTTAATAGTTAACTCTATCAACATACAGAGTAAGAAATGGATTCATTGACTGTATATTACCAGTCAGTGTTCATATACATACTTCAAAATCACAAAGTAGATCCTGGAAAGCAGTTGAATTTGGAATAATGGAGGTCTCATGCCCACTATCAACAGTTCCCACCAAGGAAAATGTTAGATGGAGAATGTGGCTGTTAAGGAGGGAACGTTTCTTCTTAAGCAGCATCGCCAGCAACTGAAAAAAAGCAATACCACATGCCCATTGATTAATCATATCACACACACACACACACACAACTCAGTGCAAAGCAATTCCTGAGACTTCTAAGCTGATTTCTAAATTTTTATTATGAAAATAAAACATTAGAGAAAATCTGAAAAGCAGGGTAATCCCATCACTCTATCATTAAAATACCTTGTACATAAACTCTTTCAATTCACATGTATTTAATTTGTTGCCATCACGTGCATATAATTTTTTATTTTTCTCCACATAACATTTTATTACAAAGATTTTTCTTTTGCACCATAGTCTTCATAATTACAATTTTAAAAGGTTGAATGATATTCTCTGAAATAGTTAGAGAATTAATAGTCATTCTTACAATGTTGGGACATTTAGAGGGTTTGTGTATTTTCACGAAATTTGGTAAGCAATGCCGCAATAATAATTTTGAAAGTTTGCAAAATAAAACACTTAGCAAAATAGTGTGAATAAATCTACAGAAAACAGTATAGTAAATAATTTACTCACTACCAATGAACTACCGACTATAGTAAAAGAAGGCATTTCTACTTCATCTACACTAAAAGGATTTAAGCTTCCTCCAAATACTTGTGTTTCTCTTCTGACAAATAACTTTCTGGCTAAACCTAGTAGGTTGTGGATATTTTTAATCCCACATGAGTTTTCAGGGCACAGGTGTTAAAAAGTGGCTCTCACATCCCCTAGGTAAGTGAAGGGGGATGGGTGGTAAAAGATGACTGGGTGTGGAGACAAGAAACCAGGAAAGCAAGGAGAGCTCTTGGTCTATCACGGATTTGGCAGCCTCTAGAGTAGCTGGCAATACGACCCTATTTCATTTCACTCCTATTTCCAGAGAGTAAAGGAACTCCAAACTAGCAAATATATCTGAAATAACTGAATAACTGAAATAACGCAGCCTAATTCAAGAGTGTAAGAAGACAGATTTGATGAGATAGGACAAAAAGTTTGAGCCAAAATAAACAATTCAAAATCTCACTTGAAATATATCACTTTTACTAAAAACCTGTGACCTTTAAAGTTTACTTGAAGTAATTCTTCCAGAGTGAAAAAATATGAGTAATAATTAAAATTAGAAGATTCTTTTTTTTTTTTTTTTTTTCCTTTTGAACACAAAGAAAAGCAAAGGTGAAGCTTTACAGTTACCAACCTGGTAGCCCTTGATTCTTTCCATTTCTTTGCTGGCTAGTGGGTTACTCTTGACCACACAAACCAGGGCCTTGACTGCTGCGTACAGCCCTTCCACATCAGAAGCCATGGCCACCAGGCCCAGGATGGCCGCCGCTCCACCAATGTACTGCAAAGTAGTGGCAACAGGCTTAGGGACAAATGTTCTTACTCCTGATTAAAAGACAGTGAAAAATAATTAAATTCCCCATGTTAATAAGAACTGAATAAATCACCTTAAGAAGTATTTAATTTTAAATTCTACTTTTAAAAAAAACCACCTTAATCCTAAAACAAATATTCAAAAAAAAAAAAAAGATTCAAGGTAGGATGTGGAAGGCAATAAATGCTAATAGCTACACTCAAGAGATGAGGTGGGGGTAAAGGAGGAGTACAGAAGGGCTGGGTTTGAGAGTAAGCTCAAAGGTTTTGACTGTGTAGCTTTGGGAAACATGAAGGAAAAGTGCAGAGGCCCTGAGAAAGAATGCATTTCTGAGGTGAGTGAGAATGCCTCACTAGGTACTGTTGGGAATAACCCTGAGGAGGGCAAAAGCACTCCAACTCTGAACTGGGGGATGGGGTGTGGATGCCATCCTGGAAAGGACCCATTATTCCCAAGATAAGCCAAGCAAGGCACATCACTGGCTATTACTCAAAGCTTTTCCTAGTTCTATAGCCTATGTAACAGTACATCAGTGACCCCAGAAAAGTATCACCATGTGGAAAGAAAGGATCAAAACTAACTTAGGGTCCACTAAAAAACCTCACATCTATGTTCCTAACCTTGCTTTTTAAAAAAGGTACTGTTTGAATGTCGTCTGCCTACTAACTGAGATTGAGTTTTCCAAAAATAAAATTATTATGCATTTTATATTTCTACGTGCTTGGCAGTATTCATAATATTTGGCACTATATTATGGCACTTAATTTTGAAAACTACCTTCTAAGGTAATTAGGGCCAGCACTGCTAGTTTACAGATAAGAAAGTTGAAGTCCAAGGAGCTCAAATATCTGGCAAAATGCCACACAGTTAACAGAATAGTAGGAGCTAGAACCTAACTCTTTCAACTCTTTACTCACTGCTCTTTTTACTATACCATGTGCTGCTATCTTTTTGCTAAGGACATAGAGCAGAGCTCAGTCAACACTTGCTGAATTGAATAAAGATAAACAACCATGTGCATTAGCATAAAGAAAACTGTTTTATCAATGCAATGTGGTTAAAGAAGAAAACGAAAGTTAAGATACATGCACACCACTGAGACAAGAAAAACTGCCATGTATCTTACTGACAAACATGTAGGATTCTGAACAAAAGAACACTAACTTTTTGTTAACCTAAAAAAGAACCAATATTATGTACCGATTTGTACATTTATATAATGGCTGGTTCTAAATTTTGGATGATGTGACAAGATTATGTCTCAGGATTCGATCTAACCAAAAAAATCAACTCTTTTTAAGCAGAAGCAGACATCAGGTAAAAGGCTCTGCAGAACGTATACCAGCTTTAACTTTTACTATATTTGGATGCACTATTTATATGCCAAAGCTCTTATTTCTAGCTCATTTCCAAATAACAGACACACTCCTAGGTACCACCACAGCTGCACCAAGCCGTGCAATAACCATCAATACTTCTAGCTCTTTACATCTACCCCTAAATGTAGTGCAAAATTTACCTTGAAATTACATGGAAGTATGTAGTCTGCACTCTTCAGTGCTGAGAAAAGAGGGAAAGGTTCATGGGATGTTTAAAAAGGTTATGATTTTTAAAATTGACTGGAGTTTGAGATTGTTACATTCATCTCTAAATATTGCAAGAACAGTATGAAATATGAATTTAAACACCTGCCTTCCTGTGGGGAAAGTGAATGCAGATTTAAAGGCAAATAAAGAAGTTTGAAATAGTAAGACGATCTGACTCACCCAAGTATCCAATCAGAGTAGCTCCAACTGTCCGTGCAGGTCCATTTAGATGCCCGGCTGAATTGTGTATTAATTTCACAGGAGTGGCATTCTCATGGGAGGAAATGCCTAACTGAAGAATAGGAAAGGGAAATAAAATGTAACTATAGAAGAACAATCTGAACATTTTGATTAGAAAAGAAAATAAAACATGATTAGTAACATATTATTTCTCTCTATATCAGAATATTAAAAATGTGGGCATTCAACTTTAAAAATGTGCAAGCTCTTCCAATGGTCAGAAAGTCACAGAAAGTAGGTTAAGTACAATCTACTAAGATAAAGATGGTGGTGGGGGGGTGGTCTTTGGAAACAATTTCAGAGGTCTTTCTGAATGAAATTCTGTCATGGTTTTAAAGTTCTTATCACTAGCTGTCTCATAGTATTTCTGATCAGTGAATATGATATTAGCTTTACTTCATATCCAAGTAAATGTCACATAAATTATTCAAGTGTTTACAGATAAAACATGCCTACATAAATGTTACTTTTGCATGTGTACACACACACACGAATGCATAACGTGCTTTCAAAAACAAACACAATCTTAAGACTCTAATTCTATTATTACCTATTATTACCTGTATTATTATTATTAAATTATCTAAATTTAGAACTAAATTTACCTACAGTTCGTGTTCCTTTAAAGATGGTACATGTATTTACAGACATATGACTGCATGAGAGTTGTCAATCCTTACTGTCCCCAAATCCCTTCCTTCCAGTTTTTGGATTTCCTCCCTTGGGCTTTGCCTTCCCTAATTAGCCAAAACAGCTTGCCAAGCTCACTGGTAACTCCCACCTCACTAGACTCACTGTTTGTCGGTCCTGAGCCCCAGTCTTTCTTGACCAGAAACATTCACCACAATGAATCACTGATTTCTTTTTTTTTTTTTTAAGATTTTATTTATTTATTTGTCAGAGAGAGAGAGAGGGAGAGAGAGCAAGCACAGGCAGACAGAATGGCAGGCAGAGGCAGAGGGAGAAGCAGGCTTCCTGATGAGCAAGGAGCCCGATGTGGGACTCGATCCCAGGACGCTGGGATCATGACCTGAGCCGAAGGCAGCTGCTTAACCAACTGAGCCACCCAGGCATCCCGAATCACTGATTTCTATCACATCAAACTCTCCTAGTTTTTCCTCCTTTCTTGCTGGCTGCTACACCTCACTCTTTTCTGCTGGTTCTTCATCTCCCCACCTGGGGCTCCACAGTACTGGATGCCCCAGGTCTCAGTCTGTAACCTTTCTCTTCTCTACCCATATCTACAGTTCGGTGAAAGCATTAGTCAAGTGGCTTTAAATACCACCTCTGAACATCCATGGCTCACACTCCTACTCTGAACTCCAGATTCGTATTTTCAATGCCTTTGAGATCTCCACTAAGATGTCTAATATGCTTCTCAAATTTTTTCAAAACACAGCTCTCAGAATTTCTCCCCAAGCTAAAGAAGTTCCTGAAATTTTCTTCCTGAAAGTTTTCTCCAAATCAGAAAAAAATGACCCAATTTTCCTCAGTGTTAGAGTGAAAAAACCTTGGAGTTATCCTTGATTCTTTTCTTTCCCACACAATTCACATCTAATCACCAAAATTGATGGCTTGATATTCAAAATATACCTCAAATTTGATCTTTTCTCATCACGGCCACTGTTATCACCCCAGTTCTCACCACCACCATCGTTAATATGAATTATTATAAAACTTGCTCCTAGCTTCTCCCTGTCTGTCCCCCTCCAGTCTATTCAACAGAGGTCACAGTCATCCTGGCTAACATTTCATTCATTAGGTCTGGGACCCTATCATGCTTCCCAGCTCACTTAGTTAAAGCCAATGCCTTTACCACTGCCTATAAATCATTAACAGTCTAGTCCCCATCACCTATTTGAGTTCCTCTCCTACTACCCGGGTCTTCTCTCATTTGCTCTAGCCACACCTGCCTCTGCGGCAGGCGTGGACCTTCCTCAGGGCCAAAGCACTTACATCATTGGGACAAAACCCCACTGTTCTGGGCCCATATCCCATTCGGCATATTCTCCTGGTTTGCTGCCTCACCTCTTTCAAGTCTTCTCCAATTTCACCTTCATAGTGACCATCCTATTTAACATTGTAAGCTGATCACTTTCTACTTCCTTGCTTTATTTTTCTGCAGAGCACTCTTCACCTTTGAACATGACCTATGATGAGGTTATTTCTTTACGTATTAACATGTTTCTTCCATGGCAACGTAAGTGCCATAAAGGCAGGAATTTTCTCTATATTCACTTCTGAGTCCTAAACAAGATGGTACGTGGCACACAGTAAGTGGTCCAGAAAAAAGTTAAGTTATAGCCTTAAGAAGAACAATTGTTTTCTTTCATTTTCTGCAGTTCAGTTTCTTAATAGCCAATTAAAAAAAAAAAGAATATAAAGTATGCACAGCGAAGGAAATTCTCACTTTTCCAAATTAAGCTAAATATCTAATTATGTTTTGGCTTAAGTCCAAAGCCAAATAAAACAAATACAACCAATACAGGAAAGGTACTGTTTTCAGTGATTATTCCTACTCAGGTGGTACCTTTAACGACCCTCTGAAACACTGTTCCTGGGGAGAACCCGCCACAGCTTCCTGGGAAATCATTATGCTTACCTGCTTAGCAATGGCTTTGCTGTCCAACTTATTGTACACTTTCCGGATTCTTGCCACCGTTAGGGAAGACACAGAGAGTGCATAGAGGCCAAAGGACACCTTTTCTTCTGGCACTAATGACACAGGAGATGGGACTACGCCTTCAGACTTTGCATCTTTACCTTCAAACGAAGAATGATCCTTTTCAAAATCATCAGTATTTCTCCTTATCCTAACACAGATTTTTTATTCTATCATTTTTAAATGGGTAAACTCAAAAATCTTTTAAAGTGGACCATGACATGCTTGCTTCAGCAGCACATATACTAAAGTGGACCATGACATCTAAACTTAAAAACTGTTTTATTTATTTAAAATTTCAGCTCTTCGTTTATTTCTTTTCAGAAAATACAAAAAACCACCTACTCATAGACCTTTACATTCCAAGTTTTATTCTTTTTTTTAATTTTTAATTTTTTATTAACATATAATGTATTGTTAGCCCCAGGGGTACAAGTCTATGAATAGCCAGGCTTACACACTTCACAGCACTCACCACAGCCCATACCCTCCCCAATGTCCATAACCCAACCACCCTCTCCCTGCCCTCTTACCCCCAACAACCCTCAGCTTGTTTTGTGAGAATGAGTGTCTCTTATGGTTTGTCTCCCTCCCGATCCCATCTTGTTTCATTATTTCCTTCCCTACCCCGCAAACCCCCACAATGCCTCTCAAATTCTTCGTATCATCCAAGTTTTATTCTTAAAATATGCTTTACAAATAGCATAATGTAAAGGAGATGAGTTTTAACTGTTATCAAAGAAATCACACACTTCTTCCCCTTAGGATCAAAGGAGAAAGAGCACGAACATGAGTGGAATGCTTGTATGTTTCCTAACACTAGGTCTCCTCCCCAGTGAGAGCCACCATTTGTGCTTCTCTATATTCTTCTAAACAACACAGCAGAGTAGTTAAATACAAGTTTTGGAGCTAGATGGCTTACATTTGAAACTCTGCTTTATCACTTAAAAGATAAGTGACCTACATATCTCTGTGCCTCAGTTTCCTCACCTGTAAAATGGGGATGATAAAAACAGTACGTAAGTACCAATGTTTTGAGGAGATGAACAAATACATGTGACAGGCGCAGAACAGCTCTGCCCTTCATGTGTATTAACTTACTGCATGTACTGAATGCTCAGTGTTATCTATCATTAGATGCTATCTAAATCAAGAACATGAGTGAGAGAGGGGCTCCTGAGTGGCGCAGTTGCCTAAGCATCTGCCTTCAGCTCAGGAAATGATTTCAGGGTCCTGGGATCGAGCCCCGCACTGGGCTCCCTGCTCAGGGGTGAGTCTGCTTCTCCCTCTCCCTTTCCCACTGCTTGTATGTGCTTTCTCTCAAATAAATAAATAAAATCTTAAAAAAAAAAAAAGAAAGAAAGAAAACAGAAAGAACACAAGTGAAAGACAAATTACTTAGCCACAGGATTATCATCATTTACAATATACTTGTCCTAACTTGTATAGAGAACTTTAGGAGAATGAGAACAGGAGGATAGAGAACATCACTTGGAAAGAGTACTACTACATCAGCTCCATTGACTCTAAACTTCTTCGGGGAGAAAGGATAACAAGAAGTAGACTATTAGAGTAAAGGGATGAGGAAAATGAGGAAAACTGATGTTAACTCATTTAAACTGAAAATCTATGTGTGTGTGTGTACATGTGTGTGTTGTTTAGAAACATCTTTCTTTCCTCTAACAAGAATATACCTTTTTTTAAAAACATTTTTTAATTTTTTTTTTTTAATTTGACAGAGAGAGAGAGAGAAAGCACAAGTAGGGGAAGCAGCAGGCTCCCCGCTGCTCAGGGAGCCTGATGCAGGACCTGATCCCAGGACCCTGAGATCACGACCTGTGCCGAAGGCAGAGGCTTAACGACTGAGCCCCCCAGGCACCCCCAGAGTAGATACACTTTAAGATGCTTATATAATAAGAGAAATTACAGGAAGAGAAGAAGGCTGTGGTTAGACTCCTAGAGAGCATACAGATCTTGGAGCCAATCAGAGAAACTAGAAAATTAGTGATTTGGCATGAAGACAAAACTCAGTAAAGTACAGCATAATCAGTGGAGGAGAGTATCTGGAGTAGGAGTGAGTGGTCAACAGTATCACACTGAAAAAGAGTGAAGGAAAAGGCTCTTTTTCTACGATGAACATAATGTACAACCCCACCCACACCCTGTCTACAGACCCGTATTACACGTGTACACGCACTTATTCATGGATCTACATGGCAGAAGCTAAGTTTTATACATTAAGTTACTCACACGGCATACATACGGCCTGAAAGCTTCCAACATAATTTGGTCCTAGTTCATAAATGGTAGTAACATTTGAAGGAGGTAAAACTTCTTCCAGAAAATGTGTGGGTCCCAGGCGCCAAACCAAGGAAGCAATTTGACGCTGGGCAGGTGGAGTGCCAATGTACGCATAGACTGTGCTGACCACAGGTGGGTTAGCAGAACCTGAGCCACCAGGAGTACTATGAACATAATGCAGCTGCAGAAGAAATGAAACCAAATGTATGAGATAGAACCCCAAATCCCCTACTTTCACCAGAAAATTAACCACCTTTTGTGTATAGTTTCAGTATCCTAATATCATGCAACTTTACAAATGTATAAACGCAGCTGGGCTGAGAGATACATGAGGGAAGGCCAAGATTCTGGAACATGATGTGGAAGATGGAAATTTGTTATTATCCAACTCTCTGATAATGCAAGAAAGAGAACAATTAGAGGGATACTGTTACTGTCTGGTTGTTTTGCCTATCAAATTAATGACGCTTCTATAAAATTTGGGAGTTGATATAAAACAGAGCTTTCTAAACTATGGAATTCAAGTAGTCTTGAAATTAGCTATGTAACCTTCAATAGGAGTCTGTCAAATAAAATTATATTCATGAGAAGTGTTTTATAATGGGCCAAGTGCTGTAAAAGTTATAAAATTTAACAGTCTATTATGTAATTTATACACCCATGATCTCAATGTCAATTACGTTCTCAGATTTGAAGTTACATTAGTGTTTACTGACAAGGTGCAAAACTACTGTTCACTTCATTCACATAAACATATGATCAGAGTATAAGAGATAACAAAGTCAAGTTCTTTCTTGTGGTAGAGGCGGCTTCTATCACTTGATGGTATGAAGGATGGTTTGTGGTACCATTGCCCTGGCCTCAGATTACATCTACCACTCCACACATCACAGAACAGTTACTGGTGAGTAACTCACACACAACAGTGTGAGTGTGCAGACCATCATGTGGCCTGAAGGTGGTTTCAGGGGACCTCTGACTCCTCACAGGCAAGGTGATGACAACCATGTAAATGTACCTGTAATAAATCTACCTCTCAATTCTAGAATAGAAGCTGAGGACATTTTTATTTTAAATAATACTAGAAATAACAAAGAAACAACCTACTAAAGAATCCACAGCCCATTTCAAATGCAATCATGTGTACAAGACAAACAATGACTATTCCCTCAGAGTACATTTAAGGGTTTATCTTACTGAAACATGTCACAATAAAATATCATTAATGAAAGAAATGCATTCAAGGAAGCTGCCGACTTTACTGTTCTTTAAACTTTAATTCATACAAGAGGACAAACTTTGCTTTTGTTGCTTCTTTCAAGAGATAATCACTATAAAAATGGATACTATCTTTTAGAGAGCTAAAACATTTTAACATCTACCTAGCTGAGTTCTGTCGGAAATAACCAGCGGCAGTCATCCTGATACAAAAAAGAACTTCTGATTCTTTATTGGTTATTTCAACTCTCTTGCCTCTCCTCTGAATACCATATATCTGTATGTAGAATAATATTTATACACTCATTCATTCAGCAAACATAATGGAAAACCTACTATTATCATCAGGGACTAATCTTGGTGATCTGAAAACAAATTTGGAGAATAAAAACGATTCCAGCTCCAAAGGGATACAGCGTCTACTGGAATTCATGACAACAAAGAAGCGACAAAACACTGTGTTCATAGGTTACTTAGGCATCCTTCAACTGGTTTTTCTGTTGGGAAAAATCACTTGGCAACCTGGCTCAGGCGCTGACGTACTCGGTACCTTCTTTAGTACTCTGTAACCCCTTCTTTCTCTTCTTCGCTAATCAAGTGATATGAACTAGCCAGCCACATGACTCTTAAACATATTGTTCAAATGGGTAATAAAGGTCAATCTGTAATCTACCCCTGCAAACACACACACCCCTCCCTCAACTCTCTTGTAAAGCAGGTTAAGACCGACAAGCATGAGTATGCTTACCTTCACGGTGTTAACAAGCTGTCCATCAATGTAGAGGGCTGCGGTACTGTTTTTCAGCATGCCTTTGCTCATCACCAAAACCAGATGATGCCACTGCCCCTCAACTATAAGTTCTCCACATCGAAAGCGGGCACAGCACGGGAGAATCTCATAAAAAGAAGATTCTTCACTAAAATCATCAACTAAAATAAAGAGCGGAAAAAAAAAACTCAACATCTTCATTCTAACAATAATGATGATATAAATGAAAATGCCCTTTTCATTCAATAACTTTATCTGTAGCAAGAAGTGAAACCTGGAATGTATGTTGCTTTCTTCTGCTCAATATATAGTTATAATCGAATAAAGTTACAATAGTTGATGAAATACAAAATAAAGTTACAAAAGACAACAAAAAGAGACTATTTGATTATTATCTGTCATGATCTGTTATGAAAGGTCTTTTGAAACTCTCATTTGTCATGAATTTGATTATAGCATTGGTTAAAAAATTAAAAATTTTATTCTTGCTGTATGCCTACACAATGACACAAAGAACCAACTCTCTGTTCTCAGTTTGCGGCTGCACTGCCCTGACCCTTGCCTGATGACCCTGGTAGTAAGGGGGTGATTTATGGAGTGGAAAGGTTTGTTGTATTAGTTTCAGGCATACACTAGAGTGAGGTTCAACAGTTCTGTACATGCCTCAGTGTTCATTGTGATAAGGGTACTCTTAGTCCCCTTCACCGATGTCAGCCATGCCCCCACCAACCTCCTCTCTGGTTACCATCAGTTCATTCTCTACAGGTAAGAGTCTGCTTCTCGGTTTGTCTCTCTCTCTTTTTCCCCTTTGTTTCTTTTGTTTTGTTTCATAAGTTCCACATATGTACAGAATCATATGGTATTTGTCTTTCTCTTGCTGACTCATTTCTCTTAGCATGATACCCTCTAGTTCCAACCATGTTGTTGCAAATGACAAGATTTCATTCTTTTCTACTGGAAACAGTCCATTGTATATACATATACACCACCTCTTCTTTACCTATTCATCTACTGATGGACACCTGGGTTGCTTCCATTTCTTGGCTATTGTAAATAATGCTGCAATAAACACAAGAGTCCACGTATCTTTTTGAATTAACATTTCCGTGTTCTTTTCATTAATAACTCAGTAGCGGAATTACTGGATCACATGGTAATTTTATTTTTAAGTTTTTTGAGGAAACTTTATACTGTTTTCCACAGTGGCTACACAGAAAGGTATTTTTTTGAGTCAAGTTTCCTGCTTCACCAGACAACTCGGATTATTTCCTAACATTCTGCAATCACTTCCTGACTCTCATCTGGCTTCTCTCTGCTACCCAGTATGTTGCCAGATCATGCTAGGAAATAATGGGTCAATATTAACTCAATCTTAATGTTAAGCTAATTAAAAACTAACATTTCTAAACATTCAAGAAGGGACGGAATAACAGTGTATATACCCAGCTGTTAAAAATTCATTCCTCACCCACCCATCCCCCAAAAAATTTTAAAAAGAGCTAATCTGTAACTTAAAGCAGACCCACAATTTTTCAGGATAAGCACATACAAGTAAATACACTAAAAGTTGAAAGTTTAATTATGTGGGGTAGGGAAGGAAAAAATGAAACAAGATGGGATCAGGAGGGAGACAAACCATAAGAGACTCAATCTCACAAAACAAACTGAGGGTTGCTGGGGGCTATGGGGTAGGGATAAAGTGGTTGTGTTATGGACATTGGGGAGGGTATGTGCTATGGGGAGTGCTGTGAAATATGTAAGCTGACAATTCACAGACCGGTAACCCTGGGGCAAATAATACATCATATGTTATAAAAATAATTTTTAAAAGAGTTTAAATTATATGAAGAAAATTACAAATAAAATATTAATATTTATTTTTGGAATCTTAAAGTAGCACCATATAGTGAAATGCCAAGATTATATTTTAAAATGATAATACAAAATACACATCCATTGATGAGTTAAGAAATGCAATCTTACCAACTGGTAATGTAATCTTACCAACAGGAACAGAAGAAAGAAAAAAAAAATAGAAAGAAAAAAAGAAACAGTGAAAAGCAGGGTCAAACATCTTTGAAAGGTCTAGTGTATGGACCAAAGGATGTGAAAGAAAAGATCAAAAGTATGGGCAAAACTAAGAACTCTTTCCTTTCCCTTTCCTTTTAATAGACTAAATCTTCTCCAGAACTGTAGAAGATTTAGCCTACAAAAATTTTCTGAGAGTTTTACATTCTGACTCAGGCTGAGACTAAGGCGTATTAGCATTCAGTGTTATGTCAGGATATCCTGGTGACCTGACTGGTTTCAGAAAACTCTTAATTACCTACACATCTTTAAGATTTTTTTTTTTTTAAACTTATCAGACAGAGATCATAAGCAGGCTGAGAGGCAGGCATAGGGTGGGTGGGGTGGGGGGGGGAGGGAGTAGGCTCCCTGCGGGGGCTCCATCCCAGGACCCTGGGACCATGACCCAAGCCAAAGGCGGAGGCTTTAACCCACTGAGCCACCCAGGTGCCCCTTACCTACACATCTTAACAGGCTACAGCCATTCAGAGGATGGATCTGTGCAGTACTAACATCATCTGTGACTAACGTTATCTGTTACTGTAATGCACAGTGATATATAGATTATAGTAGTCTTGCAAATTAAATTTTGTGAAAATGATAATTAGAAAACATTTTCCTAGTTTAATGAAATATCCTAGATCCATTCTTTAACTTTTCCATTAAATTCTAGCTTTTTCCCAAATTCTCCATTATTACTCACTTTTCTCATTATTTCCCTTTCAAGCCATCCATATTTATTTTCCTTTTCTTCTTATTCATTCATTCATTCATTCAGTCAGTCATACTTGTACATTAATATTTTAAGTGTTTTAGGTAGCAGGGCTGCCCAGATTACCAAGGTAATAAATCACATCATGTGTACGAGCATGTAGTTCTACTTCTATCTTTGTCTAGACAAAGACAAAGAATTAAAATCTTGGAAGTCCAGATCAGTGATTAAAAAAAAAAAAAACTGATTAATTTTTATGACAGCAGGCATATGAGGAAGGGAAGATTCAAGAAATATGAAGGAAGCATAATTCAGTAAGACTTAGTGGAAGGGGTGGTATTATCAAGGTAGACTTGAGCTTTTTTAGCTTAGCTAGTGGGGGTGTCATTTACCAAGACAGGAAAACAGAAAGAGAGGCAGCTTTTATAAAGAATAAACATTACAGTTTGAGTTGTTTACAGAAAGACTATTCATATGAAGATGTCTAATTTGCATTTAAAGTATGAGGAGAAAACATAGGACACAGGAAAACAAAAAAAATTTTAATTTAGGAATCTCTGGGATTAAAAAGACCTAAAGCTAACAAAGATAGTTTTTTTTTTTTTCCCCCTCACAAAGAGAAGTTTGAATACAAAGACTAAAGATGAAACCCTGGGTGGAAAAGAAAGCTGTTGAAGGAAGCTGTAAGAGAGGTCAGAGATCCAGGGCAAGAATGAGAAAGTAAGTCTCCCAAACGGCAAGACTGAAGACAGGTTTGATTAGCAGGAAAACATCAAAAGGATCAAGCAGTGTCCTAGGAAGAATTTTAAAGCAGTTCTACAATATTGATGCCTACTCTGTCCTAGTTGTAAAGAATACTAAGAAAAGAGGCCTTACAATCTAATTGAGTTAACATTCAAATTAATATTTGAATACCAACCACATGTGAAGCAGTATGTGGTATTTGGTTAGTTAAAAGATAAATTTAGAAGACAATGAAGAAGAGGTGTATTTATGTTACAAATGCTTATATTCAAAGCAAAGAACATTAGTAAAGTGAGATTTATATTTTATGTTATTCACATTATTTATAAAGCTCCTCATGAATGTCTTGCGTTCGAAGTTCTATTGGATAGCAATGTAACATTATGGCATATTGGAGAGAATTAGGAGATTAGGATTATTAAATGGTATGCATTAAGCCTTGAAGGTAAGTGATGGATAAAGTAATTAAAATGTTATTGTGTCTAGCACAGAACAGCACATATGGTAGGCAGGTGCTCAATGAATATTCATTAGTTATGCAGAATTCGTGGCCAATGAAAATCCTTACTAAAATATATCAAACAAGCAATCTGCCTTCCTAGCAAAAGCTGTGATTTCTTGGCAAGTAGAGAAGAATCCTTATTTTAGGAACTCTTTCCATTGTTTTCTACCTAAGTCTCTTTTGAAAGTGCCTTAAAATGCACTGGTAAACAATATTCAACATTTCATATAACCTGTCTATTGTTTAATAATTTAGATTGGAAAAGAATTACCAGCTGGACCCTAAAGATGACTCTTATAATGAAATTTAATACTTTCAATTATCACAAGATGCAAAAAGAAACAGATACTGACCATAGTTTTGGAGTAGTTCCTCTTTGGTGGAAACAATCAGAGATCGATCTTTTGCGGACAAGACAATGGCAAGGCACACATAATGCTGCTCAGAAGAATTTGCTCGGCGAACGACAGTAAGAAGTCTGACAGGGTGGTTATTTGGAGGAGAACTAAAATGTTCAATACAGAACCAGCTAGAGTAGCTTAAGCCAGATGGAGGAGGGAAGAATCTTTCACCTAAAATAAAAAGGGAAAAGTAACAATGAAAGAGTTTGCATTGACTCTGATTTACATTTTAAAAAGGCAATAAACACTAAATAAAATACGATCTAAAAAAAAAAAGACTCATGAGCAAAGAAAGTTCGTATTTACCAGAACCAATGCCACTGAGCACAGCCCCATCGGTAAGGCCTGTTGTGACAGCATTGTTTGTGGGAGCGTTATGAGGGGCCAGACTGGGCAGGAATAAGCAGCTATTAGAGAAAAGACAATGTACATATTAGAGATCAACTGTTTTCTTCTCCTACCACTACATACTTGCCACACTGTAATTAATGCCATCATTTAAAGTTAACTAGAGCAAAGAAATCATGGAATAAACCTGGGTGCCTAAAACAGTCCTTCCCGTCTTATAATTATGTAAGAGTGCAGAAAGATATACTTTAACAATCTCCAGTGGCATAATTTCTATTTTAAATTTTTTTTTAATATCCAAGTATAGGCCACTGGTAAAATGCACCAATGTAGAACCCTATTCAAGACATTGAACAACTCTGTCACTGCAGAGAAATTCCCTTGTTCCCCTTTCCAGTGAGTTGTTTTCCTCTCTGCTTATTAGTTTTCACTATTCCATAATATGTTTTAATTCACCATTCAATAACAACACATGACAATGTTCTTAAAATACAATTTATGGTTTTAGATTGATGTATAAGAATCCCACAGACAACTAGTATAGACACAGATCTATATAGTATTAGCATTTGTGTCTGTTTTGAGGCTGATGGATTTCAAAAATTCTTCTAGATTCTCTTCTAGATTTTCTATAGATTTATTTTTGCTTCTGCTACTATACCATTATCTGCCACTTGAAATTATGTACTCATTTGATGAGACAGTCACTGAGTATTTACAATGTATATGGTAGTAAGCTAGGTAATTTGGGGGAAAGGATGAGTAAACCCCAAACAATTTTTAATCTAATTTTAATTTGTATGTTATCTATAAATTTAGTGTACTAAATCAGAGGTGACAAACATTTTCTGAGAGGGCCAAACCATAAATACTTTATGCTTTGTAGACCAGAGTCTCTGTCATGACTACTCAATTTTGCCATTCTAATACGAAAGCAGCCATAGAAAATACATACAAACCTGAATGTGGCTGTGTTAAAATAAAACTATTTGCCAAAAAACAAAACAGAATTTACAAAAAATATTTAGATCATGGGTCTTTGATTCAGAACTCCTGTAACATTTCTACTTATTTAATATAATAAATAACTTTAAATTAAATCTAAAAGCCTTAAAATAACATGCTCAAAGAACTCCATCATTTGAGAATACACAGTATATCTTAACTAAGTATACTTAAAACCAATGATCTATTTGTCAAAGGTGAGTAGGAACCATAAAATCATATAATAAGACTTGACTACCTTACAAATTCCTTACCCAAACCCTTCAAGGGTTGTGTCAAATTCAACAAAAGCTGGAGTAACTGATGACCCATGAAGTCTGATGTCATGTGGGGTTGTCATGGAGACCAGACACTTCACCCTAGTTAGAGGTACAGTACTTCCTTCTGCAGATTTTACCAGGCTCTTGCTTATCCGATAATGGTTATCTTCATGTAAGCTGAAAACATTATCTGAACCCAGACCTTCCATTGATGTGATCATACTACCTGTGAAGTCAAAGAAAATCTCTTGGGAAAAGTATCATGTAGATTTCTAAAATAATGACTTTACAAAGCAGACCTATTTTTAAATACCACTCTTGAGTTTCAGTATACAATTTTATGTTTACACACCAAAGCTATTTTCCAGTTTTAATGTACTTTATGTTCATTTTTAAACTTAAACAGCATGTTTTTTCTTTTTACTTATAAGTAAAGTCATAAATACATTGCAGAAACGTTGGCTACTACAGAGTAAAAATAGTAAGAATCACCACTAACCACTATCCAAGCCACAGTTACAATGTAATTTAATAATAAATTATAGATGATGTGTCTAAAAAGCCAGATTATACTTTTATATCACAAATTTATTATCTATCTTTGAGAAGAAAGCAAAATATTCTAGTAGAATTACAATAGAAAGAAACAGGTCATCTTTACCATAAAAATAATCAGATAAATAGCAAAAACTTGCTTCTCTCCCATTTTTTCCTACTTCTAACTTTTCCCTTATCATTATTATAATTAAAAATGTGATCACAAAAGCACTTGAATTAAAAAATTGCTTTATGCACGTAAATGGTAACAATTTCAAGAAGAAAAAGACATTTTAAACAAACTGGTCTATTGTTCAGGAATATATTACAAATGATAAGAATGGAGAAAATATTCCCTTTCAGGATAAAGAACATAAATATTGTTTTCTCTCTTAAGTGTGTGAAGCATTCAGGCAACCATAGAAATATTTCAATATTCTCTTAAATAAAGAAACTATTTTTGTTTCTACTCTTTGCAAAGGAAATCACAATCCAATTCTAGAAATTATGTTAAGTATAAAAAAATAACAAAAGAATATATACATGTAGGGGAGGTATATTGACAGATATGAAAAACTGCAATAGTTTGTTTTCCAGTAAAACTGTACTAGAACTCAAAAAATCTTGGTTTCCAAAACACGGTATTCACTAATCACTGAGAATAATTCACAGGAGAAAAAAATTAAGACTGAAAGAACAAGTGGAGATTGCTTAATCTCGGATTCTCACCTGAAAGAACAAGGGGATGAACGAAACCATGACTACATCACTACATCCTTTCAGGGCAGCTGTTCTGCTTTTCTAAGTTTCCTGCTTTGCTAGCAATGGTTACTTCAATCCATCAAAACTAATGTCTATCACTATGGCTCACAATTATACAAAATGAACTGAAAAGGAAAAAAAAACTAACAAAACCAGAGAATTCGCACTAGGAGGAGGTCCAGTGCCACCCAGCTCTCCGCTGAGGGCATGCTTGTCCACAGCTCGGACGGAACCCGTTGCCTCTTGGGGGTCCCTGCCAGACTGGTAGGCAGTGCCCATGCCAGGTTATCATTCCAGCAGCCTGACGCAGAAACTTCTCTTTGGGGCTCCTCTCAGCAATGCTACCACACACCTATCTACCAGAGTGCCCTCTGCTGCTACTGCAGGTCATTCTCAGTCTTCTCTGTACTAGTGGCTGCCCGCGTCCTGTGGGATGTCCACGTCCACATGAACCACCCACCTAACACCTCACTTCTAGCTCTAGGATAATCTTTCACTTCTACCTCACTCCAGAGCCACAATTTTGGCCTGGCCCTTTCCCTCGCATGTTTCACTGCTCCAATTTTGACTGCCATTATTCTACCCATCCCCATTCCTCAGTTCTCTCATTCCTTTTCTCTCACCACATTTGCTTTCTGGCCTAGCCACTACTCTCCAGTCCAGTGACCTATCCCTTTTCTCCTGGTCTATCACTAGCGGCATGGTTTCACTTCTTTTCCTATCCAGCCTATATGGCCCGGTATAGCTCTTCAACTACTTTAAAGCAGTATTTTTAATCTGTCCCCCACGCCCTCTTGCAGCAGCTGTCCTACAAACCTAGAGCCTGTCAACAAGCTAACTAACTACTCTAGTTCAGGCGGCAAAGGCTACCTGAGGAAGGCAAAGAAATTATGAATCCTCGGAGAAAGGATTGCCCCTTCCAAGCGAAGTATTACTCTGCACGTAATTCTCATGTCCTCTGGATCCTGCTTCCATCAGTGATTCCTTTCTTACCCTCATCTGCCCACTTCTTCAGTCAACCAACCAGATTTTATGTTTCCCCATTTAAATAACAACAAACCCTTTCCTTTCTGAGTAAAATTTCTTGAAATGATATTCATCCCCCACATGATTTTCATATACACAATAACCAAAAAAGAGAACTTCCAAGGTCAACTTACTTCTCATCTCTGGCTCATAACTCAGTGAACTTGGTTTGTGGACCCTATATTGTTTTAGCAGATTTTTGTCCCAGGCACCACAATTTAATGGACTTGCCAAACGCAAAAACTCCCTGAAGAAGAGAAAAAGCAGTTTTATTCCTTGATTGGGAACATCACAGAATTCATAAACCAAACAAAGTATGGGGTCTCATGAACTGTAGCAGACTATTTAAAAATACAAAAGCAAACCAAACAGTTATTATAAAATAATATATAATGTTAATTTTACATTTCAATTACCTAGCAATATTGTGAAGGGCTAAAGAATGAAATTTGGGGATCATGTTCTCTTAAAATATGATGTACAAAAATATACTGAATTGTCTAGGAGTTACACAGATAGGAATCCTTCATTTATGTCATCATGTAAAAGGAAAAAAAAAGGAGAAAAAAACCCCAAAAAAACAAAAAAAACTTTTGCATTTTCGACTCCCTATAGCAGAAAAAAAAATTTTTTTTTTTTAAAGATTTTATTTACTTGACAGAGAGAGATCACAAGTGGGCAGAGAGGCAGGCAGAGAGAGAGAGAGAGAGAGAGGAGGAAGCAGGCTCCCTGCAGAGCAGAGAACCCGATGCGGGACTCGATCCCAGGACCCTGAGATCATGACCTGAGCCGAAGGCAGAGGTTTAAGCACTGAGCCACCCAGGTGCCCAGAAAATTTTTTTTTTTTTTTTTTTTTTTTAAAGCACCGAGCCACCCAGGTGCCCAGAAAAATTTTTTTTAAGTTAGGTACCATTTGCCAGTTTTTCATGTGGAATATAATATACAATTAATTTATAACCTTATAGCTATAGTTCATCAACAACTCTGGTACCTGTACTATCATGAGACATATTGTTCTGAAAATTCATTTATTATGAAATTCATTTACTATGAAAACTGAGCAAGTGCAAATGGTTGGTCTGCATTGCTTACTGTTTACCTAAGTCATGTAAGTTATTTAATAAAATACTAGTATTAAGGAGGAGATAATCTGTCTCATTCACTCTCACTACTTTTAAAGCAGCAGATTACCAAAAAATGATCAGGGGAAAATCTCCATGCTATTTGCAATATTTTAGGTTTTTTAATATATCCCTAAGATGATGGACAAAGTGAGCAGGGACAGTCTCATTCATCTTGGTATTGTCAAGGCCTAGTACACACTGCCTAATACAATACTGTTTAATGTTTATCACATGGTTTATTCTTAATGCACCATTATTTGGAGCCAGTTAAAAAATATAAATTATAAATAAAGGCCAACCGTTTTTAAGAAGGTTCTTAAAAGCTATATAAAAAAGGAATACTTTAGCAGAAAAGAAAATTATCTCATAAAGAGAGCTGCTTATATCTGAAAGTGATGAGATGTACAAGTGTATTTTTATAAGGGGGGACAAGACGACTTATACATTAAATCTGTCTGGCAAGGTAATTTCAAGGAAAAAATGTCTTTTTAATATTTATATTTAAATAAATTTATATATATTTATAAGTTTATATATATTTATGTATTTATATTTATGTATTTTATATATTTACATTTATGTATTATAAAATTTATGTATATTTTTATATATGTATATATATTTACATATTTATGTATTATATATATTTATGTATTATATATTTATGTATTATAAATATATTTGTACATATATTTATATATTTATGTATTATAAAAATAAGTTTATATTTAAATAAATACATATTTATATTTAAGTAAATGTATGTATATTTATTTATTAATTAAAGAGAGGGAGAGAGAGGGGAGTAAAGGGGCAGAGGAAGGAAGAGAATCTTAAGTAAGTTCCATGCCCAGCATAGAGCCTGACACAGTGGGGAGAAGAGAACACACTGACCTCAGCACCATGGGCTCCAGCGCCTGGGAGGCGAGGCGCTCAAACATGCGCTGCAAGGGTGGGTGCAGCGAGTGCTCCTCGTCAGCCAGCGCCGCACTGCACCGCTGCAGCAGCCGGGCGTGCAGACCCGCTTCACACATGACCTGCTGGTTTCTCTCCGTGTGCACCAGGGATTGCAAAATAGTTGCCACAGCGAGCTGAAGGTCCAGGGCATGCTAAAGGTAAAGAAATCCACGCCACCAGGGCATTCTTAGTAAAAAAGCTGATCCTTCTTTCCCCTTTTAATAGGAGGTCTCTGTCTCTACACGGTTCAGATGACCTTCAGAAGAGTTCAGAAGCTGACTGGGAGTGACATGGCAACTCCAGAACTGAGCTAGGCAAGTCTGCTGGAAGCCTACCCAGCCGGACTCCACTCTCTCCTGTTTTCTGTATTAAGTGACTATATAACCAATAGTATTTTGATTTTTGTAGAAAAGGTGAATGCAAGGTCTTTTACATGATGGGTAACGACCCAGTGTAAAGGAAAGCCTATCATTTATATATGTGACCCTTTAGGGCTTAGAGGCCGTACACCATTTTAACAAATTAGTCACTAAAGCACAAATTCACCCAAACTCTTGAGTGCTATAAGTCAGAACAGATAAATAACCTCGAAATGGTATCTTCAGTCATTATTCTTTCTGCACTATTTATTAGTAATTTCCACTGCTGAGCAGGACTTATGAGAATTACTTTAGCACCCGTCTTGGTTGCATTTGTGACAAATGAATTGTATTCTAAAAAATACATATCTATCTCACAAAGAAAGTTAAGACCTAAATTAAAAAATCTCATTTTTTTCCTTTTCTACTTTAGTATGTGGTATGGAATGGTTCCCTATCAGTCTGTCTTTCTTGGCTCAGTTTCCTTGATTATACAGTCATATTCATGTCCTTTCACTTATGAAAGATGGAGAGAAGCTAACATGTCCAAGCTTACTTCTGGCTGTGTTACCGATCCAACAGAGGCCAGCAGGTCCAGCATAGCAAGCATGGCTCCTGGATGGATGATGACGGCATCAGAACTCTGGAGAGACGTTGTGGCCACATGTAGTTTCAGGTCAGCAACATTTTTAGGAGGGTAAACAGGGGGAGTTGAAACAGAATGATATGCATGCCTACAGAAAAGAAAGAAGGGTAATTTAGCATCAAATTCCAATCAAATTCTCTGTTCAATTTTTTCATCTTTTGTTACCTTTATCCACTGACAAGCAAAACCTTTGTAATTCAACGCTGGGTTACAAAACATTTACAGGCTGGGATATAAAAGAGCAATATACTACCAATTCTTAATAAGTCAGGTATAAACAATTTAACTAATTCTTCTAGGCTCTGATATGTCTTTACCATTTGTTACCTGGATTGTTTCATTTAAGAAGTTGCTAAAAGAATAGATCCTAAAAGTACTCATCACAAGGAAAACATTTTTTTCTTGTATCTGTATGAGATTATGGATTTTTTCCCAAAGATTTTATTTATTTGTCAGAGAGAGAGAGAGCACACGCACCATCAGGGGGAGTGGCAGGCAGAGGGAGAAGCAGGCTCCTCACTGAGCAAGGAGCCTTAAGCAGGACTTGATCCCAGAATCCTGGGATCATGACCTGAGCTGAAGGCAGATGCTTAACTAACTGAGCTACCCAGGTGCACCATGAAAAAAAAATTTTTTTTTTGAAAGACAGCACACATGAAAGCAAATAAGGGGGGAGGGGCAAAGGGGGAGAGGGGGAGAGAGAGAGAGAATGAATGACTCTCAAGCAGACTCTGTGCTGAGCCAGTATGCAGGCCTGATCCCACAATCCTGACATCATGACCTGAGCTGAAATCAAGAGAGACGATTAACTGACTGAGCGGCCCAGGCACCATAAGATGCTGAATGCTAGCTAAACTTATTGTGGTAATCATTTTATAACCTATGTAAGACAATCATTATGCTGTATAATTTAACTTATACAATGCTGTATGCCAATTATATCTCAGTAAAACGAGAAGAAAAAAAATGACACCTGTACTAGAAGATGCAGCAAACAGGTGAAAATTACAGTGATCCAAAACTGTAGGTAAGGTAAAAGTTCTGATATAATGTGATAAGGATATAAATGAAATCAAATTCTCCCTAGTAAGATTTTTTTTCTTTCTTTTCTTTCTTTCTTTTTTTTTTTTTTAAAAGATTTTATTTATTTATTTGTCAGAGAGAGAGAGGGAGAGAGAGCGAGCACAGGCAGACAGAATGGCAGGCAGAGGCAGAGGGAGAAGCAGGCTCCCTGACGAGCAAGGAGCCCGATGTGGGACTCGATTCCAGGACGCTGGGATCATGACCTGAGCCGAAGGCAGCTGCTTAACCAACTGAGCCACCCAGGTGTCCTTCTTTCTTTCTTTTTTTAGAGGGTAGAGGATGGAAGGACAGAGGGAGAGAGAGAATCTCAAGCACGTTCCATGCCTAGTGCGGGCCAGATGCAGGGCTCGATCCCACAACCCCAGGATCATGACCTGAGCCAAAATCAATAGTGAGGCGTTTAACCAACTGAGCCATCTAGGCGCCCCTCGATAAGATTTTTTTTTTTTTTTAATTACCTATGTGTTTGTAACCTTTCCTTATACCATGGGTAACATAATCGGGGACTAACAATATATAAGTGGCCTATTCTCTAACTGGGTCAATCAGTCGGGGTTGGTTAAGAATCTTGGCTACCTGACAAGAAGTAGTGTTAAGCATCAAGGAAGTTTTCCTTTAGCGTATTTGGAACTACAGTCACATTCTTTTGCATTACCCACTTACTGATGAAAATACTCATCACAATTTTTTAAAAACATAGAAGGCATATTTTACACAATAAGCTTCTATGAGGTAGAAAGCCTTGCTATATCCTGAACATAGCACATTTCTTCTCATCAATGATCTCCACTTTCTATTTCATACTACCCTTCTACAATTCATGAGTTTTGCACATTTTGTATCCTGGCACTAGAGAACAGATGCTCGTGGCTTCAGCCTATGGGAGCTCTTTGTTCTGATGAATTGGTTTCAGCATAATTTGTCTAATGCTGAGCTCTGTCTCTGAGAGCAGTGTGGTTTCAGCTCTCTGGCACAAGAGCGGCTTGGGAAACAGATGCTTTAAGTCACTGATTCTGTAGCAAAGATTTGGCACGGCCATTTTTTTTTTTTTTAAAGTACCATTCTCTTTTTAACAGAGATTCTAGGAAAGTATTCAGCCTTACTTATAAAAAAAAAGCACGTGGGATCTTCTAGTTTATTTAAAGTTACCATGTCTTCCACCTACTCATTTTTTCAACTCTGGGTTTTTGTTTTGTTTCATTTTTTTTTCCTGCTGTTTTGTTCAGAAATATTTAATTTCTAAACTTACTAGGATAGATTTCTAAATGCTAATTATTATCAATAGGTATCCTCAACCTGTGCTGTTTTAATTCTATGAAATATTTTGACCCATCTAGAAAAAAAGATTATAGTGTAATAGGAATTTTCAACCATTAAGAAGTTTCATAAAAACTGTTTTTCATTACACATAAAAAATAACTCAATTTGGAGAAAAACCCAATCCTACTTGTATATTTTAGTCATAGGCCTTCCAAAATTATTTGAGTTTCCAGATTTAATACGGACTGAACTTAAATTATGGATACACCCAGGAAGGAGCCTTTATGCCTTCAGAAACCAAACTCTTTACTAATTAATATACAGCTATTATAGCAGCAAATCTTTAAATCTTCCATAAGATAACAATACTGGTATAAAAATTACATTCATTCTTCTCAAATCAGAAAAATTTTGCAAGCATTGCTTATTTATTAACTAAAATTAGGTCTATTTTAATAGGCATTATATAATATTATTAATATTTACTAAGTCATTTAGGTATCACTGCAGGTATTATCATTTTTTAAATTTAGAGATTACAGTAAGCTTATTAAATGAATAATCCCAAGCAAGCCCTAATCATTTACAAACATAGGATAAGACAACATTTCAAAATTTAACTTTGACTAAATTTTTAAAATTCATTTTATATCTATTTTTAAAACTTAGAGAAATTGTTACTTAATATTTCAACCTAAATTTTCATACACATTTAAGACTTACCTACCTCTCTGGGGAATATATTCTTGAATATTTAAATTCTGAATACCCTTTGCCTTAATTTCCACCAAGTATGAACAGGCACTGAGTAACAGATATCATGTTTGAATAGTAATACTACTAGCCATCTTTTCTTCCCCTCAGATATATTCTAGAGAGACTTGGTTTTTATTTTGTATTTTGTTTTCACTTCCGTAGCTCTGATTAAATACTGTTCAGCTATAATTTTGTTCCATTATTCTTTCTGAATAATGAATAATGATAAAAAGTATTATGAGTTTTAGTTTTCCAAATATAAGGTTTCTTAGGTTTTTGTCCCCAATTCTTAAAATAGAAAAGAATCTCTAGGAATTTATTTGCCAGACAAGTATCACCAACTCAAAACTTGCTTGTGTCTGAATACTCCACAAGCCATGAAACTAATACAATGTTGGTTTCTCCTTTTGCCAACAAAAACACATTTTTCCACAAGAAAAAGACACTGGAATAATTTGTTGAGATGTCCTAGAGATATTCTAATTCCAGAAGTTACTGTATTTGCATTTGAAAATAAAAACATTGTTTTATTAGCTTATGATTCTTATCACTCAGCAAAATGTAAGTAACCTGACCAGAATGGCAACCTGAAAATGTCAGTGTTGACCTTATTATTACGAGCAGTATTGGGAACCTCCTTGGGGTAAAATCAACCTGAAGGCCTAATTGGAATTCCATAGAAAAGATTCACTCAGCCAGGACTGCTGAGTCAGTGACCGTTTCCCCCTGAAGTAAAAAATATGGCATCATTCCATGTAGCTGTGATGCAAATGATGACAAAATGTTTTTGATCTAAGCCTTAAATAACTCTCTATGAGATGGAATAAAATTTCCCCTTTGTCAAATTATCAGTTAAATAAATAGTAAGTTCTGATGGGTTTCCTTTCCATGTGTTCCCTTAATCTGTGAATTTCTACTGCAAGTATTTTATACTTTTTGGTTAATACTTAAAAATGGTTAAATGTTTTTAAACACAGCAATTTTTGTAACTTCATAATTTATGAACTCATAAAAGTGACTTTCAATAATTAGAACTATTTAGTAATTAAAATTATTTTTCTAATATCCAGTATATGGGATAGTGAACACATGTGAATTCTCAAACACAAAGAATACCTTTTACTGCATTTATTTTAGCAATAGAAAAATACACTACTTCAACTAAAAATGATTTTATAATTTCTTATATTAAAAACTGCTCTTAGAAAAACAAAAAAATAGTTTTAAAATACAAATATACTGAACAACACTAAATTCATGTAAGACTATTCCAAACTATTCCATGACTTATTGTCAGAAAATGAGCTCTAAGTCCTAGTGTAAAAATAAGAGAAAAAAGAAAATATAAAGTCCACCTATCTAATGAACATTACTACCATAATATATTGAAATACAGGACCTGTAACAAGTAGTTTCAATATAATAATTCCACTAATACTCAAATTACAAAATCTGAACAGAAATAAAATTAATTAACAACAGTTGAACCTCAGGATTCATTTTTAGAAAGCTGCAATGGAAGAATATATTAATATAAGACTGAAGGACTTGTACTTTGGTCATGACAAAAACTGGGAAAGGAATGGTATTGGTCCCAACTCTACAGACTATGATCATTTTAAGCACAGGTTGCAAATGGAATCTTAAATGGATCTTAATTGTACTCTTGTCAATCACCTGCTGGTTCTTTATATTCATAAGCTTTATATACAAGGTAGACTAGATGAGCTTTAAAAAGAGATGTACACAACACCAATGAAAACAAGAGCTAGGATGGTTTTTTTAATTCATTTTTTTCAAAGGTTGGCCATGACAAGTCTCCACAACAGCATCACATATCAACTGGTTGAACCTGATTGAGAAAATATGCAGCTCCTTTCCAGTGCTGTGATGTGCATTTTGGAGTAAAAGCAAAAACCGAAGAAGGATTCTTAGCATATTTAAAGTAAAAATAAATAAATAAATAAAGTACTCTACTTAAAGAAGCACTAAGTCCTCACTTCAAAATTAACTTTAATAAGATATGCCTGCTCTAAAAGTAAAATGTATATTTTACTCTAAATAATAGAATCAGATGACAATATTCTAAATGTCCCTCATATCCTCATAGCATTAACGCAGTTTATCCTCATAAATATACTCAGAAGCTGACGATTCTAAAACCTAAAACCTAAAAAAAAAAACAAATAGAAAGCCAAAAAAGTTTTATACAAAGCACAATCACCACATTAACATATAATTAAGCACAGACAAAAAAAAAAAAAACCCACACAAGTAATGATTGACTTCTGTTATAAGATCAGTACCTTTTCCTGGACAAAGCTGGTGTACCCCAGGGAGAGGGGAGAGAAGACTCACTTGTCAGGCAAGGAGGGATCTGTTCTGCACGACTACAGACGACAAAACAGACAGGGCGGTTGAGAGAGGTTAGAAGAGAACACCAGGTTGGCAGTTGGTTAGTTTCACAAGAATTACCAGTAAAAGTGTAATAAGGAACATCCTCCATACTCCGCAGGAACGAGAAACAAGACTACAACACATGCACTGAGGGAAACAGGAAAGCATGCTTAAGGCAGATGCTTATCTATTCATGTTAACACTTAACACATTTGTTAAACAGAGTGCCGTAAGCCCTGTTTTTGACAAAGAAAACTAAAAATGAGGTATACTAACTAGGATAAGTAGAAAAGGGAAAAGAGGTTGAATCTAAATATAAAAAGTTCAATTTCAAACATCTTGTTCCTTGAATACTATACCGTACTATGCCTCTTTTAACAACGTATATGCATTTTTATTTTCAAGATGTTAAAAATGGGAAAACAATTTTTCTTACATTACCTGTATTTTCTTATCTAAATGGTTAGGTCTAAGAAATATTGTCAAGAAGCAAGAAATATTTCAGTAGATATTTCAAAGTAGATTATGGTAAAGGATATAAAACCCATTAGAAGCTCCACCTGAACAGAGTTACTTGCTTAACTTACAGGACAATAAAGAAACAATCCAGTTATTTTATGAGATAAAACTATGGCAGCTGTTAAAAGTGATAATGCCTAGGACAAATTAGCACCAGGACCAATCTTACATTATTTTCAAAGTGAGAAAACACTTTAAAAACTGAAAACAAATGATTCTGGTAAAGTGGCACTCCTATGATCCCCTTAGGACCCTGGAATTCCCTCCTGATAGATTTTATCACAATATATTGTCATTGTTTGTGTCTGTATTTAAGATAAGGGATGGCCATGTCTAAAGCCATCTTGTGCTTGACCCCTCAGGACTAGCACAATTAACACGGCATGCAGTAGGTGTTCATTAAGGACTTAATAAAGGAATGAGTAAACAAATCTGAAAGACTCTCAAACTACCAACGTCTCTTATGGAGCAATATTCTTTTTCAAGGATTACAAAAATGTTGCGAATGATTAGGAATGCTGAAAATATATCATCTGTCTGGAAATACATATAATCATAACCACATTCCCCTACTGGTAACTAATATCAATAAGTCTTGATGTACCTAACGTTGAGAATAGAGGAAAAAGAGAACAATAGCAAACACCATCATTAAAGTAAACTTTATACAAACTTCCATTAAGTGCCTCAAGAGCTAACTGACCCTAGATTTACAAGTAAAACACAAATATTCACATTGAAAACCTTAACATCAGAGCAACAGTAAGATTCACAAATAAAGGGACAGATAAGCAAATAAGAGAAAAGATTCATTTTCATTTCCTTTCAGGTTAACTTATAATTCAAGCCTTAATGCTGAAGTCATACACAGCACACCCTTTAATTCAGAGCAAAGCCATACCTGTCAAAAGAATCTGTGGCTACTTTGTAGAGATAAATAAAGAGTTTACTGCAGTGCTGTAAAGTGGGTGACACTGTGTCCACCGAGATTACATCTTCCTCCAAAAGTCTTTGAAATGGCTGTGTGTTTGAGGGGAAGACATTCATGGGGCTTATTTTTCGTAGGTCTGAGAAGCAGCCAAGAAATCGAACGGCATCTGCCAACTTCTCATACTGAATCTCTGTTTTGAAGAAATGAGAGTTGGCTGGCTCATAGCGCATTGCCGCAGTCAATGTGCAGAACACGGTGTGGAGAAGTTCAAATACTTGATTCTGGTTCACTTTCTCCCAACCATTCTTGGGTGGTGAGCTCAAAGACCTTTCCATAGCAACAAGCAAGGATGTAATGTACACAAATCCTCCAACTTTCCTAAAAACTGTTCTTGAACGATGGCTTTCTCGAAGGACTGATAGGAGGGCCTATAGGGGATGAGAAAAAACAAAGGATTTCCCTTATAATTAAAATTAAAACAAAATACACGAATGTCAAGGGGGGAATATCATTTCTATGGATACCTGATAGGAATGTTTTTGTCATTTCCCCATTAAGCAGCCCTATGAAGCATATCAAATATCTTACTAATTAAAAAATGACATATTACACAAAAATAGACATATAGATCAATGGAACTGAATAGAGAGTCCAGAAATAAACCCATGCTTATATGGTCAATTAATCTGTGACAAAGGTGACAGGAATATATGGACAGTCTTGGCAACAAATGGTGCTGGGAAAAACAGACAGCCACATGGGAAAGAATTTAACTGGACCACTTTCTTACATCATACACAAAAATAAACTCAAAATGGATTAAAGACCTAACTGTGAAACCATAAACTCCTAAAAAACAAGCAAACAAACAAAAAAATCCCACAGGCAGTAATTTCTTTGACATCAGCTGTATAAACATTTTTCTAGATATGTCTCCTGAGGCCAGGGAAACAAAAGTAAAATTAAACTATGGGGCCTATTCCAAAATAAAAAAGCTCTTGCACAGCAAAGGAACTCATCAATAAACAAAACAAAAAAACAACCTACTGAATGGGAAGGCTACATTTGCAAATGATTTATCTGATAAGGGGTTAATATCTAAAATACATAGAGAACTTATAAAACTCAGCACCAAAAAAACAAAATTTTTAAATGGGTAGAAGACATAAATAGACATGTTTCCGAAGAAGATACACAGATGGCCAAAAGACACATGAGAAGATGCCCAACATCGCCCATCATCAGGGACATACAAACCCAAACAATAATGAAGTATCATCTCACATCTGTCAGAAGGGCTAAAATAAAAAACACAAAGAATAACAACTGTGGCAAGGATGTGGAGAAAAGGAAACTCTCGTGCACTGTTGGTGGGGATGCAAATTGGTGTAGCCACTATGGAAAACACTATGGAGGTTCCTCTAAAAATTAAAAACAGAAATACCATATGATTCAATGATTCTACTACTGAGTACTTATGAAAAGAAAACAGAAGCACTAATTCAAAAAGATGTATGCACCCTTGTTTATTGCAGCATTATTTACAATAGTCAAGATATGGAAGCAACTTAAGTGTCCACTCATAGATGACTGGATAAATAAGACATGGTGTGTGTATATAATGGAATATCAATCATAACAAAGAGCTAGATTTTTCCATTTGCAACAACATGGATGGATCTAGAGAGTACAAGGACAAGTGAAATATGTTACAGAAAGACAAATACTGTAATATATATGTGGAATTTAAGAAAGAAAACAAACAAGAAAAAAGAGACAAACAAAAAGGGACTCTTAAATAAACTGGTAGTAGACAAACCATAAGAGACTCTTAAGCTCACAAAACAAACTGAGGGTTGCCGGGGAGAGGGGGGTAGGGAGAGGGTGGTGGGGTAATGGACATTGGGGAGGGTATGTGCTATGGTGAGTGCTGTGAAGTGTGTAAACCTGGCAATTCACAAACCTGTACCCCTGGGGCTTATAATACATTATATGTTAATAAAAAAATTTTTAAATTTTAAAAAAAGAAAAAGAAAGAAGACAAAATATATAAATAAATAAACTGGTAGTTGTCAAGGAGAGCTGGGTGGGGGATGGGTGAAACAGGTAACAGATTAAGAGTACACTTATGATGAACACTGAGCAATGTATGTAATTGTTGGATCATTATATTGTACATCTGAAACTAATGTAACACTGTATATTAATTATACCTCAATTAAAAGATGTCATATTAAAGGCAGAAGATTGTGTTAGCAAACATTATCACATAATTCTTTCAGTAGACTAAGGCTAAATCCTGATGGAAAAGCTTTTACTTTGACGGATAATGATATCAATGAATTTGGTGATTTTTACAAAGTAATTGTATTAAATAAGCCAAATACATATTCTAGTATAATTTTACACAATCATGAACACTTATAACTGTGTGTGTATACAAACTGATTTATTCTAGAAAAGATACAAAGTCAGGGCAGCGAAGATCTGAAGTATTTCAATTAATATAACGTGACCATATCCTGATGCTCTGGAAAGAGGAGCAACTTCAGGGTACTTATTAGACATTCCTTCTTGCAAAATGAGTTAGAGTCTGATGACTGAAGGCATGCTTTTGCCCAGAAAAGCTGTAAGTACTATGAAATAAAATCTGAAGGAAACAAGTAAAACAATCTTGTAGAACTATTACTTACTTTCTGAACTGTCATGCTTTTACCTTAGTTGATAATTAAAAATCACATTATAAAATTAGCTGTATAAGGCACTTCTTCAAGTTGTGTAGGTATTTAAACCTCTCCTTAAACCTACATGTTATGCACCATTATTGTCCACACTTCATACATGGTGGTTAAATGTGGTTCAACGTGGTTAATTAACTTGCCTAAGATTATACGGCTTACACAATGGCAAGGGGAGGATATAAACCCAAACACAATGACGCCCCCACTCATGCATTTCACTATGACACTACTGGCCCAAGCGACAATCTGAAATCTGTTTGCTGACACAAGGGCTCCTTTTCTCTGTTTCAGAGAACCATGGTGTTCAGAACACCATGGGTATTCTAATATTACTTAAGACACCATTTATAATGTTCCCAATCATTACATTTAAAAAGACCATTTTATTAAAATATCTCACATTTCTAATGGTATTTGAAGGGAAAGGCTAAATATTAATATATATAACTGTCCTTTTGAAATACACTGCTTCAGAAATTAAGATATGTACCAATGCCTTAATTATTTTAAAAGAAAGTATGCAATCTGTAGATATATACAAAAATCTAAAATACAATCCATTCCTTCCATTATTCTGCCAATAAATTTCCATTTTACCAGGATCTGACAGTACAGTTTATCTTGTCAAATTTAATTAACTGTACTTATACTTGCAATATCAAGTTTTTTTTTTTTTCCTTTTTAAACATTTTATCATCTAGCCTGGAAATTAAATGCAAGGACTTGAGTCAGAATGCTTGGGTTGAAATTCTGATCTCAATGTTACAAAATGTTTTACCATGGTCAGCTACCTAACCTCCCTGTGTCTTGAGTTTTCGCTTGTATAAAATCGAGGCAATAATGTTAACTTTCTTCACAGGAAGTACAAGTAAAGCTATTAGCAAAATGCCCGACATAAGCCCATGACCATCCTCATCTTCAAAAACACACAGGGGAGGGGCACATGGGTGGCTCAGTTGGTGAAGCAACTGCCTTTGGCTCAGGTCATGATCTTGGAGTCCCGGGATCAAGTCAGGCATCCGGCTCCCTGCTCAGCGGGGATTTTGCTTCTCTCTCTGACTTCTCCCCTCTCATGCTCCCTCTCTTAAGTTCTTTCTTTCTCTCTCTCTCAAACAAAGAAATAAAATCTTAAAAAACAAAAACAAAACCACACTGGGGAAAACAGGACAAGTATTATTTTATATAGGAGGAAGGGTGAGTTCAGAGTCAAAGTAATATGCAGAAAACCATATTGCAGGTTGGAATTAGTATAAGGGTTAGAAAAACAGTGCTTATCAAAGCTGAGTCTAATCGTCTGTATTACATAGATCTGGGTAAGTTCCCCTCCTACTACCTTCCAACTGGAACTGTCCTGGCACTCTGATATCATCATAGCATCCGCTCAGTATCTGAAAACTTTCAATACTGTGAATAATTGAATATGCTGCTTCAATCAATAATTAATGATCAGTAGCAGATGCCAAAGTTACAATGCGATATTGATGGTAGGTGGTTAATTAGACAAAAACGTCAGATATATATGTACATACACACACACATATATATATATATACACATATCTTTAATATTTTAATTTGTGAGAGAGACAGAGAACACAAGCAGGGGGAGCAGCAGGCAGAGGGAGAAGCAGGCTCTCTGTTGAGCAAGAAGTCCAGTGAGCGACTAGATCCCAGGACCCTGGGATCAAGACCTGAGCTGAAGACAGACACTTAGCCCAATGAGCCACCCAGGCATCCCCAACAGCTATACATCAGCTGCATAATTTGCATAAACATAATGCATACAATTCAAATTTGTGCATCTGGAGAATTATAAAATATCGTATATGGAATTTTGGGTTTCAGGACAAATAATTATAAATTAAATTACACAGGTCTGTGGTTTTGTCAGCTAAACAGACACCCCAAGAAGCAGTTCTGAATGCAGCAAGAATGGAAACTGAAATCGAGGTCCCCAATCCTCCTCACTGCCTCCCCACCCTCCTTCATGTTCTCAAAGCAATGCAGTGCTGGAGCCAGCTCATATGGGCTCTTGAGAGCCAACTGTTGTACTTTTGGAATTTTATGTGCCTTATTAAAACACAGGTGTGATTAAAAATTGTTCTATAAATTTACAACTAAATAAGTTATTTTAAAAACAAACATAGTAAATACTCAAAGCTTACCACTTCCTAGTTATTTTCTGAATTTTACTATTGCCTGTACTCTTAAGATACTACATAACGGGGTGCTATGTTCATCTCTTCCCAATCCACATTCAGTAATGCTTTGGCGGCCTGAAACAGGTCACAGTGGCAGTATTTACACCCCGGAAATTAGTAAGGACAACACAGGGGACCCTCCCTCCTGCCCTCCTGCAGTCTCAGAGTCACTTACTAACATTTGCCAGAACAACACTGCCTTAGTATTATGGGTCAGCTCATTACCCTCTATTGGCTTTATCTATCAATGTTTTACAAATCCAATTAAAGGTACCAAGAAAGAAGGAAACTGTATGCTAAAAAAGGTGGTCATCTTAACATCTTTGGAAGGTACTTGTTTTTTTTTTCTGAACAATCCCTTCAAATTTACAAATATTCCCCAATATTGATATGCTTATAGATTTCTTTCTTGTCTGTGAGGTAAGTTGTGGGCAGACTGCGTTGTAAAATAAAATGAGTATTCAAAATTGTTTTTATACTCAATCAAAACAGGATGAAATAAAACAATAGTGTAAAGAATAAAAACTTTTCATTGTTGAGAAAGTCACTACACAAAGCAAAAGTTAATAAAAGAAAGCTATGATTCTAGAAGGCAGCTCTATTTGCTGTGATGTCAGTGCCAGGACTGGTGTGAGGATGCAAGGGGAGGGTGTCAGAGGGGAAGGAGATGGTGACCTGAGGGCCTCGGAGCCCAGAAAAGACATGAGCTTTTCTCCTACTATTCAGATTTTGGTATCATTTTAGACTTGAAGAAAAACTGCAAGAATAGCTTATGATCACGTTAAGTCACTGAGAAAGAACCACAGGTTTTAACGGCAAGAGAGCAATAACAAGACGCTTATTAAGTTACCCTTAAAATATCAGTCTTCAACTGCAATTCTGTTGGTGGGGCTGAGTGCATTAAGCCCAGGAGAGTGCCCATGTCGTCCTCCCCATTTGGGGAGAGCACCAGCTGCTGGATGATCATCAAGGCATGCTGCCGGCACTGTGGGTACTTCACTATATTATGCGCACATCTCGCTCCTCCAAATTCCCGGAAAATTCCTTGACAGAGAAAGAACAACAACGTGGGCTAACTTAAAACCTTCTAAGACACGTGAGATGGATTAAAATTTGATCTTTCTGTAGGAAGAGTAACACAAAAGACTGCAAATAAAACCCACCCAGCCATTTCACCTTTTAAATGACCACACACAACTACACTATGGGAGGTCAGCAAAGAAGTAAATTCTCCAAACCTAGAAGATTCAGAAATTTCACAAGTAGATACAGAAGGGATGCAATATTTTTATGTAAAGGCTTTAAGCTGAACAATACTGGAAATCAAATTATGTAAACAGTTTTCAGATGAACAATAGCCCAAATAAAGAAGATTTAAACTGAACAAGGCACCCCAAGTATTTGCAAGAAAGGAATGGAATAAATGATTCTTTAAAGAGAAAAATTACAAGGAACCAAACTTTTTGGTGGAGTAGAGAACATGAACCAAAAACCCCCACAAATTCTATAATAAAAGGCATCAGTCACTGTACCAAAGACTTTTGTAGATTGGTTTATTTAATCTTCATCCCCTATGATACAGATGAGGAAATGAGATATACAGAATTTGGGTAACATGGCCAAGGTCACGCAGCTAGCAAATGACAGAGCAGGAGTGATACCTACATAGCTCAGTTTAAAGGTACTCTAACAGCTTAAAGCAACTTGTATATGCCGCTATTCTAGTAGTTTATATCAAGCAGTTTAGTATTATTTGTTTGTATGTTTGGTCCCCCATTAAACTTGGGATTTCCTTCTAGTCTGTATTTCAGTAAATGTCTCCTGAGTGAAAAGATGTTTGTGTACTTTGCTGTAGTGGCCACTGTCCTATTTAATGACTTTCTATTTGCAAACTTTTTAAGAATTGCAAGGCCCTGAAGTGAATGTAAGTCACGTGCTAAGATTTAGCACATGAGAGCCATGTGTACTTACTTCCAGGTGACCAGTGAGTGTCTATTACATAATCACCATGGCTAATATTTTCAGAACACTTACTATGAGCAAAGCACTAAGTGCCTCAGATCACATAGCTAAGTAATACCTTTCTTAACAAGGAAGGATAGTCATTAAGAAAAGAGCTTTGTGAAAATGTCTGGCACTCTGGGAGACAGGTTAAGTGACTTTTAGTCACACGGGGTAAGAGCTCTACTCTCCTCCAACAGAATTGTTCAGTCCCTCCTGTGTAACACTAGGTCATGTCATCAAAAGATAATCTGCCAAATAAATCCTTGATAGTACATCCTTATCCTTTTATCTAAGTCAAGACACAAAGATAATTCTTGTCCTGAAGAAATTATAACCTGATAGAAAAAGATGTAAACATGTAATTATATATCATTACTTAAGTACAGTTTTGACTAATTCCAAGACAGAGTTGAATGAATTTAGTAGAGTATTTAAATAATAAGTGGTGAAGTTTAATGGGTATGATATTAACATTTCATCTATGGTATAATGCATAATCTCATTTCCACTAACTTATCTTTGTGTCTTTGTATCTTTGTGTCTTGAACACCCAGCATGGTGCCTGGGACACACAATATATTTTAAATATGTTGAATACTGAGTTCCTTTGCATTCAGGCAAATGGGCAATGGGTTTTTTCATTAGTTCATTTTCTTGTTCATTCATTCCTTCATCTATCTGTGGCGTCCCAATACACTTAAAATACAATTCATGTTCCTTGGCATGGCCTAAAAGGCTCTGTATGACTTGAGACCAGCCTACTCATCTCAATTCACCTCCTCATTACTTATTCTTCTTAAACTGTACTGACATTGTTGCCTGAGAGGTTTAAGTGCTCTTTTTTAAGAGCAAGAGTGATATTTTACAAATACAAATGGACTGTTAATGACAGAAAAAGACTGAAGAAAAGTTGAGACCAAAGATAAAGATTTAAGGAATCCAGTTTACCTGGGAGAGGCAAATTTTACTACAGAATCATTTTTCAATACTTCTTTAAAGTTTTAACATTATAATACTCTAACATGAATTACTAAAAATTAAGAAAATCACTATAGGAAGCAGATATTTTGGAAAACATTTAAATAAAGTCATTTGACTAAAAGTCTGTGTTATGTAAATAAAAAAACCCCACTATTTTAACGAATACTTTAAAAAAGACTACTTTAAAAATAAGGTGTTGTTTTATTTTTTAAAAAGGCAATAAAATATAAGAACATATTGTGAAATAATAATGACAATGTTACATATTTTTCCAATAAACTTAAAAAGGTAAAGTATTGTATTTCTGGGTATGATGGTACTATCATTGAATCAACAGTTTTTCTTATTAAGTGATAGGAATCTTTCAGAAGCAAGAGTCATTAGAGAAGACAAAACCAGAGAGAATACTTCCCACTCCCCCGAGGCATGTACTAGAAGCTTGTCTAGTCACCTGCATTTGTGTGGGATCCTTGAAGCAGCACTGTCAAGGTATCCATAACCAACAAAGCCAGGTGTTTTTGGTCTTCAACTGAACTATTATTTCTTGAGTCCCCTAAGAAAAAGGACCAAAGGTTCAAATCACAAAAGTTGTAAGCTGATTTTTTTCTCTTGATTTGGTTTTAATAATTTAATTATTTCTTTAATATTCACTTTTACCATTAATACAAATGATATGATACAATCTGTAAAAATGATACACTCCCAAAAGTAAGGTCGAAATCAGTGTTTAAAGATTTTATTTTGGTGTGGCTAGAAAGTTACAGTTGTCTAACAAACAGGAAGAAGGAAAATGCCAGCGCTGGGCGACGTATGGAACTGATGGATCATTGTACAACTGAAACTAATATGACACTGTATGCTAACTGGAATTAAACAGAACCTCAAAAAAAAAAAAAAAAGGGAAAATGACAAACTTTAATGTATTCTTCTCACAAAGGTTTTCCTAATCCAGGCTAAGGTTAACAGGAGAAAGTTAGATTTTAAGGCACTATTTATGAATAGTGCTATCTATTCAAACTGTATTAATTCATTCACATATTTAATACTAAATGCCAGATACCTCTATGCCTTTATCGGATTAGAAAGGATAAAAATATCAAATTTAAGATACCTAAATGATAATATATGTGTACATATATAACATCACTAAAAAGATTTATTTTTTGCTCTCTATAATTAAAAACATTGTGAGGCACCTAAACATCCCTATTGTTTCTAGGAGCTTTTTAAATTCCCTCTCAGAAGCAGAAAGTAGCACAAATGAGTCATGTGGACCATAAATGTTCCCCTCAATTTTTACCTTAAATTATTTTCCACCACAATGACATATTTCTAGGGCCCTGCTCCTTCCCAATTCCCTAACAGAGGTTGAATGAACAAGTTAACTGTGGGAAATATTCACAAGGATATCACGGTAACGCCCATTTTTAAGTCATTCAAATCAACAGCCAAATGAAAGGCAAAAACATGAACAAAACACCCTGCCCAAACCCCTTTACCAAATAAAGGTGAAATTCTGAAAAATGCTTTACCTTGTTCATTTAGTGCCTGAGTTGGATCCTTCAAGAGGGCAGCATATTTGTGCAAAAGGTTTACCATGACCTCCAGAAGACCCACCTCCCTGAACACATCTTTAAATATGTAGTCATGTCGTGTAAACTTAAGAAGTGTCTTCATTGCAATAATGCTACAGTGGTAAGAAGAGCTAGATTTTAAGAGGATGCTAACACTAATGAGTTCTTTACAAGGGATGTAATTTAAGCTAAAAACGACAAACTCCAGCATCTCAAAGTATTTGCTTTGTACTTCCGGGAGTTTAGAAATCTTTTCTGCAAATTGTGACAGTGTGTGCTGTGACTCGAGGATGAAGTAATTGGCATTGTCAGCCATGTAAATATTTGTGATGGCATCAAGGATGATCTGGGCAAGGAAGTTGGTTTTTGCTTTTAAAAATGCATTCTGAAGCACTGCAAAGGCTTGGATGTTTCTCACACTGTGACCTGAGATGGAAAACAAGAAAACAGAAGTAGGTGTTACATGATATTTTAATCATGGCAAGCTAGTCTATTTAAACAGATCATGAATTGTTAACGTTTATCAACTGTTTACTAAGAACACATTCTGTTTTCACAAAAAGTCCTGTTTTTCTCCATCCAACTTCAGTCATTTAATTAAAAACAATACTGTTAAAACTTATAATGCATCATTATGAATACTCCAATTCAAGAACAGTATATACTGAAACACTAGACTGTTTTACAGAAAATAAAGCATATTATGTAAGTCCAGCCTTCTGAGTTTGGAAATATGCAGGGATTTCTTTCTTTCTTTTTTTTTTTTTATCTGTAAGATGTACCTTGACTGTAAGAACAGTTACCTCTCATGAAAAGACTTTTTAGCCTGAAGCAGTAAAAGGCCAGGAAACAGCAAGAATGCAAGCAGGAAAATAGGAGGCTGAAAATTCTCTAAGTTCCAGTGTCTCTTTATCATTACTACACTAGAACTTTCACAAATTTTAATTTGAAAATGCATTTTGTTTTCAGGCTAAGAGTGCAATTTCTTCACATATGTTTGTTAAAGCCACTTATAGCTAACTACTAGCTGTATTTTTTTTTTAAAGATTTTATTTATTTATTTGACAGAGAGAGATCATAAGCAGGCAGAGAGGCAGGCAGAGAGAGAGGAGGAAGCAGGCTCCCCGCTGAGCAGAGAGCCCGATGCGGGGCTCGATCCCAGGACCCTGAGATCATGACCTGAGCCGAAGGCAGCGGCTTAACCCACTGAGCCACCCAGGCGCCCCCTAGCTGTATTTTTTAACATCTGATTTTTAAACATAACCAACCGGGAAAAAATATCTGTATACCTGGCTCTTGTGAGGCAAATTAGTAAAAATAATTATAAAGAAATTAACATATAAAGTATTTGAAGCAACTGAAAACAAGTGATTGGATCTAAGAACTGTCCCCAGGTTCATAACTACTAGGAGTACAGGACATTTGCCAGAGTGACCAAAACATTAATCTAGTGCCAAGAAATTAGCATAGTACCTTACAGCATAAGCCGGATATCAGAAAGAAGATAAACACAGAACTAGGAAAAATAAAAAATGAGTTAGAAAGACTGCCCAGAAATCCTGGCTTGGACATTCTTTAAAAAAATAAAAAGATTTTTAAAAAATCTTTGATCTGTAAATGATTTCAATTTTGTTTATCTATAACATATAAATTTCTTCTATGTGTAGCAAATACCAAAGATATATTTTTACTTCCAGCTCCAGCATAATAGTATGCTTGCTCTTTGAGGACATCTTTCCTCTTTATTACCTGCAGGTAATAAATCAAAAACCAAGCTCAGATGGACTGGTGTACATACAAATTGTTAAAGTCTGACTACAAGTGACCAACAATGACAAATAAGGTTAAAGGATAACTATAACCTATATTTTGCATCTTTCAACTAAGTGACAATGTATCAGTTTTCACTATAAAGAAAGGAGTCAAAACGAGCTGAGTTTAGAGTAATATGGGAAAATTTGGAATTTTTCAAGTTTTATCTTCATTATTTGGTTTGAAGTGATGTTACTGGCAAAAGATAGGGAATCTTAATAAGCAATCCCAAGAACAAATTGTCCACCATAAAAAGGTGAACCAAATACAATGTGTACACATACACACAATTAAAAGTCAAATATAGGGGCACATGGTGGCTCAGTTGGTTAAGCATCCAAATCTTGATTTTGGCTCAGGTCATGATCTCAGGGTCCTAGGATTGAGCCCTGTGTTGGGCTCCACATTCAGGAGTCTGTTTGAGATTTTATCCCCCTCTCCCTCCCCCTGCTTGTGTTCTCTTTCTAAAATAAGTAAATAAATCTTAAGAAAAAAAGAAAAAGAAAAAGCTTTCTGCTGGTGAGGATAGAAAGTTTTATTAAAGTTCTTACTATAAAGTACAGGAATATTAGTCATTCTCAAGCATTAACATACACAGATAAGTTTATCACCTTCATTAATAACTCAGTTTACGCTTTCCTTTAAATTTTATGTATCTATACTGTTCTATTTGATTTAAAAATTGGCACTAAAAATAAGGTTGGTAAACCATATATATAGAGCAATATAAGGTAGGTACATTCATGTTTCCTCTTTTAAATGTGATAATCAATGAATATGTAAAAAATTCCTTAGTAACAGGAATTTCCTTTTCACAGTTGATAAAAGGGAAACCAGTGAAACCAAAGCAAATATTCCCCCAAAGTACCCTGAAGAAATAACTGACAAAAAGATAAACAGTGTCAACGTATCAGAATATAGCCAGCCCCAACCCCTAAACAGTCCAAACTGAAGAGTTACAATCTGCAGACTATCATTGCTTCATTCTATCAGTGCTACACACAACACTTTCACACTTGGCTTTCCTCATCTCTATTCCTTCACAAGAATCCATCAACTCTTATCCAAAACTAGATTAAAAAGAAATGTAACAACAGCAAAGGAAAAAAAACACTAAAGCCAAAAATCAAACTTCACAAATTCACAGATAAAAATGGTCAGTATATTTAAAAAACCAAATGCATTTCTAGAAACTAGCAACAAGAAATCTGAAATGAAATTAAAACAATTCTGTTCATAATAGTATCAAGAAGAATATTTAAGGATAAACTTAACAGAAGATTTGAAAGTCCTATACTATGCAAACTATAAAACTATGCTTAGAGAAAATAAGATCCAAATAAATGGAAAGATATATATATCTTACATGGATTGGAAGATTCAATATTGTTAAAATGTTAATTCTCCCCCAAGTTGATTTACATTTGCTCTCCCAATCAACTCCCAGTCTCAGGCTTTTATTTTCATTTTTTCAAAAGTTGACATGATTATTAAATTTATGTGGAGTTCAAAGGATACAGAATGGCCAAAGTAATTTTGAAAAGGAAGAACAAAACTGGACAACTTACATGACTCTATTTTAAGACTTACTTTAAAGATACAGTTAAAAAAAAAAAGATACAGTAATCAAAACCTTATGGTATTGGCTTAAGGATGGACATATTGATCAATGGAGCAGACCTGAAAATGAACTGCAGATGTATGGTTATACGTGGTCTTTTCAATAAAAGGTCTTGGATAGCCATACTGAAAGGAAAAAAAATTCTTTCCTACCATATGCAAAAATTAACTTAAAATGTACCACAGAACCTAATAGAAATATCAAAATATGAAACTCCTAGAAAAAAACACAAATCTTAATTTGGTTAAGTGAGATTTTTCCAATATGAGTTAATATCTGCAAAATATTTTTAAAAATGGTAAGTTGGACTTCATCAAAATTAAGTTTCCATTCTTCTGAAGATGCTATTAAGAATAAAAGGCAAGTTAAGATCAGGAGAACATACTTAAAAAAATACATATCTTATAAAAGATTTATCCAGAATATTTAAAGAACTCTTAAAATCCCAATGAAAAGAACAATCCTATCGAACACTGGGAACAGAGATCTGAACCGAAGTTGAGAGATGGCAAATAAACACATTAAAAGATGTTTGAAATCCTTTAAAAAAATGCAAATTAAAAACACAACTAGACACTACTACACACTCACTAGAATGTCTAAAACAAGTGTTGCTGAGGATGTAAAGCAAACTTTCTCACACTGCTGCTGACATGAGGGCAAATGGGATAGCTACTTTATAAAACAGTCTGACAGTTTCTCATAAAGTTAAAGATACATATGACCTAGCAATTCTATCGCTTGGAATATACCCCAAAGAAATGAAACTATACATCCCCACAAAGACTTGTTTCATATAAATATTCATATAAACGTTAGTCATGACAGTTAAATTAATGCCATCCATTGATGAACAGGTAAACAAAGTGCAAGAAATCCACATGATGAAATACTTTCCAAAAAAGGAACAAACTTCAGATACATGCAATCACATGGACGAATCACAAAAGTGAAAGAAGCCAGATACAAAAAAACTATATACTGTATGATTCCAGTTTATGAAATTCTAGAAAGGGCAAAACCACAGGGTAAAACCAAAGCAGATCAATGGCTGCCAGGGCAAGTGGGAGGGAAGCAGGGACTGACCGCAAGGGAAACAAGTAAATCTTTAGAAGGATGGGAATATTCCATATCATGATTACAGTGGTGATTACACAAGCATATATATTTATGAAAACTCATCAAATTCGACATTTAAAATGGACAGATTTGAATATATGCAAATGATGCCTCAATACTGCTGACGGAAAAAAAAATCCCATATTCTCTTTATGTGAAACAGAGCTATCTCCTTTAGTCTGCACAAGAACCTTAACAAAGCAGGTCACGGGAAATAGGTATTTTTTGACTTACAAACTAAACTCAAAATGATCTAGCTTGAAACATTCATTTTATAGAATACTGCAGCAATTTTTCTGAAGAAGACAGTGATATTTAGAAAGTTTCAGTGACTCAGAGTCACCCAGATTCTGACTCTTAGGGCACTGTCCTTTCTAGTTAACCTCGCTTTTGTAGACATCAAGTAACTGGATTCTCCCAGTAACCTCTGAAGGTGTTAGGTTATATATTTATTATCCCTGTTACAGATGAGACAATATGAGAAAGACATATGAGGAAGGTCAATTTTGCTACATTAATTCTCTCATTACAAAATGATGCTATTGTAATTAGCTGTTATGCCAGTATCATGATTGGATTAATTAACCAAATAAAATAAAGTTTAAAAGAAGAAGTATGCTGTGACCTATGTATGCTGTGCTATTCTTTTTACATTATTTTTATTAACATAATATGTATTATTTGCCCCAGGGGTACAGGTCTGTGAATCATCAGGCTTACACATTTCACAGGACTCACCATAGCACATACACTCCCCAGTGTCCATAACCCAACCACTCTATCCCTATCCCCCAACCCCTCAGCAACCCTGTTTGTTTCCTGAGATCAAGAATCTCTTACGGTTTTTCTCCCTTCCGATCCCATCTTGTTTCATTTTTTTCCTTCCCAAGCACCCAAACTCCCTGCCCTGGCTCTCAATTTCCTCCTATCAGAGAGATGATATGATAATTGTCTTTCTCTGATTGAGAGAGAGAGCACCAGCAGGGGGAGTGGGATAGGGAGAAGCAGGCTCCCCACTAAGCAGGGAGCCTGATGGCGGGACTCAAGCCCAGGACCCTGGGATCATGACCTGAGCTGAAGGCAGATGCTTAAAGGACTGAGCCACCCAGGTACCCCTGCTGTGAGCTATTTTTTTTTTTTTAAGATTTTATTTATTTATTTGTCAGAGAGAGCGAGGGAGAGAGAGCGAGCACAGGCAGACAGAATGGCAGGCAGAGGCAGAGGGAGAAGCAGGTTCCCTGACGAGCAAGGAGCCCGATGTGGGACTCGATCCCAGGACGCTGGGATCATGACCTGAGCAGAAGGCAGCTGTTTAACCAACTGAGCCACCCAGGCGTCCCAACTGCTGTGAGCTATTTTTAAATTAACTCAAAGAAACAGTTAATTGTGGAATACTCAAGCTACAGTCTATATATTAGGAGTTTTCTGAGTCTCTTATTTTTTCCTTAATATTTAATAAAGTGAAACCTTGAACTGCTCAATAAGATATGCCTGGATTTCTCCTTACTGCACAGAGACTCACTTAAAAAACTGAACATTGAGGGTACAATTTACTACAGGAAATCTGACAACTCCAATCAAAGTCATGAGTTTTCAATATAATTTTCCCCAATAAATTAAATTTAGGGCTTTCTAGTAAATCCATTTATTCTCACTGAAGAAATAAATTTATAACTGCTGACTTCTATGTCATAAAGTACGAAGATAACATACTCTGAAATTTAAATAACCAGACATGTTCATATTTTCTGCCTAGTTAAATTTTACAAGCAAATATCGTAACTGTATCGAATATTTAGTAAGTGACAATCATAGTCAAGAAACCATGAGAGGCCTGCAGGCTCAGATTCTTTTAGAAAGGTTATTATGAAGTTAAAAAAATTAAACTGTAAAACTAGCTTGCACTCTCATGTAACTAAATGTTATTAACTAAAAAAGGTCTCTTAATAAAATATCATTAGATGAGGAGTCAAAGTTGGGAAATCCTAACTGTACAAAATTTGCTCCCCGATCTGAAATAAGTAATATAATGTCTTTGTAGGGCGCCTGGTGGCTCAGTTGGTAAAGCATCCAATTTCAGCTCAGGTCACAATCTCGGGGTTGTGAGATCCAACCTCTCAGCAGACTCCGTGCTGAGTATGGAGCCTGCTTAAGATTCTCTCTCTCCCTCACCAAAAAAAAAAAGTCTTTGTACCTGTATTTGTTTAGTTTTAAAATACAAGCATTTGTGACTCAGGCTTCCTATTTACATCTTATATAGAGATAAGCTAAGTGATTAGAGTGTGAATCAAGTTCCAACCACATAAACTGGAAATGTATTAGCCTGCCAACATACAAAAAGGGTCATGTTTAAATTATTAGGCTGTTTGAATTTTAAGATGAAATACTAAAATGTAAATTTCATTGGCTGATGTTATATATTATCATATATATTTCATCATATATATCATTTTCAAGCATGTGACCTGGTAAGGCTGTCACCCAAGAACTTGCACCGTAAATAAAGCATAAACTCTAATGAAAAATAGCCTATTACACCTTTATACATGTAACAAAAAGCAATCCAAGTCAAACTGATTTATTGTCTCTACTTCTTTGAGTGGCTCAGAAGAAGAAGAAAACAAATGACTCACCTTTGCCTGCAGGCTGAGGTACTGCAAAACCAGGCAATAAAAAGGGTGCCCCTGTGGTAATACCAGCTGGTTTTAGTTCATTGACACCATACGTTGTTAGGGAAGTTATCAGATTAACCAGATCTTTCAAGGCATCTTTGGATTCTGCTTCTTTCGCTTGTTCCAATCTAGGAAAAGTATCGTTTGGTAAATATTTTTTCTCTTTTGTTGTATGCTCAAATTTAATACAGAGAAATTTTCAGTTTGCATATGCAGTAAGTAAAGGTATAAAGTACTCCAAGAAGTTTCTTTGTACAATTTTTTCTTATATAAAGACATACTTTAAAAAATCTACAAATTTCATTATAAGACACCATAATGAAAAAAAAAATTGCAATAGGCTAAGACCTTATATATAACAGCTGATTTTACATTTAACAGTGTTATTTTAATTTTTTAATTTATTTACAACAGCTTTATATATATATATTTCATATATATATATAACTGTTTATAGTTATTTTATTTTTTTTAATTTTTTTTTAAAGATTTTATTTATTTATTTGACAGAGATCACAAGTAGGCAGAGAGGCAGGCAGAGAGAGAGAGGAGGAAGCAGGCTCTCTGTGGAACAGAGAGCCCGATGTGGGGCTCGATCCCAGGACCCCGAGACCATGACCCGAGCCGAAGGCAGAGGCTTTAACCCCCTGAGCCACCCAGGCGCCCCTAAACAGTTATTTTAAATTGATCACTAATCTTCGGTATAAAGCACAAAATAAAAGAATTACATTAAATACCTCTTAAGACCCTTAAAAAATCTAAGATTATAAAGTTTCACTGTTTACAATCTAAAATCTTAACCATTTCCTTCCAAAGACATTTTCTGTTAACAATTTTTAAAAATGAGTTTCTTCGAAAGAGTTCTAAGTCTTTATCTGTATCTCATTAATTAGTTCAGGTACTCTCACTAGAATACATTTAAATAAAGTTCTGAAGAGTAATTTTTTAGAACCATATTTCTTTAAAAGAACATTGGGAGTCATTATGGAATTATATTTTGACTGTGGCTTTATCGAGAACACAAAATAAGATGCAAAACTATCTCTTTAAAAGAGTAAGATTTATTGGGCCTTCCTCCCTAACAGAACGAATTAAAATAAAGCTAAAGAATACACTTAAGTAGAAAAAAGTATGTTTAACCTCACAACTCACACACCTGTTAATATTCTGATATGGTTTGGGGCACCTGGGTGGCTCAGTGGGTTAAGCCTCTGCCTTTGGCTCAGGTCATGATTCCAGAGTCCTGGGATCGAGGCCCACATTTGGGCTCTCTGCTCGTCAGGGAGCCTGCTTTCCCCTCTCTCTCTCTGCCTACTTGTGATCTCTGTCAAATAAATAAATAAAACCTTAAAAAAATATATTCTGATATGGTTTATAAACTTGCCTTATTTTTAATTGTAAAGAGTTTGGTCTTAATAATAGTTATTTTTACACCATATACAAAATTTTATAACCTGTTTTTTCCATTTACCAGTGTTGACACAAATGCTTCTCCTTTTTAATATAAAATCTCTATAGATACTTTTTTAATGGTCATGGAGAGCCAACCACAGATTTGAGGAAAGGGAGGTGGGATAGTCAGTGGGAATCAGAATACAGGAGCATTAATTTTGTCTACATTTAGGATTATATTTCTAGGATTAATAACCACAGGTGAGAGTATCAACATTTTTGAGGCTCTTGACTGTAAGTGATCAATCTGCAGGCTCAAAGGATTATACCAATTAACACCCCCCACCCAGTAACATGAAATGCTCACCTCATCACCTTCTATATCCTCCTCTATAAATTAAGATATATATATATATATCTTATATATATATATATATATATATATATATATATATATATATATGCGCCAAACTGTATTCTGGGGAGTTGCTTAGTACTAATCGCAAGTAGGTTAAACTGGTATTAGAAATAAGGAGTTTACAAAATAGTGCTGCTTTAGAACAGATCAAATGATTTAAAAGTAAGTAATGGGCCAGGAACAACTAGTGAGACATGAGTATTTTCTTCTTAATAAATTTGCAACCAGCCATTTTCCCAGGATACGCATGAAACATTTGGGATGGAAAAGGGGGCTTGTGAAACATTTTGTTTTATATATACATTATAAGGTCTCATTCAATCTACATAATTATTCTTGTTATTAACTATATTAATAAACCACTGGTATAGTAAGAAATCCCAAAAATATAATTAAGCATGAAGAATTTACACTTTAGAAAGATGTCAGTTAGCTCATTGAAGCTCTTCTCCCTCAGCTACTGAAGAACAGATTTACTTCCACACCTAACCATGGATTCCACCAAGTTTGTAGCCTGCATTTGCAAGCTTAAACTCACTTTTTACACTCCACTGACAGATAGGAATAAAAAGAAGTGATTAAAGCCAAGGGGATAAAGTTGAATAAGTGATTAATTCCTTTTTTTTTCATAGCCCCAAACCATGCTGTTTCCATTGACAAAAAAGACTGAATACACATTTAAAATATATTCTTAAATTGTGGGGTCTTACCTAAGCAAGAGATCACAAAGGAAATTATATCCTTGCCATATCCGAAAATCATCCAAAAGGGTTTGGGAAACATCACTCGAATCTTTGAGGAAACAAGAAAGCCCAGCAAACATTTCAACAATTTCTAGGGGAGACAGGTCATCCGATTGCTGCATATTCTGAACACATGTAGATAAACATTCTTTTTCTGCAAAAATTAAGAATAAATACATATTATTTAAACCAATTGCTTAAGAAAATTTTTATTCTTAAATAAAAAATTTTATTCTCAATGAAATACTGAATTTTAATGTATCTATAAAATACTATAAGAAAAATGTTACACATTCTAAAAGTAAATATAAGACTTAAATTCACTGGAAAAGCTCTGTCTCTAAGTAGTAAACAAAGGGTAATACGGGAAATGTTGAAAAATAGTTGACATTATTATAGCTTTTACATCACACTTAGACGTTTTTCATTAAACAAAATGATTGCTTGCTGCCAAACAGTATTTTTGATCTTTTATGTTAGAATAGTGACAGGATGGCGGGGGGGCCAAAAACCTATCTTCTAAGTTTAAAAAGAAAAATCCAATCATTAGTTTAAAAGCTCAAATCGGAGTGAATATGGACCAATGAGATACAGAAATACTTCAGGAAATAAAATTTTTTCAATTATGTTTACACTGTATGTTACTCATTTAAAGCACAGTGATACCTTCTCACTGACTCTGGGGATTAAAGGCTTTCTAAAAAGATGATCTCCCAGCCACCTGCAGGCACATCTGCAGGCCTAGTCCAGTCTCCCCATCAGAGAGATGCTGAGCCTGGACCCCCAAGCAGGCTGTCACACACGCTCCTCACCTCCAGATGCTTTCCCAGCACAGGCAGTGTTCTGAGCTTTATGGAGAGGTGCTGGGTGGATGTGACATGTGTCACAGAAGCCCTCATGTAGCTGGGCAGGCACTAGGGTGTGAATAGAACTCATTTGTCCTTGTGGCCCCTTCTGATCTTTTATTTAAAGCAAATTTTTCACAAAACACTCATAACTTAGTATAGGCACAGAGGAGTGTGGGTTTGAGCAGAATCCGATTGACTGATGAATCGTGAACAAATTTAAGAACAGAGATGGGTTTTGAATGAAGCATAACTCACTGTGATTTATTAGTTGTTCCATGAAATAGAGTGTAAACTCTCAACATTTTTTTCTATTATCTTTAATGAAATTGATTTGTCTAAAGAAATCCAATGTCACATAACAAAAGCTAAGAAGATTTAACATGGGAATGTGGGCAAGAAGCATTTAATGACTGACTGATGTTATTAGGTGAGTGAACAAACGGTTGTATTAAAAATTATTTTGTAAGATTTTCAGGGAAAAAATATATAAGAAGTGAACTATTTCAGATGCTACACTGTCTCCTAGTAAGACATTTTAAAGGGTAATTGACACTTACATAGGAGTTAAACAGAATGCACAATTTCTCCTTAGTAACGATAAAGAATCTACCTAATTTCACTTATGCCCCATTGGCCAGCTACTTACCTATCTACTTATGAAATATCTTCAGAAAGGCTTTAAACTATAGTATCGCAAAAAAACTTTTTCCCCCCCTCAGGAGAAGAGTAGGGAAGAACAGGCTATGACACCAAACTGACATTATGATTAAACATTTATAAACAATGAAATTATTTCAACTCTTGTAGATATCCATTGTTTAGAACATACAAAAATTTCTTACATTTGTAATGTCTCAGAAATAAAAAAAATTTTTTTTTCTCCTGGCAAAGACCATTTTTAATTTGAAATAGAATCTTTGGAGAACTGAGAGATAAAAAGCAGTCTATCATCACATGAAGAAGAGAAAAATGAAACTTAGAGCACTGAAAATGAACATAAAGAAATATTCACCATGAATATACTTCACTACATTGACACTAAGACCATGACGGGATATGGTCATAAGGACTTCTCCAGCACTCTTCCTCCAAGGCAGGTTGTAGGGAGGGCACCATGAGGTTATTGCACTGAATAAAAGCTGGAGATCATCTTTTTGAGCCAGCTCCTCCGCCGGAGAAACAAAACTGCAGAGTTTCACTAAGATCTAAAGAAACAAAACAAATGTGTATTTAAATAAATGAGTGGTTGGGTAAAGGAGGAGCCAGAAGAGGGCTAGATCTGATTATTAAAAACTCTGAAAGTTCAGGGTTAGTATTAAATGATATCATTAAAGCCACAATGATGGGTGCACTAACTCAGGCAATGTTAAAAAAAAACCCTATAATTTAGAAGTGTGTTATACTAAGATAGTAAGCCAGACCTACTTTTATCAGCTTATTTAAAATTAACAACAACAAAAAAAAAAAACCCACCAAAAAAACAAAACAAAAAAACCTCCAACTCTGTTTACTCTCCTGTCTTCTCTGTGGTATTTTTCCATACTGACTCTGAAATGGAATAAATCAACAGTAACTTTCAAGATCAACATTTTGGTTTTCTAATCTGGTTCTTTAATTCGTAGGTTGTCATAGGTGAGATACAATTTTCTTCTCTAAAAAGGACAGTTTTAGGGAGGTGAAAAAGTAAAAACAGGTCTTGAAAAGTATTTTAAAATTGTTCCAATTTCTATACAGGTAGAAGGAGATATTACAATAACAAAATCATCTTAATTCTGAAGCATCGTTCAGTTATCTCTAGTAGCCAAAAATCTAAGGCTTGGCTTTCAAAGAAGATTCAAAACTTCTTAATCTTTGGAATGAGAACTTATTCCTTAATTATGATTTGCAGAATACAGATTACACTAGTACTCAAAGCACTAAGAGCCACTACTTTTAGAATTCAGCTATGGTTTCTGCCTTCAATGGATTTCTTTCCTGCTCATCTTGTCTCCGCATCAGAAGTTAACTTTTCTTCTCCTTGCTAAAATTTCTTTTCTAAATATTCAAAAATATATATCATAATGAACAAAGTAACTATAATTTATGTAAATTTTATTCTCTTCAAAGAAATGTGCTTCATGAAATTTGAGTATTTCAGCATCTGTGGGAAAACTGCTAAATATACAAAAAGTATTTAAAATATGTTTTGTCTGAGAAAGTTAGGTTTTTTACTTCTCCTATTTCCTTCAATGCAAAAATTTACTTAAATAGAAGGGCTTTCTAATTCATAGTTGCCAAATATAAGGAAGGGGGAAAAAATGACCAAGAATATAGAGAAATAAGATATTTACAAAATAGGTAAATACAGGCATTCCCCCTGACACACACAAAAATGCCTGGAGAAACTGCTGGACACTGACTTAATATGTGTAATAGGTATTATCTTTCCCCATACATATCAAATATAACAAAAAAAATAATATGAAAAAAAGATCATCAACTGCAGCAAAATATCTACCTTCAAAAAAGTACATCACTGATTATACTTTTCACTGGTTCTCACACTACCTTATGTGATTAGAGAAGTGGATGTCATTTCTCTAATTTGTAACATAAAAACAAACTTGAAAATAAAATACTTTTCTCCAAAACAAATCTTCTCAAAAATAAACTGGATTTAATTCCTTAAATTTGTTGATTTTTAAAATAACTAGGTCTTAATCTTTAAAGGCAAAAGGATTCTCAGAAATAATCTCCTGTAATCCTTTCATTTTATAGAATAGAAAACCAGTCTATATCTCATTCGCCTTCTCCTATATACTAACCATTTCTATTTGTAGGGACTCTGTTATTAAGTCTAGCCAAGTGTGGCAGAAAATAACTGGCCAAATCAACACAACAACAAAAAACCCACAAAACAAAACAACACAGTGAATGCCTACATGAACCAGTACCAATGCTAAAGACCCAGGAAACCAACTATCACATAACATAAACATACGATTTCATGTATCATAAACAGTATGTGTTCTGAAAACATTTGGTAAGTCTGTCCCCACTGGCATTCTAGACAAAGTGGCGACCACAGTGTCCAGTCTGTGAGGAGAAAATGAAATAAGAAAGTGATGCTAAAGGAGCACTGGATTAGGAGGTGGGAAGAGCCAGGCCCCCATCTCTGCCACACAACTGCTGTGGATTACAGCCTCAGCTATTAGTTTCTGTAATTTAAACGGAGAGTTTCATCCAAATTCTCGTTGAAGTTCCTTTTGGCCTTAACATTCAATGGTTCCAATATGCTGAAATGAATCTCCCATTCATTTGGAAACACCCACGGCCTTAAGATACAGAAAACATTTTTTTAAGTTTTAGAAGAAATCTTTGCTATACTTAATTAGCATTAAAAACACAAAATTCAGTCTCTGTTTATTGCCAAAGGTATTAATTAGTTCTTTAGAAGAGCTTTATTGAAATAGGTTTACTAGCCTATAAGCAAAGACTAACCCACTACATTCATTAGCAACGTCTTTAAGCAGCTTTAATTCCTATGGGATTTACTCCTTTGTTTATTCCCATTGCTTTTCTTCCAATCTAATTCAGGACTCAGATAAACATAACTTCTAATCCTATTTCTGCCATTTGCTTTCATCATCATTTTGTGGAAAAACAAAACCTCTAAAGTTATGGGATGCCTTCCAAATGATGAGATAATGGATGTTACCTAACTACTAGCAAAAAGTATCTAAGAAATCCAGTGTTCAATAAATATTTGTTGAATTAGTACTTTATTGATAATCTTGTCTTTTCCCCTTTTTTGTTGTTGTTTTTTAAGATTTTATTTATTTGAGAGAGAGTGAGTGCTCACATGTGTGCATGAGCTGGGGTGGGGGGTGGGATAGGGCAGAAGCAGAGGGAGAAGCAGGCTTCCTGCTGAGCAGGGAGACTTACCTGGAGCTTAAGCCCAGGACCCTGGGATCATGACCTGACCCGAAGGCAGATGCTTAAACAAATGAGCCACCCAGGTGCCCTGTGTCTTTTCCTTTCTAAAACCGCCTTAGTCTCCCTCTCTCTTGTCCCCTCATTGCTCACCCCTCCGCAAAGCTCTTCATCAAAGACCCCACTACCATGTATCCAGCCCCACCTTAACCACTGCAGATCCACTGTCCTCTCAGCTACTCCGAGGGAGGTGGCCCTGGTGTTGGAAAGAGCAGCAATCAAAGGGACTTTTAGTTCATGTCTACCACACACAAACCATCGCTTTGTGTTTTATTTCACTTAATCCTCACAAAAATCCTTTAGGTAGGTATCATTTTCCTGACTTCAGAGGTGAGAAATGTGCATCTTAAATTATGTAACTGCAGAGAACTGAATTCAAACAGGTGTGGTTTGTTTTTATTTTTTTTAACTGAAGTGATAACACGTTAACACAAAATTTACCATCTTAATCATTTTTAAGTATAGTGTTCATTTCATGCACGTTGCTGTACAACAGCTCTCTAGCACATTTTCATCCTGCAAAACTGAAACTCTACACCCACTGAACAACAACCCTTTGTTCCCTACCCTCTGGCACTTGGGAACCACTGTCCTACTTGCTAAGAGTTTGACCACTTTGATTCACAGAAGTGAAATGATGCAGTACCTGTCCTCTTGTGTCAATGTGGTTTTTTTGAACACTGTATTAGCCCATAGATAGACTGTATTCCACATGTGTGTACTCTGTTTTGAAAATTTTCTCCCAAGGAAGGATATTAAAATGACGGCCAGACAAACTAACAAAGGTCTACTAAACCCTGGTTAACTGCTAATGCTATTAAAGGAATAGCAGCAACAGCAGTAAAGAAGGACTTTATAAGCAGAGAGCAGAGGAGATGGTGGCAGCCACTAAAATAAACAGCCTTTTACAAGTGAAATATTTATAGGCTAGGAATTTCCTATATTTAGAGCAACAAACAGAATTTCTTGATATTTTAAGAACTATTACCCCAGGGGCGCCTGGGTGGCTCAGTGGGTTAAAGCCTCTGCCTTTGGCTTGGGTCATGATCCTAGGGTCCTGGGATCAAGCCCCTCGTCGGGCTTTCTGCTCAGTGGAGAGCCTACTTCCTCCTCTCTCTCTGCCTGCCTCTCTGCCTTCTTGTGATCTCTGTCTGTCAAATAAATAATAAGATTAACAACAACAACAACAAAAAAATTATTACCCCAAATTTAATATGACTGTCAACAGAAATTTTTCTTGCTTATTTCCTTTTAGAGATGTTATTGCCTTATCAAAGGATACCTTAATATTTGAATCTGTCCAGAGAAATAAACTTGTTAATGCCTCACTCCATTACTCCTCAAAATAAGTGTTCAGATTCAAGAAATATGGCAATTATATGAGATAAAGTCAATAATAAAGAGCATAGAAGGGGTGCCTGAGTGGTTCAGTTGGTTAAGTGTCTGTCTGCCTTCAGCTCAGGTCATGATCCCAGGGTCCTGGGACACAGCCCCACATCAGGCTTCCTGCTCAGCAGGGAGTCTGCTTCTCTTTTCTCTCTGCCTCTCCCCAAACTTGTGCACTCTTTCTAACTCTCTCTCTCTCAAATAAATAATTAATAAAATCTTAAAAATATATAAGAGCATGGAATACTATAGAAAATGGAATAGGCAGAACATCTCTTTGAGGAGTACACCTGTTTCACTTTAAACAGACTGGTATTGCTGGGCAGACAAATAGCACCTTCCACACCTGTACAAAAACTTTCTGGAGTAGTCCACGACGTTCTGCTACAGGTAGCTCATTCTGTGCACCTCCAACGGCCTCAGGCACATGTGGAAGGTCAAAAAACAGATATAAACATTTAACCAGGGTGGAAGGCACGGACATCGTTGTCATGCAGTCCACGGTTTTCTGGAAAACAAACCAATAAATAAGTGAATAAGCAGATAGACATGTAACTGTAACTGGTACAGCTAAGTAAATTCACAAATTTTAAGCCAGACGTTAAATCATTAACTTACAAATTTTAAGCCAGAAAATTACATATCAAAATAACTTCTTGAATGCCTGAAAATCTTTTAAAAATTACTCCATGCTGACAAATACTCATTTTCCATTTGGACAAGTTTGCTTTAATCAAAGATTGAGATGTATTTGTTATTTATTAAGTTTACTATTTATTTATTAAGAGGCAGAATGTTTCAAAGAATATAAACTGCGCAATCTGGAAAAAAGACACTTAACCATAAATCTGGGCAAATGAATTTTGCTGGACCTCACTTTTCTCTCCTATAAAACAGATATAATGCCAAGTAGGTCTCAGAGCTAATATAAGCATTATATAACAAACACGAGCTATATTAAGCACTACATTCTGTATTAGTAGTTGCTTGACCATGATTTTTATTCTTAAAATACATTCTTGAGGCTGGAAGAACACTTGAGGGATATAGCCATCACATACACACACACACACACACACACACACACACACACACGTATCTCTATATCATTTTCAACAATTTCTAAAGGAAAAAATTCTACCTTCTTGTTATGGTGAAGCTTCCAGTATTCTTAAGTATGCTATAATAATTGGCAAATTTTCTCATGGTGAAGTTTGGAATAAAAAGTTTTATCACGCTGGAGATCAAGAGCTGGCATAATCCGTATTAAGTTTCTTAGCTTTCTCATCAAGCAAGTTTTGAATGTGTAGGGTATGCCTGGCAGTGTGCTAGGAACGGGACATGCAATGACAAAGCACCCCTGCCCTTCAGAAGACCACAGTCTACTAGCAGAAGTAGGTTCGACTATGATTAATTTCTTAAGTGTAGTGATGACAGTACGCTGGCTAATATAAAGGTAATTATCAACACCACCAGGAACGGAATGGAAAAGTATAGGAATTAAGAGGGGAAAGACCATCTGGAAGATACATAGGAGGTTGACCTCTACAGTATAGTATGTTTCAGGAACCTGAGTCCAAAACTGTTAATTCCTGAAAAGCCACAATAATAATATCTAATCTTTAATAAGTGTTCATTATAAAACAGGCATAATGCTAAGCATTTTAATTACTCATCTATTCCTCCAACAACCCTACAAGGTATATTCTATTATTGTGTGATCCTGACTTTACACATGAAGCAGCTGAAACTCATGACTGACATAACCTGCCCTAGGCGACAAAGCCGGGTGAATGATCCCCACGTGCATATATCTGATGACCTATGTATGCGTATGGTCTCCCAATCTGGTTTGACTTTTATTTTCCTGGCACTGGAGAACCACTGAAGTGTTACAAACAAAGGAATAACAGAACCAGATTTCAGAAAATTAGCTGGTGGTAGTCTAGATATGTTAGATATAAAAGCAAGAAAGCCAAGGTAATTAGGAAACTATTACAGAAAACCGTGTAAGAGATGGAGCTTGAACTAATACAGTAGCAGGGTGATGAGAGGAGAGAGACTTTGCAACAATCCCTTCCTTGCAAATAAAAAACCAAAAACCAATAACCAATAACCAAAAAAAAAAAGAACAATCCCTTGCATGATCTGGTCCTTTTCTACACATCCAGTATCATTTCCTGCCTCTAAATATTTTAAAAACCCTTTGCTCTTCCCACTATGATTACTTCTAGTTATCCCATCTCCATATTTCTGATGTTCAGTTTAAAGTCTGCCCATGTCAGAAGCTTTAATTCCTCATCTTTCCTCCTACCCCCACTTACAAAATTTGTAACTCTCACATTTCACATTTCTATTTTCATAGCACTACATATACCCCCCATGACTGCATTTTATTTTTTTTAAATGGTTTAGTTTTTTTCTTTTTTTAAGGTTTTATTTATTTATTTGACAGAGAGAACACACAAACAGGGGGAGTGGCAGGCAGAGAGAGAGAGGGAGAAGCAGTCTACTGAGCAGAGAGCCTGATGCCGACTCAATCCCAAGACCCTGGGATCATGACCTGAGCTGAAGGCAGACGCTTAACCCACTGAGCCACCCAGGTGCCCCATGATTGCATTTTATAGTGTTATCTTCATCTACTCCATCTTTGTCATCTACATGTTGACTTAGGACATGTTTTTGTCATCTATGTTCCTCACCACTACCAACAGGAAATGGCAGGTAAACAGAAAAGCTAACTCAAAATATATAACCCTGAATTTTCTTTTAAAATGTCTCTTTTTCAGGGCACCTGGGTGGCTCAGTCGTCAAGTGTCTGCCTTTGGCTCAGGTCATGATCTCAGGGTTCTGGGATCCAGTCGCATATCAGGCTCTATGCTCAGCAGGGAGCCTGCTTCTCCCTCTCCACCCTGCTCATGCTCTCTCTCACTATCTCTCTCACTATCTCTCTCTCTCTCTCTCTCAACTAAATAAATAATAATCTTTAAAAACAGAATAAAAATAAAATAAAATGTCTTTTTCTAGTCAGGTTATTACTAGCTTTCCCTTTCCATTAGGCAAAATATATGACTACTCATTTTCATTTTATAACTGATAGACTAAAAGTATAATTTGGCCTCCAAACTAGTAATCGGCAACATCTGTAATTTTTTTAAAAAGTGATTAGGTTTCCCCTGATTCTTTTCTTACTCTTTTAAGGCAATCTGTCCATTTGTACATATTTAAGCTAATTCACATTTATTGACTTTCTAGTGTGTTAGGAATTTTGGTAGGACACACTTTTTGTTCACACTTGAGAAAGACAGCAACTACAGAAAATGTGATTAAAACTTAGAAATATTCCAGGGTGCCTGGGTGGCTCAATAGCTTAAGCATCTACCTTCAGCTCAGGTCACGATCTTGGGGTCCTGGGATCAAGCCCCATGGTGGGCTCCCTGCTCAGTATAGAGTCTGCTTCTCCCTCCCCCTCAATCCCTCACCTCCACTACTGTTCTCTCGCTCAAATAAATAAATAAAAATCCTAAAAAACAAACAGAACAAAACTCAGAAATATTCTAATGAAAAATGATTATTTTACATGTTATTCTAAACCAAACCAAATTTTGGTACAGTAATAGGGAGGCATTTATAGCTACCATCAACAGCAAACAGAACTGACATTTTGATAGTCTTCTGGTCCGGTCACAGATACATGGAAACAGCGGGCCTCTTTAGGAGTATCTAAAGGTTACTTGGAGTAAACAAACATCTCCATTTGCCTAGGACTCAAGGGTTGCCTGGGATGTGGGGTTTCTGAGCTAAAATCTGGGAAGTCCCAGGTACATCAGAGCAAGTTGGTCTAATTCCTTTTGTGATGTTAAGAAAGAAAGAAAACAAACAAACCTAAACCAGCAAACAAAAGAAAGAAACAGATCATTCTAAGGGAGAAAAGTCCCAGGGCTACTACTTGAGGCTAATGACTATTGCCAGGATATGGTTACTAAGGAATATGCACTGTTTCTACTGTGGCCTGTCACTGTAGTATGACTAGTGTCACACCCGCCTTTGTAAATCCCATTATTAAATGATGTGAGTTGTTTAAAACCCCCACTGTAATTTAGATAATAACCATTCTCAAGACTGGCACTAACTTTGATAGGTAATTCTACTCAGAACTGTAGAAGGTTGAATAAACTTTCATGCCCACATCACAGGCCAAGAGTCAGGCATCCAAACAGATCATCACTGAGTAGATGCAACACAGATCATGGCAGATGTTTAAAGGTGATTGGGCGGGGGGAGTGGCAATCTCCAGAATAAATCAAGTGGGAAGGGAATACATATTATCCTGAAAACATCAGTATTCCCCTATTTTCCCATAAAGTTAAAAGAATTTTAAAAGTATTTTCCATGTCATTTATTCCTTATTAGCGAAGTGACATCAGATGATTCTTCTAAGGCAAGTGTTCTTGATATGAGGAATTTGAGAAAGAAGACAGATGATCACAGGGGAAGGGAGAGAAAAATAAAACAAGATGAAATCAGAGATGGAGACAAACCATAAGAGACTCTTAATCTTAGGAAACAAACTGAGGGTTGCTGGAGGGGAGGAGGGGTTGGAGGGATGGGGTGACTGGGTGATAGACACTGGGGAAGGTATGTGTTATAATGAGCACTGGGTATTATATAAGACTGATAAATCACAGGCCTGTACCCCTGAAACAAATACATTGTATGTTAATTGAATTAAAAAAAAAAAAGACTGGGGGCGGGGGTAGGGAATAGGGGTGTGATAGCTAAACGGTACAGGGCTTCTTTTTTGGGATGATGGAAATGTTCTGAAATAGACTGTAGTGATGGCTACACAACTCTGTGAATATATTAAAAACCACTGAATTACACAATTGAGTTAAATGGGCGAGTTATATGGTATGTAAATTACATAAAAGAAAAAAGAATAAATGTGTTTAAAAAAACTTAGAGGGGGGTGGAGAAAGAAGGCAAGAGCCCTAACATGGGTCACAGCAGCGTTGGTCTGGGCCACATGGAGCCAGAGCTCCGGGCTACTCGCCTACAGTCACAGGATTCCAGCGCTGTACCTGGCACACTGTGCACTGCTATCATGTTCCACGTGTGTTATGACATGACAAAGACAGAAAATGCTATTCAAGTTAGGCATTCCCTCAGGTATAAAATTAATAAAATAGAATTCTCCTCATAGAGATGTTGTAAGAAGCATGAAATAACATGTAAGAAGCATTAGAAGAACATAATGATTATCATAAAATCTTAATTAGATATGATGATAAATTTAATCTCACAAAATTCCATGAGGATAAAAAAAGTTATCAAACACAAAAACAAAGAACTTACCTGACCAGAGGATGCTAACAAATTAATTGTTGTCAGTAGCATCCAACCTCTACTGGCTTCTTCACTCTGATTGATTTCTAGGAATTGGACTATGGCCCGACTTGCAGCCTCTATAAAACCAAAGGGAACCCATGAGGTGGGGGGAACATCACATATAAAGAGGTTCTTCCTTAAAACCTGCCCCAAAATGATCATTTACTACGCACGTGCTTTCTATCAGCACAATTACATGCTCTGTGTAAAATACGTTAAAAAGAGCAATACTTTAATGGTATATCTAGGCCCTTAAATCATATCATTATATCAATACAGAAATGGAGAAGTCAACCTATGTATTTTGGGGACAACAAAATCATGAATCAGTCAAAAAGAGTCATGAGAAAGGTAAAATTTGAGCTAAACGTACCTGGAAAACAAGGATATGTTTGTCTAGGAAATGGGAGGGAAGGCAAGGAACAGAGAAATTAAAAGCAGAGTATTAAAACAAAAGTGTAAATAGAAGATTGAGCCTAGTAAGTAAGATCAAGACAAAGAACTGTAGTAACACTGTGTTAAAAGTCTACAAGAGCTGTTTGAGGATTAGAGTCTAGCGTCAACAGTAAAGCCAATTTATGAGGGTAATCTAAAGGCCATTGACTTTCTGCTCCATAGAAAGCAAGTGTAATTTCTTGAGCAAAGTAGACGATGAAAGGATCAGTCTAAGACCATATATATATATATAGAGAGAGAGAGAGAGATAGATGTACAGTGGTGATGTGCAGGACAAACTGGAAGGGCAGAGATTCTGGTGGAGGTGACCCAAATCAGTAGCCGCCCCAGTTGACACACACGAAGGGGACCTGAACAACTGACAGTGGGAATAATGAGTGCCACGCACAGAATAGTGTCGGAGGAAAGAAAATTTAGTCAGTTATGGTTTTAGAAGTAAGGGAAATGGGACCAATCCCAAACCATGTGCTTAATTTCATCAGCACAGAGTTCATTAATGTTTCTATCAATGTAAGGGATGAGTTAAAGTGTCAGAAAGTAAGTCTAATCTGTTCACTTATCAAAACCAACCTGATAGGTTGCTAGTGTACACTTCACACACAACATAAAAATGCAAAAGGTAGAATAAATAGAATTTAGGTTGCCTTTGAGGTTTTTTTTTTCTTTCATTTAAGACAATCAAGATAAATAAAGTTTTTCATTAAATAACTGAATGAATACAAGACTTACATAGGATACTGTGCTGGGAATATTTCATCTTTGTATACTTCCATTTGAAAGAATATTTTAATACAAAAAATTTTAAATAGCTCATTTTTACCAAGTCTTACTGTACAACAAACTCTCTCTCTTTTTTTTTTTAAAGATTTTATTTATTTATTTATTTGACAGACAGAGATCACAAGTAGGCAGAGAGGCAGGCAGAGAGAGAGAGAGGAGGAAGCAGGCTCCCTACAGAGCAGAGAGCCTGATATGGGGCTCAATCCCAGAACCCTGGGATCATGACCTGAGCCGAAGGCAGAGGCTTTAACCCACTGAGCCACCCAGGTGCCCCAACAAACACTCTTTTAAGTACTTGAAGATTTAACTCATTTAATCTTTATAAGAACCTTATGAGTTATTTTCTATCATTATACCTGTTATAGTAATACAAACTGAGAGACAGAGAGGATGAATAATTTGCCTAGAGCCACATAGCTAGTCAGTGACAGAACTTATATTCAAATCCAAACTGTCTAGCCTATAAGAGATAAAGATAGTGATTTAAAAAAAAAAAAAAAAAACCTACTGGAAAAGAGGGAAGCCAAAGAATCCTAGCTTATTTCTAATATTTCAACATCTTAAAAATGTTGAAATTATTGTATTCATATTTTCACTGATTTATACCCTCTCGCCCCCTCTAGAAAGTAAATATCATGGGAGCACAAAGACTCCTTGTCTGCCTTGTTCACTGTCAATCCCTTGTACGAAGCACATCACTGGCACTAGGTGGGTAGTCAATACGTATCTGTTAAATGAGTGAATAAATCAAGCTAAGGAGATCAAAGGAGGGCACTTTGAGCTCAACTTGTTACAAACATCAAGAATGTTGGAGTTTACTATGGAAAACAGATTCCTGCAGGTTCTGAGGAGAATAATACTACAAAGAAAGCAAAGTTAATGTTTAAAGCTAGTTAAATTGTGAAGGTCTCAATAGAGAGGGGAACAAACAGAAGACTCTCACCAAAAAACATTCTTTAGCAATTGTGGTTTGAGATCACTGATAAATACTGATCTGCAAATTCTTCTTGCAAATCTGTAATGGGTCAGGTTTTAACGCTATATTACATAAGCTCTTTCCTTGATAGGAACTAAATGCTTGTGTAAGGAAGATGACTCCTTTCCAGTAAGTAAAAATTCTCAAAGGCTGATATGCTGTGCTTCCATTTCCTAGGCTTCTGCACAAGGTAGGCAACTTTGGTGTTAAATTGTGCACTTCCAACTTCATAACTCAATATATTAAAAAACTACTTGCAGTCTTCAAATTGATTATTCCATCATGAAATCAATGTAATAAAATTCTATTTCATAACAACAATGACAAGAACATTGATTAGAAAATGAATTGGTTGGGGCACCTGGGTGGCTCAGTGGGTTAAGCCTCTGCCTTTGGCTCAGGGCATGATCCCAGGGTCCTGGGATGGAGCCCCACATCAGGCTCTCTGCTCAGCGGGGAGCCTGCTTCCCCCCTCTCTCTGCCTGCTGCTCTGACTACCTGTGATCTCTCTCTCTCTCTCTCTCTGTCAAATAAATAAATAAAATCTAAAATAAATAAATAAATAAAATGAACTGGTCAATACTACCTATGCTTCTGACAGAGAACGAAAAGAAAGGGGCTGAAGAGACCAACAAAATTACCTTCCCAATATGAAAGCTAGAGAGCTACAGATAAGACACATTCTGAGTGAAGTGAAATGCCACCCGCGTTTTTTCAATATAATGCTATTAATGTTAAAAGGACACTGGACAGGGGCACCTGGGTGGCTCAGTGGGTTAAAGCCTCTGCCTTCGGCTCGGGTCATGATCCCAGGGTCCTGGGATTGAGCCCCGAATCGGGCTCTCTGTTCAGCAGGGAGCCTGCTTCTCCCTCTCTCTCTGCCTGCCTCTTTGCCTACTTGTGATCTGTCTGTCAAATAAATAAATAAAATCTTTAAAAAAAAAAAAAAAAGGACACTGGACAAATATGTATTTTCTGCTACTCAATAACTGTTATTCAGTGAGTCGTCAATTATAAACAATGAATGCTAATCCTTATTTTGAGAACCAAAACACCAAAAACCTACTTTTGGCTTGCAACAGTTCTATTTATCTGAGCGATGGTGGGCATTTATACAAATATGTGGTTACTCTTGTGTTGGTTGACAATGAATATTAAGATATTCCGCAAGATAAGAACACACAAATAATTGATTTTTTAAAACCCTCAATGTTCGAATTGTTATTAAACATTATAACAACTCAGTGGATCGCTGAGCTGATTAAATAATACACATGAAAATAAAGATTGAAAAAGATCAGTAGAGTGTAATTAGTAACAGCATCTAACAACTTTACCAACTTAATTAACAACTACCCTTTTCTGAGAAGAATGTGGAGAAGACCTCATTGACAAGGGATATTTACATAACAAATGTATTCATAAGAACTATTTTACCCTTACCTACTTATTTCAGTTTGCTGCCATTCAAAACACCTTAATGGGATCTCCCACTTTTTATTTCAAATGAGTCAAGAAGCTCATTGTAAACATCTTGAACATTGAGTGTGATCTTTAAAAAATTATATATACTAGAAAGTAATTTTAAATTAAACCTCAAGAAATTACAGTTTCTTAAAACTTTGGAAGAAAAACACTTCTAGTAAAGAAAAATTGCAGTAGAACCTTTCAATTTCACTAATAGTTAACAAATACAAATTTAAATGATTTAACTTAACTACATAATATAACTATAAGAGTTAATGAAAGGAATATATTAATATTAATCCATCTTGAGAGTTGCCAATCATTTGATTCAAGCTTTAGCTTTCACACTGCATTTCAATACATACAGTCAACTGAAAAAAATGCAGAAATGGATTTAGTAGAGCTCATTATTAGATTAAGTAATAGAAGGTAGATAATTTTAAAAGAAATTTAAAGACAGACTATGAGTGAATTCAGTCAGACAATATTTAGAGCAATCAAAATGCAAAACTTAGTGCAATACAGTATTTCCTTTGCATTTAAAGCACAGTCATTTTCAAACTTATGCAACAGGATGAATATGTGAAAACACATCCACAGTATTATGAAATTTTTTCATTAATGAAGAAACCAAGCCCCCAAAACTCTTTCCCATCCCCAAAAACCTTCCATAAGTTAGTCAGAAAAATAGTATTAGAACTCATAGCTTTCATGCTCTTTTTTTCATTTTATAATACACAACCACACCTTGGGAATAAAATTACCTGAGGGTGTTGTGGCTTTGAAATCCTTGGAGGACAGCGGGGCACACTGTTTTTCTGTTTAAAAAAAGAGGCTGGGTTTTCTACTTAGGGATTCACTACATTAAACTAATCCCACCACAGATGCTGTGTAAGACACCAGTTGTGGTAAGCATCTGCCAGCTCCTCCATCACCAGGCCACTGCCCACTGGGGATCATACCACTGTATTTAACAGCAGCACCTATCACACAGTGATGTCATTAATAATAAACTGAAGATATTATTTTTACATGGGTGGAGATTTTTTGCTTCAATGACTTATATGGACCATGTGCCCTTAACACTAGCAGACTGCATAGTGGAACTTATTAACAAGTAACTACAAAAGGTAGGAAAAAATCTTAAGCTATACCCTGTACACAACATGGCCACAAATTAGTTGAGGGCCACTACATATTTTTAACAAAAGCCACATGGAGGCAACAACCAAAAGAGAATTATGGGAGGCAGAGAATACAAGAACTGTCAAGTTGCCCTCATGTATTACATACCAGTCCTTATATGCATTTTGCCATGTTTCCATTTTTACTAACTTCTGATGGATGGATTCAAACAACAGAATTGCAGACATGCTTATATTCCTACTGAGATATCTACAATCCACGTTAGAAGCGATCTGATAGAGAGGCTTGATATGTGAGTGGTAATTAAGTAACAAACAAGTAATAAGTACTTCACACCAAATTCAGAGGAGTCCTGAAAAAATAACCTTGCTGTGATGCACAACAAATACAGACAACTTTTAAATGAATCAAAGAGGGCTCAATTTCTGGAGAAAAATTATGTGCATAGAATTATAGCAAATTACTTTCAATGATAACTTTCTGTGAAAAGTTCAAGCAGGGTATCAAAAGTAGCCAAATTCAGAGTCAAAAAGTAGAATGATACCAAGGACTGAGAGAAGGAGATGGAGAGTTGCTGTTCAATGAGTATAAAGTTACAGTTATAAAAGATTAGAAAAAAGGTTAAAAAAAAAAAAAAAGGCGCTGTAAGGGTGCCTGGGTGGGTTAAAGCCTCTGCCTTTGGCTCCGGTCATGGTCATGATCTCAGCCGAAGCTGGTTGGAGGCCTGCATCAGGCTCTCTGCTCAGCAGGGAGCCTGCTTCCCTTCCTCTCTCTCTGCCTGCCTCTCTGCCTACTTGTAATCTCTGTCTGTCAAATAAATAAATAAAATCTTAAAAAAAAAAAAAAAAGATCTACTGTAAGACACTGCACTTAGAGGGAACTGTACGATACACTTAAAATTTTGTTAGGAGGGTAAATCTCATGTTATGTGTTTTTTGCTGCAATAAAAATCAGACAATCAGAAAATGCGAATAGGATATATAAGAGGTAAGATGATTCAGGGGCACCTGGCTGGCTCAATTGGTTAAGCAGTGGACTCAGCTCAGACCATGATCTCAGGTCCTAGGATAAAGTTCCAGGCTGGAGTCCACCACAGTCTGCCTTCCTCTCTGCTCCTCCCTCCGCACTCACACGCGCGCTCTCTCTCTCTCTCCCTCTCTAACAAAATCTTAAAAAGAAAAAAGATGATTCAGAATATGCCTAGGGGATCTTTGAAAATTTTTTACTAGAAAAACCAAAAGATCAAAAAAATCTCAAAGTATCTTTTTAACGACCTTTTATTTATTATTTGAGAGAGAGAGATGAGAAAGACAGACTGAGCAGGGGTGGGGGCAGAGGGAGAGGGAGAAGCAGATTCCCACTGAGCAGGGAGCCCAAAGCAGGGCTCCATTCCAAGACCTGGGATCATGACCTGAGCAGAAGGCAGACACTTAACCAACTGAGGCAGACGCTTTCATGAATGAGCTATCCCAGGCACCCCACCCCCATCCAGTTTGATAAAACATTCACTAGAAGAAACTTCCAATGTTAAACACTAAAATAAAAGAATAAGAATGCCCACAGCCAGGGGTCTTTAAGACTGACAAAGGAGGGGCGCCTGGGTGGCTCAGTGGGTTGGGCCGCTGCCTTCGGCTCAGGTCATGATCCCAGGTCCTGGGTTCGAGCCCCACATCGGGCTTTCTGCTCAGCAGGGAGCCTGCTTCTCCCTCTGCCTGCCTCTCTGCCTACTTGTGATTTCTCTCTGTCAAATAAATAAATAAAAATCTTTAAAAAAAAAAAAAAAAAAGACTGACAAAGGAGATACTCCAAAATTATGCTTTTCTCTCTTAAACATAGTAAGTCTGGCTTTTCTAACACTTCCAATTCTCAAAGCATTTTAAAAAATAAACCACCAAACAGAAATCCTCTATCAAAAATCAGTAAAGATTTTTTTGAGCACCTCATCTGTGACAAGTAGTTCTCTAGGTGATACAGGGGTGAACACAACAGATAGTAAAACTAAGTAAACTGAGATATTTTCAGATGACAAAGCTCTATAGGCAGTATTTAAGGTGACTGAATAAAATACTGGTGTGGGGATAGAGGATAAAGGATCTATTTGAGATAGGGTGAAACAGGAAAGGTTTCTCTATGGAAGTAATATCTACAAAAATTGAATTTCAATTCAATGGACTCTGAAGTAATAATTTCAAAAGTTTAAAACTAAAAATTATATGGAATTACCTGATCTGGAAAAATGTATCTTAAAATAACCTGGAAATCAAGAAGTCATACTGTATTGCAACTTCTGATGGAGTCTAGAATTACTGCACATAAAAAGTTTAAGAAAAACCCCTGTGTAACTATTACTATATTTAACATAACATCATGTACTTCATTTAAGATACTTTTTCATTATGTCGAAAAACCTACCCTAGTACGTAAATCATAAGAGGACTTAGGAAAACAATCTCTAGGGCAGTAAAAGTGTTTTTCTACAAACATGCAGATTAGGTATTTTAAAAAGACAACAACAGAAAAGCAAGTATAAATACAATTTGGGGAATATTTTATTCTAATCCAGGGATACCGCTCAAGAAAGAAAATTCAATGACAGGAGTCAGTATAGAACAGAGAAATTTCCCTTCATGTTACCTGTTTAAAATAGCTAAAAAGGCATAAAATACACAAATCTTATACTTAAGTGCAACTTCTCTGTTCTACAGGAATAACTGAAATCAGGAAAGATAAAAAGAATGCAGTCCCACTGTACATGGAGAAAGGAGAAGACAGGGGTGGGAAGTTACCTTAAACTATCTCACAACCTTTCACTGAACTTGCTTTAAGGACTGCAAGTGTAATTAAAATCATCTCACTTTAAAATCCATACATCGATTAATACAATGTACTACTTCTGAATAAGAGATTTAGTCCCTTGGTCTAAAAATATTGTAATCGCTGTTGCTCCAAAGACTCCACGATGGGCTCTGGTTAAAGATGGAAGGTTGTGCACATGCATTTATCTCTGTTCTCTCCTGAAGCCCCACAGCTATGGACTGAATTATGCCCCGCTTCCTCAAATTCCTCTGTGGAAGCACTAACTCTTAATTTGATGGTATCAGAGATGGAGCCTCTGAGAGACAATTAGGGTTCAGATGCAGTCATGATGGTAGGGGTCCTACGATGAGATTAATGCCCTCATAAGAATAGACACCCGCGCTGTTTCTCTCCTCCAGGTGAGGCCACATTGAGAAGGTGCTATTTGGAAGCCAGGAAGAGAGATCTCACCAGAAACCAATCACACTGACACTCTGATTTTAGACTTTCAGGCTCCAGAACTGTGAAGGAATATTTCTCTTATTTACATCACTGGTCTGTGGTATTTTGTCATGGCAGCTTGAGCAAATTAATACACCCACTAAAATGGTTATAAAAGGATTTTTCAAAAAGCCTAAACCCATAAGAATAAAGAGAATAGGAAAGATGAAAGCAACATTTTGGATACTAAAATAGCAGAGAGGTTAGTGGTAACTGATTTAGCAAACTCTAGAATCTTAAAGCAAGTGCAGGAAAAATGAAAAAGCAACTAAATGACAACAGAACCTCCAACAGGCTCAGGAATTGGTGGGTGCCAGGTGCTTCTAGAAGCGGAGTAAACGTGGGAGTGTACACAGAAGGCCTGGTAAAAGTATGTTAAAGAGCACTGAGACCCCCCCCCCCCAGATCCCACTAATGTGGGCACCACACTGGGCGTTTGCTCTCTGCAAAGAGTGAGGGAGTGTATCAAGGCTGGGGCGGGAGTGAGGGAGTGAGGCCGTCACACCAGGCCCAGCTGCGGGCTCATGGACATCATGCAGAAGCGGAAGCTTACGCCCTGAATGCTGAAGGTCCTCAGACCTTATCCCTACTTGGCTTCCAAAATGCTGAGAGGCAGACATGTATCTTCCAAGTAGAAACTGGACATTCTTAACTGGGGACTCTGCCTAGCTCAGGAGAGAGAGTCAACAGAACAGCCTCACAAGAGCACACTGGACTGACGCCCACAGTTTCAAGCCCCACCCACAAGTGCAGAGCCACGGGCAGCTTTCTATGGCCCCATTCTTACATAGGAGCAGATGGCCAAGGAAGTCCTCTAACCTAAAAGACAGACAAAAGCAAATTAACAAAAACGGCAACCTGAAAGAAACAGAACTAAAAAGAGAATCTATGAAAGAACAGACACCAATAAAAAAAGAAATATTTAGGATTAAAATTACAAGTCACAAATGAAAACAAAACAAAACAAAACAACCTTCATAAAAGGGCTGGATGGTAAAACTGATAGGGTCAAAAGCCAAAAATACAAAATGAGAGAAAATAAGAAAATGAGAGGGACAGTCTCTGGGGTAAACCTGACTAGAAAAAGAAAACTGAGTGGAGGATATTATTATACAAATAATTCCCAAAATTTTCCCAAAGTTAAAGGATGTGAAGTCCCAGTTCAAAGCTCAGTGTAATGTATAAGAATATATGCTCCAAGGCACGGTATCATGAAATTTTTTGACCAGGAGAACCAAAGAAGGGATCCCTAAATGCTCAAAAGGAAAAAAAAAGGTGGTCACAGAAACAAACAACAATCTAGGTAGCTTCAGATTTCCAATCAGCAGTGTAGGAATCAGAATATGAAGGAGAAGGAGAATTATTTTTAAATTCTCACATGAAATTATTTCCAACCTAGAATCTGATACCTACTGAGAAGGGGATAAATGTAATGCAAGCTGCAAGATTTCCAAAATGACCCCAGGAGCTCACCCTGGGCTGCCGGAGACGGACCTAGCTAAGACACCCCCTACCGACCACATCCCAAGGGAGTTGTTAGACCTAAACTCAACTTCCATGACACTGGTAGTTTCCGCTGTCTGGTTAGGAGGGCCTGTAACTTCCCCTGGGGCCCAAAGTCTCCTGGGGCTAAACAGCAAGGATCTATAACAAGCTCCTATAAACATCCAAGAGACACTCAATTCCAGTACTCAAGAGCCTAGATCATAAGCAGTTTCTTTATTTCTTCACTGAAAAGTTCATATTTGTGTTTGTACTTCAGGAATGGAGGGGCGTCAGGGATTTTCCAAGCACATTTTCTGTGAGATAATGAGACTGGTGGACCTGTGCCTGCCTTGAGAATTCTCTTGCTGAACCCCTGGTTTTGTGTTTCCCCTTTCTGCAATAAAGTCATGCTAATGACTGTTGTTCTAAGCCCATGGTACCTGAGTGGCTGTCAACCTAAAGATTTCACCTTCCTTTATAAAAAGAAGGAATCCATCTTTCCACCGTAACAGTCAAAATTTTTTTTTCACTAATGGGATTTCTAAAAAACAACAAAATGAAAGCACACAAACGCATAAAACCTAAACCTTAAATGTAATTCCCCTGCATCTTTCCTCAGGAAACTGCTGGAAAAGATGTCTTAACAAAAATGAAAAAGTTAGGGGCGCCTAGGTGGCCCAGTGACTTAAAGCCTCTGCCTTCGGCTCAGATCATGATCAGGGTCCGGGATTGAGCCTGCGTTGGGCTCTCAGCTCAGCGGGGAGGCCTGCTTCCCGTCTCTCCACCTGCCTCTCTGCCTACTTGTGATCTCTGTTCTGTCAAATGAATAAATAAAATCTTAAAAAAAAAAATGAAAAAGTTAGTTGAGAAAGAAAGATGCCTTGAGATTCAGAAAACAGAAGTTCCATCCCAAAGAATTGGAAAGATATCTCAGACAACATGAGTGGAAACATAAAAGGATAGCTATGCGGCTGGCCTAGGGAGCAACTACCATGGATTAATGGATTAACGAAAACCAGAAAGTTCCGGAAGAGCTATTTGCAGAAGATGAACTGTCAGAATATCTGACGCCTTCAATGATATTGAAGGGAGATTCAGAAAAACATTTTAGCAATAGGGATGAATGTGGGATAAAAATCTAGAAAACGAAACAAATATAGGCAATATTAACTCAGTTGGGAGGTGGGGAAAAGAAGTCTTCAAGAAGAAATCACAGCATACCATATCATATGGACTCATCTTAAAATACTGTGGTCACAATCCATACAAGATAATATTGATCTAATCAAATTGTGACAGAACAATATTGGAGGGACTTAGAAAGCACACATGTATGGGCAATGGTGGTGAACTTTAGAGAATGAAAGTCTCATTTTCTTTTGTGGGAAGTCAAAAGATAGATCTAAATGTGGAAAAAAGGGGGGGGCACATACTGCAAGCACATCATTTAGAGGCACAGGTAAATGCCAAAAAAAAATTTTTTTTTAAATGAGAGTGAGAAATAGAGTTGAACTAGGATGATGGAAGGGAAATGCTGTTTTTAATAAACATTTTAATTATCTGACCCTTAAATACATGCCTGTATTATGTTAATAAAAATAAATTTAAATAAGATTACTAAATAAAAGCATTATTGTTACTATGGGAAAAATAGGAATTAATGGGCTGAAAAAATAAGTGATTGTCCAAAGGGACATTATAAAGAGAATTCAAATCATCAATTTATCAGTCTAATGCTTCAATAAGAAAGCTACCACCCAAATAACCATTACAAAACCAAAATAACAAAATAAAGTCAAGATAAAAATCCCTCAGACATACTGCTAATTTAGAAAATGACTAATGGCAAATAAAATCAAGAAACTTATTTTAATATTGGATAAAGGGATGATACCTGATGAGCTTTAAAATTACCGAATAAAAATTATATGTAAAAATTATAGGTTAAAGACCCCTAAGCAGTTTATGATCTAATAGGAAGATGAAGTCACACACAAATAACCCCTGGTGGAATTGAGAAGCAAAGAGTAGTTACAAAGAGAAGGTTTTTCCTTTGATTAAGGGAATATTCTATCAAAGAGGTATGAGTTAATATTTAAGCTTCAAAGATTTAGACGTACTGATGTGGGGAGTGAGGGGGCAGAGTCTCTCCTATGGGTGAACCATCATAAGTAAAGGATAAAAATAAGAGCTCAGCATGTTTACAACTATAAGCAGCTTGGTTTGGTTGAAATATAGAAAAGAAAACAAGAAATAATATTGTAGACTAGGAATAACTTCATACAGCCAGATCCTGGATTTGCCTTCAATGTCATGCTAGGAATCTGGATTTTGTTCAGAAGGAAACAGTTCTTGGGAGAGCAGGGGTGGGGATCGGAGGTCCCAGGACAATGGTCTTGAGTACAGCTGCTCCACTTGGGAGATGCTGAACCCACCAACAGCAGGGAGTATGAGAACGGGAACAGGGACAGGTAATTAAAACCCACATGGATAAAACTGAGTCAATTTTCTCTTTAATTTTAATAGCACTTTTACCAAACAGCCTATTCAAATAGTTTTTCCTGGTTTCAGTAAAAATACCTGTGGATTTGTTTGATGCTCTCCTTCGAATTTCTGTCACCATCAGTCGTGAGACCTGGGTTGTGAACTGTAGAAGGTCAGAAAATTTTTCTGTCATCGTATTTGGCGGAGCATTTCCAAAAACCTGTGGATGAAAAAAAAAAGCCACAATTTTAATGAAGTATTGTCAACTACTGACTTTCATTCTGTATATTTCAAAGTGTGGTATGACTTGAAAATCAAGTCAAAAAAGTATTCTTATACAGATACTTTGAATCTGAGTATGTTTAAAATACAACTCTTTCTATAAATCTTATCTAGACACATTTCCTAGCACATATTACACAATCTTTTGAATTAATGATTAAATAAATGAAATAAAAGCCAGAGTATAGTTATCTGTATGTAAAATCTGAATCCATCTTACTGGCAAACTTTCGAAAGCATGTTTCTCTGAAGAGATCTAAATTAAGAATTAGAGAAAGAGAAGCCTGGGTGGCTTAGTGGGTAAGTTTCAGATTCTTGGTTTAGGCTCGGTCATGATCCATGGGTCCTGAGGTGGAGCTGAGCGGTGCCCACCCTGAGTATGGCTCTGCACTCAGCAGGAAGTCTGCCTGAAGATTCTCTCCACTCCCCGCCACTCACATTCAAATGTGTGCTCTCTCTTTAAAATAAGTAAATACAGGGGCGCCTGGGTGGCTCAGTGGGTTAAGCCGCTGCCTTCGGCTCAGGTCATGATCTCAGGGTCCTGGGATCGAGCCCCGCATCGGGCTCTCTGCTTGGCGGGGAGCCTGCTTCCTCCTCTCTCTCTGCCTGTCTCTCTGCCTGCTTGTGATCTCTCTCTGTCAAATAAATAAATAAAATCTTTAAAAAATAATAATAAAATAAGTAAATACATCTAAAAAAAAAAATTAGAGAAAAATGTAAGGTTCCATGATGGTACACAGATACATCAGATGGTGAAGAGCAGGGATTCCTCTATGGTTAAGTCCTAGACTGAATACAGAATTACTAAACTCATGCTATAGCTCAGAATTTCTAAACTGTACAATTTCCAAAATAGTACTGTTAGGAAAAAGATTAAAGAAAATGAATTTGAGGGTTATGAAATATACTTGTTTTAATAAAAAATCTAAGACAAATGAACTTTAGAATAAATCTTTTTTAAAAAAGATTTTATTTATTTAGAGAGCGAGAATGTGCATGCAAGTGGGAGAGGGGAGAGAGGGAGAGGGAGAATCTCAAGGAGACTCTCTCTGAGCATGGAGCCCTACGTCGGGCAGGGCTCCATCTGAAGACCACGGATCATGCATGACCTGAGCCTAAACCAAGAGCTGGAAGCTTAACCCAATGAGCCATGAGGCACCCCTAGAATACATACTTCTTAAAGATAAACCAGTGTGGGCTGAGCAAAGAGGACAAGGAAATGAAACCTGGACCAACAGTCTTAGGAAAAGAAATGGCTATATAACTGGATGTATCCTGAAATATTATTTTGAAAAATGTTCTTTATGCTAAAAGGAAATCTGGTCTTCTAAAACTATTATGACAGCTCTCTATTATAACACTAATCACACAGTATCTTGTATTCTTATTATCTGTTCAAATGTCACTCAAAAGGAGGGAACATATCTTACTCATCTTCGTATTCTATTTTACCTTAATTTATGGAGATATTCCCTAAATATGTTTGTTTATATCCTGTTTCCCACCCCCACAACAACAGATTCTAAAGAACAGTTAAGTAGAACTGAAGGCTACATAAATTGTAACATGAGAATATAAACTAAAATTAAGAAAGAAAACAAAAACAAGGAAATAAATAAACCAGGCAAGGGAATAGATGGGGGAAAAAAACACAAAATCTAAGACCAAAAGACCAGTTCTGTATTTGCCATGTCTGAGTCATAAATTTTGGTTCAAATATACAAAAGAGAAGACCTACTCTACTACATGGTTCACAATGTCCTTAGGTAAGAAAAAATATATATCTAAGGAAGTATCTCCATTTTTATACTATAACATAAAAATTTCTTTCCAAGGATCCTCAAGAAAAGGATACAGCTTATAATGTAATATCCTTATAACAAATATATTTCTTACATTCTTACAACACATACTATATTCCTTATAATACCAAACAAACAAATCAATTCTACAGGGTATACTTTTGTTTGGCTATCTAAGGACTGTTCATTAACTTTACACAGGAGTAATTTTACATTATCTCAAAGAATAAACTGGACTTTTCAGGACTTCAATAAATGTTTTTTTTTTTTCGGCTGAGATACTGATAAATGTTATGTGTTTATAACTCAACTGGGTCATTTGTTAGTAAGACCCATATTCTTTAACAAACAAATTGGAGGCAGATTAGAAACTGAGAAGTCTAATAATGACAAAGGCTTGAATAACCATTCTACTACCAACTCAGAAATGTGAGTATATAACTGTTATTTATAAAACAATTGTGGGGAGTGCCTGGGTGGCTCAGTTGTTAAGCATCTGCCTTCAGCTCAGGTCATGATCCCAGGGTCCTGGGATCAAGCCCCGCACTGGGCTCCCTGATCAGCAGGAAGCCTGCTTTGCCCTCTCCCACTCCCCTACTTATATTCCCTCTGTCACTGTCAATCTCTGTCAAATAAATAAATAAAATCTTTAAAAACAATTTTGTATTTTGCTAAGGCAATTATGAAGCTTTTCATCAAACTAATTTAAAACACACAAATAGGGCGCCTGGGTGGCTCCGTGGGTTAAGCCCCTGCCTTTGGCTCAGGTCATGATACCAGGTCCTGGGTTCAAGCCCCACATCGGGCTTTCTGCTCAGCGGGGAGCCTGCTTCCTCCTCTCTCTCTGCCTGCCTCTCTGCCTACTTGTGATTTCTCTCTGTCAAATAAATAAATAAAATCTTTAAAAAAATAAAAAAATAAAACACGCAAATATTCCTCTTACTCAGAATATATTAATACCTATTTTGCTACTAAGAATTATTAAGAATTATTTTATTCTGAAGAGTTATGAGGACAACTTCATAAAACAAAAAGATTGTTTCTTAGACAGTATAGGGATATGGTTATTGAAGCGGTCTCCACGCTAGGTGAATAATACATTGTTAAAAATGCAACTAACGTGGGGCACCTGGGTGGCTCAGTCGGCTAAATGCCCAAACCGATTTCTGCTCAGGTCATGATCTCTGGGTTGTGAGATGGAGGCCTGCATTGGGCTCCACACTGGGCGTGGAGACTGCATAAGATTCTCTCTCTCCTTCTGTCCCCTTACCGCCCTCCCACTCTGCTCTGAAAGAAAGAAAAAAATCTAAATTTTCATACAAATCCTGACATTTAACTGCTTTATTGCCATGAGAAACTTTTTTCAAAAGATATGCCTTCCTTGAACTGACCAAATCACTATTACAGGAAAAGAGTTATGTCCTATTTGCTAATTTGAAATGAACAACTATTGTTTCCTTCACATAAACAACTTTTAGTCTAGTGATTCATTCTTTTCATTTATTCACTCATAAATATTTATTGATCTGAATATATGCCAGGCAATACCTGGAGTCATGAACACAAAGGTAAATAGAGAATGGTGAATACCAAAGTAAATTAATCAAAGAGGAATGATTCCTGTGCTTGTGGAGTTCATATTTTAGTACAGGAGACAAACATTAAACAAATTAAAAATAGAAATTACATTAGTGATATGTTCTAAAGGAAGTAAACAGGGTAACTAAAAGGGAATGCCTATTGTGGGGACAGGCTGTCCAAGAAGGTCTCCCTGAGATGACACTGCCATGAAGGAATGACACTGCGTGATGAGACAAAGTCACACAATTCAGACTGCCAAACAAAGAGGGTGCTGGGCAGCTCAAAGAGCTGTGCTAAGAGGTGGACATGGACTGGGGGCTGGGGTAGGGGAGGAATCCAAAGACTGGTGCAAATGGAATGTATTTTATGAGATGAGAAATGTGCAAGATAAGGTGGGAGAAGTACAGGGACTAAAACATGAACTGACATTTAGATAATACTGAACATATAAGGTAGCAAAGAGTAGATTTTTCTGTCATTAACTTTAACAATTAAATCTAAAAATATTGGTACGTAACCACCTTCCACAAATAGCAATATTACTTTTAAAAAATGCAACATTTCAATCATGTACTTAAATGTGTGCTACAGAGGATGGAGCATGAGCTGGGAGTACCAGGAGGCTTGATTCTCCTCACCCTCAGACAATACTGGTCAAATTTTTCTGGTTCTCCATCTCCCCATTTGCCAAAGGACAGAGCTAAGCAAGAGACTGTTCAACTCAGAAGAAATGACTCTACAACATCTATGTGACTTTCATAACGCAGATTAAAAAAAAACAAAAAACAAAAAACAAAAAACAAAAAAAACAGCAGTGAGGAACAAATATGCCATCTACCAAATTCAGGAAGAATAATAGTTACCAAGCGAAGAACATTTATAATGTGCCTAGCTAGCACTATGCAAATACTTGACAGAGAATTATCATTTAAATCTCATAAAATCCTATATAGTGTCCTCATTTTTATAGATAAGGAAATTAAAGCTTAGAGAAGTTAAACAACTAAAGCCAGAAGGTGGTGGAGACAGAACTCAAAATTAGGACTGTCTGATTCCAAGCACTGCTCTTAATCACTCAGTACTATGCTGTCTCAATTAAACTTCATATGAACCCTAGCACTGTCACTTTACACAGTTTTACCTTAAGAGGGGAACAGCACAATTAGACTTGATTTCAGAAAAGTCATTTTTAATATCCACCTGAATTACAGAAAATTTTCTGGCACTTCCTCAACTAAATGTTTTTGGCATACTCAGGAAGAATATACTAATAGTGTTATTTTAATGCCAAGTATAGCACGAAAGCTCAATATAGGGACGACAGGGTGGCTCAGTCAGTTAAGCATCTGCCTTCGGCTCAGGTCATGATCCTAAGGTCCTGAGATGAGGCCCCATGCCCGTCCAACTCCTTGCTCAGCTGGGAGCCTGCTTCTCCCTCTGTCTGCCAATCTCCCTGCTCATGCTCTCTCTGACAAATAAATAAATAAAATCTTAAAAAAAAAAAAAAAAAAACAACTCCATATATATTTGTTGCTGAATAAAGCTACTCAAATAAAAATTGAATATGACTAATAATAGAGGTTGTAATTTTTACAAAGTTTTCTAAAATGGTGTCTTTTGTTCCCTAAACATATGTAATATTTAAAAATCAGTGACGTAGTACTATCAGGAGTTCTGGAATAATTTGTTATACATAACAGATTTAAAAAATTAACAATGAAGATACAATTGCATTACTTCATAGTAAATGAGTCTTCTTATTAATTAATATATTAGGAAATGATTAGGAATAATAATAAATGATTAGGAAAACATGTATATTCTCCCTGATTCTAAGAAGGACCACCAACTCAAAAGAAATTGAGAACGCTCAGTCCCTTTCCTTCGGAGTATGCCTGGCTCAGAACATGCACTCTCATCTGCTCTGCAAGGGTCTTGCAACTATCCAGTTTTGCCAATGGCTGGGTAAGAAAATATAACTATTTCAGATGTGAATTTAGCAAATCCTTTGTTGCACAGCCCTAAGCTACACTGTCCAATATCAACTGTACTGGTATTAGGTAATAAGAACTCAACTGTATATATGTAAACACAAAGCTGTAAAAATGTAAATAGTTCACCTGACTCCTGATCTCTCTCTCATTTGGTTCTCAACTTGAGCGTTCTTTTAAAGCCAACAATTTAAAAGTAAAGGTCACTTGTAAGGGATTAAAAAAAAAAAAACCACTATATTCAACTTAGGTGCTTCTAAATATAAATAATTTAAAAAGGGAGTTTCTAATAGAAAATCTAGTTAGTAAAATTATATTTTAAAACACACAATGAAGTATGATAACATATACCACAGTAATTAACAATGGCAGTTAATTTTTAGATGACTAAAATGTTACTCATTTTTGAATAGTTTAAGCCAAGTATTTGTCAATAAGCTTTTGTTCTTAAGACTAAAAGAATTATTAAGATTATTTTTTTAAGAATTATTTTTAAGAATCCTGGATAAATAGTATTCAGCTATTCTCAGACTCCACCATCATCTTCAGATGACAGCAGCAGTCTCCTTGCAGGACTGTGATGAAGACCACGGGAGGCAGCTGAAGACCTCAGCATGAGCCCTGGCCCAGAAAAAGGACTCAACACATGTCATTTCTCAACCTGTGTCTCTTAAAGGCAAAAATCACACATTGAAATAACACTACTGAGCACTCTTTAATAATGATTCTGTAGATAGATGCTCATGTCTAACAGCAATATAGTTTATTTGCCATTTAGCAAGAATCAAGCAGTCTCAAAAACTGATAGCACATTTCATTTTTAGCAATCATGGCCAGAACTCTAGAACCATACTGAGCTATTCTTTCGCTCTTTTTTCTTTTTTTGTTCTTTTCTTTTCCTTTTTTTTTTAAAGAGAGGGAGGAAGCCGGGAAGAGACAGAGGGAGGGAGAGAGAGAGAAAAAAATCTTAAGGAGGCTCCACACCCCAACACAGAGCCCAACACAGGGCTCGATCTCCCAACCCTGAGATCACGACCTGAGCCAAAATCAAAATTCAGACACTTAACCAGACACCCTTCATCAAAGCTCTTTCTTAGCAGACATCCAGACACCCTTCATCAAAGCTCTTTGTTAGCAGTGGAGAATGTTCATGTATAAATGGTCAAACACTAAAGAAATTCAGCTATATATTTCAAACTTAATGGATTGCATATCTTATCTAAGGATAATTTTCCTTTGCTAATGACAATCCAGTGAATACTATATATTTTTTAAATTGGTCACAATAGTACGGAAAAAAGTTCCTATCTTTTTATTAGTTAAGAGCTGACTGATCTTTATGATATTTAAATCACTCACTGTATTAGAGGTGTAAGGCAAGGCATATATATGTGCTTTTACTCAGGCAATTAAAAACTTTTGACTTCAAATAATAATGAAACTTCTGACCATATAGAACATAAGAGAACTAAGTCACAGTCTAAGCAATAGAGAATCACTAAAGCATCTCAATTCTACTTAACAAACAAACAAATATTTAGATGATTCTTCCAGCCTAAGCCTCACTTGAATTGGCTATAAAAGCCTTACCGATGAAATATATGGGTTACATATGTAGGATATTACTTACTAACTTATGTTAACAGCTGAGAACAACTGCCTTAACTATTTTAAACATCACCATCACTTCATTAATGTGTATAAGTCTGAGAGAAGAAAATTACCTCAAACTATTCAGTGGGCCAATAGTACATTGTGACAATGAGATAGAACAAAAAGAAAAAGATTAAAAAAGAAACAACTTCCCAGAACTGATTCCAATAAAAATTAATGACTGCTGGGGTGCCTGGGTGGCTCAGTGGGTTAAAGCCTCTGCCTTCGGCTCAGGTCATGATCCCAGGGTCCTGGGATCGAGCCCCGAATCGGGCTCTCTGCTCAGCAGGAAGCCTGCTTCCTCCTCTCTCTGCCTACTTCTGATCTCTGTCTGCCAAATAAATAAATAAAATCTTTAAAAAAAAAAAATTAATGACTGTTACCTCACCAGGGCTTGAAAAAAATGGCTTGTCTGTAATCTCTTCTCTCTCTCACTTTCACAGCAGCTATTTTAAACCCTTCCCCACCTCTCTGCATGTTCCTACACGACCATCTCCTCTCTCCATCATTCTCAGCCTCTTATTTCATAGATTAAAAAAATGAACAACCTCTAAATGTACTAATGTTTGCACCCGCTCTTCCCATCTACTCAACCCGATGGGTGATGTATGAACTGGTCTCTCTTACTATCCTCCTTCTACCCCTGCCCCTCTGCCACCAGCCCAGCAAAACCACAATCCCCATAAATAATATATCTCTCTGCCTGATCTACTTCTACACACATGCTGCCAAGTGCCTGCAGGAGAAAAATCACATGCCCAAATGGCTAAGATCCAGTACAAATTTATCATCTCCAACTTTCACTGGACCCTCAACGCCCTTTAATTCTTTCACCATCCCTTTCAACCATCGCTCTCATTCTCTTTTGTAATATTCCAAATCATCACAATTTTCTTAAAACCCCTAACTTACTCCAAGGCTCTTAACAGACCACATCTTCTGTTGTTGACTATAAGAAATTGAGGTCATCAAGCAAGATCTTATTCAACTTCTAACACCTAACTACAAATCATATTCACACCCAACAAAATGTGCTCTTCTCCGGGCTGGAGTATCTTTCTCCCGGGCAAGGCTCACCTGTACCCCCGCACCCCAGTAATCTGACTCATGCTCTCCTCTCTCAATCACTTCAATCACTTTCACTCTTAAAAATTTCCAAATTTCCTCTTCCGCTGGTTTCTCCCTTCTCTTTATGAGCCAGAATCTCCTCCATCTTTACAGACAAAGCAAAACACAAGGAACACCCACACAAAAACCCTTCTTATCATCAAGTTCATGTCCATCAATCTCTTTGGTTCTCCTTTCTTTCAAATTTCTACAAGCCCAGTATATTCCTATTGTCTCTCTTCATCTCCCATTCACTTCTCAACTCACTGTTTTCTGGTTCTGCCATTCTAGTAACTTTCATGAACATTCATCTTATTGGGTCTCTCTCTATGATACATAATGCTGACTACTTTCTCTTTTCATACATTTATCTTTGGGCTCTATAGCCGCCCCTCTCCTGATTCTTTTTGTACTGCTACTGTCCAACTCCTGTTGTGTACCCTTCAGGTGTTCCCCTCCTTTCATTAGACATTCTTATTCTCCATGGTTGATCCTTAGTCGAGTGCTCTTCTCACTTGGCACTATAAGCCATGAGTACTCTCTCATCCCCTTCCAGGATTTCAACTACCCCACTCTTGCCAGAGTCCCCAAAGTACATATCCAGCCAAATCCTGTACCCGAGCTTCTAACTCTGCTTACTGAATACATTCACTTGGGAAGCGTGCAAATAATTCAACTGAATCTATCTTTTAAAATTTTCTTTCTGAGCAAATGGGAAAAACAATTCCCAATTAGTTTCCCAAATTAGAAACCTAGTAGACAGCTTACCTTGCTCCCTTCTACTCTCTTATTCTATTGCTTAAGATACTTCATTGGCTCCACATGCCTCCCGGAAAAAGTGCTGACTTCTAATACAATATACAAACCCATCATGATGTATCTCCTATCAATTCTGACAGTCTGTTTTTTTTGTTCCTCCTTGATACAAAATCAACTTCTTTGGACTCCTTATAGATGATGGCACATATTAAAATATTTGTTGCTTTTTATCTTGATTCATGCTTTAATCTCTTACTCTAATTACCTTCTTGGTTAATCTGGTCCAGTTAATTCCAATTGGGCTAATGGTTATCATTTAAGGCCTCAAGAATCACATCATATTCTCTCTCTCTTTTTTTAAGATTTACCTATTTATATGACAGAGAGAAAAAGAAGAGTATATGCACACACGCATGTGAGCAGGGAAAGGATAGAGGGAGAGAGAGAGAATCTCAAGCAGATTCTCTGCTGCTCACAGAGCCCAATGCAGGGCTTGATCCCACCACCCCAGATCACAACCTGAGCCAAAATCAAGAGTTGGGTGTTCAATTGACTGAGCCACCCACATGTCCCTACATCACATTCTCGAAGGAGACCTCCCTTCCCCAATCCCCACAGACTTTTAGACAACTTTCTTTCAAGGGGTGCCCTTCAGTGCTGAAAAAGCTAAAAGCAGCAGCAGTGACTGGCAGTGAAGAGCAGTGGGGTCTAAAAGCCTCTGGAACTACCTAAATTTTTGAACTATGTACTTGTACACCTTGGATAAAAATATAAAAATTAAATATTCCCACCAAGACTGCTACACATGTAATCAACTTCACGAAATACCTTTAAAAATTAACTCTATTTAGACTCTCTTGGGCCTGTAACTACAAAATCTCTTACAGAAGACCTGCCAAACAACAAAGCAAACTGAGATGATTCCGTGAAGTATACAAAATATACTTGGGCAATTACATTCTTTGGTGCAATAAACCATCATTTCAAAAAAATAATGGAAATAGCAAATGGTAATTTATAACCCATCCCTCTTCCAAAACTCAACCATTATAGGAACATTTTACAGAATGCTCAGTCTTCCTTTTATCTGTTAGAACTAAATGGAATTCACTCCGACCAGGTCTCAGATAAAGTTACATGGCTCACAGTAAATTGAAAGGAAGGAAAGAAAACATCAAGCTTCTTAAACACTCCTTCTATCATTTCTTCCTCTCTGTGATTAACTCTAACCTTCAAATTCCTGCAGTGTTAACCAATCCTGGAAAGCATGGCCTCAGCAACATGGGCTTACCCTGTTAAACACTGGCAGCATCATGTACAGCTTCTCCTCTTGTTCCTTCTGAGTCATGTGCCGGGGAGGATGACACAACTCAGTGAAGAGACGGCGGAGGTGCATCAGTCCTAAGGCATTGTCCTGGGGGCTGCACTCCTCCTGCCTCGGTCGCCCCATGATCCTCTTCACCATGTTCATCTTGGCTGGTTGGTGATAAACACTTCTGATTCTGTGGGAAGATGTTCATATGCAGACAGTCAAAATGTCAGCATCCTGACTGGGTCAAGAGCTTAGAAAAAGCCAGGAAAACATATTTTCCTACTTCTTCAAACAGAAAAGGTAGAGAGGCAAAACTAATTTTGATTAAGCCTCCCTAACTGACAAATTAGGAATCATGGCACCCAATATTCCTACTGGCTTTGGCATAATTTGTATAAAATGTAAAACATTAAGTGTAAAACATTAATTGGACAAGTATCAAATGTTCCTAATTAAGTTAGTCATATGAAGTTCAACAAATAAAGGGGCCAAAGATCTCACTACTAATACATTGCTTAATAGCTGAACATAGGTAAAAAGAATGAAGAATAGAAAGTTCAACCTCATCTCAAAACAACAACAACAAACAAAACAAAACAAAAACCTTACCCTCTAAACATGAAGTTTTCTCTGTTTAATTATTTAATTTTTATTCTAGAAGAACGATTACAGTTTAGGTACCTGTTTGAAGAGGCTAGTTTGCTACAGTTTGAAAACATGCAAATTAAAATGAATACATCCCAGTATATTTTACAAATCATAAGAAGACAGTAAAAACTTTCATTTACCAGAAGACCACTTTTTCAAACTATAGTTTGAAACCCTTTGGCAGGTCACGTTAATTCATTTAGTGGATCATGATGACCATTAAAAAAAAGAAGTGAAATAGAAGATACTGGAATACATATAGTTAGGGTGATTATTATTTCATGAGACTTATTTTAGGTAATTCATACATACTACATCACAATGTAAAATATACCCCTGGTTAGAGTTGCAGTTAAGAAATAACCAAACCAACCACTGGTTTAGAATATGTACAAAAATCAATAACACAAAGCATTCAGAAAGCATCATCAGCCCTTTTCAACCACCACTAACTGTGCTAGCAATTAGCTACTTCAAACACAAAAAGAGGATATTTTACAAAGGAACCAGGAAGGCTGGGAGGACATTATGAATATACAGAATTTAGATAAAAGGCAATTTGCTTTTTAATCTGTAGAAAAGCAGGAATAACCTGAAGATTACGTTTTAATTTCTCTGTATAACCACATAAGCCAGTAATGTCATTTCTTAAGAAATGAAAAGATTACTGCAAGGCTAGAGCTTTACTTACTAAACATCTGTCTACTGATTTTTAAAACTCTAAGAAGAACTGGCCTCTTAAATATGCTTGCCCTTGAGAATTTTGAGTGAATTCCATATTTGGCCCCGGGGTTCCGCTTATGCGCTCTAGCCGACTGCAACAGGAGGCCAGGAGATGACTCATCTCAAGTGAGGAGTAGAAAGACACTGCCTAGAGCCCTGCCAGGGGCTCCTCTGGGCTGAGGGACCGCTGTCTAGAGGGTCCAATCCCGGGGAAGAGTACGCAGAAACAGGAAAAGGCCAAAAGAGCCTCTAAACCACAAAATGACAAACAAAATGTAGTCCAGATCAAAGCTGTTTAACATATTTCATCCTGGGAAAATATTTAAGTCCTCCAACTATAAGGATTTCAACAAATACATTCAAATCACCTGTATGCTCTTTATAGTCCCAGAGAGCCCCAGAACAAAAATAAAACTTGAAGTAAATTACAAAACTTTTGATAATTAGCTGACATTTTAGATTATGCTTATCTGTTCTTTTCCCTTAGCCCACGGCTAGAGTTCCTAATTTAGACAGTCCTGGAGAAGATTTAGGAGAGTCACGTTCCTCTAACACTTTGAAAAAATTTTTAAGATATCCCAGCTTTCCAGAGGTCTGTGTCATTTTTTTAAAAAGTCAACTATCACTCCATATTAGAGTTACAAAGCCCTTTCAGACCTCCTCTTCATTCTACCTTAAGCAAGCGGGTAAGAGAGGATTAAAGACCTTTAAATAAGGCCCTCTACTTTTAAATACCTCTACCTTTAAATAAGGCCCCAAGACAACAGCAACTCGCTCAAAATCTCACAGTGATAAAGAACTGGATGAGAATCCAAACCTCCTACCTCATAGTCAAGTGTCCTTCCCATTTACTTATATATTCACATGCCTTTTTTTTTTTTTTAAAGATTTTATTTATTTATTTGACAGAGAGATCACAAGTAGATGGAGAGGCAGGCAGAGAGAGAGAGAGAGAGAGGGAAGCAGGCTCCCTGCTGAGCAGAGAGCCCGATGCGGGACTCGATCCCAGGACCCTGAGATCATGACCTGAGCCGAAGGCAGCGGCTTAACCCACTGAGCCACCCAGGCGCCCCACATGCCTTTTTTTTTTAAGATTTTATTTAGAGGCACCTGGGTGGCTCAGTTCTCTTTCTCTCTGTCAAATAAATAAATAAATAAATAAAATCTTTAAAAGAAAAAAATATATTTATTTACTTATTTGACAGAGAGAAAAGAATACAAGCAGGGGAGCAGCAGGCAGAGGGAGAGGGAGAAGCAGGCTCCCCGCAGAGCAGAGAGCCGGATTCGGGGCTCGATCCCAGGACCCTGAGATCATGATCTGAGATGAAGGCAGATGCTTAACTGTCTTAGCCACCCAGGTGCCCCTTTAAGATTTTATTTTTAAGTCATCCCTACACCCAACGTGGGGCTCAAACTCACAACCTTGAGATCAAGGGCTGCATACTCTACTGAGCCAGCCAGGTGCCCCTTACATGCCTATGTAATTACAGAGTTCTTGGAAACCGTAATTCGAGAATATTTTTATTTAGCACCAAATAGCAGTTAGAATGGGAAATAAATCTTTTTGATTTTTCTTAAGATTCAAACTAATCAACTTTCATAAAAAAAAAAAACCACATGATCATATAACAAACATTAACTAGATGTGAAACTATTGTACCATCGTTATTTAATATTTGTCTGATACAAAAGGATATATATCAAAGAGCAAAGTGAGTTTACTGGTATTTCTCACTTACTCTGATAATCTCAGTGATGGAAAAAATTCAGATTCCTCCCTTTCTCCTTACTTATTTAGCAAGAAACATTTAAGCATATCAGATTGCTGGATCATTCCTTTGTCCCCACTCCAATATTTATATTTAAGTAGTATTCAGACCAAGAACTATTGTGTTTTAAATACTCTTCAGCAGTGAAAGACTAAAAAGAATAAGCACTTTTCAGGCAAACTTGTAAAAACATCCACACGACACAGGTAACTTCAGGTGAACCCTCTTGAATCTTGGGTTTCTCTTAGTTTGTAAAATCTTTCCTCATAGCCTTTCTGTAATGCATACATAAAAGAAGTTCATTTCTATTAAGTGTCAAGCACATTAGCTACTTTCAGTAATTCTTTCTTCCTTTGAGCCTAATCATGAAACATTTAATCCTTTTCATTTACATTTTTAGCTATTTAAGCAAGTAAGGAAAACAGCTTAAGCCTTTATAGTATTATGTTTTAGAGACTTACACAATGATGAAAGATGAGCAAAATATTTATTTCTTCGTTAGATGCTGAATAAGACTTATAAAGCAATATAGAAGAGATATACATAATAATAATAATAATAATGACAAACCACAGAATGATTATTTTGGGGACAGTGTTATTAGAGGTTTTCAAAATATTTATAATGATTATTCTCTGTAAGAACTAGTTTTCTAATACAAATCCTATTTTGTTTCACAAGAGAAAAGTGTTTGTACTGCCATAGTGCCAATAGGGGGTTATTTAAATAGCAATGAGATAATTACTGCAATGAGCCCAAGACAGTATTTCTTACTCTAATCTCGTGTTTAATGTTTGAAAACCCCAGACACTTTAACCTTCTCTGCCCAAAATTCTTTAAAGAGTCTGCCATTATTTAAATTACAGAAGGGTATAAAACAAGTAAATAGCCTAAATTTTAAAAATATATTTGTCAAGTAACTAGCTGCCTTTGAGTAGCTCAGCGAAAAGCTTAAAACAGCTTTCCTTAAAAAAAAAAGAAAAAAAAATCATTTAATTCCATAAGAGAAAAATAAATAGCTCACATGGCTAAGGGAAATCTTATTTCTTCAAAGAACTACAAGTAATTTCTCAGATTTTTTATTTTGTTCTTAAACCTTCTGGGGAAAAATTCTATTTTTTTTCCTCACTGCGAAGAGCAAAAGCAAAACTTCTCACACTTTCGAGGAGTGAAGAGCAAATCTTGGAGAGGCTCCCAACAAACTGGGTTTATCACCCAGTAATCTAACATATATATACTTTGAAACAGACCTAGGACACCTTGGTTGCTTAGTCAGTTAAGCGTCTGCCTTCCACTCAGGTCATGATCTCAGGGTCCTGGAATCCAGTTCAGAATCGGACTCCCTGCTCAGCTAGGAGTCTGCTTTTCCATCTACCCCTCCCCCATGCTTGTGCGTGCTCTCTTTTCTCTCTCTCTCAAGTAAATAAAATCTTAAAAAAAAGAAAGGAAGGAAGGAAGGGAGGGAGGAAGGAAGAATTTAATTCTGCCTGTTAAAGTCTTAAGTTTTTTTTGCCTTACTAGAACTCAATCATTATCAGATTTTAGCCTCATCTATAATACAAGATCAGCCACCTCATTTATATGGCAAAATACAATTACTTAAGACCTATTCCCAATATGCCCTCATCCTTCCCATCCCATCTGTACACTCATCATGCACACATATACTGAACTAGACAACCTCTCAAAGCATCTTTTTGGTGTGCTTAATTTTCTCTCTTCATAGATAAAAGCATATTCCAAAGTCAAAAGCAACTCATTTACATTTAAGAACATTTCCCTTAATATGATTTCCAAGTACAAGTAGCCACCGTTGACATCTCCCTGACACCTTTCTCAAACCCCTTCTTCTAGCAGCTTCAACTGCTGTTTTGGGAGCTCCAAAAGCAAATTTAATAGTTAAATTTTGACAGTTAGTTTACTTGATAAGATTAATATACTATAATTAAATTACATTATGGAATAAATAAACTTCTGTAGGCTGATCTGAAATCCCCAGCATTCTCTGAAAGTATAATTTTATGCTAATTGTTCCAAATTTTGTATAAGATCTGCAAAAGAATATTTGTAGTGCAATGCTTTCATAGTTGATGATTACCTAATATGGACACATTTTTGCATTCCACACACTTCCACTAACTTCTAGTACGAGTCATTCAGCTCAGTGATCATTTATCAGTATCCTCAGTGGATGGCACAGTGCAGGGGAGACTGACCTCAGAAGTGAGATGCATATTAGCAAGCTGAAAACTTTCAGGGCCATACCCTCCACTTACCCCCAATAGAATCTTCCCTATTTCTGAAATTTCAATTGTGAAATCTCACTTTGAGAACCTAATTTTCAATCCATCTACTTTTCTCACTCCCTTAATCTGTGATCTTACTAAAAATGATCAGGTCAGAAAACTGTATATACATTAAAAAAGGAGGAATGTCAGAGAAGAATAAATAAACATAAAATAAAATTGTATTTTTTTATTCAAGTATAATTAACATACAGTGTTATACTGGTTTCAAATATAAAATACAGTGATTCAACAATTCTATACATTGCTCACTGCTCATCAGGATTAGTGTAATTTTGATCCCCATCACCTATTTAGCCCATCCCTCATCCACTTCCCTCTGGTAAGCATCAGTTTGTTCTCTAGAGTTAAGAGTCTGGGGGACACGTGGGTGGCTCAGTGGGTTAAAGCCTCTGCCTTCAGCTCAGGTCATGATCTCAGGGTCCTGGGATCAGTCCTGCATCAGGCTCATCAGGCTCTCTGCTCCGCGGGGAGCCTGCTTCCCTTCCTCTCTCTCTGCCTGCCTCTCTGCCTACTTGTGATCTCTGTCTGTCAATTAAATAAAATCTTTTTTTTTTTTAAGATTTTATTTATTTAATTGACAGAGATCACAAGTAGGCAGAGAGGCAGGCGTGGGGGGAGGAAGCAGGCTCCCTGCTGAGCAGAGAGCCCAATGTGGGGCTCGATCCCAGGACTTGGGATCATGACCCGAGCCGAAGGCAGCAGCTTAAACCACTGAGCCACCCAGGTGCCCCCAAATAAATAAAATCTTAAAAAAAAAAGAGTCTGAGGATTTTTCTTTTTCTCTTTTTGTTTCTTAAATGCCGCACATAAATGAAATCATATGGTATTTGTCTTTCTCTGACTTATTCACTTAGCATTATATTCTCTAACTCCATCCATGTTGTTGCAAATGGCAAGATTTCATTTGTTTTTCTGGCTGAGTAATATTCCACTGTGTGTGCACCCCCCACACCCCCCTACACACAACAGGTCTTCTTTATCCATTCATCTATGGACGGACACCTGGACTCCTTCCATATCTTGGATACTGTAAATAATGTTGCTATAAACAGAGGTGCATATATCTTTTCAAATTAGTGTTTTGTTTTCTTTGAGTAAATACCCAGCAGTGAAATTACTGTATCATTCGGTATTTCTATCTCTAAGTTTTATGAGGATTCTCCATGCTGTTTTCCATAGTGGCTGCATGAGCTTGCACTCCCACTAACAGTGTATGAAGATTCCCTTTTCTCCACATCCCTGCCAATACCTGTCAGAATGGCTAAAACCAAAAATACAAGAAATAAAAAGTGTTGGTGAGGATACAGAGAAATATCAGAGATAAGGAGGGGTATTACATACTGACAAAAGGGTCAACTCTCCAAGAAGAAATAATCCTTAATGTGTATGAGCCTGACAACCTACATGAAGCAAAAATGGATAAAACCAAAGGGAGAAAGAGACAAATCCACTGTTAGAGTTGAGACCTCCTATAATAAAGGACAGATCAAGTGTGCAGTAAATCAATACAGATAGTTTACTGAAGAGTAGGATCAATCAATGGGCTCTACAGCTGATATTTATAGAACACTCCATCCAATAAGAGAATATATATTCTTCTCAAACTCTCATAGCATATACTTCAAGACAGATCACACTCCGGGCCATAAATACACATTAACAAATTTAAAAGCAGAGAAATCATACAAAGTATGCCCTAAGATCACAATGGCATTAAACAAGAAATCAGCAACAAAGATAGCTAGAAAGCCCCGAATACCTAAAATTAAGTAATATGCCTTTAACTAACACATGTAAGAATGTCAAGAAAAATGTACAAACATTTTGAACAAAATGAAAATACAACTTATCAAAATGTATGAAATACAGTGAAAGCTGTTATAAGAGGGAAATATGTAGCACTAAATGAATATATTACAAAAGAAAAAAGATCTAAAGCCTTTCCAACTTTTCTCCACCCATACCTTGTCTGGCACAGGTCTCCCCACTGTGCTTTCACACTTCTGTGCCTCAGTACACCCTGTACCCTTTCGGGGGGGGGGGTCTTCCCCCTCCAGCTAATCTGCATTTACCTAATTACTAATCATTCTTTAAATCTCAGGTCAACTGTCCCTCCTCTAGAAAGCATTCCCCAATCTCCCAGTTTGACAGAGACGCTCCCTTCTTTGTCCCCACACAATCCTGTGTGTATCTTTATCATAGTATTTCTCACAATGTTACGTAACTTTTGTTTTTCCCAACACTGGACAAATTATACAAAATTATGGACGGCAAAGATCATGTTGTATTCAACTATCTCTTCCAACAGTTAACACCTGGCAAAGAAGAAACAGGCAACAAATGATTGATAAATGAGTAAAAAGTGATCAATTAAAGTTTATAAGATGAATGAACCAGAGGCAGCTCAAGCCAAAGATAAGTTAAGGTGATTTAAAATAGGCCAAAAAAGGGGGGAAATTTTTCTCTGAATTCCTTATCTGTTTATTTTAAACTAAGAAGGCTTAGAAGACAACTTTGTTCTTTATGGTTTGTCTGAATTCAATTTTATTTACTTGAAAAAGTAAACCATCACCATATGATCATTTTTGGTGAGAGATGTTGGGTAACCCAAAATGTATTTTTTTTTAAAGTAGTCAGGGGAAACTGATGCAAATTCAAAAAGTAAGAACTATGAATGTGAAGGCAAGGGCAGAAGGGATCAAAATCACCACTAACAGAGTTGGTTGGTAAGCAGATGATGACAGAACAAAAGGCAGTGAGCCAGACTCTTCCACAGGGAATTGAGGCATCAACAATGATCCTGAGGACAAGGAAGATCCAAGGGAGGAAGTCAGTTTACCACCGGCAACAACAAATCACTCCTGCATGGGCCGGAGTATACTCTGTGATCCGAGTGATGGAAAAGAAATGACAAACGCCAAAGATGGTGCAGAACCGTATCAGTAAAGTCACACAAATGAAAAAAATAATGGTATCAATGAAAACAAGAATGGCTTCTTCACAGACTGATTATACAGTATGAAGGGCTGTCATTGTGAATTCCTATACCTTTATTTTTCTCAAAGTATCAGAATTCATACATTCAGATAAATTTTACTCTGCCCACCACATAATGATGCTAACATGGTTCAAAATACTTTCTTAAAATTCCTCTTCAAAGTTGCTTTCAGAGTATTTTATAAGCTGTATCTAAAAATCAGTGTCATCATTTATCATGTTTTCCCAAAAATGGAGTTACCCAGCTTGCCCATTTGCCTTAGTTTCTAAACTTCCTCCAAATAACATTTGCCTATTACTAAATATCAGATCCTTTCAGAAGATTGAAAAATCACCACTAATAATCAAAAGACTGCACTTCAGACAGCGCAGCTGATTATAGCGAAAATATCCTACTAGTTTCAGAGCAAAGGCAGGTATCTGTCTACTATATGCAAGGCACTGTGAGAGTACCAACCCCCCCCTCGGAGCAGCTATATTTGTTTTTCTAAAATTCCTAACAGATCAGTACAACTTCCCTTCAAACTGACATGACTGCCTGCAGGGGAATAGAGTCAAAACCCTTTGCAAGACAGAAAAATGTTTCTCAAAATCTGTTATGCATCCAATTTTGCAGTTTTGTCTTCTGCAATATCCCTCCCTCATTCTATGCTCACAGAACACCACCTAACCGCTGTTCCCTGAACGTGCCATGGAATTTCAAATCCTTCATGCTTTCCCCCCATGGTTTTTCCACTGTCTGAAATGGCACCCTCAGCCTTTTTTGTTTTTAACTGCCTAGGAACCTCTCATGGATAGTTCATGATCTTAATCTTAAAACAATTTAAACATACCTCCATGGTGGTAACAAAAATCACACATTCAATTAAGTATTTATCAAGACGTTCCCCACCTCACCCGAGTCTCTTCTGTTCCAGCAACCTAGTTCAGTAGCTTATATTTGCCATGTCCTTGCCACTAAAACAATTAAGACAGCAATTTGAAAAGCAAGACTTTAAAAATATTTATAAGAAAATGTTGGAAAGTATCTTTATAACCTCAAGGTAAGGAAGAATGTCTTCATAAAAAAATTACACACAGAAAATGAACCTTATCAAAATTAACAACTTTTGTACATGAAAAAATCAACAGAAAGTAAATACGAGCCACAAATTGGGAATGAAACATCTGCAATATCTGTAAATGAACAAAAAAGCACTCAATCTAAAATATATAAAGAATGACTACAAATCACTGAGAAAAGTAAACCACCCAATTAAAAAAAAAAAATGGGCCGGGAAAAAAAAAGGGGGCAAAAGACAAGTAAGCATTTCACAGAACAAGGCAAACAAATGACCACAAATACAAGAAAGGCTGCACAACCTGGTCAGTAATAAAGGAAATAAAAATTTATAATGTTCTGACAGCTTTTTGTGCTCTGTGGTATGAATGTATGTCCATTTCCCTTTGTGTTTATGCCACTGACTATCATCTACCCACCCCAAGTCCACAGGACACATTCCCAACACCCAGAGAAACACGCACTAGGGATCCACATAAAGCTCTGCCAGGGGTGAGCCTGCAGTCAACAGCCAATAACCTAGTCTGATCATACCTGAGGCTATTTCTCAAAACTATCACAAGTATAGTAAAAACATCTTAGTATTTAGGGTGATTATCTACAGGGAACAGGCAGTTCCACCACCATTTCTATACACTGAACCTAGTGTGAGGTTAGTGACCTACATATTTTTCTAAAAAAATAGAACTACCAGGGCACCTGGGTGGCTCAGTGGGTGAAGCCTCTGCCTTCGGCTCAGGTCATGATCTCAGGGTCCTGGGATGGAGCCCCATATTGGACTCTCTGCTCAGCAGGGAGCCTGCTTCTCCCTCTCTCTCTCTCCCTGCCTCTCTGCCTACTTGTGATTTCTGTCAAATAAATAAATAAAATCTTTTAAAAAAAAATAGAACTACCTTATAGATTTTAAAAATAAAGCTATCTTATAGATTTTTAAAATATATATATATTTTTATATTCAACTTTTTAGTGTTTGTCACATACCTCACATACCAAACATGAATAATAAATGTATTATGGATGGCTAAGTGGATAGTTAGGTAGATAGAGTGAGGCAAGATATCTTCCTGCTGACACTAACTTTTCCATAAACTCCTCTATCCAAATTATTTTAAATACTCTTTATTCATTTAAGAGATGTATATGAATGAAAACACGAAATTTACAAAATCTGTAAAGAAACACACTTTAAGATATAAAAGGTGGTACCGATATGAATCTTTTGGACAAAAAATTACTTATTGCCAGATATAACCTTTTGCTAGCCAGAATATTATTGCTTCCCTTCTAATTTTTTCTTGCATTATTCTACAAATGAAATATAAAAAGGTACTTAAATCTCATGACTAAGGGGTACATTCTCACTAAAGAGGTCAAAGAAAGGGAGTTGAGGAGTGAAGGGGTAGAAGGAGAGGAGAAAAAAATAAGAAAACTATATTTCTCTATCCTTCCAATACCAACATGTAAGAATGATTGCCACAAATAGCCATGTCCTAATTACATCATTTCACTGTTGATCACATGTGGCCCATTTTAAAAAATGCCTTTGGGGAAGAATAAGAGGAGAAATGCTATTCTTAACAGTTAGCTATTTAATATATTCTGTAAATCCATCCAAAATATTGACAATAATGTTTTAAATATATTGCCTTTTATTCTAGAGAAGTAAATTACTAAAGTGAGTAATTTTGCAGAGTATAACTCAGTTTACCATATTTTTCTTATAATAATTTCATCCTCCTCACAGTAGGAATGCCATGTAGTAAAACATATAAAATATTCCTTAAAGAAACTGGCACTGACTGACGATGGATTGTGGTGAGATCACTGTTCGTAGGTTTGTTGATTTTTTTTTTTTTAACATTCCATAGTAAAGCCTAACTTCCATTGTTTTGGGGAAACAATCTTAAAAAAGCACTGACTACTCTTTCAGGACCAGAGGATCAAGCACACCCAGCATTATTCTCATTCTGCTCATCTCCTTACCCTTTTATCCAGTTAAACTCTCAAATGGAGCTGGGGAACAAGAGTACGGGCTATACAGTGGAAGTCTCCTAGCTCTGATACCTGCTAGTAGACTTAGCATTTGGAAGTTAAAATTATATATATTAAGTATTTTATTTCAAATGTCTAGGCTTTTTCCTTAAAAGGAAATATAACCTATAATAAATAAAATTTTCTATAAATGAAGGGGGTAAAGTTTTATCTTCTTACCTAACTTCTTTCTACAACATACATGTAAGTTTCTAAAAGTCACAATTTGATCGTGCAACATGTTCTAGGTAGAGAAGTGCAGCATACAAAGACTGAGGATTCAAGTAAATGTAGATTACCTTTCAACTCTTTCAATTACCTTTCAATTCTTTCTGAATTATAAATATAAAAGAAAGTTATTCTACAGTCATTCCAAGACATTTTAGTTGATTTTGTTAAAAGGCAAAACTTAGCACTTCAAACAAATGGGGAAAAGAAGAGACCCATAAAGCTATTAAAAGTAATATATATATTTAAAGAAACGGACTTGGAATTCTAATACAATTATATTTAAAGAAACTGATTCAGAATTTCCAATACAAATGTTTCATGGATCATGGTTACTAGTTGAAGTGTTAAACATAATATAAATGTCTTTAAGAAAGAGGTAACAATGGAAATTGTTAAAACTTAATGAAACCTGAATGTTAAATTACATAATTTTAAATTTTGAAAATAATCCCTTGCCAAATCATGGTAATAAAACCAGTAGCTGACTGACATAAGAATAAACAAACCAAAATGCAGGTGAGAGAGGTCAGAATTATGCATGTATTAGAAACCTAACATATGATACAGGTCACAGGAAAGGATGTGATTCTTAATGTAAGTGGTACTGACAATTGGCTTCTACCTAAAGCCATATACAAAGGTGGCCTCAAGGTGGATTAAAGACCCAACAGTGAGAGGTAAAACTATAAAGAGAAGAAAATGAGGATATCTTCATGAACAGGTAAGAATTTCTTAAGCACATAATCAAAACTTACATAACATATGCAAAGATAAAATGAATGGGATCATATCAAAAATTAAATATTCTGGGGCCCCTGGGTGGCTCAGCTGATTAAGCATCCAACTCTTGTTTTTGGCTCAGGTCCTGATTTCAGGGTTGGGAGATGGAGCTCTGCACTGGGCCCCATGCTAGGCATGGAGTGTGCTTAAGTTTCTCTCCCTCTCCCTCTGCTCCTCCTCTTTACCCCCTCTCTTAAAAAAGGTTTTTTTTTCTTTAATATTTTGGCTCAGCAAAAAACATGGTGAACCAAGCAAAAAGTGAGGTAACACAACAGGAAAAGATATTTGAAATGTGTACAATCGTACAGATTATAATTTAGAATTTACAATCAATCAATCAATCAATCGCAAACTCAAATCACCAAGAAAAATACAACAATCCCAAGGGGGTGGGGGAGGCGGAGAACAAGCACTCTAAAAGGCCAAACAAATGAAGAGATGTTTTAATTTACTCAGTATGCAAAGAAATACAGACTAAAATAAGGAAATGCCACTTTATACCTCTTAGATTAGCAACAAGCAGCAAGTTAGGAAATGCCGCATGTTCTTGGACATGTGGACAAGACCCAAAACTGTCTGGTAGAGGATCTAAACAAAGGGCAATGTGTGGGGTGTTTTTTCATTTTCTTAAAATTCAGGTATAACTGACATACTGTTACATTAGTTTCAAGTGCAACAATTCCATATATTACTCAGTGACCACCACAAGAAGTGTATTGATTCTTGATCCCTTTAAACTATTTCACCCATCTCCCTCCACCCCAACTCCCCTCTGGGTGAACTACTGTTTCCCTACATTTAAGAGTCTGCTTTTTGTCTTTTTAATTTGTTTATTTGTTTTGTTTCTTAAATTCCACATATGGCTAAAACCATATGGTGTTTGTCTTTCTCTGATTTATTTCACTTTGCATAATACCCTCAAGGTCCATCCATCTTGTTGAAAATGGCAAGATTTCATTCGTTTTATGGCTGAGTGGTATTCCAGTGTGTGTGTCTACACACACACACACACATACACACCACGCCTCCCTTATCCACTCATCTATCAGTGAATACTTGCAGCGCTTCCATATCTTGACTACTGTAAATAATGTTGCAGGAAACGCAGGGCTGCATATATTTTCAAATCAGTATTTGTGTTTTCCTTGGGTAAACACCCAATAGCGAAATTACTGGATCATCTGGTATTTCAATTTTTAAGTTTCTTGAGGACTCTCCATACTGTTTTCCACAGCAGCTGCACTAGCTTGCATTCCCACTGTATATGAAGATTCCCTTTTCTCCACATCTTCACCAACATCTCTTATTTCCTGTGTTGCTAATTTTAGCCATTCTGACAGATGTGAGATGGTATTTCCATCATAGTTTTGATTGGCATTTCTCTGGTAATTAGTGACAGCATGTTTTCATGCATCTCTTGTCCATCTGTATGTCTTCTTTGGAAAAATGTCTATTCATGTCCTCTGCCTGTTTTTAATCATATCTGGTTTTTGGTGTTGAGTTGTATAAGTTTATATATTTTGAATATTGATCCCTTATTGGATATATCATTTGCAAATAAATATCTTCTCCCATTTAGTAGGTTGTCTTTTTGTTTCATTCATGGTTTCCTTTGCTGTGCAGAAGCTTTTCATTTTGGTGCAGTCCCAGGAGTTTAACTTTAGAAGGGACATATCCAGAAAAATGCTTCTACAGCCAATGTTGAAGAAATTATTGCCTATTTCCTTCTAGGAGTTTTATGGTTTCAGGTCGTACATTTATGTCTTTAATCCTTTTTTTTTGGGTGCATGGTGTTAGAAACTGGTCCAGATTCAGTCTTTTGCATGTAGCTATCCAGTTTTCCCAACACCATTTGTTGAAGAGACTATCTTTTCCTTAGTGTATATTCTTGCCTCCGTTGTCATAGATTAATTGGCCATATAGTTGGGGCTTTATCTGGATTCTCTATTCTTTTCTATTAATGTGTCTATTTCTGTAACAGTACTATACTGTTTTTGCTATACTATAGCTTTGCAGCATATCTTAAAATTTGGGATTGTGATACCTCTAAATTTTTCAAGATTGTTTGGCTACTTAGGGTCTTTTGTGCTTCCACACAAGGATAACTTGTTCTAATACTCTGAAAAATGCTGTTGGTATTTTGATAGGGATTACATTAAATCTCTAATAATGCTTTGGGTAGTATGGATATTTTAACAATATTGATTTCTCCCATTCCATGAACATGGAATATCTTTCCATTCATTTGTGTCTGCTTCAATTTTTTTCATCAGTTTATAGTTTTAGAGTATGGGTCTTTCACCTCTTTGGTTAAGTTTATTCCTAAGTACTTAATTATTTTTGTTGCAACTGTGAGACAGTTTTCATAATTTTTCTTTCTGCTATTTCATTTAGTGTATGGAAATTTAACAGATTTCTGTATATTAATTTTGCATCCAGTGACCTTATTGAACTCATTCTGTCAGTTCTAGTACTTTTTATGGTGGAGTCTTTAGGGTTTTCTATAATATTAAATCATGTCATCTGCAAATAGTGAAAGTTATATTTCTTCCTTACCAATTTGGATGCATTTCTTTTTCTTGTCTGATTGCTATGGCTAGGGCTTCCAGTATTATGTTGAATAAAAGTAGTAAGAGTGGACATCCTTGTCTTGTTCCTGACCTTACACCTTACAGGATAAGCTCTCAGTTCTTCATCATTGAGTATGATGGTAGTCTTGGGTTTTTCATATGCGGCCTTCATTATGTTGAGGTATGTTCTCTCAAAACCGACTTTGTTGAGAGGCTTTCTTTTTTTTAAACCAGGAATGGATGTTGTACTTTGTCAAATGCTTTTTTTCTGCATCTACTGAGATGATCATATGGTTTTTTATCTTTTCTCTTATTAATATGATGTATCACCTTGGTCAACTGGTGACTACTGAACTACCCTTGCATTCTGGGAATAAATTCCACTTAATCCTGCTGAATGATTTTTCAAAAGTATTGCTGGATCTGGTTTGCTAAATTTCGTTGAAGATTTTTGCATCTATTTTCATCAGAATTATTGGCCTATAGTTCTTTTTGTAGAGTTATGCTGCCCTCATAAAATGAATTTGGAAACTTTTCTTCTTTTATTTTTTTGGATAGTTTGAGAAGAATAGGTATTAACTCTTTTTAAATATTTGGTAGAATTCCCCAGCCATCTGGTCTTGGACTACTATTTGTTGCAAATTTTTTTATTACTGATTCAATTTCATTACTGGTAATTGGTCTGTTCAAATTTCTTATTTCTGATTCAGTCTGCAGAGATTGTACATTTCTAAGAATTTATCCATTTCATCTAGGTTGTCTAATTTGTTGGCATATGATTTGCCTTATATTCTCTTATAATTCTTTGTATTTCTGTGGTTGTTATTTCTCCTAAGGGGCAGTTTTGCATTACTCAATCTTGCCATTTTGCTTCTCAGTATATACTCCAAAGAAATTCGAATGGGTAATAACTTACAAAAAGATGTTTACTATACTATTGTTTGTGGAGACTAGAGGGCTGGAGGCTATTTACAGGTTCATCACTGCTCATCACCAAAAGGAGTAAGTTAAACAGGACTGGTACACAATCTTATATATTCATTTAAAAGTATACGTTTCACAGAGGTGCATCATAAAAATATAATGATGAGTGAAAGGAACTAAAAATAGGAAAAGTATATACTACAATACCATTTTTTTAAATTTTATTTATTTATTTATTTGACAGAGAGAGAGAGACACACACACACACACACACACACACACAGTGAGAGAGGGAACACAAGCAGGGGGAGTGGGAGAGGGAGAAGCAGGCTTCCTACAGAGCAGGGAGCCCGATGAAGGGCTTGATCCCAGGACCCTGAGATCATGACCTGAGCTGAAGGCAGACGCCCAACCACTGAGCCACCCAGGTGCCCCACTACAATACCATTTTTTAAATTAAAAATACATGCACATAAAACAAATATTTAACAAGAACACATACTATCTAAAGAGAATACTAAATGCCTCAAAATTATTGTGCCTGTCCCCCATTAAATTACAGGTCTTTAAAGGAAATAAATGCTTTGTATATACTTCTGAATTTAGTTAAATAAAAACCAACAAACTGCCATTTTATGTAAGAATTGTGTATTTACCCTATGATAACTAAAATAAAATACTTCAATAAAAACCATTTCATTTCTTAAATGAGTTTCAACTGAACCACATTTAAATCACATACTAGTTGCTATTTTTTTCTAAAGTGATTCTTAGTTCTCAATTTAACCTTTTTATCCTTTTAATCCTCTGACATTTTAAAAATCCTTTAAAGGAGACTTTTTCCACTCTGCAAGTAACAAGAAAAAAACTTGTATGTGTAGGAATATTTGGCTAAACATTTTTCTAAAACCATGTGTGACTGTTAGAATGGCACAAAGTGTGGATAGACTTCTCCACCCTCTTGGGGATGAAGGAATAACTTTCAGTCGGAGATGATAATCTGGCATTATCATAACCCTTAAGGAAGTAGGACCTGGCTCAGAGAAAGAAGGGCCACACTTCCAGAAAGATTTCCAGTATAGAGAGAAAAAAAAAAGAAATAAAACTGGGCTCTTTATTACATCAAAATAAATTATGCAGGGTTTTGGGTTTGTTTGTTTCTAGATTTTATTTATTTATTTGACAGAGAGAGCACAAGTAGAGCAGCAGACAGGGGGGTGGGAAGCAGGCTCCCCACTGAGCAGGGAAACCAATGAGGGGCTCGATCCTAGGACCCTGTAATCATGACCTGAGCTAAAGGCAGCTGCTAAACCAAATGAGCCACCCAGGTGTCCCAATTATGCAGTTTTTTAATAAAGATTTTATTTATTTATGAGAAAGAGAGAGAGCAGGGGGAGGAGCATGAGAGGAACAAGAAGACTCCATACTGTGTGTGGAGCCTAACTTGGGGCTCCATCTCAGGACTCTGAGATTGTGACCTGAGCCAAAACTGAGATAACTGACTGAGCCCACCCAGGTGCCCCAAACTGTGCAGCTTATAATGATAAATCTGAGTTTTTTCTGATCCTCAGACAAGTCTACCCATGATCTTCATTAATAATAAAAAAAAAATCACATTGGGAATACCAAGATGATTCTGTAGTATTCAATAACCTAGATTTGGCTTTAATAAAAAAATCACCTTCTATTAGTATTTTGGGGTCATTACAACTTTGTCATAATCTCCCTCCCATTTTTTCCTATGGCTATATATTAAGAAACTACTGTTCAGAATGATGACTTTTGCACTATAATATTCTGAATTAAGAGTAAATTATAAAATGTCAGTCATTTTGTTAGGAAGATCTTTGGGATACAGTGGTGAATGTCAATAACAATTAGCCCATGCTCATTTACCACTTGCTCTGATTTGTCAACTCTTTAGAATGACATGATACCTGATCTCATGGAGATTAGTCTGGGTCTCATACGGCGAAGCATGTTATAGCAGAGAAACACACAGCACTAGGGAAAAGTATAGCAGGGAACCTGATCGAGCTCTGGGGTGACAGGGCTATGGGGAAGAAAAGTGTCAGGGAAAATAAGTACATTTTTAAAAGATTTTCAACAACAGAGGGGCACCTGGATGGCTCAGTTTGTAAGTGGCTGAGTTTGGCTCAGGTCATGATCTCAGGGTCCTGGGATCAGGACCCACGTCCTTGGGCTCCCTGCTCAGCAGGGAGTCTGCTTCTCTCCCTCTGTTTCTGCCCCTCCCTCCCCACTCCCCGCACTCTCTGTCTCTCTCTCAAATAACTAAAGAAAATCTCTTTAAAAAAATTTTTTTCAACAATAGGGGAAAAAAAATAGAATTCACTGGCCTCTCCACAGGCTATTTTAACCAATCATGTTTGTGTAGCTTTGTTCTCTCAATGTTAATTCCTCACACGCAAACTTGTACACACTGGTTTGTAATGTTTTTCCAAGTGGAAAACACCAGCCATTCTGCCCTTGAATCATTTTAGGAGTCTAAAGGGACAGCATCAGCAATTAGTAGCCAGTCCTGGAGTTAATCCCTAAGGAACTCTTATTTCCTGCCTCTGCATTGGTTTTTGTCTAGGAAGTACAGACTTGAAAACCACAGCCAAGTACAATGAAATGTATTCATTTATTTCCCACCACAGAATGGTATAAAGCTTACTTCATAGACGAAGAAGCTGAAGTTCAGAAAGGTTACAGCGAACTTGCCAAAAAGATCCAATAAGTAGAATTAGCTGAAATCTGAATTCAAGACAATTTATTCCAAGTCCATTGCTCTTCCTATTAAATGGAAGCTCTTTGTTGTTGTGAAATAATTTTATTTATGAATGCAACTGTGACTTTATTTTCTAGCGATTCCTAGCAATGGATAGTACTATTTGTTCTTCCCCAAAACATTTGGACAAAATTGTCCCAAGTATTTTTGTCCCCAAGAAGTTAACAACACACACACACAAAGCCCATGTTTACTCTGTGTATCTTCTACCATGGGTGTAACCACACTAGCAATGAGAAACATGATTCATGAGTAATATCTTGGCCGAGAATCCTCAGTATCTCTAGATACATCTGACACATAAGGGAAATGCCATATACACCTAGCTATATTTTCTTTTCCTTTAAGTTTCCTGTTCTCTTTAATTGAAGTCTTCCCCAGGCCTCACACCATGCATTCAACAACACAGCCCCAAATATGGAATAATATTCAGAATATTAAGGAAATAATTTCCTGGCAGGATTCATCAAAGAAAAATACAAATTAAAAGAATATTAATAATTACATATATTATATTATGTAATTTAACATGCTCTGAGCAATTTTTCTCATTAAAGAGAAAAAATTAGATAATAATCCTAGAAAAAATTTCTTCCAACATCAATAGAAACTATTCATCTTATTTTTTGTGACTAAAATACTTTTTTTAACAAGATGAACACTTTGATTTAAAAGATAAACTCGGGGCTCCTGAGTGGCTCAGTGGGTTAAAGCCTCTGCCTTCAGCTCAGGTCATGATCCCAGGGTCCTGGGATGCAGTCCCACATCAGGCTCTCCGTTCAGGAGGGAGCCTGCTTCCTTCTCTCTCTCTGCCTGTCTCTCTGCCTACTTGTAATCTCTGTCTGTCAAATAAATAAACAAAATCTTAAAATAAATAAATAAAAGATAAACTCAGGGGCTCCTGGGTGGTTCAGTCAGTTAAGTGTCAGCCTTTGGCTCAGGTTATGATCTCAGGGCCCTGGGATCGAGCCCCCCATACCCTCAGGCTACCGCTCCACAGGAAGCCTGCTTCTCCCTCTCCCACTCCCCCGCTTGTGTTCCCTGTCTCACTCTCTCTCTGTCAAATAAAAACTCTTTTAAAAAAAAAAAAAAGGGGGCGCCTGGGTGGCTCAGTGGGTTAAGCCGCTGCCTTCGGCTCAGGGCATGATCTCGGAGTCCTGGGATCGAGCCGCATCGGGCTCTCTGCTCAGCAGGGAGCCTGCTTCCTCCTCTCTCTCTGCCTGCCTCTCTGCCTGCTTGTGATCTGTCAAATAAATAAATAAAATCTTTAAAAAAAAAAAAAAAGACAAACTCAATTCCACATAGGAGTGAGATCAGATGGTATTTGTCTTTCTCTGACTGAATTATTAGATCATACACCTGAAACTAGTATTACACTTTATGTTAAGTAGCAGGAATTTACATAAAAACTTAAAAAAAATAAAAGAGAGAAATTCAAAGTTTCGTAAAATATTTTCCCTGAATATTCACTATAAACGTAAACTATTTCTGCCCTGCCTTGTCTAGTGTTTTTACCTTGTTTGCAGGCTATGCTAAGTGGTGTGGTGGAGCCAGTTCATACCAGCTTATCAGAGCTGATGGCTTAATTTTCAGAAATGCAGAAAGCCAGTTGTCAAGCCATTAATAGCCTGAAACCAGCCATGATCAGAGTATTTTTATCGAAGAAATCAACAAATGCTAAGAATCAGGGTTTCTTGGGGTTTTTCCCTAGAGAGCCAGTTGTTAAACATATACCAGCACACCTCTGTGCCTGGGCCTCAATAGTACTTCAGAAGCTTATTAATTTATGCACTTCATTATGTCTCTTCTTTTTCTCTTCAAGTCTGATTATGTGCTTTTAATTATTTTGTTCCAAGTCCTAGCCTTGAAAATATTTTGACTTAACCTCGAAAAATTAAGATATTATTAGTAAGGATCTAAATTAAAAATATTCTTTTACCAAAACATTCTCATAGGAAATGTTTTCTGTGGCTTTAAGGGCCAAGTCTCTACTTTTTGTGAGGTTGCTGATATGAATATTGTGCTTGAAGTTTATACATGTGCTCTCACAAAATATAAATGTATGCAGCATCAATACTAAAACTTTTATTGTCTTCTAAGGAAACAGATTTTACAGTGTTGAATATTCAGAGACCCTTTGCATTAAGTATGAATCAATATTATGAAAAAAAAAAAAGGATAAAAATCTCTTGGTCTGCTTTTACTGAAGAAACCCAGCTAAGAGGCTATAACTTCTATAAAGGCAATGAGAACTGATTTAGAGCATTTAAATGTCCTCAGTATGTGATGTAAAATTTCTGGCAGATTCATAAAAATGGTACATCACAGATGGACAAGGAATAGGCTAGCAAGAGTCAAGGATGGTAGTAAAAGGGTTCTGGAGTCAGGAAAACACAGGTTTTAAATTCTGTCCCTCCCACTAACTGTGTGACCTCAGGAAAGTGAGTCAAACTACTGTAAGCCACATACTACTGGTACTGGCTTTACAGTGCTGTTAAGAAAAGAATGTCAGGGGGACACCTGGGTGGCTCAGTGGGTTAAGCTGCTGCCTTCAGCTCAAGTCATGATATCAGGGTCCTAGGATTGAGCCCCGCATCAGGTTACCAGCTCAGGAGGGAGCCTGCTCCTCCCCCTGCTTGTTCTCTCTCTCAAATAAATAAAATCTTAAAAAAAAATAAAACAAAGGTATGTCAGAATACATGTGATGTGACTATCACCTAAATAATCAATGCCTAGTTATTACATAATTAGAATGAGCTGCAACTAAACCAAGTCAGTAACTTTGAATTAAAAAAAAACTATTTTAATGAACAAAGATAGAGACCATCTATTTCAAAGTCTTACAACTAATGGGGCACCTGGCTGACTTGTAGGAGGAGTGTGCAATTCTTAATCTTGGAGCTGTGAGTTCAAGCCTTATGTTGGGTGTAGAGATTACTTAAGAAAAAAATAAATAAAAATCTAATAAAAACAAAACAAAACAAAAACCAAACAAGTCTGACAACCAGTGTATGAGAAATATGGTGGGAGTTAGGGCTCAACATCCATCCTACCCTGCTTCTATAATGTACCTTCTTCCTATATTATAGAGGCTATAAAGCAAATGGCAGGGTTTTCAGACTCCCATGTGAATAGGTGCTTGCTGCAATTGAGGTTCGGCCAATCAAACTTACTTGCCCAAATTCTGAAAGGCAGAAGTGAAGCAGAGACCACACTCCGCTGACATTTACATTTTTAGCTGCAGTGTTAGCAGAGATCTCAGTATCCAGTAGGGAAGCAGGGGATGACACATCCCATTTGGCTGGCCCCTCCCACTGGCTGTAAAGCAAGCAGCAGTAGAGGTCGCTTCCTCAAATGGCAGTGACAGTGAGTCTTCAGAGCAAAGCTGGCAAACTTCTGTCTGCTAAGAGCCAGGTAATCAATACTTTACCATGTCATTTCTGTTATAACTATCTAACACCGCCACTGTGGTATGAAAGTAACCATAAATGATAGGTAAATGAGTAAGTTTTATTGTGTTCTAATAAAACTTCGTGTATGAACACTGCAATTTGAATTTCATATAATATTTAGAGGCCACAAAACACTCCTCTATCCCCTTTTCCCCAACCATTTAAAAATGCAAAAACCAGGGTGCCTGGGTGGCTCAGTCTTTAAATGGCTGCCTTTGGCTCTGGTCAAGATCCCAGGGTCCTGGGATGGAGCCCCAAATGGCATAGAGCTCCAGGTTCAGCATAGGGTTTCCTGCTCAGCGGGGAGCCTGCTTCTTCCTCTCCCACTGCTGCTTCCCACTTGTGTGCACTCTCTCCCTAATAAATAAGTAAAATCTTTTTTTAAAAATGCAAAAACAATTATGAACAGAGGGACATAGGTAAACAGTTTAGGTTGCCTACAAGTGATAGTCTGCTAATCCCTCCAACAATATTCTGATCTACAGGGAAAGAAGCAGATCCCCCAACAGCCCAGCTCTGTAGTATAGCACTGGGAAAGGTTTGTAAAAGGTCAAGGCCCATGAGCCTAAAAGCTGTTTGTTCAGCCCTTCCTTCTCTCTGTAAGCCATTAAAAAGCTGCAATAAGTATCTTCCTACTGTAACTGCCTAGAATGGATTCTGATCTTCTCAACTAAATCCTGACTGATTTATAGTACTACTACATACACATTAATTAAATATCCAGTGTTCCAATTGTAAGGACCTATTTAGAAACTGTCCCTGCTCCCCTTCCCCCAGGGGATTTACTTGGAGACAAGTCCCGGAAACCAGCTTCAGGTAACAAAGCCCAGATACAAAGGTGGGTCAGGCCAGGTAGAGGCATCCGATCAGTGGGGGGATGCATACTGTCTCCCTGGTTACCAAGGAGTATGGGCCCCGCCCTTTGGGCGCCAATCCCAATCAAGGTGTAATAGGCTGGTTCAAATGTCTACTAGGGTAAATTGTAACTCAATTGGTCACCTAGCATCACTGTGGAGTTTCCTGTGTGTGTGTTACAATCCCATTGGCCACCTGTGCATGGCCAGGCCCGACCGCATGGCCTTTGCCCTTAAAAGCTAGACTGTGAAACAGAAAAGGGTCGCCCTCTCTTGTAAGAGGTGCGGCCCCAAATGTTCGGTTAGATTCTTGATGCTTGGAGCAAAATAAAGCTTTGCTTGACCTTTGCTTTGTATCAGTCTCACTCCTTTAATCACGGACCCATTATTGGGGCATAACATCAATGGTCAATTATTTCATAAATGTCATTTTATAATTATTTTACATGAATCAGGGTAAAAATAAAGACAAATTACTGCTATTTGCTGATAATGTCTCTTAAGCCTCTCAACAGGGTTCTCCCAGCTTTCATAGGGTACAAGAATTAATTCTATATTGCCTACTAGAACACCTCTGTGTTCATTTATTTGCTTAATAATCTATGCAACAAGTATTTATTAAGCAACAACTATGTGCCAGACACTGTTCTAGGTGCAGGAACACAGAAGGGGAATAGAAATCCCTACTAATTACGTGTGCTTTTAGAGCTTAGATGCTGGTAGGGAAGAGGAAAAACAAAATCAATATATAGGTCTGGTGGTGAGACGGACGGCTGTGAAGGAAAATAAAGTAAGCTTTGAAAACAGAATGTTTCCAGGGTTGATGTCTGAGTCTGCATGGTCAAGGAATACTTTTCTAAAGAGTGAGCACAAGACTAGAAACCTGAATGAGGGAGGGATCCATAAGCATTTCAAGGGGAAGAATGTTCCAGGCTGAGGGACAAGCTAAATCAAAGGCTCAAGGTAAGAACGTGCTTAGCATGACTGAAGAACTGTAATGAAGCCAGCGTGGCTGAAGCACAGAGAAGAGGAAAGCTCTGTCAATTGTCTGCACTGAGATTCAGGATTGACTTCTCATCCGCTGCTTTCCTTCAACTGATGCCAAGGCGACAGCTCAGTAAACTACCTCCTCCACTCTGCTGCTTCTTCCCCACTGTTTCCTACGTAAAAAGTCTGTGTCTTTTCCTGCAGGCTTTCCTCCTCGCGTGCCACTCTGTAGTCCATAGGCCACCTACTCTAGGAGAGCTCTGTGCTGTGTTTAAGATTTTTCACAGTTCTTCAATTTATTCTCAAGTTCACAGTGTCTGGCAGATCTTGCACACTGGGGCTTGGGATTGTGGTTTCCTCATTTCACTAAAGTTTAAAGATTTCCTCTCTATTCTTTACTCTTAGTTTGTTCCGTTAGCATGAGGAAGAAGAGAATACAAATGCTTTTACCCAGTTATCTCTAAATGGAAATCCTTTATTTTAGACATAAGTTAACATAGGTATGTCTATAGATGAATAAACTTAAGTTTCTCAACTTCTACATTTTCTTTTTTTTTTCAATTTCTACATTTCCAATTTCAATCAACAGACTTTCCTAGTGATTACAGTGATACAGTGATTATAGATCACTAAGACCTATAAGCAGATAATTCTTGTTTAAAAAATTAGCACAAAATCAATTTAAATGCATATGAAAGTATTTAAAGTAAACATAAAATTGGAAACTACAGTGAATTTCTACTATAACACTTATATTCAAGATACAAAATGATAAAAGGCAAATAGGTATCAATATCCAAATGAATACCCAGTGCAAAGAGAATAAAAGGTCAAAACAACAGAATATATGTTAAGTAAATATAGCATTATTACTTTGAAGAACATGAGCTGTTCTCTGATTATAATTGTTAATAAGAGCTTACTTTGGTTTCTGATTTAAATAATAGTCAAAATGTCTTGCACTTACCAGATAAATGATTTGGATAAAAAGTATTCTTTCGAATCATCTACAGGCACTTTAAAAAATGTCAGTTCTTGTGAAGTACGTCAAGCAGAGAGAGTCAATTATCATACGGTTTCACTTACTTGTGGAGCATAAGGAGTAACACAGAGGACATGGGGATATGGAGAGGAGAAGTGAGTTGGGGGGTATCAGAGGGGGAAATGAACCATGAGAAACTGTGGACTCTGAGAAACAAACTGAGGGTTTTGGAGGGGAGGGGGATGGGGGTTGGGTGAGCCTCCCGGTGGGTACTGTGGAGGGCAAGTATTGTATGGAGCACTGGGTGTGGTGCATAAACAATGAATCTTGGAACACTGGAAAAATAAAATTAAATTTTAAAAAAGTCAGTTCTTTGGGGCGCCTGGGTGGCTCAGTGGGTTAAGCCTCTGCCTTCGGCTCAGGTCATGATCCAGTCCAGAAACAGACTCTCTGCTTGGCAGGGGGCCTGCTTCCTCCTCTCTCTGCCTGCCTCTCTGCCTACTTGTGATCTCTCTCTGTCAAATAAATAAATAAAATCTTTTAAAAATAAACAAATAAATAAAAATTTAAAAGTCAGTTCTTTTAAACAGGTAAACATCTTCCTCAATCTCAATTATACAATCTAGTAAGCCCTTTCTTTACAAATCCAGTTTAGCTCTTACTAAATTATCAAAAACACTGAATTAGTGAGTTCAAGTAATTATAAAGCAAGTGTGCAAAAATGTTGTATGTTTTAATTTTTATTTTCTTGTTCAATTACGAATACTTCCTATAGCCAAGTGCACTGCTGGGTCCCTATCCTCTAGGGACACACAGTTAAGCCCAAAGATATTACAGAAGTGATAAGTGCTAAATAAACAATAAATATAGAAACAAGAATTATCAATATAGAAGATGACATCTGAACTAAATCTTGGATACTGAACAGTTCCTTCAGCTGACAATGGGCCAGAGCTTATTTCTAGCGAACAGACAAGATGTACACAGAAGGGAAGGCATAAGACATGCTGCTGTGCCCTGGTCGAGCTGGCACAGCTGGAGCACAGGGTAAATGTGGGGGGAAACTGGAGGCGAGGCTTGCACAGAATAGGTAGACATGGCAGATCATAAAAAGCCTTACACACCAAGATAACAATAAACTCCTAGTGAGCAGGAGAGTAATAAATGTTGAGAAAATATTTCCAAAAATCATGTAAATGGTGAAATGGAAACTGCAATGACCCTTCAGTGAAAAAGGCAGTGCCTATGGAGGTAGGGGTGAGGAACAATGGTACAGGAAAACAAGAGAAATGTCACCAACACAGTACAAACAATCTGGGAATGGGATGTCTTTCAGGATCAGAGGAAATGGATGAAGGTGATGGCGATTTCCAGCCCGAGTGATGAATGGGAGTGCCATTAACTAAGTTAGGAAGTACAGTAAAGGAATAAGGATTAGTGGGAAAGATAAAAAGAGACAAATTTGGACATGGTGAAACAAAAGGGCCAGAAGACAATGTTAAAGCAAAGGGCAAACCCAGATTTGGGTTCAGAAGAGGAAAAAGCAGATGTATATACCTAAATAACACATCCAAAACAAGAAGAAATATACCAAATAATAAGCAGGTACCTTCAATTTCATTGACAATGAGGTTAATGTCTACTTTCTAAGTAGTAAGAACCATAAGCATAGCTGCAAAACTTTTATTTTTTAAAAGATTTTATTTATTTAAAAAAAAAAATTTAGGGGCGCCTGGGTGGCTCAGTGGGTTAAAGCCTCTGCCTTCGGCTCAGGTCATGGTCCCGGGATCCTGGGATCGAGCCCAGCATCGGGCTCTCTGCGCAGCGGGGAGCCTGCTTCCCCAACCCCCCACCTCTGCCTGCCTCTCTGCCTACTTGTGATCTCTGTCAGATAAATAAATAAAATCTTTAAAAAAAATTTTTTTTATTTATTTGTCAGAGAGAAGAGAGAGCACAAGCAGGGAGTGTGGCAGGCAGAGGGAGAAACAGGCTCCCTGTTGAGGAAGGAGCCCAATGATGGGGACTGACCCCAGAACTCTGGGATCATGACCTGAGCTAACGGCAGACGTTTAACCGACTGAGCCATCCAGATGTCCCTCTGAAATTTTTAAAAAGCATGTTTGGCCATTGAAAAAGACTTTTTGAAGTTTAAAATAACATGGCATTGGGCGCCTGGGTGGCTCAGTCATTAAGCATCTGCCTTTGGCTCAGGTCATGATCCCAGGGTCCTGGGAAGGAGCCCCACATTGAGCTCCCTGCTCAGCAAGAAGCCTGCTTCTCCCTCTTCCATTCCCACCCCCCTACTTGTGTTCCCTCTCTTGCTGTCTCTGTCAAATAAATAAATAAAATCTTTTAAAAAATAAAATATACATGGCATTTTTTTAAAAAAGATACTATGGGGCGCCTGGGTGGCTCAGTGGGTTAAAGCCTCTACCTTCGGCTCAGGTCATGATCCCAGGGTCCTGGGATCGAGCCCCGCATCGGAATCTCTGCTTAGCCAGGAACCTGCTCTCTCTCTCTCTCTGCCTGCCTCTCTGCCTACTTGTGATCTCTGTCTGTCAAATAAATAAATAAGATCATAAATAAATAAATAAATAAATAAATAAAAATTTTAAAAAGAAACTAAAAAGAATATACAATAAAGGTAAATATGCCACCACTGGACCCCAGGTGGTCTCCCCAGAATCAATCGTCATTACTAATTTCTTGAATGTCTTTGCAAAGATATGCAATATATGTCTAAGTATATAGACGTATATATTCTATGCATGCTCCTTTAAGTAGCTATTGAAAAATAAATAATTCCCAAGAAGATATATTTTGTATTTCCTTTTTTTTTTTTTTTAAGATTCTATTTATTTGGAGAGAGTGAGTGTGTGGGAGAGAGTGTGTTAGCGTAAAAGGGGGAGGGGCAGAGGGAGAAGCAGATTCCCTGAGTCGGGATCCCAGTGTAGGGCTCTAGCCCAGGACCCGGGATCATGACCTGAACCAAATGCAGTTGCTTAACTGACTGAGCCACCCAGGCACTCCACTTTCTATTTCCTAAATATGATATTATATTAGTCAAATTTATAATAACAGGACCAAGAATCTAATAAATTAAAAACCGTGTTTCTGCCCCTGAGTAATGTGTAATTTTACTTTCCTAATAAATTTAATGGTAATAAAGATTAAAAACAAAACCCCATTAATTTCTCTTCCCATACACTGACCTTTAGGGAATTCCTTAGGTAACAGGTTCTGAAAGTGTAAGCACAATAAGGCCCATTCCCTTGATGATATTTTACTCAAGCCTTAAAATCTGGGCTCAAGCTAGAAAGAGGGGAAGGGGGAAAGATTATGAATTAATCTCTCAATCAGAATATTTTACTCAACGTGGCTAGCCCAGGTCCACCAATTACCTCACACATGAGGGAATTTCAACCTTGCTTGGACGCTGTAATGAACTAGAGATTTTAAAAAAAGATATTAATGCCTAGTACACATCCGTATTTAAACTGAAAGCTCTGGGGCTACAGCTCAGGCGTTTTTCCTCACAGTTTCCCTAGTTGATTCTAACATGCTTCCAGGACTGAGAACCACCAACCATAGAAGTTATAATCAGATTTTATGGAAGTTGCCCTTAACCTTTTTATTTTGTTACTATATAATGTTCAAGAATGGGAAATGTACTTTAAAAATTCTTAGGGGCAGGAGTGCCTTGGTGGCTCAGTCAGTTCAGCGTCTGGCTTTAGCTCAGGTCATGATCCCAGGGTCCTGGAACAGAGCCCTGCACTGGGCTCCCTGCTCAGTGGGGAGTCTGCTTCTCCCTCTCCTTCTGCCCTCCCCCCACACTGCCCCATTCATGCTCACTCACTCGCTCACTCTTTCGTGTCCTCTCTCTCAAATAAATAAATACGATCTTTCAAAAAATTAATGAATAAAAAATAAAACAGAATTCTTAGGAACAAAGGTGGCACTAACTCATCAGAGTGTTCCTAAGGCAGGACAAGGTGATGCGGGAGATCTCACAGTACATCACTGCACAGTCTTCACCTGACAGTCTCTGAACAAGCCTGCTCTAGATAGCACTTTATGGAAAAACAGGATCAAATTCTGAAAATCTCCCCAAATTACAAAAAGGTTATGTACTTAGCAATAACCAAACTTGTGTTTAAATTCAGTAACTTCAGAGCCAGATACAATAACCACTGCTTGGCTGCAAAGAGATCAGAAGTGAAGTGAACATATCAAACTCCCAAGAAGTGTCGTACCCAAGAACTTCTTTTTTTTATTTATTTATTTTTTAAAGATTTTTTTTTTTTTTTTAATTTGACAGAGAGATCACAAGCAGGCAGAGAGGCAGGCAGAGAGAGAGGAGGAAGCAGGCTCCCCGAGAGAGCAGAGAGCCTGATGCGGGGCTCGATCCCAGGACTCCGAGATCATGACCCGAGCCGAAGGCAGCGGCTTAACCCACTGAGCCACCCAGACGCCCCCCCAAGAACTTCTTTTACAGGGACTCTAACCAGGGTGACATGGAAGAGCTTAGACCTGTGTTGTCCAACATAGCAGCCATTAGCCACATGTGGCTATCAAAACTTAAATTCAGGGCGGCCTGGGTGGCTCAGTCGTTAAGCGTCTGCCTTCAGCTCAGGTCATGATCCTGGGGTCCTGGGATGGAGCCCCACATTGGGCTCCCTACTCAGCAGGAGGCCTGCTTCTCCCTCTCCCACTGTTTATGTTCCCTCTCTTGCTGTGTCTGTCAAATAATAAATAAAATCTTTAAAAAAAAAAACAAAAATCTTAAGTTCAAATTGATTTAATTAAATAAAAAATAGAATTTCTCAGCTGTAACAGCCACATCTAAAGTACCCAACACCCACATGCAGCTAGTGAATAGCATATGAAGAACCAAATGTCACAGAGGATATATTTGACAGTGCTGGCTTGGGAATAATGAACCTCTGCAACTGCATATTATATCTGTGAATATAGTATATTCTAGGAAGATGGTCTACAATTTTTGTTTGATTCTCAAAGGAGACCATCTATGATTCACTTGCCAGTGCCCGAGCCCACAAAAGGTAAGAAAAAGGTCATTTTCCAAAGAGTTACCTCTTATAAAAAGCATGTATTAACAGGAGCACTTCCCACTCACAGACATAACCTTTCAACCATCGCATTAAGACAAGTGGGACTACGATCAGTACAAAATGTTCTTCCACTTCGATAATAATGTCATGATCCTGGGGCTTCACTGCTTTTCCAGAAGAGCAAAACGAACTATAAACCACAATCAAAAAGATGCACTTCTTCTGCTTTATTCACCATCTCCAAGCTAATAGTATAGCCAAGATTCTTTGCTTCCCTTTCAACCCCAAATACCTGCTTTTGTAGTCATAGGAACCACAACAAAATATTACTTACGGAAAGCTAATTCTGCATCCTACAGACAAAATGAACAGAAACAACAGCCTTCCAGAGCAACTGTAGAATCCTGTTGCTTAGACTAACTCCAAAGACATGGATACAAACCTAAGATTTAATGCCTAAGATGTCATCAAGAACTTACACAAAATACAAAGTCAAGGGTCTCCTAGATGAGCTTCCATTATGGACAGCCAGTCTGGGTCTGGTATTGAAAGAATGAACAAACACTTCTAAACAGACTACATGTCATGATGTGATGGCTGCCTACTCAGTTATACTCAATTTCAAGGATAAAATCAACTGTTTGATTTAAAAACCTATCAGCTCTCACTGTGACTCAATATTCTTAATACATCCCTGAAAGACAAAACATCCCTGAATATCTTAGTATCTTAAGTAAGTCAAATAAAAATCACTGAAAGAAGGATATGCCCTTTATCTGAGAAGGAAAGATCCATCTAAACCAAAAGAACTCACATGAATATGAATAAAAATAGAAGGCAAAACAGATCCTTAATGTAGAACAAGACCAAAGTCTGTCTTAATATAAATTATGTAGGCTTGATGTGGGAACTATAAAGTCTGAGTTTATCAACATTCCAGAGTTAAATATTATTAAACTGAGTATTTAAAAATCAATAGGCGGGCAGTTTCTTATCAAGTGAAACCTGTATTTACCATGTCCCTGGCAATCCATTACTAGATATTTACCACAGAAAAGGGGCTGGCAAATTATGGCCACATGCCATATCTGGCCCACCTCCTGTTTGACAAATGAAGTCTTCTTGGAACACAACTACATCCATTCATTTATGTATTGTGTATGGCTGCTTTCATGTTACAAGAGCCGAGTAACTACAACAGAGATCCTGTGGTCTAAAATACAGAATATCTAGGGCACCTGGGTGGCTCAGTGGGATAAGCCTCTGCCTTCTGCTCAGGTCATGATCCCAGGGTCCTTGGATCGAGCCCCACATCGGGCTCTCTGCTCAGCAGGGAGCCTGCTTCTCCCTCTCTCTCTCTGCCTGCTGCTCTGCCTACCTGTGATCTCTCTCTGTCAAATAAATAAATAAAATCTTAAAAAAAAAATACAGAATATCTAGTCCTTTACTGACCCCTGCACTTGAGAAATAACTTATGATCACACAAACTCTAAACACAAGTGTATAGCAGCTCAATTCATTATGGTCCAAAAATGCAAACAACCCAAAAGTCCTTCAACAGATTAATGGATATGCAAACTGTGACAAAGGCATACAACTCAACAATAAAAATGAATTAACTAATGACTTTTACAATAACTTGGATGATTCTCAAAGGCATTGTTCTGCATGAAAGAAACCAATCTCAAAAGGTTACATGCTGTATGATTCCATTTACATGACATTCTTGAAAAGAAAAAACTAAATTGATGAAGAAAGATAAGTGGTCACCAGGGGTTAAAGGAGATGGGACAAGGAACGGATAGGATAAGGAAGTTTTTGGGGTGATGTCCACATAGTGGCAGTGACTACACTAACCTGTATATTTATCAGAGTTCACAGAACTGTATACCAACCAAAGGAAAATTTTTTTTCATAAAAATTTTAAAAAATAAAAAACTTGTCGACTAGGAGAATAATTTAAAGAAAAACAGTAAGTTAACAAGAAAATAGTCTAAAAATTCAGGGCAAAGAATAGGAGTTTGCCAAGGAAGATCAGATGAGAAAGAGTGGTCTGGGTAACTATATTCTCGGGTTTTATTCCTGGTTTTTCCATTGATTCATTATGAGGCATTAAATCAGCAACCCATTTCAGTATTTCTCTATGATTTTTATGCATATTTTGACAGGTGATATCTGAGGATGAATATAAAATACTCCACACAATATTTCCCCTGTCAAATATGACATACTATTAGAAGAAATACCACAATTCAACTTATTTCAGAATACTTCCATTCTGCCCCCCAGATTAGTCATAAATATAAAGGTGTAGTTTATATCATAGTTCTCAGACCTTTTTACATACTCACATTTTCTCACTCTGCTTTCAAAGCTCTTTCACAACCCCAGCTGTCTAGAAAATCTGGCATCTCATTCCATACATACACCAAAAGATTCTACCACATATGTCTTGTTTTGTACATGGTCTGCAATTTTCTCTCTGGCAACTAAACCTGCAGATTGTCCAGGAGCAGTCTGGAAACTGCTACCAAGAATTAATCAAAAGGTAAATCTTGTAAATACAAAAAAATTTCAGGGAAAACAAGGAATATGGTTTAGTCCTTATACAGAATCAATGATAAAAACAACTTATAAATTATGTATTTTATAATAAAATATATTTCAAAAAAAATCACACAATAAAAACTGAAAGATTAGATTCCTATACCAGTAAGAACATTCAGACAAATTGCTTTCATTGTGTACAGTTAATAGACCATATCTCAAGAAAGAGAACTCAAGAGTGACTACTATAAATCTATAATCAGTATATACATATTAATATATATTAATTATATACTATCCATTATTATACAATTACATACTATATAATTATATAGTAACTATTAATATATTAATATTATACTATATATACTATTATACTACTAATTAATATATATTATCTATATTATATTATTAATCTATAAATCATTTATATCAAAATCAAAGGAAGAAAAAAAATTCTTGAGAAGAAAAAAATTTTAAGGGCAAAATAAATTTTTTATCATGACAGCACATCCAAAAGTCTTTAGGTTTTTGTGGTGATTTTAAAATGTCAACAAATTCTCAGATGCTCCTATCTTCAGAAGGAGTCGTCTATCTCCCTCCTGAAAAAGAACTATCTTCTAACAAATACAAAGTTGGGAGTAACACTATGTAATTTCTAGGAGTAGGTCATTAAAAGAGTTCAAATACTAGCTCTACCATTTATAATAATTCTTCTTTCAAGTCTGTTGTCAGAATTAGAGATAACATATGCAAAGCCTTTTACTTGGTGCCAGAATATAAGAAGCTTAACAAATAGCTTCTAAACAACCATTTAAATTCCTCAAAATCTCATGGAAGATGTGTATTATCAATATTTAAAGATGAAAAAAGTGAGGTGCCTAGGTGGTACAGTTGGTTGAGCAGCCAACTCAAAGTCGGTTCAGGTCTGATCTCAAGGTCATGAGATCTAGCCCTGCTTCGGGCTCCATGCTCAGCACAGAGTCAGCTTGTGTTTCTACGCCCTCTGCCCCTCCCCTGCATGCACACGCTCTCTAATTAAAAAAAAAAAAAAGTAAAGATGGGGCAGATGGATGCTTCAGTCAGTTAAGTGTCTGCCTTTGGCACAGCTCATGATCCCAGCATCCTTGGATCAAGCCCCGAGTTAGGGCTCCCAGCTCATTGTTGAGTAGGCTTCTCCTTCTCCCTCTGCCATTCCCCCTACTTGTGCTCTCTCTCATAAATAAATAAAATCTTTTTTTTTTTTTTTAGATTTTATTTATTTATGAGAGAGAGGGAGCACACAAGGAGGGGAGGCAGCAGGCAGAGGGAGAAGCAGGCTCTCTGCTAAGCAAGGAGCCTGATGTAGGACTTGATGCCAGGACGCTGGGATCATAACCTGAACCCAGGGCAGACACTTAATCGACTGAGTCACCCAGGGATCCCATAAATAAAATCTTTAAAAAAATAAATAAATAAAATAAAGATGAAAAAAGTTCTTTATATTGTTAAATGAATGAAAATCACAAACAGGTGAAGTTAAACCAAATCACAAGGAGTATAAAGACTTTTAGACAAAATTCTTGCTTTCTATTAGGCTGAATCACACGAAATGCCATTTTTATTAGGTCAGAAGGGGTAGAGTATCAGCAATTTTATATAGTTAAACCTAACAGTTATAGAAGAAAATACAGGTGACAACAGAAATATTATTGAAGAGGCTTTTTAAAATTACAGGCGAAACTAAATTTATATTTCACATGTTACGGTATAAGAAAAATAAAACTCAAGATTGCTACAAAATGATAGTTTTTCTATAGCTATTTTAATATATCAGTTATTAACCCAGTCTCATCTGACAGCAAACAAAAGTTAAATATAAGTTGTATATAGTGGGGCGCCTGGGTGGCTCAGTGGGTTAAAGCCTCTGCCTTCGGCTCGGGTCATGATCCCAGGGTCCTGGGATCGAGCCCCGCATCGGGCTCTCTGCTCAGCAGAGAGCCTGCTTCCCATTCTCTCTCTCTCTCTCTGCCTCCCTCTCTGTCAACTTGTGATCTCTGTCTAATAAATAAATAAATAATCTTTAAACCAAAAAATAAATAAATAAATAAGTTGTATATAGTTACAGCATTCTCTATCAGAAAATCACTATGAGGCACTGAAAGTCAGGGAAGTGATACAGAATAAAGACTTAAGAACAATTCATAGATTTTAGCTTCTAGTGGAATACAAAAAATGTTTCTTCAGTGAGCAATAGACCACTTTCTGCAATTCAGACAAAAGATGAGTCTTATAAAAGTCAGAAAAATGACTGGAAAATTAGCACCTTGAGAAAAGCACAAATTCCCGTTCAAGAGCCAGGTGCTAGATAGTGGCCATTAAGTAAATACAGAAAACGAATAATATCTGAAATATGTTCATGGTAAAAAGGAGAAAACACTATGTATTACAAGCTCCTTTTATATTTATTATTTTAAGTGCCAAATTATTCTGATTTTAATTTAGTAGTAATATTTTATGCTTGAAATCATATTTTTACTTATTTATGACACTTAAGTTCTAGGTATTCATTTAATCCTCAAAACAACCCTGAAAGTACTACTATTACCCACATTTTACAGAATCGAAAAATTGAGGCATAGCGAGATTAAGTATCCCACTGTCACAAGACTAGTAAGTAGTAAACCCTAGATTCAATCAGGGTATTTGGATCCACAGTTAGTGTTCTTAACTTCATTATACAACCTCTCATATTCAGCTAACTTCATTATGTTACCTCTTAGATTAAACTTTATAGGCATGGATCCAAATATAGTCAATTTCCTTGTACCAACTCTGACAATCAAGGAAGAGGACTAAATTAAAGTATACTATTATTCTCAGGGTGCCTGGGTGGCTCAGTAGGTTGGGTGTCTGACTCTTGATTCCAACTCAGGTCATGATCTCAGGGTAGTAAGATTGAGCCCCACTTTGGGCTGCACACTGAGCATGGAGCCTGCTTAGGATTCTCTCTCTCCCTCTCCATTTGCCCCTCCACACTGATGCTGTGTCTCTGTCCCTCTAAAAAATTAAAAAAAAAAAAAAAGTAAACTATTATTCTCAGACACAGTATTAAAAACCGCTGACTGGGGTGCCTAGGTGGTTCAGTCGATTAAGGGTAAGACTACTGATTTCAGCTCAGGTCATGATCTCGGGGTGATGAGATCAAGCCACATACCAGAGTCTGTACTGAGCATGGAGCCTGCTTAAGATTCTCTCTATATCCTCTCTCTGCCCCTCCCTCGTCACTCCTTCTCTCTCTCAATAACAAAAAAAACAACAAAAAAACCTCTCTAACTTATTAATCTGTTAACAGTTTTCCACTGATCCTACTTTAGATAATCTTAACTTTATCGAACAAATCATTTGTTGAAAAACTGAAATATCACTTGCAAACTTAAACCAAAGATCATTCATTCACAGGGAGAAAAACAAACGTCTACTGGTTCACGAAGGTAAGTATGATGACCTTGCACAAGACACAAATAGATGGAATGGAAAAGCAACTGTGGGAAGGAAAAGAAACTTTTTAAATATAGAATATGTGGGCAAACCCTCAAAGATGATCTAGAAGTATTTTGGGGACTAATATTTCAGAAGTGAGTTGATCATTATAATGTTCTACTATGGGTTAGCAAACTTAGCTTATTGGCAAAATTCCCAGCCCCCAAACTGTTTTGTAAATAAACTTACTGGAACATAGCATGCTCATTTGTGTTGTCTAAGGCTGCTTTTGTGCTACAACAGCAGAGCTGAATAGGGGCCACAGAGCCGAATCTATTTATTATGTAGCCTTTACAGAAAGTTTGCTGACCTCTGTTACATTTACCAACACTAAGCAGAAAATAAATGCAAAAACATATTCTGATCACTAAAAAATTGATTCTTAATAGATAAAGAAGATATGGCCCATATACACTATGGAGTATTATGCCTCCATCAGAAAGGATGAATATCCAATTTTTGTATCAACATGGACCGGACTGGAAGAGATTATGCTGAGTGAAGTAAGTCAAGCAGAGTCAATTATCATATGGTTTCACTTACTTGTGGAGCACAAGGAATAACGCGAGGACATGGGGAGATGGAAAGGAGAAGTGAGTTGGGGGAAACTGGAGGGGGAGACAAACCATGAGAGACTGTGGACTCAGAAACAAACAGGGTTTTGGAGGGGAGGGAGTGGGTGTATTGCATGGAGCACTGGGTGTGATGCATAAACAATGAATTCTGGAACACTGAAAAGAAATTTTATAAAAAGTAAAAAAAAAATTGATTCTTATTTGACATGAGCATAAGTTAATATCAAATTTATGTATCCTATGGCTAGAGTCTTAAAGTTGAAAGGCTACCATATTTCATCAAAGCTAAGAAAACTACCAACTATGACTATTACATGTACCAAGAAAAAAAACACTGCCAATTAAAAAGTGACACAATAATTTCCTAAAACATCTACTGCAAGATGATTCCAGTGTCAAAATACTGCATAAGAGAAAAAAATGTATATCTTAGAATTGATGAGATGTATCACTCTATAGTGATATAAATTCATACATAAAAGGGCTATGATAACATCTACTGGACAAGGTTTTCCACTTGATCAGAGGGTTCTAGAAGGGAAAAGGAGTTTCTTACACCACTTTGCTAATATCTATAGGAACCAAGAAATACTAATAGAGAACAAAGGACTAAGGTTTTGCAGGCTATCCCACATGCAAAGCACTAGGTAAGAAGATCCACTGCAAGCCCCACGGCACAGTGCATATCCTTCTTCCAAAACACTGGTACCTGTACTGAGTACCTTTAGGTGACGGACTACTGAAATAATACATTCCCTTTGATATTAGACACATGAGCCTATATTTCAAAGTAACAGAATACCCCTCGAGTATAATCCACAGCAGGACACACATGAAAAGTCTGTTTGAGTCACGGCTTTTTTTGGAAGGAAGGGAGGGGGAACAAGTGAGAGGGAGGGGAAGAATGAATTAGAAACAGACTTCATAGATTCAAATTTAGCATTTTATCTTTGCCTTTGAAGTATTCAATTATTCAAGGTAATGTCTGACAATGAACAACTTAATATGCAACTGAGAATCCTATATTAATAATTACAAAGCTTTAACACATAGTAGTAATAACTTCTGTAATACTGTTGTAATTCGTTCTCCCACTCATGAAACTTTAAAAATATTTAAGAACAAACCTTTTTAATGTTTCATTATTTAAGAAATGACCTTTACTTATTTATTTCTTTTAGAGAGTACGTATAAGTGGGGTGGGGAGACTACAGAGAGAGAGAGGGGCAGACTCCCTGCTGAATGCAGAGCCCGACACAGGGCTTGATACAGGGCTCAATCCTACAACCCAGAGATCATGACCTGAGCTGAAATCAAGAGCTGGATGCTTAACTGACTGAGCCACCCAGGAGCCCCAGAAAATCACTTTTTTGTGAAGACAGGAGAGTTATGACAATCTGAGAAAATCAGGACAAAAAGGCTATGAACATTTAGCAATTAACGGTTATCAGATATTTCAGAAACTATGCCACACACACATATTTGTATGTTATATCTTTATCTCTCCATTTCTACCTACCTAACATCGTATAAGAATAAATATACCACCTGTTTCAAACCCTTCTCCTGTTGAGGTACACATATAAAGAAATTAAGAGCAAAGGAAAAAGAAAATAAAAGAATACTGAGTTTTTAGTATGTACCAGACACTATCCCAGACACTTTAAATTCCTTTAATTTTCCAAACAACTCTGCTGTTACTCCCTTTAGCAGATAAGGAAAATGAGGCCCAGAAGTAAAATTCCAAAGTCACATAGCTGGCAAAGTGGCTTCTTCATTCAACAGGTAGATGGACAGAGATTTAAATTTCTCATTTAGCCACACTGCTGCCAAACTAAAAAAGCAAAACATGTCTTTAATATACATTAGATAGAAATAAACCAAACTTTCTCTGTTGCAGTTTTGTCCTTTGTGATTTTTTTTTTTTTTAAAGAAGAAAGCAAAAATGCTGCCCATGTATGCAAATCCTAAAAGCTGGAGTTCCCAGGGCATCTTCTCCCTAGAAAAGACCTCCTCTATTCTACAACTTTAAATACCATCTGTATACCTCCTCTTAAAACTCTGAGTTCCGGGCGCCTGGGTGGCTCAGTGGGTTAAGCCGCTGCCTTCAGCTCAGGTCATGATCTCAGGGTCCTGGGATCGAGTCCCGCATCGGGCTCTCTGCTCAGCAGGGAGCCTGCTTCCCTCTCTCTCTCTCTCTCTCTCTCTCTCTCTCTCTCTGCCTGCCTCTCTGTCTACTTGTGATCTCTCTCTGTCAAATAAACAAATAAAATCTTTAAAAAAATAAAAAATAAAAAAAAATAAAAAAAATAAAAACTCTGAGTTCCAGCACTGCCTAACTGTCTGCCATCTGACAGGTCCACTGGATGACTGGCAAATACAACAAAATCAACACTGTCAAAATAAACTCTCGATTTCCCTTCTCACTGACCTCCAATCTCAATTAAGGACCTTACCATTCAATGGTCTGCTCAAGCCAAAAACTTGGGTACTATCTCTACATTCCTTCTCCCTCATTTCCTATTAGGTCCCACTGGTTCTACCTACAAACTAGATCTCAGATTCATCCTCTCCCCCACCGCTCTAGATCAAGCGGCCATCATGGTTCACCTGGACTAGTATAATGCCTTCTTTTGCTTGCCTATTTTCTCTTTTGCAGCCAAAGAGCCTTTTTACTTTGGTTAGCAAAACTGTAATACTGAACTTTAGAATCCTTTAATGGTTTTTCATCATAGCCTCTTAAACTCTAGATAACACAATCTCCTTCTACCTCTCAAACTCCATTCCACTCTCCCCCTTGGACATCTCCAGGCATTCTTTCAACTCCTCATACACCAACTGTTCACACTGCAGGGCGTTTGCTCTTCCTATAAGCTCCTGGCAGGGATAACTCCTTTCCTTCTCAGCTTCAAGGTCATCTTTCCTGACAACCCTTTTCTCACAATGTAGGAGTAACTCTGTCTTCCCATAACTCTCTGTCACTTCACCTTTTTCATTTCTTCCGTAGACAGTACTGATTGCAGTTGGGAAATATCTATTTTTCTCTTTACTATCTGCTCTCTACCAGATCATGATCTCTAGGTGGACAAGAATGTCTGTTCTGTTCACTGATATATAGTCAGTACCTACTAAAATGCCTGGCATATGTTAGTGACTCCAAGTTTTCTTGAATGAGCAAGTTATCTGTATTAGGCTAAAAATTTAGACTTTAATTTTTATATAACTAATTTAAATTCTGTTTTAAGCTACAAGTTTAAAAACCTATCATTGTCTCTCTTAAAAGTATATAAGTACAGTTCACAGATAAATGTGTTTGATTTTTGAAGACCTGTAATAAGCCTTAAAATGGTGAATCCTGTGTCACATTCATTTTTTTTAATACTTTATTTATTTATTTGACAGACAGAGATTACAAGTAGGCAGAGAGGCAGGCAGAGAGAGAGGAGGAAGCAGGCTCTCCGCAGAGCAGAGGGCCCAATGTGGGGCTTGATCCCAGGACCCTGGGATCATGACCTGAGCTGAAGGCAGAGGCTTTAACCCACTGAGCCACCCAGGCGCCCCCTGTGTAACATTCATTTTACAGGCAATACAGAACTTAAGGGACAACTTCCTTATTTTATTTCTAGAATCTAAGTGAAAGAGTTAACAATAAAATTATGAATATTTAAATAATTAGCTCACTTAACTTTGTACAATCTGGTTACTTTGTTTTGTCAAAAACAAGCAAAATATTTTAATAAAAGCACATCAAAAAATTTATTTCCATTTAAACAAAAATTTTTTTAAAGATTTTATTTATTTATTTGTCAGAGAAAGAGAGGACACTTGCACAAGCAGGGGGAGTGGCAGGTAGAGGGAGAAGCAGACTTCCCGCTGAGCAGGGAGCCCAGTGTGGGGCTGGATCCCAGGACCCTGGGATCATGACCTGAGCCGAAGTCGGATGCTTAACCGACCGAGCCACCCAGGCATTCCTAAACAAATTTATTTTATAAATAGGAAAAATGGCCTACTTTGGTGGGGTCCATGGGTCCAATCAGTTCCATTCTGTGGTAATTATAAAATACATCCATAAATTCTTTGATACTCCTCCCTGCACGGGTAGAGTTTTAATTGTGAGTTAAATTTGGTGATATGTTTCTAAGGAACAGAATGTAGTGTTAATGACTATGTATGACCATATCATAAAAGGCACTGTAGCTTCCTCCTTGCTCTCTTAGATCACTCACTCTAAAGGAAGTGGCCCTCCACATCATGAGAATACTCAAGGTGCCCTAAGGAGGGGTCTATGTCAACAGAAATGGTTTATACCAAAAGCCAGCAAGAAATAGGCCTTCTGTCAAAAGCCATGTGAGTGAGCCATCTTGGAAGTATCCTCCCTCTGACGGCCAGTCAAGCCTTCAAGTAGCCCCAGCCAACATCTTCATGGCTACACATCATGAGATATTCTTAGGAGATAATAAATTTTTGTCTTAAGTTCCTAAATTTTAGGGTGATTTATATCACAACCAATAGGTTAGTAATATGCATTCATTCATTCAATAAATATTGATCTGTGCTGTATTATGTCCCAGTCACCAGGCCCCAAAGATAAAGGGGAAAAATAAGACACTAAAATTAAATAGGACAGAAATTAAGTAGTCTGGCAATATAGTAAAAGTGTTCTAAAAAGGTAAATACAAGGCCCTACCAGGATACCTGGCACAAGTATCAGATTTCAAAAGGAGAGAGAAGCAGCAGGAGGAAAGAATGGACGTCTTGTATATACATACATGTAAGGGGTGAGGAGAGCATAAAGACCAAGTATGAAGGGACTAGAGATATAAGTACCAGCTGGGTAAAGAAACATGTTATAGGACATACTCTGAGCTTCACCCATAAGCAATAGGGAGACACTGAGAATTTCAAAACCCAGAGTAAGAAAATCAAATTTGCATTCTATAAAGAGGACTCTTGAACTGTGGAAAAGGGCTCAAATGGAGCTTTCTCTAATCCAGACAGTTAAGAGGAAAAGTGCAGGGACACCTGGGTGACTCAGTGGGTTAAGCATCTGCCTTCGGCTGAGGTCATAATCCCAGTCCTGGGATTGAGTCTGCAGTGGGCTCCCTGCTGCTTCTCCTTCTCCCACTCCCCCTTCCTGTGTTCCCTCTCTCTGTGTGTCTCTCTGTCAAATAAATAAACAAAATCTTCAAAAAAAAAAAGAGGAAAAGTGCAGCCATTCAGTGTAGGCAGGATGATGGCCTGAAATGTTAACAGCAAGAAGAACAAAGAGTAGTACGTGAAATCGAAATCAATAAATATTAAGGTTTAAAAACAGGATTTTGTGATTATATTTGAAATTAAATGCCATCAATATCTCAAAGCTGGAAAAAAAAGGAAAATTACAGTAATATAAAAATATTTAGAATGAAAATCTTAAATAGCATATGTGACAGAGCTTCTAAATTTAAAAAATCACCAGCATATTCTGAAAATGGAAAATGAATTTTAAAATTACCACTATACTAAAAAAGGGGGGGGGGGAACTATCCAGTCAGTATGATAAAAGCATAGTGGTTTTGCATCATTCTAATTCACCTAATCTAAAAGCATAATATTCATTTATAACTGATAAGCCTAACTCTTTGTATATTTCTAACATTTTTTATTGCTGGTATCAAGCATAGTTCTGTGTTTTTTTCCCTTTTAAGATAAAACACCTAGGAGAATACTGTATTACCTCTCCCTGAGTATAAGTCAGTATGTCAGAATACAACTCACTGTTCTTATTTGGCTCAAGAATTCTGTTTTGTTTTTCTAAGGCTGGACTCAAACTCTTCAGGACTTCAGAGCCTATAAATTTTCAGCATAAGAAATGGCTCTAAGTTGTAATGTAAGAAGGAGACCATCTTAAACATTTGTCTATCCCTAGCACTGTTCTACTGCATCCAGACCATAGTAAAAATTTTTAAAATATTTACTGAATGGATTTGCCCTAAACTGTATACACCAGCAGTCTATTCCTATATACCCCAGTATGAGAATATTTACTGATGAAACAATGTCTAGGATTTATTTCAAAATTATGCACAGTGAGAATAAATGCATGGGGATATAGATAAAGCAAGGCCATTAAACAACTTTTAAAATAATTAGGAGACTTATCAGAAAAAAGTGAAACAACTAAGTTATAGAGGGGCATCTATATTGGTCAATGGTGTAGAATTATTTCATTTATAGCAAACTGTAAAAAGGTTAAATTATATTTTCTTCAAGAGGTCTGCCTTTAATTTATAACCCAGTATTTTTGTTACAAAATATTTTTACTTCATAAATCCCAAATGACTTAAGAACTATAGTTAAAATATAGGGGAAGAGGCTATAATCCTCCTCTAAAAAAAGTGATAAAAACAAAAATTTGTAGACAAACCACAAGTGACTCAATCTCACAAAACAAACTGAGGGTTGATGGGGGGAGAGGAATGGGGAGGGGGGGTGGGGTTATGGACACTGGGGAGGGTATGTGCTATGGTGAGTGCTGTGAAGTGTGTAAACCTGGCGATTCACAGACCTGTACCCCTGGGGATAAAAATATATGTTTAAAAAAAATAAAATTTTAAAAAATAAATAAATAATAAAATAAAAGAAATTAAAACAAAAATTTGTATATCAACAAAGAATAACATCTGATGTTCTAATTTTCTAATTTTTGCTGTAGTCTGAAAGGAGACAAAATTAAGTTAGAAATCTGTAACATAAAAAAAGCCTAATAAACATAGTCATTCAGATCTGGCTTAATAATTAAGAGTCTGCCATTACTAGCTCCTTAGTGAAAATGCTCCTCCAAAATACAAATTATTTTCTTTTATGAAATTTCTGAAAGAGTTTCATTAAGTAGATTACTTCTGGAACTAAAATAAAGTGACATTTAACAGGAAATTAAAGCGTCACTTACTAGATTAGATAAATAATTGGTCTTTCCAATTCTTTTTGTTCTGTGAGCAAGTACAAACAACATTCATTTTGTCTTTATGTTTTCCCCTATAATTTCCAAAGAAAATGCAGTATCAATTAAGTAACCCCAAATCTGCTTGCTTTAATATTAATTTTTCTGGTGTAACTAACTCTCACAGGATTCATTATAAAGTTGATACTTGCAGTTCTTGTTATACTGTCAACTAAGTGAAACTATTAAGAGCAAATTTTAAAAATACATATTAGAAACATTTTTAAAGGTACACATTAAGAATGATAAACCAGTTAATCAAAAAGAAAACTTTAATACAGTAATAAAAACAACATGCTGGTATAAGGATAGACATATAGTGCAACGGAATAGAATACAGAGTCCAGAAATAAACTCTCACATATATGCCCAGTTGATTTTCAACAGGGGCCAAGACCGAAAGGACTTCTTTAAATAAAACTTAAAAAAAAAAAAAAAAATGGTACTGGTAGAACTGGAAATCCATATGAAGTTGGACCCTAACTGCATTATCACACACAAAAATGAACCTAAAATGGATCACAGATCTAATTTAAAAATTAAAACTGTAAAACTCTCAGGAAAAAAAAAAAAATAGTAAGAGCAATTCTACATGACCTTGGACTTGGCAATAGTTTCTTAAATATGACACCAAAACCACATGGCATTTTTAAAAAAAAGGATAAACTGGAGTTCATCAAAATTAAAACTTTTTTTGCATCAAAGCACACCATCCCACCAACAGTTTAAGAGGGTTCCCCTTTCTCCACATCCCCTCCAACATATGTTGTTTCCTGTCTTGCTAATTTTGACCATTCTAACTGGTGTAAGGTGGTATCTCAATGTGGTTTTAATTTGAGTCTCCCTGATGGCTAGTGATGATGAACATTTTTTCATGTGTCTGATAGCCATTTGTATGTCTTCATTGGAGAAGTGACTGTTCATATCTTCTGCCCATTTTTTTAATATGATTGTCTGTTTTGTGTGTATTGAGTTTGAGGAGTTGTTTATAGATCCTGGATATCAACCTTTTGTCTATACTGTCATTTGCAAATATCTTCTCCCATTCCGTGGGTTGCCTCTTTGTTTTGTTAACTGTTTCCTTTGCTGTGCAGAAGCTTTTGATCTTGATGAAGTCCCAAAAGTTCATTTCCGCTTTTGTTTCCTTTGCCTTTGGAGACATATCTTGAAAGAAGTTGCTGTGGCCGATATCAAAGAGGTTACTGCCTATGTTCTCCTCTAGGATTCTGATGGATTCCTGTCTCACGTTGAGGTCTTTTATCCATTTTGAGTTTATCTTTGTGTATGGTGTAAGAGAATGGCCGAGTTTCATTCTTCTACATATAGCTGTCCAGTTTTCCCAGCACCACTTATTGAACAGACTGTCTTTTTTCCACTGTATATTTTTTCCTGTTTTGTCGAAGATTATTTGACCATAGAGTTAAGGGTCCACATCTGGGCTCTCTACTCTGTTCCACTGGTCTGTGTGTCCGTTTTTATGCCAGTACCATGCTGTCTTGGTGATCACAGCTTTGTAGTAAAGCTTGAAATCAGGTAACGTGATGCCCCCAGTTTTATTTTTGTTTTTCAACATTTCCTTAGCGATTCGGGGTCTCTTCTGATTCCATACAAATTTTTGGATAATTTGCTCCAGCTCTTTGAAAAATACCGGTGGAATTTTGATCGGAATGGCATTAAAAGTACAGATTGCTCTAGGCAGTATAGACATTTTAACAATGTTTATTCTTCCGATCCAAGAGCATGGAATGGTCTTCCATCTTTTTGTGTCTTCTTCAATTTCTTTCATGAGTGTTCTGTAGTTCCTCGAGTACAGATCCTTTACCTCTTTGGTTAGGTTTATTCCCAGGTATCTTATGGTTCTTGGTGCTATAGTAAATGGAATCAATTCTCTAATTAGAGCTTCCCTATGACCCTGCAATTGCACTACTGGATATCTACCCCAAAGTTACAGATGTAGTGAAAAGAAGGGCCATCTGTACCCCAATGTTTATAGCAGCAATGGCCATGGTCGCCAAACTGTGGAAAGAACCAAGATGCCCTTCAACGGACGAATGGATAAGGAAGATTTGGTCCATATACACTATGGAGTATTATGCCTCCATCAGAAAGGATGAATACTCAACTTTTGTAGCAACATGGATGGGACTGGAAGAGATTATGCTGAGAGAAATAAGTCAAGCAGAAAGAGTCAATTATCATATGGCTTCACTTATTTGTGGAGCATAACAAATAGCATGGAGGACAGGGGAGTTAGAGAGGAGAAGGGAGTTGAGGGGAATTGGAAGGGGAGGTGAACCATGAGAGACTATGAACTCTGAAAAACAATCTGAGGGGTTTGACGTGGCAAGGGGTGGAAGGTTGGGGGAACCAGGTGGTGTGTATTGGAGAGGGCACGGATTGCACGGAGCACTGGGTATGGTGCAAAAACAATGAATACTGTTACGCTGAAAATAAAAAATAAAAAAAATTACAAATAGAAAACAAAAAACAAAACAACAACAAAAACACACTATCATCAGTGAAAGACAACCCACAGAAAGGAGAAAATATTTGCAAATCATATCTCTGAGTAGGGGTAATATCCAGGATATATAAAGAAGAGCCTCCTACAATTAAGCATCAAAAAGGCAACCCAATTAAAAAATGGGCAGGGGTGCCTGGGTAGCTCAGTCAGTTAAGCATCTGACTTTTAATTTTAATTTTAGAGGTTGAGCCCCACAAGAGGCTCTCTGCTGAGCATGGAGCCTTAAGATCTCTCTCCCTCTCCCCCATCTCACCTTTCTCTAAGTAAATAAACAAATAAATCTTTTTTTTTTAATGGGCAAAAAAAAACCCTGAACATTTCACTAAAGAAGATATATAGTCAATAAACACATTAAAAAATAGCCAATATCATTAATTATCAAGAAAATGCATATAAAAACCACAATAAGACACTACGTCACATCCACTAGGATGGCAATTATCAAAAAATGGAAAATAACAAGTGTTGGTAAGGATGTGGAGAAACTGGAATCCTTGTACACAGTAAGAATGTAAAATGGCTCAGCCACTATGGAAAACAGTGTGGCAGCTCCTCAAAGTTTATTATGGTAACCACATGACCCACCAAACCCACTCCTAGCTATACACCCAAAAGAATTAAAAATGGGGACTTATAAAGATACTTGTAAGCCAATGCTCATAGCAGCAGTTTTCACAACAGCAAAAGTAAAATAATCAACCAATGAATGGATAAACAAAATGTGGTATATACATAAAATGGATTCTCATTCAGCCAAAGAAAGAAGCAAAGTTCTGATATGTGCTACAAAACAGACTGAACCTCGAAAACCTCTTAAAATAAGTCAGACACAAAAGGAAGGACAAATACTACATGACCACACTCACATGAAATATCTAGAATAAGGACATTCATAGAAAGTAGAATAGAGATTACCAGGGGCCAGCAAAAAGGAGAATGGGGAATTGTTGCCTAATGGACAGTGTATTTCTGCTTGGGATGATGGAACAGTTTCACACAAACAGATGGTGATGCTGGTTACATGACATTTGGAATACACATAATGCCACTGAATTATATACTTATTAAGGATTGTTAAACACTTAAAATGGTTAAAATGGTAAATTGTAGGTTTATATCTATTTTACTGCAAGTCTTAAAAAATAAAGGAGGAACGATCTTAATTGTACACACATACCTATATACACAAAACACCACAATGTGTCTTACTGCTTTTGGCAAGCAGCACAAAACCAATCACTTACCATGCTGTTTTCTACTTGGAAATTCTACTATTTTCAAAAAAACTAATATAGAACCTCTAATTCATAATAAATTTAATCCTGAAGTTACATTTGTTGTTCCTAATCTACAAAAGTAGAGTCTTACCATACATTTAGAAGAAAGATGTTAATTGTAAAAAGATCATGTTTTATCACCATGCAGGATAGCTAGCTACGAGAAAACCAACTTTTTTTGTGGATAAACTCTAATTTTATAGAAGAGGGATTGAACAACATCATAAACGAAACCAAACACAAAGACACAAAAACGACAAGTCAAGAAATGTAAAATACAAGCAAAAGGTAACATCTAGTCCACCAAAGCAAGTTCACAAGAAATGGCCACAGGAAAAACCGTGACTACAAACCTATGCAGCAACATTCCTCTGTGACTGTGCCAGTCCTCTTCAATCACTTCTTGCCAACAAGTACTCTGTCCTGCCACAATCGCTACCAGTATTATTCTCAGTGAAAAGAAAAAGAAACCAGATGTGGACTTTACTTATTCAAATGATGAATAATCATTAAGAATTCACTGGTTTCCCCACCTGCCTCTGTTAAAATATTTTTCAAAAGAATATTGACACTCTCAGCATATGGTTTACTGGTAAGTGACTGGTCAGCTTCTACTCAAAGAGGAGGGAAAGCTATTCTAAAACTCTAATGTTATACTTCAACTGAGTTTTGATGCATTAGGAATGTTGCTCCAAACAGAACACAGGCACATAAAATAAAACAAAATGAAGAAATCCCAGAGCCTTGTGATGTCTAGTCATTCTTTCAAACTAATCATGGACTCCTGATGAACTGAAAATGAATACACCAAACTAATAAAACAATTTTCACAGAGGCTATCAAATGCAAGCAGTATTATTTCAGTTTAAAATAACTGTAGTACTGGGGCGCCTGGGTGGCTCAGTGGGTTAAGCCGCTGCCTTCGGCTCAGGTCATGGTCTCAGAGTCCTGGGATCGAACCCCGCATCGGGCTCTCTGCTCAGCAGGGAGCCTGCTTCCTCCTCTCTCTCTGCCTGCCTCTCTGCCTGCTTGTGATCTGTCAAATAAATGAATAAAATCTTTAAAATAAAATAAAATAAAATAAAATAACTGTAGTACAAGGAAAATTCCATTAAGCAAATTAGAATTTTTGAGTGTTTTCTATGTTATGTTTAGATGCTGGCAAGCAAACGTCTCTAAGTTACCTCAGGCTCATTGATAAGAGATGTTTGTAGCTTCTACTCTAATAACAAGTATATATGTATATAATAAAGTGTTCATTTTGACCTGAAATAAGAGATACAACTTTTAAGGCATCCATCAACAGACTGCTTTTTAGTTCTTTTCACTGATGCACGCAGCATTAGTCTCTAACCTACTATCTTTCTCGCCTTTTTTTCTATGTACTTCAGATATATCAAGATGGTGGAGTTGCAGAGCCTGAAAAAGGTTAGGTCTGGTGTTAGTTTTATGGATGTTTGAATTTTTCTGTAATAAAAAAGTTAAAATAATTAAATTGGCACCCTCTATATATGAAATAGCAGATTCCTATGGTTCAAGTTTTAAAATGTAAAATTGCGGGTCAGTGAAAGAACATAGACAATTATCCCTATTTCTCTGGTATATATAACTACCTCATTGCTTCACTGTTAAATATAGCAAATTCATTCCAAATTCATTATGTTTTCTAACTATAATTTGAAATGCCAAGGCTATAGAAGTCATTAATAAACTCAACTACATAAAATTTTTTTTTAATTTTTGCATGGCAAAAAATACTGTAAGCAAAGTCAAAAGACAAATGAGTACACTGGGAAAAAATAACTGCAGATAGCTATTATAAATAAAGAGCTAATATTCCTAATATACAAAGACCTTAGTAACTTTAGGGAAAAAAGACCCAAATCCTATAAGAAAAATGGAAAAAAGACATGTAAAGCTATCCACATCTATATATATGGCTCTTATATATCTGAAAGCTATAAACTTGACACTTAAGGAATATGCACATTAAAACTACACTGAGATACTATTTCTTTGCCCCTTGGATTGAAAAAAATTAAAAGCTTGACAATACGCTCTCTTTGTAAGGCTGTGAAAAAACAGGCACTCTCATATATTGCTGGTGGTAATGCAAAACAGTACAACTCCAACAGAAGGGGATTTGGTAACATTTAGCAAAACTACACATCCATTTACCCTTTAAGCCAGTAAGCCCACACCTGTATTTTATCCTGAAGATCCACCTTCAGCAGTAAAAAAGACATGCATAAGCTTATTTATTGCAGCACTCCAAAAATACAAAATTACTAGGAAACACCTGGAGAGCCCAGGAAGACAGGACAGAAGACAGGACAAACAAACTTGAATACATACACATGAAGAATGTTATCTGCTTACTGATGCCAAAGAAAAATCTAAAAGATAAACACAAAGCCAATGAAGTTAATTATCTACAAGGATGGGGTGTTGTTTTGGGTTTTATAGTGGCACAGGTGAAGCAATTCTGAAACCATTTTAGGCGAGGCTCATTTAGGGCAAATGAGTAAAAATGCTGATATTGTTAGGCACCCACGTTCTCATTACAGAAAAAGGGAAAACAGAGGCATCAGTATGAACTCATATTTCTAAAATATATATCCATGTTGAAGCATATATCCATGTTACATGAGCATATGCATGCAAACGTGTATATACATATATGTGCACATACATATAAAGATACCTATGTTTTCTAGCTTGTCCCCTAATAGGACCCAGAGGCAAAGATATGCAGCTGTGTCCAGATCTTGGCTTCTACTACCATTTCCCGTCCCTCACTAAAAGGGACCAGGGCTCCAAGGAGACTGATTCTTGGGCCAGAGAAGATACCAGAGGAGTCTTTTTAATAATGAAAATAATTAAGTACTTGAAAAGCAAAAAATAAAAAATGATGGGAGCATGAAGAAGGACACAGGAGCCAGCATGGAGAAAGAGGATCCCACCGATGAAATTTAAGAACCAAAATATTTAAGAACAGTAATGAATTATTAATCATTGGGTAACAAATAAGAATCCAGGAGTTCAATAATAAGTAAAACAATGCAGACAAATAAAAGGGCTCTTATTTCAATAGAATGCTGAGTAATCACTGGTAAAAGTAGAGGGAGAATTGGAGTTGGAAAAAAAAAATCATCATGTGACAACCACAACCATAACAACTGGTTGAAGCAAGTTATTAGTGGATCCCTACACAAAGGGGACAAAACTTTGATGAGAAGTAGGATATTTTAATTGTCTCAAAGTACCTCCTCACAATCTGCTTATTATCTGTATGGGAGTATAGTAACTATATAGTGAAGAAATCAGGTAATGAAACAGGTGGTCAAAATTTATACTATAGATGAGGAGCAGATATGATGAACACTGCGTACCTCCAGATATGATGGCCTTAGAAAGACACACCCTTATGCAATATTTTGTCCAGGAATACATAACCTGAAACTTAGCAAGGGGAAACATCAGATAAACTGAAGATAAGGAAAATACTGTTAACAAGGAAAAAAGGGAAAGGGGGATGACTATATTCTTTGAAAATGTCAATGTAATAAAGGACAAAGAAAAGCTGAAGAACTGTTACAGGTTAAGAGATACTGAAGACATGACATCGAAATGCAATATGGGATCACAGACTAAATTCCATACTGGAGGGGAAGAAATTTGATTATAAAAGACATTGATTTGATCAACTGATAAAATTAGAATATGGTAGATCAGATCAAAGTAATATAGTGGCTCAGTCAGTTGAGTGACCAATTCTTGATCTCAGCTTAGGTCTTGATCACAGGGTCATGAGTTCAAGCCCTATGTTGGGCTCCATGGTAGGCGTGGAGCCTACTTTACAAAAAAAAAAAAAAAAAAAAAAAAGTAGTGTGGGGATGCTTAATCTACTGAAGATTTTAATACTGCTCTGTAGGAGGGCAGTTCGGTGGCTCAGTTGGTTAGTGGTGTGCCTTCAGCTCATGTCATAATCCCAGGGTCGAGTCATGCATCAGGCTCCCTGCTCAGTGGGGAGTCTTCTTCTCTCCCTCTACCCTTCCCCACTGCTTATGCCCATGCTCTCTCTTTCTCTCTCAAATAAATTAAATTAAAAGAGTGCTCTATAAGAGATAATCCTTATCCTTGAGAAACCCACCCTAAGGTATTTAGGACTAAAGGGGTATAATACGTTCAACGTTATTACTTTTGCATGACTCAATAAGAATACATATATGCATGTGTGTGTGTATATATAGATAAACACACAGAAACATTCATTCACAAAGTGAGTAATAAAACATTCGGGACAAAAGGTTAACAGGTAAATCTGGACAGAGGACATATGGATGGTCTTTATAGTATTGTTATAACTTCTCTACAAGTTTGAAATTCTTTCCAAAAATCGTTAAGTTCAAAAACTTAATACATTATTTTTCTCCCTGAATTCTGTTTTTTCTTCTATAATTTCTACACAGCTAAACGGGATACAGAGTCAATCAGTCATCCAGCTAGACACCTGGCAGTTAACCTAGCCTACCCATAGGTTTCAATTCATTTTCTTCCTTTCCTTCAACCCCCATATGCAACTCCCATATCCTAAGGGATATCTCTTATATTTGTCCTTTTTTTCTCCAATCATACTGAATGGGTTCAGGAACTAATCATTTAGCATATCTCATCAGATTTACTACCGTCTACTAATAATAACCCTTTCACCAGTCCTCACTCTAACACACTCTCCACTCTGCTACAGAGTGTCCATGCCCAAATGAAATCTGATCATGTCATTCTGTATTTCTCAATTGGTCCTGAATATAGGTAGGAAAGAACTTACTAGATTAACTTAAAAATCCCAACACTGAGAAAATGTATTACTTTGGATCTCCAGAAGCAAATAAGCAAAAATTACTGTCCAGAGGCTTAAAAGCTAGTATAACATGAAACAACTACAGGGCCTTCTTGGAACCAATCATAAAGTAACTGCTATTAAAAGCAGTATCTTCATGCTCTTACACAAATAACACAGGATAGGACCTCTGGAAAGAGAGGTCATTAAAATTAAGGGATGAAAAGAAAAATGTAGGGAGCAGAAGGGAAGTGTAGACTACTTAAAGGTAAGGTAAGGAAAAGTAGAGAAGGTAAGAGAAAGAAAGCGAAAGGGAGGAAAAAAGTCTATTCTCTAGGATTTCACAGTAGAACAGTTTTGTCTCTCAGTAAAATGTCAACATTCTGAGAATTAACTAGCCATCTCTCAATTTTTCCTAACTGAAAAGCACTGAACATAATCAGAAGAGTTCTTTATGTCTTTATGAATATCTGACATTTTATCATAAGTTACTTGAGATCAGTATTATTCATCATTAAAGTATATTTTATGAGTAGTGAGAATATTTATAAGCAAACAAAGAATGTTTCTACTGCTTTCATTTTGTAGATTTCTTTTTTTAATTTTACAGTTCAAGGGTTCAAAACATATATTATATAAAACTGCATATATATTTTATATAGATACACTGCATACGACATTTATAAAACTGAAACTCTTCCCACTTAGAGTACCTATACAATTATTCCAATACATATAGATACAGCCAAAATATAAAATCATAACTCCAAACTTTCCCTGGAAATTTGCAAGAAGCAGTACAACATATTACTACAACCACTGTACTTCCACACAAAACCTTGTAACATACAAATGCACATAACCTCCTTGGTTTTCCAATAGCTACTAAGCTGACCTGGGCTCCCTGTGCCTGAATTTTCTTCCCTGACTATAGGCAAAGACTTCATTCGTTCAGCCACTCAGCCAATGCAGAGTGAACATCTAACCCTCTAAGTACTGGGTAGTGATTGTGCAACCCCTTCCTTTCTCTTTTTTCACCCCTCCTCTCTTTATCAAATAAATTGCCTGCTGCTAGCCCTTACTGCCATATGCATTCCCTTTAACCTCTTTCTTTTCCCAGGTTCTGTTCCATTAACCTGAAAGAAACCTTCCTTATTCTCATTTGTCAACCTCAACCCAGTAATAACTATTTCCAGTCACTATGTAATTCCCCTACAAATTCTGCCATATATATCTCATGTGGCTTCCTGCTCCTGTGACAGGAATATTTTTCAAATTCAGTGGGCAGGCACCAGGACGGAACAAATACAGAATGTGGACTGCTACAAGAAAACTGTTCTGGACTCTCTTCAAAAGGTCAGTATCATTTAAAAAGGAAAAAAAAAGAAGAAGAAAGAAGGCAGGCAGGCAGGAAGGAAGGAAGGGAGGGAGGAAAGGAAGGAGGGAGAGAGAGGGAGGGAGGGAAAAAGGATAGGAAAAACTAATCTAGAATAAAGAGATACAAGCAAATGTTATGTGTGGACCTTAACTAGATTGTTGTTTGAAAAAAAAACTATAAAAGAAATCTCGTGGGGGGGGGCGCCTGGGTGGTTTGGTAGGTTCATCATCTGCCTCAGGTTCAGATTGTGATCTCGGGGTCCTGGGATCAAGCCCTATACGAGGTTCCCCACTCAGAGGGGAGCTTCTCCCTTTCCCACTCCCCCTGCTTGTGTTTCCTCTCTCGCTGTGTCTCTCTCTGTCAAATAAATAAATAAAATCTTTAAAAAAATAAAAATAGGGGTGCCTGGGTGGCTCAGTGGGTTAAAAGCCTCTGCCTTCGGCTGGGGTCATGGTCCCAGGGTTCTGGGATGGAGCCCCGCGTCGGGCTCTCTGCTTGGCGGGGAGCCTCTGCTTCTCTTCCTCTCTCTCTGCCTACTTGTGATCTCTCTCTGTCAAATAAATAAATAACATCTTTAAAAATAATAATAATAATAAAAATAACATGACAGTTTATTAAATTACTGTTATTTTGTTTCCTATGATAACAGTATAAAGGTCATGTAGAGAAATGCCCTTATTTCTAGGAGGTGTGTGCTGAATCATTTTTGGGTTAAGTATTATGATGGCTGAAATTACTTTCAAATGGTTCAGCAATGCCACTCTCCTCCCTGAAATGTATATAAACACAATAGGAATGTATGTGGCAAAACACTGGTAATTAATGACACAAGGTTGAAAAGTATTTGGATATACACTGTATTTTCACTAAACTTTTCTGGATGTTTAAAATTTTCAAAATGCAAACTTTGGTTTAAGTCAGGGCTCTGCACTCAGCGGGAAGTCTGCTTGGAATTCTCTCTCTCCCTCTCCCTCCCCTTCTATCCCTCCCCCCACTCATGCACACACACCCTCTCTCACTCTCTAAAATAAATACTTTTAAAAAATAAAAGGAGAGGTATAAAACCATTGAGCAGTCTCCAATGGTTTCTAGATTTCTCGTTATTTTTGAAAGAGCAAAAATATGAAACCTCCCATAGGTCTACAAAATGCTAACTGATAAATCTTAAAATGGGTTACCACTCTGGTCAGGTTGTAAATACACAAAAGGATAACTCTTTCTTTTTCCTATATAAACAAATTTATTTTACATCACCAATACTTTAAACATAAAGCCATTAATTTTTCCCATGTTACCAAATATGAAAATTTGTAGTTATACTGCACAAATCTTTCCTTAAACCCTGTAGTTTACAGTCTGCATTAGAACATCTTATATCAAGACACACAAAAGGTCATGGAGCAAAGTGTATTTCCATTATCTGTGAATTATTTGTACACACCTCATACATGTTCTCCTTTCTGCTAACTCTGTGATACTCTTTTATTCTTAAAAGGCCCTACTACTCTCAGAGGCCTAACTCTGTGGTAAGTCATGCAGAAAAGAGTACAATAAACCTAAAGTAAAAAAGATGACTGACACCACCACACTTTTCTTTTTTCTTTTCTTTTTTTTTTTTCTAAAATATACACCACAGAGGACACTGCTTAAATATTTTTAGGCCCTAGGGTGCCTAGCTGGCTCAGTCAGAAGAGCATGTGACTCTTGGTCTCAGAGTTTTGAGTTTGAGCCCCACACTGGGTACAGAGATTACTTAAATAATAAAACTTTAAAAAATACATTTTTAGGACCTATGCTTCTTCAAAATACTTCTTCAAAATAAGATATGGCTAATATATTCATTCATTTAATTCACAGACCATTTTCCACTATTAAGTTAGACTTCAACTGTATCCCAGACTCATCAACTATGAACCATAGAAAATAAGACTGCCACAAAATCCCAATACTTACACAGATAAGAAAAAGCAAAGAGCTAATTCAAATCAATAAACTTAAAATATATTAAAACCTCAAAAATTTTCTCATGAATAATAGTTTGCTTTAGTTATTATACTAAAGAGATTTCTTCCTACACTAGCCCTTCTTTTTTTTTTTTTTTTTTTTAAAGATTCTATTTATGTATTTTAGAGAGAGAGTGAATACAAGCATGAGTGCAGTTTGGGGCAGATGGAAAGGGCGACAGAGAGAATCTCAAGCAGACTCTATGCTGAGCACCTGACAGGCTCGATCCCATAACCCTGGGAACAGACCTGAGCTGAAATCAAGAGTCGGACACTTAACTGATTGAGCCTCTGTGGCACTCCCACATGAGCCCTTCTTAAGAGAATTTGCCCTGCCCCATTCACTGAAAAGCCAATTCTCTTATAAATCATAACAGGGTCTTTCCAGCAATAGCTGACTGAACAGTGATGGATATCCTTCCTAACATGAAACAAATGGATTCTCTCTCCTAGCAAGTTAGAATTTAAATGTGGTAGCTGTGAAAATTAGCTATGGGGGCCAAGAGCTAGCTGAACTTAACACCTACAACTGACCACTGTACACTAATTAAAAAAGCAAAGAAAAGCATTTGGTCGAGAGAAACAAAAACAATATAAGCAAGTCCAGAAAAAGAAACGGAGAATGAGTATAAAAACATTCAGTTCTGTACTTCCTGTACTTGAATTGTACAATATTTAGTACCAGGAAATTGTTTGCAAAATTACTGCCTTTAAAAAAAAAAAAAGGAAAAGGTTAAGGACATCTGTGTGGGTACAGAACTTTCAAAGGAAATAAATGAGTTAAAAGAAAAAACTAAAGATCAAAAATACAATTGGAATATAGCAAAATCTGGGATTCAATTACTTTCAAATCAACAGATTCTTCCCCAAAATAAAATGTTAACCTTATACAGGGGTCAACAGAGAAGACAGAACAAATCATTCTGCTTCAAGTATTTATTAGTAGATATTTTCTTACTTTTCTCAACAATATAATTAAATATTTGAAGCCCATATTTAATATAAAGAATGTTCACAGGCTACTATCTTCAACTATAAATTCAGATATAGTACAAACACTTCACATTCTTTTAGGGAAAAGAAGTAAGTGATATCATTCCTCATGTATAAGATAGGCAGGATAGCAGAGCAGGTGAATGCTTGAGCCCTAGAGCTAGACTCCTAGGTTCCATTGTGGCTCTAACATTACCTAATTCTGAAACTGTGGGCAAGTTACTTCTTATGCCTGCTTTTCTAACAGCATAAAAATTAGTATAATAATAGAATTAATCTCACGAGATTGTTATGAAGAATAAATGATGTAATATATGAAAAATCTAGGAAATAGTAAATGTACACCACAATTAATATTATCACTAAATATTATTCAAAGGAAAAGGGTGGATTTCATTTATCTACGATATTATACAAGTGAATTCCTTGAAAGCAGACATAAGACATGAAAAACATAAAACTGATCCCAAAAAAACAGGGGAGATAAAGATAAACCCACATAAAAAAACTAATTTCTATCATATAGACTCTGCACCAATAAACCAAGAAGTATCCTCTCATGGGGAACAGCTTGTCTTCTCATAATATTTTGTAAAAGCTTTCCTTCAGCAACCACTGACCATGAAAAGAAGCCCTCATTCCTGAATGCCCACTTAGATATAGCTAAGCATCAGGATGATCTGTTGCTGGAGAAGGTAAAAATATTTTTAAAGATTTTTTTTTTAATTTTAAAAGATTTTTAAACAACCAAGTCTTAGCTCTGATCTCAAAAAGTTTAAGTTTTTAACCATGATTCGCTCTGAGATAACTCAAAAATTCATTCTTATGGAGCTTTTTGAAACATTTTTTGGATTAGGCCATTACATAATGAAGAAAGAGCTAGAGATATTGTAATGAGAAAAACAACTCTTCCATCATGAACGCAAGATAATGTGATTTGCTTCCTACAGGATGCTCAGTAAGGCCAAAAAATAAGAACCAAACTGAAAGGTCAAAAATTATGTCAACAGAAACCAGGAAGGAAAGGAGTAAAGGAGGAAGGGAAAAAGGGCGACCATTATAAATTTTATCAATTCTTTGAACGTGGAAAAAACCAAGATAGCCTAATTTTTAAAGATCCAAAATAACATTTTTTTAAATAAAAAAGCAAAAAAAAAAAAATTAGAAAGAATGTGTCCTTACTTCCCTTTATGTTTTGAAATCATTCTTTAAAGGCGAACCCTCCTACACGCTGGTGGGAATGCAAGCAGGTGCAGCCACTCTGGAAAACAGTATGGAGGTTCCTCAAAAAGCTGAAAATAGAGCTACCCTACGACCCAGCAATCACACTACTGGGCATTTACCCTAAAGAAACAAATGTAGTGATCTGAAGGGGCACGTGCACCCCAATGTTTATGGCAGCAATGTCTACAATAGCCAAACAATGGAAAGAGCCTAGATGACCATCAACAGATGAATGGATAAAGAAGATATGGTGTGGGGCGCCTGGGTGGCACAGTCAGTTAAGCTGCTGCCTTCGGCTCAGTCATGATCTCAGGGTCCTGGGATCGAGCCCCACATCGGACTCCTTGCTGAGCCGGAGCCTGCTTCTCCCCTGCCATTCCCCCAGCCTCTACTTCCTCTCTTCCTTTCCCTCCTTCTCTCTTCCCCCCGCCACCGTGTTAAATAAATAACTAAAAATCCTAAAAAAAAAAAAAAAAAAAAAAAAAGAAGATATGGTGTGTGTGTGTGTGTGTGTGTGTGTGTGTGTGTATATATATATAATGGAATACTATGCAGCCATCAAACAAACCCACATAAAACCTTGCCATTTGCAATAACGTGGATGGAACTAGAGGGTATTATGCTAAGCAAAATAAGTCAATCAGAGAAAGACATTATCATATGATCTCACTAGTATGTGGAGTTTGAGAAACAAGACAGAGGATCATAAGGGAAGAGACGGAAAAATGAAACAAGACAAAACCAGAGAGGGAGACAAACCATAAGAGACTCTTAATCTCACAAAACACACGGAGGGTCGCTGGAAGGGAAGGGAGTGGGAGGGACAAGGTGGCTGGGTGATGGACACTGGGGAGGGTATGTGATATGGTGAGTGCTGTGAGTTGTGTAAGACTGATGATTCACAGACCTGTACCCCTAAAACAAGTAATACATTGTATGTACATTAAAAAAAATAACAGAAGAAACTGTGCAAGGTGTAGAGGGGTCGGGGGGTAGGGGTAGGGTGAGTCTATGTACTATGTACTATCTGCTCAATTATGCTATAAATCTAAAACTATATTAAAAAGGGAAAAAATAAATCATTCTTTAACTCACATTCTACTACAGCATACGAACATATTCACAACAATCCTTCATTCCATCAAAAAATACTGAATCTTTACTTTCCAAATATGATTCTAGACTAGGCTTTTTTTTTTTTAAAGATTTTATTTATTATGTATTTGACAGAGAGAGACACCGAGAGAGGGAGCACAAGCAGGGTGAGAGGGAGAGGAAGAAGCAGCAAGATGTGGGGCTCCATCCCAGGACTCTGGGATGATGACCTGAGCCGAAGGTAGTCATTTAACCAACTGAGCCACTCAGGAGCCTCTAAGCCTTTTTTTTTTTTTAAGATTTTATTTAATTATTTGAGAGATAGCACGGGCGTGCACAAGTGGTAAGAGTGGGGGACAGAGGGGAAGAGAAATAGACTCCCCACTGATCAGGGAGCCCAACGGGGCTGGACCCCAGGACCCTGAGATCATGACCTGAGCCAAAGGGAGATGCTTGACTGAGTCCCCCCAGACGCTCCTAGGCTAGGCTCTTTGAGGTTTCTCTATCACCACACAAAAGGAAGACATTAAAGCAGCTTGAGAGATTATGCTTTAGATTTCCTCTCATTTCCTGTCCTCTTTCTATACCATTTGTTGTACAAAACTTCCAAATTACAAACTCTTAAGAAGAGCGGAGGCCTTCTTACTTTTCATTTACATAAAGCACCAAAAAAAAAAAAAAAAAAGTGCTCAGGCAAGGTAAAGTTGACCTCTCACCAAATTAGGAGCAAAACGTATGTGAACAGGAGACAGGAGATTTCCTCCGAAATTCCACATTTCCCTTAACTTAAGCATAGATCCTTCCTCTACAAGGAGAAGGAGTTTAGCTCTCTTAGGATGCTCCCAAGTGGTGACAGTCATCTCACAAGCAGGTTAATACACCAAACGGCAGCCTGTAGTAAAGGTCTTCAGAAAACTGAGACAAGGGGCAATCCAATCACAGGAAAGAAGACACATCCTTCACAAGACTGTGAAGGGTATAGGGATGCCTTCTCCCACTCCCTCCTCCCAGGACAAAACAGAACAAAAAACAGAAGGGGGCGGCTAGCAGTAAGAGTCTAAAAAGAAAACAAAAATGAAAAGTTGGGACTCCTGGGTGGCTCAGTTGGTTGAGCGGCTGCCTTCGGCTCCGATCATGGTCCCAGTGTCCTGGGATCAAGTCCCATATCCGGCTCCTTCCTCAGCAGGGAGCCTGCTTCTCCTTCGGCCTCTGCCTGCCACTGTCTCCCTGTGCTCATTCTCTCTCTCCCTGACAAATAAATAAACAAAATCTTTAATAAAAAAAAAAAAAAGAAAGAAAGAAAGAAAAGAAAAGAAAAGTTGACCTCCCTGTGTTAGAGATATGTAACGCCATAACAGCTCCTCAGACCTACAGCGAAAACAGCATACTTATTTCCTCCATTCCCTTCTTCCCCTTCCTAAGTCAATAATTTTAGCAGTGGCTCTAAACTCATATCCTTTTATGCAAACTCTATTCTACTTATCAAAAATAAAGACAATAGGCTTGCTAATAAGTTGTGTAATCAACTAAACATTAAGTGTTATATACTATCATTAGCAGGACATCATTCTATTTATATTTTAACATTCAAAAATTCAGAGGTAAAAGTGACTTAAGGCCATTGCTTGCAACAATGAATGGCAGCTAACATAAATTTAGCTTTTATTTACAATGTGCTAGGTATACTGTTGAGGACTTTGCAAGCATATCCTCCTTTAACCCTTATGATATGTCTATTAAATACTATTAATAAACCCAGTTTATAGATGAGGAAATAAGAGAAATTAAGAAATGTATATACGAGGGCAAAGAAATACAAGCAACGACACCATGATCTAAACTTAGAAATATGGCTAAGTTTGGTACCTTAACCAAAACATACATTACATTGCAGTTTTCACTCATCCCTGCTTTTAAACTTTATACAATTTTTTAAAATCATATTATCAATGACGATCAATACACAATTTGTCCTCAAAACAAGAGCCAAATAAGGGATACTTAGGGTCAAAAATAACTCAAAGACAAAGTCAGAGAAACCTCTAGCTCTAGTCAATAACCAAAAGTCTGCTGGCAGGGGGGAGGATCACAAAAGGGGATAAAGTGTGATAAAAATGATTTATAGGGGCCCCTGAGTGGCTCAGTGGGTTAAAACCTCTGCCTTCGGCTCAGGTCATGATCCCAGGGTCCTGGGATCAAGTCCCGCATCAGGCTCTCTGCTCAGCAGGGAACCTGCTTCCCCCTCTCTCTCTCTCTGCCTGCCTCTCTGCCTACTTGTGATCTGTCTCTCTGTCAAATAAATAAAATCTTTAAAAAAAAAAAATGATTTATACTTTTAAGTCCCAAACTTTAGGTATCATTTCTTGAAATAGAAGAGAACTGAATTAAAACTTAAAATCCCAACACCCTAATTAGTGCTATTTTTCTTTTCAACTTGTATTTTTTTCTGATTATAAAAACTTTTAAGGGGCGCCTGGGTGGCTCAGTGGGTTAGAGCCTCTGCCTTCGGCTCAGGTCATGATCCCAGGGTCCTGGGATCGAGCCCCACATCGGGCTCTCTGCTTGGCGGGGAGCCTGCTTCCTCCTCTCTCTCTGCCTGCTTCTCTGTGTTCTCCGTCTGTCAAGTAAATAAATAAAATCTTTTAAAAAATAAATAAATAAAAACTTTTAAAAACTTTGTAGTTTAAAAGCTTCACATTAAATATACCTGTACTTTTCATACTGTATTGAGTACCATTTCTTGAACTTTTTAAACTCTTTCAATATATCTTTCTAGATAGAATGCATTCTATATAAACTTTCATTTCTGGGTGATTTTTTTTTTTTTTAAAGATTTTATTTATTTATTTGACAGAGAGAAATCACAAGTAGGCAGAGAGGCAGGCAGAGAGAGAGGAGGAAGCAGGCTCCCTGCTGAGCAGAAAGCCCAATGTGGGGCTCGAACCCAGGACCTGGAATCATGACCTGAGCCGAAGGCAGCGGCCCAACCCACTGAGCCACCCAGGCGCCCCTGGGTGATATTTTTTTAAGCCATAAAATACTCAACACTATTTTCTTCAGAGAGTCTGAAGTCCCAAATCTAGTCATAAATCTACTCCCAGAAATTTTAATAATAAAAAGAAGACAAATTATACACAAAACTCGCAGTTCAATATCCTGTTAACAAAGAAACCTAAGAGCCTAAGTTTAAAACTTCCTCTCTATCTCAGCGCGCCTGGGTGGTTCAGTGGGTTAAGCATCTGCCTTCAGCTCAGGTCATGATCCCAGGTTGCAGGATTGAGCTCCACGTCAAGGTTCCTGCTTTGTGTGGAGACTACTTCTGCCTCTTCCCTGCCCCACGCTCTCTAGTGCATGCTCTCTTTCTCTCTTGAATAAATAAAATCTTTAAAAATAAATAAATAAAACTTCCTCTCTGTCATAATCAATGCAGCAGAGCTTTCTTCCTAAGAAAAAAATATTACCATTTGCTCAAAAATAAGAATGCATTTCCCAATCCACTGTACGTATCAAAAGAAAGTCTTCAATTTAAAATTCCGTATGGTCTCTGTTAAATCACACCCCGCTAACAAGTAAAAACAGATATCACATAAAAATTCTATTGAATTCATACTCATTTTACTTTTGTACAGCATGAAATGACTTAAACTTCCAAACCTAGTGTGGATTAAAATTAATATACCATACTGCCTTTGAAAACAAAGATTACAAAAATGAACCCATAAGCATATTTTCCAAGTATGCCCCCATCAATGTAAATATTAAGAACCACTAGCTGGTAGACAGTGCAGGCATGACTGGGCCACTACATTCTGTAGAAGTAATTATGACTGTAATTTCCCACTTTGGTGTATTAAATATCCTCACAAATGTCTGACAACTTCTTCCAATTTAAAATGTAACTTAGTTGTAAAAAGCCACTGTAGTAAAGCTGATAAAATTAAAGTAATCTTACTAATGACCTCTTATTCTTCAATCTTTTTAGAGAAATAAGATTTGGCCTTTGGATATTTTATGAGAAATAACAGTTTAACAACTGAGCAAAGTGAAAAGTCAGGTACTGTGTGAGGATTTCTACAAAGGACCAAAAAATAACTGATTTAATGAACTGAAACAAAATAAATACCACTTTGCTTTAAAAAAAAAAAAAAAAAAGAAAAGGGAAATTGAAGATAAAAGTTTCTTTTTTTTTTTTTTTGTAAGAGTAAGGAGGTACTTTCTTCTTATAAAGTCACATGGCATACGAGTATTAAACTTCTGTTTACAGTTGAAGACTAGGCATGCCTAGCTGGCTCAGTTAGTGGAGCATGTGACTATTGATCTTGGGAGTCATGAGTTCGAGCCCCATAACGGGAGTAGAGCTTAAAAAAAAAAAAAAAAAGTTGAAGACTTAAGCTTTCTGAATAATATCAAATAACTTATGTATTTTTCCACCTAGCATATTTTCTTCTTCCCTCATTTTTATGTACTATTGTAGGGAGCTTCAGAGATGGTTCCCAATGACCCCACCTCTTAGTATACACAGCCTTGTATAATCCTCTCTCCTGAGTGTGGGCTGGACCTAATGACTCACTTTTTTTTTTTTAAGAATTTTTTTAAAGATTTTATTTATTTATTTGAGAAAGAGCACATGGAGGCAGCGGGAGGAGAAGAGGGAGAGGGGCAAAGCAAAATCTGTGCTGAGCACAGAACATGACACAGAGATCATGACCTGGGCCAAAACCAAGAGTCAGAGGCTTAACTAACTGAGCCACCCAAGGGCTGCAGTGACTCACTCTCAATGAAGAGAAAAGGGAATAATGGGTTACCACTTCCATGATTACATTACAAACCAAAGGTTCATATGGAACCTTTATAAAGGAACTAATGTAGGCTATTGGCAAACAGCCAATATGAGGAACTGGGGCCCTCAGCCGAACAATCACATGAGTGAACTAGAGACAGATCCTTCCCCAGAGCCCTCAGATGAAACCACAGCCCTGTGGACATGTTGAATGCAGCTCTGTGAGGGACCCTGAACCAGAGGAGTCAGCTTAGATTCTTGACCGACAAAAGCTGTAACATAACATTTGTTGTCCTAAATCATGAAGTTTTGGTGTAATTTGCTATGTAGTGCTATGGGTTGAAATGTGTCCCTCTGAAAATTCATATGTTGATGTCCTCATCCCCAGTACTTCAGAATGTGACCTTTTTTGGAGACAGGTTTTACAGAGGTAATCAAGTTAAACTGAGGTCATTAGGATGGGCCCTAATCCAACATGAACTAGTATCCTTATAAAAAGGGGAAATTTGGACACAGAGAAAGACACACAGAGAAGGATGATGATATAAAATGACAGAGAAAGGAAAGAGGCCTGGAATAGAGCCTTCCCTCAAGGACCTCAGAAGGAACCATTCCTGCTGCCACCTTGATTTCAGATTCTTGGCTTCCAGACCATAAGACTAAAAATAAGTTTCTGTTTAAGCCACCCAGTTAGTAGTAATTTGTTACAGCAGCTCTAACAAATTAATACATATAGCCAGAGAGAACTAATACATATACTTGATTCAAAGTAACTTTTATTGGCAGTACCAAAATTAGCCTTTATGCAGAGCTCAAGTGGATGGCCAAAGCTTCCAAGTCTTAATTCTGAAAAAAGACATTAACAGTATCAGAAAAATCTTAGACCACAGAGTTTTTTTTAAAAGTCAGCTGGGACTTCAGCAATCATATAATCTAATCCACTCGTTTCAAAAATTGAGGATACTGATGTGGTAGGAGCAGTTTAGGACACTTAACATACAGTAATTCCACACAAGAAACTTGAGGTATCAACATCATCAATTCCAATTTTAAGATGAAGAAACTGATGTCTAGAAGTTAAGGTCACACATTTGGTGAGTGGCCTAGATTTAGTAAACTGAGGTACACAGGGGATAAAGAATTTAAGCAAAATCATAGTAGCTGAGCTTAGATTAAACCTAATGGTCCCTTCTCTTACCTTCAAATCTTTTTTTCAGAAAGTTAAGTAGAAAAGCTTTTCTTCTATTTGCTATATTCAATTTTATAATGTGGCTACCTTAGAACTATGTATATGAGTATCTATCCACCCTTCTCTGACTACACAAACACGGTTGCTCCTTTTCTCCCACTCCCTAAACCCTAAAACACTGCCTTTCAATCCCTGATGCTTTTCTCTCAACTATGTTAATCATTGTTATATATATTGGAAGTCAAGATTTCACTTCTACACAGTTTGGGAAATACAACTTTAGGTTAATGTTTGATCCCAATTACAATATAAATACACCTGGAAGGGGTAACACTCTATTATGAGTCATCTGCATTTTAGGAGGAATAAATCAGATCCTTTTTCAGAGAACAGGATTTGAAACAAAGATGTCAAGAAAGTCACTGCCAAGTTTTAAAATGACCAAGGTATAACATATTCTGGGGTACCCTACTTAAGAATCAAGAGTCTAAGACCCAGGCAATGGTTCCAGAGTACTTTTCCTGGGAGAGGGCCTTCCAGCATGTGGGCAAAACCTACAATCAGGGCAAGATCTTCAAGTGAACATCTTTTGCCATCGCCTAGCTGCCTATACCTGCCCTTCAGGGAGATGGGGGTCATTAAAGGAAACTGAACACTGGGAGGAGGGGGGAAGAATCAGTCTGTTTTGGGAAATTAAGCATCAGCCTTTCTTTGGAGTCTCAACTACAGGACAAAGAGTGAGGGAAGTGGTGACAACTTGTTTCCCAGGACAAAGAAGGGAAAATGAAGAAAGCCAGTTCTCCAAAGACAGTGAGACAGACACACAGGAGAGGCACTCACTGACAGCATGAGGAAAACCTGACTGCATTTGGTTCCTGGGTTCTTCTTGTACATCTTTGTTGCATTTGCCTGTCCCTGGCTCTTCTGGTGTCCCCTGGGATATACACCCAAACATCTGATAACTCCCCATTTTTGCTTAAGCTATTTGAATTGCATCAAGTGCAATCAATAGAGAACTAACATGGTCAAATAGGTACCCTCTCTAAAACTGAAAAATATTACTGAAGGACTAACAACCTCATGTAAAAAGCTTTTTAGTAACAATAAAGCCAAGTAAAATACTGAAACTAAAGCAGTGGTACTCTCAAGTGCCTCACAACATAGCTCACCACTTAAACTAGACATTCATAGGAATCAGAATAGAATTAACAGTTCCAAAGCCTACGTTTACAGCCAGATTTTTCCAGAAAAAAAAACAAACAAAAAAAACATGTTCTAAACACCATGATTTTATTCTATGTAGGTACCTACAATAAAAATAATAATGTTTTAAAGCCAACATTGAAACTGAAGATTATTTGTTCTAACATATCCCTTTTTTTGGTGCAGAAAACTACAAGCCATTCAGGAAAGCAGGTGTGCCTAAGCTTACCCAGCCATTAGTGGTAAAGAAGGACTGACACCCAGCTCTTCCGAGTCAGAGTTCAGTGGTCTTGCTACAGTGCAATGATGTGAGAAAGACTATGACGATTCTTGCTCCTGGCTCCTTGTTTGACAGATAAAACAATCATAAAACTGACCTGATTCTCCGTTCTGGGCTGGCATGAACCTGCGTAGAAACAACAGGAGTGGCAGGCACTTTCTTCCTGAAGCAGACGTGGAGAAGTATTATACCTGTGATGAAAGGAAAAAACACCGAGTTTACTTTCAGAGTATGTTTTGGCATAATAAGTCATTCATTTTCTACTGATTCCTTCTTTATCTTCTCATTTGTTGGCAACAGTTTAACAGCGGAACACATGACAATGATTTATTTAAGACAGATAAAATCGGGCGCCTGGGTGGCTCAGTGGGTTAAGCCGCTGCCTTCGGCTCAGGTCATGATCTCAGGGTCCTGGGATCGAGGCCCGCATCGGGCTCTCTGCTCAGCGGGGAGCCTGCTTCCCTCTCTCTCTCTCTCTCTGCCTGCCTCTCTGCCTGCTTGTGATCTCTCTCTGTCAAATAAATAAATAAAATCTTTAAAAAAAAAAAAAAAAGACAGATAAAATCTGCTATCTAAAATCCATAAAGAATATCGAGTCATTTAAATTTGGTCTCTATAAACCATCTGGTTTGGCTTCCTCGCTTTACCGAGACCAGGAAAAGTTATGCAAAGAATCAATGACAACTCAAGTTACTTAGTGGCAGAGCCAGGTTCAGAATCTAATTCTTCCCATTTCCAGTCCAATATTCATTTGTATAACACAGATCACACTGTCTCTTTTTGGGAAACCAAATATGAGCAAAAAAAGCAAAAAACTCATATTAGTTTTCTAGGTATATTTGTCAAGTATCTAAAGGTAAATGTCATTTGTTTTAAATTAAAATCAGAAAACAGTGCTTCCTCACTTAATGGTTATAACCCAACTTTGAGTTACTTAGCATGCCTTATATAGGATATTTAAATGTTTGTTTTATTTGGGACACGTGGATGGTCCGTCAGCAGAGCATGCAACACTTGATCTCGGAGTTGTGAGTTCAAGCCCCATCATGGGTATAGAGATTACTTAAAAAAAAAAAAAAAAAAAGTCTTGAAAACAATGTTTATTTTATTTACCATTCAATATTTCAATATGAAAACACCAGTATATGAATATGAGATCTAGGTTCTGGTCTTTCCTAACTCTGTACTCAACAAGTTCTATGATCTTAATCAATTACTTCTTTGGTCCCAAAGTGCCTTTATTCAAAAAGGAGGAGCCTGGAATAATTCCCATAAGCCTTCTAACTCTAAAACAATATACCTGAAAACAGCTTCCTCTTTTAGCAACATTCTGTTTTTCTGATCAATTATTTGTTTTTGTCATGTATTTGTTAATCAATCTGATCATGCTATTAACAGTTAAAACATAATCAGAAATATTGCCTTCAAAGGGCAGCTGGTTGGCTCAGTTAGTAGAGCATGTGACTTTTGATACCGGGTTGAGTTCAAGCCCCATAATGGGTGTAAAGATTACTTTTAAAAAATAGTTAAAAGAGAGTTCTACTTTATTTTTTGAAATATTTTATTTATTTATTTGAGAGAGACCGAGATAGTGGGCGAGAGCACCAGTGGAAAGGAAGGGGACAAGCAGACTCCCCACTGAGCAGGATGCAGTACTCAACCCCAGGACACCGGGATCATGACCTGAGCCAAAGACAGACACTTAACCAACTGATCCACCCAGGTGCCCCCAAGAGTTTTACTTTAAAAAAAAAAAAAAAAAAAGGAAAAGAAATACTTCCTTGAAATATACAGTTAATTATCATTCAAAAGCCTACAAAACAATAACCTAGTTTTATGGTCTATCTGGAGATGGAAGGAAAAGTATTTTTCAAAATGTACCTCTTAGGTAGTTTTAAAGAAAAATCCTGAATTATTATCCCAAATCATTCAGGCGGTTATTCATCCAACAAGTTGCTACTAAGTGATCTGACAGATGGCAGACACAGGCTTAATCAGATAAAACACTTTAAAACAAGATACCTCTAGTGAAAGACTGAGTGACGTTAAGAATTCAAGTGGCTCTTGGGGCGCCTGGGTGGCTCAGTGGGTTAAAGCCTCTGCCTTCGGCTCGGGTCATGATCCCAGGGTCCTGGGATCGAGCCCCGCATCGGGCTCTCTGCTCATCGGGGAGGCTGCTTCCCCCTCTCTCTGCCTGCCTCTCTGCCTACTTGTGATCTCTCTCTCTCTCTGTCAAATAAATAAAATAAAATCTTAAAAAAAAAAATCAAGTGGCTCTTAAGGGAATAAGCAAAAGAGAAGACATGTCTCCTAATGTGTGACTTCAGAATATGGCTTCTCTATATTTTAACTTCTTGTTACATACAACAGTCACTTATAAAATGTTTTAAATTCAAAGAAAAAGAGTGAACACCCAGATACCTACCACCCAACTCAAGGACCTAAATCGAATTTACTGGTCACGTTTTCCTGACTTGCTCGCCCCTCCCATGCCCACCTCTCTCATCCCTTTTGCCTATAGTAACTGCTATGCAGTCCTCTGTTTATTATTACTTGGTTTTTTAAAAAGTGTTGCAGCGGGTGGCTGGGTGGCTCTTGGCTTTGGCTCTGGTCATGTTCTTATAGTAGGGGAATCAGGCCCTGCACCTGGCTATGTGCTCAGTTGGCTTCAGATTCTTTCTCCTGCCCTTTCTGCCCCTCCCCGCAGGCACTCCCTCTCTCTCAAATCAACAAAATTTAAAAAAAAAAAAAAAAGGTTATCACAGGGACACCCAGGTGGCTCAGTCGGTTAAGTGGCTGCCTTAGCTCAAGGCATGATCCCAAAATCCTGGGATCAAGTCCCAGTCGGCTCCTTGCTCAGTGGAGAGTCTGCTCCTCCCTCCGCCTGCTGCTTCCCCTGTTTGTGCATATGCTCTCTTGCTTGCTCTCTCTCAAATAAATAAATAAAATCTTAAATATTTTTTATCACATACATACATATCCCTCAACAACATAGTGTTTCATTTTATTTGCTTTTGAATCTGTGGAAAGGATATTAAACAGCTCCCATCTTCTTGGGTTTGACTTTTTCATTCAATATTATGTTTTAAAAATTCATCCATGTTGTTGCATTAGTTGTAGTTCATACGTTTTCACTGAAAAATAATTCTGCATATATATGATATATGCAGATATATATATGCAGATATGATAAATATATCATAATTATCCATTTTCCTTACACTAGTATCTTATTTTACCCCCAGGTTTTTTTTTTCTATTATAAGCATTTCTGTTATAAAAGTTCTCATACACATGTCCTATGCTCCATGTGCCAAAGTTTCTCTTATGTTTGTGCCCAGGAGTTGAGAAATATGCATACATTCAATTTTTCATGATGATGCCAATTTTTATTTTCCCCAACTTATAGTCCCATCAGCAACTACCCATTCATAGTGAACTACCTGTTTTATTGAACCACATCCAATATTTAGTAATGCTAACTTAATTTGAGGTTATAAAATGGCATCGAATTGTGGTCAAACTTTGCTTTTTCCTGTTGATTAAAGATACTGAACATTTATTCAGATTTATTGGCTAACTCATGTTTCCTCTTTTATGAAATGCCTATTCACATATTTTGCCACTTCCTCTCAGCTGTTTGTTCCCATTTATTGTTTCATAGAAATTTTAGTATTTTGGATGATTATTTGGTTTTACCCATTTTGAACTACTAGGTACAGGTAAGTGTTGAGATAAAGAAGCAGAAACAGGGGTGCCTGGGTAGCTCAGTGGGTTAAAGCCTCTGCCTTCAGCTCAGGTCATGATCCCAGGGTCCTGGGATCAAGCCCCGCATCGGGCTCTCTGCTCCGCCGGGAGCCTGCTTCCTCCTCTCTCTCTGCCTGCCTCTCTGCCTACTTGTGATCTCTGTCTGTCAAATAAGTAAATAAAATCTTAAAAAAAAAAAAAAAAAAAAAGAAGAAGAAACAGAACAGTAGGAGGCCAGACAGAATGGGTAACAGCGAACTACAGGACCAAATGTTTTTGTATATTAATGCAATTTACAGATGTCTTAAAATACCAGAAATCTAGAATATTATATAATCCTGTTTTACAATCTTTTTTTTTTAAAGATTTTATTTATTTATGTGACAGAGAAAGAGAGACAGCCAGAGAGGGAACACAAGCAGGGAGAGTGAGAGAGGGAGAAGCAGGCTTCCTGCTAGCGCGGAGCCAAATGCGGGGCTGGATCCCAGGACCTCGGGATCACGACCCAGAATCATGACCCGAGCCGAAGGCAGATGCTTTAACGACTGAGCCACCCAGGTACCCCTACAACCCTTTATTTTAATATAAAATCAGCCGAGGACATATGCATTGACATGATTTCAGTGCACTCTAATTGCAATATGCAATATAAACTCAAGCAGCAGCTTTATACAAAACACAATTTAAGTCACACTTTAGACAGAGTTCTCATTTTGCCCCTGACGTTTTACATATTTTTATTTCCTGCTTTGACTGCCTCCGATTTAGAATAAGTCAGTTATTTATCAAAGGGGTGAGTTTGAATGTATGAATATGCACACAGGTATAAAAATTGAATTTCAAAATTAAATTTATAAATTAGAAGATAACAGAGATCCTGATTCCAAACTTGGCTAGACAATTAGCTGTACCTCTGTAAGGGCCTATTCAGCCAAAGCAGCCCCACCCCGGTTGAACTGCCATTTTGCTGTAAAGCTTAAATTGACCTTGTCCCCCCACCCCAGGGGAACTTATTTAAAAGCAAGTCCGGGAAATCAGTCCCAGGTAACAAAGTCCAAATACAAGGGTGGGTCGGGCCAGATGGAGGTATTCAGTCAGTGGGGACGCATACTGTCTCCTAGCTACCAAGGAGTATGGGCCCCGCCCTTTGGGCACATTTTGGGCGCCAATTCTGAACTAGGTGATAGGCTGGTTCAAATGCCTACTAGGGTAAATTGTAATTCAATTGGTCGCCTAGCATCACTGTGGAGTTTCCTGCATGTGTTAAAATCTCTTTGGCCTGTGTGGCCTGTTTTATAGAGCAAAGGCCCAACCACATGGCCTTTGCTCTATAAAAGTTAGTCTGGAAAGCAGAGAGGGGTCGTCCTCTCTGTAGGGGCGGCCCCGACCAGTCTGTTTGACGGTGGGTCTGATTCCTGATGCTTGGCGCGAAATAAAGCTTTGCTTGACCTTTGCTTTTTATCAGTCTCGCTCCTTTAATCACGGACCCATTATTGGGGTACTCAATTTTGGGGGTCCCAACACCTCCTTGGCCTAAATATGTCTTTAAGTTTATTCTCTTATATCTAACATGAAAATTCTAAGGATCTTAAAATCATACTCCTTGGCCTGAATATCAGTAAGGAAAAAAAAATTCCAAGATAGCCCCAGAAGGGTTTTAGGAATCTGTTCTCAAGTGTTCTACAAATCAGACAGACTAAAGAGTAACAAAAAGCTGAATGTCTGAAAAAAGTTTAATCAAGCAAGGCTATAGCCCTCCTATACCTTCTCAGGACTCCTGGTGGATCACTTGATAAACCACATCATACAGGAAAAAAAAAAAATCAAAAGGCACATAACATCTGAATCACTCTACATGTTGGCCTTGATTCCTACATAAACAATCAGAAAAGAACTTCCGGAACCACACTTACTCACTTCTTCTACTATGCTTGAACTTTCTGGGTCAAAGTCTATCTAGCTCCTCCATTTTGATACTAGATATCATGCCCCTACCTTTGAAGGCCCACTTCTCTCCTATATCATCAACTTCCTAGTTTCCTCCTCCAGAAAGAGCAAACCATTAGTACATGCATATACTTCCAATCATTAGAAAACAAACAATAATAACAAACCTTTTGAAACAAACACCGCTCTAGGTTATGCCAATTTTTCTGATTGCCTTTTCGCAAAAGGTCACAAAAGAGTTGTCCGCACCGTCTGTCTTCAAGATTCTTCAATTCAAATTGAACACATTCCAGTTAGACTTTTGCTTCCTAATATGCCATTGAACTTGAAGGCCACCGATTACCTACCTATTGTTAAATCCAAAGGCCAGTCAGTTCTCAACTTACTTGATCTATCCGCAGCAACTGGCATGACTCACCAAGCCCTGATATTCCTTCTTTACCTGGTTTCCAAAACAAAGACTCTCCTGGTTTCCCTTGGTTTCATCCTATCTCACTGGCCACTCCTCACCTCCGCTACTTGTTTCTCCTCTTCACACTCATCACTAAAGTTCTTACCTCTCTCCATCCTATTATCAAACTGTACTGACTCTGTCTACAAAATGCATCCAGAATCTGACCACTTCTCATCATCTAAAGACCCTGACCAGAGTAACTATAATCTCTCTTGGATTTCTTCCATAGTTTAGTAACTGGCCTTGCAACTTCTACCCATGCCCTACTTCAGTCTCTTCTCATCAAAGCAGTCAGAGTGATCCTGATAATCTTACATAATTCATATAATGTAACTTCTGTGCCCAAAATCTCCTAATGGCTTTTCACGGCAGAGAAAATGCCAAAATCTTTAAAACACTGTATAAGAACCTACATAATTTGGCCCCATTACCTCTGACCTCTTTTCCCACTGACCTCCTTGCTATTCCTTATTCATGCTAAGCATACTCCTATCTCAGAGCCTTAACATTTGCTATTCTCTTTGCCTTAGAGGCTTTTCCAGATGATTATCTCTGCATGCCTCACTCCTGCACTATCTTGTGATCTCTGCCCAAATGTCTCCTGGGCTAAGTCTTCCCTGGCTACTCTACTTAAGATCCCTCCCTAATCCATCTCTCTGGTTTATTTTTCTTCAGTGTTACTAACATACATTTATCTCACTTCTATTCCTGTTTGCATATCCTCCCACAAAAACATAAAATCCACAGGGCAAGAGCTTTGTTTGGTTTGGTGCTATATCTTCAATGCCTAGAAAGGGTTATGGCTCATGGGAGGTATTCAGTTAACATTTTTTTTTTTTAAGATTTTATTTATTTATTTGACTGACAGAGTAGGTAGAGAGGCAGGCAGAGAGAGAGGAGGAAGCAGGCTCCCAGCTGAGCAGAGAGCCCGATGCAGGGCTCGATCCCAGAACCCTGGAATCATGACCTGAGCCGAAGGCAGAGGCTTTAACCCACTGAGCCACCCAGGGGCCCCAACATTTTTTGAATGAACAAACAACTACACTCTTAGGCTAAAATTTACAATCTTTCTGAGTTTACAAAACAAGAAAATCTAATCAGGGTGCAGCAGTTAGATTTTTTTATATAAAATTACCATTCTAATTTTCCAACAGTTAAGTGAAAACAACTCTGAAGACTTTGCAACTAATACTTCTAGAAATTTAAAGTAATCACTATAGTAAATAGTTTCCCTCCCCAAACTTTTTAGACTGTCTACACAGTGACATTTTCCATGGACTGCTGTCATATTCAACAATGGCTGGCTTGCAGAGACACAACACCAACACACAGGAAAATATTATAAAAATGTTCATTCCAAACTGGTTCCAGACAAAGAACCATGCTCTTTATAAATAAAGAAACTCTAAAAATAAAGGGCAGATATTTTAAAATGTTTTAAATATTTGGTTTGGAAATAGTTTCAGACTTACAGAAAAGCTGCAAATATAAAAATTCAAAACCACCATTATATCTAAAGTCACCAACTGTTAATGTTATTCTCTTTGCTTTATCATCTGTGCTCATGTGCTCTCTTGCACTTTCTTTCCATTCACACAGAGACACACACTACTGTTTCTCTAAACCAACTAAGAATAAATTATATACACCATGACCCTTTGCTCCACTGACTCAATGTGCATTTCCTAAGAATAGAAATATTCTCTTTTATAACCATAGTACATTGTCTTCAGTAATTTGAACAGTATTACAATGTTATTATATACTCTAGTATCCACATCCCCAATTTTTTTTTTAACTGGTCCAATAATGTCCTTTTATAGTATTCCCCCCTCCCATCCAGTATAGGATCCAATCTAGGGGCAGGTAGTAATTCTCTTTAGCCTCCTTTAAAATGGAACATTTCGGGGCACTTGGGTGGCTCAGCGGGTTAAAGCCTCTGCCTTTGGCTCAGGTCATGATCCCAGGGTCCTGGGATCCAGCCCTGCATGGGGCTCTCTGCTCAGCAGGGAGCGTGCTTCCTCCTTTCTCTGCCTGCCTCTCTACCTATTTGTAATCTCTGTCAAATCAATAAATAAAATCTTAAAAAAAAAAATGGAACATTTCTACATCCTTTGTCTTTTATGACATTGATTTTTTTGGAAGGATACAGCTCCCTCCCCTTTTTATTAAGTAGAATGCTCCTCAGTCTGAGTCTGTCTAATGTTTCTTCATGATTAGATTCGGGTTATGCAGTTTTGGCCAGGCTACTACACAGATGATGATATGTCCTGTCCCCTGAGGATGTCATATCTGGAATCGCATGGTATCCACCTGCCCCATGTTGTTGTTGTCACCAATGTATAATCCCAATTTTATACCTCAAAAATAAAAGGTCATCTGTGGGGAGACATTTTAATATTGTGGAAATAAACTTCTCCTCATCCATATCCCCCCCAATTTGTTATGTTTCTTGTCCTGTCTTATCTTTACTATAATCTGCAAATTGACAATCTGCCAATTCTAGAACTCAGAATTCTAATGTAAGCAAGAGACCTCCCTTAGCTATTCATTTATCAGTTTATTACTATGAATAATGAATTACTTTGACAGATTCATAATTTATTATATTTATTTGACAATTAAATTAATCTAGATTGGACCAGTAGGAAACCCAACAGGGTTCTTATGAAACGCTCCCATTTTTTTTCCAAAAATATTTTCTTTCACAGTGTCCAGTCCACCAAAAAGGAAAATGATACAGGTTCACTTGGCATATACCCTGCCCGGGCCTGAAATCAGCCAATTTTTCTGAGGATCTCTGGTTCCTTTGTGCTGGTAATAGTTTTAAAGATCAAGATTTGGCAATTAAGTGTTCTTGCTGCTCTTTTCTTCTTAGCCTTTTTGTTGGACAGAGCTACCAGGAAATACATGTGCACAAATATACACATATGCAAATACATGTGCACATACATGTCCATAGATGTATATACAGATGTACATGTAGGCACAAGTACATATACATATACTAGTTTCAAAAATAATGAATTCATATTAATACCTTAAATTCCAATCCATCCTCATAGGATTCATTTCTGCCTTTCCCCATTCCATATTTGTAGGCCCCTCCTTCCTCAGGTCCTGGCTCTAACAACCTCAAAACATTTACTCAAAGCATAATACACCTAAAAATGACCCAGAGTTGCTTTGTTCTTTTCACTACAAAAATAAACTCCAGCAGAAAGAGTTCAAGAGGGGCGCCTGGGTGACTCACTGGGTTAAAGCCTCTGCCTTTAACCTCTGCCTGGGCTCAGGTCATGGGTCCTGGGATTGAGCCCACATCCGGCTCTCTGCTCCTTCGGGGAGCCTGCTTCCTCTTCCCTTTGCCTGTCTCCCTGCCTACTTGTGATCTGTCTGTCAAATAAATAAATAAAATCTTAAAAAAAAAAAAAAGACCCTCTCTCTCCCTCTGCCCCCTCCCCACTCTTGCTCTCTTGAGTGTGTACTCTCATGCTCTCTCTCAAATAAATCTTCAAGAAGAAAATATAATTCACTGCTATCAACTGAATAAAAAATAAAAACCATATGATAATATCAATATTAAAAAAAGCATTTAACAAATACAGCATCCATTCAGGATTTTAAAAACTCTTAGTAAGCTAGGAACAGAATGCAATCTAACCTGATAATTGGCATCCTCAAAACAAATACAGTTAGTATCACATTTAATGGTGAAAAACTGCTTTTTGTCTTTAACTTTATATTGGAAGTCCTAGCCAGTGCTATAAGGCATAAAAAATAAAAAAGCATACATTACAAAGGAAGCTATGAAACTGTCTTTATTTCAAGCAACATGACTGTCTATATATAAAATCCCAAAGAATCTACAAAAAACCCTACTAGGTTTAATAAGGGAATTTAACAACGTTGTCGCATACAAAATTCAATATACAAAGATCCATCATGTTTCCACATACCAACAATGAAACAAGTGAAAATTACATATATACATATTGCCATTATTAATAGCATCCAAGAAACATGAAATGCTTAGGGATAAATCTAACAAACTATGTGCAAGATTTGTATTCTGAAAACTGCAAAACATTGATGAGACGAATCAAAGATGACGAATATACTATGTTCATGGATTTAGAGACTCAACATAGTGGTCACTTCTCTCCAAATTTATCTACAGATTTAATGCAATCCCAATCAAAATTCTAGTACTTTTTTTTTTTTTTTGGAAACTGACAGGATGATTCTCAAATTTACACAAAAAAAGCAAAGAAACTAAAATAGCCAAAACAACTTCAAAACAAGCAAACAAAAAAGAGTATTCATATTACTTGATTTCAAGACTCACTCTATAGCTATAGTAATCAAGACAGTGTGGTACTGGTGACAGGTAGACACCTCGCTCAATGGAAAAGAAGAGAGATTTCAGCAACAGACACACACATATGCAGTAACTGATTTTTGACAAAGATGTCAAGGAATTCAGTTTCACCAAATGGTGCTAGAAAAAAATGGACATTCACATGTAAAAACCAAAGCAAAACAGAAGAATCTCAATCAGCCCATACATCAGAACATACATAAAATTTAACTCAAATAAATTGTAAACCTAAATGTAAAGCCTAAACAATAAAACTTCTAGAAGAAAACAGTACAAAATAAGATTGACTTTGGGTTAGGAAGAATTCTCTGATAAGATACAAAGCACAAACCATAAAAGGAAACACTGACAAACTGGATTTCATCAAAATTAACTTCTCTCTTCAAAAGACATAGTTATTTTTTTAGACTTTATTATTTTTTTAGAGCAAATTTAGGTTACAACACAATGGAATAGAAGCTATTGAGATTTCTCTTATAATTTCTGCCCCCACTCACGCATAGCCTCTCCCATTATCGACATCCCCCCCCATCAAATGGTACCTTTGTTACAACTTATGAACCTACAGTGACATATCATTATCACCCAAGGTCCATAGCAAATGTTAACTTTTGTACCTAATTTTATAACCATAATTATATCTTTCTTATTTATGGTCTTACAATCCTACATGCTTCAGGACCCACAAATATTCGCTTTTCCTGAAGTTCTAATCTCTATTGAGAATTTTTTCTTTTTTTTTCATTTAAATTCAATTAATTAACATATAGTGTATTATTAGTTTCAGATGTAGAGGTCAGTGATCCATCGGTCTTATAACACCCAGTGCCCATGACATCATGTGCCCTCCATAATGTCCATCTCCCAGTTACTCCACCCCCCCACTACCCCCCCCCCAATCGCAAACCCTCAGTTTGTTTCCTATGGTTTAGAGTCTCTCACAGGGTGCCTGGGCAGCTCAGCTGATTGAGCATCTGCCTTTGGTTTGTGTTGTGATCCCAGAGCCCTGGGATAGAGCTCCACATCTGGCTCCCTGCTTAAAGGGAAGTCTGCTTCTCCCTCTCCCTCTGCCCTGGCCCCCAGTTCCTGCTAGCTCTCTCTCACACACTATCTCAAATAAATAAATAAAAATCTATAAAAATAAAAAATTTAAGGAGTCTCTTAATGGTTTGTCTCCCTCTCTGATTTCAACTTGTTTTATTTTTCCTGTCTTCTGTTTTGTTTCTTAAATTCCAAAAGACAGTTTTAAAAATGAAACAAATCTGGGGGGCCTGTCTGGCTCAGTCAATAGAGCACACAACTCTTGATCTCAGGGTTTTTAGCTCAAGCCCCACCATGTTGGAGTAGAGTTGACTTAAAAAATAAGTAATAATAACATAAAAATTAAAAAGTATTAAAAAAAAACCCTCCTAAACCAGGAGAATTTATAAAACATATACCAAAAAAGACAATTATATCCAAAACATACAAAACACTCTTATGTTTAAGAAATAAATAACTATTTTAGTATATGTGCTGCCGAAGCGAGCACAAGAAATAAATAACTAAAATAAGCAACCTAATTTTAAAGAGCTAAAGATATCACTACTTCTTAAAAAGATAGATGTAGATAGAGCAAAGAAACACATGAAAGGATATTCAATATTGTTATTCATTAAAATTAAATTAGAACCCTTTTGAATAATGGTATGAACATTAGCTTTTTTTGTGGAGATAGGCTTTCATTTCTCTTGTGTATATACCTAGGAATGAAATTTACAGTTCATACAGCAAATGTTTAACTTTACAAGAAATTGCTAAAGTGGCAATACCATTTCACCAGTAATGTATGAAAGGAAAATTCTAGTTGCTCCACTTTTTCACCAATTTTAACACTGTCCGACTTTATTCCTAGCCATGCCAGTGGGTGTGTAATAGTATCACTCTATGGTTTAAATTTGCATTTCCTTGATGACTAGAGATGTTGAGCATCTTTCTACATACTTGTATCTTTTTATGTGGGATGTACTGGCCGTTCATTTATCTTTGGTGCAAATTCTTTGTCTATTTTTTGACAGGGTTCTTTGTCTTACTATCAAATAATTATACTTCTTAAAGTATTTTGGTTCAAATCCTCTGCCAGATATATGTTTTGCAAATATTTTTCCCAGCCTATGGCTAGCCTTTTCATTTTTTAAAATAGTATATTTAAATGTTCATTTATAGACTATTTACTTACAATTTGTTCATTTTTCTCTATGTATATGTACTTAAAGGAATAGGTTCCTTTTTAAAAAAAAAAATAGTAATAGACTGCTCTTTGGGACGTGACAAAATCATCATCAACTACTGAAGAGTCTTAAGATGATACAATCGGGACGCCATACTAAAAACTGGAAAATACATCTTCTTACATCTACTTTAGAGCCCTTCATAGCACTGGATCCCTATTGGATGCCTAACATGAAACCTAAAATTTGTAAGGAAGAATAATATGTTGAAAGACTCCCTCCTGCAACTCCTTTTCACAATGTGACCTCTGAAGTGTAGACATTTCAGATTAGGATATATTATGCTTTTTGTTAGTTATAGTTTTAAATAAAAACTTTATGAGAAAAGCAAAGGAAATCAACTTTAGTGTAAATGCATGAAAAACTAATTTATACAATGACTTTCAATAAGCAGCTGATTGTCAAATACACAGGCTAAAAATAAATTAAAAACCACTACATAGGGGCGCCTGGGTGGCTCAGTGGGTTAAAGCCTCTGCCTCAGGGTCATGATCTCAGGGTCCTGGGATCAAGCCCTGCATCGGGCTCTCTGCTCTGCAGGGAGCCTGTTTCTCCCTCTCTCTCTGCCTGCCTCTCTGCCTACTTGTGATCTCTGTCAAATAAACAAATAAAATATTAAAAAAAAACACAAGTACATATGTTTTTATTGACAACACAGGTAGCTTTATATATAAGTAGTGCTTATTAGTCCTTAATCATTCTGAAATTCTCTCTCCTAACTATAAGAAAAGTCATATGCTGGCATTTTTCATATTAATGAAAGTGCATGCTCAGTAAAATATGAAATGTCAAGCAGAACACATTTTTTGAAGTAAAACAATAAAAGTTGCTCTCCACCACAATATCTAGTTTTCTTTTCCCTCAATCCATGCTCCAAAGAGAATCATAACAGTCTGGTATACACTTTTAGGACACTTCCTATGCTCAAATGAGCATATATATATATGTGTGTGTGTGTATATACGTACATATACATGTACATCTATACACACATGCATACATACATGCCTTTACAAACACAGGATATACGCCATTTTAGCATTCTATAAGCGAAAATAAAGAGAAATTTTAAAGTGAGGCCTTTATGGCTAAGAAATTATAAAACATGAAATCAAAAAGAAAAAAGATCTGAATCAAGTAAGACTAAAATTTTTTTTAAAACTTTTAGAATATATAATTAAGTTTTAAGAACTTGCAGAATATAGTATTACTTCTGTAGTAGGCACTTCTTAGTGCCCACTAGAGAGCCTACGATCCTTCCCTTTTCTGTGCCATGATCAATGGCCTTGAAGGAAAAGATCAGAGGAAAAATCATAGGGAGATCTAAGGAATGGCTATTTGAATGAACCTTCACAATGAAGCCATAGCCTAAAAAAAAATTCCTCACCAGAATCCTGGCACTGCCAAAGCAAATAAACCAAAATATAAAGCCTCTTAATGATCAGTGAATAGATGACCCACGTCAGAGATCAGGTCCTAACTCCTCCTGCAGCCAGGCTAGTCCTTGTTCAGTGAGTTCATGAAAACCACCACAACCAGGTGGTATGAAGAGTAGTTATGCAAGGGATCAATTAATTACCTGACTCACTAAGACTGACCTCAACTGCCACTACCATAGAACCCATTTGCCTGCGTTCCCTGTAGGATCTACTTCTTAGAGTTCCCTGTAGGATCTACTACTGCAAGACCCCTGGATTACAGAAATGGTGATGGCAGTGGGTGTGGGGATGGAAATGGGTCATGAGGATGAAGAAGTGCACTTGTGATGAGCAATGGGTGTTGTATGGAAGTGCTGAATCACTACATTTCAAACCTGCAACTAATATTACACAGCATATTAACTGGGACTTCAATAAAAACTTTTAAAACCTGGTGATGGCTGGTTCTTTGCTGTAAGAGACACTGATTCTGAATTTGCCTTGCCAGGAACACTATGCAAGATTAACCGAATGTTCATATAAATCACATGAGCTCAGGGTGCCTGGGTGGCTCAGTGGGTTAAGCATCTGCCTCTGGTTAAGTGTCTGCCTTTGGCTCAGATCATGATCCAGACTACTGGGATCAAAACCCCTGCACTGGGCTCCCTGCTTGGCAGGGGGTCTGCTTCACCCTGCTCTCCTGCTCTCTCTCAGTCTTTCTCTCAAATAAAAGCTTATTAAAAAAAAAAAAAGAAAAAAAATCAATCAATCACATAGCCTCTGATCCAAGAATTCACTTCAAATGGCAATGAGTGGAAGCTCAAGGCTTCATGATTAGGTAGACTCTTACTCAAACACCGTTATCTCCCTAGTAGGAAGTAACGGCTTCTTGAAACTTAATATACCAATTGTTGCCCCAGCTAAAAGCTTCTGAATTTGCAGTGCTACAGGATATAAAATAGGCTCTGAACCATCAAACAATAAATGCTGTTTCCCATCTCCAGAACACAACAGATGAGGGAACCAACAAGCACAGTGGAGTGATGTCTCTTCTGCTCTCAAGGTTTTGTTTCTTATCTCAAGAACTCTGAAATCTGCTGATCTAAAGTTTCAGTACCCAAGGAAGATGTTCTTATACCAGGAAACAAAATAACTGTTTCACTCTATTGAAAGCTGAGCTTATCAAGTTCAGTTCGATTTCCTCAGGACAGTAGAAAAACAAGAACAAGAGGCTACAGAATTGGTTGGGGGTGACTCTCCCTGGCTATCAAGGGGAAGTAAGGTTGCTACTCTAACTCTGGGAGCTAGGAAGCCCATGAGAAGAACTCAGGGGGATCTCCTGGAGTGTGTTCCCACAGTGCACATGTTACAGTTAGTAGAAGAGTCTCCCAATTCCATACAGTTGGAACTATGAGGGGCCCAGACTCTTTCAAGAATGAAAGAGGGTCAGCTTGTTAGGAATAGAACTCTGATAAGCCAAGATACTACCCAAAGGTATGAAACCTGAAGTGAGACAGATTAGGGTGTGTGTGCTGACGCAAAACTAAAAACTGAAGCTGCCGCTGATTTCCTTACTGGTCATCGGTGAGTAATAAGTATGCTCATCTTTCCCTTTAAACACCTTTTCTTTTTATCTCCTTTTCCTTTCCCCCAATCATGCAGACAGCAAGTTAGCAGGAATTAAATTTACGTTGTAAAATATCAAGAATCACAATGCAACCAGAGGCAGCATAACACCAAAACCAGTGGCCCTATGGCCCTGCCTCTGGATATGGTACCTTAGCTCACATAGAGCCACTAGAAACACTGCATCAACAGATGGGATAACAGGGTTATCTCTATATTTACATAAGTGGGGAGAGAAATGAGGTGAGAGAAAAGAAGAGAAAAGAGGTGGTTAAACTACAAAAGGCTGAGATACTCTAGTTATTTGACGGTCCCTTCCTGGGGATGGCCATCAGCATATAAACAGACTCTGGAGCTATTACTATATGTATCATAATTCCGGTCCCCTAGCTTTGGGAGACAGATAGCTGGTCTGACTAGGGTAAACTGAATGTAAAAACTGAAAAGGCAAGGCAGAGAGACTAATTCTTCAATGTGAAGTCACATTAATGGCAGGGGTCGAGGAAGAAGGTATAAAAACTGCTAATGAGATCCCGAGACCTCCTCTGGTTTCTTCTACTCAGGACCCACTTGTTCAATTCATCATTCAATGTCCAGTATGGGTTCCAAAAATGGCTTTTGTTCCCCCCCTTAAGCTAATGATTATCAGCTGATTGCAACCCAAAACATGCTAACAGGACTTCTTCTAGGAAGTGAAAAAAGGTGTGGAAAGTTCTCATTTTAACATCAAAATTATCATCATCATACATTTTCCTTGCTTCCTCTTACCCTGCTCAAGAACTCAACTCCTATTATGTTGTACTTTTGCCTTCAGAATCATGACATTAGAACCCTCATGCCTACCATGCTTTTTCATATCCTCTTATTTTGCAAGAAAGTGTACTTACTCCAATGCTTCAGTTTGTTCATTTCAGCAACTGTTCCCTGTTAAGACTTTACTATGAGGCATCAGCAGTTCTTTGCAACTCGTGACACCTTACCAGTGCTAATAAAGCAAACCAAATGATTACTGATTAACAATGGAAATGAATTTTTTCCTTGAAAGATACTTAGTATAAAAGTGTCAAGCCCAGGCTAATTCTGCTTTCCACGTGCCTTGATTCTCCTGTCACTTAAATCCTAGATCACATGTGTACTTGTGGCAGGAGAGGCATAAGCAGTTTCAGCCCTAGCCTTCAATTCTAGATCAAGTTGTCATTAACACTAATTCACCCAACCCTTATACCCCAGATTAGAAAAGTGTTCCTAGCTTGTTCCAATATATACTCTGTCCTACTCTTAGCCTTTCTGTTGTTCTAGCCCTGTTGATATCTCAGTTATTATAACTAGGTTTCTGTTTTGACACCTTTTGGAGGTTCCTAGTCTGGTCCTCATCTAGTCTCTTCCTAGGACTGGGACACCTACTTTTGATTACCAGTCCCAATCCCAAGGACAGAAATCAGGCCATGATCTAGAGCCCACTACCCACAAACAGAATTCTCTAACAGCCACTCATATATGTGTACCTGTAGGTATTTTATTCATTTACACACACACACACACACACACACACACACACACATTTTCTTTCTCCAAGATTCCATGCGCTTCTTCACCTTGAATTCGCAGTAACAAAAGGTTTGCTCTCTGGCTATTCCACTCCTGACATGGCTTACTAAAGAGACCTTTTCTCCACACCTGTAGTTTAGACGAGCCCGGCTCTAACATCCAGCACTACTAAGTGTGGACCCCTTCTTCTCTGTCCTGTATAATAGTAACCTCTGCCCTAGTCTAAAACTTGGCATGCTTTATTACCATAAATACAACAAAGCTCTATCATATTTTGAGATATGGTACAATTAAGCAAACTCAAAGAATTTAGAAACAAAACAAACAGATAAATGAAAGAAAAGAATATTTTCTAAACGATATGGATTGTCAACTTGGTAGTACAGTAATATTAAAATAACTTAATATTCCAGACATTTACATGCCCCCCCAAATTTAATTACTAGATTATAATTTTAAAAGTAGAGAAAAAGACAAAGACTACATTACATTTTATAAATATACTCTTATTATAGCATATAGAAATGACCATTTCAGTCCTAAGAGTTCTAGCAGTAATTTGACACAAAACTGATAAGGTAATGAAAGCAGTAAAACAGTATATATTTCTAGTCACATAAATTAGTATCTTTTTTTTAAGATTTTACTTATCTTTAAGTACTCTCTCCACTCAAAGTAAGTCTAAACTTACAACCCCGAGATCAAGAGTTGCATGCTCTACCAACTGAGCCATCCAGGCACCCCAATTAATATCTCTTTTGATCAATGCTGAATACTTAATTAAACTTCTAATCCCATTTAGTATCCAAAATGGGATTCCCATCACTTTCTCCGCCTTCATTATACTTCATCTTCATTGAATACCTGAATACTACATCTTCATTAAAGTTGTTCCCTTCTCTGGCTTTCTCTACCTTGATTCCTAACTAAAGATCAAGCCACTAATGAGATCATCCACAGGGTCTACGGCCATACCACCCTGAACGCGCCCGATCTCGTCTGATCTCGGAAGCTAAGCAGGGTCGGGCCTGGTTAGTACTTGGATGGGAGATCATCCACAGGTATACGGGAAAACTTCAAAGTAGCCCAAGATTCAAGGAAAAGGGTGTGTGTACTTGCCTTAGGCCCCCTACAAGCCAAGAGAACTACAGGAAGAACAAGTGCAATGAATAAAAAAGGAACCCCAAATACTGTGGCTAGGGAGGAAAGCCGATGAAACTTCAACACACATGTCGTTAACACAATATTTAATAATTACGTTATGCTAAAAAAAAAAATAATAATGTTATGCTAGAGTAATTTACTAGCTCTCTGAAATGAGAAATAATATTTTTTTATCTTAACATTTTCACCACAGAAAGTAGAGAGTTAACAAACTCTTGTTGAATGAAAAAAAAAAAATGAAGGATTCAGATGGCTAGTTGAGGAATAGCAAAGGTACTCAGCTTAGATACAATACAGTCACAAGATAGACATTTTCCAGGGAGGACCTTACTCTAACAAAACCAAATGTGATGTGAGTTCCAAGTCCTTTCCCAAAAACAACTTCCTACTGACATCAGTAAGCATAAGGCAAAATGCATCCCACATCATGTATTAATTTCATTGGCTCTTACCCTTTCACCAGGCAATTATTTTCCTTTATTCCAATTTTATATTCCTATAACCCTTTCCTCAGTGTAACACCATGCTTAATATTTATCTTTTAAAAACCCACTTTATTACAGGCATCTGGGAATGACTTACTGGCCAGTGTATCTTCTAAATTGCTGTTTGCAGACAGAGTGAGTTGAATTCTCATGAAAAAAAACAGATTATGTGATAGGAAAATAAGAATGCAATTTAGTTTTACCTATAACTCCAATAAGTCAGAGGATTCTTTACTAAGGTAGTCACTTTGCCATCTTAAAAATTTTTTTTGTAAAAATAGGACTATTTTATTGACCCTTTAATGATAACAGATGATAAAATGAGACCAAACTCAAAACTTGTGTATAGTATTTATCTCTGCTACTCAGAAGGATCTGAGAAAAATTTTCAAAATGCCAAAAGTAGCATGCTATATAAGCATTTCTAAGCTTTAATAAAACTGAAAAAAGCACACGCAGATGTGACTAATAGATATAAGCATGCTAGGTATTAAATAATAACACCAAAACAACAATTAGGTACTGGAATGCAACTGGTCTTCTTCCATTAAAATAGCACTTGCTAAACAATCTTGATTGGACTGACATCAGGATATGCAAAGCAACTATTAAAATCTACACTTAAAGTAGGTGTCAACAAGCAGAGTAAGAAAAAAGGCCAGAATCTGAATATCTTTTTAAAGATCTTTCAACACTGGCAAGCAACAGTCAAAAAATGGCTCATTTATGATGAATGTATTAGGCTGAGAACATTCAAAGTGCATGTAAATCCATAAAGAAAAAGAATACGCTTTCTAAGAAAGATACAATACTCTTCTCCACGCTTTGCCTACAGATCACTAGCATTAAATATCGTCATCTCAGAAAGGCTATTCACGACATCCTTCTCCTGTCGGGCCCCTACACACAAGTACATGTCCCATAGTAATGGTAGCCTCCATGCTTTTCAGCAGCTGCCATGTCCTGTCCGGCTTCCCCACACCCTCCGGAAAGTAGAAACACCTATGCCAACCCATGTGGTTGGTTAGGTTGTGCAACCTAACACAAGATGGGAATCGCTGAACCTATTTACTCTGGTGACTCAGATTTAAATCTAGGTCTCTGTGGAAAAGGAGGTGGGGAACACAAACGAACGTGTTGACACCATTCTCCACTAATATTATATAACTAAAGCAAATTCAAAAGATTTTCTGCTCTTCAGAGAGGTTTTTTGGGTTTTTTCTTCTCTTTATATAGGTTTGACCAAGAAACCAGCTTTCAGAAATGCTCAGGTCTAACTAGGTCCAGCATGGCATCAGCTACACTGAATGACCTGTGGTAAAACAATTCCCTTCTACAAAGAATTCCCCTATGGTGTCGCCATTCACACACACTGTCCTTTTCCTTCTTCCTCTAGCCTCTTCCTTAAGCTGTCACCAAGAGCTACCTCTTAGCAATAGCTTCACAATTTCAAGGTAATTTTTTTAAGATTTTATTTATGTTTGTTTGTTCCTGGGGGAGGGGCAGAGGGAGAGAGAAAATCTCAAGCCAACTGAGTGCAAAGCTAGATGTGGGGCTCAATCCCACAACCCTGAGATCATTACCTGAGCCAAAATCAAGAAATCAAGAGTGAGATGCTCAACTGACTGAACTACCCAGGTACCCCATCAAGATAATTTTTTCAATGCTATTTCACTCAGAGAAAATAGAAATACTTACTTTAAACACTGGAAACTAACAAATAACAGAACAGTAAATAACAGAACAGTAATAAAACAGTTTTCATTTTCACCAAAGAGATAACTCATTTATTTCTGGAGGTATCAAACTAAGATGAAATAAATAAAGCACAGTGGTCATTAATCTGACAGATCAAATTACTTTAAAAAGAATACAGGCTAGGAAAATCATAATTTAGTACACTTTTCAGGGTAACCTAGCTGCAAAATGCTTCAGTAGCAAAAGTAAGGTTTTCATGTTAAAAAATAGTTTTTTTTCCTAAATGTTTTATTTTATTCCTAATCCTTATCTTCATTCTTTAAATATTAAAATCAGACTATTTTTTTTCCAAGAAAAGGCACCTGATTGATAGTAAAATCAATTGATTTTATAATTTTCTATGATTTTGACATAAGTAAATTTCACAGTTTTCACTAAGGAAATTCTATCACTCTCCCTGATATTCAGATCAAACATCATCTTAAGGTTCCCCTAATCATCTCAACTAAAAGTAATCTTTCTACTTACCAAGCAGCCATAGAACTTCTGTACCTCACAGACTAATCACATACTATTCATTTACTTATAAGTCTATCTTATCTTCATGGTATTACAGAGGTATTGAGAGAACTATCCACATCTTAGACATCCTTATAGCTCCACAGCACCCAGCACAGCATACTATAAAACATTTATTAAATATTTAGGAAAGAAATTATAAAATATTTAATATACATTTTTAGCATCTTTGAGAGTTTATTTACAGTTTATCAGCATTTTGAGAAATAAGAACCAGGTTTTAATCCCTTACACTTGACCCAGTATACTTACTAGTCATTACAGAAATAAGTCAAGCTAAATAAATTAGGGAATCAATACACGATGATTTTTCTAAAAATAACTGATAGGGAGTTTATTTTTATTTCATGCTTATTTAAATATGGCATTCATCACCTAATACTGTGTTTTAATGAGCAACATTCCACGGGGAAAATGCTTGGGTTTTAGAATCACAGAGACCCAGGCTTTTATCAAGGAAAACTGATTATGAATTTACCAAAGGATCTCTAGGGTGAAGAGAATAAAGAAACATAATAAAACATGTATTATCATTCTTTCAGTCGATAATGAATAGTTTTAGAATTCCTAAGAGTGACAGTAAACATTTATTTTCTTAAGACTTACATAATTTTGTGACAACATGCTTATTACCTAAGTACATTCATTCACTCAACAAATGCTTACTGCAGGCCAATTATATCCCTATGTGTACATGTTTAGAGAATAAAACTTGCTGAAATACATTATACAATATGTGGTAATGTTCTACAGCTGTTTATTCATCTACACTGTAAATACGCCTTCTGCTTTTCCACAACTCCTTTATATTCAGTACAGTAATAGAGGGTACTTAATAAATATCTCTTGACTAACTGTCCAATATTTCTTTCTTTATATTCTGTTACAAGTTAAGAATGAAAGTTCCCAGTAAGCAAATATACTAGTGATTAAATAAAGAAGTCCAGGGGCGCCTGGGTGGCTCAGTGGGTTAAGCCTCTGCCTTCGGCTCAGGTCATGATCCCGGGGTCCTGGGATTGAGCCCCGCATCGGGCTCTCTGCTCAGCGGGGAGCCCGCTTCCCTTCCTCTCTCTCTGCCTGCCTCTCTGCCTACTTGTGATCTCTGTCTGTCAAATAAATAAATAAAATCTTTAAAAGAAAGAAAGAAAGGAAGGAAGGAAGGAAGGAAGGAAGAAAGAAAGTCAGTCAGTCCAGGAAAGATTAAGAAGAATGCCATGTAATTGAAATTTTACATGACCATATCCAGGGCTGTGAATGAACTTCCCAGTGAAGAAAAATCAGCCGCTTGCCTAGTTACTCGTCACCCATTTTATAGCAAATGCATGGAAGAAATGTACATCTTTGTCTGGTACCTATAGAAATAAGCATAGAATCTGAATTTGTACAAATAACCTCTTCCTCCTGAGGGGAACAAAAATATCAACATTCTTGTATTAGTCAAGATTTTTCAAAATGAGCAAGGTAATTATTCTTTTAGCAGTAAAATACAAACAAATCAGTATTATACTACAGTCATGTAAAATGTTACCACTGGGTAAAGGGTGATGGGTGAAGGGTACATGGATTCTACGATTTCTGCAACTTCCTATACGTTTATAATTATTTCAAAATTAAAAATACAGGGATGCCTGTGTTGCTCAGTCAGTTAAGCATCTGCCTTTGGCTCAGGTCACGATCCCAGGGTCCTAGGATTGAGTCCCCCATCAGGCTCCTTGCTCAGCAGGAAGCCTGCTTCTCCCTCTGCTTGTGCTTGAGCTCTCTCTGACAAATAAACAAAATCTTTAAAAAAAAAAACTTTAAGTGTGTGTATATATATATATATGTAATATATATATACACATATACACATACACACACATATATATGTAAGGAAATGCAATTTGAATAAATGTTAGAAAGTTTAAAACAAATATATAAATTGCTTTTCTAAATTCAAACACTTAAAATGTACTGAGATCTGAATATTTTGAGACAATACTTGTGGGATTTTTTTTTAAAGATTATATTTTATTTAATTAATCTCTACACCCAACTTGAGACTTGAACTCACAACCCCAAGATCAAGAGCCACATGCTCCACTGACTGAGCTAGTCAGGTGCTCCATTTGTGGGATTCCTCTTAAAGCGTTGAGTTCTATTGCTTGCTTCAGCAGCACACATACTAAAATTGGAACGATACAGAGAAGATTAGCTGGGCCCTGCGGAAGGATGACACATGAAGTGTTGAGTCCTATATACAATAATTAATCACCTCCTAAATTATAAAGTAAAATTTATGTGTGTGGATGCTTTACTTAAAGCAAGGCAATAAACCTACAAGGTTCTATGCAGATATAAACAAATCAGTCATCCCCCTGCCAACATAATTTTGGCATGAGTGTTTAATATCAAATAATGGCTAAGTATAACACTATGTCAACTATACTACAATAAATACAATGGCTAGGTATCAGATGCTTACTTTTCTTAGGCTAATATTAAATTAATTGCCTTCTTTAAGTCCATACTGGCTGGAGAAGAGGGAAATGAGCTAGGAAGAAACATACAGGAAGAGGAAGCTGAAACTAATATTTTAAAATGCAGTGAATCTGGGGCACCTCAGTGGTGCAGGTGGTTAAGTATTGGACTCTTGGTTTTGTCTCAGGTCATAATCTCGGGGTTGTGGGATTAAGCCCTGCATAGGCACTGCACTCAGCACAGTCTGCTTGAGACTCTCCCTCTACCCCTCCCTGCAGCATGTATCTATTCATTTTTTATTTTTATTAAAGATTTTTATTTATTTATTTGACAGAGATCACAAGTAGGCAGAGAGGCAGGCAGAGAGAGAGAGGAGGAAGCAGGCTCCTCGAGGAGCAGAGAGCCCAATGTGGGGCTCGATCCCAGAACTCTGACCTGAGCCAAAGGCAGAGGCTTTAACCCCCTGAGCCACCCAGGCACCCCAGCATGTATCTATTTAAATAAACTTTTTTTTTTTTTAAACAAATTCATTAAGTGTTGATGACACACCTTTTATTCGGGTCAGAGAGTACCCTGTAACAGGATCCCTACCACAACATAGGTACCAAGGGCTTAAGGACTCAGGAAAGCAAACAGAACTAGTGTCAGAACTCAACTATCACCATTATCTGAGGGACCTGCAGTGGAAAGGACTGCCAACAGATGAAGAACCAGGGGCCAGACAGGACAGGTCACGGGCCCTAAAGTAACACAGCTCTGTAGTAGCAGAGGCAGTACAAGAATTGAAATCCCTGGGCACCTGGGTGGCTCAGTGGGTTAGGCCGCTGCCTTCGGCTCAGGTCATGATCTCGGGGTCCTGGGATGGAGTCCCGCATCGGGTTCTCTGCTCAGTGGAGATCCTGCTTCCCTCTCTCTCTCTGCCTGCCTCTCCATCTACTTGTGATCTCTCTCTGTCAAATAAATAAAATCTTAAAAAAAAAAAAAGAATTGAAATCCCTTAATTTCTGGGACTCTGAAGTGCCGTTATAAATAGACACTTATCTTTCATAAGTAGTAATAAAGAATACTTTAAAGGGATTAGGCCATACACAAAAGAATCAAATAACTGTAATTAGTTTATTAGGAAAAAAAAAAAATCTCACCCAGTAGTCTTCTAGACTCCACGATACAAGTACCATACTTTATTTTTTTTTAAGATTTTATTTATTTATTTGACAGACAGAAATCACAAGTAGGCAGAGAGGCAGGCAGAGAGAGAGAGGAAGGGAAGCAGGCTCCCCACTGAGCAGAGAGCCCGACGCGGGGCTCGATTCCAGGACCCTGGGATCATGACCCGAGCCGAAGGCAGCGGCTTTAACCCACTGAGCCACCCAGGCGCCCCACAAGTACCATACTTTAAACCCACTATAGCTTCACATGAATATAGCTGACTTACAGTTACTAATCTAAGCTTGTAACTTCACTGAAATGGATAATGACATTACCACCTAAGTTTCTGTTTTCCTAAGGCCTAACAGTGTCTGCTATTGGGTCAGCATAACAAACAGAAAGGGCACACCCACAAGTCTCAGGCGTGCCTGGGTACCACAGCACCTGACCGCCATGGTGCTCTTCCGCGGAACAGCACAATGATACATTGTACTTAAAATAACTAAATGCATTACTATTGTCCCAAGTCATACACTAATATACCATACACACATAGAAGATGGTGACAATTTTTTTTTTTTAATTTGTGGGAGAAAACTTAGACCTAAGTCATTAACAATTGTCCTTGACGTAAGAAAACCAACGTACATATTTAATAGTAAGACCATTCAGAGAAATAAAATGAAGGCCCTACTCACACATAACCATTAAAACAGCAACAACAGGGACGCCTGGGTGGCTCAGTTGGTTAAGCAGCTGCCTTCGGCTCAGGTCATGATCCCAGCGTCCTGGGATCGAGTCCCACATCGGGCTCCTTGCTTGGCAGCGAGCCTGCTTCTCCCTCTGCCTCTGCCTGCCACTCTGTCTGCCTGTGCTCACTCTCGCTTCTCTCTCTATGACAAATAAATAAATAAAATCTTTAAAAAAAAAAAAAAACAAAAAAAAAAACAGCAACAACAAAAACTCAAACCCAAAGCCACACATTCAGCACATAGCAAAATTACCATTTTGTTGGTCAAAATAAAAATAGTACCCACATTAAGCAGACTAAGATATACCAAGTATTTCACATACTAAAAAACCAACAGGCCTATCAAAATAGACTTCAACACTATTAAAGATCAATAATCCAGTATTTATGATTATCATAAGACAGCCTACTGCACGTGATGATTTTTAGTTAAACAGAAATGGAAGAAAATTCCCATCACCAACATATGTTACTTTAAATGCTTTGCCTTGGGATGCCTGGGTGTCTCAGTCAGTCAAGCACCTGCCTTCGGCTCAGGTCATGATCCCAATGTCCCGGCATCAAGTTCTACATCAAGCTCCTTGCTCAGTGGGGAGCCTGCTTCTCCCTCTGCCTGCAGCTCACCCTGGTTATGCTCCTGCATGTGCTCTCTCTCTTTCTCTCGCTCTGCGCTCTCTCTGGCAAATAAATAAATAAAATAAAATAAAATAAAATAAAATAAAATAATTAAGTCCTTGCCTCATCTTACAGCGAATACAATTAGGGTCTCCCAATGTCTTTCCCCTGTAGGCCCAAAAACATGCAGGCATGGGGTGCCTGGGTGGCTGAGTCAGTTAAATGTCTGCTTTCAGCTCAGAGGCCCAGAGGCCCAGGATAGAGCCCCACATCTGGCTACCTGCTCCGCAGGAAATCCGCCTCTCCCATTACCCCTCCTTCTGCTCCTTCTCTCTCTCTTGCTCTCTCTCTCTCTCTCAAACAAAGAAATAAAATATTAAAAAATAAAACCCAAACAAAGACATGCAGGTATTATGGCACAGGCAGAATGGATGGTAGGAGCCGGAGATGTAAGGACTGAGAGACTCAAGAGTTACTGGTAAGGTTTCCAGGCTTGAGAGGATACCTAGATGTTGTGGAGCTGAAGAGTCCCTGCTGGAGCAGCCACTTCTACAGACTCAGTGCTGAGCACAAAAAACCCACGAGCCTGCACCATCATAGTGAGGTAAATAAACCAACTCTAATTGTTTGTTCAACCAAATGAAACATGCTAAGAAATATTGTGGATTTTATTTCTGGTACTAGACGTTTCACACTCTGCTCCTGCTTGAGTGGTTTATAGAAAGGATATTCTAGAACTATCAGTGTCTTGTTTATTAAAGATTCAAGGGCTCAGTAATAAAATAACCTCAAAAAAATTCCCACCAGGGGTGTTTGGGTCCTCAGTTGGTTAAGCAACTGCCTTCAGCCCAGGTCATAGTCCTGGAGTCCCAGGATGGACTCCCGCATCCGGCTCCCTGCTCAGCAGGGAGTCTGCTTCTCCCTCTGACCCTCCCCATTCTCATGCTCTCTTTCTCTCAAATAAATAAATAAAATCTTAAAAAAAAAAATTCCCACCAAAGAAAGGAAAACTGAAGTGCAAATAAGCCACAAATTGTGCAATAACCCCCATCTATTTAGCCTAGAGAGAGATCATCTACGTTTCTTTGTTACATTTACATTCATTTATAATGAATGAATGAAAGAATTTCCAAAGTATTGGCATTTCTTGAGCTTGTGATTACAGAAAGGATAAGGCGGCAGAAAAAGATGTTAAGAGATTTGGAGGAAGTTTGCCTGTGGGTTTCAGGGAAACGGAATTAAAGAGCAAGCAGAGGCTGGCACATAGATGTCCACGTGATCATTCACCAAGTATTTACTGAACACTTATTATGCACGGCTCACTGCTTGGGCACTAAATGCACAGTGATCAGCAAAACAGAATCCACATTCACATGAGATAGCAGTCACTACGGCAGTACTGTTGAGTATCTCTTACCCAGTTTGCAATAATTACTCCATTTTCAGCAATTCTAAAATTCGACAGATATTAATTCAATGAAATACGAATTCGGAGGTTTAAAAAAAAAAAATCTAGGACCTCAGCCTAGGAGAGGAGACAAACAATGCAGCTATTAAGTACGGGTATGACAGTGCTAAGGGAACATAGGGGAGGGGCAATTCAGCACCATTCCCAGAAGAAGTAAAGTCTTAAGGTAGGAGAGGTGGCGTACTTCAGAAACCTCAAGTTGGAGACAGGAATGCACCTCAGTCCATGGAGAGGACCCACTTTAGGTTCAAACTCCCTGAGCTCAGAAGTCAAAGTCCTCACATGGCCTGCTGGGTCTGTAAGGCACCGCCACAGGCCTGACCCCAGCTCTGACCTGCCTCCAGCCAACCCCTTCCTGTTCTCTAAACATCAGCACCTGCTCTGCTCGCAAATCTAAAACTCTCACTCCCAAGAAAACTTCAAGTCTCTGCTCAGATGTCACGGAAACAGAGGCCTTCTCATACAGCCCTCTATAAACGGCACCAGCACCCACACCAGCAACCTACTGTTCCCTACCTCCTCACCCAGCCTTATGTTGCTCAAGGCACTTATTACTGATAATAGTATACACTTGTCATCTGTCCCCCTCTAGAATTTAAGCTCCTTCATAAAACTCTCTCACCTAGCACTCTGCAGAGCAGACAGCAGACACTCAAATCTTTTTTTAAGATTTTTATTTATTTATTTATTTTTGATTTTTTATTTAAGAGAAAGAGAGAGCACCAGAGGGGAGAAGCAGATGGAGAAGCAGACTCCCTGCTGAGCCCCCAGGACCCTGGGATCACAACCCGAGCCAAAGGCAGACGCTTAACTGAATGAGCCACCCAGGCGCCCCAAAATCTTTTTTTTTTTTTTTTAAGTGAACAAATGAATGGCTGTCAGAGATGAGACCAGAAAAGCTAGAGCCAGGTCACAAAGAGCTTTGTACAGACTAGAACCCCATGTTTTAATGGCTCTTTGATGACTTAGGACCTATTAAAAGATTTTAAAGAGGAAAAAAAAATGCATATTGAAAAGATCACAACTGTGTATTTTTCAAAATTAGAAAAGAAAAGGGTGGGGCGCCTAGGTGGCTCAGTGGGTTAAAGCCTCTGCCTTCGGCTCAGGTCATGATCCCAGGGTCCTAGGATTGAGCCCCGAATCAGGCTCTCTGCTCAGCAGGGAGCCTGCTTCCTCCTCTCTCTCTGCCTGCTTCTCTGCCTATTTGTGATCTCTGTCTGTCAAATAAATAAATTAAAAAAAAAAAAAAAAAAAGAAAAGAAAAGGGTATTTGTTCCGGAAAGGGTGTGAGAGAAATTGATGAACAGAGGTGAGACTACAGCTAAGGAAAGCATGTATAGAAGAGCACTGTAATATTTCAACAGAGAAATACAGGCCAGAATAAAGAAAGGCCTCTGAGGAGGAAAAGGTAGAGGAGAAATACTTAGGGAGATAAAAGCAACTTGACAGGAAGTGGAAACTGAGGAAGACAAAGGAAAGGAAGATGAAAGCCAGGTGTCCACCTAGCGACACACTAGATGCAAACGAAACAGTATTTCCTCAAACTAAGAAGACAGGAGGAGGGTGGAAAAGATTATGAGTTAAGGCTTGGGCAGGTTGAGGCTGATGTGCCTATGGAACATCTCAGTTGCGTATGTCTAAACTAGCAGTTGGATATATGAATCTAGAGCTAAGTAAGTAAGGTTTGGACTGGTAAAATAAACAAGTGATAGTTAAGAATGTATGCTCAAATATCAAAAATGCACCACTTTTTAATTATATTTAAATGATTAACCTACAAATGTGTTGTCACTCCATATGGAAAAACTAAAAACCATTTTATCTTCCAGAATAAAATCAGCACTCTAGATGGCATTAATGCTTATGCATTAGTATATAAAAAACAAAACTTGACAAACAGCAAAAAAGAACCCCAAATATACTTAATCAAAAATATACAGGAAAATTAGCCTTCTAGTTTTCTAATTTTTCTAGAAGTAAGGCTACAATCATTTATGTATTAACACTTCTTACAAATTCCTGCATGAGTTCAAAGTCTACAAGACTGAATTATTTCAGTCTCTCTCTCTCTCTTTTTTTTTTAAGTCCAAGGAAAAGTTGAAGAAATGCTTCGTAACTTGGTTTTCTAAATTCTGAATTTTTATGAAAAAAACAAAGCCTTACGTAGCTTTTTCTGAGGCACTTTTTAAAAATGTCAACAGCTGAGTTTTAGAATTCTCTAATGACTCCTCTCAAAAAAGCAATTCTAATAACATGAAAGGCAATTTCATAATAAGAAATCAACATTCTTTGAATGCTACAGCTTTCACAGTGAGATCATGACTGATGACCAAGTCGGGGGAAAAAAAAAAAAAAGGAAAACTGTTCAGCAATGTGGGTCATAAACTTCCTATGTTGGTTCAAACACTATTGAAAATGAGAGTTAAAAAGTCGAAAATGGGGGTGCCTGGGTGGCTCAGGGGGTTAAAGCCTCTGCCTTCGGCTCAGGTCATGATCCCAGGGTCCTGGGATTGAGCCCCACATTGGGCTCTCTGCTCAGCGGGGAGCCTGCTTCCTTCTCTCTCTGCCTGCCTCTCTGCCTACTTGTGATCTGTCAAATAAATAAATAAAATCTTAAAAAAAAAAAGGTAGAAAATGTTAAAGGACTACTACATGCATAATAATGGCTAACAGCTTAATAACTGACAACAATAAGTACTGACAAGGATGCAGAGCAACAGAAATTCTTTTAACATTGCTTGGAGGAATGCAAAATAGCAGTCATTTTGGAAAAGTTTGGCGATTCAATATAGAGTTACTGCAAATGACAAATACATACTTCTTCTAGGACCACGTAATCCCACTGCTAGGTACAAACTCAAGAAAACTGAAAACATTTGTTCCTCACATTGTTTATAGCAGCTACATTCATAACTGACCCAAACTAGGCATGACTCAAGATACCTTAATATAGGCCATGATAATAGTACTGATGCTGCAATAACTAGCAAATACCACAAATCAGGGTTTTTTTCCTTTGGAGAGCACATCGTTACAACATTTGTCAGCATACCACTGATGCATGCTGATACCACTGATACATACATACCACTGATACACACTGGTACACAAACCATTGATGCAGGGGCGCCTGGGTGGCTCAGTGGGTTAAGCCTCTGCCTTTGGCTCAGGTCTTAGAGTCCTGGGATGGGGGGGGCTTCATCAGGCTCTCTGCTCAACAGGGAGCCTGCTTCCCCCTCTCTCTTCCTGCCTCTCTAGCTACTTGAGATCTGTCAAATAGATAAAAATCTTTAAAAAAAAAAATTATACAAACTACTGATACATGCAACAACTTAATGAATAACAAAATCATTATGCTACAGGAAAGAAGACCTAAGAGACTACATACTGTAGGATTTCACTTACACGATATTCTAGAAAAAAGTATAGGGACATGAATTCTATTAATAGTTGTCAGGGGCTGGGGGCAGGGGGAGAGAACCTTTTGGTGTTAAGGAAATGTTTTGTATCTTCACTGTGGTGATTATCCAATTGTATACATTTGTGAAAACTTTTACTGCATGTAAATTATACTTCATTAAATCTGATGACAAAAATTAGAATAGCAGTCATTTATCTCTTAATGCCTTTATGGATGATAAATGCATCATACATACAAAAGGAGAACTGGAACTTAGCAGAAATGTCAGGAAGGCAGATTTTAACTTACATAAACAGAAAAAGATTTAAAATGTTGAAAAAAGAAGTGAACTTGTGGGGCGCCTGGGTGGCTCAGTGGGTTAAGCCTCTGCCTTCGGCTCAGGTCATGATCTCGGGGTCCTGGAATCGAGCCCCGCATGGGGCTCTCTGCTCGGCAGAGAGCCTGCTTCCCCATCTCTGCCTGCCTCTCTGCCTGTTTGTGATCTTTCTCTCTGTCAAATAAATAAATAACATCTTTAAAAAAAAAAAAAAAGAAGAAGAAGAAGAAGTGAACTTGTAATGACATAGGTATGAAAATCAGAGGCTGGATGATCCATCCAAGGATGCCACAGAAATGGCCCTACTTTGGGTGTGATTTCAGTTTAGTATCATTAAGAGATGTCAGCATCACTAAGATCTCTTCCTACTTGGGAGTCAGTGGCTCTAAAATTCCATGATATAGTATGTCATGATAATCTCAGATCCACTTTTAACAAAACATAAATTACTCATTTTAACATCAAGCGAATGTTATCATTGATTCAAAGCTTAATGTAGCCTTTTTGCTAATGGTGCTGGCTCTGACCTTAGACAGCCTAGTTTGAAGAGTTGGCCTACCAGTGGCTGTGTGACTTTGACAAGCATCTCTAAATATCTATTTTCTCACCTGTAAAATGGGGTTAACATTTTCCTAAGGGTTCATGAATGCATGAAAAAGGATTTCTATGTGCTAAACTCTCAATAATAAAAATTTCTTAGCCATAACTCCAAGTAAAGGATATAAATTATCAAATCTCTAAGAATTTTACCTTCCAAACACAGGAGATTTATTAATTATATATCCACTAGTTCATAAACTTTTGTGGAGCCATCTTTTAAGAATGTGATGACTCCATAGACTCTTCATCCAGAAAAAATCCAAATATATGCTACATTCTGCACAGGATTTCTAACAATTCAAAGACCCTCTGAAGCACATGCATTAAATTAAGAAAACTTGATGTAAACTCTTAAAATTGTAAAGTTTAAGAATTTCCAAGTAGATAATCCAACTAATATTGAAATACTATGTTGTCATTTATTCTTTTCCGGTTTATAGATATTGCAAGACCAGACGTCATGTTTTATAATTCATATCTCCTTTTTGCAGAAATTTTAAGTTAGAAATCTAACATTTTTACATGAATCAATTTCAACTCAGAAAGAGAAACGAGTATAAATCTGTATTTCTAGCAGTTTGAGAATGAATAGTTCAAAGTATAGCATGCATTACTGTGCTCAAAAATCCTAGCAAGAGTTCTCAAGTCAATCTAATGCAGTATGTATTTCTAAATATAAAAAAACATACCAAGCCATTTCCTGTGCTTGGTGTCCGACTGTAAAGTTTTTTGTTGTTTTTTTTTTTTAAAGCAGGATTTATGTTTTGCTAAACCTGTGCACTAATACACACCTAGTTTGTTTTTTTTTAACCAACATATTTTTTGTTCTGTTTTACATTATGTTTGTTATATTAGCCTAATGGTGGAAACTAATTGTTCTAAACCTGCTCTCAAACAATTCCAACCTGGAAACATACTGCCATCTCAAAGCAAAAGGTTTTGTATTTCTTTTTTTAATTGTTTGGTTTTCAGACTACAATACCATTTGGCACTAATCAACTCATGCCCATTACTGAACAAAAAATTGTTTTTCCTATGCATTAGCATCATTTTCCCACAGGAAACAACCATTTTTTAAGGCGCTGGAAGTAGAGGCAAGGATTCACTCATATAGTAAATATCCTTTCAATCAGGTTTTATCAGGTTATTTCAACGAAAAGAGAACCCAATGTCGTGGATCTCAGAATTCAGTGGTACAAACCAATGAAATGCTGCACCTGAGGATCAAGCACTGGCCAGGTGGGCCAAATGGCTCTTGGTAGGAAAGGTCACATCTGCTTTCTGAACCCTATGGTAACTGAGTATTTGCGAGGCCATCACATCCCATGTACAAGAGAATAAAAGGGCAAACACACACCCCAAGAGCATCTTGGTTCCTTGCATAAACGAAGGGTTTCCAGCACAGGGCGTTGGGGGAGAGAGAGCAGGGCTCAGCAATGAGCAGGAAAGGCCCGCAGCCCGGGAGACAGCGCCCGAGGGATGGAGGCCTCTTTCGGCTGCGCACGGGCGCTGGGGGCTCCGGCAGCGCAGACCCCGCGGGGTCTGGAAAAGGGGCCCTCACCAGACCCCAATCCTTGGACCGCCAGGTTACACCTTCACTGCTCATAGGGGCAACATCCAGCCCTCTCCTCCCCCCCGCCCCCCCCAAAATACCCCAACATCGCTCCCCACCGCCAGCAGCGCGTGACCCCAACCCCGACCCCACCGCGACGGCGCCCTCTCCAGGCCGCGGTGTAGGACACCAGGCAGGCGGCCAGCCCGAGTGGCAGCAGCGGCTAAGGGCAGCGCGGTCCCAGGGGAGGGCGGCAGCTGGGCCGCGGCCTGTCCGCAGGGCCAGCGGGCACAGGGCCGCGAATGGGCAGCGCCTCCGCCCCGCACAAACAAAGCGGCCGCGGGGCGCGGGGAGGGGTAGGGGGCGCTGACAGGGGGGCACTCACCGGAGGGCGGGCGGACGCGGGCGGGCCTGGCCCGAGAGCGGGGACCGCGGAGGGCCCGAGTGCGCGCCGGCGACGGGGAGGGGGCGGCGGGCGCGGCGTCCGCGGCGGGGCCCGGGAGCCCCGCGGCGGGACACAGAGCCGCGGGCCGGCCTTGATTCTCGGCCGCGAGGTGCGGGAACCGGTCTGCCGGGGCGGGCAGCGGCGCTAGACGGCCGGGGCAGCGACGCCGCCGCCTTTCCCTTCTCCTGCCCGGGTCCCTGCTCCCCCGCGACCTCCTCCTCGCTGGGTCCCCGCCGCCGCCGCCGCCGCCTCAGCCTCGGCGCTTCTCGAGCTTCTCCTCTCCATCAAGGCCGGGCCGACCCGCAGGGACCATCCCGGAAAGTGAGGGGTTGTTGCCGTTTCCCGCAGCTGTTGGTGGCCATCTTTAATCCTCCTCCTCCTCCTCCTCCTGCTTTCTCCACCTCCCGCTGGCTGCCTGACTGACTGACTCTGGATCCTCCTCTTTCTCCTCCTGCTCCTCCTACTGAGCCGGCCGCAGAAATTGCAGCCACTCTTCCTCTCTCCCCCTCCTGCCTTTCCTTCCTCTTTCCTACTTCCTTCCCTTCCCCCGGCTTCCCGCGTTCCCCCTCACTCTTACTGGCCGCCTTCACCCTCTAACGCCGGCGGCGGCCGCTGGGTTCTCTCAGCGGGAGTTCGGCCCCGTTTTCACTCTTGCCCCTCTCCCCACTTCCCTGCCAGACGCACACACCCCGGCTTCCTTCCCCTCGCCCTGCACTCAGCTGCTCCCGTTTTCCTCTCCCAACTCACTGCCCCTCTCCCGTGGTTCTCACCCTCCTCAGTTCCAATTTCTCAAAGACTCAGCTGTGAACGGATAGCTGGGTCCTGCTCTCCTTAACCCTACACCCATTTGCTGGATGCCGTCAGGCAGCAATGGAAGAAGGGAACACTGCGTTAATTTTACTCTAGCTGGAGTACAAAAGGACTGCCCACGCTAGCTATTTTACTACGCAGCTTTGAAACTCCTGGATGGTGTCGTGTTTGGCTCCGGTCCATTATTGGACCGAATTGTTGAAGAGCCCAGTCTCAAATGTTGCCTTCCCTCGGTGACCTTGAGCCAGTTGCCCTAAAATTTTAGGGTTCTTTAACCCCCCCTTCCCACAAAGGATATTTATACCTTTGCAGTCCTAACACAGTTTAGACCAAATTAATACGCTTTGGTAAACCCAGAACTACAGAGTGTCACAGTGTCACAGTTTGTCCCTCTGTTGTCTGTTCCTGATCAAGTCAGTAGACAATCTGGGGCAAGCCTCAGTTCTGGCAGTGGAGGCAAACTGAGTCAGCAATTACCAGTGGAGACTCTGAAACAGGCTTAGAGTGGGGAAGTGGTAACATTGTTCTAATGACCAATTTGGTTTTCCTAACACTGCAATCTACAGAAGCTTGTGAATTTCCTCCTCGGAATATGAAGCAAGGGGGACTTGCTGTTTGCTTCTTTTTAACTACTTTGCCTTTGGCAAGTTGAATCCACTTGTAAGGATCCACACAAGATTCAGCACTGCGGCCAAACACAGGGGATATTATATGTGAGCATGTGGAGCTGGGGGCTCACAGTTTCTGCTCTTTAGGGATAGTGGAGCCTTACCCTTTCAGAATAAGAGAACCAGATGTGTTCTGCTGCCTCCTTCAGCAGGCCCAATAGGAAAAATGTTCTCAAATGTAGTTCTAGACACTACTTCAAACTACTTCAAAATGAGTAATTTTTTAGTTTAAATCTAAAATGATGTTATCATAAAAACGAGTTTCAAAGCTCTCTGAAGAGTATGTTCAATAAAAAATATTAGTATGCTTTGGGGGGTCAGGGAGGTGGGGTTCTATTTCTTTGATCCTCACAAAGTAACCTGTACCCAGTTAGGTTCTAGATTTCAGTTGCCGTCTTTCAAACCAGTAATTCTGTTTGATATTGACAACCTGCATCAGCATCTCAGACTCTTTCAAACCCAAATAAAGTCTTTCAGACAGCTTTGCATCTCAATTCCAAATACATTTTAGAATAAATTATTAAAAACAAAGCAACTTTATGGGGCGCCTGGGTGGCTCAGTGGGTTGAGCCGCTGCCTTCGGCTCAGGTCATGATCTCGGGGTCCTGGAATCGAGTCCCGCGTCGGGCTCTCTGCTCAGCAGGAAGCCTGCTTCCCTCTCTCTCTCTGCTTCCCTCTCTCTCTCTGCTTGCCTCTCTGTCTACTTGTGATCTCTCTCTGTCAAATAAATAAATAAAATCTTTAAAAAAAAATAAAAACAAAGCAACTTTTAAAAAAAGCACCTATATATTGTGTGTGTGTGTGTGTGTGTGTGTGTGTGTGTGTTTTCTTTTTGGCCATTCTATGTTTAGATTTTTGTGTTTCTCCAGTCTATTACTAGGCAAAATTACCACAATATTCTGAAGTATTTCCTTATAAAACGGTATATTTGCAGAAATAAAGATGGGATAACATGAATATAGAGTAAGAAAATCAATTGACGTCTTTTAAACACTAAGACCAGCATGCATTTTAAAAGGAGGGTTTTCAGTTAAGTACAAGGTTTCAGGAATCTTATTGTGATTTTATTTACACTAAGGAAAGGGGAGTTCACATTTTTTAATACCTTAATTATATTTTTTTCTGTTGAGAGAAATATAATAAAATTCATGGATAGATCAGTATGCAAATACAGCTGTTTCTTGTTAACATCTTAAAAGTGAAAATCTCACAAAGGTTCTTCACTGATACAAAAATGTAGCAAGCTTTTTTCTCTTTTTCTGAAGCCATATAAACACAAGCACTATAATAATGGATAGTATCAAGAGAAATGGCACCCTTCACATTTACTTTTTTGCAGCTCCGTTTCAAATCTGTCATTGTTACAGCCCTTACCTTCTTTAGTCTTTGTTACTGGCTAAGTGTAGTTTCTCTGTCATCTTAGGGTTCAGGTATGAAAAAAAAGGGTCAGATCAGGTTCTCCTGTAACATGATTATTGTTTCATATGTATTCACTCTCAGATAAACTCCAGGTCCTCCATAAAACAAAGAATTGTGTTAAAGTGGGATAAACCCTTTGTGCAGGCGGCCAGATGGAAAGGGATCGAGGCATGTGCAGCAAACTCCTCTGGGAATAGAGGAACAAACACGAAGGGCTATTTCTAAACAGAGCCTGGTCCCCAACTTACAATTCATGAATAAGGTGATGGTGAAGAATAGCAAGAGGATATCTGTGACAATAAACAAACAAAACCCATACTGGTTTTTAACATGAAGAGAATTCTATGAGCATGAATAAGCAAAGTATAACTTTAAATGAAGGAAAATAAAGATAAAAGCTTCATGAAAAATACCAAAAAGTAAGAGGAAGAAAATAAAATGTAATAGGGCACTTTAGAAAGATTGTGAGGATAAATAAAATGTATATGTAATTGCCTTTTAGACAATTGTTTTCTTTACATTTGCTTTTAAAACTAAAAAGTAAATTAAACCCAGGCAGGTAGATAATTTCAGAGATAAACATAAGTATATTATAGAATTTTAAGACATTTATCACCAGAATACGGAGCGCTAAATTATGCTGAAACACAAAACCTGAAAGGAATTGAAACTTCAATCGACATATTTTTAAATTACATAACTACCATATTTAAAATACACACCCATTTTTCTATGCTGTTAAGTACAGTCATAGTAATATCATATTTTTTTTTTCTTGTTTGAAGGAGCCAGATGGAAAATAAATGGGCAAGCAAATGAAAGTCTCTGGGGATCATGGAAATTGAATGACTATAAAAACCATATTCCAGACAAGAGTATAGTATAGGGTAAATGTTCAGTGTGAGTCTCATAATCTCTGCTCTTTTAGAAAATACAATATTTCTGTTCCACATCTTCCTCTTTAAAGGGACTGTCTAAAATATCAAGTGAATAATGGCAAGCCATATTTATCTACACTGATTGAAATTTAGTATCATTCTTCACTCCTCAATTTAGAGAACTCCTTATAATTAACTGATGAGCTGTCCTCGAGACAGTGCCATTTAGAGTCATTACTGCACTCTAATTGGGGAGAAATGCTTTTAGAAAGTTCCAGTTAGAGACTTTTTCTGTTCTTATAAATACATTTGAAGGAGATACTGAAGCATTTGTTTTGTGGGGCTTTTTTTTGTTTTGTTTTGGTTTGGTTTTTGGTTTTTTTGGTGGGGAGGAGGTCATAGCTTTGTGCATCTTTCTGTGTTTTTAAGTAAATAGAAGATAAAGCTTTATATTTTGAAGAGTAACATACTACATGAAGAAACTATTTTTGCTTTCGCTCATCATAATGATCATGATAATAGGAAAAGGGTGTGCTTATCACTTCATTATTAGTGAACTGTGTTTCTACTTAAAGGTGGAAGGTCCCCTTGATCTTCAATCCCTCTATATGTCTTTATGGAGAGTTCAGACTTTTCACAAACCAGTATCTTGGCAATGTTTTTTACAAATTAGATATAGTGATATGCAGACTAGATTTACTTTACACATTAAAAAAAGTTGGCAAAAAAAATTCAAATTGTTTGTTATAAGTCATTTAGTGCATGCTTTATGGCACTCTGAAGTGAACCCAGATCTCCTAACTCACTCTCCAGTTCAGAAACTTAAGAGTTGAAAGGATTAATCTTAGAAGGGGGAAACTGAAGCCCAGCGAAACGTTTAACTGTGCTGCATTAATTTAAATATAATTTAAACTTTGTTTCCAGAAGTACTGTTCAGCATTGACCTTTTTAAAAAATAAAGATAAGGAACAAGGTAAAATAAAACAGGTTTTTTTGTTGTCTACAAAAATGAGAATAATTATCTGCAATAAAAGAAGTGAAAAGCAAATTAAAAAATAACTTAAGGGGCGCCTGGGTGGCTCAGTGGGTTAAGCCGCTGCCTTCGGCTCAGGTCATGATCCCAGGTCCTGGGTTCGAGCCCCACATCGGGCTTTCTGCTCAGCAGGGAGCCTGCTTCCTCCTCTCTCTCTGCCTGCCTCTCTGCTTACTTGTGATTTCTCTCTGTCAAATAAATAAATAAAATCCTTAAAAAAAAATAACTTAAGCAAATTCTAATTAACTAAAAACTTTATGAAATTATTTTTTTTACTCTAGAGCAACCCCTATTCTTTAATGTTCATTTTTGGGGCAAAAAGTATAAGTTAACTCTCAAAAATATTGTGCTATTTAATAGATTAAGTCTAAATTGTGAGCCTGAGACAAACCTCTATTAGCTAAATAAAGTAAAACACTGCCATCTGCTGACCAGATGAAAAAAGTAGTTGCTCTTTGACACCTCTGTAAGAAGATAAATTCAAGAAAACAGTATCAATTTATTCCATATATCTTTTAATCATGCTAAAAAGTACTACACTAGGTGATGTAAAATTAATCAATCTCCTCTAAAGAAACAGGATTCTATATTCTATACTAGCGTGTGGTTGTTCTTGGTAGCAACATTTGAAAGCAGTCCAACAATTAAATCTGATCATACTAGTAATGCAACTGTATTTGGCTAAAATCACATTTTCTTTTATGGATAAAATTTAAATGAGTAAGTAAAGTTATTAACTTGCAATTTTTTAAAAAAAGATTTTATTTATTTGACAGAGAGAGAGATCACTAGTAGGAAGAGAGACAGACAGAGAGAGAAGGGGAAGTAGGGTCTCTGCTGAGCAGAAAGCCCGGATGTGGGGCTCAATCCCAGGATCCTGAGATCATGACTTGAGCTGAAGGCAGAGGCTTAACCCAGTGAGCCACCCAGGTACCCCATAACTTGCAATTTTGAATTGGGCAAATTGTATGTAAAGACTCTTGTTTAAAAATCTGCAATCCCACTAAAAATTATTTAAAAAATAGAAAATTTTTAAGTTTGATTCTTGACCTAATTATTTCACTTTGCAAAAATTATTTTACTGCCTGCTGGAGGTATAAATCAGACCTAGTATCTGCCCTCATGTAGTTCACAGTCTAGAGAAAGAAACAGATACAAACCAGAAATTACAATGTATTAAGAATTATAATGGTTGGGTCCCCCAATAATGGGTCCATGGACAAAGGAGCGAGACTGACACAAAGCAAAGGTCAAGCAAAGCTTTATTTCGCGCCAAGCATCGAGAATCAAACTGACCGGCCGGGGACGTCTCTTGCAAAGAGGCGACCCCTCTCTTCTTTACAGACTAACTTTTACAGAGCAAAGGCCATGTGGTTGAGCCTGGCCACACACAGGTGGCCAATGAGATTGTAACACACAGAGAAAGCTGCACAGTCATGCTAGGTCCCACACGGGTGGCCAATTGAATTACAATTCACCCCATAGTAGCTATTTGAACTAGCTTATCACCTTGGTGAGAATTGGCACCCAAAAGATGGGGCCCACACTCCTTGGTAGCTAGGGAGACAGTATGCGAGCTTTACTGATTGGATGTCTCCACCTGACCTGACTCATCCCTGCATTCAGGCTGTTATGGCTACCTGACCTGACCCACCCTTGTATTTGGGCTCTGTTACCTGGGACTGGTTTCCCGGACTTGCTTTTAAGTAAGTTCCCCTGGTAGGGGCGGGCAGGGTCAATTTAAGTTTTACTGCATAAACAACAAAATGGCTGTTCAACTGAGGTGGGGCCTCTCTGGCTAAATAGGCCCTTACAATAATGGAAGCATATGTAGGATGCTATATGAGTACCTCATTCTGCTCTAGTTGGGCACACAAATCGTTGTCAACAGTTCATATCAACTGAAGCCTATCAGGCATTTGTTCCTGTCTTTAATCTCATTAAGAAATCCTTACACTTGTGCAAGAACTGTATTTTAAAATTTCTCCCTGAGTGATGTTTTCTATTGCTTTACTCAGAAACCTCAAAAGGCAATACTCATAACATTTGGATTTCTCTCGTTCTGTGCATCATCTACTCCCTAAATATCTCTCAAATATCAATGCTTCTTTCCATTTTCCCTGGCACTACCCTAGTCTCACTTTCACAACTACAACAACCTCTTATCTATCTGGTCTACCCACATTCCCTTGGACCCCTCCCAATCCCTTGTTCCCACTTGCAAATGTTCAGTGACTCTTGAGACCTAGCATGGTTGGTCCACCAAACACCTCTGTACTATCAGCTCACACCGTGCTTTCTTGCATTTTCTCCACTGCTGCCACCCTGCCCTGTTTTCAATCCCTCCTTCCTGGCATGCTCCCTCTGCCACAGGGCCTTTCCACTTCCTATTCCCTGTCTCTCCGCTCTTCACTTATTATAAAGAAGGCTTCACTGAACTACCTAAGTCACAAAATCCCGCTTTCATGTAGCCACTCAACTTTTCTTCATAGCACTCATTACAGATGCGATTCTATAGTTTTATATGTTAGTAATAACATGTTATTACGTGATTTATGTCTATAAATTCCAGGAGGACTACGACTCTCTCTTTGGGCTTTTTATTGTTCCAATTTTGGAAACACTATTTTGCATTACAAAAATTTTCCAATTCATATGGAAAAGGATTAAATCAAGCAATTAAGAGCTATCATTACTTAATGACATATACTAATAAAAGGAATGAATAGAACAATCTGGACTATTGATTCCAAACACATAATATTTCCTCTTAATGGAACACAAATTTATTATCTTTCCCTTGCTTCTTTCCTCTTTGTCACAATGAGACTAGAAAACATATTTGTTTTCTTTAAAATTGCCTCCTGGGTCTGGTTATCTCAATAATAATGCTTGCTAACTTGGGGGTGTACTAATTTCAAGACAGTATTATACTGGGGGAGAAATTACAAATAAAGGTAAACTTGGACCTAATTTTTTTCTAGATTTTCCCCATCACCAAAATGTTCTGTGCTTCCTCTTTTGTTGTTCCTTATCTCCTGACATTTCTGCCATCATTATGTGCCTTTAAAAATCAAGTTCCTTTTTTACTGTACTTTTGAAACTTCCAGCCAATGGGATAGGAGTAGAAGGACAAATAACAAATCACAAGTAACAAATCAACCAAAAACACAATCTACAGCTTCTTTGTTTCACTTTTACATTGTCTCAATACCTTGGGGTGTTGTTTGTCTTGTTTGGTTTTGTTTTGTGTAAGTAGGTTCTACTGCAGGGGCTTGAACTCACCGTCCTGAGATCAAGACCCTGAGCTGAGGTCAAGAGTTGGATGGTTAACCAACTGAGCCACCCAGGCACCCCACAATACCTTGGGTTTCTAAATAGAACCAGTCACTAAAAAATAAATTTCTATTTTCTTGAACTGTCAAGAAGCTAAATCATTCTGAATTCAAATCAAGGTTGCATAAAATCAATTTACATTATATATACAACATCAGAGATTCATTTTTGTTTAAATAAATCCAGATTTCATTTAAGGACATACTGAGATGGTTGATTTTATGTGTCAACTTTGGACCATCAGGTACTCAGATATTTGGTTAAACATTCTTCTGGGTTTATCTATGAGGGTATTTCTAGATGAGATTAACATTTGAATAGGTATGCTGAGTAAAGCAGATTGCTTTCCCCAATGTGGATAAACCTCATCCAATCTGTTGAAGGCCTGAATACAACAAAAAGGCAGAGTAAGGGAGAATTCTTTTCCTGAGTAACTGTCTTCAAGCTGGGACATTGGTCTTCTGGCTTTGGGCTTGGATTGGAACTTATACCATTGACTCTCCTGGGTCTCCAGTTTGCTCACTGCAGATCTTGGGACTTCTCAGCCTCTGATACTGTGTGAATCAATTCCTTATAATGAATCTCTTCATTATATCTATAGATTTTGTCTATCTATCTGTATCCTATTGGTTCTGTTTCTCTGGAGAACCCAGACAAATATACATACTATGATATAAAAGATTGATTATAGGTACATAGATTTTATAGTATTTAAACATAGTTATGTGGATTGATTTCAGTTTTTAAATTCCATGCAATCTTATCTTGTATATTCATCTATAAATAAGAATGAAGACACACACACACACACACACAATCTTTGGTCTTTTGAACACTTTCAAATACTCTTGTTCAAATGCGGGAAAAAAATCTCCCAATCTTCTTTTTTCCCTCTAACCTTTTCAAGGGAATGGACTATTATATACTCCATTTATACTCAGTTTCTCCACTCAAATCCCTAATAGTCATTCAATTGCCTATTACTTTACTGCTCTGTTGAAACTGGTCCAATTTTACCATTCTGTTGAAACAGTTCTTACCAAAGTCACCAATAATCTAATGCAGTGTTAAATCATTTCTTTTTTTTTTAAGGTTTTTGTTTTTTTTTTTTTTTGACAGATCACAAGTAGGCAGAGAGGCAGGCAGAGAGAGACAGGAGGAGGCAGGCTCCCTGCTGAGCAGAGAGCCCCACTCGGGACTCGATTCCAGGACCCTGAGATCATGACGTGAGCCGAAGGCAGAGGCTTTAACCACTGAGCCACCCAGGCGCCCCAATAATTTCTATTTTTTACGAGAGGTTCTCTATCCTTATTTTGGAAATGCTGCTACTTTCTTTCCTTGGTATTCTCTACTTCCTTAGTTTATTTTGAAAAAGGACTTTGGCTGCCTGCAATTTGATCTCAAACCTTCCAGTGGAAGACCTTGAGGGCAAACCATTCCCCTCAGGGGAACTGAAACTACCCCCTCAAGTAATAAAGACTGCCCTGAATCAGCAAGATCCCAAATGACAGACTCCAAGACAGTGATTAACCTGACCTTTTCCCACCTACACAAACCTACCAACTTTTGTCCCACATTTTCCTTATATAAACCTGGAAGTGTTTTCAGCACTTTGTAGACAATCTTTGAGAGACTAGTCTATAGTCTTCCCAGTGTTGGCCTCACCGAACTAAATTCCTTTCTTGTCTCACCACCACTTGTCTCTTTGTCTTCAGGTTTTGTCAGCAGTGAGTGGCTGAACCTGGTCTGTTTGGTAACCCCCCGGAGACAGGCGTTCTTACAAGCCTGCACCCAGGCTACATATGACAGGCGTCTTCTCGTTCCTCTCAAATTCTCTACGCATTCTTTCTGTTTCCTTCACCAAATCTGTTTCTTCTGCCTGATCCTTACAGTTACTGCTTTCCAAGGTGACACCATTATTCCACTGCTTCCTCCAGTAATTCTTAAGAAAGTCAATTCTGGAGAATAGACTCTCCACAGCCTGACATAGATAAGAGGCCACAGTGAAGCAGATCCACCCTCTGGGATCCCTCTTGGGAAGAGCCCATCAAAGCACTACCACAAGCCTGACAGTGTGCATGCGGCCCAGAGGAGGGCCAGCACCACTCCAGAGTGAGTCCTGCTCTGGGGAGAGGGTCAGAGAACCACAGTGGCCCCACCAGTGGGCTGGGGGCAGGCAGTTGGTCTCAGTGCAGGCCCTGCCCACCACCAAAAGCTTCCCAGGGGGACACACAGGGAAAGTGCCCTGCAGTTTGGTGCTGCTTCATGTCTGATAAACACCTGGTCTGACTCAATTCAAGCCCACGGCTGCCCCTGACCAGCCTGCTAATGCCATGAGGACCAGACTCTGCCCACAATATGCAGAGAGCCATCGAAGTCTGGACTGAGGGCAAACAGCTCTGCCACAACAGTAGGACACCCCTGTAGCAACACATGTAGGAGACACTCCTGAAGTGTCAGGTTCTGGGGAACAGGGGACACTGCACTGTAGGACCTCTTCTTTATCAGGCCTCTCCTTTAAGTGCAGGAGATGTAGCTGACTTTCCGATCACAGAGAAACAGACACAGCAATAGACAGAATGAGGAGACAGAGGAATATGTCCCAAATGAAAGAGCGGAACATAATCAGAATAGGAGACCTAAACAAAATGGAGATGATTAATATTTCTGATAGTGAATTTAAAGTAATGCTCATAAAGATACTCACTAGAATTGAGAAAGGAGTGCAGAACCTCCATGAGACCCTCAATCAAGAGAGTAGATGCAAAAAAGAACCAATTAGAGCTATTGGGCTCACTGAATGGAAATAAAAATAGACCACCTGAAATGAATAGCAAACAAGAGGAAGTAGAAGAACGGATCAGCCTCCTGGAGGACAGTCATGGAAAGTAATCAAGCTGAGCAGACGAGAGGGGGAAAAAACACACAAAATGAGAACAGACCCAGGGAACTCAGTGACACTGTCAAACATAACAGTCACACGATAGGGATCCCAGAAGGAGAAGAGTGAGAAAAGGGAGCAGAAGATTTGCCTGAAGAAATAATAGCTAAAAACTTCCTGAATCTAGGGAAGGAAAGAGAAATCCAGATCCAGGAAGCATAGAGAGGCTCCAACAAAACTAACCCAAAAAGGTCTGCACCACGACACAAGGCAAATAAGATGGCCAAAAGTAGCGATAAAGAGAGAATTTTAAAAGCAGCAAGAGAAAGGAAAGCAGTGACATACAAGAGAAACGCCCGCAGCCATCAGTGGGTTTTTCAGCAGAAACTCTACTGGCCAGAAGAAAGCGGCATGATAAATTCCAACAGCTAAAAAGAAAAAATCTACAGTTAAGAATACTCTATCCAGCAAGGCTTTCATTTAGAATAGAAGGAGAGATAGAATTTCTCAGAAAAACAAAAGTTAAAAGCAAAACCAGCCACGTCCCTGTCACACACGATGCCATTGGCTTGTGGGTCTCATATTCACAGTCCCGCCGACCTCCTGCCCGAGTCATCATGCACAGCCTGCCACCTGTCAATGCCAAGTCAACATGCCTTCACCATTGCCAAGGGCTCAAACTGGCACTCTTCCCCTCAAATTTCAGCCCCTGTGCTCAAATTTGTGCACAAAAATGGGCATAATTTTAATAGCAGAATGAAGCAACCCAAACAGTGACACTAATTCTGTGGAATATATAATGGATAAAAGGTGTGTGCTAGCCTGAGAACATCGCCAACAAGTACATCAAAGGACAATACATACAATACATACAGCATGATTCTGGTTAGCGAAAGAAATAAACCCAAGAAAAATAAAACAAGATAAAATCAGAGAGGAAGAAAAACCATAAGAGACTCTTAAGCATAGGAAACAAACAGCAGGCTGCTGGAGAGGAGGTGGGTAGGGGAATGGGGTAGCTGGGTGACGGGCATCAAGGATGGCACTTGATGGAATGAGCACTGGGTATTCTATGCAACTGATGAATCACTGAACTCTACCTCTGAAACTAATAATACACTATATGTTAATTAATTGAATTTAAATTTAAAAAGGAACCCCCCCAAAAGAAATTCAATTCTATGCATTGATTGCATAACTTGATACCCCCCAACCTAGATTTCCCCCCATACATTCAGACTCATATCCAATTACTGCTAGATATTTTATACTCAACTCTCTAAAACTAAAATCATTATCTTTTCCCTAAACTGATTCCTGCTCCTATTTCTCATGACTCAGTTATAGCAGGCTTCATTTAACCTTCTTTATGAATGAAAATGCTAGCATAATGGGGCAATATCTGTGACATATGGAGGGTGTAGTAGATTGCATTATTATTTACAACTACCGATTACAAATATTGACTGTTCAGCCCTGGGAGTCAATTATACTCCCCTGCCCTATTGACAATAGGTTTGACCATGTGACTTGCTCTAGCCAATAAAATGCAGGTGTAATGACTTGTCACTTCCCAGCAGATACTTAAAGAGCCAGAACATAGTTTGTCATGCTCTTTTTGCCCTGTACTAAAACAACCAACAATATTCTAGATGCTCTATCAGCTTAGACATACCATGAAGATGAAGCCAATCTGCCAAGAAGTAATAGTGTGACTTTAAAATTCTAAAAAAAACTTTAAAATTCTAGTCACTGATTTTGGGGTCATTTGTTAACATAACACATCCTAGCCTAAACTGACAGAGCTGGGACTGGAGAAGTTTTAACCAGAGAATTTTATATCCATACATGTGATTAGTAATGTGTAAAGGCAAAGGAAAGATGTTCTCAGACATGCAAGTCCTATCAATCTTTATGTAACATTTTCAAATAAACACCTTAAATATTTCTCCAAAGAGTGAAATACAAAGCAAAATTAAGAGCTAATGGAAAAATGAGAATTTGAAACAACTAACTACGAGCACTGAAAGTTTGGTAAAGTTGGTAAAAGAGCGATATCTGAAGAAATAGATGCAAATCTGCTTATAAACTGAATGCAAATATCATAAATAATTCCTAAAAGGAAAGATAAATAAAATATTAATACAGTAACACCTTGGATCTAAATTCCATGGTTGGAAAAGGAAAAAAAAAGCTTACAAAATGCATTGTATCAAATAGAGAGAATTAAAAATACATCATTTTACTCTCAGCTATGAATATTACAGAAGTAGAAGTTAAATAATTATCTCAAAACTCTTAAATCATTTAGTAGAGGCTTTTAATGATGACAAAATAAAGATATTTTTATTTCATTCCCCTTCCTGAAAACTACTAATAAAAAAAATTTGAAAAACAATGTGGGGGAGGGAATGCCCACTTCAGTGAAACAAGGAAATGATACAACCCTAAATTACAAAATAGGAAACAGGTCTACCAGGCAATGAAGTGAAATGAGGAAAGAGACTGAGTGCTGAGAACCAAATCATGCCCTCTTTAACCTTGAGCAGGATATGGACTTCTCTCAAAGGAGGAGGCACAATCCTGAAAGACTGTGTTTTGAATACCAAGGTCTGGGCCTGGAGAAGCCTCAGCAAAAGTGGAATGTCTATGTTGAAGTTGAAGGGGTGGAGGAACTAAAGAAGACACCAGGCTGGCATGCCATCTTTACAGCCTTCCGCCTGTTCTTTGAGCCAAGGAGATTGCTGGAGCTAAAGCAGAGTGAGGAAAGAAGTGAGGAGCCAGCAATCTCATATCACTCCTCAGCCCTAAATGAAATTTTGCCAGTAACTCATTTACAAGTATTTTGTGTCATGGCAACGACTAGCTGTAAAGAAGGCAGGGAAAACAAATAACTATTATAGCTCTGTGGTAGAAGCAAGCAAAGGAGAAAGGTAAGCAAATCTGCAATTTTTGCTGCTAGAAAAAAAAAGAAGAAGAATGGAATCAAATGATAAAAAAAAAACCAAAAAGAGGAGAAAAAGAGAATAAATGAACGAGAAAAGGAGAGTATGCTATGCAAAATAAATTACCTAATAAATAGACCAAGAACTAAGATATATTTCTGCATAGTCTTGGAAGTGGGTTGAATAAGTTCCCCCCAAAATTCATGCCTACTCAGAACCTCAGAATGTAACTGAATCAAGAAATAAGTCTTTGCAAATGTAATTAGTTAAGACGAGGTGGATTAGGGTGGGCCCTAACTCAATGACTGATATCCTTATAAGGAGAGGAGGGGACATGCAGAGACACATATAGAAAAGAAGGGAATGTAAGAATGAAGGCAGAAATTGGAGTGATGTATCTCAAGCCAAAGAATGCCATGGATATCAGGAAACTACCAGAAGCTAGGAAGAAACAAAGAAGGACTCTTCTCCGTATCTTCAGAGCATAGCCCTGCTGACATCTTCCTTTCAGACTTCTAGCCTCTAGAATTATGAATCAATAAATTTTTCTTCCAAGCCACCCAGTTTATGTTACTTTGTTATGGCAGTGCTAGGAAACTAATACATTCTCCAAGACATTAAATACAGCATGAATGTGGTGGGCACATTCTAGGGTAGTTCCCATGATTCCTACTTATTGGTGCTTATGCCTCATATTATTTTTTCTCCTTCAGTATAGTTAGAACCTATAATTTGCTTATAATCAATAGAATTCAGTAAATGGTATAGGATGTATATGGTTATATGCGTGACATGGAGGTTAGAGACACCAACCCCTGTGCAGTCGAAAATCCACATAAACTTTTGACTCCTTAACTGCTAATAACCTATGGTTGAAAGGAAGCCTTACTGAAACATGAAGAGCCAACTACTATATATTTTGTATGTTATATGTATTATATAGTGCATTAGTAGAATAAAGTAAACTAGAGAAAAGAAAATGTTATTAAGAAACTCATAAGAGGGGTGCCTGGGTGGCTCAGTGGGTTAAAGCCTCTGCCTTTGGCTCGGGTCATGATCCCAGGGTCCTGGGATCGAGCCCCGCATTGGGCTCTCTGCTCAGCGGGGAGCCTGCTTCCTCCCTCTCTCTCTGCCTGCCTCTCTGCCTACTTGTGATCTCTGTCTGTCAAATAAATAAATAAAATCTTTAAAAAAAAAAGAAAAAGAAAATCATAAGAAAGAGGAAACTCATTACGGTACTGTATTTATTGAAAAAAATTCACATGTAAATGCGTCTGTGTGATTCAAAGCCAGGTTGTTCAAGGGTCAACTGTATATATGATCACATTACATAAGACTTTGACCCATCTTGTTAGGAGAACTTTCCTTGCTAACTTCAAAGAAGCCAACTACCATATTGTGAGCTTTATGCCATTTGGAGAGGACCACTAAGCAAGGAGGGGAGGGTTGCAATAGCCAGCAAGCAAATGAAGCCCTCAGTCTGGCAGCCTTCGAGGAACTGGACTCTGCAAACACTCATGTTGAATTGGGAAGTAGATCCTTCCCCAGTCAAGCCTCAGATGAAACAGCAGCCTGACACCTTGATCACAGCTTTGTGGGATTTCAACTAAGCTGTGCTCAGACACCTAACTCACAGAGATTACAAGTATTTTTTTTTTAAAGATTTTATTTATTTATTTGACAGAGAGAGATCACAAGTAGACAGAGAGGCAGGCAGAGAGAGAGAGAGAGAGAGGGAAGCAGGCTCCCCGCTGAGCAGAGAGCCCGACGCGGGACTCGATCCCAGGACCCTGAGATCATGACCTGAGCCGAAGGCAGTGGCCCAACCCACTGAGCCACCCAGGCGCCCCACAAGTATATTTTTTTTAAGTACCCAAGTGTGTGCTAATATTGTTATGCAACAATAGATAACAGTGTTCTCTGCCGGAAGAACTCAAAGAAGAGTCAAGAGTTTGTTTGTTTACTGATTGATTGATTGTCAAGGGTTTAAAATAACAATTTAAGGCATTAGAGGAGGGGAATATTGAGATGAAAGACCTCAGAAAATAACCAAAAGTGGGGCACTTGGGTGGCTCAGTGGTTTAAAACCTATGCCTTCGGCTCAGGTCATGATCCCAGGGTCCTGGGATTGAGCCCTGCATCAGGCTCTCTGCTCAGCAGGGAGCCTGCTCCACCCTCCCTGCCTGACTTTCTGCCTACTTGTGATCTCTGTCTGTCAAATAAATTAAAAGAAAAAATTATAAAAAAAATAAATAACCAAAAGAGATAAAAGCCTCATTAGAAAAATACAGTAAAGAAAAACCCAGAAACATGCAGTTAACATTTTGGTGCTTATCCTTTAAATCGTTTATTCCCTCTGGATATGTTTGTTCATCTCAAAAATAAAGGTCAATTTTCAGATTTTTTTTTTAAAAGATTTTATGTATTTATTTGACAGACAGAGATCACAAGTAGGCAGAGATGCAGGCAGAGAGAGAGAAAGAGAAGCAGGCTTCCTGCTGAGTAGAGAGGCCGATGTGGGGCTCAATCCCAGAACGCTGGGATCATGACCTGAGCCGAAGGCAGAGGCCTTAACCCACTGAGCCACCCAGGCGCCACAATTTTCAGATCTTTAAGAAAAGAAAAAAATTAGACTGACTATACAATCTAATGAAATCACATGATGCAAAATGAAAAAAGTATAGGAATATAACAATAGATTTGATATGAAAAAAGGTAACATAGGCATAAGGAAGAAAACAGATTTGAGGAAGACATAGAAATTGAGGAAGAAAATAGAAGAAGTACACTTAAATAAATAACAAAAAAAAGTAATTACCTGATACTTACAGGAAATAAAGACCAGAATTTGCAGATCGAAAGAGTAAACTTCATCCAAGAGAAAAACTGATGCCAAATGAGTGCACCAAAAAGTATCCCAGTACCCAAAATATCCAAATTGTTAAATTTTTTAAAAAAGATTTTATTTACTTATTCGACAGAGAGAGATCACAAGTAGGCAGAGAGGCAGGCAGAGAGAGAGAGAGGAGGAAGCAGGCTCCCCACCAAGGAGAGAGCCCAATGCGGGGCTCGATCCCAGGACCCTGGGATCATGACCTGAGCTGAAGGCAGAGGCTTTAACCCTCTGAGCCACCCAGGCTCCCCCAAATTGTTAAATTTTAAGAATAAAGACAGAATTCTATGGAAATTATATGCAGGAAAGCAAGAAGCATTCAAAGTTGAAAAAAAAAATCAGGCTCTCCTTGGATTTCCCCATAGCAATACTTGAATGTCAGAAAACAGAGGAAAAATAATGACTAGTCTATACATTTCTGAAGGAGAGAAAGTATGACTGCAAATTTTATCCCTATCCCAGTTATCCTTCAACTATAAAGAGAAAGAAACATATTCTTAAGGGCACAGAAACTCAGGGGATACATTGCCCATAGACCTTTTTGAAAAAAAGTGGGTCAATGAAATTTAGTCAACTAAGAGGTATAGAGGATTATAGAACTCAAGAAAAAATAAACTGAGGTTAAAGGAACTATAAGGCACACTGAATCCCTTCAGGTATAAAGCCACCACTGAAAAGTGTCAAGAATTTTGACTGCAGAATAAGATTAAGTGTTGTAATAATAAGTAAGTGTTGCTAATGTTGACATTACATAATTAATAAGATGAGTAATGCAAATCTGGGAGAGGGTTGTGGAAGAACCTGTAAGTGCATAAACCTCCCCTTCTTCCAGACAAGAAGGTCATGGATACTCTGCAAAGTCACAACATGTGGCTTATGAAGTCATGAGTCCAACCTCCTAACAGTTTGGTTAACTCAAGAGAAAATTTTTAAAAATGGATTATTAGTAGCAGAGAAACACTGATGTCAAGTTCACCAATTTCTCCAGCTTCACTTCAGTTTCTCCTTTTGTTCAATTAAGTTTTAATTGAATAATTTATCAAAAACAGTCCTTTAATCTCCATTTGGATTCTATTTGGATAACTGAATATAGAAAAGTGAAATTATGCTAACCAAAGTTTATTGACAGCTATTTTTGGGCAATAAGACTTGGGATAAATTGTGCCTATCTCCATTGTATTTTTGTGAATTGTTTATTTAGATTTTTTAAAATGATAAATGTGCATGGGACACCTGCGTGGCTCTGTTGGTTTAAACGACTGACTCTTGATTTTGGCTCAGGTCATGATTTCAGGGTCCTGAGATTAAGCCCTGCATTGGGCTCTGCATGGGCATTAAGCCTGCCTGAGATTTTCTCTCCTGCTCCCTCTATCCCTCACCCCCCTAAAAAAATAAAGGAAAAAAGATTATGTGTTTATATTTTTATAAAACTAACTTTTCTTATAAATAAGTCTTGTTAATTATTAATAAAATTAAAAGCATAATATATACACCTAATAAAATGAAAGAGAAGATAAATTATTGATTAAAAATATATGTCCAAAATTCAATCATATGCTATTTATAGATATATATGGAACAAAATGGCTTAAGAAGCCTATAGTTTATTGTCCAAGAAAATATTAGGAAAGTACAAGCAAAAAGAAAGCAAAATTGCTATAAGAAATGAATGCATTTCAGAAAAAAAGCCACCTGCATTAAACACATTTTATAAAAAATAAAGGAAGGTGTCTGGATGGCTCAGTTGGTTAACCATCCAACTCTTGATTTCAGCTCAGATCATGTTCTCAGGGTCATGAGATGTAGCTCTGCAGCAGGTTCTACACTAGGAGTGGAGACTGCTTAAAATTCTCTTTCTCTCTCCCTCTGCCTCTCCCCTCACCTGTCTCTCTTAAAAACATACATACAATTCACAAATGTAACTTAATGAGATATTATGTATATTAAAATGTATTATGCAAAAGCTATTTGAACAAAAGAAGAAATTAGCAGAAATACACATGACAAAATTTAATTTAGAGTAGGCAAAAAAAATTAAAATATACAAAATATAAATAAAATCAGTTTGTACCCTATAAACAAAGAATATGATTTCTCAGTGCTCAAGAACATCTATAAAATTTGATTCCATTTTGAGTGGAAAAAATACACAATGATTTCTGAAAGGTAGAAGGTCATATTCACTGACCATAATGCAATAAAATTAGATAAATAAAAAGTAATGACAACAAAAAAGGACAATCCAATTCCTTGGAAATAATATTTTGCTAAAGAATCATTGGTTAAAAAAAGAAATGAAACCTGCGATTATATACAAGTTAGATATTAACAACAAAAATACTACATATCAAAATATGGGTTGGACCCAAAACTATTCACAGAAAAAAATGCATAGTCGTCAATGTATTTGATCCTTTTTTTTTAAAGTTTCAAGTATCTATCTATCTATCTATCTATCTATCTATCATCTATCTATCTATCTATCTAATCTCTATACCCAATGTGGGACTCAAACTCACAACCCAGAGATGAAGAGTCAAATGCTCTACAGACCGAGCCAGCCAGGCACCCCTCAAGTTTTTGTTTGAATTCCAATGTATTTACTCTTTAACGAGAAAAAGAATTAAAGAGGAAGAAAGATAAGCAGCAAAGAAGGAAGGAAGAAAAGAAGGAAAAGAATGGAATGTATCCAAGAACCAAGAAAAATAATAAGAGACAGCTATATAGGGAAATGGAATGCATAAAGATAAATCAGGTATTAATGAATTAGAAAATAGTAATATATCAAAAATATGTAACTTTAGGAAATAGAAATGATTCCAACTATTTTCAGTAGAAAAGGATTTAGTTCAGTGAATCTGATGCCTACAACATAATTAGAAGGGCTGGAAACTAAAGCTTTTGGCTGGGCATTCAGGAATTGCTGGAAAGGATTGCTGAACTCTACTGCCGGTTTAATCCATGCCATATCAAGAAGGTGGAGATTTAAGACACT